>NC_132785.1:4902816-6198650 GCF_048418805.1 Vulpes vulpes
CGAGAAGATTAGAGTTTGGATCACTAGTCCCTGAGGAGCTGCTGGTGAGTCCTGAGGAAGATGTAAATGAGAAAATGCTCTGCAGGATGGATCAGAAGTGATGATGAGACGCAGGGCATGCGGAAGGATGGGTGGGTGAGAAGTGCTGGGAAGGAAGAGGGGGCGAGCTCCAGTGTTCAGCAGAGCTTTGCCCAGCCTGCTTCTAAGCCACTGTCAATCCCGGGTGCTGGAGGTCCGTGGTGGGAGGCACTGCGTCCCACGGTTAATACAAATGCCAGAGGCAAGGCTGCCTTCGAGAAAGCACTTCCAGGGCAGCTTATGAACGTCCAGACCGCAGAGGTAGGAAGGCAAAGGAAGTTGAAACAGCAGGTGTAAGCTCCTACTTATTCCAAGGATCTGGGAACTAGGGGGAAGAAAAAATTAAAATGTGACTAAAAAGGCAAATGGAGCAGAGAATACTGATTTCATGTTTAAAGTAGGGAAGCTCTGAGAAGATTCGAGGGTCGAGGAAAAAGCCCACAAGGAAGGTAAGACCGGAGCGCCCAGCAGGAGGAGGTGGACGTGAGGGTGGCATAGACCGTTGGCCATATGACATCCAGGAAGGGGGAGAAGATGAGGAGGCCGGGATCCAGGTTGGTTGGAAGGACTCAGATGCCTCCTCTGGAGACTGGAGTGAAAAAGTCAGGAGACCTAGGTGAGAATGCTAATATGCCAAATTAGCGATTTAGGCACCTTAGGGATGGGATGCCAAGAGTCAAAAACCCAAATATGTATTATCTGCTAAGAGCAGAACTGGAGGTTGGAGGTGGGAAGAGAGATTGATGCACAATATTTCTAAATCGGAAATCATAGAGGGGGCACCCCCATTATAATCAGAAACATGTGCTCTCTGGCTTTCAGCCCTAACCAGCACATTAACCTATCACTGCAATCTTGATGGTTTTCCTCTTGGGTATATCTATTTGCTTCGAATCCTTCTATGGATTGCAAAATCCAACGGGTCTTAAAACATCTAGCTTGGCGTTTAAGATAGAAAAATGGACTAGGTCCTAATAACAGACCACGTCTCCCCCATAACGTCTCTGTAGTCAGAGGCACGCCTGGAAGTCAGTACACAGTGGGTCATGCCCTCAGCTAGGGAGGCCTCAGGAATGCAGTCCCGCCTCCCCATTCTGCAGATTGGGAAACTGAAATAAATGCACGAAGGTGAATTACTCAACGTTCTGCTGCTGGTTCAGGGCAGAATGTGAACTAGAACTCAGGTCATTTCCCATGCACTGTATCTCCTTGTCCCTCATGAGACGATGTCACTGCCAGGTTTGGACATCTGCTCTTGTCCTTCCACCACTGTGGCTCATTTGCTTTCTGCTGGAGTATGACTTTATGAAAGGGGTATCATCTAGGGTGCTGGCTCCCAGGGCTGATGCTTGGGCATCAGGGCTTGGGTGGGAGCTGATGCATGGGACCTGAGATGGTCTAGCTACTTGTCTCTGGAACACGACAGGCAGCGTGCCCTCGGCCAGCTGCAGGGTGACCTAAGTACCCAAAGGCCAAGTAAAATACAAGGCCATAAGCTACCTGATGTCTACTTCATGTAATGACCCTTCAGGGTCATTTCTGCCATGATTACAAAGGCTGGGTTCCCCCCTGGACCCTGTACCAGTGGCTGGCACAGAACATCAGGCATTGGAGATCCTTTTGACTGCAGATCCTTTGAGGTTCTTTGACAAGAGATATACCCTCCTCCCAGAAAAATGAGCATGAAATCACACATGCACCATTTTGCATACAATTCAAAGGTACTAGAGATATTTTGAACTTCTAAGGCTGGTCAAGCATCATCTAGTCAACTCTGACTCTAAACAAACCTTCCCTATTAAAAAAAAGGGGGGGAGGTGCCATAAGACTATCTCAGGAAATATCCTATTTTTGGGGTACAGCAAGTTTTTCTTCTTCTGAACCCTTGATATTTCCTTTGGGCACAGAGGGGAATCGTGTGACGTTGAAACTGTCTTCCAACACATAAATAGAGGTGGAGGGTAGCTGACGTGCTGCTGCTGCTGCTGCTGCTGCTGCTGCTGCTGACAAAGATTCATCTATACTGACCACGGGCCCACGATCTGTAACACTTTAGATTCCTGTTCAGGCTTCCACAGCCACACACCAGGTTTGACCCCCGCCCAGCCTCTCCTAACAGCCTCCCACAGCCCAGGTTCGGGAGTTCATGTGTGCTCAGGTCTTCTCCAGCATTTCTGCCATCTGGCTAATGATGGGGCACCATATGGCAGCAGCAGCAGGATACGGGCATCTGCCTACAGCTTGGGGCGCAGACCTGCCCCCACAACGGCGTGACTTCCCAGCGTGAGGCCCACTCCCGAATGACACAAGGCATCTCTTTTGCGCGAGTCTGCAACCAGGACACAGATGACGAGGTTCCTTCCACTCGGGGCTGAGTGGGTGGTAAGTGACCTAAATGTGTTTGAGTTCCCTTCATTTAAGTCATCCGTCACCTGCCTCCGTCCCCAGCAACTTAGTGCAGCCCGGGTTGCTTCACACGTAGGCACAGATGTAATCTAACTAACCACCCATTACTCCTGCGGGGTTAAAAATCAGGAGGGAAAGGCTTTACTACTGCGTTCAGTGGATTTATTAAACAGATTTTCACCCAACACCATCCCCAAGGGGTTCCAGGGGACTCAGGTTGTTCAGTGGGTTCCCTGGGAGGAATCTGTTGACAGAACCAGGTACCTCCCGTCTTCACACATCCCTAGATGCGCAACTGGGAAGCGCATGGATTACCTTGTGTGGTTGGCAATTCTGTGCACAAACCAGGGATGGGAACAGGGCCCCCAACAGGTCCAGGCCCCAGATAGAGGACGGTAGCTTCCCGACCAGATAGGAGAAGCACAGCTCTTTCAGGCCCTTGCTACTGAGGAGGTTATGCTATCCTCCACTGTCTGTTTCTCATTATACAGGCCTCTCTCCGTGACTGGGACCATTTGGGTCCAGATGGCTGCATTAGGCTTTACCTGTTTCTCTTTATCATGCCTGAAAATCGGCGGGATCCTCTAGGCTTAAGGTTTTCCAAAAAACAAAAAGAATAAAAAAAAAAAATGAGGTCAGGCTTTTATTCACTTTTCCCCTCAAACTCCTTTTCAACTTAAAAAAAATAATCTGAATGCAGACGAGTTATTAAATGCAAGGCTCTTCGTAATGGACAGTTTTCTTGGTCATTAACTATTGAATTAGGTAGGCAAACAAATATGTTTTCAGCATCAATTAGCCGGCCTCACCTAACTTCAGCCAGCCAAGAAAAAAAAAAAAAAAACCCAGAGGGCGTTCATAAATGCAGGGAGGTGGAATGTGTGCAGTCATGCATCCTCGTCCAGTTAGTGAGAGCAACAGTGAAAAATCTAGTATTAGCTTAAAATTTATTTTTGCAGGTTGTACTTTAAGTGCCTGTTTGCTACCATTGACTTCACCCTTGATTTTTCCTTCCAATTAGTAAACCAGTAAGTTTTTGTAGACTGCATGATTTCATAAGATCAGGGAGATGCAGGAAAATAATACATTCTGCAACTCTTTCTTTCTTTCTTTCTTTCTTTCTTTCTTTCTTTCTTTTTTCTTTTTTGGGGGGTCTGCAGCTCTTTCTTAACTGCAGTGCGAATTGGAGTTCTTGAAGGTCAAAGTCGTTGAAATGCCATGGGTCATGGAAAGAGCGCTGAGCTGAAAATGAGGGCGCAGCCCTATTTCTAGCAAGGTCACCAGTCAGCTGGGTTACTGGGGACAAGCCGTTTAATTTCCCTGGGATTCAGTTTCCACATGTGCTAAATGAAGAGTCCGGATGGTTGATGTCTGAGATCTTTTTCCTCTGAAATTTCGTGACTCTCAAAATTACAGCTTAACCAATAATTCCTACGTTCCGTTCTACCAAAAGCACATTCACGTTACTTCTCACCCAGAGAAAGGCATGTCTCTTAAGTATCCCCTGCCTCGCCAGAGGAGAATAAAACTAGAAATGGCTAATGAGGAGCCTGAGGCCGGTGGGAAAGGAAACTAGTATCCTGGAGACTCCACAAAACACATAAAAATCTGTCATACAAAAAACAAAAAATCTGTCATACAGTTAGGTGTGGGAAGTACTGCAGGCAAATTCAATCCTAGAACTATCAATTAGGCACCGATTGTCTATGCCCCTTCTCATAACGCCTTGCTTCTAAAGTAGCGATAAGCAGGGAATCTTCGTTTTGCAGAAAAAGAGAAAAATGTCTCTGGGGTAGGGAGAGATGAGAAATACTGTCGCGGTAGCACTGGAGAAAGAGTGGAGAGCAAGACCAGCTCAACCCTCAATCTCAGAAGGTGAGATTTAGGGGAAGTCCAGAGTGATCAGAACGTTCACAGGGCTCCATAGGCTAATGCTGCTGGTCCCTAAGTTACAAACCGGGAACCATGAGAAGGAAACGACACCGAAGTTGTTTCTGATTCTACTGATGCACACACAGAAAATACATTCTGTTAGAAGATAATCCTGGGGGGAAAAAAGATAATCCTGGAGCACCTGGGGAGCTCAGTTGGTTAAGAGTCCGGGCTCTTGGGACACCTGGGTGGCTCAGCGGTTGAGCATCTGCCTTTGGCCTAGGGTGTGATCCTGGAGTTCTGGGATCGAGTCCCACATCAAGCTCCTGCAAGGAGTCTGCTTCTCCCTCTGCCTATGTCTCTGCCTTCTCTCTGTGTCTCCAATAAATAAATAAAATATTAAAAAAAAAAGAGTCCGGGGTCTTGGTTTCGACTCAGGTCCTGATCTCAGGGTCGTGAGCTGGAGCCCCACGTCCGGCTCCCACTAGGCCAGAGTCTGCTTGAGATTCTCTCTCCCTCTGCCCCTCCTGCCACCTCACCAAACACACACACGCACACACACACACACACACACAAACGGAAAAACAACCCGACAGTCTTTAAGGGTAAAAGAATGACCATCACACTAATAGAAAAATAAATGCTTGTCAAGGAATTTATTGAATTCCCGAATTAATCATTGAACCCCCTAACATATTTCAGCTGGTTCAAAGGAGAATTCAAGTGAATACACACATTACAGGCAGATAGTCGATGCTAAAATGAATTTACAAGGAGATACAAGGAGCAGCCTATCCACAGGGCAATTATGGATTACGCTCCCCCAGACGCACGTGATTTGCAGCTCTGTGAACAAGACTCATTTGCATTGTCATTAGGCTTCTGTACTTGGCGAGCTGTAAAATAGCTCGGTAAAAGAGAAGATAACTAAAAAGGGTACACTGGACAGGACACTTGGGGGATCCTTTTGCTTTGACTTTCCCCCCTTCCCCTTCAAATCTTTCCCAATTTTCCCCAATGACTGCATGGAGGGAATGTAAGGCCTGGAGGGTCATGAACCCAGCATGTGGTGGCGGGTGGCCTTGGGTTTGAATTCTTTAGTTATCTTGAGCAAAATATTTGACTCCTGCATCTCTGTTTCCTATTCAGTAAAACGGGAATGACGACAGCTACCTTTGAGGACTGTTGTGCGAGTTAAATAAGATAAACATATAAAGAAACTATGGAGTTCCCCCCGAATAGATTCTGGAGAGGTAGTAGTAGTAGTAGTAGTAGTAGTAGTAGCCTTTACTCGGTGGTACCAATGACACCGAAAAGCCCATCGGTTTGTTAGAACATAGTGATGGACTTTCCTTTTGAAGAAATCTGTCTTTCTGTGATCCAAGTACAGTTAATACAGTAAAAAGTGCTTTGTAAATTGTAGGATTCTATATAAAAATCAGACATTCCGGGCAGCCCGGGTGGCTCAGCGGTTTAGCGCCTGCCTTTGGCCCAGGGCGTGATCCTGGAGACTCAATCCCACGTCGGACTCCCTGCAAGGAGCCTGCTTCTCCCTCTGCCTGTGTCTCTGCCTCTTTCTCTCTATCTCTGTGTGTGTCTCATGAATAAATAAAATCTTTAAAAATAAAAAAAAACTATAAAAATCAGACCTTCCTTTTTTTTAAGTCTTCGAGTCCAGTTGACGCAGAATGTCGCATTGGTTTCAGGTGTACAACAAACAGAGCAATTGAGAATTTGGTCCTTGTTCATCACTGGTGAGACTGCAAAATGGTGCAGTCACTTGGGAAGGCCATTTGGCAGTTCTAGAGAACTAGGCATCCTCTCCTCGTATAAGGCAGCGATCGCACTACCTGGAATGTATAGAAAGGAGTCGGAAATGTACGTCCACACGGAAACCGACCCATGGACGTTTATAGCTGCTTTGTTCAAAATCGCCAAACCTTGGAAACAACCAAGATGTCCTTCAGAAGGTGAACAGCTAAACAAACGGTGGCATATCCAGACAATGGAGTATTATTCAGGGATAATAAGACCTAAGCTATCAAGCTACAGACAGACACGAAGGAAGCTCAAGTGCATATTGGTAGGCAGAAGAAGCCAACCCGAAAAGGCTGTGGATGGTGTAATTCCAGCTACCCAATGTTCTGGAAAAGATGAAACTATGGAGACAGTAAAAAGATCAATGGGGGCCATGGGGGGGGTTGGGGGGGAAGCGGGAGGGGTGACCAAGAGGGAGGGTTTTCAGGGCGGTGAAACTGCTCTGTGTGATATTGCAGTGGCGGACACATACCACCATACGCTCGTCAAAAGCCACAGAATGTGCGACACGAAGAGTGAACACTAATTTAGTTAATAATAATCAATAATAATCAATGGAAAAAAATAACAATCAATGGGACGCCTGGGTGGCTCAGCGGTTGAGCATCTGCCTTCGGCTCAGGGGTCCTGGGATCAAGTTCCCCATTGGGCTCCCCGCAGGGAGCCTGCTTCTCTCTGCCTCTCTCTCTGTCTCTCATGAATAAATAAATAAAATATTTATAAATAAAATATTTTAAAAAATAATAATAATGTACCAATATCAACTTAACGAAATATAACAAGTGTGCTGTACTAATAATGCAAGATGTTGATAAATAGGGGAAACAAGGGGTGCAGGTGAGGGAGTATATGGGAACTCCCCAACTCTCTACTCAGTTTACACCTACACCTAAAACTGCTGCCCCCCCACCCCCCAAGCCCTGTTGTCTCCTCACACTGGCCGTGTGATCTCGGGCAAGATCTCTACATCTGCAGGCTTTCATCTCCTTCTCCGTGAGATGGACGCGGGCCTTCCCTGCAGGATTGAGTCGGGGCGAGGCTAGCACAGGGCCCGGCAGCTTTGAATGCTATCCAGCAGGTGGACCCACCTGTACCGGTTGTTCAAGTGTTCAACGCCCCCATGCCAGCCGCCCTGAGCGTGTTCCCCACGTCCTCCCCAACACCCACATCCCCTGCCAGGCTCCTGCCCCTCGACTGGCCACCCTTCCCCCAGGACCCAGCAACTAAAGGCCTCATGCCCAGCGTGGCAGCAGCCCTCCGGGGTGCCACAGCAGGTAGGAGACCAGTGACCGTTCTGACCCATCAGTGCCCATGCCACGCTGTCTATGAGATGCCCTGTATGGTTCCTTGTGCCTGATAAGTGGAAAGCCCCGTGGGACAGTTGGCTACGGTTGTTCACGTAACCATGTCTACTATTTAAATGTTATACTTTGAGCTCAGTCTTGTTTTTATCAAAAAACCTGAGAGCAATATGCCTAGGGCTAAGAAAGGAAATATGTGTGCCCTATAGGAGAAACACCATATGTGGGGGCACCTGGGTGGCTCAGCGGTTAAGCGTCTGCCTTCAGCCCAGGTTGTGACCCTGAGGTCCCGGGATGGAGGCCCGCATCCGCTCCCTGCAGGGAGCCTGCTTCTCCCTCTGCCTGGGTCTCTGCCTCTCTCTGTGTGCCTCCCATGAATAAATAAATAATTTGTTTTTAAAAAAAGAAAGAAGAACACTACATGGAGTGGAGGGGTTTGGGAGCCAGCCTGTAGCCCGGGCCCCGGACGCTGCGGAGACCTCACGGGCTGCAGGTGGCCCCCGGCGGCCCCTCCACCTGCGTGGCCCTGCCCAGGCTCTCACCTGTCGCTCCGTTTACCCTGGGACCGCAGCGTGGTCTCTCGGGCCATGACCGGGGCGCCCTGCTCCCTAGCTTCCCAGCCCGAGAGGGGGACACACGCACGCCCGAGGGGGAGGCCTGCCTTCCAGGGCAGTAGGGGAAACCCTAGTGCATTCGGACCCGTTATTCATTTACCCCACTTTGCTTTGTTTTGTTTCTTTTTTCTCAACTGTGAGCATTGTCTGTCTTTTTCTAATATGTTGGTTGGATCGGCTTCTGTTGAAACGGACTTTGTTCTTTTTTTTTTAATATTTTATTTATTTATTCATGAGACACAGAGAGAGAGAGAGGCAGGCAGAGACACAGGCAGAGGGAGAAGCAGGCTCCATGCAGGGACCCCGATGTGGGACTCGATCCCAGGACCCTGGGATCACAACCTGAGCAAAAGGTAGACGCCCAACCACTGAGCCACCCAGGGATCCCTACTTGCTGCTTTTAAATGGAGGTGGTCATCTTCACAAGCTTGATAATCATAGCAAATGAAAGTCACGTACTTTGTAAACATGAACTTCAGGTTCTGTTCAGGCGTTTACAGTTGCATCTCAGAAATTGAGGCTAGGGCAGCCCGGGGTTTAGCACCTGCCCAGGGTGTGACCCTGGAGTCCCAGGATCGAGTCCCACGTCAGGTTCCCTGCATGGAGCCTGCTTCTCCCTCTGCCTGTGTCTCCACCTCTCTCTCTCTGTCTCTCATGAATAAATAAATAAAAATCTTTAAAAAAATTTTAAAAATAAATAAATAAAGGCTGTTTGTTAAGATAACACAGAGAAATTAGAGGATTCGAGAAGCCTGGAAGTGAGGCCCAGGGGCTCCTCAATCTCACCGAAAACCCTATCTGGCTGTTTCAGCTAACATGTAACTGAATAGCTAATCATCGTGATGAAAGCCAGCCATGGAAAATGAATATCAAATGGACAGGATCGTGAACGTAAAATAGCAGGGGAAAGCCCGACAGGCTTTTATCCTGAGAAATTATCTACCCCTGACTTCCCCCCACCCCCCGCAACACCCTGCAGCCTATCTCACCCCCCCAGGAAGAGGAAAGGTGAGGATGGGAGGAATAACACTCATAATAGAGGGGGAGGTTTTACCCAGCAGGTTCACTTTAGCCTCGGGAACAACACAACCACGAAAACACAATTCTAAGTTCTTCAAACCCCTTGCATGAAATGAATGAACAAACAATTCATCATTTTCCCCTAAGAGTCTGGAGAATAAAAACGGTGAAGCTGAATCAGGTAGGGACTTTAGACACTTCGCCAAAGAAGGAGATTTAAGCACATCCGTCACAGTCGACGAACGCAATGTAATAGCACACGTGTCCTGACGGTTACATTTTATGCATCAGCTGGGCCACAAGGTGCCTGGACATCCGGGCAAATACTATTCCAGGCGGGTCTGCGCAGGTGTTTCCGGAGGAGATTAATATTTGAATCGGTAGCCTGAGTAAAGCCGATGGTTCTTGCTGGTGTGGGTGGGTCTCATCTAATCAGTTGAAGGTCTGAAGAAGCCAAAAGGGCTGATGACGTCCCTGTTGAGCACAAGAAGATTCCTTCCACCTGCTGGTCTTGAAGTGGGACATGGGTCGTCCCGGTCTTCGGATCCGACTACACCATCAGCTCAGCTCGCCTGGTCTCAGGCCTTCGGGCTTGGACTAGACACTAGAACTGTGCTATCAGCCCTGCCACACGTCCACCGGGCCGGCTGCAAATCACAGGACTTGTCGGTCTCCATAATCCCGTGAGCAATTCCTTACAGTAACCCCCCTCCCTCTCTCCATCGAGCTATCCAGCTGTCATCTAGCTACTCTCCGTCCTGTTCTCCGGGGAACCCCGACTCGTGTAGGTATGGGTTGATCTCTGCGTCGTTGGGATTCTTATTAAAGACACAGAAGACTGCACCTCAGTTGCTTTTCCAAAAATGGCAATTCTGTGGGGACAGTGGCTTGGTTGTAAGCCCGGCTTTCTACCCTGGTTCAAATAAGGACATCCAGAATCCATTTTCCTGATCTCTCCATTTCTCAACTTTGCTTTCTCTGAGCGGACTCCGTTCTCACGCAGACTTTTCTCTATCGGTCACCCGATGGCTCCTCGAAATTCCTATGTGAGGCGCAAGTGGGATGGGAAGTGAGTTGCCTGTTGTTGGGAGCAAAAGCCTCAAAGGTCTCATTTTGTCTCAATGGCCTGGTTGGCTCCCACGCATGTCTGCATAAGGCCACGCAAAGGCGATACTGCTGAGCGGGGGGACCTGCGCGGGCCTGGGCATGGGTTATGTGCCTCCTGGGTGCGCCGGCCTGTAGGTCCTGTCCTTGTCCCGAGCAGCTCTGGAGCCAGTTACGTGAGCAACCAAGTAGGTCAAGGACCTATAGTCTGACGATAGTTTGCGTGGGGGGGTGGGGAGGGGAGGCTGGCTGGTTGCTGGCCGCAGGGTTCTCTGCTTGTCCCAGATGTGCTGGGCTCTGGGTTCTGAGCTTCTCTGCTGTAACACCACCCACTCCATGTGCAGATGTCATCTCTCCCTCTGTGCCACCCTACGGAATTGGAGCTTGGGACACGAAAACAAACATGCTGACACTCGAGCGACTGTTTTTGCCGTAATAGATTGCGTGTGTGTTTCCGTCAGAGTCTTACCTTCTCCGTAAGCACCCGTGACATGGTAGCCTGCTAACTCGCTTTCTTGCAAGTGGGATAAAATCTCAGGGCAATCATCATATGGTTTCACTCATACGGGGAATGTAAGAAATAGTGAAAGGGACTCTAAGGGAAAGGAGGGAAAATGAGGGTGGAAAATTAGGGAGGGTGACAAACCGTAAGAGACTCCTAACTCTGGGAAATAAACAAAGGGTTGTGGAAGGGGAGGGGAAGTGGGTGGGAGGATGGGGTAACCGGGTGATGGGCACTGAGGAGGGCACTTGATGGGATGAGCACTGGGTGTTCTACTATATGTTGGCAAATCGAACTTCAATAACAGCAAATTAAAAAAAAAAACAGGATTATGATAAAAAATTAAAATGAAAAAAAAATCTAAAAAAAAAAAATCTCAGAGACTTCATGGTTCTGGACAGACATGCTGATGGCCGGCCGAACCTGGGTAGCCCGGCTCCAGGGCCTCTCCCGCCGGGCCACACCAGTGAGGTGGGGAGCAGGGCCTGCACAGGAGCAACGCGCACAGGTAGCAGGCGAAGGGCGCAAAGATGGTACCAAGGGAAGGAAGGTGTGGGTCGTGCCAACCCGCCCGCTGTGCCCTGCCTCCACGCTCCCGCCTCTGCCTCAGATGAGGTCGGTCTTGATCCATTTCCACACCTTCAAGTGTGTCTTCTCTGGGCCCAGACTCCACGAACACTCAGTAGAGTTCTGCTGACTTGGGCCAAGGCCCAAGAACCCCTCCTGGCCGCCTGTCTTGGGGAACGATTCCTGTGAAAATGAGGGACAGAACTTAATTGCAATTCTTTCATTCTAGGGAGGAGCTTGTTTTTTTTAAAGATTGTATTTATTTATTCATGAGACACACAGAGAGAAGCAGAGACACAGGCAGAGGGAGAAGCAGGCTCCCTGCAGGGACTCATGCGGGACTCGATCCTGGGACCCCGGGGTCATGACCTGAGCTGAAGGCAGAAGCTCAACCCCTGAGCCACCCAGGCGTCCCTACCATTCCCATTTATTTATTTATTTATTTATTTTAAAGATTTTATTTATTTATTCATGAGAGAGAGAGGCAGAGGGAGAAGCAGGCTCCAGGCAGGGAGCCCGATGTGGGACTTGACCCTGGGACTCCAGGATCACGCCCTGGGCCAAAGGCTGGCACTAAACCACTGAGCCACCCAGGATCCCCCTACCATTCCCTTTTAAATGAGTACTTCGATTATTTTCCATTTTCTTCCTAAAATAGCACAAGCAAATAATATTCATATGAGCGTGCTTTCCAGACTTGATTTTACTCAGTTCCCCTAGCAACTCAGCTTTGTGATTTATTCCCTGTTTACAGCTACGAGAGGCTTGGAGACACTAAGTGGCCTGTTCTCTAATACAGTGCCTGGTGCCACAGCGTCATGACTTGAGCCCAACATGAACGGTGCTTCTAGATTCCATTTGTTTTGTGTATGTTGGGGCTGATGGATTTTTACCTTTATTTTTATTTATTTATTTGTTTGTTTATTTATTTTTGAAAGACTGTATTTATTTATTCCTGAGAGACACACAGAGAGAGGCAGGGACACAGGCAGAAGGAGAAGCAGGCTCCCTGCGAGGAGCCCGACTCAATCCCAGGACCCCGGGACCACAACCTGAGCCAAAGGCAGATGCTCAAGCACCGAGCCACCCAGGTGCCCAGATTTTTACCTTTTGACCCTAACCTTTCAGAAGCTCCGGTCAGTGGCAGAGGTATTGGTGTCCATCAGCAGAGCTCTCTCTCACTTTCTGAGCAAAAGACCTTCACAGCTCCCTACTGGGGCAATTTGAAAACTTTGGAGAAGGTTTTTGTGCTTCTAAATATCCACCATCGGGGCCTGAAACGCATCTGTTCAAAAGGCATTTCTCTGAGTTTTGATCACCTTTTGGCCTTTTAAGAGGTCCTCATGAAAGGCTCCAAAACATGGAGAGGAGAGGCTGTATAAACAAGGGTTTGCTAAGACCCCATGAGAGATTGTTTCTTTAACCCTTGGTGTTAGCAGACTGTAGTGAACATCTGTTGTTTCCTTAGCTCTACATCCCACCCCCACCCTCATTTAAGGAATTGCAACTTCCCCCCTAATGATGCAGGAGCATTCCCTGTTAGAAGAACGTGATCTTTGGTAGTGATTTTCCCAGTGTCAGAATGGAGTCAATTGGGTCCTCCCCTGGGATGTTGGCATTGCAGAGAGAAAAGCTCTCACTCTCTCTGGCTCTGTCTCATTAAAGGCTAATCTCATACTCTACACAGAAGACAAAAGCAGAAACTCTCTGCCCAAAGAACTGTGAAGACAAGAGCTGAGCCCCATTCTAAGAAACCTGTAGAAGCACAAATTGAGAGCATTTCTCATTCCCTGGAGGTGTTAAATGACAGCCATCACCCACACATCCTCATATCTTGCGTAGACTTAGTTCGTTGTTTATTTAGTAAACCCCAATTGAGAGCCTACTCCAGAGCCCCTAGAGCCACAGAGATGCATTCAGTCCTGTCCTCAAGAAGCTCTCAGGCTGCCAGAGAGCCAGACAAGCAGATTATTTAGAAACGTGTGCTCAGCATTCTAAGGACAAAGAGTGGATTAGACTCTGTAACCAAGGAAGGAATCTGCAGCCATGGTCATGGAAGAAGGGGAAACCAGCAGCGGGTCAGGCCAACTTCAGGGTGGGGTTGCCCTTTTGAGTAGTCCTTGCTCCATGAGAGGGCATTGTCTCATGGAACGATATTGAGCATGTAGTGCATGAATCTGGGCGAATACGATGGTGTGTGTGAGGAGGGTAGGGTGTGCCTACGTAGGGCGTGCTTGGAGGGAAGGCTCGCAACCTGCGAGGTTGAACCTCGGGGTTCATGGTGGGAACGGTAGCACAGGGCACATAACGACAAGGGAGGGCCATCCTGGGGTGGATCTTGTGCTCTGGGCTAGTGGATTCCATCCTGTTCTTGAGGATGATCATTTTGAAAGAAGGGGGGAATCCCTGGGTGGCACAGCGGTTTGGCGCCTGCCTTTGGCCCAAGGCGCGATCCTGGAGACCCGGGATCGAATCCCACATCGGGCTCCCAGTGCATGGAGCCTGCTTCTCCCTCTGCCTGTGTCTCTGCCTCTCTCTCTCTCTCTCTCTCTCTCTCTCTCTCTCTGTGACTATCATAAATAAATAAATAAATTTTTAAAAAATTTTAAAAAAGAAAGAAGGTGAAGGGTTAAGCCCGTAGGCTCTGGAGCCCAAGCTCTGAGGCCCCATGGCCATGTGACCTTGACTAAAGTGTTGATCCTCTATAAGCTGCTTCTCTTACCTATAAACTGATACTTTTAAGGGCATATACCATAAAGGCTTCTTGAGAGAGGTGCCTGGCTGGCTCAGTCAGAGGAGCATGTGACTGCTGATCTCAGGGTTGTGAGTTCAAGCCCCATGCTGGCGTAGAGATTACTAAAAATAAATAAATAAAGGCTTTATTAAAAAAAAACAAAAACAGCTTCTCAAGAGAATTAAATGCATCATGTCTTCAAAGCACTAGCACATTCTGACAAATGCAGTGATAGTTTAATACGAAGTGGATACTATCAGGAATTTGAGTAGTAGTAGACTGGGGTGGCTCCAAGCAGGAAGCTAAGCAGCTTAGGTTGTATCTAGAATCTCCCAAGAAGGAAAAAACTATATTACCTCTCTTGGAGAGAAAGCTTGAAGATCTTACTCACTGGAGAGTACTTCAAGTGCTCCTTACTAATTATTGGGAAAATGTGTTTCTAAGTAGCTGGGTAAGAGAAAACAATTAGGAAAAACAGCGAAATAATTTTCATCAATTAATTTACATGAAGTACAGGAAGTAAAACGAAACATTTGAAAATTGCTAAGAGAATAATCTTAAAAGTTCTCATTACGAGAAACAATTTTTTATAACTTTGCATGTGCTGGATGTGAACTAGACGTATCATGGAGATCATTGTGTAATATGTACAAATCAGATCACGACATTGGACACCTGAAGCCAGCACAATGTCATATATGAATTATGCCTCAAAAAAAAAAAACAAAACAAAAAACAAAACCAAACCAAAGGCAGAGTAAAGAAGGTTAAAATCTGTCTTATTTATGTTGGTTTGAGCTTCATCGCATCAGGGAAAACCAAGATTTTCTTTCTTCTCTGTTGACGCAACAGAAGGAAACGTTGGCCTTTGATGCAGATGTGTTCAGCTGATTAAAGACTTTGCAAAATGCAGGGGGACCTTTTTCTCTTTGTCATATTGGCAAGCAACATGGAAAGAAGATTCGTGTGCTGGAAAATATCGCAGGGAGCTTTTGTTGTGGGATACTTTTTTGGAGGCTGAAATATTAAAATCTAATCACTACTAAGCAGAAATGTCTTCAGGATGCCAAAACATCTAGCACGTGCTGATTGATTAGATGGCCATGAAATATTTGTCCAATGAATCAAAGTTTTGTTCTACATGATGCCAAACATCTGGATATTTGGAAGCAGCTGTTTGGCATCCTGTGGGCCGAATAGAAGCATCATTGTACTGCCGTACAACGGCGAAGGCCCTAGATTGCCTGCTGTGTGATCTACGCCTGTTCCGAGGATCCAGTCTCGGGAACAATGTTGACCAAGGAGGGCCAGTGCTAGTTTGGACCAAGGTCAAGTGGTAAAGTTGGTGGAGACAAAATTTTGCATTGAGATTCAGGTCTAAGGCATAGGCATGGGACAGGTGTATCAGTGCAGCAGTTCAGGAGGCCATGGTGTGCTGCAACAAGACAGGAATTAGGGTGGAAACCAAGGCCAGAGTGAGTTTTCCTGACAGTCTAGTCATAGGCACTTTGAGAAGGAGTCTGCATCAAGAGCCAACGCATCGGTGGAATTTTCCTGTTTCACTAAGTCAATGGATGGTGTGGCTTGATGGAAGGAGCCGAGGACCAACAGTTAAAGGAACTGGACTCTACCTCCGGTTCCGCCATCAGGCTGCACATGTGAACATGTGCAAACTCTCTGAAACTCAGCTTTCTAACAGGCAAAATAAAGATTATACTAACTATCTCACAGGACTGTTGGAAAATTCACGTTTCGTAAGCGGTAAAGTGGTGAGCGATGTAAATGATCATTACTAAGATTTTTCATTCCCATCTTTTGATATCATGTAAAATTTTTCACCTAATTAGGTGAAATTATGAGGGGCCGGGGGTGGTGGTTACAGGTGAGAATATTTCAGAGAGTCCTGGTGGGAATGGGTTGTTGTGAAAGGTGCTGGGAGACCTTAGTGGAAAAAAGGTTGGGACTTGAGGGGAAACAGACCTGGGTTTGAACTCCTGCATCAGTGCAGTCTAGTTGTGTGTCCTTGGGCAAGTTTCTTGTCTTGCTTTGGTTTCCCAATTTGTGACGTGGGGTGAAGAGTAGTGGCTACCTCAGAGAACCGTGAGCAGCGAATGAGACAATGCAGCAAGGCCCCAGCGCTGGCTCGAAGCACACGATTAGCTCCTGTCCCGGAGAGCACACAGGCAAACGCGGAACCCCAATCTCTTCAAGGGGTTGATGGTGTCTAAGGAGGTTGGGCAAAATGACTCGTAAACCTCCTTCCAATTCGAAGTTTCTAGGGGTTTCTGACAGAAGAATCCACCGTCGTGGGAAAGAAACCAGAAATGAATTTGATCCTTGAAAAGGATCCTTTGACCTCCATGCAGGATGAGAAGCTATACATGAGTAGACCTCAGAGGCTGTTCTCGAAAGCTTCTCCCCGGCCCCGAGCCCAACCTATCAGTGAAGCCCAACACAAACAACTAGTGAGCTTGTTCACAACGTCCTGTGCTTTGAAGTGTCAGATTTTCAACCTCTCCTGCTCTTGTTGGGTTGACCCTAGAACAAGATAAGGGAACAGAGGAGTGCGTTGGCAAGTTAAAGAAGGAAAACAGTAACAGCAACTTATCAGCGTAACTGTGCCATTAGTTCTAACTCAGGTTGTAATTGCGGGCTCAGCAGATAAAGTACTTTGGGACAGAGCTATCAATGTTTCTCACTTTGCAAACAAAACACTATGCTTCTTGTTCAAGTCATCTTTTAGGAGGGAGGAAGGACAGCCTGGCGTCGGACACTGAGCCCTTGTTAGAAAATCTGTGCGTAGAGAGAAAAATTCTCCTCAGTAAATGTGAATTTCTCTATGTCAGGGGTAGGGTTGACCATGAAGACCTCAACAGATGCAAGCAATTTTTAAATATTTTTCTTCGAGTATTCTTGACTTCTTTCCTTCTCTCTTTTTAGTGTGAAAAACGTGCTCGGCACGTTGCTAAGCCCTCTGCATGTTTCTGCCAGATGTTCTCCAGTTGCTGCACCAGGTCGCCTTCCCACCCCGCCCTGGGACCCCAGCAGGCTCACTTTGAATGGATGACTTCTGGTTCGTAATTGAGTTTGACCACAGGGGAGGCAACAGCAAGAGGCAGAGTGACAGGAAGAGAGAGAGCTTAGGTTACTTATTCCTACCCCCACCCCCACCTCCCTGAGTTTTAGGTCCTGAAAGTCCAGGACCTGGATTGAGCTGTTGGGACCCCTGACATTGTCTCATCATCCCTTGTGCTTTCTCTTAAACTTGCTCCCAGTTTTGTAAATAATCCATTAAACATGAGGCCCCTTAGAGTATGTCATGTGTTTTTTTGCTGTGACTCTAATATATATACATGCTTACTTCCAATGGGCCATGACCAGCAAGGACATAAGTCACCTTGAGGCCAAGCCAGTAGAGAGCCAGCGTGAATCCTCCCTTCCTCAGGAAGCAGAGACCTCCAAGATGTCAGAGCGACTGTTTGGAAACAGCCCAGGATCTTAAGCACCTTTGGAGGAAAGCCACCTGCCTCACCTCAGACTGTGAAACATTCATCAGGTGAAACCGCTGAAACGCTGGGGTTTATTTGTCACTGCAGCAGAACATATCATATCCTGGCTAACTCTCTTATTCTTTTTTTTTAATATTTTATTTATTTATTCATGAGAGACACAGAGAGAGAAGCAGAGACACAAGCACAGGGAGAAGCAGGCTCCATGAGGGGAGCCCAATGTGGGACTCAATCCTGGGACCCCAGGATCACTGCCTGGGCAGAAGGCAGATGCTCAACCACTGAGCCACCCAGCCTTCCTAGCTCTCTTATTCGATGTAACCCTTACCCCTCATCCTCTGGGGTAGATACTAATGTTAATCCCCATTTACAGACAAGAACACTGATGCAAAGTGCTTAGGTAACTTTCAGCAATACCACAAGCAGTGGAGCCGGTGCTCAAACCAGATCTTTCAATTTTAGTATATGTGCTACCGAAGCGAGCACAAACCAGATCTTTCAGATTCCAAAGTCTAGGACCAGAACACGACATAGTTTTCCCCTAAACCATACTCTCTTGTGTGGGATCAGGGGAATGTCTTCCTGCCTTTGTAGGAAGGTGCATTTTCTGTCAGTGAGTCTTGCAATTGAAATGGTATAAGCTTAGGACAAGCCTGGCAGCCGGACAGACAATATATCCGGCAAAGGTCAACGGAGCTTTCCTGAAGCTGATGAAAGATGAGGAGACAGCCCCTCAATACCCTCGCTCACCTTCCCTGTGTGGAAAAGAAGGATTTAGGTTTTGTTTTGTTTTTTTATTTCTTAGGCTTATAATATTATTCCTGTGTAAGTATTATGCTTTCCCATTCTTCTCTAGAATGAAAACCATAGCTCTTTCTTTATTACCTCTGTCAAGTGTATTTCTTCACCAGGGGCCCATTTTTAATAATTTATTTATATTTTAAAAATAATTTATTTACTTATTTATTTATTTATTTGGGGTGGGGGGTAGTGCAAGAGGAGGGGCAGAGGGAGAGAGACAAGCAGACTCCATGCTGAGTATGGAGCCATCTCGGGGCTCAGTCCCAGGACCCTGAGATCATGACCTGAGCTGAAATCAAGTCAGTTGCTTACCTGACTGAGCCACCCGGACACCCCAACAATTTCTTTTTAAAATATGATTCCTGGTGTACATAATGCCACTGATCATGTACACTTAAAAATGGTTAAAATGATGGCGGAAGGTAGCTACCCCAGTGGTGTGCACAGCATAACCCACAGAGCTGTCGAACCACGATGTCGTACACCTGAAACTAACGTGACATTGTGGGTCAACCTCAATAACATTTTTTTTTAATACTAATGAAGTAAAGAACAAAATAGCACCCCCCAAAGTGGTTCCAATGAGAAGTCTTATATTATGTAGGTTTGGCCACAGTAGGAAAAAACTGCCCTAAAACATGATTCTTCATTCTCGATCGATTAAGGTACAAGGCTGCATCTTTGCTGTGGATTATTTGCTTTTGAAATGCATGTCCAGCACTTTTCCAGAAGGCCATTATCGGCTGGAGGAAACAGGCTTTGTCACTTGCAGGAAGAAATCATTGACTCCAGGTCAGAGCAGTTCCTCGCAGTCAACAATGATAACTGTTTTCTTTTCTGTTACCAAAGGAAATCCAGCAACATGGTGACTTCTGAAATGTTGTGCATAGGAAGGAAAAGCCAAAGGAGCACTCGGTGGCCCACGCCGGAAATGTGACCTATTGAGCTTTTCTGAGGCAATGAGGTCAGAGAAATCCTTTACCCTCCTACGCTGGATGTGCCAAGCCTCAGCAGTTTGCTTCCTATGGTTCTGTTGAGGATGAACCTGAAGGTGAAATTTTGATCCCGATGCCCTGTGTGCTTTCCTATAATCAGCGAGCCCGGATTCCTTCACTGCATTTTCAATGCATCTGGAGGAGGTCTGAGTGTGTGGAAACCATTCTTTCCTATTTACATTCTTCCTGGCCAAGGCAGTGCTCCTTGCAAAAGAAGGCAGGAATTTACTTGGAAGAGCCAGCCATGTTATTTAGCGTTGTGTCTGAGCCCCATACATTTTTGCCCAGAGTCCTTTAAAGAATTAACTTGTTGGGTAAAGGAAAGGGGGAGTGTGGGCTCAGATTCTCGGTAGTGGTTAGAGTCAAAATAGGCAAGGGTGGCTCGCACACCTACTGCATGCTCACTGCTGGGCCTGACCTCGCCCGGGTCGTAGGGTGCACAGCAAACCATTTCGAGGGTGGCCTTTCCCCCACTCTGTCCTCAGCGGTGGCATGCTTTAAAATAGCCACACATTCCCATAAAAAGGGCGAGAATTCCCAATCCACTCAGAATCTCTCATTGCAGGGCCTAATGAGCTGTTTATTTGCCACTCACCAATCTGTCCGAATCCGTTTCTCGTTCTTTTCTGTCCTGCCCTGTTCCCCGGGAACCTGGCCCCCACTCGACTGGATCCTGGGCCCCCCACTCCCTTTTCCAGTTGGATTTGGGTATTTCTCACCTACCTCCTCCCTCCCCACTTTTGCACTGTGGCTCTGGCCAAGGTCCTCTTCAGTGGCTTCGCAGCCCGTGGACCAGCCGCCTCGGTGGCCTCAGGTTCCTGCAGGTTGCCATCACTTCAAAACTGGGGTGGCAAAGGCTTCCTGCTGCGCCGCCTCTGTCTGCCTCGAGCTGTTTGTTGGGTGTCTGGAGCCTGCCCGCACCTGGGTGAAGGTCCTGTCCGGGAGGCTCTCCATCTCCAGCAGAGTGGGCCTTCTGCAGCCTGAGGAGGACTTGGTCTGAGGGTCTCTTCGTTCCAAGAGCCTTTGCCATTTGGGTGGAGGCCTTACTGCCTTGAAGCTGGACCCGCGTAACCTGGAGGCTGAAGAGCCTTGAGCTGGTTTTCTTGTCCCGATATTGACAGTGCTGGAGCTTGTGGCAATGAGACCTTACCCTGAAAGAGATGATGTTTGGTAGCCCTAGCTCCCCCAAGTGTGGCCTGCAAGCCAGCAGCCTTGGCCTCACCTGGGGACTTGTTAGAAGGTTGAAACTTAGGCTCTCCCCCAGACCCCTGGACCAGAATCTCCATTTTTAAAAATTTTTTAAAGATTTTATTTATTCATTCATGATAGACAGACAGAGAGAGAGAGAGAGAGAGAGAGAGAGGCAGAGGCACATCTCCATTTTTAACAAGATTTTGGACAACTGGGGTTTTTCAAGAAGCACTCCTGTAACCCACAGTTTATCGAGATCATTTTTTTCTTTTCTTTTTTCTTCTCTCTCTCTCTCTCTCTCTTTTTTTTTTTTTTTTTTTTTTTTTGAGATCATTTTCTATTGCTCCACAGGCAGGGCCTAGCTGAAAAGGATGGTTAAGGCAGGACGGAGGGTCAGCGTTGTGAAATATGTACTGATTGCTCTTTATACCCCAGGCTGCTGAGAACAGAGGAAATTGGTATTATATCCCCTTTTAACTACCCCTTCGTCTCATATATTTCATGAGATCCTGTTCTATTTACTCCTTCAGCCGAGCTCTAAAGAATCTGGTAAAGTCATTCACGCTACAGTAAATTAATGGGGAGATCTGTTTTCAGTCCATCAAAATTGAACATTCTTAGAGCACCTGCTACGCAGAGAGAGCGCTATATACAGGAAGAGACGGTGAACTAGCAATGGAAGAAGGGAGGGTGGTGGGGGGACCTGGGAAGTTGTTTGGGGGCAAATTCCCTAGAATTTAGTAACTAGTGACTGGGCACCAGGGTGGCGGGGGTGGCGGGGGGTGGCGGGGAGGGAAGCTGAGGGAGACGGTGGAAATGGGATGGTTTCTGGGTTGCGGGGATGCTCACACCAGGATGACTCAGGGAAGACAGCAGGAGAAGGAGCAAGTTGAGGGAGGAGGAGGATGCAGGTACCTCACAGGCAGTTGGTGTAGGAGTCTGAAGTTTAGGAAATCCTTTTTTTTTTTTAAAAAAAAAAAAAAAAAGAGGAACTAACCAGTAAACATATGATCGACAGGGAGATGCAGCGGAGGAGTAAGCAGCTTGTTTCTCTTGGTTCAAGCACAAAATAAAGGAAAACACCCTTCTAGCCACCTGCAAGCCCAAGAAGGGTCAGGTCAACTGGGCCCCGTCCTTCCTGCCGGGAGCAGGACTCAAGTCCCCCATCCTCTCCTCCCTTCACTAGACCATGAGCCTCCCGAGCCTCCTCAACCCCCCCCCCCACCCAGGGGACAGGATGAGGGGTGGGATGCGGCTTCCTAGGCCCCATTCCTTGCTATCCCCGACCCAGCATGTAAGCCTTTGGTTTTGGGGTTTTTATGCCAATCCCTACAGGAAATAGGAGAAAAGAAATTGGAGCAAGAACAAAAGTGGTTTCTTGTGTAGTGTTTTTTAGCGGGAGTAAATAGATTTTCTAAACGATTCAGCCTGGCGCTTTTCCTGGACAACAAAAGTGCCCTCTTGGGAATTCAATGGGAAAGGAAACTTATGTTGGCTGACTCTCTTTTGAGAGTAAAAACAAAGGGAATCCTACTAATGAAAACGATGTTACGCATTTTCTTCCTGGATTAATAGATTGCTCTCCGGGTTTTTTTTCTTTTTCTTCTTTCTTTTAACTTTGTTTTGTTTTCGTGTTTTGTTTCTTTATTCCTATTTGCCCTTCTCTCGGGACCAAATCTTGACTCTTGTACAAAATCCCTTTTATTTATATCACAGTCTGTGAGGTCTCCTCATGGCCCTGGAGAATGAAATCAGATCCTCCAACTGTAGGTATTGTGAACACAAGCCTACAAAACTCAAATGAGTTCCAAATGCTGCCCTGTGCAAGATGAATAACAGTTCCTTGCACTAAACTGGTAGAGGATCTACGTGATATTTTATGCGGAGAAATACTTTGTCACGAGCCAGGCAAATAGCTTGTACTTTCTCCATTTTTTCTCAAATGATGTCAATATTCATTTTTCTCCTCTTTGACTAAGAAAGAAAACACTTGACCATCACCCCTACAGTACTTAGCCTTCCTTAGAAGATCTTGTGCAAGCACGGAATGATGCGGCATTTTGTTTCAGCAAAATTGAGTAACAAAACACTAAACTGAAGAGTTCCATTCAAGTAGCCATCCTTCACCCTCAGTTACTAGGGTAACTCAGACAAAAGTCACTTCTTCTGAATTTATCAGAAGGGTCCTTGTAATGTGATGATAGTTTCTTGGGAAGGTTTCTGGGAAAATCCTTTGGCTTTTCCAAATTAAAAGCAAGCATTGCCTTATACCTTGGGTTGCTAGAAGTAACTGGTGGACTTCCTCCTAATAGAAAAATTATCGGTGCAATTTCTTTACATGCATTCGCTGAATAATATCGCTTGACACTTGTGATGAAGACATCTTTTTGCTTGATCTGGAGAGATCCTGACCCTTGGGAAATACGCATTCTTGGCAGGAGACAGGTATGCAGTGATGTTAACAACGTGGAGAGTGATGCAATAGAATTATAGCAAAAGGGCCATGTGGGCACATAGAATAGAGAAAGTTCTAAGTTTGTAAGGAGGAGAAGGGGTGGATGAACAGCTTCATAGCAGAGGTGACATCGAACAGGGTCTTGAAGGACAAGTAGGAGAAAGGCAGGTAGTGGGGGCAAAGGGAGTGAGAAAGGTAAGGTTCAAGGTACACCTGTGTTTAGGATATGGGGTCTTTGGGGTAGGGGGAGAGGGGGAGGGGGAGGGCTAGCTCCAGACTGTGACTGTCTGATGAGCCAGGCCTGGAATTTACAGGTTGTCCTACAGGTGGTGATGAGCTGCTGAGAGGGATTTAATTAGGTATCTCTGCTTCATCTTCAAGAAAATATCCATATTCCCTAAAATTAAGAATGAAAAAAAGGGCCCTTGGGTGTCTCACTCAGTTAAGCATCTGCCTTCAGCTCAGTTCACGATGGGGGCCTGGGATTGAGCCCCCCAAGGGGCTCCCTGCTCAGGGGGGAGCCTGCTTCTCCCTCTGCCGCTGCTACTTCCCCTCCTGGTTCTCTCTCTCTCTCTCTCTGTCAAATAAGTAAATAAAATCTTAAAAAAAAAAAAAGAATGAAAATAAAATCCCCATGGGATCTTACTCCCTAAGGGTCACTTTCACCTTTTAATGGGCCCCTTGTAGTCAGTTCCAGCATTTTATTTTGCTCCTCTCCTTTATTACCTGCACCCCACCCACTGCGCAGCTAAGCTGCACAGAGACAGAGCAGCACAGCCACACACGAAAGCCCCAGACCCGTTCCCCTCGGCCGGAACCCCTGGCGGCTCAGAGTCTGACCATGAGGCCCCCAGGCCCTCGGAGACGGTGCCTCAGCTTCTTCGTTTAGGAAGCCTGTAAACCTGCTCCAGTATATGGCACGGCCCTGGGCCTGAGGTGTCCTGCAGGCCAGGGGGTCTTCAGCTTGTACAGGGACGCATGCTCCTGGCCCCAGCACTCCAGGAGCCTCACAAGGTCAGGATGCCTCAAAGAGGTCTCTGGGCCAAGCTGGCCAGAGGGCTTTCCCAACAATTCGGGGGTACCCCGGGATCTGACAAAGATAGGAAACACGATTTTTGTTCAGCTCTGGCACTACAGAAATAGAGTAGGGGTATCTAATTTACAGAAGGTGGCTTGCTCTCAGGATGTCAAGGTCTGGTCCTATCCGGTTCCAGGTCTGCCCTGATGGCTTGTGTGCGTGAAGCTTCCACATGCCTGAATGCAGATGTGCTCACTGGGTGGGTGGGGACGGGGGAGGGGGTACCCCCTGGACCACCACCTTCCAGGAACACGGGCCTAGACCTCGAGCCTCCTCAAAGCCTACCAGCTCTTCTCAACCACACTTCCCCCCAAAACATTCATCTTTAATGCCTTTAAGGCACCTCAACACATTATTTTTAACAAATCAACTTCTCTACTGTGTATGTAGAATGGAAGCAGCTACAGACTCAGGAGAGCTGGGTGGGTAGGGCTTCATTCTCCGGACTCTTCCAGTTAAGAAGACCGGGGAAAGGCCCAGCTTCCTCAGCTGCCCGCGTTAGGCCCATCTTCCGGGTTCAAGTTTCTGTGTCAATTCTAGGAAGCTCCCCTCCTTGGGAGAGATCACACCTAACATAGAGAATGTGACCTTGCACCCAGAAAGATTCTTCTGGATAATCTGGTGGCAGCAAGAAAGATGCATCACAGAGAAGAGAGCCTGGAGGCGGGGAGAAAAGGCGGTGCTATCAAGGCTGAGGAGGTGGCCCTCAACCTAGGGACAGCCCCCCATTAACAGTGTTTGTGCACCTCTGTTCCCAGCCGGGAGGGACTGTTTTAAGGGAAGACATCTCACTCAGTCAGATTCTCTCACCTGAGAATTTGTAACTTGGAAAAGAGACAAAGACTGAGGATCTTCTTTTTTTTTTTTTTTTTAATTTTAGGTATCTAACATACAGGGCAATATTGGTTTCTGGAGTAGAATTCAGTGACTCATCACTTCCATACAACACCCAGTGCTCATCACAAGTGCCCTCTTTAATACCCATCCCCCATCTAGCCCATCCCCCTCCCATCGCCCTTCATCAACCCTCAGTTTGTTCTCTATAGTTAAGGCCTGTTATGGTTTGTTTCCCTCTCTCCTTGTTTTTCTCCCCGCCCCCATATTTTCATCTGTTTTGCTTCCTAAATTCCACATGTGAGTGGGATCATATGGTATTTGTCTTTCTCTGACTGACTTATTTCACTCACTGTTATATACTCTAGCTCCAACCACTTTGTTGCAAATGTCAAGATTTCATTCTTTTTGATGGCTGAATAATATTCCATCATATATCACATCTTCTTTACCCATTTATCAGTTGATGGACACTGGGGCTCTCTCCATGGTTTGGATATTGCCAATAATGCTGCTATAAACATTGGGGTGCATGTACCCCTTCAAATCTGTATTTTTGTATCCTTTGGGTAAACACCCAGGAGTGCAATTGCTGGATCCTAGGGCAGTTCCATTTTTAACCTTTTGAGGAACCTCCATACTGTTCTGTGGAGTGGCTGCACCAGTTTACATTCCCACCACCAGTGTAAGGGGGTTCCCCTTTCTCCACATCCTTGCCAACACCGGTTGTTTCTTGTGTTGTTCATTTTAGCTGTCCTGACAGGTGTGAGGTGGTATCTCATTGTGGTTTTGATATGTATATCCCTGATGATGAGTGATGTGGAGCATCTTCTCATTGTCTGTTGGCCATCTGGATGTCTTCTTTGGAAAAGTGTCTGTTCGTGTCTTCTGCCCATTTCTTAACTGGGTTGTTTTTTTGGGGTATTGAGTTTGTAGATTCCGGATACTAAGCCTTTATCAGATATGTTGTTCCCATTCCATAGGCTGCCTTAGTAGTTTAGTTGATTGTTTCCTTTGCTGTGCAGAAGCTTTCCATCTTGATGAAGTCCCAATGCTCAGTTTTGCTTTTATTTCCCTTGCCTGTGGTGATGTGTCTAGAAGAAGTTGCTACAGCCAAAGTCAAAGAGGTTTCTTTTGAGGTGATTAAATAATGGCTTTAGAGATCAACTGTTAATCGTTTCTTTTTGGAGTGATAAAAATCTTCTAAAGTTGACTGTGGCAATGGTTGCACGTATCTATGAATATATTAAAAACCATTGCATTGGTTTATGTGGGTGAATTTTATGAAATGTGAATTATATCTTAAAAAAACCTTATTTTAAAAGTCTCTGGAGAAGTAGATATCAAAATGCTTTTCTGAAGTCCTCAGTAAGTTTGGGGGTTCAGTGGGGACTCTGCTGGTAACCAAGGTTGAGGCTCAAGTGTTTGAGGACCCGGGATGCAGTAACTGATATGATACTGCAGTCTGACAAGGTGCCACCAGGATTGCTTTAGCAGCATTTTTGCATCCGGCTCTTCTTGTCCTCTGATCTCAGGGCCGCCGATCACCAGAGAGTAGATTTACTTGGGTTCTGAACCTGAGGGCCAGGTGCTAGCAGAATTCCTGGATTCAGGCCCTGGTGATGTTCCATTTGGCCTTTGCCCTCAGCAGCTGGAGCCTAATGCTTTTCATGCAGAAAATAAATCAGTGCACTCTAGCTTTACTATGGTGGTCAGGACAGGACAACATTGCCATCTGAGGCCGGTGCTATCTGCCATTAATCAGAATAATTCAGAATACCCAAGATAGAGCTCGATAGGGCCTACACTGTCAAATTAATGAATGGGAGGAAGAAAAATCATGTTCCCAGTTCTGGCCTAAGGAGTTTGAAAACTCAGTCATGCCATTCAGACCATGTAATTCCCCATTAATATTCTAAAGGAGAGATCTCAGAAATGGAATGTGCTCACCCCATAGAGGGCCGAGATAATCTACTGGGATGCAACAGCATCATATTCGCATTTCTAGGTATTCTTTGCTTCATCCTTTTAAGTTTCTATCTTTCTGTTTTTTTGATATATGTAATATTTTAGGAAAATTGTGAATGTATATTACTTATAAATAGATTAATGTAAATGAAGACAGTCAAAAACTATTGATAGTTTTATGTAACTTTGAAAAAAAAAGGTTCAGGGGACTACTGCTCCAAAGGATGTTTGGCTGATTGCTAGATGGGGGTGGGGGGGTGAAGATTGCCTTCAATGAACCATTAATTTACATTCAAGACCTATCCCCAAAAGAAAAACTAGTTCAGAATAACTATTTGCAAAGATTTATTTTATAAATTATCCTAACAGAACTCAAATCTCTAGGGTTCAATTGTCTCCCCACAATAGATGAGACCAACCCCTTGCATCTCCCCCCTACCCTGTGGCCAGCCCTGCTTGGGTTTCTAAGCTCTTTATCCCTCCTCTTCACCAGTTGAGCAGTTGGGCCACCATATATACTCAATACTGCCCCAACCTGAAGGATCCACCCAACTTTAAACTGGTGAATTGAAAGTACCCGAGACCAACATTCTTGGCCAAAGGATCAATTCGCCTTCATTACTAATCTAACTTTAGGCCACTTCCCCAATTCTGAGAACTGGGCTTCTGTTTTGACCCTCAGACCAATTCCCAATTCACACCCTGTTTGTCATAATGAATCCCCTCTTGTACCCTGTATCTAAGTCTGGATCCAAACAACCCACCTCCTACTCAGTCCTATAGACATGCAGACCATCAAGGCCTCACTGATCCCCAAGCATATGATTAGGGCCTGGGTCTCTGCTGACAGGGTTTTCAATGGTTGGGGTTCCTGGAATGTTTACACGACAAAATGAAGCTATGCATAATTATCTAAAGCATTCTCAGAACTGATGAGTAGTACCAAGTATCAATGGCCACTAGGAATCTTCTTGATCAGCATTTAGATGTCTTCTTTGGTGAACAAAGCTCATCTTTCCAAGAACATGAAGCTGTTGCCCAGCACCAATGCCGTTTAAATTTAAAGAAAAATCAGTGAGGCTTCTGAGTGTATCCAGTTGGAGACCATAGCTGCTCAGCTCACTTTGAGAACTAGGCACTTCTTTATGATGGTGAGAGATTTAGCTGTGCTCAAGTAGACTCCCAGAACTCTGGACACCTGCAGAGGGCCTCTCTTCTTTCCCATGTCCAATCCTTCTTGGGTTGACCCTCAAAAACTGCCTCTATACATGTAATTAGCTGTGATTTCTACTAACAAGGTCTTTTGTTGCTTAACTATTTTCACTTCCTATACACTCTCTAAAGAAAAGAACTTCCTGTAGGAAATAGAGTCAAAAGTTATCATAAAGCATTCTGAAGAGTATCCAGATTTGTCTTACTTTGATGTCCTGGCTCTTTTTTAAACTTATTCATAGCCCACAGCTCAGCATCATTCATCAGATTTCATGGCTGACGAAGAGAACTGGATTTCATTCTGGAGCCTTATGAATGGTGACCCATTCCATCTCATCTAACAATGCCTGTCAGAACGGCAGGCTTGGTCAGCCATTACCTAACAACCAAACAGCTCCTGGAGGTGTATCCGGGAGTTACTACAACCTGTGGAGTTACTCCATCTGTCAGTGTCCTCATAGCTGACATTCTTACAAGTATCCATTGTAATCATCATGGATGATTGTAAGAGTAAGTTAAAATTACTTATATAAAACATCCTTATTTCCCAAGGTCATGATACCTCATATAACACCTACTAAGTTCTTCAAAATATTCAGAATATTTTAAAGGTTTATTTATTTATTTGAGAGAGGGAGAGAGAGAGAGAGAGAGAGAGAGAGAGAGAGAACAAGCAGGGTGGGGAGGGCAGAAGGAGAGGGAGAGAAAAAGAATCTTAAACAGACTTCCCATTGAGTGTGGAGTCTGACATGGGGTTCAATCTCATGACCCTGAGATTATGACCTGAGCTGAAACCAAGAATCTGATGCATAACTGACCAAGCCACTCAGGTGCCCCTCAAATATTTCATATGAGTGCCTGTGCATAGTGTTTTCTTCTGACTGTTTAAGGTGCTAGTGCTTCCTGATGTCTAACTTAAATTTTTCTTCAGTAGCCCATCATCCTTGCTCTCCCGGGGAGTGCTCACCATCACCAAGACCATAGTTTTCAGTGGATAGAAACTAACCATGGCTTTCTCCAAAGCTTACCTGATAGTGAATATTATCTAGATAAGAAAGAGGTCATTTAAAAGAAATAATGTTTGATATTTTATTGATAATTAGCACTTCGTATTTCAGAGCATAAACATTGTATTGACTTTAAATTCTTATTAATTGCCTTCAATGAACTGTAAACTCACATGGAAGTTAATGGGAAGATTTGAAATTCTGAGAAGAGAAAGCAGAGCAAAGCCAACATCAGGGGGAAAACATACTCAGTTTTCTGATACCCAGAATGGAATTACCTGGAGGTTTGCAATCTAGCTAAATAAACTTGGGAAGTTGTATAATCTCTCAAGGTTCATTTCTTTATCTGTGATGGATGTATGAGTTAGGACAAGGTTAACCTGCTGTAGCAAAGATACCTGAAAATACAGTAGCCTTACGAATAGAAAAGCTTATTTCTAACACACATAATGATTGCTAGGTGAGTGTTCCAGTTGGCCAGCTAGCTCTGCTCTGGGCAATCATTTAAGGATGTAGGTAGTACCATATTTCCACATGAAACTCCATGAGAGCATTTGCTGAAATCCATTTTTCATTCTTCCGGGGCACATGGCTGCCCATTTACATTGTGTTTTCTGCTTTGCCCCATGAATTGGCAAAGAATTTCTCAAACACGATCTTGGAAACATAAACTGTAAAGCAAAATGTAATGGATTTGATTATGTAACAAATTACCATGTTTATGGTCAGGTCGCAGAAGCCCAGAGAAATTCCGAGTAGATGCTCTGATTGACCAGCCCCGCTGAGCTACCAGCCAAAAGTCTGCACCAGCCGTTAGCTGACCCCTTCCACATGGAGAGAGTGAAGAAGCCCTCAGGAAGTGGTTCCTCTAGTCCCAGCTGCAGAGCTGATGCCTCCCGGGATGGATACTAACCATCCAGCTGAACCCTTCCTAGATTCCTGACCCACAATCTAGTTTAAAAGTCAAAATGTTTGCCTTAAGTTTTAGAACAGAGTTTAAGAAAAAAAAATTGGAGCTGAAAAACATAGATCTGAGATTTACAAGCATCTAACTGGTGATCAAAAAGTCCTGGAAATAGAGAATGTCACTCCAGGATGGAGAGTCAGGACACCAGTCCTCATGGGTGGTCCAAGGAGGAGGACTCTGCAAGGGAGACTGGGAAGAAAGGGATAAGCAAGAAGACATGGAAAGCAATTTTACTCATCAACTTCTTTTTACTAGTTTAACTCGTGGAGGATTACCTGAAACTCGAAGTTCACTCAGATCAATATATTTATTCAGATGATTGCATGTAGAACTCGTGTGAGGCAGTTGTTGAAAACTTAGAGTGGCTGAGGCAGACCAGATTCAGATATAAGGCCCAGACACTCTCTTCAATAAATGGTGTTGGGAAAATTGGACATCCACATGCAGAAGAATGAAACTAGACCACTCTCTTACACCAGACACAAAGATAAACTCAAAATGGATGAAAAATCTAAATGTGAGACAAGATTCCATCAAAATCCTAGAGGAGAACACAGGCAACACCCTTTTTTTTTTTTTTTTTTTTTGTTGTTGTTGTTGTTTTTATTTTATTTTTTATTTATTTTTTATTTTTTTAATTAATTTTTATTGGTGTTCAATTTACCAACATACAGAAAAACACCCAGTGCTCATCCCGTCAAGTGTCCACCTCAGTGCCCGTCACCCATTCCCCTCCAACACCCGCCCTCCTCCCCCCTTCCACCACCCCTAGTTCGTTTCCCCGAGTTAGGAGTCTTTATGTTCTGTCTCCCTTCCTGATATTTCCCAACATTTCTTCTCCCTTCCTTTACATTCCCCCTTTTTGAACTCAGCCACAGTAACTTCTTGCAAGATACATCCAGGAAGGCAAAAGAAACAAAAGCAAAAATGAACTATTGGGACTTCATCAAGATAAGCAGCTTTTGCACAGCAAAGGATACAGCCAACAAAACTCAAAGACAACCTACAGGATGGGAGAAGATATTTGCAAATGACCTATCAGATAAAGGGCTAGTTTCCAAGATCTATAAAGAACTTATTAAACTCAACAGCAAAGAAACAAACAATCCAATCATGAAATGGGCAAAAGACATGAAGAGAAATCTCACAGAGGAAGACATGGACATGGCCAACACGCACATGAGAAAATGCTCCGCATCACTTGCCATCAGGGAAATACAAATCAAAACCACAATGAGATACCACCTCACACCAGTGAGAATGGGGAAAACTAACAAGGCAGGAAACCACAAATGTTGGAGAGGATGTGAAGAAAAGGGAACCCTCTTGCACTGTTGGTGGGAATGTGACCTGGTGCAGCCACTCTGGAAAAGTGTGTGGAGGTTCCTCAAAGAGGTAAAAATAGACCTGCCCTACGACCCAGCAATTGCACTGCTGAGGATTTACCCCAAAGATACAGATGCAATGAAACGCCAGGACACCTGCGCCCCGATGTTTCTAGCAGCAATGTCCACAATAGCCACACTGTAGAAGGAGCCTCGGTGTCCATCGACAGATGATGGATAGAGAAGCTGTGGTCTATGTATACAATGGAATATTCCTCAGCCATTAGAAATGACAAATACCCACCATTTGCTTCAACGTGGAGGGACCTGGAGGGTATTATGCTGAGTGAAGTAAGTCAATCGGAGAAGGACAAACATTATATGGTCTCATTCATTTGGGGAATATAAAAAATAGTGAAAGGGAATAGAAGGGAAGGGAGAAGAGATGTGTGGGAAATGTCAGAAAGGGAGACAGAACATAAAGACTCCTAACTCTGGGAAACGAACTGGGGGTGATGGAAGGGGAGGAGGGTGGGGGGTGGGGGTGAATGGGTGACGGGCACTGAGGGGGACACTTGACGGGATGAGCACTGGGTGTTATTCTGTATGTTTGTAAATTGAACACCAATAAAAAATTTATTAAAAAAAATAAAATAAAAAATAAAAATGAATAGCTAAAAAAAAAAAATGCAAAAGACATAAAAGAAAAAAAAAAAAAGGCCCAGCCTTTCATGTCTTCACAATATGGGTCTTTAAGAAATTATTACTATTCTTTTTCCTTCTTGGAGATATACAATAAAATATAATAAAATTCCTCCCTGACTAGTAAACAATTCTGCATGTTTTGACAAACGCCTCTTGGTGTATGACCACCACCAAGACCAAATGTCCCGTTAGAGCCGACTCCTCCCCACACTCCAATAACCAGAGATTTGTTTTATATATTGATAAATTTGCCTTTTCTAGAACATCATAGTAACAGAATAACACAGAAATGTGCTCTATTCCTGTCTGGATTCTCTCACTTGTCATCACACCTTTTGGGGCTTCAATCACCTTGACATACATATATTTATATATATTGTTCCTTTGTGTCGCTGATTAGTCTTCTATTGCATGGATGTATCATATTCATTTATTCATTCCCCAGTTGAGAGAAATTTGTATTTTTTTTCCTGTTTTGGGCAATTATGCATAAACTTACTATAATCCTTTACATAGATGTAGGTCTTTATGTGAACATAAATTTTCAATTCACAGGGTAAATACTTAGGCCAAATGGCAAGGATATGCTTGCTTTCTAAGAAACTGGCAGTTTCTTTCCTGAAATGGCTGTACCGTTTTGTATTCCCCCTGCAACCTGTGAGCAGGGCAGTCACTCCTCATCCACATTTGACCTTATCAGGTCATTGCATTTCTTCAAATTCAGTCATCCCAGTAGGTGTGTCCCTCACTGAGGTTTTCATCTGCAATTCCCTAATGACCAATGGTGTTAGTGATCGCCAACTTTTTGTGTATTTGGCATCATTTTTCATCTTTGGTCAACAGTCTATTCAAATCTGTTCTCTATTGTTTTTTAATAAAAAGGATTGTTTTCCTACGATTGAGTTTTGAGTCTTTATATATTCTGAAAGCCTTTTAATCAAATAGGTAATTTTGTTTTATTGGAGTTCAATTTGCCAACATATAGAATAACACCCAGTGCTCATCCCGTCAAGTGCCCCCCTCAGTGCCCATCACCCAGTCACCCCACCTCCCGCCCACCTCCCTTTCCACCACCCCTAGTTCGTTTCCCAGAGTTAGGAGTCTCTCATGTTCTGTCTCCCTCTCTGATATTTCCCACTCATTTTTTCTCTTTTCCCCTTTATTCCCTTTCACTATTATTTATATTCCCCAAATGAATGAGACCATATAATGTTTGTCCTTCTCCGATTGACTTACTTCACTCAGCATCATACCCTCCAGTTCCATCCACGTCGAAGCAAATGGTGGGTATTTGTCATTTCTAATGGCTGAGGAATATTCCATCGTATACATAGACCACAGCTTCTTTATCCATCATCTGTCAATGGACACCGAGGCTCCTTCCACAGTCTGGCTATTGTGGACATTGCTGCTAGAAACATCAGGGTGCAGGTGTCTCGGCATTTCACTGCATCTGTATCTTTGGGGTAAATCCCCAGCAGTGCAATTGCTGGGTCGTAGGGCAGGTCTATTTTTTTTTTTAATTTATGATAGTCACAGAGAGAGAAAGAGAGGCAGAGACACAGGCAGAGGGAGAAGCAGGCTCCATGCACCGGGAGCCCGATGTGGGATTCGATCCCGGGTCTCCAGGATCGCGCCCTGGGCCAAAGGCAGGCGCCAAACCGCTGCGCCACCCAGGGATCCCGGCAGGTCTATTTTTAACTCTTTGAGGACCCTTCACAGTTTTCCAGAGTGGCTGCACCAGTTCACATTCCCACCAACAGTGTAATAGGGTTCCCCTTTCTCCGCATCCTCTCCAACATTTGTGGTTTCCTGCCTTGTTAATTTTCCCCATTCTCACTGGTGTGAGGTGGGATCTCATTGTGGTTTTGATTTGTATTTCCCTGATGGCCAGTGATGCGGAGCATTTTCTCATGTGCATGTTGGCCATGTCCATGTCTTCCTCTGTGAGATTTCTCTTCATGTCTTTTGCCCATTTCATGATTGGATTGTTTGTTTCTTTGCTGTTGAGTTTAATAAGTTCTTTATAGATCTTGGAAACTAGCCCTTTATCTGATAGGTCATTTGCAAATATCTTCTCCCATTCTGTAGGTTGTCTTGTAGTTTTGTTGACTGTATCCTTTGCTGTGCAAAAGCTGCTTATCTTGATGAAGTCCCAATAGTTCATTTTTGCTTTTGTTTCTTTTGCCGTCGTGGATGTATCTTGCAAGAAGTTACTGTGGCTGAGTTCAAAAAGGGTGTTGCCTGTGCTCTCCTCTAGGATTTTGATGGAATCTTGTCTCACATTTAGATCTTTCATCCATTTTGAGTTTATCTTTGTGTCTGGTATAAGAGAGTGGTCTAGTTTCATTCTTCTGCATGTGGATGACCCCGAATAGCCAGGGGGATATTAAAAAAGAAAACCATATCTGGGGACATCACAATGCCAGATTTCAGGTTGTACTACAAAGCTGTGGTCATCAAGACAGGGTGGTACTGGCATAAAAACAGACACAAAGATCAATGGAACAGAATAGAGAACCCAGAAGTGGACCCTCAACTTTATGGTCAACTAATATTCTACAAAGGAGAAGAGATTATCTACGGCAAAAAAGACAGTCTCCTCAATAAATGGTGCTGGGAAAATTGGACATCCACATGCAGATAGATAATTTGGAAATATTTTCTCCCAGTCTGAATTGTCTTTATATTCTCCTAACAGAGTCTTTCAGAAAGTAAAGTTCTTAATGTCAATAAAGTTCAATGTCATGGTTCTATGGATAGTGTCTTTCATGTCATTTCTAAAATATCCATTCCTCTTTTTTTAAAGATTTTATTTATTTATTTATTTATTTATTTATTTATTTATTTGACAGAAAGAAAACGAGATAGCAAGAGAGAATACAATCGAGGAGGAGAGGGAGCTCGAAACGGGGCTAGATCCTGCAACTCCAGGATCATGACCTGAGCTGAAGGCAGACGCTCAACCAACTGAGCCACCCAGGCCTCCCTAAAGTATCCATTCATCACCCAAAGATCAGAAAGATTTTTCTCCTGTGTTTTCTTCTAGAAGTTTCAGAGTTTCAGGTTTTACATGTATATGTAGGAATTAATTTTTGTACATGGAGAGAAATATGGATCCAGGTTTATTTGTTACTTGTAGGTATCCCATTGTTCCAGCCCATTTTTTAAAAAAAATTTGTCCTTAATGAACTAGGGGTGGTGGAAGAGGAGGAGGGCGGAGGGTGGGGGTGAATGGGTGACGGGCACTGAGGGGGACACTTGACGGGATGAGCACTGGGTGTTATTCTGTATGTTGGTAAATTGAACACCAATAAAAAATTAACTTATTAAAAAAAATTTTGTCCTTTCTCCAGTGAACTCAGTGAATTGCCATTCCAGCTTTGTCAAAAAATCAACTGACCATATATGCATGAGTCTATTTTTGGACTCCACTCTGTTCTGCATTCTGTATGTCTACCCTTTCTCCAAAACCACACTGTCTTGACTGTGATAGCTTTATGTTAAGTCTTGAAATCAGGTAGTAAATTTCTTTACACATTGATCACAACACTGTAAAGCAAGGTCAGAGTAACAGTTATGCCAACAAAAGCCATCAACTCAAATTAGAGAAAATGAATGATTAACCCCTTATCACAAACTCTCAGATGGATAAAACATGTTTCTTCTAAGTCAGAATATGATGAGTGCATATCTACATCAAATTACTAACCCTTTTACAATACATAATATTGATAAAATAATTTTAAAATATAAAACACGGCCATTTGTTTTATTTTTTATTTTATTTTTATTTTTTTCCATTTGTTTTATAGTACAATTTCCACACATGATGTCAAATATTCAAGCAACTCACTCATTATAATCCCTTTAAGCAGAAATTGAACAAAACGAGATTTTTGTTCCGGTGATGACAATTGCAGTGACATAAATCCATCCATTTCGAAACAACAAACACCAAGAGAAGATAAATAGAAATAAAGAACTGATTCCTCCAATTTTCACTGTCCTGTGGCAGCATTATTGCTTCATAATTATTTTGAGACTGAAAAAAGAGAGACTCTAAGAGCCTGAAGGCAACTTTCAGGCAGTTATAATAACTTACACACCTTCAAATTTTGAATGAAATCTGCAGCAAAAGAATGAAGGTGGATGACATTCCCAGCAGTGGTGTTTTGGGTGTTGTTTTTTTTTTTTTAAGATTTTATATATTTATTCATGAGAGACACAGAAAGAGGCAGAGACACAGGCAGAGGGAGAAGCAGGCTCCCTGCAGGGAGCCCGATGTGGGACTCGATCCCAGGACCTGGGATAACGACCTGAGCCACCCAGGTGCCCCCACAGTGGTGCTTTTATCAGGCTGCTACTTAACTTGCCCTCCTGTGTACCGGGGGCCAGGGAGGGAGCCCTGCTGGGTTCAAGCCCTTGAAGCATCAACCCAGCGAATCTCAGGTTGCTTTCTGCGACAGCAATAGGAAGAGTTGTTAAAAAGATGAAATGAAATTATGTGTGGAGGTGTTGACTTTAAAAAAAAAAAAAGAGCCAGCTATGTCACAAGCAAAGCAAACTTAGGTGGAGAATTCTCGAGAAGAATGGATACTGATGAAAGATGAAAAATAAACTTTCGAAAATGCAGCCTCATCAGCTTTCTTTTCTCACTAAAATTCCTTTGACATCTCTTCTTCCATTCTTGTTAATATACCTCTTTGAGACTGATATCTCTACTCTGTGTGTTATTAAAACAGAAACAGCTTACGTATATATTATGCCCTGCAACAAGTTTCTACCAGGGCAGTGTAGGTAACAAGAAAGAGGCAAACATATTTCTCATACTAAAAACTTTAAATATCGATACGCAAGATACCCATTGAAAGCATGGATAGATGTGTTCAATATTGGGAAAACTATTTCACTCATTTTTTTGGTTTTATTGTAACTGCAACAAGATAGGAGCCTAATACATATTTTCTTCATTTTTTTTTAGAAGATTTTATTTATTTATTTGAGAGAGAAAGAGAGAGCATAGAGAGTGAGAAGAAGCAGACTCCCCACTGAGCAGGGAACCTGATGCAGGGCTTGACCCCAGGACTCTGAGATCATGACCTGGGCCAAAGGCAGAGGCCTAACTGACTAACCCACCCAGGTGCCCTGCAGATTTTCCGTATTAATTGCCTAAACCCACTTTTTCAATAAAGCTGTACGGTTTTTGTAATTCTTTTGTTGTTTTTGTTCCTGTTCTGTTTGCCAAAATGAAATCTTAAATTTTCTGAGGCTAACGATAAAATAATACAGCTTGTTTATTTTATGTATTTTTAAAAGCATTTTTGAGTAATTCATGTTTAATTACTTTACAAAAATACTGGTCCCAGATAGACTGGAAACCTAGAAAACTGGTTCTTTACCACAAGTAGTGTAAGGGGCACTGCCAGGAGACCAAGCTTCTCAGACTGTACATATGCATCACTGAGGATCTTAATAAGCATAACCTGGTTGGGTTAAGCCTGGGGTGGGGTCTGGATGCTGCATTTCTCAGAAGCTTCCCGGGATATGAGTGCTGCTGATAGAAGAACCACACTCTGAATAGCAAGGCTATAAAGGAGTGGGAGATTGATGATTCTGGAAGTTTAGGAACACTGTGGAAAGGATTAAGGGGAACGATTCAGCCCAAGCAGCCCAGAGGGCCCAGGAGGAGCAGACCCGTGAAGTCAGTCTTTAACTTTTGATAGACTTCTCTCACCAGACACTCCTGAAGGTAGAGAACGGTAGTCTGGAAGCAATCGTCGTTGTTATGCAAGGAGCCTGTGTTATGGAAATGACTGGTGTGCTCACCAAGAGTTGCCTGGACCTCAAAAGCTAGTTGAGACACCCCCCCCCCCCCCGAGGGAGAGGCTCTGCTGCCTACTGGACGATTGGCTTCTCCCACCCCAGGGGTAGTAGGGGGTGGTTATAATATCCCATGGGCCTCAGGGACCCCACCTCCTCTAAATTCTCCCACAAGAAGAAGGTCTAGTGCCTTTGGATGAGTCTGTGGACAGTGGTCATGCAGTCTAGATGTTCCTGATGAGACCACTTCCTCATACATGTCCTAAGAAAGCCCACTCACGAAGGGGAAAGGCCCCTCCATGGAACCAAAGCATAGCCCAGGGGTGATCCTCATCCAGGGACGGCAGAGACACTGATGGACCATTTATGCCTCTGTCACCCTTCCCTGTGCATTTGTCTTGCTTCCTTTAAAGACCATTTCTGAACCCATATGATGTGACATGATAGAACTGACCCTGACATGCCTCATAGGAGTAATGGCAGCCTAGAGAAGACCCTCATGACACGAAAGTCATTGTTTCAAAAGCTCCAACAGACACTACACTTAGCTAAGACAAATCTGTGCAAGCAATTATTTAATAAATTACCTTTCAGAGAAATAGTTTATTTTATAAGACTTGTTTTTTGTTTTTTGTTTTTTTAACATTTTACTTATTTATTTTAAGTAGTCTCTACACCCCACGTGGGGCTTGCAACTCACAACCCCGAGATCAAATGTTGTATGCTCCGCTGACCGAGCCAGCCAGGCACCCCTTCAGAGAAATTGTTTAAATGTGGTATTTGGGAAAAGAATATAATGATAATATGGAAGAGGTTCTGGGAGAGGAAAACTTAAGAATCATCCAAGCCAGTCTTATCCACTTAAAGTCGTATTCATTGCAACATTAATTTGTGTTGTATTTTCCTTGGATTTTGACCTTCCCTTTTGATTTTGGAATGTAACTGGGCCTTTGTGTTCTCTTGCTTCAACGCCCACAGCAGAAGTTTCTTGGAGATAACCCCACTACCACCTGCAGTTTCCTAGCATTAGCTCTTAAAAGCCTAAAGGAGACTATGCTCTCTCTTCTCAGGAAGAGAGAACAGGAATGAATGTCTTTAAAGACGGCAAGTGGTTGAAGTTGTGATAACATAGTGGGGAGAGGGCTTCTCCCAAGTCTGGGACAAGGAGAGGGGTGAAGTGTCAGTGACTTGAGCCTCTTGGTCCTTTGCAACACCTCTCGGAGGTGACCAGGCCTTAGAAGGGAACGTCTGGATAGAACCCCGAGGGTGGGTGGACAGTCTACATGGGGCCTCCCCTGCCTGACCAAGCCCCTATGCTTGTTTGGCAAAGAAGTAGCAGACTAACTTACCTTCAAAGGACCTCCACGGAGGACCCAGCACCAGTACTGCTTATGAGCAAAAGTCAGGGGGCCCTTTCTCAGATGTTCGTGGGGGAGGAAAGACTTGCCGATCAATAAGTTTACACTCAATTTCTGGCCTCCTGGCTGGGGTCAAAACCAAAATTGCCAGGCTGTAAAAGAATAAAAGGATGTCACAGTATCTAGTGCACCCAAGTTTGGGGCTGTAAAGTTCATAGCTCTTCATCATCATGATACAGATGACCAAACCAAGCTTTGCGATGACAGATGCAATCATTTCTCCAAGATGGTGCAGTGACCCTAGGGCAGAGGCATTTGGTTGGTTGGTTTTTTTCTCTAACATACTGCCTTTCTTATTCTATTTGATCGGAGTTCAGGTGGCTAAGAGAAAACAGATCCAATCCTAAAACCATTCAATAACTAATAATAGTAACAGTAATGATACCACCACCACCAATAGCACTATTATGCCGGGGGCTTTACATTTGTCATTCAGTTTAATTCTCATAACACTCTACAGTAACTGTAATCATCTCCATCTTATAGAAAATTGAACCTCGGGGGATTTCACTAGCTTGCCCGAGACTCTACACGCAGGAAGGGCCGAGGAGGGGTTTTCTAAGCAGGCCGTCTGTTCCCGGAGCATGTACGGCTACACCACATCATTCTTTACCCACAAATCCGGGCTTCAAGAGATGAGGGCAAAAGCCTTGCCATCTGTTTTCTATTCAAACAACCTGATTTATTTTAGGCTTTACGCATCGAGAGTGTGCTAATATGAAATCCTGTGTTACTAGTCTGTTCCAATTAGGGAAAAAGCAGAGCTCTGTATCAATGGTGTCCTTTATTCTTGGTGTGAAATTCTTTTAGCCTAGCAGTGAACTGTGCCCAGAGCCCAGTTCCGCCTTTTGCTCTGCACCTCCAGAAAGTTTTCAAGCGGAGCAGGGATTTAAGCAATTGCAAACCTCCCAGAGTGTCTCACGGCTGAGGCACTTTGAAAATGAAACCATATTATTTTATTGTAGGTTTGGCAAATACTCTCAAAGCCAGTATATTCCTTGTCTGGTTTCCAACAGCAGTGCTTTTAGCCAGTGGTCACCTATGTGCCTCTAGTCTCCGTTTGAGTGAGGCATAAAATGCTATTTGAACAAACTGGCTTCAATTTTCTTATTCTTCCAGAAATCTAATTCCTCACAACCACATCACTGAGCAATTTCGCATGGTGGTAATTAAGACCACATTTCCCGTACGTGATTTTTTGCGGTCTCTGATAAACTGCATGAATGGAGCGTTCAGGTTCTAAACACTCTGCACTCTCATTTTGCTGTAAAGTAAAGGAGGTGTTATGGACTGAATGTTCATATCCACCCCCCCACCCCCCAATCCATATGTTGAAATCTTTTTTTTTTTTATTTTATTTATTCATGAGGGACACAGAGACAGAGACAGAGGCAGAGGCAGAGGGAAAAGCAGGCTCCCTGTGAGGACCCCCGATGTGGGACTTGATCCCAGGACCCCAGGATCACGCCCTGAGCCAAACACAGACACTCAACGACCGAGCCACCCAGGGGCCCCCATATGTTGAGATCTTAACACCTAAAGTGATGGCATTAGGAGGTGGGGCCTTTGTGAAATGACTGAGTCATAAAGGGAGCCCTCTCACAAAAGGGATTAGTGCCTTTATAAAAGAGACCCCAGAGAGCTCCCTCACCCCTTCCACCCACCCACAGGAGGACATGATGAGAAGTCAGCTGTGTGCAGCCTGCAGGAAGGCTCTCACCAGAACCCAACCATGCTGGCACTCTGACCTTGAACGTCCAGCCTCCAGGACAGTGAACAATAAGCGTCTGCTGTTTATAAGCCCCCCGGCCTGTGGCGTCGGTTAGAGCAGCCCAAACAGATTCCGAGAGGGCTGAAACGAAGCCAGGGGCCTCGGTTCTCTTCGTCTTCCCTCTCGGTGACACCTGACGAGGGAGCAAGTTCGTCCCCGGGAGGGAAACAGATGCCTGCCCAGCAAACAAGAAGAACCCAAAACATTCCTGGGCAGGAGCTTCGGCCTGTCTGTGGAAGGGATGAGCGGCCCCAGCAGAAGCAGCAGAACCTTCTCACCACCAGAGTCTGAACTCGCTGTCCTGGATCCAGAAAGATAAAAAGGGGCAAGAGTGAGTGCCAGGGCTCTCCTTTTCCCCATCGAGCAGTTGGCGGCCTCAGAAACAGCCACGTCAGAGGAACGTTACCACATATGCACAGAGGGATGTTATTCAGCCTTAGGAGAGAATGAAACTCTGACACGTGACAACGCGGGTGAACCCTGAAGACATGGCGCTGAGTGAGATGAGCCAGATGCCACAGTTCGACTTACTGAGGCTCCCAGAGTCGTGAATTCAGAGGGACAGAAGGCAAAATGCGGATTGCCAAAGACCAGGGGAGATGGGAGCGGGGACAGCTTTGGGAAGGTGAAGCAGCTGTGGGGATGGATGGCTGGATGGCTGGCTGGATGGCTGGATGGCTGGCTGGATGGCTGGATAGCTGAATGGATGGATAATGGCTGGCTGGCTAGCTGGATGGATGGATAATTGCTGGCTGGCTGGCTGGATGGATGGATGGATGGATGGGTGGATGATGGCTGGCTAGCTGGCTGGCTGGCTGGCTGGCTGTATGGCTGTATGGCTGTGTGGATGGATGATGGCTGGATGGCTGGATGGATAGCTGGATGGATGGATGGATGATGGCTGGATGGATGATTAGATGTTAGATAGATGGATAGATGGCTGACTGGATGGATGGATGAGTGGATGGATGGATGGATGGATAGATGACTGGATGGCTGGATAGCTCGATGGCTGGATGGCTGGATGGCTGGATGGATGGATGGATGGATAGCTGGATGGATGGATGGATGATGGCTGGATGGATGATTAGATGTTAGATAGATGGATAGATGGCTGACTGGATGGATGGATGAGTGGATGGATGGATGGATAGATGACTGGATGGCTGGATAGCTCGATGGCTGGATGGCTGGATGGCTGGCTGGATGGATGGATGGATGGATGGATGGATGGATGGATGGCTGGACAGATGAATGGATGGATGGATGGATGGATGGATGGATGGATGGACGGATGGATGACTGGATGGCTGGCTGGATGACTGGATGGATGGATGGATGGATGGATGGATGGATGGATGGATGCATGGATGGATGGATGGATGGATGCATGGATGGATGGATGGATGGATGGATGACTGGATGGATGCATGGATGGATGGATGGATGGATGGATGACTGGATGGATGGATGGATGGATGGATGGATGGATGGATGACTGGATGGATGGATGGATGGATGGATGGATGAATGGATGACTAGATAGATGAATGGATGGCTGACTGGAGGGATGGATGGATGGAGGGATGGATGGATGGATGGATGACTGGATGGATGGATGGCTGGAGGGATGGATGGATGGATGGATGGATGGATGGATGGATGGAGGCACAGCACATACATACACTGTGCACTTACATGTGGCTAAGGTGGTATATTCCATGTGGAGTTCACTGTACACACACACACACACACACACACAGAAGAACTTGTCACTACAACTGAAATAACCAATTTTATGTTGAGGCTAGAAAGGTCGCCAGGCACAGCAGTGTCAGTTCAGAGGTGAGCAACGTGAGCTCCAGTGGGGGCAGTGACTTACCAAAGAGCTCTCTGCTAATCAGAGGTCCAACCAGGAGGGCGATGCAAGCTCTTCTAGGTTCCCCCAGACCCCATTCTTCCCGCTAACAAGCTTGGGACCAGGAGACACACACATGCTGCAGGGACACGTGGGACCCCTCTCCAGAGCTCCCCCAACACTGCAGCCTTCCTTGGGGCAGTGCCTCTGTTTCTGTTTTATTGGTTGCCTGTTCTTCCCAGACTCTAAGCTCCTTGAGAGCAACAGCTATATCTTTTTTTTTTTTAAGACTTTGTTTTTTAGAGCAGTTTGAGGTTGACAGCAAAACTGAGCAGAAAGTACAAAGGTTTCCCCTATACCTTCCACCCTCAGCCGAGCATGGCCTTCCCCACCCTGAACGTCACCCACCAGAGTGGTGCATCGAGCTGACCCATGAGCCGACACAGACACATCCTGCCGCCGGAGCTGGTGGTTTCCATTAGGGTCCACTGTTGGTGGTGAACAGTCTATGGGTCTTGACAAATGTATGAAAACATGTGTCCAGCATTACAGTCTCATGCAAGGTAGTTTCAGTGTCCTAAAAATCCTCTGTCTCTTCACCTGGCCCTCCTCCCTAAACCCTGTCGACAACTCATCTTTTGACTGTCTCCGTAGTTTCATCTTTTCTCGAGTGTTCGATAGTTGGAATCACGGAGTATGGCCTTTTCCAGTTAGCTTCTTGCACTCAGTGTTACTCAGGGAAGTTTTCTCCAAGTCTCTTCGTAGGTCGATAGCTCATCTCCCTCTATCCTTGAATAACAGCCCATGGTATGGGTGGACCATGCTTTGTTCATCCACTCACCACGTCTTTTGTACCCTTCTATTTCAACACCTAGCAACTTGCCCAGCACATAAGAAAACCTGAACAAATACTCATTAAAGGAGTGAATAAATAAAAATAAACCAAGCACCCATGAGCGAGAGTAGTTTACTCAGCCCAGAAGACAAATACCAAGAAGAGGGCTGGCTGAAAATTTCAATTAGCAGATTTGTCAATCTTTAAATACCAGGCCCATGGGATCCCTGGGTGGCGCAGCGGTTTGGCGCCTGCCTTTGGCTCAGGGCGCGATCCTGGAGACCCGGGATCGAATCCCACATCGGGCTCCCAGTGCATGGAGCCTGCTTCTCCCTCTGCCTGTGTCTCTGCCTCTCTCTCTCTCTCTCTCTCTCTCTCTCTCTCTCTCTCTCTGTGACTATCATAAATAAATAAAAATTTAAAAAAAAAATAAATAAATAAATAAATAAATACCAGGCCCAAATCCCACCACAAGAGGCAATGCTTTGCGTATTTTATTTTGTGTTTTAAACCCAATTTTAGAATTTGGGAGGTAAATCACTATTCACGTTTATTCAAAATACCTCGACTATTATATATTTACTTTTATGAGGGAACAAAAATGCATTTCACACGAGCTAATTCCCTTTGACCGTGACCTCTTCCTTTGGGCTTGGCCGGGCCCTGGTTTTCTGATCCAGAAAACAACTGAAGTCTGGCGCCCTCTTGGGGCCTCTCGTTTTTATTTTATTTTATTTTATTTTATTTTATTTTATTTTATTTTATTTTATTTTATTTTATTTTATTTTATTTTATTTTATTTTATTTTATTTTATTTTATTATTTTTGGCTTCTCGTTTTTAAAAGAGACATGCCGCGCAAATGTCTTGGTTCCTGACATTTTTGTCCACTCACAGCATCCAGTCTCGGTTTGGCGGAAGGTGGTGCTTCTAATGCTAGCAACTGCTCTCAGCAACTTCAAGTCAGACATTGCTCCCACCAAAGGTGTAGTCAGGCTGGATGCGATCTTTCTCTTGGTAGCCAGGGCAGGTGCTCTGGGGTCCCAGGGTGCCTTACCAAGAAAAAGAGTAAGCATAAATAGGATTAGAAATTAATTCATGGCATCCAGTCTCCCCTCTCACGCACGTCCCATCCCCAGGCGTTCTTGACCGCTAGCTGTTCATCTTGCAAGGCTACATATATGCCATTTTCTTGATAAAACATTTTCCAGGTTAAAAAAAAATTGTTTCTCCTTGGCGCCCCCACCTCCCTGCGGTCTTCCTCAAGGACCCGCAGCTGTGTGTTTATCTGAATCCTTCGTCAATGGTTGTGCTCCTTGAGTGCGGGCTTTACGTCTTGAGGAGAGCATCTGCTTATTCCCACTCCCCAGGGCTTACAACAGAGGCGCAATAAATGTTGATCGTAAATTGAAGATCAAGGTAGGAGGTCATAATGGAAGCAAAGAACACATAAAAATGTGTCACTTGGGGCCCTGAGACTCCTGTACCTCTTTGCTCTCACTGGCCTGCTGTTTATTGCAAGACTGTAAAGGCAGTGTTGCCTTCACAATGCCTGCAGACCCCCACACCTATAGGCGATGAAAAGATACATATTCCATGGCCCCTATGGTTTTGAAAAGTGCTGAGTCAAACCAAACTCTACATATAATTAAAAGTTCAAGAGAGCTGAAAGCACAGCCTTATTCCTCTAATATAAGTATCTAAGTGGGGAGGAGGGGTGGGACTCAGTGTCCTGATAAAGAACGTGAGCTCAAAGGCTCTGTGTGCTCTGAATCACATGATGGATGAGTGACGGAGCCAGGACAGTGACGGAGCTCCTGGGTGCCAATTCCATACTCCATCCGTGACTTAGTGCAGTGCTTCCTCCTGGCAGGGAGCTCTACTCCTGAACTGGACATTTTAGCATCACATGCACATGGTATTTCAGTAAAAATTAAGGTCTTGGATATTACGAGCAATCCCCATTGACTAGACATCATCACCCCCAATCTCCCACTGAGGTAAACTGGGCAAAACCAAATCCACCGATGAAAACAAATGGGCAAAACCATTAACAACACTCCCCCAGGGCCAACAGAGTATCAGGCACATCATGGTGGAATCAACAGTCACGGGGCCTGCGTCCCAACCATGCTCCACCATTTACCTGTTTACGGCCCTAGGCCACTGACTCTGCCTTGACTCCCTCATGTATAATATAAAATAGATGATAGTAGTGGATGTTGAGAGAATTCAATGAGTTTAGTGCACACAGAGTCTGGCATATAGTCAATATCAATATTTGCTACTATTTTTTGAAAAATTCTTTCAGTTATCCAGATTGAAGTGCGTACGTTGGTGGAATTCACCGTATTTCCTTTTTCTTTTTTTTTTTTTTAGATTTGTTTATTTTTAGAGAGAGCGGGACTGTGGGGTGAAGGGGCAGAGAGAGAGAGAGAAAGAGAGAGAATCCCCAACAGTCTTCCCGCTGAGGGTGGAGTCCAAGGCGGGGCTCGAGCTCACGACCCTGAGATCTTGACCTGAGCTGGAATCAAAAGAGTCAGATGCTTAACCGACTGAGCCACCCAGGTGACTGAGAACTTCACATTAGGACTTACAATAGATGTAAGGTCTTTGATGGATGATTTCTTTGGAATAAGTTTTATCTCACCCGCTGTGCTGTGTGTGGCAGCGGAACCCTCCCTCTGTCTCTGTCTCCCTCTCGGTTTCAAAGTTAAAATAACAGTTTTGATACCATCATCCAGCGTAAGGTTGGGCCCTTCTGTACCCCTTAGCATGTCTCGTTTCTGAGGTTCAGGGGCCCACAGCAAGAAAGGCTTTAAGTCACTGAGACTCGTGTCAGTACAGAAAGAGGAAGCCCTGCTTGTTTGCTTCTCGGAGGCAGCTGTTCTCTGAGCACACTCACACCAAGGGAAAGCTGGGTCTTGGGGCTTTGGTTTTGATTATTTTTATCTCCCTGTAAATGGCCCCATCTCTCTGATCTCTCAGCCCCTTCAATGCCACTTCATGACGCAAATATCCTTTGATGGAATAGAAGGCTGATAGTGCCTCCTGGCCAACTGGCTTCTGTATCCAAAAAGAGCACACGGCAATCACAGCTCCCTGAGACCCTGGCCTCTACCTTCCGCTGCGGCCGGCCCTGGTGCTCCTCCTTTATCTTAACACACACATTCTCCTGGTCAAGTGGGATTTGCCGGGCCCTTGGGCAGTGGTTCCCTCAGACCCTGTTTGTCTTCTTCCTAGAAAGTAAAGAGGATTCCTCTTTCCCAGAGGAAGTGATCGCATCTTTATGGAGAAGAAGTCAGCAGACGAATTTGCAGTGAGATCTTTGAACTAAGGCTCTTAAGGGCACCTACCCGTCTGACACCATTTGAAAGAGAAACTCAACTGAAAGCCTTCTGGAAAAAGACAAAAAGTAAGTTTGGTGACAGCTACATTTGGCTATTATTACCATGACAACCGTGAGTCTCAGAACAGGCGCCGGTCAATACCTAAGCATGTGATTCCTCTAAGGATTAACAACTGTGACTCACGGTGTGTAGACAGACACTTGGGCTGAGGTTCCCTGACTTTGGACTTCAGTATCCTGGTTAGACCGCAGCTCCACAGTCTGCTAGATTTCGTCTCTTCAATTCAAACCACGTGTCGGGACTTAGTAAATAAGCACGCGTCATAACCTATTTGGGCAACTATCGGGCCAACTAAAAACGTGGCCATAGATCTCATAAAAGTTACTCAGCGGTCTAGTAAGGCAAGGCAACCCCTGAAAGCACGGCCACTTGCCATTTCTTGAAGCCCTTGCTGTGAGCAGCTGCAGGACTGATGAGGATTGGAAAAGTGTTTCTTCTTTCACGAACAGAGGAAAGACGGAGATTGGGGGGTCAAGCCAGACATGCGTGTCTGCACTGCATCGAGGGAGAACAAAGCCTGGCCAGGTCCCACCCTCTGTTGGCACCAGATTTGGGGAAGTGATGGATGAAACGCCACACTGCTCCTCTGGCACCTGGACGTCAACTCTTAATCTCTCTGCAGCTTTGAGGGCCACATTCGAAGGCTGTTGGGTTACTTGGGGGCTGGTTCTAAGAATCTTTTGTCTTTCCAGAATTCCTTGTTTTATCAGGGTAGTCATTCACATATGATGAAAGATACCAAATACCCTCCCAACACATTAAACCTATATACTACCCCTTTCTGGTGCTATGGCAGCCAGGAAATACAGAAGTATTTAAGAGAAATTTGGTTTTGCAGGCTGATTAGCTGTTTCCTTGCTTTTTGTATGTGTGATTACTGTGGCTGCTCAAAATGCTGGTAGACAAATAGGTCTAAATGCTTAAAATCAACAGGTGAGAATTCAAATCTCATATCTCAAGCTAATGTGATAGGCTCTGACCGTCTAGGTGGAATGGCAGGAAGAGACCTGGAAACAATGTCCTGCCCCCCTCCCGCATCCCCCTGAGAGAGGAGCATTTCAAAGAGGAGGAAATTGCCAGATTTCCCAAATGCTGTAGATAAATCAGTAGATATAGGACTGAAATGCATGCATGGGGCTTTTCAAAACAGCTTTATTGAGGTATAATTGACATACAATAAGCCGCACACATGTAAAACACACAGTTTCATACATTTTCTATATGTGCGGACCTTAATACCATCACCACACTGAAGCTGATGAACACATCTATCACCCCAGAAGTTTCCTTCTGGTCCTTTGTAGCCCCTCCTCCCAACCCATCCCCATCCCTCCTTCCCAGGCAGCCCCTGAGCCATCACTCTAGATTAGTGTGCATTTTCTCCAATTTTACATAAGTGAAATCATCCAGTATATACTCTTTTTAAAAATCTGGCTTCTTTATTTCAGGAATGGGACTAATTATTTCAAGATTGAGACTCATCCATTTTGAAGCACATAGAAATAGCTTTCCCTCCTCCCCTCTCTCCTTTCTTTTTGCTGAGTAGCATTCCACTGTGGAAATAGCATGGATGTACCACAGTCTGTTTATCCATTCTCCTGTGGATGGACATTTGCATCCTTGCCAATCTCCGGCTAATGCAAATAATGCTGCTATGACTATTCACGTTCCTGTCCTTGTAGGAGCACAAGCTTTCTTTTCTCTTGGGTGAATCCTTAGGCTGGTTTATATGATATGTTTAACTTTTTAAGGAACTGCTGAATTGTATTTCAAAGTGGTTGAACCATTTTCTATTCCATTCCCATGAGCGGTGTCTGAGAGTTGCAGGCCGTCTACATCCTTGCCTGTGCTCACTATGGCAGTTTTTCTTTTTCTTTTTCTTTTTTTTCTTTTTCTTTTCTTTTCTTTCTTTCTTTCTTTCTTTCTTTCTTTCTTTCTTTCTTTCTTTCTGTTTAGAGACAGAGATAAGGAGAGACACAAAGGAAGGGGGAGGGGAGAGAATGAGAATCTTAAGCAGACTCCAATCCCAGCATGGAACCCACAGGGGGCTCCATCTCATGACCCTGAGATGGTGACCTGAGCCAAAATCAAGAGTTGGAGGTTTAACCGACTCAGCCACCCAGGCGCCTGCGATGGCAGTCTTTTAAGCTTCAACCATTCTAAACCTGAAGCCATGAAATCTGACAATCAGAAGGTTCTGATAACCTTCAGAAAGTATTTTCATTGCAGTGGTGAGGATAGAAGTCAGACTACAGGCGGGCGGTGGAGGCTGGGTTTAAGCAGTAGAAACTGAGTATAGGCTGTTTTCAGAGACTTCAGGCTGTCAGGGAAGGCTCCAAGTTTATGTACAAGTCATGGTCATTACTCAAAATACTCAACTTATATCTAAATTAAAACATTTTACAGTTTAGGGGCGCCTGGTGGCTCTAAACGCCCAACACGGAGCCTGCGTAAGATGCTCTCTCTCCCTCTCTTTGTCCCTCCTATACCCTCTCTAAAAAATTTTTTTTTGTTTACAGTTTATTACTTGCCCAGCTCACAGTGTGGGCAGTGAGGTGGGGCCTTATAAGGATAAGGATATAGGATCAAATATTTCTTTTTATTCTTACCAAGTCATAAGGCCACGTTGCTTCTTGAAAAATATCTAAGTGTTAAGGTTAGATAAAAATCATCTGGAATTCTTCAATCCTCTCATCAAAGTGTAAATAACGTCACATGTGTCTTTACCCTTTCCAATAGGACACACCCGAACAGAGGACAAACAGGGAGCCTGGAAAAGAGAGACAGAGCGAGAAACAGGGTGACGTGTGTCCCAGTTTGCCAGGAGCTGTCCCACTTTAGCACCAGATGTCTGAGCCCGTGGGTGTGCATTGCACCCTAGTCTGAGCTAGAGGCCTCGGATGGAGCACAGAAGATGTCACAGTCTCAAATTGGTTTACAGAATATTTCTCATTTCTCCCTACAAATGTGAAGTGTAATTTCACAAATGAATGATGTATCGTGTGTGGAAGAGTCACATGAAAACTACGGACTCATAACTGGAAATTTTCAGGGTGACTCACTCAAGTGAATAGATCCCATGAGAGCAGGGACAAGGCTCGCATGAGTTTCGGCTCCTCCCCTTGCCCTCTCTCCTCTGTGGCAACTGGGGTGCCCTGTGGGTCGAATCGTGCCCTTGCCCTAAATATGTTCAAGTGCTAACCCCAGCTACCTGTAAAGACGACCTTATTTAGAGATGGGATCTCTCCGGATGTAATCAAGTTGAGTTAGACCTGGGCCTGAATGACCCAGTGACTGGTGTCCTTAAAAAGGGAATTCTGGACACAGAAACAGACACGAAGGAAGAAGTCCATGTGACGATGGAGGCAGAGAATAGAGAGATTCACTTAGAAGCTGAGGAAGGCCAAGGATTGCTGGCAGCCCTCAGAAGCGAGGAAGGCATGGAGTAGATTCTCCCTCAGAGCTTCCAAAATAGGAGCGAGCCCTGCTGACACTCGGGCGTCAGATACCTTCCCTCCAGAACTTGAGAGAATAAGCTCCTGCTGTGCTACACCAACCGGATGGTAGTACCTTATTACAGCAGCCCCGGGAAACGAATACAGATGCTTCCACATAGGTAACCCCGGGGATCCTGAGCATTCATAGAAGCTTTTTGAGTAACTACAAAGTTTCCAGAGCCTCTGTGGGCATTATGGGAGAAGCAAAGTCAATGCCAAGACCCGGCCTCCTCTTTTGCCTGACTACCCCTGCGTCCTTTCCGAGTCTCCACGGAGCTGTTACCCTTTCTCGAAAGCCTTGCCCTCACTGGGTCTCCCTAGGTGGGCTCCAGTGGTTCGCAGCCACCTCTGGGGATCAGAATCACCCAGGGAGCTTTTAAAACATGCTATTGCCCCGTGACCTGAGAGTCTGAACATGCGAGTTCGGGGCGTAGCAAGGGTGTTTTCTAAGACTTTGTAACGTGCAGGGTTGAGAATCTCTGTTGGGGTGCTCCCTGCCCCCAGATTCTCACCGCACCCTATGAGTACTTCAGCCACAGACACCCTCGGTATTGTGTTGAAATCATATGCTTCTTTTCATCTAGAAGAACATTTTTCAGTTTGGGCTGCGTGATCAAGTCACCAAAGGAGCTGAGAGCCCTGGCGTGCCCGACCAACCCCGGACCTCTGGAGTCAGGAGCTCTCTGGCTGTCTGCAATTTGCAGCCAAGTTTGAAAATGTACCAGATCATGAACTCTGTTGGAGCAGGAGTCTGGCTTTCTCGATTTGGGGAACTCCCTGGCTACTAGGCTCCTGGTGCGTCCTGCTGCTGCGAGCCCACCAGTAGATATTTCTTAAGTAAGTTAACTCTACTGAAAACTGAGTTTATAACCTAGAAAGGGGCCCAAAACAATCATGACTTACAATGTTGTACTAAGTGACCTAGAACAGGCACCAGAGAGTCACATCTGTTCTGGGATGCTGACGGGTAAGGAGAAAAGCAAGGAAGGTCAGTGGTTACTGTTGAAAAGCCTTTGGGAAGGTGCCTTTATAACCCAGCGCATCCCCAAGATCACAGAAACGGCTGTTTCTTCAGTTGAACGCCAATGAGGTGATGCGATTGCATTTAGAACTGTCTGGATCATAAGATCCAACTCTTTGAAGTCTAGACTCACACTCAGTGTGAGAAGATACACACTCTAAGAAAGGCCGATGCCACCGCAGACCCACTCAGGGGAGAGCGGGTTAATTCCAGCCTTGCTTTCTCCTAAACTCGAACAGGAATGTCCCCACCATTTAAGTTGTACGGCCTTCATTTGGGGCAAGAACATATATTTTCATTTAAATTTTTTAAAATGTGTGTATGATTCCGTTTCCTTGTACCAGCAAATAGCTTTGTGATAAACAAACAAACCCAACCTTATTTGATTGTGAGATAAGGGAAGACTTTTTTTAAAAAAAGATTTTATTTATTTATTCATGAGAGACACACAGAGAGAGGCAGAGACACAGGCAGAGGGAGAAGCGGGCGGGACTCGATCCCAGGACCCCGGGATCACGACCTGAGCTGAAAGCAGATGCTGGACCACTGAGCCACCCAGGTGCCCCAGGGAATACTATTTGAATGGGGATAGGACTAGAGCCATCCTTCAGGTTAAGTGAAATCAGGATGGGAACAAAGGCATGATTCTCACAGCTGCATCTTATTTGTGTATCAACTGTTTTCTCTCAGGCTTCTCCATACATTAGAGTTCAGGGCTACCAGTGATTTGGGATCCACACTAATAGCTCCACCTATAAACTAAAGAGAATTTAAAACCAGAGAGAACAAAAAACTCCCTTTGAGCTCCAATTTGAGAAAACTCAAAGGGAAGACTCTGATTGGCCAAGCTCGGGGTCACATGGTTATGGTAAAGGCTAGGTGGGGTACCAGGACTGATGACCCCTCCCCTGGGGCAGGATTGCGGCAGAGAGAAAGAGCTACCAGAAGAGATCTAGATGGTTCCCATGAGAGATCAGTAAAGCCTGGATGTCCCTGGTACCGATAAGTATGAAAACCAAGTCAGCAATTAGCTGGGTGAGAGCATGCTAGAGGAGGAACCTTGAAAGATGACTCCAGAGTTCAAGTTTTGCTGATGGAATATACTGTGGTGCCATTACGAGAAGTGGAGACTCCAAGGGGAGGACCTGGCCAGAGGGGAAAGCAGGAAGTTTGACCCTGGACACGCAGTCTGAATCCATGTTCTGGAGGTCCATGGAGGACCAGCGGTCCACCTGGCGATTGAGCGGGAACGTGATACTCAGGGGAGAGGGGAGGTCTTGACAAGCAACTGTGATGTGATCTGCATGGAGGGACATTAGTGGAGTTGATGTCAATATTAAAAGAGAAAATAGAGAAAGAAAAAAGAAGAAGAGGTGGAAACTTGAAGGGAGCCCCTACCTGTGAAGAGCCAGAAGAGGAGAGAGAAAAGTGCCACCAGAGAGCTAGAAGAGCCGCGAAGGGACAGCCAAGGGAGAAGGACTGTGGGACACTCAAATACTTGAAGAACATGTGGCTGAATTGTGAACCACGACAGATGCCAGGCTTGCCCAGGAGCGTGTGGTGTGGGTACACATCGTGGACTTCAAAAGAGCAGGGCAGGGAAATGTTAATGGGGTCTCCTTCTTCTTCTCCTCGGTTCTTAAGCTTCTCCCATGCCTCCCCCTCACCTCCCCAACCCCAGGGCCCCTTCCTCAGCCAACGTGTGGACTGGTAGCCCCAGGAGTTTGCAGATGTTAAGAGGATGGTTTGCAGGTCTTCTAGTTCATGGAAGCTTGAGCTCTAATTACCCTTTCCTTGACTTGGAGCCTTTGAAGATTAATTTATTTGAGAGAGAGAGAGAGAGAGAGAGAATGCATGGCGGGGGGGCAGTGGGAGGAGAGGCAGGGAATCTCAAGCAGGCTCCCTACTGAGCACAGAGCCCAACTCAGGCCTCTCATCCCTGACATCATGACCTGAGCCAAAATCTAGAGTCTGGCACTTAACCCACTGAGCCCCCCAGGCGCCCCTAACTCAGTGCCTTTGCTGCTGATGAGTAACCTAGCAGAGATGATGGAACGTAACCCGTTACCGTGTCATCGTATTTAGAGCCAGCCAACCTTCAGGAACAAGTAGGCAGCAATCTAGTAGAGGCAGAATTTCCCGTGACCTCCCTTGACTTGTACAGCTGATGCCTGAAGTCCAGGATCAAAGCTTCATCTTGTTAGTTTAAGGCTTTGGTTCCTGTTAGGACACAGACCCCACTGAGGACGTGATCATACTACTTCAAGATGCTTTATTCGATGGTACGTCTCCTCCAACCATCCACGCATTAGTCTAATGAGGGCATGAACTGTGTTTTATTCAAATCTACCCCCCACCCCCATCCTTACTGCAGCCAGTGGTGAGATGGGGCCAGCTTGCAACACCGTGCTCACGCCTTCCTAATTCTGTGTTTGGTGGCATCACACCGGCAGCTCAATATCAGCCTTGGTGGCGGTATTTACACCACAGAAATTGGCAAGTGCTACAAATCGGGCCTCCCCTTCCCCTGCAGAGGGTGGTTTGTTACTTCTTTACCACCACACCACCCCCTGCCCTTTTAGGCTTAAGCAGCTCATTTTTCTATTGAACCATTGGAGTTGTGGGCCTGCAATAGATTTTAACGTGGTCCTTCCATAAATTAATGATGACGATCCCTTCAGTTCCCATAATACAGCTAATCTGTAGTTTTGACCTCTCAACATTTGCTCTCTCAACAAAGCTATGAGCTGGGCTGGGAAGACGATTGAGTCCTCTGTTGTAGCAATCTCACCCGGAAAGGGCCAAGCTCGGTGAACCTTTACTGCGGGAGGAACCGGAAGGAACTTCTCCCAGCCTTTCATCGAGCAGTCCCAGCCATTCCCCTAGAATCATTCTCTTCGCCCTTTTTCTCAACCGGTTTGGCATCTAAGGACCAGAACTGGCTGCTGGGTTGGGCCAAATGACCCTTCCAGAATGCATACTTGAAGCAGCTCAAGGCTAATTTTAAATGCAGGCATGTTTCATTTTATCAAACCTCACAGATACTGTGTTTTGTTTTGTTTTGTTTTTACAGATTGAAGATTTGTGGCAGCCCAGCATCAGGCAATTCTTTTTAGATGTTATTTTCCCAACAGTATCTGCCCCCTTCATAGCTCTGTGTGTTATATTTTGGTAATTCTCGCAGTACTTCAAGCCTTCTCATCATATTTGTTATGGTGATCCGTGATCAGTGATTATCACTTGCTGAAAGCTCAGATGAGGGTGGGCATTCTTTTTAGCAATAAAGTATTTTCAATTTATATATATATATATATATATATATATCGTTTTTTAAAACATAATGCTATTGCATACTTAATAGAATACAGTACTTTTGTGTAAATTGGGAAACTAAAAAAAATTTCATTTGACTTGCTTTACTATAATACGTTTTCATGGTGGTCTGGAACCAAATCCTCAGTATCGCTGAGGTATGCCTAAGGCAAGCCATGAGAAAGGAGATAAGGGTTCACTAGCCTTATCCTGCTTGCTTCCATGGCTTTCAATGATCAGTATTCTAGGAGGCCTCCTCTCGCCAGGAGACTCGACAAGTAGGCTGCTGACAAATAAAATGTGTTCCAGACTTCAGTGGAGGCCAAAGGACTCTTGTTTGCATTGTCCGTCTTGTGTATTATAACCCCAAGACATTGGAACATGGCAGCCATCCTAAGCCAAGAAGAGAGAATCCAGTAGCAGTCTCCAGCTCTGATGTGCTGTGATGTGCTCCAAGTGGTATGTTATAGATCACAGCTAAAGCTCCAAACCAGAGATCCGCGGCTTCCTTGGGGAAAAGACAATTGGCTCAGGCAATGGAATTGCGTGTCCTCAAGGAAGAATTTTCTGGCTCTGAGGCCTGGCTCTGATTTCTGACATGTTCGTTAGGATCAAGCTCCAGGTCAGCCCCACTTGGAGGCATGTTCTCTGTAGGACTCTGCCCAGCCTGGGCCTCCAACTTTGATAATGGGTCAAGTACCTCAGCCCCTTAAGGACTGGGCTGTTCCTAATCCTTCCAGTTTCCCCCAAATAGCCAGTTTTCCTGGCCCTGAGCCACGTTCAACAGCTGGGCCGTAATCACAGATCTCATCTGTGCTGCTTTTCTGTATTTCTGCACTTGACAACTTTGCCAGACTGCCGGTAACGTCTCATCTCGTGCTCTTTCCACGTGTTCTCCCTCGAGAAGAGCATTTCTCAACGTTCTTGAGGACCAGCCCCTCCCCGGCATTCCCCATTCTCCTGTCTTATTTTCCTGATGCTACTGTGTAGAATTAGCTGTTCGTTGTATGATTACGTATTTATCACCTGCCCCTCCTGATGGTAAGTGATGCCCTTACCATCACTACCTCTTAGATGGTAAGTTCCAGGAAGGCAGAGACTGTTTTGTTTACACTGAATTTCCAATCCCGAGGCCAGCATCTGTCCCATAGAAGGCTCTCCTAAGTGTTTGAATGGCTGAGTCCTTAGGTTCATCTCCCCTTCACTTACTCTGTCATTTCTTACCCTGCCTGCATCCGGGACCCCAAGAGCTACTGGCATCATGGTAGGTATGTGTTACTGGTAGGTATGTGTTATTTTGAGTTCCCACCAGTCTCTCCCTCCCCAGCTCTGTGGGGCCCCTGCCAGGAGACTCAGCATCACATCTCCTGAGCTCTGAGTTTTCCTTCTGAAAACTTGCCATTGTTAGTAGATGTCCAGACCTCTGTTTGAGTGCCTAGTTTTGACATATAGCCTTATTTTTTTTAAGTTTTTATTTATTTAAGTCATCTCTGCACCCAACATGGAGTTCAAACTCACAACCCCGAGATCAGGAATCACACGCTCTTCTGACTGAGCCAGCCAGGAGCCCAGACACGTAGCCGTGTTCTTACCACCAATAGCTCTGCCTCCTTGGCCTTTGGTTCCCACTGTGACCTCTGGTCTCCCTGACCTGCACTATACCTTTTCCCTCATCCTGCTCCCCCTGTCTTTTGCTGGGCCTTCCTTGTTCCAGCTCCTGCCCTTGCTGCCTGCGGTCCTCAGACTGTCATAGAGAAGCCAGCATCAAGGTCAATAGCACTTTCAGCCCCTAATCTTAAATAGGAAGGGCTTTCAGGGATCTCCAAGTGAGCATTTCACTCTAGGGTAGCCCAGAGTATGTCAGTCACCAGACAGTCATTGGCTCCCAAAGTTCGTGATTATCTTCCGAGGGATGATGAATGTTGCCATTCTTTTCATATCATTTTTTTAAATGTGAAATAAAACGTGTACTCAGAAAATAAATGTATGAAACAGGTATGTGTCGTTTATTGAATCTAGCCAACACCTATGTAGCCACCACCCAGATCAAGAAAGAACGTGACCCACCATCACGAACTCCCCAGGTATAACCTGTCCTGCCCCAGCTCTTACTGGAGCCACTACACTGACTTCTGTGTTTATTTCTTAATTTTTCTTTTTCTTTTTTTTTAAGATTTTATTTATTTATTCATGAGAGACAGAGAGAGAAAGAAGCAGAGACACAGGCAGAGGGAGAAGCAGGCTCCATGCAGGGACCCTGATGCGGGACTTGATCCTGGGTCTGCAGGATCAGGCCCTGGACTGAAGGCGGCGCCAAACCACTGAGCCACTCGGGCTGCCCTTAATTTTTCTTTCTAACTATACTACTTATGTATATGTCCCTAAGGGAAAAAAAAAAAAAAAGAATTTAGTTTTGTTAACTTTGAACTTTACATGAATGGAAGCAAAAATACTTATATTTTTGTGTCTTCTCCTTTGATTCTTTTGTAGGAGAAAATTGTTCTTAAAACACATGCTCTTTTTTTGTCATTCTACCTACACTAGCAGGATCTAGCAAGAATCGTTACTGGTAGGGTTACCGTTTTCTCATTCCAGCCTTCTTTGGAATGTGGCTTGCAGTTTCCAGACAGGGTTTATTGCTATGTTTTCCAGATTGCTTGGTAGTAAACCCAATTCTGGTGTGCAAACCCTAACTCCCTCCAAGCTGCCTCCTACCTACCCCTTCAACCAGACAAAGAACATAAGACGCTTTCCTATCTTTACATTTGCACGTGTGTTGGAGAGATGCAAATTCGTAATGACTTGCATTGGAATGTGGCATTTAAATATATAAGCTTTTATAGAAAAATAAGAGAATTACTGAGGCCATTGTCCTCTAGTAGGAAGAGAATGTGGAACATTTGGCCAGTCTTGGCTAAAAACAATCCATGTTAAAACTAATCACTAATCCTTTGTAAGGACAAATTTTAACTAGGGCTTCCAAAGGGGAACGGACACGTTTTGAAGTATCCCAATTCTAAAGAACGTTCAGATCACTTAAAGCGTATTGAGTGGTCTAATCCTAGAATATAGCAATTTTTTAAAAAATAGTGATATGAATGAATCTTTGGAGTCAAGCTAAATCTTTTGGAAAGCCAATTTGTGCAACAGTTTTGTTAACCAGGCCTGAATGTATTCTCTGCCTTGAGATGAGTCATGAAAGTCGTGTGGCTTGTTGGCACTGTTCCAAAGTCGGCTTTCTTTTTTTTTTTTTTTTAATTTTTATTTTTTTTATTGGAGTTCAATTTGCCGACATATAGCATAACACCCAGTGCTCATCCCATCAAGTGCCCCCCTCTGTACCCGTCACCCAGTCACCCTCACCCCCCTCCCATCTCCCTTTCCACCACCCCTTGTTCGTTTCCCAGAGTTAGGAGTCTCTCATGTTCTGTCTCCCTTTCTGATATTTCCCACTCGTTTTTTTTCCTTTCCCCTTTATTCCCTTTCACTATTTTTTATATTCCCCAAATGAATGAGACCATATAAAGTTGGCTTTCTGAACCAGTAGCATCACCCAAGAATGATTTATACGTTGGGAGTGGTCATTCTGAGGCAAAGAATGGAAGGAACGGAAAAAAAAAGACAAAATACCTCCCATTTTGGCAATCAAATCAGAAGCTTCTATTGTGGTTCTGAGACATTGCATAAATCTACCCGTTGTTCTGAGCTCATTCATAGTCCCCACTCGGGCGGTTTGGCCCACTTGCAATAAGTTACAAAGGGCCGCATCAGCAGGTTCTATTTCTTACCCTTGCTCCCTCCCAGCTGCTGAGGGCTGAAGAGGAGTGTGTGTGTGTGTGTGTGTGTGTGTGTGTGTGTGTGTGTGTGTTAACCAAAAGGAATCTTGCTGGTACATTTTAAGGGGTGGGTCTTAGCAAAATACTCACTCTTACTTTCAGAAGTAAGCACCTGAAGCCCCAAATGCTCAGGCACACCAACACACCCCAGCTGCCTCTGTGTTTTTACCCCTTGCAGAGCAAAATATTTTTTCCCCAATACGACAGAGGAAGACAGAAAAGCTGAGATTGCTTTCATGTAACCGTCGAGGGGTATCAAATACAGGAGAAAGGAGGAAATATAATGCAACCTCTTGGGGCTCAGGCCAGACTTCAGGGAAGGGCCTTTCTTTCCCCCAGAGAAGTCCAGCCAGGTGGGCCAGGGCTGGCAAGGCTGGGTGATGGCAGAAAGCAGTTGAAGTCTGTCTGGGGCAGCCACTGAGAAGCAGGGTCTCCTGGCTTCTGGGGCTGGAGAGCCACACACAGAAGAGATCAGTGTAAAAGTGCCCTTCGATGAGTAAGTGCTCGCTGTGCAATTTGGGAACTAATTTTATCTGTGCAACCCAGGCACATTCCCCACGTGGGGCTGCAAGGTGGCTCTCTTGTGTCCTCTCCCTGCCTGCCATCATGTTAAAGAAAGAAAAATCCCAGCGCAAAGGTGATGTGGGAAACAAAGGCCACAGAAACATAGCTTCAGTTAAAATCTCCTTACGGCTTGCAGCCCACTGATAGATCCCTGAAACTGCAGAGCATGACCTTCCCCCTGGGCCCCAAGGCCGCCTTCATGTTTAAAAGGAACCTTGTCTTGCAGCATCTGGCCCCTCAAGGTCCTGAGAGCCTTGCTTCCAGATCCTAGGAGACAGGTGCTATCCCTCACCCCCACTAATTAAAAAGTAGAGTCACTCCTCACCATCCCAGTATAGCTCTTTCTGCTCACAGGTCCGGTCCGTGAGCAGGGAAGGGGTGAAGGGAGGAGAGAGAGAGGAGGCCCCTGACTCCCCTGACCGGCTCTGGACCTCTTCCTGGCAGATAGGAACGCCGAGACTGAGCAGAACGAGAGATATGGGAATACACTAAGGCCGCCACAAGAATCTCAAGGCCACAAGCTTCCCAGCCAGTGCTCCATAAGACACTGCCACTCACAGCCCTCAGGGGCAACCCGTTAGGACCCCTCTCACCCTAGAGAGCGTTTTTCTTTCCTTTCTGCTCTCACCTTCACTTAGTAAACTTTAACTTCCCCCTTTTGCATCTGGGAGATTCATTGTTTGACTCCGTGAGACAAGAACCCTGTAACCCGGGTGGCTCAGTCGGTTCAGCGTCTGCTTTCGGCTCAGGTCATGATCCCGGGGTCCTGGGATCGAGTCCCACATCAGGCTCTCCGTTCAGTGGGGGAGTCTGCTTCACTCTCTGCCCCTACCCCCACTTGTGCTCTCTCACCGTCTCTTTCTCAAATAAATAAATAAAAATCTTTAAAAAGAAAATAAAACCCTGCAATCCTGTAACAAAGTGATTAGATGTCCTTCCTTGTCCCCTCCGTCCTCCTTCCTGTCTCTCCCCCAAACAAAATTCCACTTCATTTCCATTTGCCCTCCTTAAAATCTGTCCATATACGTCCCCCGCCCCCAACTCCAGCATGCAGTGTGGCTTGGAACATAGTTTCTTCCAAGGGATTTGGATAAGGATTCCGAGATGTTTGCAGTGGGCGGCGGCTTATAGCCAATTATTCTTGCCCTCAACAGCTTCATTAATGACATGGATCCTAATGTGGAGGGGGAAAAAAGCAGAAAAATGTTCACCATTAGCCCAGAAGGCTGACCTATGGCCTGCATAGTTTTGATAAGCTTCAAATAAAAAGTGGTTGCTCCATTTTTAAAGGGTCCCAGGACCGCCTGTACATCTCAGCCATGGTTATCATGTAGAATGGAATGAGAAATCTTGCAAAAGTAGTTTCACAAGTGAAAACTTGAAGAAGACAATGAGCCCTGGGTGTTATACTATAAGTTGTCACATTGAATTTAAGTAAAATATATTAAAAGTTTTTGAAGAAGACATTCATGATCTCATACTCCCTGCACGTCCCCTCCCCCTTGAGCACCGAGCATGCAGCCACGAGCTCCATACAGCAAAAGAGCAGCTCTTGCTGCCCGCAGGTCTCGTCCCCCTGCTACTTGAAGAAAGTGATTGAGTTGCACCATAAAACATCTCAAGAATTCTTTCTTGACTGTCACACTCAATGATCCGGTGACATGGAGATGGGCAGCGAGCAAGAAGATCTCTCATAAACCTGTCCCGAGAGCCAGCAGAGCTCACAGCCACAGGGCAGGGCATGAGGGGGTGGCCGAGGTCCGGGAGTGTGGCTGGCTTAGGGCACACCTGCGCTGTGCCAGAAAAACATCTCCGATGCAAGAAAAATCAAATGACATCTCACCTTTGAAAATAAAAGAAAGAGCTAGACATGTTTAAAATGTCTGGGAGAACATAGGGGAAGGGAAGGAAAAATAAGATGAAAATCTGGAAGGAGGTAAATCACAAGAGAGCTGGACTCTTGGAAACAAACTGAGGGTCACTGGAGGGGAGAGGGTGGCGAAGAGGAAAATTGGATGATGGGACGTAAGGAGGGCATTTGATGTAATGAGCGCTGGGTGTCACATGCAACTGATGATCCCCTGACCTCTACCTCTGAAACTAGGGGAAAAAATGTATGGAAAGAGTTTACGTATATTTATTTTTTTTAATATTTCATTTATTTAATCATGAGAGACCCAGAGAGAGAGGCAGGGACACAGGCAGAGGGAGAAGCAGGCTCCATGCAGGGAGCCCGATGCGGGACTCGATCCCAGGACCCCGGGATCATGGCCTGAGCCAAAGGCAGACGCTCAACCACTGAGCCACCCAGGCGTCCCATGGAGTTTACATTTAATTTAAATATCCCTTTCATACGGCTGTGAATACAGATCTCTTCTCAAATTAGAGTCCATTTGTCTACAGCTCAGCGTGGCCAAGGGGAATAGCAACATATGGTAAAAGTTTAGTTTATCAAGGGGAAAATAATTCATTTATAAACAGGGCTTTTACTTCTTTGGGATCCTCTGGGAATTTGGGAGTGAACAACTAAATACAGGAGTCAAGGTAATGTACGAAGTATCAACTTCATAGACAAACACATCAGTGACCACATGACCTCCTTCCGGCAAAGCGTAGAGGTGGTGAGAAAAAAAGAAGATTTAAAGTTCTTATTTGCTGTCGTTTCTTGTATATATCCACCAGGTGAGGTGCTTGAACCAACGAGGTATTCTTTGGTGTCTAACTCTCTAAATAGAGTTTGTCTCACCTTTTGTATTAAAAAAATGAATTGTTTCCCCAGGAAGATAAGTTAGGTAGTAACTGAGGTGCATTTCTTTCCTTTCCATAAAAGGGAGCCCGGCAGTGGAATGATAATTTTATCATCTGCAGCATTGAGTGTTAGTTAAATAAATCCAGGGATCAGTTATGTAGTGTGCTATTACAGTCAATCAAAATTAGATTTTTTTGAAAGATATTTCATGAATTGTGGAAACGCTGATGCTATAATATTATTATTATTTTTATGACATTATTTTTTAAGTCTGGATCATGCTGTATATACAAGGTGATTTTCTACTTGTAATAAATGTGTGTGCATATGCATATAAATAACAGGTATGTGCATATATATATGCAAAAAGCAAAGGAAATGCACTGAAATATTAAAAGCTGTTGTCTATAAGCTACAGGGTTATGTACAACTTAGAAATTGAGAGTATTTTTCCATTCCAACTATCCTACAATAAATATATTATACTTAAAATCAGAAAAAAGCCTCACGTTTTGAACATTTATAAGAATTGTAACTCCTGAAGTGTCTAATCTGTGTCCTGTTGCATTCGCAAATATGATTAAATTAGATCATTTTGCAAACTTTTTATTTATTTTTTTTTAAATTTATTTATGATAGTCACACACACACAGAGAGAGAGAGAAGCAGAGACATAGGCAGAGGGAGAAGCAGGCTCCATGCACCGGGAGCCCGACGTGGGATTCGATCCCGGGTCTCCAGGATCGCGCCCTGGGCCAAATGCAGGCGCCAAACCACTGCGCCACCCAGGGATCCCCCATTTTGCAAACTATTTAACTTTGGTTCCTTGGCTCCATGCTACCCTAAATCTGCAGAACTGTCTCGAAAATAATAGCCGCTGATAATGGCTGGAGAAGCAGCTCAAGGTTTCCTTTAGTGGGTCAATGGCACCACCACTGGCAAGAGGGAACCGATGCTCCAGAGTAATCGGAAGGTGCTCGCTTGCATACAACTCCATTCAACAGCGTCTCTAACGATGAAGGGCCATGTGCTGGGGGTGTGGGGATTCCTTCTAGGAATCTGGCCCTGGCTCTGACTTGCATACCAAGGGCTTAGACAAGGAACTGCACACACCTGATAACCATAAACTCTACTTCGGCTCAACCAGACCCACACAAAGGAACAAACAATGGAAATGAGGACTACATGGGGGGATATACGTAGCACTCGATGGGCAAATAGAAAGACATTCTTTCTTAGGACTTAGACATCTTTAAAAGATCATCAATTGTTGGGGCACCTGGGTGGCTCAGTTAGTTAAGCGGCCGACTCTTGATTTCAGCTCAGGTCAGGATCTCAGGGACCTGGGATCAAGCCCCGAATGGAGCCCCTGGGGTTGGCTCCTTGCTCAGTGGGGAGTCTGCTTCAGGATTCCCTCTCCCTCTGCCCAGCTTCTTCTAAAATAAATCAATAAATCTTTAAAATAAATAAATAAAAGATCAATTGTTTAGAGCAACGCTGGGACTACCTTAAATATTCATATTGTCTAATTTTTAATAATAGCTCTATTTGAAGTAGGTGCTCTTATCATGTACACTTTACAGATGAGCAGACTAAGGCTTAGAGACCTGAAATATCTTGCCCAAGGTCAAATAAACACATCCCTTATAGTCTATTGCCTTATGCCACTGACACAGTAAGTACGAGGTCCCATTGCAAGAATTATGTGGAAAGGCGGGGGGGGAATGTATTGAGTAATTGCTATATTTAGCTGCTTGAACAAACGCCTCTTTGTTTAAAAAAAGACATTTATTGGGACACAGTACCATGTTACTCATAAATCTAAATATGAAAGTATATAAAAAAGAGTCACTTCTGATTCACCGAAAAGGAAATGCACTGAGATCCAATGGATTATGATAAGGACCAGTTGGGTTTTATGGGAATCGACAGGGCAAGCAGCCGGCTTTTTATGGCAATAGCTGGAGGAGAGAGAACAACACTATGAAGGAATCTTTGTGTTTCAAATTGATGTCGTTTATAATTTCCATTTGGATTAGGGGGAAAAAATGGATACAGGATAAATAGCATCCGTCCCCCTCCCCCCATCAAATAGAAGGTTATTCAAGGAAAAGAATACATTAAAAAATACTCATTTTTAAATCTACCCAATATGTTTGATGGTACAAATCTCTATGACTGCACCTGAGCCTTTTAAGCAGTGCACAGGTTCATGCAGCAACATATAGATTTTCTTCCTGATTCAATAGTATCAGTGCCGACCAGGGAAAATCACGCGTGCACTTGTGTGCATGTGTGTGTGCGTGTGTGTGTGTAGTGCTGGTGAAGCAACCCACTTACAGAAATTTGTTTTAAAAAACTGACATTTAGGGTTGCTTAGGTGGCTCAGTCAATGAAGTGTCTACCTTTGGCTCAGGTCAGGATCCCAGGATCCTAGGATTGCGCCCCACGTCTGCCTCCCTGCTCAGTGGGAAGCCTACGTCTCCCTCTGCCCACACTCCATGTCAAATAAGTAAATAAAATCTTGCAAAAAAAAAAAAAAAAAACCTAACATTTATTAAGTTCCTACAAACTATCAGAAATGTGCCACACACATTTTAAAATATTTAAATATTATCTGCAATACAGTGGTTTCCCAGAAATACAAAGCTCGGTCATCAGATGGCCAAATAGATTTCTCGGAGACAGCTGGTCTCCATCCACAGTTCCTGAATATGCTTTGGAGCCGTAAAGGTGAAATGATTGTATTTGTATTAACAAAGGTGACTTCTGGACCCCCCCCCCCCCCCCCAGGGCTGGGGCTGGTTGCCAGGAGGACCAACCATGTGATTGAAGGTTTGGGAACTTTCAGCCCCACCTCTGGGGCCTCAGAGAGGGGACAGGGGCTGGAGGTCGAATCAGCCAGTGGCCAAAGATTTAGTCAGTCATGATTATGTAAGAAGCCTCCATTAAAAACCCGAACTGGGTAGTTTGTTGGTCTTTTTCAGAGATTTTTCTACCCTTGGGAAACCAAAATGCTTCCTCATGCCACCCAGCCACGAGGAAACTCCGTGAGGACAGAGCTGCTCTGTTCAGGACGTCGCTGTGTGCTTCTGTTCATCTGACTATTCATTTGTATCCTTATCTTACTCTTTTAAAAAAAAAGGTAAACCTAAGTAAATGTTTCCCTGAGTTCTGTGAGCCGCTCTGGCAAATTAATCAAACCTAAGGAAGAAGTCCCTGGGACCTCCAGTCTGCAGCAGTCGCAGCGGCCTGGGGCTTGAGACTGGCCTCCGAAGTGGGGGACAAGGGGGGTGGCAGGTGGCCTTGCGGGACGGAGCCCTCAGCCTGTGTGATGCTACCTCTGGGCTAATAGTGTCAGAATTGAGTGAAGCTCTTGGATGCCCTGCTGGTGTCGGAGAATTTCTCGGCGTTGGTCATGGTGAAACCCACCCCCGTGTTGAAATTGGGCTCAGGAACTCTAAACGATGATCTCATTTCACCTTCATAAAAACCTGTAGTATAGGTGTTATCATCCTTTTTTTTACAGATAGGGAAAATAAGTGCTCATGAAATGGTCAGCCCTGTTAATAAACAAGGTTCTAAGCATTTATTACTAAGTTCTCCGAAATATCGTATTGCCTATTTTGACCTTCATCGTCACCATATTGCAGTGGATGCGCTCATCGTGCAGCACACGGAGGCCTAGAGAGCCTCACCATCTTGCCCAATGCCATGTAAACACTCACCATTCGTACTATCTGTGGCTTTGTGTCCTTGACAGAGTCCAAATGTTAGTCCCCATTGGTTCCCAGCCTGTCTCTGAGAAATGCATACCGATACCAGGAAGACAGATTTTAGCAAGGCACTTCCTCATTTATGATAACCGGGAAGAGGCTGGCATGGAGCAGATCCGTGTCTTCACACCTGCACCTCAGTCCATCAGGAGGGGGCCTTTTCTCCCTTAGTTTCCATAATGTAATGGACACAGGTTTGGGAAGCTTGGGTCTTAGGTTGCGGGGAGTCAAGAAGAGTCTGATGGTACCGGAAACATTTGTGGGATGGTCCTTATGGAAGATGAACGTGGGGCAAAACCAGGACGTGGCTCCCCCGCACAAGAGTGGGTGCACACCAGTGGGTGACTTCTCCATGCCAGGCCCTGTGCTAAGATCGGGAAGTGCAGGCCCAGGCGCTGCGTGGGGTGGGGTGGGCATTCTATCCATCTTACAAAGAAGGGGATTAAGGTTCAAGAGGCGAGCGCCCAAGGCATCCAGTTGGTAAGTGGCAAAGGGACAGGAGCCCGCAGATGTCAGGCGGGGAGCCCCCCGCCTAAACACAGCCTGACTGCATTTTGGAAAACTAAACAGGGGGGGAAGACCGCCGGCTGAGGAGGAGCGAGCGGCCTTGCCTACCCACCCTGTTTCCGCTTGTGTTCACTGCCAACTTGAGGGGATTTGAGGAGGGAACCAAAACCAATAAAAGGAAGACTTGGGGAAGAAATAAAAATGGGTTAGACCCTACAAAGTAGAGACGTCGAATCGAACACGTTACATAAATTTCAGTCTGGAAAAAAGCAGTCAAAGCGATATGGGAACCAGGACTCCCGGGGTCGCAGGGCTGCCAGAGATCGTCTACCTTATTATCCTGCTAGAATGATCCAATGTATAATTGCACACATGATGCTCTCGCTTTTATGCAAAGACCTGCTGCTACCAACCTTCACGTCAGCAAGCCCATCCTTAAGTCTGGCCAAGGGCTGCTTGCCTAGAAAGGTTGGAGGGGCGCCTGGGTGGCTCAGTTGGTTAAGGGTCTACCTTCGGCTCAGGTCTTGATCTCGGAGTCCCTGGGGCCAGCCCCACATGGGGCTCCCTGCTCCCTGGAGAGTCTGCTTCTCCCCCTGCTTTCCCCTGCCCCCGTTAGTGCCCAGGCGCCCCCCCACTCTCTCCCACTCACTTTTCTCCCAAATACATTTGAACAACAACAACCACGACAACAAAAAGATTTGGGAGAGACAAGATCCTGAAGCTGGGAGGGTCACATGACCCCAAATGATGCCAACAGCTTCATCAGGAGCCCTCTGCACCGACAGCCAGTCTTTCTGTGCTGCTCTCTTGTTAGGGGGGGTTGTCAAAGCACCATTGAAGCCTCTTTTTTGTTCTCTCTTATAAACCATTAGTTGGGAAAGGGTCTGGTATTTTGCAATTGCAATGCATCCACGAAATGAATGTGGAACTTAAGGCTTTGCGTGTGCGACCATTGGGATCCATCTCAAGAGTCATTCACGATGCACCGCACCCCTCACATAAGCCCAGCTTTCTCTCCCTGACTGTCAGCAGCATCTTTGTTGCCTCTCGAGTGGCCTGTGAGTCTGTTCACACGATTTTGTGCCATTGATCTATTAGTTGACGAGAGCCTTGAGCGTTAACTAGTGAGTTACACTGTCTTTCTGAGGTTGGAAGGAAGAGAAGACCCAAGCTTAATGCAGTTTAATATCGTAAATTATAAAGTCATACGTCGGATGCTTCCTGTGTACCAGACATTGTGCTCAGTACTTTACATTTATCGTGTCGTTCGTACTACACAACGGTGTGTGGCTATGCCGTACTGATGACACAAATGCTTGACCAGTCCTGTGTTTCCCTCTGCAGCCTCAATTTGAAGGAATCTAAATTTTTTTTTTTTTTTTGCAGCCTTCCTTCACATCTCTAAATCATCCCGACCGAGGCATGGTGATCATTTTTGAAGAATCGGGTGTTCTTGGCTTGACATCAACTCAAGAAACAGAATAGTCAATCCCACTTAAGACATGAGAAAAAAAAAGGAATTTGAACTCCTATTTGTAACAAAGTGCATGGAGAGCAGGATGAGACAGGGAGTTCTGAGTAATGGTCCAGAACAAACGAAGAGCTCAGAAAGAATGACTAAGGGCATGGCCACAATGTTCTCTGCCCGGGCTATTAGGTCACCCCAGGAAAACACACAGCTATTTGAAGATTGGAAAAGAGCTTTGTGTGTGCCCTCCAGCTGCTCCCTTGCCTTCTTACAGGCTCTGGAAAAAAAAAAATCAGTGGTGGATCTTACAAGTGATTCTGTTCAGGCTTTTGCTACTGGAAGTGTGGCCTGCAGCTCAGCAGCCGTGGCATCCCCAAGGAGCTTGCTGTAGCATGTGGGGCTCCTCCTGAGGACCACTGAATCTGCACTTTTTCAAGACGCAAGGCGATTCCCATGCACGTGGGAGTTGGAGAACTTGAGACATTTTAGATCACCAAGGAAGGAAAGTGCAAACATCACCAGGCTCCCAACCTGATCCCGTCCCACCATCCAGAGCTCTTTAGTAGCTCCCCCGTCCCTAGGCTAAGACTCCAACACCTTCACGTGGCCTTGGACTCCCACTGCCAGCCTCCTCCCCTCACTCTTCCCTCGTGTGCTCCACCCAAGCTCAACAGGAAACTTTTTCTTCTCCGTGTTGCACATATCTCTGCTCATTGAAACAGGACTGTCTTAAAGCCAGGGAAATATGGCACTAGTTAGGGGCGATGAACCTAAGAAAGTGGTGCCGTGGCCCCGGGGAGCGCAGTGAATGTGCGTGTGGCTGGGTCAGCATGTCAGCTCTGCACACAGCTGAATTCAAGAAGTAGAGCTCGCCCCGGGAGGGGTCTTGAGTCAGCAACTTTCAACTAGTGGTATTTTTCAAGGGACCTTTGTGTTTACACTGGATTTGACTCGCTGACAGTAGCTCCAACACCAGAGAATGACAACAGGACTCTTGGGAGCCCTTCTAAGTTGGCCAACTGTTGTAATGGTTCATTGAAATGCTCTGCTTGTCTCTCCTTCTTCAAAGAGGCCCAGTGTTCCATGCTGTACGTGCTATGGGTGTCAGCTGTGTTGACAAGAATGTCACAAGCTCTTTCACCCCCCAGCCTAAAGAGCTTCCTCACACTGCAGAGTCCAAATGAAGCTTCCTCTTGTGAGAGAAGTCACTACTGTCTGCTAGGACTGGCGTTTATTTTTAAATTGAATCCACATTTTCTCTGTAAGCAGGAGAAAGAACTGGGTATTATCGTTCGTCACAAGTTTCTCTGTTACTTCACGTCCGTATAATTTAACTACCAAGTTCTTGATAGCAGAGGCCTTCGCTCACAGCCAGCTAGGGAGAGAGATGGTCATCCTTAGGGTTCCAGGCTCTCAGAGGTACACCAGTCGTGGCTTACAGGCTCCATATTTTGCCAAAATTTACTTATTCGGCAGATATTTTTAAGATGGCCATGTGATGTTTCTCTCTGATGATCAGAGAGAAAAAAAAAAATTGAGATATTTCCAATGGAATCCAGGAAACCACTTGGCAAAGACTCTACATTGCTGCTCCAAAACCTGCATTTCATCAGTGCAAGCAAAATCACTCAGTCTCTTGGAGTCTGTGACTTAAAACAATACAGATTTATTATCGTGCATTTCTGGAGGTCGGAAGTCTCAAGCGGGTGTCATGGAGTCAAAATCAAGGTGTCAGCAGGGCTGGGTTCCTTCTGGAGGCTCCAGAGAAGAATCTACTTCCCTGTCTGTTCCAGCTTCTGGAAGTTGCCTCCATTCTTTGGCTCCTGGCCTATTTTCATCTTCAAAGCCAGGAATGGCTAGCCAGGTCTTTGTCACGTAGCATGGCTCTGACTTTCCCCTCTTTTATTTACTTGTGATCATATTGGGACATGTGAAAGGTCCAGCATAATCTTGTCATCTCAAAGTCAGTTGATGAGCAACCTACATTCCATCTGCAACCTACATTCCCCTCTGCCATGTAACATAATTACTGGTTCCGGGGATTTCCGGGGATAAGGATGTGGATGTCTTTGGGGGACCATGACTCTCCCGTTTACAGGACCTGATTTATTTATTTATTTATTTATTTATTTATTTATTTATTTAAGGACCTGATTTAATTTAACCAAACCCACTGGCAATTAATAGGTAGGGAGGAATGATAATTCATTACTGTTTACTATGAAAGATAGAACTTTGGGGAAGTAGAGTAGGTGGGAACGCCCATGGTGGCTGGTCTGCACCTTCCTTCCCTGTAGGCAAATTGATACAGAAAGTCTACTTTTAAGTAGGAGCCAGCCTGGAGAGCATGAGATTAGAGCATCAAGTCAGGCTAAACGGCTTAACGGCTGATGAAATGAATCAAGAGGAGAGAGAAGCTGATGGTTGGCTCCATCTCGGCTCACTTCTCTCCAGACTGGACACCAGTCTCCACTGATGTTCATTTTACTGGCACATTAAATGACTGTAACTTAATGTGGCAAAATAATTTGTTGAGAATTTAATTTCCATGTCATTGTTCATGATAATTTATTGAGCAATGCACTTGTTTTATTCTTAGTGCTTTGCAGAAAAATCCAAATGAATGAGACCACTGTTCTCTCATCCCCCTAAAGAGGCTCAGTAGGGCCTTGAGTAGCCCAGGGTGGAGCTAAGAGATTTCGTGTTTAACTTAATTGGAATTAAGAAAGGCAGGAGTTGCCTGAGTGGCAAGTGGCTTCTTCAAAAAGAGGAAGATTTTTTTTTTTTAATGGGAAGGGCAGAGAGGGTCTGTGAGAGAGGGACAGAGTCTCTGAAGGGGTAACATTTGAATGCTGAGTGACTGGACCCCTAAGAGATTTGTGAAGCACCTTGGTACCCACACTCGGCGTAGAGCGTGGAACCGCTCCAATTAAAAGATTTCAAAATTGAGAATCTCTGCAGCAACTTTGATTGGAAGAAACCAGAAGTCTTTCCTCAGATGTCATACAGGTACCTGAGCTCTTGAGAAACGCCAAGGAGGGGGTGAGGCTCAGCGCATGGTGGATTTTTCTTGCTACTTTTTCAAGTAGGGATACCGAGTCAACTAAATCTGATCCTTAAAAAAAAAAAAAAATTAGAAAAACCAGGTAACTTTTTTTTTTTTCCCCTTGGTATCCAGGTTATGGAGAAAGATTCTCACCAGCCACACAGGATTTAATCTAGGCGTAGCTTTTCCTTGTCAAACCGTCCATGTGGAAATGACTTCAGGAATGAATGGTCTAACCTCGGCTAGCAGGCTATCCGAAAGGCAAATGAAAATATTGGGCAAGCCACATAGGAGTCCCAGGTCAGCTCAACGTGAAAAATATAAGATGTGGTTGATGGCTTGAGGTATAAAGGTAGGACAATGCGAAGAATGTTCCCAGAACAATCGGTGGGCCATTGAGGATCTTAGGGTAATTGAGGCCCGAGTGAGAGAAGTGACTGGAAATTGGGTTGAGATCACAGTAAAGGACACTTCACGTGTTGACTAAGAAACCGAACGCTGGACACTAAGTGTTCCCAGACATGAGCTAATCGAAGCCCAGCGTCTTTCTCCTCCGTAGGACGGCATTCAGATCACACCCCACAAGCGACCCGAGCGGTTAACAAATACATGGAACACCAGAAACATGAGAAGTACGGGACCAGGCCCACGGGAAGGAGGTTGTGGGGGAGGAAATTCAGAATTGAGGAAGGTCCTCCTCGGTCCACAGTCTCGAGTGCAGGACAGCGTACAAACCACTTACAATTCTTAGTCCTGAAGGCAGATGACCATGCACCACGGCACTCATGCACGAGCCGAGCCCCCCGTGTTCACGTACACCGCAGAGCTTGTGAAAAGAACAGGTGCAGAACAGAACAGGTGCAGCTGGTGGTTCTCCCAGCCCTGCCGAGGGTATTTTCATAGAGGAAGAGTGGGGACTGTGGAATGGAAAGTGGAGGAGAGGGATGGGGACAAGGTTTACGGATTATTTGTCAGGCTTAGGCCACATGCCCTTCATCTTGTCATCCCCCCTGGAACAGGCTGACCCTGGGTATGCGTGTCTGGTATTCCTGGTTGGCTGGAAGCAAACAACATTTTCACCAGAGCCCACACTCCTTTTGCTGGTTTGTTACAGAAGGAACAACAGGCCTGAAATGGAGTCACTTGGCCCCACAAGAGTAAACTGAGGTTTCATTAGGCTTTCGGCTACGCCTGGGAACGTGTCCTTCAACCAGTCAATCTGCAATGAAATGATCAGTGCTAGTGAGGTTAGTGTGCGTGATAAGCCCCTGCCTTTCTCCCAGACGAAAGGGATCTTGCTGGAAATAATCCTTCCTTTTGTTTTTGACTTCCTTGGCCCGCCCCCTTTCTGCCTTTAAAAAAACCTTCCATTTTTGTACAGAGCCTCGGAGCTCCCTTCTGTTAGCTGGAGAGGATGCTGCTTGGTTCATGAATCATGGAATGAAGTCAGTTAGGGCTTGAAATCTACCCAGTTAATTTGTTTCTAAACCCGTTTTGGCTTCCTTTCTCTCTGAAAGGTAAAGAGCCTCTTGCAGGACGTGGCGCTTCTGAACATGCCCCTCACAACCCCCCAAAGCCACCGATCACCAGCTGAAGCAAGTAGCAAAATGGCAGGATTACTCTTCCTTCTGAATGAGGGGTGCTACAACCCAGAAGCGAGGCCCTGGCACCCCTAAAGGAAAGAAAAGTAAGGTAGGACAAAATTCACGAAAAGAGTTTCCAGGGGCAGAAGCCATCTCTTGGCATATCGCTTTCACTTGGGTTTTTATTCCAAAGAAGTAAGACATCATGATAACAGATCTCAAATTTTTTTTTGTTTTTTTTTGTAGATCTCAAATATGTATGTAATATATATACTCATATATAATACAGATATAATATAACACACATTATATTTAACACAATATATATAATAGTGTGTTATAAAACACATTATATTACATAACACCCATTATATATATTTAATATACAGCACACATCATAGTAACATTAATATACACTATTATATATTACATTAATAGATACATGATGTAACACATTATACATTAAAGAATATAACACACATTATATTTAACATATACAAATAGTATCTATAATGTATAAATGTCTATTATTTACATATACATTTATTATATATAATAAAATAAAACTACTCAGGAAAAGCAGAGGCTGGTTTTCTTTTTCATGGGGAAGGTCATCTTCCAGGTCACGGCGCCTTCCACATATATAACATATAACATTATAACATTATAATACATATATTTTCAATATACATTTACATGCATGTATATACATACACACATACATATGTACTTCACTATAGTAAAATATACATACCATAAAATTTACTATTTTAACTGTTTGTGGGTATGAATTTCAGTGCCATTAAGTACATTTGCAACCATGTGCCACCATCCCCACTATCCATCTCCAGAACTTTCTTATCATCCCAAACAGAAACTGTGCCCATAAGCCAATAATTCCCCATTTCCCCTCCTCCGGTCCCTGGTAACCTCTATTCCATTTTCTGCCTCAATGAATTTGCCTATTTAGGCTCCTCAGGCAGTCACCCAGATGTGCCCTTTTGTGGATAACGGGTGTTTCAGACAGAAAGGAGGAAAAGAAACCGAGGCAAGCCAAATGCAGCCTCCCTGGGTTCTTTGGCTTCCTGTTGCATGTGTTGACCTCCCTCCCGGGGGGGGGGGGGGGGGGGGGGGGGGGGGGGGGACGGGGGGGGGATCCTCCCCCCTTCCCTGGACGGCTGTGATGGTATCAGTTCATCTCTTTCCCTCCCTGCTTTGCACAGAGACTGATTTCTCCTGTGCTGATGTGGTCGGGCGAGCTCAGAACCAGGGTCGCAGCCCTGCTCATGGCACAAGTCACCTCTCATGAAGTCTGGCTGGGTTGGGGCAGGCAGCTGCCGGCTTCCCGTCTCCTCCGAGGCTGTCTTGGCCACAGTGGAGCCTTGTGCCTGACCAGTGGGTGCTGGGCCTGGGCCCGCCCAGCTGAAGTGGGGGGTTGTTCCTGATGGTCTCACTGCCCCTGGGCCCTGCGGCGTGGAGGGCACCGCGACCTGCAGGATGACCTTCCCGTGAAAGAGAAAACCAGCCTCTGCTTTTCCCAGGTGGTTTGGGGCTGGTGATGTTTGGCGACGTTCTCAGAATTGAACAGCTGACACTAGGTAGTCTTGGGACGCCCGCCCTCAGCAGGACTTGGGAAATCCTACTTCCAGGACTCTAGTCCCAGAGGGGACAGTAGGTTTCCAGTGAGTATTTCTTAAATGAAAAAACAAAACAAAACAAAACCCGTCCTTGAGCTTTCTTTCTTCGTTGTAGAGATACTTTTCCAGAACGTGGGCTTCCTTTATCTGTGATTAGCGAGTGGGCACGTTCAAGTCTGTACGAGGCCTGCAGAGAAGCGCAGGGGCCGGCCTACTTGCCTCCTGTCACAGTGGGCAGCCCGGGTGGCTCAGCGGTGTAGCGCGGCCTTCAGCTCAGGGCCTGACCCTGGAGACGCCGAATCGAGTCCCACGTCGGGCTCCCTGCATGGAGCCTGCTTCTCCCTCTGCCTGCGTCTGTCTCTCATAAATAAATAAAATCTCTAAAACAAACAGACAAAAAGATGGTGTCAAAGCGACTTCAAGGGGGAACTGCCCAAACCTTGCCATCTTGGTCTAAAAATCTCCTAGTGCCTTTCCGAGAATGCTTTTCTTGCCTTGGACTTGGGTCTTTAAAGCCCGTCGGTGCTCTACCAGCTGTGCGACCTTGGGCAAGTAACTTAACCTCTTCAACACGCAGATTTCTCCTTTGTGAAATGGAAGCAGGTGATCTGTCTATTCTCAGCGATGCCCACAGGACAGCTCAGAACAATTTGGAACCTGGTACCAAGGCGGGCAGCGCACATCTACGTACGGGCTGCCCTCCCTCCCTCCCTCCCTCCCTCCTTCCCTTCCTCCCTTTTTCCTTCCTCCCTTTCAATGTAAAGAAAGCCCTTCCCAGTCTGCCTTCAGCCCATCTGAATTCCTGGGGCAGAACCTCCAAAGTCCAGACTCCTTTCAGGTCCAAGCCTTCCTAGGCCTCCAAACAGGCTCCCCAGGAGTGGGGGGGCGGGCCGCTAGCTTGTCTAGGGGCGCTGATGCGGACCCCACCTCTGCTGGGAGCAGGGACCCCCGGAGCCGCGCTTGGCCACCCCACTGCGGGCTGTGCCAGGGACCGGGATGCTCCGCGGAGCCGTCCAGCAAAACCAAGGCCCCGTGACCTGCCACCTGGTTCCACCACCTAGAAGCCACCAAGGAAGCGAGGGCAGGTTGGTTGCGGCCTCTGCTACCAGGGCGGGTAACTCCGGGACCCCCGCCCCTGCCCCCAGGAGAGGTCGGGGCGCTGCTGGGGCGCCTGGAAGGGGGGGACGGACGCGGGGCACGCAGCCTCCTGACCCTTCCTTAGGGCTCGGGTTTCGAGTCGTGAACACTTTGGGTTTGGCCTGGCGGCTTCCCCGCAGCGTCCACCTGGATGCTCCCCCCCCCCCCCCGCCAGGTGTGATGGAACCGCCAACCCTGGCTTCAGCAGGACGCGCCGAGCTGGGGTGGGGTGGGGGTGGGGGTGGGGGTGGGGGTGGTGGGTGCTGCCGCCAGGTCCCGGGAGGGGGGCTCCCCGCGGGGCTCGGCGAGCAGCAGGTGCGGGGGGGGCCGGGCCCAGGTCCGCGTTGCTCGGGGTCTGCGGCCGCGGAGGGCGCGGTGGGCCCCCCCAGAGGGCAGGGCGCGGCTTGGGGGAGGAACCGGGGCGGGACCCCGGCTGGCCCGGCTCCGGGGGTGGAGCCGCGCGGGGGCCCAGCTCGTCCCGGCTCCGTCCTCCCGGGGCCGCCCGGTGGCTCCGCGCGGGGGGCGGCCCGTCAGGCGCCGCTGCCCTCCGCGCCCCCTTCACGGCGCCCACCTGGAGGCAGGGGTGAGGCGGCCGGGCGGGGGCGGGGGCGGGGGCGGCGGTGCAGGTGCTGCCGGGGAGGGGGCGGCGAGGGGCGCGGGGGCCTCGGCGCGCGTGCACACGGGCTCCCCGCGGGCGGCGGGTTTGCAGGGGCCGGATGCAGCGGGGCGCGACCCGGGCCGGGCGGGGGCCTCGGGGCGGCGGACGGTGGGCGGGGGCTGGGCGGGGGCTGGGCGGGGGCTGGGCGGGCCCCTCCCCTCCCCACGGCGCCCACACCTCTGGGCGTCTCGTGGCGACCACCACGCGTGTGGCTGCTTGAGCGAGCTCGGGGACAGCCCGAGAGCGCGGCGCCGGGGGCGGTCCGAGCGGCCCCAGGGTGGGGGTGTGTGCCCCTGCTGAGGTGGCCGGGGCGGGGGGGGGGGTGCACCTGCTGAGGTGGGGGGGTGCACCTGCTGAGATGGGGGGTGCACCTGCTGAGGTGACCGGGGCGGGGGGGGTGCACCTGCTGAGATGGCCGGGGCGGGGGGGGGGTGCACCTGCTGAGGTGGGGGGGTGCACCTGCTGAGATGGCCGGAGCGGGGGGGGGGGGGGGTGCACCTGCTGAGATAGGGGGTGCACCTGCTGAGGTGGGGGGGTGCACCTGCTGAGGTGGCCGGGGTGGGGGGGTGCACCTGCCGAGGTGGCCGGGGCGGGGGGGAGGGTGCGCCTGCTGAGATGGCCAGGGGCGGGGGGGGGGTGCGCCTGCTGAGATGATGGGGGGTGCGCCTGCTGAGATGGCCAGGGGCGGGGGGGGGGGGGGTGCGCCTGCTGAGATGATGGGGGGTGCGCCTGCTGAGATGGCCAGGGGCGGGGGGGGGGTGCACCCTCTGAGATGGCCACAGGGAGGTTCCCCGCCCCGCCTCCCCCCCCCCCCCCCGCGCGATCCTGGACACTGTCAGCTTGGAGAACGTCGAGAACCTTCACAAGAGGGGTTACTCAATGGGGTTGAGGGCTAAAAGGAAGGGGTGCCTTCCAGACCCGCCTGCGGCGCCCCCGGAAGGATCTTTGCGCTGAAGGTGTCTCGGGAGGCCTGGGGGGCCGAGGGTCGCCCTTGGGCGCCTGTGTGCGGAGTGAGGGGCGTCCCCGCCCTGCTTCCCCGGGGCGGGGGGGTCGGGCAGGGTCGGGCAGGGCCGCGCTTGGCAGCGCTTGCAGCGTGTGGGGTGGACACAGAGGTCCCACCCTGCGGCCCACGCCCCTTCCTGGCCCCAGCAGGACAGCCTCGGAGGGAGCAGATGGGGCCGTCGCTTGGGGTGGGGCTCACCTTTTCCCTTACCTGCCCTCGGTAGCAGGATGTGCCTGTTTCTCGGGGTCTGGCCGCAGCTCCTCTTCCCAGCACATCAGGGGACCCATCAGGGGACCCACCAGGGGACGGGAACTTTGCCTTCCTCATCTTCTCCAGGGCCTGAGAGGCTAAGAAAGTTGACAAATTGGTAGTGACCTCTGGTGGGGGTGGGGGGGCAGGGGGGGTGGATCTGATTTGACTTGACTGCCCTACAGGAAACCTTTGAGCTCCGAAAACAGGGTTGGCTTTCTGGGGTCGGAGTTCTTGGTTTCTGATAAGGGGAAAACAATGTCAGAGCCAAGGGTCACTCTGAGAGAATCAGCATTTCCGTTTGAACGATCCCTAGAAGAAGCAGGAGCTAAAGAGGGAGTCACCCTGCTTGCTAACAGGTCGTCCCCACCTGTCTGAGGGCACACAGCTAGTAGCCCTGCCCGCCGGAGCAGTTTCCCTTGTTCCTAAGTGGAGACTCGTGTTGCTAATATGGAAAGGAAAGGTCACAGGGTTGCTTGTGTGACTGTCGCAATTTAAGCAGCTCTTTGTAAATAAGCGATTCCCAGCCATTGTACAGGAGAGCAGGGCTAAGGCCTGCGTGTCACGTTGTATCTGTTCTAAAAAGATAAAATAAGGTAAGCGGGACAAGGTCACCAAGGCCTCCGATTGGTTTTTCCTTTTCCTTTTTCTTTTTGTATTTTTTTTATTGGAGTTTGATTTGCCAACATTTGCCAACATATAGTATAACACCCAGTGCTCATCCCGTCAACTGCCCCCCCCCCAGTGAGATTGATTTTTCATTTTAATTGAAAGGAGTTATGGGGCACCCCCGGGGGACTCAGAGGCTGACTCTCTGCCTCAGGCCCAGGCCCAGGGGTCCTGAGATGCAGGCCCTTGATCCCGGGGTCCTGGGATCGAGTCCTGCATCCGCTCCTCAGAGGGAGCCTTCTCCTTTTCCCTGTGTCTCTGCCCCTCTCTCCGCGTCTCTCACGAATACATAAATTAAAAAAAAATTTTTTTTTTAGAGTCTAATTAAAAGGAGTTGAGAGGCGACTCATTTACAAAGTTGAGAAGTAAAACTAAGCCTCCTTAATTGTGCTGTTGTATATGCTGAACTACAAGTCTTTGTAAAATAACATTGATAGTGATGATAAAGCTAAGTTTTATTGAATATTGTGTGCCCGCCTGATTATATGCATGTTCCCGTTCATTGAGTTCTCACAACAGTCTATAAAGAAACTGAAACACAGAGAGGTTAAGTGCCTTGCCCAAAGTCACACAGCTAGTAAGTGGAGAATTTCTCAGATTGGCATAAAATTATATTTGATGGGGACATTTGTGTGTGGGTTTTTTTTTTTTTCTTCTTAACTTATGTACCGGGTTTTATCTCCCTCATATATAGAGGCAGCATTGAGGGCCAGAGCAAGGCTCCAGGTCCCCAGTGCTGAGCTTGCTGCCGTTGCTGGGTGGTCTCCTCTTTACTTCCTTTTTCTGGGCCTCCGTTTGTTTTCTCATCCACAAAATAGTCACAATAATCCTATATTGAAATGCTTTACTTCTCGCTGGAACATGAAGTGTGAATTGTGAAAGAGAAACCAGTCCAGCAAGTAAAAAAGAAGTTTCAGAGGAAAGTGGCTTTTGTCTTCATTAACAGTCGGCTGGAAAATGATAAAGGAGAAAAAGCCAAAACAATCTGCACACGTAAATGTGATCTGCCCAACTATTAATGTTTGGAAATTACATTTTAAAAAAAAGAACAAAACTTGAGTTCTGTTCTTGGAGCCTTAGTTTTTACACGTATTGAAATAATAATAATAAATGTAAATCAGATTCTTGGAGCCTTAGTTTTTCACTTATTAAAATAATAATAATAAATGTAAATCAGACCTCAGAGCTTTTGGGGGGCAGGTCACAATGAAAAGCACCCCCCCCCACCCCCCCACCCCCCCGCCAGCAGGTGCTTTTGTCTTGTTGATTTCGGACTGGAGGGCAGGGTGGGGATTTTGGTGGTTTTTGTTTTTTATCCTTTCACTTTTCTACATTCTTTTATTTCAGCAATCTGTGGTGGGTCAGAGAACAACTATCTGGAAAATATATGTAAAGTCCTTCCCTATTCTCTGTTTCTTTGGAAATTGTTCTTAGAAGACAGCTTGCAGGATAGCTCTTTTAAATAGGGTATGTCAGGGGAGTTGAACTCTTGTTTATGCACATTTTAAGGGTATTTTAAGCGATACGACTCAATCATCAAATCATTTGAACTGTCTCATGACATATGTAAAATGTGTTTTTTGGGTTTTTTTTTTTTTTTTTGGATTGGTTTGGTTTGGTTTTGATTTTGGTTTTGGTTGCTCACCCTTCGTTTAAACTCTTAGTGTCTGTGGAGATTCGGGCCAAGGGACATTAAAATTTATCAAGCATGACATTGCCAGCAGTCCCGTCCTGCTTGATAAATTTTAATGTTCTGGAGAAAATCTTTGGGTCCGTGAGATTTGAAGGTCTTTCCTTTACCCCTGTGCTGTTATGGGGAAGAATGTAAACTTGGGAGCAAGACTGCCCGGAGGTGAAATGCACCATTTACAAGCTGTGCCTCGAGTTCTCATCTGTAAAATGAAAATAGTGTTGTTATAGCTACCTCATAAAGTATTAGAAGGATCGTGTGTGTGTGTGTGTGTGTGTGTGTGTGTGTGTGTGTGTGTAGAAGCATCTAGAACAGTGCCAGGCAGACAGTAAAAGCCATGTAAGTGTCAGTTATCAACTGATGATGATGGCCAAGATAATAAAAGACGAGTGCTCTTGGGGAAAAAAAAATAGGACAGTAAATGAGGATAGCGCACCCCTTAGGGATGCAGTTTTAAAAAGGGTGATGAAAAACGTCTCATTCCAAAGGTAAATTCGAATAGAGATGGGAGTTCATGTAGAAGAGTCTAGATGGGTGTAGGGGTGCAGAAGAGTATAGAGCTGTGGGGATGGAGAGGTAGTAGATAAGGAGGTCAGACAGGTACCCAGGGGCACATGGACAGATATGGCAATGTGGAATTCTTTCTTTTCTTTTAATTTGTTAAATTTAACAAATTTGTTAATTTGTTTTTTTACTCTTTCTCTGAGAGAGAGAGAGAGAGAACGAGGCAGGGGGTGGAGGTGGTGCAGAGGAAGGAGGAGAATCTCAAGTGCACTCCATGCCCGGGCTCGATCTCATGACCCTGGGATCACGGCCTGAGTGGAAATCAAGGTTAGACGCTTAACCGACTGAGCCACCCGGGTGCCCCTGTTGTTGTTTTAAAATCTTTTACCTAGGGAGTTTGCTTATGGAAAATTCCAAACTTAAAAGCACAGGGAATAGGACATGTACCCTTCTCCCATTTTCAACAGTTCTCACCATGGCCAGTTGGGTGTCATCCGTATCCCCGGCTGGCTCTTCCCACGGTATGACTTTGCCAGAAATGATTTCTACGTACGTCTGTGTATGTTTCTCAAAGATGGGCACTTAGTCCCACGTAAGCACACTACTGAGCTGCGTTGACTTTGTTTCCCATCTGCACAGTGGGACCCGCACAACCTGCCTGGCGGTGCTGGTCTGAGGACGAGGGTGGCGGTCTGGACGGTCGTGTAGGGTGCGGTGACCAGTGAGTGCCCAGTGACTAGTTGCCATCACACTCATGAAGTCATCTTTACCAGCTCTCGGTTTTTGTGTTTTTTCCTCTTTTCTTTTTCTAGATAGTTCAGTTGTGGCAATTTCACTTCTACTTCCCCTGTCTCCTCCCTGCCTACTTCAGGCGTCTATGTTCTGTGTTCCCTTGATCTACGCTCTGTTTCCCCCTGAACTTTCAGTGCCGTTGTGTGCAGCCTGACCTACAGCTGGTGCTCCTCTGATCCCCGCAGCCCACGCGATACCAGCACCCTCTGGGCGCCCTACACATGTATGTATTTATTTATTTTTTGACAGAGCGAGAGAGAGCGAGAGCACAGCAGGGGGAGCCGCAGAGGGAGAGGAAGAAGCAAGCTCCCCACGGAGCAGGGAGCCCGACGTGGGGCTCCATCCCAGGATCCTGGGATCCTGACCTGAGCCGAAGGCAGACGCTTAACCGACTGAGCCACCCAGGCGCCCTTTCCTAGACCTTCTTGAAGGATGACGAAGGGAACTTCTTCCCATTTCGTTGTATTGGACAACATTATTGAGATTGAGATAGGAGTCACATAACCTACAATTCACCCATTTAAATTGTACGGTGCAGGGGCCCCGGGTGTCTCAGTCAGTGGAGCATCCAACTCTCGGCTTCATTCAGCTTAGGGTCATGAGATCGAGCCCCGCCTAGGGCTCCATGCTCGGCTTGGGGTCTGCTTGGGATTCTCTCTCCCTCTTGCTCTGCTCCTCCCTCCCTCCTCTCAAATAAATAAATCTTTTTTTTTTAAGTGCTGCTTTTAAAGTGTACAGCTCAGTGGCTCTAGTATATGCAGCAGATATGTGTCCTCATTAGCGCTGAGATCCCCAAAGATGTATCCTGTAGGGCAGCCCGGGTGGCTCAGCGGTTTAGCACCGCCTGCAGCCTGAGGTGTGATCCTGGAGGCCCAGGATCGAGTCCCACGTCGGGCTCCCTACATGGAGCCTGACTCTCCCTCTGCCTGTCTCTGCCTTTCTCTCTCTCTCTCTCTCTGAATAAATAAATAAATAAATCTTAAAAAAAAAAAAAAAGATGTATCCTGTATCCTTGAACCGTCATCACTCTTGATGTTCTCATTTCCTCCTTCCCCCCAAAACCCACTAATTTATGTTCTCCCTCTACGGCTTTCCCCATTCTGGACATTTCATTAAAAAAAAAAAAGTACTTATCAGTATGAAATGAAATATCTTTTGGGACGGGCTGTTGGACTACACATATCGTTTTCAGGGCCTGTCGGTGCTGCCACGTGTCTCAGCACTTCACTTCGTATTGCGGCCCAAAGACCCTACTGTCACACGCTTTGCTCGCCCCGCGATCAGTCTCTGGACGTGTGGGTGGTTTCCATTTTCCTGCCTATTCTGAATAATGCTGCCGTTCACATTTGTGCACAAGTTCTCGTGTGAACATGTACTTTCACTCTCTCGGGTACGTACCCAGGAGAGGAATTGCTAGGTCAAATGGTAACTGCATGTGTAACTATTTGGGGAACTGCAAGACTGTTTTCTGATATGGCTCCCCATTTGATTTTGCCCAAACATGAGAACCTCGCCATCATTCATGGATAGGTACCTACCCCTACTTTGGGTAAATTTTTGTCTTATTCAGTTGTTTCATATCCACGTAGAGAGGCAATTTTTTGTCTGTTGTGGGTTTTTTTTATATGGAAGGTTTTAAGTAAAACATTAGTTGAGTGGTGGTATGTATTTTTAGGCTGCAAGATGATGTATTGGAAAGGAAGAACAAAATGATATTTTCAGGACTTTTTAAGTTACATAGTATATTAGAAGAGCTGTGCACATATAAAGTATTTTTTTTAAGATTTTATTTATTTATTCATGAGAGACAAAGAGGCAGAGACACAGGCAGAGGGGAGAAGCAGGCTCCACACAGGGAGCCCGATGCGGGATTTGATCCTGGATCTCCAGGATCATGCCCTGAGCCAAAGGCAGATGCTCAACCGCTGAGCCACCCAGGCATCCCAAGATTTATAAATAAATAGTCCCATATTGGAGATGTATGTACAATGGTTTTGTTTGTTTGTTTTTATGAATAGGTATAATCATAAAATTCCGGGCATGGTGTTCTAAAAACATGGAATCAGATATAGTGGTGTGGTTCTTAATCCTTTGTTTTGCGACAGATCTCATGAGAAAATTCTTTTTTTTTTTTTTCATGAGAAAATTCTTAATATGACTTTGCCAATGAAATTAAAAATATCCTAATTTCAGCCCAAATGGCACATGTAAATATCAGTGGAAGGAGCTTTGGATCAGGTGTCAGACTTTTGGTTTTTGTTCTCCTTCTGGTGGTTATTCATGGTGAGGCTTTGGGCAAGTCCCCTAATGTTCTTTATTTCAGTCCCCAAATCAGCATAATAACACCTGAAACATTTCATGGTATCATTGTGTAGAATGAGAGCGGTAAGTGTGACATACTGACATACGCAGTGACCACAGGAAGTTAGTCATTTGTGTATCTTGGGCAACCTTGCGGTTTTATTGGGCAAAGTATCTGGTGTTCCTTGGTCTTTGCCTTTGTTGGGTCTTCCCCTTCTCACCCCGCCCATCTGTCATAATTACTTTCTGTCCTTCTGTCCTTCTGACAGCAGACCTTCAAAATTCAGGGTCATTGCCAAAGGTTAAGTTGGTCAGAGAGGAGTCCGTATGATGCCACCAGCCCCCATTGCAATATAGCCCTGTTTCCTTCCTGGTGCACGTCGTGTTAGAACACAGAGTCCAGCATGTGTTGTGGGTGACATTGGAGCTGTATGAAAATGGCAGGGGACTGATTCCTGGCCACTTGGTGGAACCTGTGGAGCCACTCCATTGGGCATCTTGACGGTTTCTGTGTGACAAGTGATAGTTTGAGTCTGTCGACATCCTCGGGGATGTGAGTCTTGTTTAAAGCGTGAAGGGAAGTAGATACTGAAAGATGGGAAGAGGACTGGGGAACTGCGTTAACCCCGAATAGCTCACAAGCTGTCTGTTCACTCGCGTTTGCTTATTCCTGAGCATGCTCAGTAAGGCACCACCAAACTGGCGTAAACGAAGTTTACCTTTCCCTTCCACTCTTATTTATGATTTCTATTCTCCAACTTCCTTTATTCTAAGGCGATGATGGACAGAAATCTTGGGTCGTGATCTCTGATTTCTTCTAAAGGTTGACATCTGTTCTTGACTTTCTTTCTTGGGCAACAGAAATAACCAACGGAACCATACTTAGCTACCTTTTGCGCATTCCTTCTTGCAGTCATTTTATTCACACTCAAAGAATAAATTTGCTGAGCACCTATTATGTGCCCCTGTCTTGGTTTCTGGGAACAAAGTAGTATATCCAAAGTACAATTTAAAAAAAAAAAAAAAGTTAGGCTCAGGGATTTTACATTCTAGTGGGTGTTAGTCTTTGAGGTTAAATCAAATGCGGATTAGTGCTAAGGAGTAGGGAAACTAGAGGTGGAAAGGGGGAGAGGAAGTACTGGCTGGACAGTTGCTTAGACCTTTAGGGGGACCAAGGAGGCCTCGCTGAGGAGGTAACATTTAAGATGAGTCTTTAGTGCTCCCAGTGATGCATTCAGTTAGTAGTTTTGCTGGGGCGGAGAAAGTCTTAACTCCTAAATCTGACACGTTTGTGCTTATTCATGGAGTGACTCTAAGATTGTTAGGGGCATTAGCAGCTAAAAGCTGCTCCTCTGCCATCAAAGTCCTGGCTGGTTATGGTCTGAAAGACTTTTGTGAGGTCACTATAGAGGTCATGGTGGCTCATGCCCAACTGAGTCATCTACCCCTTTTGCAAAAGTTGTGTCTTTGCCGTTGGCACTGTGGCTCCAAGGTTGTCCTCGTGATGCAGTCATTCTTGACAGAGCCACACTGACTTTGATGGGCAGGGGCCCAACCAGAATGACTTGGCAGGGGGAACCCAGGAGTCTCTCTTTTCATCTAGGACCTTTGCTCCTTCATATATGTTAATTAATAATCTGGCCTGTGCTCACCCTCAACAGGAAACTCCCGATAGAAATGACAGTAAGCTTTGTAATTTGATTTCTCTCCCTTTAAAATGTGTTTGGAAATTGATTTTGCCTTTGTACCTAAGCCTCTGTGATTCAAAAGACCCCACTTGGGAAGAAGCCAACCATTGCTCAGACTCATAGTGCCTACTGCCTATCGGCACCGAGACGTGTGAACGTATGGGTTCGGTCACGGTCTCTCCTCCACCAGAATGTAAACGACTGCGGGGAGCATAGCGCTCATTTTACTCCCGGGCTTCCAAAACAGAAACAAGGCCAGTCATGTAGTAGATGCTCAGCAAACGTTTGTTTAATCGGATAATTAACAAACTACGAGCAAGGCGATAGCAAGCAACGCAACGATACGATGGTATCCCATGAATGATCTGTTGCCCCAAAGATCAAGCAATGGTGGTGTTGACCTCTGGGACCAGGGCCTGGACTTGGTTTCTAATCATTGCTCTCTCCTGTGTCAATCTCCCGCTCAGAGAAACTCATGCTCCTTAATGGGTGTCCCACCTGCCTTTTCATCCTCTCTCTGACATGACTCAGTGGTGTCCTTAGACGTGGCTTTGCATCTCGCTGGGCCTATTCCAGCTCTAAAATGTTCTCATTTTGTAACCCAGACAAGCCAACACCTGCCGATTATGTGTGTGAAACAAGAACATCTTTCTAGAAGGAAGTGGAGCAAGCACCTGCTTCTGAAATTACTTTTTAAAAGAAAGTCTGTTTTGCCCAGTGCAGTTAAGTCCGTTCCATATCAGGGAGGATCATAAATAACCTCATTCTTCTTGAACTATTGCCTTTAGTCTGTTTCTTAAAAAAAAACACGCAGGGATCACCGCTGCGTATCGTTGGTTGGAGGCTGTGCATTTTTTTAATGTGATTTCACATCTGCAATCATCTCCCCCACACAAGGACAGCTATGATATGTAGAGAAACAAGCGTAAAACATGACTTTCAGCTTCATTCTTGTGGAAATAGTGATGTTATCATGAGCTGTGGACTCAGAACTAAAACTGGCAGCTGTAAGAGAAGAAATCTAGTGAAAGAAAAAAAACAACGTGAGCAAGATGTTGGTTGCTGTGTATCTTACGATAGTGAAAAACGGAAAATAAGTTTCTGTCGTTAGGAGTCTGGTTAAGTAAATTTTGAGACGTTAATAGTAAAGAAAGTGGTAGGATAGTTAAGAGTGATATACACCCTCAAGACCTTGTTGGGAGAAGAAGATCCATTGCAGATTCTGTCCGGAGTGAGCCCACGTGTATGTATAGAGGATCCCACGTTGTAAGTCTGATCTGGCTGACGTACGGATGTGAATTCCTAGGAAAAGGTTGGGAGGGATAACGTCGTTTCCAACATCATTTCTGGGAATGAGGTGGGATTGGTGGGTTTGTTTGGTGCAGGGTGAGTGCTTCGCTCGTTCTAGGCTTCTGTGTTTTGGGCACTTCATAGTAATGCAGTCGGGGTCCGTGTTTGTGACTACGACACCCCAAAATTATTGGAGAGGAGAAGATGCATGATGAAGAGAAATTGAGGCTCTAGCTGAGATTTGAGGTTTGGAGAAGGAAGACGAAGCGCTTCAGATGAGTTATGGCAATTGCCGCCACACCTCGTGATGTTTGGCGAGAGCGGTGATTTGGGGCGGATGCGTATTGCGCGGTATTGTACGTATCTCAGGGGTGTACAGGCGTCACTTCCAAAGGTGTGACCTAGAATGGGAGGCCCCCAAATCAAGAAAACCTAAGGAACCGTAGTACAGTTTTTACATGTACCTTCGTGGGGGTATTTGTAAGCATTGGGTGAGCAACATGTCCCATCTCTAGGAAACATGATGGATTCGCTTCTACACCTTGTGTGAACAACTCTCCCACCGTAACAGAACAGCTGTACCCACCACAGAGGTCTTCTCTCCAGCTCATGACGTTATTTCCATTTTGTTGGGTTTGTTCATTCAGTCCGTGAGCTTGGTGAGCTCTCCCCCGCCCCCCAACCCCCTATGTAACTCTGTGGCCTGGCGGAGAACAGACGGGACCCCTGCTCTCATGGAGCTTCTAGGCAGGGGGTGGAGGAGAATGACAGTAAGGAGCTTAAAAAAAAAAAAAAATACCAGGAAGTGAGACTACTCTGATGAAAATTAAGCAAGGTGATGTGATAGCGAGCGGCTAGGAAACTACTTTAAGGAGGTAGTTAGGAAAGAGTTCTTTGAGGAAGTAATTCATCAACCAAAGCATGCAGCAAGGCAGGGAGGAGCCAGATGTGTGCTCAGCGGGAGGAAGAGAGGCACGGGCCAGAGGGACGGGGACCACACCATCAGGGTGGGCGACAGCTTGTAGGCCGTAAGCGTTGGCCGCGTGGTTGGGGCTTATGGAGGGTGGACGGAGATGAGTGAGAGCGGTCTGCAGGACAGGATCGTGACATGCCTTAGGGACAAGGTAAGGATTTTGGATTTCATTCCAGATTTGACCGGAGACCGTCAGGGGGTGGGTGGGTGATGGGGGGGGGGGGGAACCACACCTGACTTAGGCTTAGAAGAGATTTCTGCGTCCTTCTTGGTTATAAGTTGGCGAGAGTAGAAGCAGGGAGACCCTTTGGGCAGGTGGAAGGAGGCCCAGGTGGGAGAAGATGGTAACCTAGGTGGGATGGCAACTATAGGGAGGAACTTGCTAATGGATTAGAGAGAGAGAGCGCTAGGGACAGGTAGGATCAGAGACGACTTCCAGAGTTTGGGCTTCAGCAGCCGGCAGGTGTGTTTCCTGAGATGGGAAGACCAGGGAGCACTGGCTTTGGGGGAAATGAGAGTCTGCTTGAATGTGTTAGTTCGTGATGTCCCCTGGATGAGTGTCGGAGAGGCAGCAGGATACCCCAGCCGGAGGTCCCAGGGGAGGCCTGGGTAGGGATAGGGGGCGGGGAGCCCCTGTATACATAATGGGAGTAGTTAAAGCCCTGGGACTGACTGCAAAGTCTCAGCTCACCACCCTGTGGCTCTGCTCCCACCCTTCCGTGGCGCTCCGCTCACCTAAGCCGACTGCTTGCATCTCTGGGCCTTCCCCCTCGGACCTTTTTTTTGCTGTTCCCAGTTGCTTGGGTGGGAGCTGTGGAGAGACACATGCTGGGCCTGTGACTATGGTGACCCGGTGACCGGAGTGCTCCTCTTTTGGTGACCGGAGTGCTCCTCCTTTGAGTAGCTCTCGACCTTTTCATCGGGACTTTTCTTTTCTAGAGCTAAACACTAAGCTTTTAATAGTGAGCAAACTGGGACACCCAGGTGGCTCAGTCGGTTAGGCAGCCGACTCTTGATTTCAGCTCAGATCAGGATCTTGGGGTTGTGAGCTCGAGCCCTGGATCAGGCTCCGTGCCCGCAGTTGAGATAGAGAGTCTAGATTCACAGTGTGTTCTTGAGCTATGATAAGCCAGTTACCAATTGCTCTTGCTGCTGTAACTCAGTATTGTAATCTCAGTTACTTAAAACAAACTTTTAGGGCTAGTGGTTGTCCTGTTTCACATGCCGCCGGTCTACTTTGTTGAAATGGACACACAGAGGGACGCCCGGGTGGCTCAGCGGTTGAGTGTCTGCCTTCAGCTCAGGCCGTGACCCCGGGGTCCTGGGATCCAGTCCTGCATGCGGCTCCCAGCAGGGACCTGCTCCTCCCTCGGCCTGTGCCTCTGCCTCTCTCTGTCTCATGAATGAATAAATAAAATCTTTAAAAAAGAAAAGAAATACACATGCAGACTAAATAAAAGCAAGAAACGATGAAAGTGCACATTTACTTCCAAATGGTATTCCCATTTGGGGCTTGACCTTCAATTTTATTGGAAGAATGCACGGCTTGTTTCATCAGCTGTACCGTCTATGACTCTATCCTGCAAACTTCCATTATTATCTTTAGGCCTTGGAAACCCATTCCCGGGGATCCCCGGGTGGCTCAGCGGTTTAGCACCTGCCTTCAGCCCAGGGTGTGATCCTGGAGACCTGGGATCAAGTCCCCCATCGGGCTCCCGGCATGGAGCCTGCTTCTCCCTGCCTGTGTCTCTGCCTCTCTGTCTCTGGGTTTCTCATAAATAAATGAGTGAAATCTTTAAAAAAAAAAAAAAAGATTAAAAAAAAACTTGTTCTATCCCAGTGTCTGTGTTGGCTGCTAGTGTTATTGCTGATTGATTGATTGATGATTGATGCGTTTACCTCCGTCTTGGAAGTCCAAGTGGAATTCACTGTGTTGTGCACTGTCAAGCACAGACCTGTGTGTTTTTTGTTTCTTTTCCTCCCAAGATTTGGAGTGAAGCCTCCGGCCGCCGTCCTCTGCGTGTCCAACCATTTCTCGTTTGTTGCCCCTCGCAGGTTCGCTGCTGCCCGGCCCGGCCCGCCGGCCGCGTGGCGAGTTCGAGGCCCGAGTCCGGTAGCCCCGCGGCGCTGACACCTGCAGCCCCGAGCCCGGGAGATGGTGTCGCAGTCGGCAGGACGGCCCGAGGCCCCCGGGGACGCCCGCGGGAGGATGGGCGGGAGCCCCGGCGACCCGGGCGGCCCGCGCAGCTCCCCGCACCCCGAGCGGCCCCGCTGCGCGCCCGACGCCCGGCTGCGGAGGCCCAGGGCCGCCTGGGTGCAGCCGCCGCCCGCGCAGCGCCCGGGGCCGGACTCCGCCCTCCGGCCGGCCTGTCCCCGGGGCAAGGGGGGCCCGGAGCCCCGGGAGCTGCCCCCCGCCCCGCCTGCGCCCCGGACCCAGGGCGGCGCTGCTCCGCCGCCTCCAGCGCTGGAAGGTACGAGCCTCCTGGGTGCGGCCCTGCGGCAGGTGCATCCCGGGGGGGGGGGGGGGGGGGTCGCCCCGGGAGGTGCCTGTGCCCTGCCTGCGCCCCGACCCCGCGCGGGAAGGTACGAGGCCCCGCGGCAGGTGCATCCCGGGGGGTGGGGAGGGTTCGCCCTGGGAGGTGCCTGTGCCCTGCCTGCGCCCCGACCCCGCGGCGGCAGGTGCATCCCCGGGGGTGGGGGGTGAGGGGGCGCCCCGGGAGGTGCCCGTGCCCCGCCTGCGCCCCGGCCCGCCCGCGCGGGAAGGCACGAGCCTCCTGGGTGCGGCCCTGCGGCAGGTGCATGGGGCGGGGGGTTCGCCCCGGGAGGTGCCCGTGCCCCGCCTGTGCCCCGACCCCGCGCGGGAAGGTACGAGGCCCCGCGGCAGGTGCATCCCCGGGGGTGGGGGGGTGAGGGGGCGCCCCGGGAGGTGCTTGTGCCCCTCCTGCGCCCCGGCCCGCGCGGGAAGGTACGAGGCTCCTAGGTGCGGCCCGGGCCCCGGCAGGTGCATCCTGGGGAGGCGGGGGGCGCCCGGAGAGGTGCTGTGCCCCGCCTGCGCCCCGGCCCGAGAGCGCTGCTGCTCCGCGGCCTCCCGTGCGGGAAGGTACGTGGCTCCTGGGTGCGGGCCGGGCCCCCCGCAACAGGTGCATCCCTGAGGGTGGGGGGGTGAGGGGGCGCCCCGAGAGGGGCTGTGCCCCGCCTGTGCCCCCGCCCACGCGGGAAGGTACGTGGCTCCTGGGTGTGGCCCGGGCCCCCTGCAACAGGTGCATCCCTGGGGGTGGGGGGAGAGGGGGGCCCCAGGAGGTGCTTGTGCCCCCGACCTGCGCCCCGGACCCAGGGCGGCGCTGCTCCGTGGCCTCCTGCGCCGGAAGGTACATGGCTCCAGGGTGCGGCCCGGGCCCCACGCGGCAGGTGCATCCCCGGGGGGTGGGGGGCTGAGGGGCGCCCCAAGAGGGGCTGTGCCCCGCCTGTGCCCGGGCCCACGCGGGAAGGTACTTGGCTCCTGGGTATGCCCGGGCCCCCCGCGGCAGGTGCATCCCCTGGGGGGGGTGCGCCCCGGAAGATGCCCCTGCCCCGTCTGCTGGGTGACTGCGGGGTGACCGGGCGGCCTGGGCCCGCGGGGCTTGGGGCACTGCGGCCCTGGGATGGACGCGAGGCTCCCCCGCCCCCCCCCCGCCCCGTCCCATGGCCCTGGGCCCGAAGCCGTGGGACTGCAAAATCAGAAACCCCAAAAAACCCCAAATCGCAATTTCCCCCCACCCAAAGACTGTGGGAGACCTGCATGGTTAAAGCCGGGCGCCCTCGCACTGCTGTGGACGGAGGCTCGGGTCTCCTAAACAAAGAAACAAACAAAACAGCAAAACACAACCCCTGGAATCCCTAAGAGAAGGCACCAAAGAGTCCGTAAATCATCCGCTGCTCTTGTGATTCGTGGCCTTCTAATTCTTTTTAAAGATTTTATTTATTTATTTATGAGAGACACAGAGAGAGAGAGAGGCAGAGACACAGGTAGGGAGAAGCAGGCTCCATGCAGGGAGCCCGATGTGGGACTCGATCCCGGGACCCCGGGGGTCACGCCCTGGGCAGAAGGCAAGGGCTCAACCGCTGAGCCCTCCAGGCGTCCGAGGCCTTTTTTTGTTTTAAGATTTTATTTATTTATTAATGAGAAAGAGAGAGAGAAGCATGCTCCATGCAGGGAGCCGGATGCGGGACTCGATCCGGGACCCCGGAGTCACACCCCGGGCCTAAGGCAGCTCTACACCTCTGAGCCCCCTGGGCTGCCTCGCGACCTTCTTTCTAATTCTTAACAAAATGTGCCATCCGCACTGCGTTACGGTGTTTCTCTTGGAGCCCTAGCTCAGATTGTCAACGAAGTTTTTTGTCTTTCAAATCAGTTTGAGAGCTGCCCGGGTGTGTGTCTGGCTGTGTTTAGTATTGCTCACTAGCGAGAACCAGCCCTACCCCTTTCCTAAAATAGGAGGGATTTTTTGTTCGATGGGGAAAACTTCTGAATAGTCCAAGATGAGGACAGCCTTTTTTTTATTTTTTAAAGATTTATTTATTTATTTGTTCATGATAGACACACAGAGAGAGATTGACAGAGACACAGGCAGAGGGAGAAGCAGGCTCCATGCAGGGAGCTGGAGCGGGACTCGATCCCAGGACCCCAAGGATCACACCCTGGGCCAAAGGCAGGCGCTAAACCGCTGAGCCACCCAGGGATCCCCGAGGACAGCCTGTAACATGTTATTCATCACTTAAGGATGGTGGATTGTGGACAATCTTAAAATGGACTAATTTTGAAATAAGAACCAAATCTGAGGGGCGCCTGGGTGGCTCAGTGGGTTAAATGTCTGTCTTCAGTGCAGGTCATGATCCCTGGGTGCTGGGATCGAGCCTGGTATTGGGCTCCCGCTGAGCTGGGAGCTGGGAGCCTGCTCCTGCCTCTCCCTCTGCTCCTCCCCCTGCCCCTGCTCCCTCTCTTTTCTCTCTCACTCTCTCTCTCAAATAAATTAAAATAAAAAAAAATGTTTTTGAGCAAAATGCCACACTCTACAGCAAGTGATTCTGCGATTTAAAATTCTCCTGTAGTAGGGGACCCCTGGGTGGCGCAGCGGTTTAGCGCCTGCCTTTAGCACGATCCTGGAGACCCGGGATCGAATCCCACATCAGGCTCCCGGTGCATGGAGCCTGCTTCTCCCTCTGCCTATGTCTCTGCCTCTCTCTCTCTCTCTCTCTCTCTCTCTCTCTCTCTGTGACTATCATAAATAAAAAAATAAAATAAAATAAAATTCTCCTGTAGCTTGGTCGTACTCCAGCCCCTTTTGTCCCAAGACGCTAACCCCCAGCAACTTCTCTAAGTACCTTAAAAAAAAAAAAAATCACTCCATGTCAAATTTGGTTGGGGGATTCAGCCCATGGGACTAAAAAAATAAAAACAAAAAAAAACAAAAAAGGAAGTCCCCGACGGTCTGGTCTTTGTTGTGGGACAGCAATGCAAAGAGCAGGCCTTTTGTACTAGGATACAGGATTTCCCCCCCATTTTCCCCACTGGGTCACCAACGACAGCAGCAGGGTTAGTCCTTTTCTAGAAAATATGATAGAGCAAGACCCCCCACCCGCTCCCTCAGCCGAGAAGCGTTTCCCGAGGCCCGAGGACACTTTGCCACAGTTCCTGGCGTTTGCAGAGGCGCCCATTCCCATTCCCAGTCTCCTCCAACCTCCTAATTGGGAACTAACCAGTTTAAGGGGTGAGGACCTTTTAGTGCAGAGGCCGGACCGGCTGGTGTCCACCCTGTTGGCATCTTCTCGGTCCCTTTTTCCATCTCTGCTCAGGGTTCAAAGCCCATGTCCTGCGGGCCCAAGCCAGCCCGTCCCCTGATCTGACAAATACAAGCTTTGTGTCGCTGTAGCTGCTTGTCACCCTCAGGACAGAACTGCGTGGCGGCAACAGGTGGGCCTCACTCAGGTCCTATACTGGTGGCTACGGAGTCCTCAGGAGAAGTGTGCCCGCCCCATGCGGATTCTGCAGCCCAGAGATGCAGGGTCTGGGGGGGATGGTCACTGTCTTGAAGCCGGGGCCAGGGCCGGGGGATCCAGCTGGCCCTTCTGCCGCTCGCCCTGAGAGCTGCGTCATCCACGAGCCACCTGCAGCGTTTTGGTCCCAGGGAGCGGGTTGGAGCAGCTCAGCCCTCGGGGGGCGCTCGCAGGAACCTGTTGCCTGACACCTGCAAGAAGAAGTCACACACGGCAGGGGGCGTTTTTGTTTGGGGGCGTTTTTGTCTCAATGGCCTTGACTGCCAGGAAGGGAGCGGCTTCGGGGTGCAGAGGCTTCGGGGTGCAGAGCACGGGAGTCAGCTGGACGTACCCTCTGCGGTTTCTACTTGCTTTGGGCTGGAGGAAGAGCATTTTAGAGAAGCACTTCACGTGGGCCTTTTGCAGACAGACTTGTCTCCCTAAACAAGAAGTTTCAGGTCCGGTGCAGCGCCCGGGAGGAGGGATCCCACGACCCTTAGGGCCCTGCTTCTAGGCTGTTCCTTCTTGCCCTTCTCCACCTCGTGTAGGGAGTTTCCACGATCTTCTTCTCTTTCTACCCTCTTGGCCTCCTCATGGGTCTCCTCCGTCTCCCATCCCTTCTCTGAAGAGTCCCTCCAAGTTGCTCCAAGAGGCTAGAAATGATCCCTGGGTGCTGGGATCATTGTTCGGGCAGTATCTGCGATGCCTACCACCAACCACCAGAAGGATCTGTCTTCTTCTGGCATCCTAATTTATTCTAGAATTGTGCTCATTAAAAAAAATTTTTTTCAAAGACCACTGCCTACAATTGTTTGGTTTTCTTAGGATTCTTTGAACTTCTTTTTCTCCTTTTTTAATAACTTGCTGCCTTGGCAGGTGCTGTGCAAGTCAGTGGAAGAACCTTGAATCCCTTCTCACCAGAGGCATTCCTGCTCCCTGTCGATGTTGAAAAGGTGAACACATCTTTCTCTCTTCTTTTCTTTTTCTTTTTCTTCTTTTTTTTTTTTTTTTTAACCACAGAGGGTGTTAATTCCATAGATGGTACTGTTCTGATTTAAATCTGGAAACTTCACTTGATGAAGCGTGGCACGTAGGCTTCCTTCCAGGCTTTGGCAGGAGCATAAGCTAAGGCGGGCTCTGAGTCAGTGCGCTCAGCTGGGCAGGTTTCCATGACTGACGTCTACCCCCCGGGCCACTGCCAACCCCGGGGGTCATTTTCCATCACGAGAAATCCAGCGTGGGCTGTCTGTTGGTCGCAGGGGGCTAAACTGTGTGTGTCTGGAAGATATGGGCCGTCCTTCCGATGATGACCTGTGGTCCCTCAGGTAAATGGACATTTCTGTTTCCGTGCATTGGCTCCACTTAGATGTAGCCTCTTGATTTTTCAACCCAATACACCCTCCGTGGAAAACAGGCGATCACGCTTGTGAGTATTTTAACTGATACTTTTCTTTTTCCCTGCAGGAAAACGCCCACTTCTACGTTGCGGATATGATTATAGCGGCAATGGAGAAGGTCAAGTACGCCATCCTGAGTCAGCAGCACCCAGACCCCTGGGGTGAGGAAGAGGCCAGGGGGGCACCCGGCAGTGGTCACGCTGATGCTGAGACGACCTTCTATAGCAACATGAAGCAAGGATCTGGGTCTTCCAACTCTTCTGACAGCGGCTATGAAGGCAAGTGGGGGCAAATCAGGGGAACTCTATGCTGTGTTCTGTGCTTACGTCTCTTCCGGGCATGTCCCAAAGTAGATCTTCATATCCTTTGTCTAAAAGGTCCTGAATAACCATTGTCCTTGCTATTTTTGCCTTTGGGATTTGGCCTTGGTTGTCATCATGTTCCACTCGGTTGGTACATCAATATGTTTGGTTTGGGTTTTTTTTCCCCCTTCGACTCCATTGTACTTTCTCCTTGGCAGTGGCTGATGGTTTCCCTGTTCCTCTGTTTTCTGTCACCTGGCCGTCCCCCAGCTCTTCTCACACATTGCTTCTTTTCCCGAGGACTCCTCTGTCCTTTATCCCACAAACCAGGAGCCCGAGGGGCTGGGAGATGGGTATCAATGGGGGCAACACGCCGTGCTCCTTCCTTGCAGGAGCATCCCTGTGGGGATGCAGGAGTGGAGGCTGAGGACGCCATATGGGGTCCCCAGGGTAGCAGTGGCAGCCCCCCCCCACCACTGTAGGCCCCAGAGCGGGAGGAGCAGGCTTAATCCTGGGAACTGGGGAGTCCCTCCTGGAAGAGAAGGTCCCTAAGCTGAGAACTGCAGGTAGCATTTGCCCTTCCTAAGTGGGAGCCCTGCTCCAGCCCTAGGAGCTTCGTCTGTACTCACGTCCCAGGAGATGTTCTGCACCGGGGTGTCTGCCCAGGATTCCGTCTCCCTTGGAACCTCCCAAATCTGTTTCCCCTCCTGCCCGTCTCCTAACAAGTGCTTGCTCCACGCGGCGGGGACCTGCTCGCCACGTTTACCTGGTTGGCAGGCAGTAACGAACTTAACATTGTCTCAACTAGTCATCTGTTCCTCCCTCCCAACCCCTTTCTTACCAAAAGAAAAAAGATGAAAAACTAAAGTTTGCTTTTCCTCTTGGCTTCCTTGACCAAGCGTCTTCCTCAGGAGCTTCTCAGTAATGAGGGGAGAACTCACTCCAGCTCCCACCATAGAGCATGACGCCTGGCACCAGATCCATGCACAATAGCTGGCTGTTGAATGCACCACCTAGCTCAGAGTGAAAGGGAAGTTTGTTTTATTTTATTTTATTTTATTTTATTTTATTTTATTTTATTTTATTTTTTAAAGATTTTATTGATTTATTCATGAGAGATGCACACACAGAGAGAGACACAAGCAGAGGGAGAAGCAGGCTCCATGCAGGGAGCCCGATGCAGGACTTGATCCCAGGACTCCCATGTCCTGGGCTGAAGGCAGACTCTAAACCGCTAAGCCACCCAGGCATCCCAGGAAGTTTTGTTTTGTTTTGTTTTGTTTTGTTTTGTTTTGTTTTGTTTTGTTTTACAGGATACAGAGCATCCTCCCCCAACCCAGTGGTGGGAAACACAGGGCTGACCAGTATAGAGGACCTGCCCTTTCTGGGGCTTTGTGGCCTCTTTCGCCTTGTGCGATGACTTCATTCTCCTTTCCTGCAGCCTGACTTCCTCTCCCCATGCCCTCCACGCCCCACAGCATCTGGCCTGGGCTCTGCAGCTCTGCAGTCCTCCTGAGCGCCCGGCCAGGGCTGCGCAGCCCAACCCAGGCACACGGGACCCCAGGTCCAGGTCCCAGGGAGGAGCACCTGCCGTGGAGAACATCTCCCAGGGCATGAACATAGTGAGCACCTGCTAGTTCTGCGCTCTTATCTTTAACTCTTTTTGGGGGGTGGGGGGTTGGCCTGTGTCCTGGCCCCATTTCTAGTGAACACATCAGCCCTGACTTCTCAGTAATGGTGACATCCCCTCCCTCCGGTCCCTGTTCCTGCCCTTGAGCTGCACCATCGCCGCAGCCTCTGGCCGGTCATTCTACCAGAAGTGCATTCAGGTCCTCACGATGCATTTGCTGCCTTTAATTTTTCTCTTGACTTGCGGCCTCTCTCCTTTCATCGATCCCACACACATCTGTCCTCCTAGAACAGCTTCCGCGCCTCTCAAATGGCCTGTCGAGTTTGTGCCACGTTTTATCCTGGGACTTTTAGGCCTGCGGGCTGCAGCTTTCCAACGGGCATCTCCTGATTTCCCCAGGTTGTCCCTCAGATACCCTAGTCTGGTAAACTTGCCTGCAGACGAGCCTCTGCCCCCCACCCTCTGCTTTGGCTAGGCTCCCTGGAATGCTGGGTCCCCGGGAACTTCACATGAGCTCCTTCATTCTCCCCATTCTTTGAAAGCAGTCTCCTGCCACCAGCACCGAGACAGGCTCCCAGATTCGCATCACAAGACAGGGGCACCATTCATGTGAAATTAAGTGTAAGTTGTGCTCCACAATGCTCTATGATTGTCTGTGTGTGCGCCCCACCGCCCCCTGGAGTTGTGCAAGGTGGAGCCGCCCTGCCTTCTGAAGGCCCATGGCACGCACCTCTGTTTCCTGACGGTGGGTGATGTGCGTCGGGGTCTCAGCTCCCTTACAAGGTGTTAAGCTCTTGGATGGACAAGTATTTGTTCCCATTTGAATTTCCCTTCTGCACAGTAGTACCTTGCCTGAGATGGTATTTCATAAATATTTCTTGAAATGCTAGCTGAGTTTATTTATTTATTTATTTATTTATTTATTTATTTATTTATTTTAAGATTTCATTTATTTGAGAGAGACAGAGCATAAATAAGCAGGGAGAGCGGCAGGCAGAAGGAGAGGGAGTAGCAGACTCCCAGCTGAGCTGGGAGCCCGACAGGGGGTGGGGGGCTCCATCCCAGGACCCCGGGATCGTGACCTGAGCTGAAGGCAGATGCTTAACCCACTGAGCCACCCAGGTGCCTCTGAATATTTTAAATATGAATATAAATATGTTAAATGAAATCTCAAAAATATTTCTATTGCCCCAATAAAAAAATATGCATCTTTTATTAAGTCTCTCTCTTGGGACATTAGCTTTTTAGTAGTAGCTTTTCTCCTCTGGGGTAGGTCAGCATACTTCAAGTTGCAGGGTGGTCTTGAGAGCATTTGAAAACGAATGGAAAGTGTCAGCATTCACCTCACCTAGAGGAGGCAATGTGTCCTGGAACTTTTTTGTTTGTTTGTTTAATCGGTGAAATATATTTTTGTGTTTGTACTGAGTTGCAATGTGAATGCATGTTCCTGTGGAACATGGTCAAAAGAGTGTGGGGAACACACAGGTAGGGTGACGTTGCCCCTGTTTTGCCCGGGAGAAAATCAATGTTGAGAAGTTGATTGTCCATGGTCACCTCGCTAGGATGGGGCAGTGTGGTGGTGGTTTTTTTTTTTAAATTTTTTTTTTTTAAAGATTTCTCTATTTATCTTAGAAAGAGAGAGAGAGCATGAGCAGGAGGGGCAGAGAGAGAGAGGGAGAGAGAACCCCAAGCCGACTCCTCACTGAGCACACGGAGCCAGACACGGGGCTCGAACCCAGGACCCTGAGATCATGACCTGAGCTGGCTCCAAGGATCGAGTCAGACACTTAACTGACCGCACCACCCAGGCAGTGCTGTTTTAAGCCCTGGCCAGTCCCTTCTGAAGCCCATTTGTGTAACCTGTGGCCTAGAATATTTCCCTAAACGACTGTATCCACTTCTCTGTGTTTTTCTTTTTTTTTAAATTATTTATTTATTTATTTATTTGTGTATGTTTTGTGTGTGTGTGTGTTTTTCTCTTAAACTTAATCATGTGAGTACAGTTTCATAGTGATTATGTACTCGTATTACTGTAATTCCATTAATAATATGATCATATCATATTAACACTATTTCATAACCAGTTTTCCAAGTTGCTACGGTTTTCACATGTTTCCACGATGGTGTTTCTTGAGTTCATAACGTGATTTGCAAAATTAACTTACCAATATTTGGCACGTAGGTGGCTTTCCATATTTTAATATTTAAATGGACTGCCAATAGTTCCTTTACGATCAAAGCCCGCCTTTTTCAGCTTTTTAACTTTCTTTTCTTTTTTTTAAGATTTTATTTATTTATTCATAGAGACAGAGAGAGGGGCGGGGGGGCAGAGACACAGGCAGAGGGAGAAGCAGGCTCCATGCAGGGAGCCCGACGTGGGACTTGATCCCAGGTCTCCAGGATCAGGCCCTGGGCTGAAGGCGGTGCTAAACCACTGAGCCACCCGGGCATCCCTTAATTTTGTTTTTAATGATATTCTTAGGATAAATTCCAAGACTAGCATTTGGGATAGAAAAACCTAGACGTATTGGAAGTAGTTTCCTAGGGTTGCTGGAGCAAAATACCACAAACCAGGTGGCTGAAAACAACAGAAAATGTATCTTCTCTCACTTGGGGAGTCCAGAAGTCAGCAATGAAGTTGTTGGAGGGGTTGGTTCCTTCTGGAGGCTCTGAGGGAGAACCCGTCCCATGGCTCTCCTGGCCTCGGGTGGTTGCCCATGGTCGTTGGGCATCCTAGGCTTATAGACGTGTCACTCTCGTCTCTGCCTCCATCTCACAGGGCCTTCTCTCCGGAGATCAGTGTCTGTGTCCAAATTTCCCTCTTTTCATAATTCCCTCTCTCTAATCTAACCAGTCATGTTGGATTTAGGGCCCACCCTCATCCAGTATGACCTCAGCTCAACAGGATCACCTCTGCCAAGGGGCTAATTCCACATAAGGTCACATGCACAGGCTCTGGGTGGATATGAATTTCGGGAGGACTCTCTTCAACCCTCTATGTCGCCTCTACCCTTTGCCTCACCGTGAGGCTGATTTTTTACCCTCTTTCATTCTTTTTTAAACTTCGTATCATGGAAAATTTCAAACACGCCTAAAAGCGGGCCGCTCACTCTTCTGAAGGCCTCGTCACAGATCCTCATCCATCTGTTTCGCTTAATCACAGCAAATGTAAGAACAACACAAAAATAGCTCCCTGCATTTTTGAATTCTCAAAACTGGGTTTTAAAACTCTTTGAAAGTAAACTCTTGGCCCATTTTATTCCCCAGTTTCTGGTTAGTTGGATGTGACAGGTGGTACAGTTTTTCTTTTTTTTTTTCTTGTTGATGGAACCCCCTTCCTCTCTTGTTCTAGGTTGTGCTGTGTTACAGGGCAGCCCGGTGGCTGGGACACCCACTTACGGTGACGTTCTCAAAGAAGCCTGTAAATGTGACTTTGATGACTTTGTTGTCGTAGGTAAGATTTGGAAACTCACCAGCCGTGACTCGTAACCGCCCCCCCCCCCCCCCCCGCCACCTCCTGCTACACACACACAGACGTGTTGACGTGCATCACATGCCATCCCACATTATAGTGGCTTTCAAAGGAACTTCTCCCAGGATCAGATTATGTCCCTGATTTAAGAAAAAAGAAAAAAAAAAAAGGTGTCCTTCTTATTTCAAATGTCTCGATGATCCATCTTTCTCATCTCACAGAATTGAACACAAAAGCAGATACTAAAAAAAAAAAAAAAAAAAGCAGATACTCCTTGTAGTCTGAGATCTGTCTGGCCTCTCAGTTACGTTTGGGTGGAATTCCGGGATGGTGTATTTTGAAATGCCATCTTCGGTCATTAGCTGTACTTTCTCATAATAGAAACCAAAGAACCTGAAGTACGGAGATGCTGAGTAACTCGTTCTTTCTGCGGTGCAGGGATTTATTTTTGTAGTCTTACAAAATCGAGTATGAGTAAGCGAAACAGACTGACAGATTTTAATGCCCTTTCTTCTATTTGCTTGCAGAACTTGGTGAGTTTAGCAATATCACAGAAACCTGTGGATGCTCCTGCAGCTCTTCCAAGAGGTATCTCTCTCCCATGTCCACCTGGGCCGGGACCCCTGGGCCGTGACCTCTGAGGCACTGTGAATGCCCAACCCCTGACATCTCAGACCGAGTTCAGCCAGTTCCGATGACAGGGATTACTCTTTAGCAATGGAACAATCACCGCTATAATTTTTACAGAGTTTAAGAGGCCTTTATATACATTCTCATTTAATCAGGGGGGGGGGGGGTTGGGGGTTAACTCCCATTTTATAAGTGTGGAAACTGAGGCTCAGATTAAATGTGCCTCAGGACACAGTGCTGCTAAATGAGCAGAGGTGGGACTTGAATTCAAGGCCGAAGGCTCCAAATCCAGTGCTCTTCTTACCACATTTCCCAGTCTCGGTACCCTCAATACCTAAATGAAAGCTGCTCTGTTGAGCACGGGGCAATTGTGTTGAGTAAGACAACCAGTGGATGGTTGGTGCATGCTGCCTCATGTGACACCCCTTCCGAGTTTTTGGAGCGGGAAAGAGAGTTGAAAACCTGAAGACCCATAACATACTCCTCGCGAATATAGTTTTCCACTTTCTGCATCCCTTACCTTTCAGTATCGTTTATGAGCCAGACTTCAATTCCGCTGAGCTAATAGCCAAAGAGTTGTACCGAGTATTCCAGAAGTGCTGGATGTGGTCAGAAGTTCATCATCAGCTGGAAGGTTCTCCCAATGCTGCTGGCTCCATAGTAAGTATCAAAAGAAATGGGCCTTGAATCGAAAGTTCCTAAGTTCTCATTTTGCCTGCTGTTCCCTTCAGACATTTATGCGTTTCCCTGTTTGGTCACCGGGTGTTGGGGGAGACAGGAACAGATGGATGGATCTGGCATTTATTGAGGGTGGATTATTCTCCCCGAGAATTCAGCATTTTGCATTTTCTTTCTCACAAATATCCTACTGAGTAGATGTTAGAGCGTTAGACCCAGCACCTGGGGGGGGGCCTGGTCAGGGGAAGAGCAGGAGCCCACCCAGCCTGGTCCTTTGGGGAGCACTCTGCCCCCTGACAGCGGGGAGCCCACCGCGGGGAGAGGACTTTGCAGCAAAGCCAGGACTGGGGTAGGAGAAAAGCACTCTGCACGTTGCAGAGGAGGAGTGTTTCATTTTCTTGGGGGACTTGGGAAGGCCAACTGGAGATCTCAGGACTTGAGAAATGGTAGCAGGTAGAAACACGTGGAAGGGGATCTTGGCTAAGGGCAGCTGCGGCAAAAGTGACAGGGAGGAGGGCACCTGGCGTTATTTGTTGAGCAGGGCGGCTTGGTGTGGGGGTGACACGTGTTTGTGTGTATCTGTGTTGGGGTGAGGGAGGTTGATCTTCCTGGGAGGTTGGGTTTGAAGATGGTCAAATTGTGGAGGACATAAAATGCTAATTCGAGGAGTTTGCATTTTATTTTATTTTTAACAAAATATTTTATTTATTTATGGGAGACACACAGAGAGAGGCAGAGTCACAGGCAGAGGGAGAAGCAGGCTCCATGTGGGGAGCCTGATGTGGGACTCGATCCCAGGACCCCGGGATCACACCCTGAGCCAAAGGCAGACGCTCAACCTCTGAGCCACCTGGGGATCCCCTGGAGTTTGCATTTTAAATTTTTGCAGGAGAATTGAATGGTTCAGTTGGGATCCACTGGATGTTGTTAAGCAGGGGAAGGGGCTTAAAAGAGCTGTTTCTGGGGAAGTCTGACAACAGCTGGGGGGTCCGGTTGGCAGCATCTGTCAGTCTGTCCACCCAGAGCGGTGAGGCTCCTGCTGGGAAATCAAAGCATTCCAGGTCCCAGTGACCTACTTACAGTAACTCCAAGTCTGGAAAGAAATGAACTTCCCCAAAATAAGAAAAGTGATCTCAGCCGGGTGGTGTTCCAACCAGCAATCCTGCAGACGGCTTCAGGGACGGGGAGGGCTCCTCTCGTTCAGTGGAGGGCAGTTTTAATTTTTCATGGCAAATCTTAATGCTGGAGACACAGTTGGATGCTCTTTTTCTTTCAGTTCCTGAAATATGCTCGTTCAGGTACACGCTCTGAAATCCTCCTCTGTGTTACACACAGGTTGTAAATGAAGAGCGCGTCCGGAAAGACTTTGAATCCAGTGTGGATGTGGTTCAGGAAATTAAACTTCAGTCGAAGATCAGAGAGGCTGAAGACTGGGAGCCCCCCCGATTTCAAATCATATTTGATGTTCATCCACCACTCAAGTAAGTGGGGCTGCTGCTTGGGCCTCCAGGCCGGGTGACAAGGTGTGATGGGTCCCACCTCCCCGTGGAAGGAGGTAAAGGGAAGAAAATTACACACCAAGGGATGAAGGAAAGTTTGTTTTAGGAAAAGGCAAGTTGGGCATATTTTTCTGAGTCAGCTTCTTAGCACCCTGTTTATCATGGGTTTTGGGGGTGGGGTGGGGGGTTGGGCTCCGTAGTTGGACAAGTTGAGAATTTAACTGTGTCCTGCATCATGTATGTTACATAGCAATTGAAAATTAAATAAGTTCAAGTGGAGATTTTTTTTTAAGGGGTTAATATGGGACCTTAAAACTCATATACAAGAATTTTAAAAGATGGCTCTTTTCACCAGTGCAATGTGAAATAAAAAACGATGGATAAAAAAATCAATCAATCAATAAAAATTTTTAAAATTTTTTTTAAAAATTTAAAAAACCCCAATGGATACATTTTTTAAGGGAAAATCTATTCTTGAGGAGAGCTCCTGTAGTTAAGAAATGACACAGAATGCAAAAACAAAAACAAACAAACAAAAAAACTTTGTTCTCTAAGAAGTAACCAAATCCTAAAAGACAAACGACAAAGAGGATGCAAAAGAAAAAAAGAAATAAACTCATTTTTATAGATGTATTTGTATAAATACAATATGTAATTATTTAAAGTAGTAGTTTTATTTGTCTCTGAGAGTATATGACATTATAAGGGGACATTTTAACCAGCTGCAGTTTCTCCATTCCTCTTGGGTTGTATTTAATGTGGCACCCACACTGCAGCGTAAAGAAGGGACTGGCGATGGTGACTGCCTGTGACCCACGGAAGTGCCTCATAAGCTCTGTCATGCATTTTTTTTTATTTTGTTTTGTTTTGTTTTTTAATTTATTTATCCACGAAAGACACAGAGAGAGAGGCAGAGACACAGGCAGAGGGAGAAGCAGGCTCCATGCAGGGAGCCCGACATGGGACTCGATCCCGGGTCTCCAGGATCAGGCCCTGGGCTGAAGACAGTCCTAAACCGCTGAGCCCCCTGGGCTGCCCCCTACGTTTTTCTTTTGAGAGAACACCGTGAAGGCCTCTGGGGTGCTTGGGCGGGAGAGCTCCTTCCCTAGGCTTTGAGAGGGATCACTTTCCTTAGCAAGGGGTGTCTTTATTCTCTAGAACTTCCTACGTCGTCTCTTAGGGATACGGGTAGGGTTCCACATATTTTTACCTGGGTCATTTTGGCTGATCCTAAACTGTAATAAAACTTTACAACCACCTTTGTATTTCCAAATCACATGTGAAGTTGTGGCATCAAACAGTCCAGTAGAAAACACGTCAGTAGACTGTTGCTCAACGGAGATGTTTGATGCTTACGTCTTACCCGACCTCCAGATTTCTTTGGATCCATTTGTGAACTTCCCGAGTGCATCACCTCTTGGTGTTTGGTCTTCCTGAGCTTTCTCCCATGAGTTACGGGTCTCCGGTTCTCTCTGGCGGGGCTCCTGTGCCCGCGTATTGAGCAGTCTCTAAAGATCCCGTGGTGGAAGAGTTATTCATGATACCAACTTCTGCTTGGCTGGTAGCAGACGTTTTTAAAAGACCCAGAGATCAGAAAAACAAAACAAAACAAAACAAAACAAAACACACACACACAAAAAAAAACAAAAACAAAAAACAAACCCAGAGATCCCCCCCAACATAACAAAAATAGAAAAAAAATAGTAAAATAAAATAAATAAAAAATAACTTAAACAAAAGACCCAGAGATCTCAACTAGAAAACTCTACTGAAGAATCCTATAATGAAAAATGACCAAAAAAAGGCCCCAAGGCGGGAAAAGCACCATGATGTCAATGTCCTTTCCAGTCAGTGAAAAATGCTCCCTTGGCTATTTCCGAAATGTAACTTACCGTTTTCTGTACTCAGGAGGGATCTCGTGGTAGCAGCCCAGAACTTTCTGTGTGCTGGCTGTGGCACGCCGATAGAACCCAGTAAGTACGGACAGTGGCTTCCTTCCTAGTATGTGGCGACAGGGCGAAGAGGAGCCCAGTCGGAGCGTGCATTGCTTTTGTGGACGAGGTTGTTACAAGGACGTCATGATGTTGCCCTTTCTTTCATGAAGAGGCCACGTTGACCTATCAGGGCTGTGTGGCTGGCCTGGTGCCCTTGGCTCCATCCCCTAGTCCCCTCCTCATGGGGCCCTCGGCTCCAGCCAGTGGCCTCCCTGCTGGTCCTCGAAGGAGGCAGGCTCACTCCTGACTTAGGGATTTGCATTCGTGGTTTTCTCTCCCTAGAATGATTTCCCTTACTTCACTCTTCTCTCAAAAGTTAGGAGGTTTCCTCTGGCTCCCGTATTGAAAACGTCAACCTTGCCCCACTCCTGGCCACAAACATACACTTTACCCTTCCTTCTTCCTTTGTGCTTCTCTTCCTAAAATACTCTTAGATTTTACTGATTTTTCTCATTGTTGGCCTGTGTCCCTATCTAGACTCTAAGTTTCGTGGGGACAGACGTGTTGTCTGTTTTATTCATTGCTTTATCCCCTGCGTCTTACACCAGCACCCGGTACACAGCTGTTCCCCAAAAGATACCTGTGGAAGGTTTGTGTGGCTTATGGAGGAGCTACCCAAACCCCTCCAAGAGGAGGTGGCTTGAGGGGAATCATTCCTGGGTCAGCTGGGGCCTAGAAAATCAGACTTCTTCCAGTCAGAAATGCAAATTGCCCACTGAAGACTGGGAATCACATGTTCTGCTCATGAGGGTGTCCCCAGGTCTGCCCTGTGGAAAGCTGGGGAGAGGAGCTTTGCCGGAAAGGGTTCCCTTGGCCTTCGATGGGAAGTCATGGAAGGGAAAAGACTTTGAGGACTCCACCTCGAGAAATAAAAATAGAAAACAGAAGTCTGTCTGGGATTCCTTCTACCACACTGAATGGCAGTTCTAGCCATTCATCACAGTTGTAAACCAGTTTCCTTTAAATGACTCATCCCCCCTATCCCCAAGCTAGTCCAGTAGGGACCCTGTTCGGTTAACCACTGTATCCCGGTGCCTCCGTGTTGAGCACAGGACTGAGCGCATGAGTCAGAAGTTATGGACACGTCACCATGACTCCATCAGCTCTTAAAGTGTTCCCTTAAGTTGGTTCAGCGATGGAGATGGAGGCCTGCGCTGGTGGCATAAACGTGGTCCTCCCCTCGTAGAACTTGCTTACTGGAGGGCATAGCTATCAGCCAAGAGAACAGCAAGGGTGGTGCTTGTGATGAAAGAGAAAGTCCAGAGTGCTGTGGGATTGACAGCGCGGGAACTGAATCTGCGCTTGGGGGGCTGGGAGTGGGAAGTCCTGTAGGGAAGTGATCGCGCCCAGAAGCATGTGTGTGCGTGTGCCATGGGGGTAGAGGTCACCATGAGCAAAGAAAGGGCCTGCAGTGGTTTCAGAGAAGTCCCGTGTGACCGGAGAGGAGAAAGCAGGCCATCACAGGCGCCCAGGGCACACGTGGTGGATGCGTTATCAGCCGTGTTGTCGGTTTTGGACTTTGCCTATCAACTTCCTATGTAGTTCTTAGGATATAGTTTGACTCTCCTTTTTTTTTTTTTAAATTTTTTAAAAAATATTTTATTTATTTATTTGAGGGAGAGAGAGCCCCAGCAAGAGGCAAGGGCAGAGCAGAGAGAGAAGCAGGAAGGAGCCCTGAGCAGGGAGCCTGATGCGGGGCTTGATCATGACCTGAGCTGAAGGCAGATGCTTAACTGACTGAGCCACCCAGGCGCCCTTTTACTTTTTATTTTTAGATATTTTTGGACTTAGAGAGGAGTTGAAGGAGTTGAGGGAGGGAAGGACACGCGGGAGACTTAACTGAATTGCTGTCTTCTTCTAACCTGGGTGGTGGGTACCCAGGGACTTGTTGCACTCGTCTCTATACCTTTGTGTGCCACCATATTCTGTTCGAGGTATTTCCGAAAGCAGCGCTTGCCCGTTTTAGCAAACGAAAAAAATGCAAAGAACGAAAATCCTTCCTCCCACCCTTTGGAAGTCTTCACTAGTGGCTTTGTGGTGGGGATCTTCTTGGACTGTGCATGTGTGTATTTTCAAAAGCAAACTCAAGATCGCATCATACAGATCTGGAACGGGATGTCCACTCCGCACGCTCACCCACGCGTTCCTGGGCTCTCTGGCGTTCCACTGCTGAGTGCGCTTGCCTAGCCAGTTGCTTCTTTAACGTAGATTTAGATTGCTACCTCTCCTGCGTTATCAATGTGCTGTAGGAACACCCTTCTAGATCTCTCCGTGTGTGCGTTAGCGTTTCTGTCTCATGTTACAAAAGTAGGATTCCTGCTACACAACGAAGAGGTGAAGTATATCGGGTAAACGTCCTCCTAGGAAGCAGCCCTCCTGCCAGCTGGCGGGTGCAGGGGGCGCCCACCCCTCTGCACCTCACCTGCTCCAGATCCTCTACCACGGTGACAGTCTGATGCAAAACCAAGTAGTTCATAACCTGCACGTCCTTGTTACCGAGACTGTTTCTCACGTGGTCACCAGTCATCCGCATTCCACGTTTCCCTGTATTGCCTGTTCCCATCCCTCGCGCATTTCCATAAGGTCTTCCTCACCGGTCTATGCAGGAGGTCTTTGGGGTGCTCCTCCCTAAGAGCCTCCAAAGCGTGCTTCATAATTTACAAAGCCCTTCCCATGTGTGAGATATCCCATAATCTAACTCTGGGTTGCTTTTCATGGCTTCAGGATAGTTAACCTGAAGAGTTTCCCACCAGCCCTCAGTCTGCCTGCCAACGGGAGGCAGAGCATGGACTCCCCCCAGATTTCTAGACCCTAAATCTCGTGCTCATTTGGCCACACTCTTGTTTATTCCAGTGCCCCTCTTCCAAATTCAGGAGTATTTTTAGGAGATTTCTCTCTCTCTCTCTCTCTCTCTCTCTTTTTTTCTGACAACTGTTTTTGGAAAGCAGAGCTCACTCATGGCCATCCTCCACGGCCTTGGGTGGCTGCCCCAGCTTTCCCAGCTGTCGTGAGGTCGAGTGATGGGGTCAGCCGTGCACACCCAGCAATCTGAGCCTTGCACCTGGTACGAGGAGGGGAGGTGGGACGGGGAAGCAGGAGGAATGGACAGCGGTGGGTAGGCTGCCCTCTGAGGTGCCCTGCGCTCAGCCTCCTGTGCGCCCTGCAGAGTTCGTGAGGCGCCTGCGGTACTGCGACTACCTGGGCAAGTATTTCTGTGACTGCTGCCACACCTACGCAGACACCTGCATCCCGGCCCGGATCCTGAGCACGTGGGACTTCAGGAGGTACTACGTCAGCAACTTCTCCAAGCGCCTGCTGGACAGCGTGTGGCACCAGCCCATTTTCAATTTGCTGAGCGCAGGCCACAGCCTGTACACCAAGGTCAAGGAGCTGGACCGAGCCAGGGTGAGCGGCTGCCCTGCGGGGAGGCCGGGCCAGGGGCACGCTGCACCGTCTCCGGGGACCCCAACAGCCCACCCCCACCCCAAGGGGCCCATCGACCATCAGAGGCTGGAGCAGTAGCCTCAGGACCCTCTCCAAGGCCTCAGAACCCGTTTCCTATTTATGCATCATTTTGTGTTTATATGTAACTTTTGAAATTTACTTATTATTTTTAAAATGGAATTCTCTACATTTGGGGTTTACTGCGTGAGCATTAGATGCACAAATGCAAGTGAAATGATTACTGATCAGGTTAGTGGACGTGCCCATCTCCTCGCCGTTACATCATGTGTGTCCCTGTGTGCGGCGGGGGCACCTGAACCGCACCCTCTTGGCAAATTTCCGGTATTCAGTAGAGTATGAGTCACTGTGGTCCCCATGTCATATATCAGACCTCTAGACTTATCCGACGCAACTGCAATTTTGTTCCCTTTGGAAAATGTCCCCGTTTGCCCCACCTCCCCATCCTTGGTGACCTCCGTTCACCTCTGCGTCTGTGTATTGGATTTTCTTTAAGATTCCACATGTAAGTGGGACCATGGAGGTTTTTTCTTTCTGTGTCTGTTTTATGTCACTTAGCATAATGTCCTCCAGGTTCATCCACCTGGATGTTTGTTGCCACAAACGGCAGGATCTCCACCTTTGGCACATTAGCTTTCTGCTTTCCCCAAAGAAGGCCCCCAACGGTTGTGTAAGCTTCAGACTCCATGAAGCTTGGGGTCCACCTGGACCCTCTGAGGATCTCTGGACTCAGCCATGAACCTCTGCTACATAGACGGTTAACTTCAGAGGCTCGTCTTATAGAGCTGCAGCATTTCCAAGTTAGAAAGAACAGTTGCATTTGATTTACTCGTTTCCTGTGTCATGTATCGCCTTAACGTTTCCCCCTGTTTGGTTTCTCACATTAGGAAATCCAGGAGCAACTTTTTCAGATCAAGAAGCTGTTGAAGACCTGCAGGTTTGCTGAAAGGTACTAACTAGTGTGGCTGGGCCGGGCCGGGCCTGAGCTGGGGAGGGCTGCGAGCCTCCACACACCTGCCTGTGCCGTGTGCCACCTGGTCCCCGCCGCTCCGATCCACATGGTCTCTCCCTAGGTCGCTCCCTGGCTCGCTAGTAGTGAACTTCTAATTTCGGTTTTGTTGTCTTACCGGTGGATTTTTAATCGAATAGATTTTTAATGTATTTATTTTAAAATAGATTTTAATATCTTTGTAGATATTAAACCTAATAGATTTTAATACCTAGTAGATACTTCATTAGATGTGTAATACCATTGGTTATTTAAAACAAAACAAAAAAACTAGACTTTAGCTGAATCTCTGTGCACATCTGAAAATATGTCCTTAAGATAAATTTCCAGAAGTGGAAATTTCTGGAAGCCATGACACAAAGGTATAGGCGTGCCTTCATTGACAGAGATAGAATTTTTTTAAGTGAAAAAACAGATTACTCAAGGGGTGAAGATTATGTATTATAATAGGATATAGTTTTAAAAATTTGTTTTGTTTTAAAGCTTCTTTCAGCTTCTGATCTTCATTTAATGATAATGTATTGCTTTTGCATTAAATTTCTTTTTTTTTTAAGATTTTATTTATTTATTTATGAGAGACACAGAGAAAGAGGCAAAGACATAGGCAGAGGGAGAAGCAGGCTCCGTGCATGGAGCCCCATGCAGGACTCGAACCCAGGACCCTGGGGTCACAACCTGAGCCCAAGGTGGATGCTCAACCGCTGAGCCTCCCAGACACCCCTTGAATTAGATTTCTTGAGGAGGAGCATGTCTCCTATAGTTATTTGGCCTCAAGCTCTACCTCATGGCAACGTTGTGACAGTTCAATTACTTCTCAGGCTGTCACTTTTCTTGTGCGTAACATATAACAAGACCCATAGTTATTACCGTCTACAAAAATTTCCCGAGTATCCATTCTGTGCTTCAAATACAAAATCAGTGTGACTGGTGTAAAGTCCAGGGAGAAAGCACAAACAGATCATTGCCCGACTGTGTTGGACACATACGCACATGCCCTGAGGGTGCAGAAGAGGCGACATTGAAGTCTGAAGGGGTGAGGTGGGGAAGAGGGCCACAAAGCTTCCCGGAGAAAATGCCTGAGCTTGAAGAGTGAGTTGGACCGAAGAGGTGTCAGGGGTCCCCCGGCCAATAAAGCGGTGTGAGCAAGCACCCCAGGCCAGATGGAGAACTCCACGCAGTTTGGCACGACTGGAAGGCCACGTCTAGCATAGGCCGTGGCTGGGTTGGGGCTGCGTGCATGATAATGCCACTACCCGATTTGGGGCATTCGGGAAGAGGTCACTGGCGGTCGGGGAAAGCTACATTCAATATTTGGGTGTCCTTGGGACACTCAGGTGGCTTTGATCTGCTCCCAGTTGGATGCTCAGGGCTGGACTCCTGGATATGGGGATGGGGGGGGGGGGTGTGTCACACGCCTGCCTACGGGCAGCTGGACAACAGTCAGCATGTAGATGGACTTGAAATTGAGCCAGAATGGAGAATCAAGTAGTTTTCTTCTTCTTCTTCTTCTTCTTCTTCTTCTTCTTCTTCTTCTTCTTCTTCTTCTTCTTCTTCTTTTTTCTTCTTCTTCTTCTTCTTCTTCTTCTTCTTCTTCTTCTTTTTTCTTCTTCTTCTTCTTCTTCTTCTTCTTCTTCTTCTTCCTTCTTCTTCTTCTTCTTCTTCCTTTTTTTTTTTTTTAAATCTCAGTACATGTTTTTCAGACTTGAAGCACAAATTTGCAGGTGTCTTTTGCGCAGTGTAACATGGGCAGGCTGCAAGGGGTTTGTTTTTCTGCTGGTTCAGCTTTCTGAAATCCGCTTTTATGGAATTTTAAGATCTTGGCTTTCCAGGATCTTTGACATACTTGCAAAATGTAAGATGACGAGTTAAGGTTAACTGGCCCTTGGGCTTCTTTTAGTTTTAGTTGTTTTTTTTTTTTTTAAATTGAGTTCCAAAACATTAAGTGCGAGTGCCTGCTAACCCCTCTTGTCTCCTGGCCTCCGTGCGGGTGGGTGTCTGAATTGCTCTTTGTTTCCCCCCTGGCAGCACGTTAAAGGCATTTGAGCAGGTGCCGAGGCACTTGACCGACGATCTCCACCTGTTCTCTCTGGAGGACCTGGTCAGGGTCAAGAAGAGGCTGCTGGTGCCCTTGCTCAAGGACATTCTCAAAGCTTCCCTCGCACATGTGGCCAGCTGTGAGGTAAGGGCTCACCTGGGACTGCTGTGTCCCCAAGCTATCCTTGACCCATCAGGACCTATGATGGGTGTTCTGGCCTTTATCTCACTTAACGCCCACCAGCCGTGAGGACAGTATTTTCAGATGAGAGAAATGAGGTTCAGAGCTGTTCAGGAACAGCTGAGATCACCGTGCTGGCAAGTGGCAGGGCCGGGATGCAAGCCTGGGTCCAGTGACCTCTTCATCTTGGGGGCCAAAGCCCTGCATGGGGCCTCCCTGGACCCCCGTGTGCCCTGCCGTGCCACGTACAGCCATGGGGACTCACAGTCCAGTGGCACAGGCGCTCTGTGTCTGCGTGAACGTAGGAACGGTGGCACAACCATCAGAAACAAAAGTAGATCATTAAAAAGCACGCGTGCAAAATCAAGATCTTTCCCTGGTGCCTCCAACTCCCAGGCTGTGAAATGTCTCCACGCAGAACCAGTGCACATGTGCCGTTTGAATCCACTTGCTACCCTAGAGTATGATGTAGCTTCCCATTCCTTCTAGAAGCTGGGGTTACAGACGCTTAAACACGGACGTTTATAAGGTTCTGTACAAGTAGTAACGGGGCTCCTCCATCAGAAGGCCAAATGGGGGCCTTAACTTTTTGGCACCTTCCCTTACAGCTGTGTCAAGGAAAGGGCTTCATCTGCGAATTTTGCCAGAGTACAGCCGTCATCTTCCCATTTCAGACCGAAACGTGTAGACGATGTGCAGGTATCTTAATAACTTCCTAACATGCGCTTAATAATAGCTTAACAACCGAGAGACAGAATTAACTTAACGGCAACTCAATACTTTAAGCACAACAACGTTGTTTAAAGCATCGTGGTGCTGGCATGGGCCCGGATGTTGGATGGGAGCTAACAGAGTTTTGGGTGCGGGGCGGGGGGGGGGGGGGGGGGGGAGGGGGCGGGTGCAGAGGATCTGGGTGGGGCAGGGGCCAAGGGTGAGGACTCCCCGTGTAGGGTTTGGGGAGAGGGGTGGTTGCTCCTCGGCCCACGCCCCAGCTCTCTTACACCAGCACAGCCGCGGCCCATTTTTACAATCAGATCACAGTCAGATCACAATCAATCACAATCGATCGCAATCGTGCCTGAGGCCTGGGCACCAGCTCCGGCTTCTTCTGCGTGACAGTGGCAGTCGCCGAGTGGCTATGGAGACCATGGAGGCGGGGGGACCCAGCACAGTTACTGTCTGGCTCTTTCCAGGAGAGCGTGGCAGCCTTGTTTGGATGTGTCCATGCTCGAGGCAATCCTGTGATCCCTAAAGTGGCTCCTGGGAGCCATCTGATCCTGCCTGCAGCCTCAGCCTTGACAGGAGCCCTTCCTCCCCTTAGGCCACTCCCGCTGTCTCCCCTGACCCCTTAGGGGGCATCAAGCACAGGCTCCCCAGCAGACAAGCTCCGGCCCGGATTTGCATGCACGAAGCTCACGGGGCCTGTTCTCAGGCCAGCACCTGTTGGGGGGGGGGGGGGGGTCAGCAGGCCTTGGCAGAGGGAGGAGTCCAGCTGTGGGTGGCAGCCGAGAAGGCTCAGCAACTCCCACAGGGTGCTCTGGAGCTGGAGCAGCTCGGCCTTCAGCGTTGTCACGTCGTGGGGACAGGGCCCAGCCGCATCCTTAAACCCAGTGTTGCTTGGTCACCAGATCCCGGCCAGAGGGAAAATGACCTTGAGATGACCTGGAAAGGGGGGAGGCAGGTCTCTCCAGTTGGGCCATTTCCAGGGAGGGCCGCCTCCTGTGGGGTCGGCCACCAACACCCTGGGGCAGCCCCGGGTGCAGGGGGTGGGGGGGTTGCACTTCGTCCCCAGGATATCAGGCCCTCTCAGCCTCCCGTTCGTGACCTACCGGGGGCTTTAGAATCCCTCCATGTGGAGCTGCCTCATTTCTAGTTGGATGACTCTGCTTTCTGGCTTCGGACCACCTGTCTCCCCGGGATGGGGATGAGCACCTGTAGTAGGTGGGAAAGCCAGGTAGCCCGTTCGCTGACGGCTGTCCCCCCTCCCCTGCTCGTAGGGTGCAGAGCTTGCTTTCACAAGCAGTGCTTCCAGTCCTCCGAGTGCCCCCGGTGTGCCAGGATCACAGCCAGGAGAAGACTTCTGGAAAGTTTACCCTCTGCAGCAACATGAGCCCCTGACCACGGTGGAAAAGACTGTTCAACATGCCTTATAACACCGATTTGTGTCGATTATTGACAATCATGTTTCAGATTTTGAGTATTGTATATTAAGAAAAAATAGTGGCCAATCTTTTTTATTATATATATATATATATTTAATGTGTTACAAAGAATGCACATTTTTTTGTTATTAAGCATAGGTTTGTTACTGGTGGTCTTGTTTACAAACGTTCAGTGTTTTTGCTGCTACTGTTTTTTTCTTAAGAATTTTTTTTTTTGATACTTCTTATAATTGTCTTTGGTTGCATTCAGCTGATACTGGAGCCTATTTTTTTATGAATTGTTAACTGACAAGGCAAATTACTCAGTTCGTCTTTCTACAAAGCTAGTTTTAAACAGATTGGTACTTTCAATGAACAAAAATGCGAACAATGATCTGTTTACTCCGGGGCTTTTCCCCCCCGACTTAAATGCCACTTTGTAATTGCATCCGTGTTTTAGATCTTACTTATTCCGGGGTTGGCACAGGGAGTCCCTGTTCCCTCTGCAGGTGCATCTATGTCCAGATGAGTGTGAGCTGCTTAGCGGGGCTGCAGCTGCCGTTCGAAGGTGTCACCCCTGCGGGCCACTCTCAGGCACACACCGACCCTGTACTTGTCCTCTCCCTTCCACACACTGAATCAAGGGCCGCATGGCTGAGTCGAAGCTCATCCCTGCCCTTTAGGATTTCGTCTCGTGGATATAAAACTGAACATAAGGTATTGACAGACTTAATCTGTGGGAAAGTCCCATCAATGAGCAATGTGATTTTAGTAATGACAATAAAATCATGGACCTCAATTAAAAAGGTGAGGTAAATCGCTCAACCGTTATGAATTTATTTTTCCTAATATTTCTTTTATCTAGATGATTTCTTGAGGCATGTCGGTCTGTTTTGTGGTTGTTGTTTTTCCTTCTACCTCCTGTATACTTTCTCCTACTTGAGAAGGGTCCCGGGCCCACGTCCTTTCTCAGCACATCTTCCGCCTGGAGCATGGGGGTCGCACACCCCAGGACTCACGTGCCCCAACTAAACCTATTCCAAGTGAACTTCTCAAACAGTAGGGGCGGACGATAGAGTGGGACCTGTCCTTCCCTAACCCCATCTAGTTGTGTGCAGGTGCATGTGTGTGTGTGTGTATTTTATTCAGGGGTTAATATTGAGAACATGAAAGAAATGGATGTGTCCTACTAATCTGGTATCTACTCTTTCCGTCACTTGGTTTCCCATCCCAGATGCATCCAGAGCTGTGCTCCCATTCATGATTTAACCCGATCTCTTTTAAATAAAAATTTAGGTCCGTGGGATAAGATAACTGAGATCAAATTTAAAGCAGTGTTTTATTCTTACCCGTCACTTATATTCCTTCTTAGGAGTCCAGAATCAAGTGGCACGTCGATATGCCTTATAACACCTCTGGGAGGTTCATGTCAGCATCTTCATTGCACAAGTGAGACAACAGGCTGAGAGAAGAGAAATAACCTAAGTTCCCACGGGCCGTGCACGGGAGAGCTGGAGTTGGCATTCAAGGCTGCCGGCCTCCAAAGCCCGTGCTCCTGGTCCCTACCCGTGTGATATCTTTTTGAGGTGATACAAGCAGAACCAATTCTAGCTTGTAAGTGCTGGTCATACTTTTGCAGTATTGGGCCGAATGCCTTCTCCCTCGTTCTCTTGCATCAGCTTGAGGAAGTTTCTGTGGCTTAGGCACTGCTTGAAGGGCTCCGTGTCCAGGCTGCTGTGTTTGCAAGACACTGGTACGTGTGTGTGTGTGTGTGTGTGTGTGTGTGTGTGGTACATCTTTAATGTTGAGGAAGGAAGAGTGCGCAGCAGCTGCCAGGAAGTGATGCTTTTGACTTTTCGTTTTGAGGAAGAATGAGGCAATATAAATAGCCACTCTATAGGTTTGGCTGAGATGCGGTTCCTCCCCACTGTGGTGGTAGTTGCATCTTCCCAGTGAGGTGCCCGTGAGAGCCCAGAAGCGGCTTCAGCTCATGTGCAGCACCCTGTGGGGACGTGATTATTTTTGACATATGTTGCTCTTTAATGGGTCTTATTCACTGTCCTGGTTTTTCCGTGCAACTCTGCTGGCTGCTGGAAAGAAGATGAAGACTTGGTCTTTCTCATCAGATTCTCACCCGCCATGAGGCATCCAGTTGCAGTACTACGATCGCAATGACTAATTTTTCCTATACACTGTTCACTTGGAAAGTTCTAGTAACGTGTCCTTTACAGTCATGATTCTCAGTTGCAGGTAGGGACTGACAGCAGGGGACATGGAGCGAAGAAGGATGAGGCATCTCAGAGACGTTCTAGTGGGTTGACTGGGGTGAGAATTATTGGATCCATTCCCAGATCTGCCACTTTCTATTTGTGTGAGTCTGGGCAAGCTGCTTAAATGCTCTGTGCCTCTGTTTGTAAAATGGGGGAATAATAAATACATGTTGTCAGTTTGGGATTAGACGTGAAAAATGAAGCACCCAGCAGAGGGCCTGGTACAAGTAATTTTTAAGTGGTAATAATTAGATCTAGACAAATTAAAAACTTATTTTCTGGGCACCTGGATGGCTCAGGGGTTGAGTGTCTGCCTTTGGCTCAGGTTGTGATCCCAGGGTCTGAGATCGGGTCCCACATCAGAGCCTGCTTCTCCCTCTGTCTGTGTCTCTGCCTCTCTCTGTGTGTCTCTCATGAGTAACTAAATAAATCTTTTTTTAAAAAACCTATTTTCTGTGTCTCTTTGGGTAAGTTACTCTGTGTCTCAGTTTAGCATGAGAGTTAGAACGATACCTGCTAGTGTGGCTTGATTTGGCACCCGCCCCACCATCACCAAAAAGAAATATTGACGTTTTCGTTCCAGGTACCTAAGAATATGACCTTACTTGGAAATAGGTCTTTGGTGATGTAATTAAGATGAGGTCATATTGAGAAAAAAAAAGATGAAGTCATATTGGATTGGGCGGGTCCTCATCCAATGACTGGTGTTCTTATAATAAAAGGGAAATCTGGACAGAAATACAGACACAGAAATCACAGGGAGAATGCCATGGGAAGGAGACAGACACTGGGGCCTTGTGTCTATATGCCTGGGAACAGTGAAGACTGCTGGCAAGCAGCAGATGCTAGAAGGGAGGTGCAGAGCAAGTTCTCCCTCGCAGCCTCAGGATGGAACCAACCTGGCCCACACCTTGACTTTGGATTTCTAACATCCAGAATTGGGAGACAATAAATGTCTGTTGTTTTAACTCACTCGATTTGCAGTCATCTGTTGCCACAGCCCCGGGAAACCAAATGCTCCCACATTGGGGTTGTCAGGAGGGCTAAATGGTGAGTGATTGGCACAGTTCCTGGCATCCTCTGGTTCTGGGTCTCTCGCCTTCAGGAGTCAAGACCCGGAGAATGGACTCCAAACGGTAACAACAGCATAGAAACAACACCATCTATCGATCTGTGCGTGGGGGTACGGACGGAGATCCCCAAACACAGCAACGCGTCTGAGCACCACCTCCACCTCTTCTACTTCCACTCTCGAGGGTTGGAGCGAACCGCCACCAACGGGGAGGTTCAGGTGCAAGGACGGGGAGGACAGCCACGAGCTTGGAGGGTGCTAGTTTGAATCATCATAAGGGTGGCTGGGGAGTGGCTGTTACCTCACGTTAAAAAACAAGCGAATCCATCTTGATTTTCAGAATTCACAGAAATTGGAATATACCTTCAGACCAATCTTGGGTGAGGCGCTGACTGGGAGCACAAAAAAGGCCTCCTTTCCCTCATTGCCTACAGAGGGCTGGAGGGGGATTGGTGCTCACTGCCGGCCACACTCAGGGGTGTCTGTGTGTAATGGGCGATGGATTCTGGTGGCCTTGCCCTCTCCTAGGTTCTTGTGGGAGGACCTCAGATGGGAAGAGAGACTGTCAAATAGAAGGTGTTGTGGTGTCACTTTTGTCGCCCTTTGCCGCAGGTGCTTAGAGCATCAGTCTAGGAGAAGGTTCCAACTTCAGATCAAGTCTGAGGCATCACTGGGACATCCATCAGTCAGAGAAGATCCGTGTTGCTGAGGAGAAAGCTCCATTATGGAGACCATGAAGGAGATAAGCAGAATGTCTGTCCAAGTATGAACTGGAGGCTGAGGACATGCCAGGGAGTAACTGGGCGGTGTTGCCGCCCGGCCCTGTGGGTTGGAAGCAGGGTGCAGGCTCACTGATCAAGGGACCTATGGTCACCCCGGAGGTGGGGGGGGATGGGGGGGCAGAGTGGCAGGTAGATTAAGTCTAACTCAGAGAGCAGGTTGAGTCAAAGCACTGTAGGAGCAGCAGGATCTATGTGGGACACCACAGGTGCTTCTGGAAACTAGTCCTTGGAGGCTCAGCCAGACTCCACAGGGAAGGGAGGGAGTCAAGAGGCTCCAGCAGAGGAAGAGCAGCCCGGGAGACCAAGCATCCGGCCCACCACAGGCTCCTCTGGGGAAGGACCAGTAGGCGGGCCTAGAATGGAGGGATTTGGCCTAGAGTGGAGGGATTTGGCTAGGGATGAAGCCAGAAAGGTTAGCAGGACTCGGAACATGTTACCAGTGAGCATGATGGGCTTTGGATTCTAAGGGAGGCAGGGAAGCTTTGAAGGATTTTGAGAGCGAGCGAGAGGGAGAGAGAGGCTCACAATTCAACCTATGCATAGGAAGATAATGCTGGGTCCGGGTTGAGGTTGGGTGGGCAATTGCAGGCTGACCAACCGACCAGATGAGGCTCTGAACAAGGGCTGTCATGGAAGAAATGGGAGGGGAGAGATGCTGGAACAGGTGGGGAGGAGCTGATGGGAGGGGAACGAGGTACTCGTTTCAGGCATAAAGTTCAAGGGAACCCGAAAACTCAAGACTCGAGAGAAATCATGTTTTGGGCAATATTTTAAAAAAATAATGTCAAAAAATTCACCATGAACAAAATATCAACATTTCTTTTTTATTTTGTTTTATTTATTTATTTGAGAGTGAGATATAACAAGAGAGAGCACGAACAGGCTGGGACCCTGGGATCATGACCTGAGCCGAAGGTGGATGCTTAACCTACTGAGCCACTCAGGCCCCTCAAAATATCAACATTTCTTTTTTATTTTGTTTTATTTATTTATTTGAGAGTGAGATATAACAAGAGAGAGCACGAACAGGCTGGGACCCTGGGATCATGACCTGAGCCGAAGGTGGATGCTTAACCTACTGAGCCACTCAGGCCCCTCAAAATATCAACATTTCAAATAAAGACAGGATCCTACCGTGGACTGGCTCACCTTGGCCTCAGGCATCTGCCCCAGATCCCAGCTCCGGGGAAGAACACAGGAGACACTGTGACCATGGGCAATATGTTGAAAACTGAGGACGTTGGGCGGGAAGTAGGAGGGGAAAGGCCACCAGAAACATTTGCAGAGCCCCTGACAGAAAACAAATAGAGGCCCATGTGCCAGAGCATTAAATATGTAGAAATTACACAAGATTTATTTTATCCTCTTCCCTTGATGACCAGACCTTCATCAGAACCTTGGGGGAGGCACGTTTGAGTCCAGAACCTCAGACTCCTTGGTGTCATGCTCTGGATCACAAGAGCTCAGGGCTAGCCTCTGAGGCCTGACCTCTTTCTCTTCTTGTCTCTGGCTCCATCCCACAGGCCATCTTGGTTTTGGTCTTGGTCTTGGTCTTGGTCTTGGTCTTGGGGCAACACAGTTCACCTTCAAGACACTGGACCAAGGGCAAGGTCCTGATTGTCCTCTGCGAGTGGTCTGGGGCCACAGGGGAGGAAATGCTGAGGTTCCCCAGAGCACCATCTGGAGGGAGGGGCGGGGGCTGTATAGGAAGGTTTGTCCCCTGGGCCTTTGTTCCATCACCTGTGGGGAGGGACGGAGCCAGAGGAAGGCCACACGGCAGGGCCTCTGGTTTCTAGATCTAAATGCACAGTGACCTTGGGTAGGGGGTGCAGGAGGTAGGGATACAGCAAGATGAGGGTGAGGGGCAGCCCGGGGACAAGAGAAGCCTGGAGATGCAGGCAGAGGCCCGAAAAGCGCAGAGGAAAGGGCAGGATTTGTCTAAGCTCTACGGTTAATTTCTTGGTTCCTTAGACCTCTCGACAAGGGCGCTGCCCCTGAGGGTGGAAGCGGAAGAGGTGGCTTTTCTCAGTTTTACCCTGAGACTTTCCAGTTGTGTTTGCAGTCGACCTACCGTGGCATCCCTCACCAAAGCACTATTTTAGTGTCTAGTGAAGTGAAAAGGGCCATTTCTCGTTTCACACCAGTTGGGGAATTGTTTATTTAAAGACAGAGCTCGTTTTACGGAAGCATGCTTGGGGAGGATGTTGACAAATGAGACGATGTGATTCTCTACTTCACTCCCTTTTGGAGGTGACCTGAGAAGGCTCGTGCTGGAGGATCCCTATATGCCGTGTTTGGCTGAGGTTGAACCCCCCGAGACCTGGTGGCAAGCCTGAAGTCCCAGTTCCTCCCTGTGAGTCTGCAAGGTTCTTTCAGCAAGAAAAGGAACCCGGGGTGCAGAGGGTGCTGTGTAGAGGTATTAGATCTCCAGACCTGGTGGCCAGGGTCAGGGGCCTGCCTGCATACTAGCTTTCCACTCACACAGTTCTCCGGCCACCACCCTAGGCAGAGGTAGAGAAGCTTCTAATTGCTCATTTGAGGAGCATCCCCTTTTGCCACTTCCCTACCCGTATTTTTATTATTTTTTAGATTTTTATTTATTCATGAGAGACACAGGCAGAGGGAGAAGTAGGCTCCATGCAGGGAGCCCGATCTGGGACCCGATCCCAGGACCCTGGGATCACGCCCTGATCCCGGCTCAGATGCTCAACTGCTGAGCCACCCAGGCATCCCCTCCTACCCATATTACATCGATCTCATCCTCAGTCCCAACCACTTTAGCAAATTTCAACATTAAAAGCAAAATAACGAAGCCATCCAGTAGGGTATATGTTGACCAAGTACTATTGGCAGACACATAGAGACGCCCTTGGGCTTCACTGTAGATCTTTCCCCTGTGCTCTGCGTATTATGGATTCCACGGGTGCCAGACAGAAGCGCATCGCCGTACCACTGAAGGTGGAAGGCCCTGGGGGACAGATTCTCTGTCCATATCCAACAGGAAATGGCTTACGAGCAGCCGGGAGACAATCTTTATTAAAGCGAGTTGATAGACAACGGCCTCCGTCATCAGCCATGGGGCTGTACAGAAGCCGAGAAGAGAGGGGTGTCTACAGCCTGTGGCCCGCCCGCCAACATCAGGCTCCCCTCCTCATGGGTACACGGTGAAGCTACATGCTCTAGCCCACTTGGAAGCTACATGCTCTCCCGCTGGGTGAGCCAATGCGGGATCAAGATACTAGTGGGGGTGCTGCACGCTCCTTCCAGTCTGGCCCTATACGTCCTGCTTGCCTTTCCCCTCTCTCAATCCTCTCTGACCATCTAGAAGCAAAGGGCTACACGTGGGAAAAAGCCCAAAACCCTGAGTGATTGTTGGAAGGAGACCTACTCCTAAGAATGGCATCTGCCGTGGACTTGGCGTGATTCAAAGCGAACTTCGATTTTGTTCGGTTACAGAGATTTGCTAGTAGTGCCTGTTACTGCAGCATAACGCGGCCTTTCCTGACTAACGTAGGCGGTCCCGATGCCCATGGTCAAGTGGATCAGCAAGAGGGGGCAGGTTCGTCATACAGACGGCAGAAGCTATTCATTCCACTGTCGGTCATCCGCTATCATCCAGTATCCCTTATATTAAAAAATAAATGAATAAGCAGAGGGAAAGAAATTCTTTGACTTCGCATTCATCTCCACCGTCACTTCTTCTTTTTTTTTTTTTTTTAAAGATTTTTATTTATTTATGAGAGACAGAGGCAGACATATAGGCAGAGGGAGAAGCAGGCGGATGCGGGACTCGATTCCAGGACCCCGGGGTCACTCCCTGAGCTGAAGGCAGATGCTCAACCGCTGAGTCACCCGAGTGTCCCTCCATTGTTCCCTCTACATTCTTTTCGCAGCTTTTTTCAAAGAAGAATCTTTAATTTTTGTCTTTATTTCCCACACCTCTTCTTTTTCTTTTTTGCTTAATCCAACAGAGTTTCTATTTCAACTCTTCCACTCAAACTGTCCAGGTCACTAATAATATCTTTGTTACCACGTTCAATAGTCATGTCATTGCTTTCATCTTAGTCTGTCCCTTAGGAGGATCTGCCATGGTTGCCTGTGTATGTTTTCTTAAAAGCCATGATTATAATTTTATTTTAACAATATGTTAACTGCCCAAATGGAAAAACTAGACCAGAATGAGATTTACCATGTTTATTTAATGGTGAATATCTCCAAATAGTGAGATTGGAAAAATCTCTTTTCAGGCAGCCCCGGTGGTGCAGCGGTTTAGCGCCGCCTTCAGCCCAGAGCATGATGCTGGAGACCCGGGATCAAGTCCCACGTCGGGCTCCCTGCATGGAGCCTGCTTCTCCCTCTGCCTGTGACTCTGCCTCTCTCTCTCTCTCTATGAATAAATAAATAAAATATTTTTTTAAAAAAAATCTCTTTTCTAAGCTCTCCTGTCTAGAGGATGCATCATTTTGAAAATCACGTCTGCACTACAACTATGGTTTTGTTCCCTAAGAGTTTGCTTTGCAAACTCTCATAACTTGTCTTGGGAATGAGAAGGTGATTGGCCCATGAGCATGATGAAAATGCGAAGCAGAGGATTAAGTCAGGAAACCCACATTTGAAGGCTGCTGGCTCAGATGCTTTCAGGTTGTGTCATGTTGACCAGAGCCTTTAATCTCTCCACGTCTTTTCTTCTTTATCTGGAAGGCGAGGTAGCACCTCGCAAGCATCCACCTTGCAGGGTTGGTTTGAGCATCAAATAAGATAATATTAGCACAAGTGCTACAGAGCTAGGACTTAGAACACCTACTCTCCTCTGATGCGAAAGCTCAGAGAAAACCAGTGCTTGTGGTTTCTACTCTCAAAGCACATGTGAACCACTACTGGCTTTCTGTGAGCTAACGTGACATTTTGACCACTTCCTGGCCATCTTCCAGGATACACGGCACCGTCTTGGCCAGTCATCTATCCAGGGGGCTACTCTTGGTGGCCGGGGTGAACTCAGAGAGTCACTTCCCAACCAACCCTCTTTCGTTGCCAAAGCCTGCATCGGCTAACATTGAAAAATGTTGGATGTCTACTTTTTGTACATCCGGGGCCTGGTAAGACGATGCTTAAAAATATGTCATTTTTCTCAACCTAGAGTTCAAGCCAGCAAGTCGCTGGAAAGATTTGTTACTACAGAAATGATCATTAAGTAGCCTGTGATCACTGGTTTGTAAATGTAGGTCAGTGCGCCAGTCTCCCCTGGGAAACAGGTGTGTTTTAGTACCTGCCGGAGGTGAATTAGTGATCACGCTCCAAACCCTCAGAGTGGACACTCTCATTCTATACAATATTTTCTCCAACAAATTTCCACTTGGGAGAACCTTCTTTCCCGGGCCCAGATTTATGAAAAAGAAATACTTCCAATGCCTTGGGCATGCGACTTGGGTTTGGTTGCTTGCTAGATCTGTGGGCCAGTAGCCACCCTCACCTGTAGAGGTCGTGATGGGATATAATCGAGACCCTGTATGTGAAAGCATTTGCAGCCTGTAAAATGTCGCTCAAATGTTGTCTTTTTCAGACACTCCATACATGGTTAAGGACTTTCTCTAATGAAAACAGCAGGAAGGTGATTCACAATCCAAAGTGCATTTTTCCATGGCTTTTATGCCTGAGATCCGTCTCTGACTTTTAGCCTGAGAGGAGAAACCAGAGGAGATCCGGAGGTGTCTCTTTTTATGAACATGGATTATGGTAGCTGTGTGGGACCCGGGGTGTGGGTGACGGTAAGGACCACCGTGTGTGCGTGGGGGGGGCCCGGGAGGGGGGACAAGCCCAACTCACCCGCTAATAGCTCTTCCCTCGGCCTTCTCAGCTGAATGAACTTCTTCTAATTGGTAATGTGCTCTCCCAATCCTGTGCCAACATCAGAGCCGGGGGCAGGTGAGGGCTCCACACAGTAATTCTCCGTGCTCGTGGCTTTGTTTCTGATCAACAGCATCAGAGCCTGTGCTGTCTGGTAAACAGAAGGAAATTAATATTTATCATTTATCTGTTATGTAGTAGAGACGGAGGCTTTATGTCTTAAAATAAGTGGCCAGAAAGTGTCCCTGGGGAGGTGACATTGATTCTAAGTTTTAAGTAACACAGAGGAGACAGACTGCAGAGACTGGGGTCCAGAGCAACCTTTTGGCAGAAAGAATGGCAAATACAGAAGATCCAAGGGGCACAAAGGAGCCTTTCTCGTGCAAAAAAAAAAAAAAAACAGACAGAAGGTCATGGTTGGAGGAACCCAGAGGTCAGAGCAGGCAGGAGCTAGATGAGGTGGGGCTGCCCAGGCCATGCTAAGAGTCTGCATTTGACCCTGGGGGACCGCCGGGGGTTGCACGAAGGGGAGTATGTGCTCTGCCCTCCTTGAAGGTGATCACCTGGAGAAGAAAGTGTGTAGGGAAGGAAACAGTGGCAGGTGATTAGCTGGAAGTGGCTCCAGGGCCAGGTGAGAGATCACCATGCCCGGATATCTGTGGTGGTGGTGGCGGTTGAGGGAAGTCAGTGGTCTGTTGGTTAAGCATCAACACTGCAATTAAGACCTTGAAATATGGGCACTTGGGTGGCTCAATGGTTGACCATCTATCTTTGGCTCAGGTCATGATCTCTGGGGTCCTGGGATCGAGTCCCACATGCGGCTGCCCGCAGGGAGCCTGCTTCTCCCTCTGCCTGTGTCTCTGCCTCTCTCTGTGTGTCTCTCATGAATAAATAAATAAAATCTTTATTTAAAAAAAAGACCTTGAAATATACTCTCATGGGAGGTGAACCAAAATTATGTCTTTGGCCATGATCACAACTAGGCACCAACTTAGCACATGGGGAGATGGATTGAGACTGAAATCTCTCTCTCTCCTTTATTTCTCCAACTGTTAAATTGTTTAGGAAAGAGAGGGGGAAATCCTCCACTTCTACAGCAGATGGCAGCATCGCTTTGGGTTCCACACATCACGAGCCTCACGCAAAGCAGCAGGCCCAGCAAGGGGACCAAAATCAAGTGTTTCTAGCTCATCGTGGTGTCCCCACGGGAAGAAAAGCACTTACTCGGGTCTTTATCCTTGTCTAGAAAATCACCCTTTAGGAAGATGGTTGATCAGATTCTGCTTTATATATGTCATTTTCCCAAAAGGGCAACACGTCGCCTTTTGAAAAGGAAGAGTTGGTTTTTCCTGTCTTTCCAGTCATTACAGAGCTTGTTCTGAGACGGGGCTAGGTGGGGAAGACAAGAGAGAGGCCCAGAGTCAGGCTCCCATAAATCCCAAAGACACCGAGAGGACCCAGAGTCAGGCTCCTACCCACCCTAAGGAAACAGAGATAAGACAGTGAAAATAATAATAATAATAATAATAATAATAATAAACCTGGCTCCCTAGCTCCAAAATGTTAGGGAGTATCTTCCTTTAATGGTTACCAAGTAATCATAGAAACTCATCAGACCTTGAAGAAATAAGACATTAAGGATGATATTAAAAAAAAAAAAAAAAAAGATGATATCAATAGTCCTGCTCAAACCAAGACAGCACGAGGATCTCAAGGCTTTGGGTTCCCTGGCTAGGTTCTCAATAAAAGGCCAACCAAAAAGCCTTCAGTGGCAACCCTGTTGGGACTCCTCTCACTTCCCAGAGTTTTCTCTGCATCTTTGCTTACTAAACTCCTATGGCTTTACTCATTCTCCATTGTCCCTGAGATTCATCCTTCGACTCCAGGAGACAAGAACCTAGCTCTCCCGTGTCAGTACTGTGCCCTGGGTGGTTCCCCGCCAAGTCCACGGTGTCTTTATCACCTTAACGGCAGGGCTCCCAGAGCTGTGTTTTCAGCCTTGTGGGGATGGGGGGGGGGGGCAGGGGTGGGGGGGGGGTTCTGGGTCCAGGCCCCTTGGATTTCAAAGCTGGCTCCCATACTTACTAGTTCTGTGGCCTCGTGCAACTTATCTGATGCTCGTGTCTCATCTGCAGACGGGCATCATAGCAGTGCCTGCCACGCGAGCTTGTGGACATGAACCTGGGGCAGGATGGCAGGGTTCTTGTCTCCCGAGTCGGAGAGCGGGTCTCACAGACACAACGGGGGGGTGGGAGGGGTTGGGGGGGAGGTTGGGGGGGAAGTGAACATCTACTAAGTGAAGGTGGGAGCGGCAAGGAAAGGAAAAGCTCTCTGGGGAGGGGTCCCCAGTGGGCTGCCACGGAGAGTGTTCAGGGCTGGCCTTTCATGGAGAACTTGACCAGGAAGCTGTGGCCTCGGGAGTCTTATGCCATCTGGGTTTGAGCAGGGACTGGTGGCAATGGCCTTAATGACTTACTTCTTTGAGCTTTGCCCATTTTCTGTGATTACAGTGTAGATGCCAAAGAAACGCGCAGGGCCCAGCACGCAAGGCCGAGTGGTCTGGTCTAGTCCCTTATCTCTCCTTCACTCTAAGCAGCTTCTGCCTACCAGGAATAGTTTTAGGGCCTGGTCAGGGGTCCCCATCGCTCCCTGCCTATACCTTAACCCTTTCCTTACTCAAAATGAGTTATAAGGGCAAAGCATGAAGAGCAGCGCTGGCCCCGTGGCAAGCACAGTGGGAACGGCAGCTAGCCTTGTCCACACTGTGTGGGCACCTCCTGGGCAAGCACAGCTCTCTCTAGAGCACCATGTGGACCGGAAGCAACTGGCCATAGACTATCCCCCTAATCTTCCAAGGTTAGCATCTAGGGGGTTGAAACCCAAAGTTGCAGTGGACCGAGAAAGGCATAAAGTGTGTCCCTGCTTCTGGAATGATCTATACGCTAGCCCATGGAGAGGAAGGGTAGGTACTAAGTTTATACCTCATCCAACCTCCCCCTCCTTTGGGTCCTCCTGACCTCAGAATTTGGCCTCTGCTTGAGGAGCACTCTAGAAAGCACAGCATTTGCTCTCTAAGACTCCATCGGACCCCCTAGTATCTACGCACCTGATCCTGATTCCACATCACATCAGCCTCAGTAGATGGAACCTGCCCCCATTCCAAAGGTTCCTCGGGGAAAAAGAGACACAGGATGTTACCTTTGGCCCTCAATACTACCATTGTTGGGGAGCCCATGAGGAAGGGGACTTCAGGGGAATTCTTAAGGAAAAGGGATTCTTTCTGAACTTAGCCTCCCAGTGCTTTTGGTTGGAAAAGAGAAATTCATTGCAGTATGACCTTGACGGCGGGGTCAGTCATGAGCTGGTCTTTCTTTTGACAAGTGTCTGAGTCCCCGGGTCCACCAGCTGCATCAATAGGAGGAAAACACGCGGCTGGAGGATTTGAGTATCTGTGAAACAGCGGCGGTGACCAAGGTAAGGGCTTCACGGACCTGCCTCTGGATCCCGCCCTCAGCCCCCATTGTCAGAGTCACCCAGGAGGTGCTAGGACAGGCCCGAAGCCCCTGTGGAAATGGCTCTTACAGGCATCACCCCAGTGACCTAACTGACATGAGCAAGTCACCTCACCTCCCTGGGTCTTCATTTCCTCGCCTACAAGCCGAGCATCAGTGAGCTAGGACGGTGTTTCTGGAAGTGAGTGCCCTGCAGCATTAGTCCTTTGAGTCGCTCCATGAAGACAAGAACTCGATGGCCTAAAACAAGGGGGTCACCAGGTGCGTTGTTGCCCCTCACATTTGGCAATGTCTGGAGCCATTTTTGGTGGTCACAACGTGAGGAGAGGGCAGGGGTGCTCCTGGCATCTAGTGGGCAGAGGCGAGGGATGGGGCTAATTGTCCTGCCACCCACAAGAAAGGTCCCACAGCAAAGAGCCACCTGGCCTGATATGCTCTGACATAGAGGAACTAAAGAGAAACTAAAGAGTTGGGGGTATACGTGACACATTCGATCACGTTCTTTCTCATTATTCTATCTCATTCTTTCTTTCACCCGAGCGTAATGAAGGCAGGGGGCTGCGTCACCTTAAATGTTCTTCAACTTGGAATTGGTCAAACTTGTTTGATCTTGGACCCCTGGGTCTCCGCACCCCCACCAACCTGCTCCCATAACCTCACCACCCTTCTGCGGACCCGCCTCTAGAGTGGGCCACGCGGGGGGGAGATGCTGGCTAGGGGCTCCCTAAAGTAGTTTTCCACTTCTGACAACCTCTTAAAGACATTTTCCTCTGATGGGACACGGTAGTGTGAGTTCTGAAGACAGCTTGGAATCCCGCTGCCTGAGTTCAGGGCTGCGGTGGGAGCTGGGCGGCCTTGGACAAGGCATCTCTAAAATGGCAGAAGTAGCACGGCTCCCTCCATGGGGGTGCTGCAAGGGTGGAGGGGGTAAGCCTGGTGCGGCCTGCAGGTCGGCATCCAAGGCCCCGATCAAGGTCAACCCTTAATATTTAGGTGCTTGCCTCGTTGCTATTTTGATTTTGCCATTTCCTGACGACGTCATTTCCTGGCTCTGTGGCGGGTCAGATCTGCTCACGAGAGGGCGCTGGCAGCCCAGCCTAGGCCGAGAAGGTTCTTAGATCTCCTAGGAAGGCCAGGCCCCTTTGGGGGTATTCAGGTCTGATTTCTCAAGAGCCGCAGAACCGCAGATGGCAGGGCTGGAAGAGAGCCCGCGGATGATTTAATCCACTCTTTGGATTTTGCAATTCTCAGCCACGGGAGGTTAAAGGAGGAGCCGGTGAGTGGGACTCGGGAAACCGACCTAGTAGCAGGAAAACCGGCTTCGGGGATAGTCTCCGTGGTGCTGGGTGGCAGGACAGACAGTCTTATTTTTCTGGAAGCAGAGAAGCCATCCAATGGGTTAACAGCAATGCTGGGCTGAAAGGAAGGGAAACCACCGGTATGGCCATGGGCGGAGGGGGGACCATGTGCCCTTGGACCACCTGGGAAGGGAGGGCTCCTGGGGCATAACTCCTCCACCTTTTGTTTTGTTTTGTTTCTGGAAGAAACCTGGGTCTCTAGTTTCCTGCACCTACATTGCTTAGTGGAGATAAAGAGAGTTTTGAAGGCTCCATATCAGGTTGGAGACCCCATGACAACAGCAACATGGAAGGTGAAGGTCTCAGGAGTGCAATGTCCTTGTAAGAGAGCCTGCAGGGGTGCGGAGCAGGAGATGCTCCCCCTTCTCTCCCACCCCTCCCCCCTCCTTTTCCTCTTTCTCTTTCTTGGCTTTCCCTTCCTGCTTCTTAGCTCTAACAGTAAACACCTTTGTGATTTTGCAATAGCTTCAAGAATTACGGAAGTTGCGCACACAGGGCAGAGCGTACCCATTCGCCTCGGCCTAGCTTCCCCCCAGTGTGGGCATCTCACCAGCACTTCTCTGGGCGTATGTAGGTATGTGATTCCGAGACTTCTGTGAATAATGGCAGGAATGGTGCCCCTTTACCCCCAAGCATTTCGGTGGGTAGTTTCAAAATAAATAAATAAATAAATAAATAAGGACATAGTCTTACATAATCAGAAGTCAGTAAGGAAAATCAGAAAATGAATATCGATATAATGGCCCCTGGAATAAATTTTGAAGAGTAAGAAAAAGCTTTGAGGTGAAGACGGAGGAGAAGTAATTCTGGAGGGAGGAAGCAGCTCCCTTGCTTGGAGGTGAGAAAGTGTGTGGCCCTGGGGACCTGGTCAGCTGGCGTGGCCTCCGCCGAAGCCTGTGCACAGTGCGGTGGCTCATCTCCTGGCTCTGCTCGCCCCGTGCGCTCCTCAGCCTGCTACCATTTCCCTTCGTCTTCCCTTCTCCCCTCCTCCCTGGAGGGCCCCCACTCAGCCTCAGAACCCAGTGGATGTACTTCCTCTCTCCAGCTGCTGGATGGTGGTAAGGAACACAGGTGCGGAGTCCAGTGGGCCTGGGTTCAAATCCTGCCTCTAGCATGTTAGCAAGTGAATAATCTTGGGCAAATAGCTAATGTCTCCGAGACCCAGTGCCCTCTTGAAAGGTCGTGGCTGGTGCCCCACTGCCTGTCACAGGTGTGGCAACTCTGGACAGGCTCCTCACTTCAAGACTGGCAGCCCGTCAAGTCCTTCCTGTGATTTCTGTTTCTGGGCCTTGGTTCTCACGCTCTTCTCTCTTGCAGATTGCCCCACCTATGCATGCTGCATTAAATTTAGACATGGGGTTCGACTTCTTCCCCATTTTCAAAGAGGAATTCAACATACTCACCACTTTTGAGCTTAGTAAGCTCCTTGAAGATTGGAGGGGCTGTGGGAAGATACCGTGTGGCCCACTGACTGGCCTTCTGCCCTCTTGGGGCCAGTGTGTCGGCCCCCTGGAACTCTGCTGCCACCAAGAGCCCGGGCATGCTCCCCCTTTGGTCCATTCATTAACCAAACTTCCCCCTTCCCACAGAAACTGAAGATTAGGACAAAAAGTTGGATCTCAAGGTAGCTGGTTTGGAGGTGACAGGACAGGTGACCCCGCGGTGGCCCTCACGGCTGTCTGGTAAGTGGCTTGTCAGATTAGTCCAGGTCCCACACCCCACCTGCCTTCTACTTTCTCAACCCTTTTGACTACTCATTCTTAAGATCCTATGACATCGTCATCACTGTCACCTCCAAAATATATTTTTTAAGATTGATTTATTTATTTGAGAGAGAGAGAGAGAGAGAAAGACAATGTGCACGCAGGGTGGGGGAGGGAGGGGCAGAGAGAGGTAAGGAGAATCCCAGGCGGACTCCAAAGTGAACGCAGAACCAGATGCAACTCTCCATCGCATGATCCCAAAATCAAGACCTGAGCCGAAACCAAGAGTCGGTCACCCAACTGACCGTGCCACCCAGGCGCCCCTCACCTCTGAAATCTTAACTTCAAAGCCTCCTGTTGTCTGAGCATCATCCCTTGACCCCCCAGACCACTTACTCCACTGTGATGCTTAATTTTATGTGTGACTGGATCAAGGGATCCCCAGCTGTCTGGTTAAACATGATTTTTTTTGGGGGGGGGGTGTCTGTGAGGGTGTTTCCAGAAAAGATTAGCATTTGAATTGGTTGACTCAGTAAAGTAGATGGGCCTCCTGTGGTGGGTGGGCATCATTCCATCGGTTGAGGGCTTGAAGTGAACAAAAATATGGAGGAAGGAGGAACTCACAACCCCCCTTTCTTTTCTGCCTTGCTGTTTCAACTGGGACATCTCGTCTCATCTCCTCTTGCCCTTGAACTAGAATTTACATCACGGGGCCCCTGGTTCTCAGGTCTTCTGACTTGGGCCGAATTATACCACTGGTTTTCTTGGGTCTCCAGCTGGCAGATGGCAGGCCCTGGGACTTCTCAGCTCTCATAGTCACACGAACCACTTCTTCACGATAAATTTCTTTTATATCCTGTTGTCTGTATTTCTCTGGAAAACACGAATACTTCTGTTATCCTCACTCCAGCAATTCTTCAACACTATTGAATCCCTCACTATCTTGGCCCTTATTCTTCTCATTATCAGTCACCCCATATATTCAGTCCTCTGACCTCATCTTTCTCTACCTCGTGCTCATCGGCTGGGCTTCAGCCACACCGGCCTCCTCTCTCACATCCTGTAGAAAAATCTAGCCTTGGTGTTCATTGTTTCCTCTGCCTACAGTATCGCCCCACTTTTTGCATTTTGTTTTTTAGCTAAAAGCAATTTGTGATGAATACATGCAATATTTATAAGATACATATCACGTTTAAAGAAAAACAACATACCTTATATTCATGTACCCACCAATCACCAGTCATTTAACTGTCAAACTTGTGAGCTCCTCCCTGATCCCAGCCCACTCTGAGATAAATGCTAGCCTGAATTTTGTATCGAGCATCCTCTTGCTTTTCTTTATGGTTGGTTGGTCTGTATCTCTAAACAGGGTTTAGATTGCGTGTTAATGAAATCATAGTATTTCTGCCACTTGCTTTTTTTTCACTCTGTTCTATGTTCCTGAGGTTCATCATGATGTTGAATGGGGGTGTAAGGCATGCCTTTTCGCTGCTATATCGTATTTTATTGCACTAAAATATCAAGATGCAATTATCGATTTTATAGCCTACCATTGGTGGACATTGAGCCTATCCCACCTTTTGCTGTTACAACAAAACTACGAACATTCTCAGACACATCTCCTAGTATACATGTAAAAGTTTCTCTGTGGCACATACCTAGGTGTGGACTAGTCGTTTGGAGGATATAAGCATGTCACTACTTTCCAGGTAACACAGAATTACTTTCAAACTGGTTGCACCAATTTGTCCTCCCTTCAGCCGTGAATAAGAATTCCTGTTGCTCTATATCCTTGCCAATATTTGGCATCGCCGAACTTTTGAATTTTTGCCAGTCTGATAGGTATTAAAGTGATATGATAGCTCATTATGCTCATTATGCTTTCAATTTGCATTTTGCTCATCATTTGCCTCGATCTCTGCAGGCTGGTTCCTTCCCTCTTTGTCATTCAAATTTGAACTTAAACCACCACCACCCGGAGACAACTTTGTCACTCAACTACATTTATTTTAATTCTTACCATCTGATATTTCCTTTTCTCTCTTTTTTAAAAAAATGTTTGTTGGCCTATTTTATTCCTTCCTACCCAGGCTTGTACATGGTAACTCCTTCATAGATTTATTGCGTATTTGTTGAGCCAATGAATGGGCTAACTTCAATTCTGTTCAGACCAATACCTACTGGTTAACGGTGCTGGCTTTCTTTGTGTTGGGTTCATGTCTCTCTTTCGTATTGCTTTCGTTCTCTTCTCATACATTCTCCATTGTCTTTGTTTCCATTACTGTCCACTTTTCTCTTTGTTTTTTTTGTTTTTTTTTCCACTTTTCTCTTTGGTCTCATTCTTGCTAAATTCTTTCTTCTTGGCAAGGTCTCTCTCTCTTGCTTACACCCTTGTTTCATGTTCTCAACCTTCAGGAGACCCTACTCGGATCTTTCAAAACCAACTTCTCCTGTACCCAGCTCTCTGTCTCCCTGTTTGGCATCCTCTTGGGCAATGGTCACTCAGAAGCAGTCTGGATTCTAGACGACAAAAATGAGAAGACCAGACAAAAGCATCATTCATTCAAGTCATCTGCAAAGAACCCAGAGAAAGAACCCTGTGGGTCCATGTCGTTTGTTAGAGGTGATTAACTCTAGAGGCAAAAGTTACATACTGTCTGGAGCTCGTTTCGATTTTAGCCTTCCCTCACGTATGCTGTCAAACTTCACAACCCTGGTATTGCAGTAGTAGGAAGTGAGGGTGAATGTACCTGGGAGATAGAGCGATATATCACCCAACAAAGTTTTAAAGGCAAATGAGGGGTAAAGAAATTAATTTTGAGTAGTGGAAGTAATCTTAACTTTGTGTGTGTGTGCGATACTTTTCTGAAATATACTACCATGTTACTTCTATATTTAAAATTCACTAGAACACAGATTCAGCTTTCATCATATTTTTCAAATGTTGTTCTAAACAGCAGTTATTGAATGCTGCATAAGCATGGCAGATTAACAACATGCTCCTTTCCCTCTTAGGATCTTATTAAAATGACTGGAGAGGAAAAAAGAAAATACAAAAGTCCAAGAGGACAAAGTGAATTGGTTAAGAAACAGCATCAGATGAAAGAGACTTCAACAAAATTTGGGGCGCTAGAGGATTTGTAACTAATGTTGGTTACATGAGCTCCCTCTCGAGAGGAAGCACGGTGGCAAGTTGGGGTTTTATTTTCAGACCCACAGAAAGGTTCTGAACAAGTGTGAGGTGCCATGAGGCAAAAGGCTGAGAACCCGGAATTTCCTAGAAATCTGTCGGGAGCGGTTAAGACACCCTTCCCTATCTTTGTGAAGTTTAGGCAACTGCCTTCTTGCTGGACTGAGAGACTGGAGGCTTATTCTTTAAAGAAATTGAACTTAAGAAACTCAGGAGAACCACAGTGAAGGAGAGTGGGGAGAGACAGGAGTACAAGCTGAAAACAGGGGAATTAAGTGAAAAATCTGCCCTTGGAATAGTAGGCTCTTCACTCCCTCCCCACACTCTGCTTTCAGGAATTTGGCAGGCAGGCTTATAGTCCTCCCCAACCCTGGGGTGAAGATCAGAGGATTCTTTGCTGGACCCTTCAAATGGGCCTAGAGAAAAGATCCCAGATGATGACACTGGAGGATCCTCCAATGAAAAAGCAAACTTGCTTATGATCTCCCTGAGATGAGGCCCTTAACCATCCACAACTAAGCTTCATGCTCAACTATGAGTCAACAGGCAACATTATCAGACATTTTTGAGTAGCTTCCAAAATGAAAGGGATGAGAGAAAGAGAGAGAGGGAGAGAAAGGACATTGAGGAAACAGATTATGCTGAAAATAGGAAAAAATAACTTTAAAAAGTCAATGTTCTGTGGTGAAGGAGAAAGGATGAGATTATAAAGGGGCAGCACAAGGGGGATCTTAGTGGTGATGTATTTTATGGGATCGAATGACAGAGAATTATACGAACACTTTGCACCAATGTCAGTTCCTTAGTTTTGATATAATATTTCAAGTATGTAAGATGTAACCATCGGGGGATACTGGGCAAAGGGGTAAGAGGCACTTGGCACCTCCCTGTACTATCCTTGCAACTTCCCGCCAATTCTAGAATTACTTCATAATAAAAAGTTAAAAAAAAAAAAAAAAAAACGAAAAACCTAACATCCCCAATGAATTAAGAGAAGACATTGAATCCAAAACAGGAATGAGAGCCTGTAAAAGTAAGCAAAGGAAGAAACATTTCTTTGAGGTTAAGAATGATACTTTTCCAAAAAATTAAAAGGCTACGAGATCATATGGAAGAAATCGCACATAAAACAGAAGTGAAATTATAGCAGTGGATGATGTGAAAAATAAAAGAGATAGATCCATCTAGAATGTTCAATATGAACTACCAAGACTTTCATACAGAAGAGAAAAAAAGAGGAGGAGGAAGTAGTAAAACGAGACAAAGCAACGCGACGAGATAAGCTCTGGGAACTGGAGGGCCGAGTTCCAGGTGACAGCGCTCACGGACTGCCCAGCGCAACAACCCAAGAAAGACTCACAGCAAGGCTCATCATTATGAGCTGCACGACACGAGAGATAAAGGTTCCAAAAACTTCTGGAGAGAGAGACCAAAATAATAATAATAATAATAAAACCCCAGCAATCTACAAAGGCTCACGAGTCACCACCTCCGATTGCCATCCAGAGTTAGCAGACAAGGGGCCTCGCTGAGCCGCAGCGCCCTTCCACCCTGAATTTATAAGCTACACACATTGAGGTGAGAAGAAAGGCATTTTCCGAGCCTTCACATGCATTGCCTTCCTTTTATACTTCCCTAGGAAACTACCAGAGTGTGTGGTCCATCAAAACAAAGGGATACATCAAGAAAGAGGAAGAAGGGGGTCCGGAAAAGAGAAGATCTAGCACAGGAGACGGAGACTGTCAGACGAGAAGTCCCGACATGGCAGTGGACAAAAATGATGGGAGAAAACGTGTTCAACAAGTACGGGCGGGAGAATGTCCAACTTGGAGCAGGAGGCCAGGGCTCCCGAGAAAAAATGCTAAAAGTAGCTGATAGGTTTGGGTGCCTGGAATACGTTACTGCTGAGCACGTGACAATAACGAGGGGCATCTGGGATGGCTCAGCCATGCATTGGGTGGGCCTGCCCTGCAGCATAGTGGTTTCACCAGTGTGATTACTGGGTTTTAGAATTTTAGAGCTGGAAGGTGTCTTAGACATCATAAATCCATGGACTTGGACATCCAGATCCTTGGTTTTAAGGTTGAGGATCCCGAGAACCTGCAAGTTTTGGCACCTTGCCCAGGTATGCAGTGGCTGCAATGCCATATGAAGTAGAAGCCAGTTGTCTTGACTTTTTATTATTTATGACTAGTATTTTTTGAAATTCCTAAAGGAAGATGAATTTTCTCTGAGGCTCCTGCTGAAGAATCTTCAGGCTCCATGTGTTGTAGGGATTCAGGAGAGGGGCCAGGTTGCGTCCTGGGTAGGAGCGTAGTGTGGGGAGGCTGAGCACGGGCTTTCGAAACAGATCTGGGTCATGTTCCAGCTCTGTCTCTTATTAGGAGAGTATCTTTGGAAAAAGTGCAAAGTACTTACATTCTTAAAATTTCGGGCAGCCCGGGTGGCTCAGCGGTTTAGTGCCGCCTTCAGGTCAGGGTGTGATCCTGGAGACCCGGGATCGAGTCCCACACTGGGCTCCCTGCATGGAGCCTGCTTCTCCCTCTGCCTGTGTCTCTGCCTCTCTCTCTCTGCGTCTCTCATGAGTACATTTTAAAAATCTTAAATCTTAAAAAAAAAAAAATTCTTAAAGTTTCTTGGTAAATATTCCACCTCCATGGTTGCTATGAGGATATAGAGATACAAAAGCAAACTCTTTGGTGATCCCTCTTGTGGTAGGCAGATTAATCATCCCCCCCCCCCCCCCCCCCGCAAAGATGTCTCCATTCTAATTCCTGGAACCTGTGACTATGTGATGTTCCCTGGCAATGCGACCATTACGATTTCAGAGGGAATTAAGGTTGCTAATCAGCTGATCTCGAGGAGGTTGTCCGGGATTACCCAGATGGCCTGTGGCCATCACAAGGGTCCTCAGGAGGAGGACAGAGAAGAGGAAGCACCAGAGAGATGGCAGTGTGAGGATCACTAGGCCTGCCACAGTGCTGGCTTCGAAGATGGAGGAGTGGGACCATGAGCCAAGGAACGTAGGCAGCTTCTAGAAGCTGGAAAAGGCAGGAAAATGGACTCATCCCTAGAGCCTCCAGAAAGAACACACCTTTGCTGACACATGACATCAACCCAGTAAAACCCATTTTGGACTTTGGAGCTCCAGAACAGGAAGATAATACAGGTGTTTTGTGTTAAGCCATGGATCTGCCGTAATTATTTATAGCAGTGGTAGGAAATGAATAGACCTTTCCTCTGAACATCATGCCTGCTCCCCCAGAGCCATCTTTACATCATCTTCTGGAAGATGCAGCTTTTTGGAGGATGCGCCTCATAGTGGTCTGAGCAGAATCTGCTCTTAACACAGGCCAACCAAAGCAGAAAGGCTGCTTCCTGGGGGGGCGGGGGGGTGGGGGGAGCGTCGCTTCTGTCTTGCTGCTTCTCAATTCCTTTTTGCTCACTCAGAGCTGAATCAAAAGCAAGGGCTCACATTTGGGACCCATCACCCTTGGGAATGCAGATGTACCCTAAAAGAGCCGGTGATCTGAGAGTTGGGTTTTTTTTTTCTTTCTCTTGCCTGATCACACCTTTTAGTTAGAGCTGCCCTCTTTCCAGAAAGCAGCTGCCCTCTTGCAAAGTGTCAGATGCTCTTTGCCAGGAAAGGGTTGAGAGAGGGAGGCAACCATGAGCTTCCGTGTGGTGACTGGAGGTGGTGGCAGACGGTTTGTGGTCTCTGCCCCTTGCAACACTCATCATCCTGTTTGCCACAACCCTCTGATGCAGTGTGAAAGCCACGGAGTGCCTCCGTGTGACCCACTTCCCCACACTGGAGCACAGGTTGGGGTGGAGGGGGAGGCTTGCATGTTTGACAAGCACGTGCTCCTGAAGTTCCATCCAATTTTCAGCAGCAGAGACACCATCATGTGATCATGGCCAGGGGTGAGTTTCTATAAGAAAAGGAGGAAAGGCAGAGCTGGGCTCCACCTGGTTTCGGGGCGTCGGTGCCCGCAGCTGCCCTGGCGCCGCTGATGCCTGCGCTGACTTGGGCTGTGGAGAGGGGGGGCACAGCAAGCTTCCTCCTTGTTGCTCGGCGTCAACCATCTGTTCCTACTTCTGGAACAAGCCGTGGAAGCGTGGGTTACTTTTAGCTTCCCCTTTTTCTAGATCGTTCCTTTCCTTTTAGAAATGAAATAGCTAAGACTGCCTCCTGGTAGAATAGGAAAGCATTGCCCCCCACGCGCTTAGGGTTTCTGTCACATTTGCGCCCCACGCAATTCAGAAGGATGACAAAATTAAACTATTAGAAAATGGGGAACTTGTGTTTGGGAGATGCCTGGGTGGCTCCGTGGTTGAGCGGCTGCCTTTGGCTCAGGTCGTGATGCAGGGCCCTGGGATCAAGTCCTGCATCGGGCTCCCCTCTCCTTATGTCTCTGCCTCTCTCTCTGTGTCTCTCATGAATAAATAAATAATCTTAAAAAAGAAAAGAAAAGGAAGTAGAGAATTTCAAATAAAATCCATTGAGATAAACCATAATAAGGTTCCGTTTTCCTCTATCAACTGATTAAATAGGTCAAAGGATAATCCTCAATGGTGTTGCTGGGTGTGTGAAATGTACCCAGGTAGGAGGTGCAGATTTTCCAGAAAACAAATCGGCTTCTTGTCTCAGGAGCCCTCAACATGTTTATGTTTATAAACCCAAAATGATACCATTTTTAAATCCATCCCTTTAACACCTCATGCTTTCAGTTTCTTCACCTGTAAAATCAAGCAATGAATAGACACTATTGAGTGATGTGAGAAACAGAATAACGGATAACAGGCACACAATGGTGTGCCTGGAGATCCTGAGGCATCATAAAAGATGAAGAAATAAGAAGTTTTCCAGATAAAAATTGTTGCAACATCACAGCATAGACATTTCAGGCATTGACGGTGCCGTGTGCTCGAGCAAACCTAAAAAACACTTCAGGAAGAGAGCTTTGGCTCATCCACTTCCCATTCAGCTCTTGAAATAGATCTCTTAAGATGTCTCAAAGTTATGTAAATTGGAGATCTTGATTTAATTCAGACATATTGTCATAAAAAGGGCGTAGGAAAACATAAGAAAACCGCACGTATTATTTTTATGGGCTACTGCTGTGCCGACTTAGTGTTCTGTTGAGGGAACATTCTGGTGAGCACCCTGTTCCTGGAATTGAGTGTTTAGTGTGGGCTCACCACCCTTTGTCAGCAGACACTGTTGTAGAGCTAGGATATGGGTCTATTTGAAGGTTTTCAAAGAGCTTTGAAGATGGAACTTTCTGGGCCCCCGAGGAAAGGGAATCCAGATGCTTTGGCTGGGAGCTGTGGGCTGTGGTTTAGATAAGGAAATCAAGTTCTCTTATGAAAGTAAAGGACTATAGCCGTTTGGGACGACGGTAAAGATGGTGTGTGAAAGGAACTCACAGAGAATAGAGAATAGAGAGCTCTAGTGGTTCTAGGATAGGGACCCAGTGACCTAGGCCCTGAGCAAGAGAGTGGCCAGGATGGGGAGGAGACACTGTCAAGGGGGTAAGAGGAAGGTCCCAAGGAGTAGACCGATAGGCCTACAATCAGTAGGTGCTGGGTCCCTTGCATGCACCCAAAAGCCACCTTAAATGGGGCCTTCATCGCCGCCCACCCAGGCTTTACCTGTGTGGAGACCACCATCCCCTCCATCTCCGAGCTGCACGCAGGAGGAAGCGGGCTCCTTGCCAGCTGACAGACTGACAGGGCGACCCTAGCAGTGCCGCAGGCTTGCTTCTGTCCAACTGCCCTGTGCAGACACCTCCCCACAACTTCCCAGGATACCTATAGACCCAAAAGGAGCATCGGGGGAGCCCCTGTCCTGTGCTTGGGCAGGGGTCCTGCCAAACTGAGCAAGATCTAGACTGACCATCAGGCTGAGGGGTGCGTAATGGCATCCCTGATACCTTCATAACATAATATTATTGTCCCACTTCTTTTAAAAGGATTTGTCTTTACACAGGAAATATCCACTGTGTCCACTGAGACGTAGGAGCAGCTGCAATTCCACTTGCTCCGTCAAAGAGGGGCGGGCAAGGAGCTGGATCTAAGAGCCAGGATAACACACCCTGTAGTATCCTAACGGAATGAATGCAGTTGGAATCCAAATACAGGGACAACTGAGGGCTCCTTGAGCCTTGCCAAACGGAATACTGTAGATGACTTGGGGTCTGTTTTTGGGCATATCTCCAAATAGAAAGGGAAATGAAGATGAAGTGAAATGAAATTGGAAAGCGATAGGATGATATATGATGTGTGATGTTACAAAGAAATGCCCTTGTCCAGATGCTGTTTTAAGAACTGTCTATGATCATGCTTTCTGGGCCAAGAGAATCCTTAGTTAAGGTCAACTGGAAATCTGGTGTTCGAGCAGATATTTCCCAATTAGATAATGACTTTTGGTAACTGTCTCTGTATCTGTCCCAGGCCTTCGGGAGACTATCGATCTGGTCGTTGAGCCAAATTTTGCATTACTGTAAATTGCTTGGGTAATTCTTACTTTTTTAGGGCCTCACTTTTCAAATTAAAAGTGTATGACAGAAGCAGGAGTGACCCGGGGATCAAAAAAAGCAATTAATGTGCATCTCTTTTTAGTACAAAAATTTATACAACCCATAAGCTAGGGGATATTGAGCTAGAGCAAAAGCAAAGGAGGAAAATCAAGCTATTATTTCTACCATTCTAAGTAAGCCCATTATTCTCACCAAGCTTTAAAAAATTATAAGTGGTTTGGCTGAGTTCCTGAGGAATATGGCCATTTCCCCCCATAAAGTACCAACTTAAGAGAAATCTAGTCAAAATCCTATTCTGGGCATATCCCTGGCCTCTGCAGAATTTCTAAACATCAGCTTTCTGTATCTGAAACATACTGAACATGTAACTGCTTCAGATTTTCCTAGTGGTCCCACAAATTCAGCAAGTGAAGTGGACGTGGAAATGTTGAGGAGGGTCAGACGTTTCAAACCTGACGTGACACTTGGAGGACTCTGACCCCAATCCTTCTCATGCTCCAGGGGTCAGGAAACGTCCTTTCCAGTTTTCAGGAGCAGCTGGGATAGAAATCCTCTCAAAAGGGTTAGGGAATTCCAGGGCCCTGGGTTCAAGCCAGGCCCGTGGGCCTTGTGCGGCCTGATGGTGAAGCTGCTGGGGCTGCTCCTCTGAGCATCAGGGACCTGGCAGGCGAAGGGTGGAGGCAGCAGGGGGCAGCACCGGAGTAACTTGAGCCTCGTTTTCCTCAATCCTTTATAATCTCTTCCAAGGACAGGTTCTTTCCTGCCTCTGCATGAAGTCTCTGGTAGGTGCCAGAAGTCCTTCCTACCCTTTGGGGTCGTAAGAGCAGTATCACCACGGCAGCAAAGCATCCAGTCGGGTGTGACATCACACTGGAAGCTCCTAAACAAGTGAGAATAGTGTTGGCTCAGGCCTGAAGCCCACAGTGGGGGACCGGCCCCCGATCAACTGTGCCGCTCACTCTCTGGCCACCCTCCCCCAGCTTGCTCTCCCATCGCTTAGTGGATGGGAGACCCTTTCCAAAAGGAATTGGGAGAAAAGGACACAGTCTCTGTCACTGGCACTGTCGTGATGGGGAATTGGGCCTCTGGCCTTGGTGGATGCTCCCAGCTGACGCCATCTGGGGCAATTCTGTGGCTTTTTTGGAGAGACCCCAACTCACCAGGAAGAGAGAGGGTTCTTTTTTTTTTCTTTTCTTTTCTTTTTTAGCAGTTTATTTGGTTCCTTTTAGTTTATTAAATGTTTACAAAGCAGTACGTTTGAATCATTCTTTGTGTCACATTCTATCAAGTTCGATCAGGACTTTGGGAAATTTAACCTGTGCTTTTCTTTTTTCTTTTAGTATGCTTTTCAGGAAGCCTTGAGCAGTGCCGGGGATAAGCTTGTAGTAGTTGACTTCGCAGCCACGTGGTGTGGACCTTGCAAAATGATCAAGCCTTTCTTTCATGTGAGTATGAAACCGGTTCTGCTTTAGAAGAGATTCTGTGTTTCTCGGGTTGGTAGTGGCAAAGCTGGCCATCCTGAATTACCCTCCTGGCTAAGTCTATCAACAAGCAGTTCATGAAACAATCAGGTGGTGGTTTTTTTTCCTCAAGGAATTTGCAGCTCTGGGTAAAACCATCCCCTCATTTTGACTCTTTAGTCTTGAGCTTCCTGGGCACCTGGGCCATGTTTTCTTTCCATGTTTCAATGGGGAACCTCACCTCCAGCGGGCAGCAGAGACCACAGGGTCCTAGAGACAAAAAGCAGATGTAACTCAACTGTTGTGGAATGTTCTATATACGACCTGGATTTGGAAACTTATCATTTTACTTTATTTATTTATTTATTTATTTATTTATTTATTTATTTAACTTTAAGCATTTAAAAACAGAAACAGGAGTCCCATCTTAGTCACATAACAGCTGCTAACCAGCAGCAAACAACAGCTTAGCAACCTTAGACGAGGTGATATCAAATACATGCATAAGGTGCTAACATGTCAACAAAGAGAAGCTAAGTTGGGGAATTATTCTGACAAAGACTCAGAGGCAGAACAGGGTGGAGCAGGTGAGAGCTAAGGGTTGCCTAGTAATGTCTGCGGGGAGCAGGGACTATGATGAATTCTGTCCTGGTAGATGTTGGGCACCCGATAGCAAAGCAGACCTTGCGTGCTTACGTCTGTCCCTAGGCTTTCTTGGTTTGTTGGTTCAGAAGACTTTTTTTCCCCTTCCTTTTCAGAGGTATACAGAGGTATGAGGAGGAAAACAATTGACCAGAGGTGGTCGCTTTCTTCCTTGCCAGTAGGTCATATAGACCAGCGTTGGATGAGGTGAGAGAAGCTGACTCCCCACCCCACCAGCCCCACGGGATCATGGGCAAATCAGTTGGCTTACCCGGGCCCCCAGCCTAACATATAAACCTAAATGAAATCAGGTTTAAAAGAGAATTAAGGGCAGCCTGGGTGGCTCATCAGTTTAGTGCGGCCTTCAGCCCAGGGTGTGATCCTGGAGACCCGGATCAGGCTCCCTACATGGAGCCTGCTTCTCCCTCTGTCTGTGTCTCTGCCTCTCTCTCTTTCTCTCTCTCTCTGTCTCTCTGTCTCTCATGAATAAATAAATAAAATCTTAAAAAAAAAAAAGACAGAGAGAGAGAGAGAGTTAAGAGGGCTGCCTGGGTGGTGCACTTGGTTGGGTGTCCAACTCTTGATTTTGGCTCAGGTCGTGATCTCAGGGTACTGAGGTCTCTGAGTTCAATATGGAGTCTGCTTAAGACTCTCCCTCCCTCTTCTTTTGCCTCTCCCCCCAAAATATTAATCTTTTTAAAAAAAGAAGTTAAGACAGCTTGAAAGGAAAAAGAAATGAGCTAAAAACACATTACTCTAGTAAAGGGAGTATGTGACTCTTTCCTGATGTAGTTGCTTGGAGTGCATTACAAGCTGTATTTGTTAACATCAAGTTTTGGAGATAACAGAAATATTCAAAATATTGGCAGTTCGTGCCTAAAGCAAGGTAGAAATTGAATGCTCTTCATTTATAAAGTGGGCATACAAATTTGACATGGTGGCTTATAATGTCACAAAGGACGTAGGCCCCTACTGTCTATTTTCAACATCACTTCCTGGCCCAAAATTGCTACTGGAACTCCAGCCATCCTGTCTGCATTCCAGGTAGCAGGAAAAGGGAGGGATCAAAGGGCAAAAAGGGTCTTCTCTCAAATCAATCTGTTCTTTTTAACCAGCCTTCCTGGTATCCTACCAATGCTTTCACTTACATTTTTATCGCCATAACTTAGTGGTGGGATCTAGCTGCAAGGGAGCCTGGGAAGCATAGTATTTTTATATTGTGAGGCAATTGTGCCGAGTCAAAGATCAGGATTCAATTCCAAAGGAGAAAAAAGGAAAAAGGAAATGTGGTGTGTAATCCACTTTCCGTACACACGTGTAACACTAAGAAAAAATGATGGCTTTAAAAATCTCTCCTTTCCTTTGGTATATGAACGTGCTTTGCAAATTATAAAATATTTAGGCAATGTAATCTGCTTTACGATGAATGGTATGTAGAGTCTGAAGCGATGCCAAGACAGTGCACTATTTGATGAGAGATTAAGTGAGCAAATTAGGAGTATTCAAATCATAGAGTCTTTTTCTCCTGATAAATCACTTAAAGAGTGTGAGGAAATACCTGAATTCTTTTTAAAATAAAGAATATTCTGACAATAGATCAGAATATTCAAAATTGTGAAGTGCAATATATTATTAGAGTCACTTTCTCCAATTCTGTGGAGTATTTATCCAATTGAATAAATATATAGAAAGTCTCTGCCATGTGCCAGGCACCATCCTAGAAAATGCCTTTAAAACCAGTGAAAGGGAAAATAACATACCCTATTTTTTAAAAAGGAAAAAGGGACAATTTATCAGGATGCAAATTCCATGAGGACAGGAACTTTTGTCTGTTTCATTCACTGCTATGGTTGAAGTGTCTAGGACAGTGACTGGCATACAATAAGACCTCAATAAATATTTAATTGAATGAATGAATGAATAAATAAATAATAAACAAATTCATCCGAGAAAATATTGACCTACCGCTTACTCTAAAAAAATACAACAACAACAACAAAAATTTATTGGGGGGAAAAACCCCACAAATCAACTCAGAAGTATGTATATGACTGTTTTATAAAACAGGGATATTTCCGAGGAGCAGTACATTAAATCATATTTATAGCTGACCATTTAAAGGTGTCATATGAAGATTTGTTTTGTAAAACAAAGAATCCATGCAAAAAGGGAATAATCACCCTTGTTCTAGTTGGCAAATCTGGATTTTCCAAAAAGGGGCAAGTGCATAAGGTAGCCTCAACTCCACTTTGACAGAATATGAATTCATAACCAATATGCAATTTTAAAATATCATATCAGTTCTATAAAACTATTTTTTTCTATGACACAGTTATCAACTTGGAGAATTGAGTGAAGTTAAGTTTTTTTTTCAAAATTCTTCCTCTGGTGAAATAATTAAAGGAATCATTCCAGAGATTCCTTTTCTTCTTCATGCCCAACATCCGTTCTGCTAATTTTACATTCTAAATATTTCTGCAAAATGTCCCTCCCTGCTACCACTCTCATGCCTGGTTGGAAACCCCAGCACCTTCTCTGAATTTTCCAATCTATTTAAAATGCACAATTGATCGTGTTATTCTTCTGTTAAAATCTTCAGTGACTCTTTAGCAGCTAATGATACTTCTTAGCACGTCGCGTGAGAGCCTTATGGCCCACCCTGTTTATTTCCCTGACCTTAGGCCTTGTCTCCCCAAATCCTCTGCTGTAAACTTTACATCAACCCAGTCCATTTGGCTTGACAAATAGGCCCTCAGGAACTCTTCCCTGAATGTCCATGATCGGCTCTGTGCTACTTCACTGCGCTCCTGCCATGCTGGGCATACCTCTCTGTCTTGGAACATTCCACATTATACTTTATGCGGAGAGCCTATATTTCATGGCTCCTAGCATCTAGTTGGTGCTCAATTAATCCCTGGTGAATTGAACTCAATGGAAAAAAAATGATCTTCAGGGAACACTTTTTGAAAGTTTTATTCAAATAAAGTTGATGTGATTATTATTTATTTTCTTTCTTCCACTACAAGACACAGAATCTTCATGTCTCCCCAGAAGGCCCTTTGGCCTCCCACACACATGTCCTCCAAGTACCATTTTCTGATCAAACATACAGCACTTCTTATTGGTGAAAAATAGCAATTCCTGACGTGTCAGAAAAGAGTGGCTAGATCATCAAAATGGCTTGGCATTTTTGATTTGTGCAGTTACTGGTTTCTGAGATTAATTGAATTTGGAACATTTGCATTGTTTGCTAGCCAAAGGAATCCTATTTAAAGACTAGAAGTGCTTAACTAAGCACAACGTGGGGAAAATGGAAAACAGGTTCAATTTTTTGCCATCAATCTCTCCTTCCTCCTTGTCCCTTAAATGTAATGAAAACAACAAATAATAATAATAAAAAAATCAGAGATCTTCAATTGACATTTACTTGGAAATGTCCTTCTGTTGATCATTGAAAAACAGGAGAAATTGGAGATGTATGTGTTTAAAATCAATATAAAAAGAAATCATAATGCCCTTGAAGGCAGCCATCAGGGTAGAGGAGAAGAGAGAATTGGGTTGAGTCTGGCAAGATACACACCCTGACATTAAAAATAAGAGCTACCTTTTTCCGAGCACCTGCTCGATGCCAAGTCCTGCACCAGGTACCTTGTCAGTCATTCCTGTGAACCTCGGGCATGGCCTCCACATCTCTGCTCTCCTCCACCTTATTGGAAGTTAGGACCCTGAGGCTGGGGGTTTGAGAGGGATGGAGTTGGCCCAGCAGAGCACCCAGTCACCGCTTTGAAATAGGACACTCCTTGGGCTTCCTGAGCAACCAACTCTGGGGCCTGGGGCCGACCCTGGAACCTGCAGGAAATGGGGTGGTGCACCTGGCCTGCTCCCTGCAGCTGTGCCAGCCCGGGGCTGGAGAGTGCTCTGGGCTGCCTTGGTTGGGGGTCGATGCTCCCCCATTTCCACCCCCTGTGTCTCTGGCAGATGGTGACACCACGGAATCTCTTCAAATTGTCACATGTGGTGTGTTGCTGGAGGGGCAGTTTATGGGAGACAATAATCCAGGGTACAGGCCCAGGGGTATGAATTCAGTGAAAGTAAAGCACTTCGTCTACACTTAGTTAAGGGGATGCTTGAACAGTGACTCCAATAAGTGACTTCTGAGAGCCCCAGGGCCCAGAGCATGTTACATAGTTCTCCCTCCTTAGGTTCCAAGCAGGAAATGACAATTCCCAGCAACAGGGGACTTAGGAGGCCCTGCCGGCCCATCCCCGACACCTACCTTGTGCCACAGCCAACTAAGCATGCAGGTTCCGCACTGAGTCCTGACGGTGGCCAAGAGGACGGGGCAGAGAGCAACCAGAGCTGGCATCCAGTTTTTCTGAGCGAGGCAGAGTATTCCTTGGAGCTGCATTGATCAAACCTTTGAGCTTAAAAATTCTGCTTTTTGAATAAGTGCATAAGTGATAATATTCATGATTGCTGCTCCAGATGAGACGCCAGCATTTTGTCATAAACAATGTAGGTCTTATAGAAGAAAATCCCCCAAAGGCTGAATTATTATTATTGTCATTATTATCATTATTATTATCATTATTACATCAGTGAGGTCATACGGTATGTGTTCCTGGATGCGGAGACTCTGTATTGTGTGGGTATCAGTCTTCTTCGACTTCTAACAAAAATTCAAAACAGCTTACAAAACAACTAAAGGCTTTAATAAATACTGTAGAAAATAAACATATAAGAATAAAAAGTATTGAACAGGGGCATCTGGGTGGCTCAGTGGGTGGAGTGTTTGTCTTTCGGTTTTGGTTCAGGTCCTGATCTCAGGGTCGTGGGATTGATCCTCGCTTTGGGCTCCACACTCAGCTCAAGGAGTCTGCTTGGGATTCTCTCTCTCTCTTGCTCTCTCGCTCTCTCTCAAGTAAATCAATAAATCTTCAAAAAAAGTATTGAAAAAACTAGCAATGAGTGGGGACTTTTTCTTTGAGATATATTAAGATGTGGTTTCAATTAAAATAATTAAAACAGTGTGGTGTTGGCATCACATAGACAAGTTAATGGAATAGAGTAGAAAGTTTAAAAAGATAGGCCTAATTATCTTAGAATTTAGTGCATCATAAAGATGGCATTTCAAGTTGGTCGGATGAAGCTTCAGTAGGTAATGAATGGGACACAACTTCCTAGCATTCTAGAAATTTGGAACAGCACCTCACGTCCCATACTAAAGTAATTTTGAGATGAATCAGGATTAAAATGTAAAATAAGTGGGGATGCCTGGGTGGTTCAGCAGTTGAGCACCTGCCTTCAGCCCAGGGCGTGATCCTGGGATCCTAGGATGGAGTCCCACGTCGGGCTCCTCTGCCTGTATCTTTGCCTCCCTCTCTCTGTGTCTCTCATGAATAAACAAATAAAAGTCTTTTTTTAAAAAAGTAAAATAAGTGAACTACAGGTGGATATTTATGTAATTTGGGGAGAAATGTGGACTTGCTAAGTTTAGCAGTAAGAGACGAAAACATAAAGGAATAGATTGATTAGGACCCACATCTGCTCATTTTCCCTTAACCCCAGCCCCACTGCTCTCCTCCCTGCTTCTATGACTTCGACCTTTTTAGACTCCACATATGTGGGAGATTTTTCATTTTCAATATTTTTCATTTGGTGTTTGGCTCATTTCGCTTAACATCCTCCTTAGCATAACACCCTCCAGGTTCATCCATGATGATTTTATAACCTAAAATTTAAAATCTTAATGTCAAAAAACTCCCCACTTGGAATGAAAATAAAAAGCAGGGGGTTAATGGAGGAAAAAACCTTTCATCATACATGGCGGGAGGCTAACGTTCTCAGCATACATAAAGCATTACAAACCAACAAGAGGGACATATGAATAGAAACATCAGAAAAAGATGTAAAGAGAAAAATCACAAAAGATGATAGAACTATGACTATTTAACATGGACTCATATCCACTTTGTTAGTAATAAAAGGAAGTAACTTAGTCATATGCATTTTCTATCTAATTGGCAATGTATATAGTTAATTAGTTACCTGAAATCAATGATGTTGTGGGTTTGGGAACAAGGGCATCTCACACGCTGCTGGGGAAAAGCTGAACAGATATGAGGGTAACAATTTTATCTTAAGAATAAAAAGCTAAAAAAAAAAAAAAAAAAAGAATAAAAAGCTTTAGGGATCCCTGGGTGGCTCAACGGTTTAGCGCCTGCCTTTGGCCCAGGGCACGATCCTGGAGTCCCGGGATCGAGTCCCACGTCGGGCTCCCCGCATGGAGCCTGCTTCTCCCTCTGCCTGTGTCTCTGCCTCTCTCTCTCTCTCTCATAAATAAATAAATAAATAAATAAATAAATAAAGAATAAATAAAGAATAAATAACTTTAAATCCCTGCAAAATGTCTATCTAGCGATCTTAATGCCAGAAATTTTTATTAAAATAAAAAGAAATCTAGATTTTGGCAGAGATTTAGCTTGAAGAGTTTTTATTAAAGTTATTAAATCTATTGTTACGATAAACACTTAGGATAGTTTATTCAGCAAGAGAATTTTAAATGAGCAAGTTAGGTCACATCCATGATGACTTATCAATATTGGATATAAATAACCTAGAAAAATGTTTGCAATATATGATCGAGGCAAGAAAGACAGAAAAAATTGTTTTGCACACAGATGCAAGTATTCTTGAGCAATAGCTTCTATAATAATTATGATGAAAATACATGTATAATTTAATTTTGTTATTTAAAGATTTAGTTCACCTTTTTCTTTCTTTTTTTTTTTTTTTTTTTAAGATAGAGAGTGAGTCATGCCCATCACCCTGGGGGAGGAGCAGAGGGAGAGGAAGAAGCCAACCTTCCGCTGAGTAGGGAGCCTGTTGCAGGCTCCAAACCAGGGTCCTGGAATCATGACCTGAACCAAGGCCAGATGCTTAACAGAACGAGCCACCCAGGAGCCCATGTTATTGTTATTTGTAACAGCTTACTGGGTGTTAGGAATTGTGGAGGTCTCCGATAGTTCTAGATTTTAACATTCATCCCAGAACATTCTTCCTTCCTTCAATTTTTTTTCTTTTTTTAAAGATTTTATTTATTCATGAGAGACAGAGACACAGACAGAGGGAGAAGCAGGCTCCCTGCAGGAAGCCCAATGTGGGACTCGATCCCAGGACTCCAGGATCACACCCTGGGCCGAAGGCAGGCGCTCAACCGCTGAGCCACCCAGACGTCCCCCTTCCCTCAATTTTCAATTCCAGAACTCTTCCTTGGAAGAGTTCATGTGTTTTGGGAAGAGCTAATGCCATCTTTCCCAGTTCCAGAGATAGGCATGCGGCTCAGTCCTGGCCAATCAGACTATTCCCTCCATGAAGCTATAGAGCTTTGTTCATATGTGAACCTGACCTGTGAACCAAGCTGAGCCAATGAAAATCATCCCTAATCTGTTTTAGTGTCATGGTTGGTGCAGACAGTGCACTTTTCTTGAAGGTTCCTGACATTCCAGTACCTGAACTTGGAGTCGTCCTTGGCCATCCTTGCTACCTGGAAATGAGGCAAACTTAAAAGCGTTGCTCAAGGATAGGTGACAGATAGTTGGATAATGCCTTCATGACAGTTGGGAGTTCCTGAACTGGCTGCGCCTGAAGACACAGGCCAAAACGGATATGAATACACTTCCTTCAAGTGGGTTTCTGTAGTTTACAATCAAGATTTTCTTGTTTGTCAGTCTTGTGTTCCAGACGTTTTCCTGTGTGTTGCTTGTTTTTTGACCTTGTCTATGATGATCTTGGATGTACAGGGATTTAAAAATTTTTACCTAGTCAATCCATTCATCCTTTCTTTTGGGCTGCATTTCCTGCTTTATCTATCTATCATCTATCTATTTATTTATTTATTTAAGATTTTATTTATTTATTCATGAGGGACAAAGAGAGAGAGAGAGAGAGAGAGAGGGAGAGAGGCAGAGGGAGAAGCTTCCCATGGGGAGCCCAATGTGGGACTTGATCACAGGACCCCCGGATCACACCCTGAGCCGGAGGCAGACACTCAACCATTGAGCCACCCAGGTGTCCCTACATTTCCTGCTTTAAAAGAGCTTTCTGATACTAATTTTTATATTTATTTATTTATTTATTTATTTATTTATTTATTTATTTATTCATGAGAGACACACAGAGAGGCAGAGACACAGGCAGAGGGAGAAGCAGGCTCCATGCAGGGAGCCCGACGTGGGACTCCATCTGGGGATTCCAGGATCACGCCCTGGGCCAAAGGAGGGCGCTAAACCGCTGAGCCACCCAGGGATTCCCCTGATTCTAATTTTTTAAGAAAATTTTTAATATTTTTTATATTTTCAATTTAGACCTTTGAAGAATCTAGAATTTAATTACTGTGTGTGGTGTGAGGCAAATAATCCCATTTTTAGAAAAGAGTAATATAGGGCACCTGGGTGGCTCAGCGATGAAGTGACAGGCTTGATTTCTGCTCAGGTCAAGATCTCAGGGTCCTGGCATCCAGCTGTGGTCAGTCTATAAGCTCAGGCAGGAGTCTGCTTGAGGACTCTCTCCCTCCCCTTCTGACCCTCTCCCCTGCTCGTGCTCTTGCTCTCTCTAAAATAAATAATCTCTTTTTTTAAAGTTATATGTAAACGTGCACATATACACATGTACAGGTTATCTTTGATTTTCACTGGGTGGCATTACAAGGAGAACTTTTTGTCTTAGGTTTTGTTTTATTTTCAAATGTTTGTGTAATAAGTATATCTTGGATCACTTAGATTCGGGGTTACACTAACCATGAGGAAACATGAGACTGGGCTCTAAGTGTATATCATATTTGTCCGAATGTCTAGGTGTATTTATTTTTCTGCAGCATCTCTAAGATATTGCAAGTTCCTCTGAAACCTGTTCTTTCTTCCCTATCTCAATTTATTTTATTCCCTATCTCAATATATTATCCTGTTACTCAAAGCAAAAATCAACATTTTTTTCAATTAAAAAATAAGTGTACTTATTCTTCCAAGAAATATTTCAGGGTCAAAGGTGAGTATTAATAAGCCACTAGATTTTAATTTTATTTTTTATCTTGTTTTATAATTATGGATATATTAAATTTTAATACATGTATTTGTTATTATGTTATAAATACCCCCTTCCAATTACGTGTGTGATATGGTAATTACTTCTATATAAATAATTTCGTTCTTTTGCTGGTGAATATGGTGTATACTTCTCAAGCAACATTTTCTTATTTCTGTTTAAAATCAAACTGAATTTCAAGGAGAAGCACATGAGTATCCCAATTTATTGAAATCAGTAGTCAGAAAAAATATTTTGCCTGGCTTATCTTATCTTTGATTTGAATAGTACTGAATGAGTCACACACATACACCTGACATAATGTGTATTTTCTGATATTCTCTAAAGATAAGACTCCTGTATAAATTTCATTTAATTTCATCAAGTTTCATCACTAGTAATGATATTTTGGATTTAAGTGCGCATAAAAAATATGCCAAATATGAAACAATTCTATGCCATTCTAAAATTCAGTCGTTTGAATATCAAAATGCTTTTACCTTCCTCTTATCAAACACTAATTCTTCAAGTCTCAAGTTCTAATGTATTCATACGTTGCTCTGCAATGTAATTTTTTAAGTTTTACTTTATTTTCTTGCCAGGCTATCATCAAAGGCTGTTGAATCCTGGCACCAGCCTATGGAATCAGGCTTTGTGAGATGAAGGTCAGGGTAACTGACCAGAGATTGCACCAATTTCCTAAGAGCCTGGGTGATGAATTCAAACAACTAAATACAGGGCTGGAATGGGTCTTTTATTCCCTTAAACAGTCAACAATTGAAATGGTTGGCACTGGACAGATTTCCACCGAAATTCACCAAGAGGACTTGGATACTTGACTTCGAGTCCATATGTGGCACAAACCCCACTGATGACTTTAAAAAGCTAGCTTACTACTTGGAATGGGTGCACGAAAATGCCAGTTGTAAGATAAACCCTCTTCTGCAAAGTTTTCCTATCATTTCTTGTTTTCTGGTAAACATGCTCTGAATGAAATTTTCTAGATCTTTGCTGAAATCCAAAGACCTTTAACTATTCCTTCTTAAGTAATTATTCTGCAACAGTTCCTAAACAGTCACAAACTTTTTCCCAAACTGGCTGGGATTACAAAGAAGAGTTACAGAAAATAGAAGCTATACTCTCAAAGAAATGAATTACTATGTCCATAAACCTTAATGGCTTTTAAAGCGGGACTCCTAAATGATCACATGACTTATCAACTCAGAATTTAGACTATTATTCCACTAGGAATATTCTCTGAAAAAAAACTGCTTTCTTTCACTTTTCTGTAGCAGGAAGAAGAACAGACATGAAACAAAACAGGAAGGTGCGTTGCTCCAGAAACATCATAGGATCGGATGACTTGAAAACCTTCACCAAACTTGGGACCGTTACACCATTCACATCTAGATGTGCTGCAATGGAGGACACATCAAATCAGTATTTTAGTAAACATCTACTGAAGAGAAGACATCATATTTGATGCTCTGTGAGACTCACAGTAGTATCAAATAGAACCTTTGTTATTATTGATCTTACCATCTTAGTTGAGGAATGAAAACATACGCAAGTACAAATTAAATGCTAAAAAAATAAAGTAGATAAATATATATGACACTCCTAATTTTCTAAGATAGATTCTAAGAATCTATCCTTAATCTGAGGATAGATTCCAAATAGAGGGGATCCCTGGGTGGCACAGTGGTTTGGCGCTTGCCTTTGGCCCAGGGCACGATCCTGGAGACCCAGGATCGAATCCCACGTCGGGCTCCCGGTGCATGGAGCCTGCTTCTCCCTCTGCCTGTGTCTCTGCCTCTCTCTCTCTCTCTGTGTGTGACTAACATAGATTTAAAAAACAAAAACAAAAACAAAAAGATTCCAAATAGAGGACAGTAATTATTCTTGGTCAATGCGATCACAGGAAATTTGACATGCTTTTATAAATGTTTTTCCAAATTTTCTATAATAAATATGCATTATTTTTATAATTAAAAAATAAATATATCATTTTAAAAATAAAGAGACTCCATCATAGCCTAGTATAGGATTAGTGCCTCTGTGTGTGTGTGTGTGTGTGTGTATAGAGAGAGAGAGAGAGAGAGAGATTTATTTATTTGAGAGAGAGAAAAAAAGTGCATGCATGCACATATGAGCATGAAAGGAGGGAAAGGGCAGAGGGAGAAGGAGAAGCAGACTCTCTGCTGAGCAGGAACCCTGGGATCATGACCTGAGCTGAAGGCAGATGCTCAACCACTGAGCCATCCACATGCCCTTAATTTACTAATTTTATTATTTATTTTTTTTTAATTTTTATTTATTTATGATAGTCACACACAGAGAGAGAGGCAGAGACATAGGCAGAGGGAGAAGCAGGCTCCATGCACCAGGAGCCCGACGTGGGATTCGATCCCAGGTCTCCAGGATCGCGCCCTGGGCCAAAGGCAGGCGCCAAACTGCTGTGCCACCCAGGGATCCCAATTTACCAATTTTAGATTAAAAAAAGAAAAATTTAATATAAAAATGTATACATGTTAAATTTTATATATAACATCTCAAAAGAGAGATTTGATGTAATGTCTTGGACAACTTTTATTGCAATACATTTTGTTTTACTTCATATTAATAGCATTATAGTATTCCATAATATGAATACACCATAATTTATTTTATCACTTTTTTTATTGGTGCACATTGAGGCTGCAATTATCATCCCTATGCCCAACTTTGTGTTCACATTTAACTATTTCTATGAGACAGATTCTGAAGATTTAAATTTCTGTTTCAAGGGGTAAGTAGGATACCATCCAACTGCATTCTACAAAGCTTTCACCAATTTACAGCACTACTAATGGTATATGATAATCCAGTTTTGGGCCATCCAAAGACAAACAATTTTGGAAAATTTTTATAAAGATTTTGTTTACTTGAGAGAGAGAGAGAGAGAGAGAGCATGAGCAGAGGGGAGAGGTAGAGAGAGAGGGAGAAGCAGACTCCCCACTGAGCCTGGGATCATGACCTGAGCTGAAGACAGATGCTTCATTGATTGAGCCACCCTGGTGCCTCAAAGACAACATTGAATGTCCACCTTTTCATTTATTTATTTATTTATTTATTTATTTATTTATTTATTTATTTACATTTTTTTAAATTTAAATTCAATTTGCCGACATACAATCTTTTTAATCTTGATAAAATAGGTAAACAAAAAATTTGTCATTGCTATTTGATATCGCAGTTCCTTGATTACTAGTGAGATCTAACATGCTTCATTTTTATCAGCTCTCTCTGTGTCATCATCCATGAATGGCATATTCCTATCACTTATACACTTTTTATTGGTTATATCTTTTCTTCTTGATTTCTTGGAGACATGTATATGTGTCAACAGCTATACGCATTGCAACATCTTCTTAATGGCTTGTCTCTTAATTTCATTGATGGTGTCATATTATGTGGAAAATAAACACTTGTCAAATTTATAAAACATGGTTCTACTGTTTTATTTTTTGTTTTGCTTAAAGTATCTTTCTCTATCATGAAGTCATATGGATTAGTCTCCTATACTTGCTTTTAAAGTCTTTAAAGTTTGCTTTTCCTATTTAAATCATTAATCCAAGTGAAGTTATTTTATGTATGATAGTGACATACAGATAACAGAAATATAACTGTACATTTTTTTCCCTATAAGTGGCCAAATATCTCAGTATCACCTGTTGAAACGTCTCTCCTTTCCCTACTGATCCACAAGGCTATTTTGTCCAAGTTTTCACATATGCATGAGAATGTAACTGGACTATGTCTTCTCTTTCACTGGTTAATGTGTCTTTCCTTGCATGTAACACCACCTGTATTACTTTCTCTAACTTTATAATACATCTTTATGTCTAGTCAGCAAGTCCCTTACTTTGTTAGGCTTCTCTTTCAGGCTTGTCTTGGCTATTTTGGGGTCTCTGCTTTTCCATACACATGTTATAATCAGCTTATCAAGCTTCTCAGAAGACTCTGTTGGGGTTTTGACCAAAACCACATTGAATATACAGCTCTATTTGGGGAGAATTGATACATATTTTTTGTGTTGCATCTTATTGTACCCGAAGATGTATCTCATTTAATTCAGACTTCTTTACCTTTTTGTCAAGTTTTAAGTTTTCTCTCTGTACATGCTTTGTACATATTTCGATTGATATATTTCTAAGTATATCATGTTTCTTTCTGTTATTATAAAAAGTATCCCACAACTATTACATCTCTAATTTTTTTTAGAGAGAGAGAGAGATTGCCCACACATGTGCTCATGGAAGGAGGGGCAGAGGGAGAGGGAGAGAGAGAATCTTAAGCAAACTCCCTGCTGAGCATGGAGCCCAATGTAGGGCTGCACCTCACAACCCTGAGATCACGACCTGAGCTGAAACCAAGAGTCAGATGCTTAACTGAATTAGCCACCCAGGTGCCCCCACATCTCTAACTTCTTTGATGTTTAGTTTTAATTATACTTTCTTTCTTTCTTTTTAACACCACACCATAGACATTGTTATTATTATTTCATGTCATGAGCATTGACTCCTCAATGGATTAAAATTGAAAACTTTAGGTCCTGGTCCCCTTTTTATTGGTAGATTATTAATAACCTTTCTCCATTTCTTTGATGATTGCTAGCCCATTTAGGCTTCTGGCCTCAATATAATTACTCAATATAATTAGTAATTGATATTACTAATATCAATATTAGTAATTTAAATATTCCTGGGAAATTTTACTTAAGCATACAACAAATATTGGTTAGATCAATAATATAAACACTGATGGGTGTAAAAATAGTTTTAAACTATCTGAAGGAAGTAAGAGATAAGCTGAGTGGATTCCCCGTGCATTGGGCTTAAAAACCCTAGTCCTGATATTAGGCAATGATTCTCATGCTGGTCATTAATCCCTGCGCATCCCTGCTCTAAATATGACTGCTCTCTTTCTGGTCTCTAGGAAGTCAGAGTCTAAAGCAGTTTCCTGCATAGGATGCCTGGGACTAAAGAACCCTCTTTTGGAGGAAACCACTTCCATGTCCTTAGTAATCCATAGAAAAGATTAATACCACAACTGGATAGGTGTTGCCAGTTACACCTCAGTAATTCGTAACTCACCCTGGAATTAAATAGTAACTTGAAAATATTAATAAATAGGCTGAACTCAGACAACATTATGCCTGAAGAGCCAGAAGAAGAAATTTGAAGAATTCTATGTATGTTCGAGGCTGGGGTGTAGGTATGTTAATAGTAAAATTGTCACCTGGCCTCGAATGGATAATATTGTAAATGCTCAAAAGTGTGTTTTCATTAAAAGGACTTCAGAGGTATAGTCCGGGTGGCTCAGTGGTTTAGCGCCGCCTTCAGCCCAGGGCGTGATCCTGGATACCTGGGATCCAGTCCTACGTCAGGCTCCCTGCATGGAGCCTGCCTCTCCCTCTGCCTGTGTCTCTGCCTCTCTCTCTCATGAGTAAATAAATAAATAAAATCTTTTTAAAAAATAAAAAATAAATAAAAGGGCTGCAGAATTTGCTCACCATTTTAGTAGCTTTTGAATTTCCACTGGGATCTCATCATAATATTTATGTAGATTATTTTTTAAAAAGAAAAAAGAAGTAAGTTGAGTGAGATGCTGTGGGCTATTCAATGAATTTTCTTTCCAAAGAGTAGGATGAGTGTAAGTATTCTCAAATTGGATTTTTTTCAGGTTAAGCTTCAAAATCGCAGGAGGAAAACTCGTTAGATCATTCCCATCAACATTCAGTTTTTCAAGTGATCTGCAAATAAAGGAAACCAAAACTAAAAGGTATTTATGCAATTCATAATACTGAAGTAAAATTCCATCTCAGTGTTCCTGCAAACTGGCATCAAACACAGTAGCAGTAAAATACAAGTGTTTAAGTACTTCCTCAGAATCAGAGAATTATAAAGCAAATGAAACACTATATTATCATGCAAATAAATGCATTTGTGTGGCTGGTAGAGTTAAAGCATGTACTTTGGGTCTTTGTAACATGTCATTATGGAAAAAAAGAAAAATATAGATAGTGACACAAAGAAAGAATATATTTTCATAAACAAATTGAACATCAGGACATTTTTTCCCTCCAAGCCTAATCAAAACAGTGAAATTAACACCATCAAAATGTATCATGTTCTATGTCCCAACTTTGCTTTCCCATCACCTGAATATTTTGGTTTTTACTGTATCAGTTGCTCCTTTGTTCAAAGAGAACCAACATTACTGATGTTCTCATTTTCTACTAGTTGTCTTGATGGTATGTTGTTTGTTTGTTTGTTTGTTTGTTTTACAGACACTCATCTCCTTCCTACTTAGTGCTGGAGACAGAAAGAAAAAGTATCTGTTTATGAGGGACACATAAAAACAGATCAAGGGGCACCTGAGTGGTTCAGTAGTTGATCGTCTGCCTTTGGCTTCTCCCTCTGCCTGTGTCTCTGCCTCTCTCTGTGTCTCTCATAAATAAATAAATACAATCTTTAAGAAAAACAAAACAAAACAAAACAAAAAAAAAACAGATCAAAGTCTAGTCCAATTTGTCAAAAGTGCTAAGAGGGAAGAGGATGACATGAGGACTTTGGGTCTTAAGTTGCTGAGAACTCCAGATTCTCGGGTGCAGTATAGTTTCTCCCTCACACAATTTAAAGTCTTTGGTTCTGATTCCTGCTGACAGCATTAAAACATGGTCAAAGAAGGGATTTAAAACAATGAGACTAAAAAGATGGCACCTCAACTGTCTTCATCCTTCAGCCACCATCGGATTATGACACCTGTCAGTCTGGGAAAGGTGAGCAAGACCTCCGGCGTTAGTTTGGTCCCAAAGGAGAGACCTGGCATGGTCACTCTTCTCCCTCTACCCCAGACACAAGCCTTGGGCCCAGCGACAAAGAGCCCTATGAACAACCAGAATAAGTGTGCTGTACTCTAGGAGATGCCAGTGAGGGTCCCCGAACACCCCTGGGGGAGGCTGCCCTGCCTGAACTGCTTTATCTTACAGATTTCACCAGTGTGCGTTCCTCTTTCCTCTCGAGGAGTTCTGTGGAGTTTGATAGGCTGGACAATCTCTAAAGCTGGGAGAGCTCCATGTCGAGACAGCCTTTGCAGCTGAGCATCCCCAGGAGCAGAAGCCGAGAAACTTCCATCAAGAAACGCTCTCTGGAAGTTGCTCTGAGAATGCTTTTGGTCTTGAGCAGAAGACACAGCAGCCAGAAGAGAAAAACTAACAAACACACAGAATAGTGCTCCTGAGGCAACTGCACTCTGTGGAGGCAGAGAAGGAGTCAGGGAAACACGTAATAAAATTCACTTGACAAGACGCACACACGCGCGTACACGCACACACCTTCTTGAACAAATACATCATTTGTAAAACTAAAGAATTAAGTGGATGAACTGAAGAAGAACATGATCTTCCTAAAGACCTGAAGTAGAGGCAAAGACAAAGTAGAAGTAACTCAAACAGAGCAAAAATATAAAGAAGAAGCATGAGAAAAAACTACATCAATGCCACAGAGGATAGCTCCGGGAGCCCTAATGTACAAATAATAGGTTGTCTCAAGAAGGGAAAATGAAAGAGATGGAGAAGAGATGATGGTTAAACCTATTTCTCTGACAAAAACAAAAAAACAAAAAAAGTTTAAGCTGGTGATTAAAAGTGTGCATTGCATTCCAGGAGAGACAGGTGTGATACTGTGATTTATGAGTAATACATAGTTGGTCTTTGTCCACAGTTCCTGGCCCTGGTCCCAACACCCTTCAGTTTTCTGAGCAGGTAAGGACAAGGGGAACATCTTTTGTTGTAACATATTTTGTCTCTTGTCCTCAATTCTTTTTTTTTTCTTTTTTCTTTTTTTGTCCTCAATTCTTGAAATCACTTCGGAACCATAAAAGTGAAAAGGGTGTCTTATTTTTCAGAACAAGCCCCTTTCCACCGCGACTGGGTCTCTGTTAATGAGGTGACTTGTGGAAAGCACAGAAGGATGAGGGCTGTTTCAGGGAATCCCATTATGATTGGCCATGATTTCCAGGGAGGGCCAAGGGTCTGGAGGTTGAATCATTCGCCACTGGCCCCCGGTTTAATTAATCATACCTAGGTCATGAAACCTCCCCACACAAAAACCAGAAAGAGAAGAGTCAGAGACCCTCCAGGTTGGTGAACCAGAATGCTTCAATATGCCAGTGTGCCAGCCCCCAAACTTCATGAGGACAGGAGGTTCCTTTATTTAGGATTTTGCCCCATGTATCGGTTCATCTGGCTGTTGATTCATATCCTTTAATAGATAGATCCTTTGTAAAAAAAAAAAAAAAAAGAAAAGAAAAAGAAAAACAGGAAATCCAGTGAGTAAACAGGTTTCCTGACCTATGCGAGGCAGGCTAGCAAATTAATGGAACCCAAAGAGGAGGTCACGGGAACTTCTGATTTCCAGCCAGTTGATTAGAAGTGCAAGTAACAACCTGGATTCATGAACGGCATCTGAAGTCCAAGGAGGGGGTCATGGGAACCTCCAGTCTGTAGCTGGTTGGTAAGAGCCACAGGTCATAACATGGGCTCACAGTTTGTATCTGAAGTGGGTGAGGGGGGTCGCCTTATGGTACTGAGCCCTCAACCCATAGAAGCTGATGCCGTCTCCAGGTAGATAGTGTCGGGATCGAGTTGAATTGTAGGACACCCAGTGGAATTGCTTATTGGTGTGGGGAACATCTGTTTCCCCCAGCCATGATGGAATTAGGTGCAGGACAGTTTCAGCAGGTTAACAAAAAGACACACTCAAGCATAATCTGATAAAATTCCTGAAGACTAAAGACCATGAAAAAAAATCACAATCTTTCCAGATAAAAGAACTACTTAAAAGGAAAAAGAAATTAAACTGGCATCAGGCACCTGTGTGCAATACTGGATCTAGGGGAGGGAGGGGTGCTGGTGACCACTTATGGGAAGGGCTGCAGTGCGCTACTGCCCACTCACCGGAGCCATCAATTATCTGTTAGGGTTAAAGATCCAAGAAAAAAATGACCCATAAAGTCCATCAGAGGAAAATTAATTAGAGAAAACTCTAAATAGCCAATGAATCAAAGGAGGTATCTCCAGGTTCTGTAGGAGACAAAAGAAGGGCAGGAAGCTGTGAGTCTTGAAACAGAGTCAAATATAAATGGAGAATGATTGCAAATGTTCATGTGTATTTCTCAGGGTGAAATAAATTATTCTTTAAATAACGAGAGTTGTAACGCAGAGGAAAATACTAATGAGAATACGAAACAAAAGTTTCTAAAACCATCTCAACAACACCTTGAATCAAATAAGGGGTTAGTGCATTTGGAGGGAAGGTGGGAAGATAAAGAGGATTCTAAGGGTCTCTACTATTGATAGAAGACAGCAGAGGGGGATGGATCACCATAGTGGGGGAAGTAGCTTTTATCTTGATTTTACAAAATATTTTTAAAAATGTGTCTGTGGGGCAGCCCGGGTGGCTCAGCGGTTTAGCACCTGCCTTTGGCCCAGGGCGTGATCCTGGAGACCTAGGATCGAGTCCCACGTCGGGCTCCTTGCATGGAGCCTGCTTCTCCCTCTGCCTGTGTCTCTGCCCCTCTCTCTCTCTCTCTCTGTGTCTCTCATGAATAAATAAATAAAATCTTAATAAATAAAATAAAATAAAATAAAATAAAATAAAATGTGTCTGTGTTTGGAGGGAAAAAAAGATAGCCAGTAATAGTGTGGGAAAGTACAGTAGAGTTCCAGAATTAAGGAAGGAGGAAAAAAAGGGAAGAAATAACACTCAGAAAAAAAAAAAATTAAACACATGTGCACACACGCATACACATCCAGAGAAGGCAAATAGGAAAAGAGAAAACAGTAAATAAATAGTAAATACAAAGCAAAATGGAAGGAAAAAATTGAATATATCACTCATAACAAATGTGAACAGGAGGAATTATTCTATTAAAATATAAAGATTGCCACATGGGGGACACCTGGGTGTCCTCAGGACACCTGGGTGGCTCAGTCAGTTAAGTCTGCCTTCTGCTCACGTCATGGTCCTGGGGTCCTGGGATTGAGGCCCTCATCTGGCTCCCTGCTCAGTGGGGAGTCTGCTCCTCCCGCCCCCTCTGCTTCTCCACCGGGCTCATGTTCTCTCTCTCTCTCTCTCTCTCTCTCTGTCTCTCTCTCTCATAAATAAATAAATAAATCTTAAAAAAAAAACACATTGTCAAGGAGAAATTAAATAATTGGTACAAATATTAGAAAAGCAGAGGTAAAATTATTTCACTTCACTGAAGATAAGACTACGCTCCCAGAAAACCAAAGAAAATCTAGTAAAACTGAACCGGAATGAAGATAATTTGGGGTAGATAGCTTGATTTTAAATTCACATAAAGAAAGACATAGCTTTTCTCTATTCTGTACTGACAATGGTCAGCTAGGAAGAAAAATTAAAGAAAATGTTATATTCATAGTTGCAACACTGTGAAATATTCTAAGTAGAATACTTAAAAGAAAGTAATAAAGATAAGGGACTTAGGTGAAATGAGTCATACTTTTTTATAGGTTTTATTGATTTATTTTAGGGAGGGGAAAAGGCAAAGGGAAAAGAGAGGGAGAGGGAAAGAATCTCAGGCAGACTCTGTGGAGCCCGAGACCGGGCTCAAGGTGGGGCTCCATCTCACAACCTGAAATCATGACCTGGGCCAAAATCAAGAGTCTACGCTTTACCGACTGAGCCACCCCGGCACCCCAAGTCATAAATTCTTATGGACATAAAACAAGACCTAAACAAGTGAAAAAATATGCTGTATTTTAGGATGAAAAGATTTATTAACATCAGAAATGTAAATTCTTCAAACATTTATATACAAACTCAAGATAATTCTAGTGGAAATCTCAATTTTGTGTTTATGTTTTTCTGGGGGTGGAGGGGCTTGGAATTATATTAAGTGATCTTAAAGCCTCTGATCTAAAGAGAATAGTTAAGAGGCTATTAAGGAAAAATAATCTTCCTACTAATTACTAAACATTATTCTAAAGTCATAATCAAAATAGTATGGTACTGACCTAGAAGGACATGGATGAACTTCAGAGACTTTTTAAAAATCAATGTAAGGAACAATCAGAGCTTGGTATTAAGATTATACTGCATTTATGTATTTCCTTACCCCAAATGAATAAAACTGGTAAGAGCTACAGGTCTATGCACAGAAGAATGGACAACATTAAGCTTGTCATTGTATCAAGTAGCCATTGGTACAGCTTTTAAATAAATACTGGAAATGTTATATCTTAAACATACCAATCATTCAAATCACATTTCTGTAAACTTCATGTTTTCACGTGTTATGTTTGGTGGTTATTACATATATGAAAGAACTCAATTTTCTCCAACCAATCACCACCAAATATGTCCTTAGAGGGCATATGACTTTGTGTGTACTTATGACTTCCAAAATACCTGAGTTTCTGGATTTCATTTGGAATAGAATCAATACTATTGTAGGAAATATCAAGTTCCTCAAGATGGGACAACGAGAATAACCTTAAATAGAAAGAGAAAGCGGAATTAAAAATGATTACATTTGTCATTTTACTGGGCATGAATGAAGAATTAAATACTTGAGCAAATAGGTAGAAGGACAGAGAAACCACATTTTTCTATGATCTTGAAATTTATGGACTTCTTTTCATTACAGGCGGTTTAATTACAATCGAAGTTCCTAAAATGATTCATTTATCCTTTAAGAGTGCTTTGAAACGTTTGGAGTGGGTAAAGCCTCATACAGAAAAAGCCATCTGAGAAGTTGCTAACACCTTTAGAGACATTCTTTTCTTGGTTGCTGTCTTAGTTTCCTAGGGCTGACATAACCAAGGACCAGGAGCTCAGGTGGCTTAGAGCAACGGACATTTATTCTCTCACAGTTCTGGGGGCCGGAAGTCCGAAATCAAGGTGTCAGTGGAATTGGTTCTTTCTGGAGGCTGTGAGGGCCCTCCGGGAGGCTTGTGGGATGGAAAAGACAAGAAACAGAAAGGAAAGGGGGGAGGGGACAAAGAGAGGGGAGATACCCAGTCTGGTGATGTCATTACCCCTTCAATGAACAAAAATCACCCTGCATATTTCATGAACAAATGCTGTCTCAAAGCTTTGGGAAAAAGAAGAAACCATTTGGATTTTTGAAATGATTTACTGTCTTTATTTCACAAGAAAACTAAATGAACAAATCAAAGACTTTTCATGGTTACAAAACTTCAAACATTTAACCTGAGTTGATTATACCTTTGCATAGTATAATCAAGGGCATAGTTGTGACCATAGAGGGCCTAACTGGAAGGGGCGTAGCTAGGATGAGAACCCAGTTCTTTAGGTCGTCAGAGCCTGGGTTTCCCTTTCTGCATTTGCTTTATATTCTACAGCCCAAGCAGGCCGAAGCAGAAAGAAGGACAACGAATATTCAGGCCTCGGTGGATTTGTGCTGTCAGTCTTCCCTTGATATGCATACATAACCCATGTCATTTAATAAGAAATACGCTGCTTTATTTTAGAAGCACTAATATTTTTGAGAAATAGCTCCTTAAAACTTTTCGAGTTATAAGCAATAGTTCAAGCTAATTTGCCTAATCTCTAAATGGTGAACAGTGTTGACCCTCTAGTTAGGAGCAAGTTGTAGTTGCTTTGGGAATTTCTACATTTTGTTTAAATGATGGTTGCGCTTATTAAAGTTTATTTATAATTACAATTTTATAGATGATCAGATATAAATTTATCTTTAGGTGCATATATGTATATACATATATCATATATGTGTGTCTCTCTATGCACATATATATGTAGTTATGTGCACATATATACACACAGAAATATATATACACATATATATACATAGAAATGATCATAGATATGTGTGTACACACAGAGTAGTATACAGACATATATTATTTAGCCCTGTTCATGGGGAGTGTCTAGTAGCAATGTCATCCCAATAGCAATGGGACATCTAACACCCAGATCTCGGCTTTTAAATAGTCTTCCAATAACAAGGAAACAGAGTCTCCTTAGAGAAATAACTGCTTCTAGCATCAAGACAGGGAAAATGCAATTTATGTTACTGTTGAAAAATATAGATGATTTAAACAGAAATAAAATACACACAATGCAATAATACTCTTACTTTCGGTGTTTATTTTTTATGCATATTATGTGTATTGTGAAATCCATATATATATATACCTATTTTTTATACAGAAATGGTATAACTTTCGCCTGATTTTTTGTTCTTTTAAATGACAGAGTAGACTTAGAGTTTATGAATGTAGAATTTGTTGCGGTGATAATTATAAACAGTGCTGGGTGAACAACTTTATAAATGAATTTTGATGCATTTCCTTAACTACTGTGAGAATCTTCTCTACAAAATGTTATTCGACTATTTAAGAGTCCCTGTCCCTTTGCCCTTAACCCACATGCAATTTGCTCAACTCTTAACAGGAAGACATATCTTGTTTTGCATTTGGCCAAGGGGCTTAGGGGTTAGATAATTTCCAGTCCAAAGGTCAGGAGAAATTCCATCTCTTTTATACCCAAATATCAACATTCCTATTAAAGGATGTTATGTAACACACTAGCTAATTTTCCTAGTTTTATAGATTAGGAAAGACCAAGAAGGTCAAGTGATTTTCTCCAGATGAAACAGACCATCATCAACTTTGAAGTTAAAAGTCTAGGTTTCCTAATTCCACATTCAGTGTCCTTTCCATATCCCAAAAGGCTGTCAAGGGATCGGTGCAAGTTTCTCACTTAAGCCTCTTTCTAGGATTGGGGTTCATTTAACCCATACTCAAATAATGGATCTCTAGATGAGCATTCACTAGCCCTGCATTAATTGCCGTCTATGTAGCTGTTAGGATTACTTTGAGCACAATGACAAGAAGCAAATCAGCTAATCAGAAGAGAATGGGAAACATTTAATGGCTAAAAAAGTTGCTAGCTGCTTTCAAAAGGGAAATTGATCTCTTTCTAAATTATAAACTATTTTCTGGGCTCATAATCTCAGATTCTCGGCCTTACCCAGGTGGAAGAGTAGTAATCAAATTAAAGGCAATGCTGAAAATTCTAAGGAACTTAAGTTGTTGAATTTCAGAAGGGATTTCTTTGATAGGATTATTTCTCAGCAATAGTATTTGTAAATTTTTAAGACAAAATACCTGAGGAGCAGAAAAGAGAAACAAACATGAGTACGTGGTGCACTTTATAAACCCTTTGGACCAATGTAAGAGAATCAGCAAAGGAACATCCAGTGGCTGCATCATCTATCTCATTTTAACTTATCATAAGGGTCTATTTTTTTATTATAATTATTACTAATAAGAAATTAGTGCAATATACACAATGATAAAAATGGACTCACTTCTGTGGGGAAGTGACTGATGTCATTAAAGGATAAGTTAAGATATATCAGCTGGGAAGCCAAAGGCGTTAAGTCCGGACAGTTCATCAGAAAAAAGCCCTAAGAGAAAGTGACAGGAGAGAAGAGGTTAACTATTAACTAGTTAGAAGAGGTAAATAATAACTATTAACAATGCACGAAATATTTTATACGGAAGTAAAAAAAGAAATGAGCGCATAATCTGAGTGACAGTGTTTGACACTATATACTAGCAAGCCTCTACTCACCTTCCATTCATTCACCAAAGTCTGTCATAATAAACAATTCCTTAAATATGCAAAAGATAGAAACAAAATAGAAACACTGCTAAGTACTCGTGTATGTAAAAGTACGGCGCTATACGTGTGACACGAATTATTTTGAATTAACCACAAGCAAACATTTATGGAGCGTCCTCTACATGCTGAAGTGTAAGTAAATATATTTTATATTTTATTATCTCTCTTATTTTTGTTCATGTTTCTACTTCTGTTATCTTTCTATTAATCTAATGTCTATCTAAAATTTCTTGCTTAAATATGCCAATTCTGATTGAGGAAAACTGTGCCTGGCTAGGAACTGAACGTTTATGCTCCCCACAAATTCCTATGTGAAAGCCCCAATCCCCAATATGATGGCATTTAGAGGTGAGGCCTTTGTGAGGTAATTAGGGTTAGATGACACCTTAAGGGTGGAGCCCTTATAATGGGATTAGTGCCCTTATAAGAAGAGGAGGGGACCAGAACTCTCTCTCTCTCCCTCTCTCCTTCCCCCCCACCCCACCCCCAACCAGGTGAGGATGCAGGAAGAAGGCAGCTCTGAGCAAGAGACCTCTAACCAGGAAATAAATCAGCTGACACCTCAGTGTTGGACTCCCCGGCCACCAGAACTGTGAGAAATTAGCATGTGTTGTTTAAGTCACTTAGTCTATAGTATTTTGTCATAGCAGCTGGAACCGATTAAGACATGTCTGGTACCCCCAGCATCTTTAATGCCCCAGGAAAATTGAAACACTGATTTCTTAAACGTCATAGAGTCATTAATGGTCAACTGAAGGGGCCAAAGAACCCCATTGTTGGAGGATCAGACCTCAGCTTGTAGAGAACCACGATGTTGCTGCAGGTGCGTTGGGCTATACCACGTACCATGTAAGAACGAAAGGCTCGTGGCTAAAGGACCTTGAGGCTGGCAGTACTGGTTTCAAGACTGACCTTTTATTAAAGTATTACTATTTGTAAATGTCTATATAGACGAAGCAGGTATTCTTTTTTTTTTTTTCCTGTCATTAAACATTTTTTTCTGCAGAGCTAGCACCGCACTTACGTAGTAGAAATGTTGTCTGTCGTAATCTCTAATCCTTCCACTTACTGTGTTCAGACAACCAGCGCCTTTACATTTCCGTCTGCCTGGAAAGTCCTTCTCTCATCTGGTCCCGTGAACTATATGATCTCTCATTCTGGCCTGCGGAGAGTCAGCTATCTGCTCCCAGGTGCTCTGACCAGAGAGGCCTTCCCTAACCAACCTTTAGTAAATAGCAACCTCTCAAACCAGTGCTCCATCAATGATTCCCTGTCCCTGTCTGTTGTTTCATTTTTCTTCATAACGCTTGTCCTTACAGGACAGACTACGGACACATACATGCATGACCTCACCCTTGCTAGAGTACAACAAGCTCCGTGAAATAGAGATTCTCTTCTGTTTTGCGCACTGATACATAGTGAGATAGCTTACCACTGGGACATGGTGGGTTCTTAATAAATATTGGCTGAGTGAATGCCCAGAACCTTCATGTTGCTTCATGGAATCCCAGGGACCTTCACTATAGGGCCAGCCCGCCGTAGGTACCCTGGATCTCTATTTTTATCATCCCACTATAAGACCTGTTTGCTGTGATTATCGTGGAAAAGATGTGAAGAACTGAGCACTAAGAATGTGGAGACTTCCCCCATCTCTTGAGCCGCTCTAGTAGCAACCTTTAACTACTCATGTCCTGGTCTGTATCAATCAGTCCACTTGTCCTGTGCAAGTTTTTGTTCATATAGAATTTACTTCTTTTAATAAGGTCCCCAAACTAGATCAGGAATTATGACTTTTGATTCTTTTATATCACCCCCCACCCCGCCCCCAGAGCTCAGGATTCTACTTTGGAGTCAAATATCTTTGAAAATAATATTAATGGCTGTGGAAATAAATTTTTTCTTCAGTAGCTCCGCTCAACTCTTTAAGAGCTACATTCTTTCTCCATTTAAAGCAAGTAGATTAGTGGGGGAGGCTGAGTAGCTCAGTCAGTTAAGCATCTGCCTTCAGCTCAGGTCATGATCCCAAGGTCCTGGGATCAAGCTCTGGGATCAAGCCCTGGGATCAAGCCCTGCATCCAGCTCCCAAGCAGAGAGCTTGCTTCTCCCTCTCCCTGTGCTGTTCCTCTGTTGTGCGCTCTCTCTATATCTCTCTCTGTCTCTCAAATAAATGAAATCTTTATTTTAAAAAAAATAAAGCAAGGATTAGCAAACTATACTCTGCCACCTGTTGTTCTAAATAAATTTTTACCGGAACACAGCCATCTTCATAACTTTAAGTATTGTACATAGCTGCTTTTGCACTACACAACAGAGCTCCCGCTGCATAGAGCACCCCAGGACACCCCAGTCTGTGCCCCATCTCAGTTCCAGCCACCCTACCAGGGTGACGTTATGCTGCGCATGCTAGGGGCACTTGGCTTGCACCCACTTCAGCTTCAGCTGTCCTGTCGGGGTATCCTCTGCACAAAGAATCCCCAGCCCGTGGCATACTTCACTCCAGCCATCCCACTGGAACAGCCCCAGCTCAGAGTGCTCTGGGATCCCCAGCCCATACCAGCCACAGCACATGACCGGAAATGTCAAAAGGACACAGAAACCAACTTGAATGGGCTTTTACTAACGAGATCTGGGACAACTTGAGAATAAAAATAATGGCCCACCACACGAAACAATGATGTAAGTTAATAAATAAATCAAACATCTGATGAGAAATAGGGTTGCTTGCATAGTTTTTACATATTAAGTACAAAGGGGAAAAGAGCAACAGGGGAGAAGCTCTGAAGGTACCACTTTATACAAGTAATCTGAGTAAACCCTGTTAGTAATGGGTTCAACTGAAATCATGTACCATGTGATAAGACAGGATGAAAGAAAAAAAGCTTTTGAATATTAATGCCAAAGGTGAGTGACCTGTATCTAATCAGAAAATCTAAGACAAACCCACAATAATGCACATTTTGCAGAATAACTTGCCTGTAATTTTTTTTTTAAGTTTCAAAGTCATGAAAGTCAAAGAAAGCCTACCAGCTAGGACAAAAACTGAAGCAATTGTATTCAACATGTGACCCTAAATTGGATCCCTCTGTTATGAAGAACATTATGGGCTAAACTGGCAAACGTCAGATGGGATCTCTTGGTTGAATAGAGTAATGAATCAATATTAATTTCCCGATTTCGAAGTTTGTCCCGTGGTTATGTAGGAGAATGTTCTTGCTTGCAGGGAATACGTCCTAAAGTATTCGCGGGGTAATGAAGCGTATCTGCAAGTTTCCTTTGTACTTTTCTTGTAACGTCTCTGTAACTTCCAAATCATTTCAAAATTAAAATATTCAAAGATAGGACACTTCAAAAACCGTGGGGGAGTACAGTCATGATTGCAAAAAAATTTAGAGCCTTAAATACATAAACAAGAAAAGGAAAGGCTGAAAATCACTGATGGAAGTTAGGCAAAGGATAGCAAATGAATGCCTCCAAAAGAAGAAAGATATTAACAATAAATAAGAGCAAAAAATTAATAAAATGAAAAACAGAATGTCAAAAAGCTGGTCCTCTGAAAAAACAAATAAAGGAATATAATCAGAGTTTGTTTTTTTTTTAATTGACCTCCCCTGAGTTTTTAATTTTAGTCATTCTACAGAGAATTTTAGTCATCACACCACAGTGGAATCTGACCGTGGTTTCAGTTTGTCATTCTTGATGATGACAAGAACCTTCTCAGGTTCTGAATGGCTGTTAGCATAACCGCCTTTGCAAAGGATTTGTTGAAGTCTTCTGTCCACTTTTTTTTTTTTTTTTAATGCAAATGGCAAAACTCTAGATGGCCTCGATGACTTTGTCCCTGGTGATAGTCCTATGTCAGATTTTAAACTTTTGACTTTGTTCCCAGCAACCTGCTGAATTTACTTATTGGTAGGGTTTCTTTTCTTGACCTTCCTTAAGCTTTTCTACAGAAGCAATCATGTTGCATGCCAAGGAAGATAGTTTTACTTCCTCCTTTCCGATCTTCCTTATCTTAGAGAAGTGGCTAGAACCATCATTACAATGTGGAATAAAATCGAAGGAAAAAATTTTCTTGCCTTGCTCCTAATCTTGGGGATTAGCGCCCCTTTCTTTATCAACCCTTACTGATTCTATTTGGTATTGGTTGCAGAGTTTTCATAGATAGACTTTATTTAATTATGAAAGGTTTCTCTAATCCTAGTCTATTTAGAGGTATATTTAGGGATTTTTTTCCCATCTTTTATTTTTCCAAAGATTTTATTTATTTATTGGACAGAGAGAGTGAGCGACAGAGAAAGAACATGAGCTGGCGGGAGGGTCAGGCGGAGAGCTGGAAGCCGAGTCCCCATCCCAGGACCCCAGGATCAGGACCTGAGCCCAGTGAAAACCCTTAACCCATTTAGCCCCCCCCCCCCCGCCCGTGCCTCTTTCTTTCATGGTAAATGTGTGTTGAATGTGATCAGGTTTTTGCATTTATTGCGATGATATTACTGAGAATAACATTGATTTTCAAATATGAAAACAACTTTCAATTTCTTGTGAAAACTCCATGTAGTCATGACATGGTATCCTTCGTTTTTAATTTTCGATATTGCTGAATTTGATTTGGAAGTTTTGCACTGACGTGTATGAAAAATAGTGGCCTGTAATTTTCCTTTCTTATAATATCCTTGTCTGGTTTTGGTGAGGGAGTTATATGGGCATCATAAAATGAGTTCATGTAAACTGGTGTTATTTCTTCCTTCAATGTTTGATAGACCCGCCGGGGAAGTCCTATGTGCCTGGAGCTTTCTTTGTGTGAAGGCTCTTAATTAAAATTTTAATTAGATTTTCTTACAGGCACAAAACTATACTGGCGTTCTATTTCTTGTTGTGCCTGTTTTGGCAAGTTATGTTTTCCAAGGAATGTTTCCATTTCATCACAGCCGTGGCCCTTACTGGAAAAAGGTTGTCCTTAGTGTTTTGTTACCTTTTATTTTAATGTCTGGGAGACATGTGGTGATTTCTCCTTTTTTATTTTGAATTCGGCACTTAGAGCTTTCTTTCTTTTTTTCCTTAACCAATCACATTATGGATTTAGAAATTTCATTGATCCTTTTAAAGAACCAAAGTCTTGTCAAATGTCTTTTCTGCATCAATTAAGATAATTAGGTTTTCCCCCTCTATGCATTAATGTATATTGACTGATTTTCTGATGTTGAACCATCCTTTTATTTCAAAAACAAATGTCACTACGTTATTATGTATAATCCTTTTAATTTTTCAGACTCCATTAGTTAGTATTTTGCCGAGGATTTTTATCTATATTCATAAGGGGTGTTGGTCTGTGGTTTTCTTGTGGTGTCCTTTGTTCCTCTGGCACCCAGGTTATATTGACAGCATAGAATGTGTTAGAGATTGTGATTTTATAATTTAAAAAAATATGTATTTGGTCACTCAGGTGACCAAAATACATCTCTCATATGTATTTGGGCTTCATTCAAAGTTCCTAGCCCACAGGTACCCCAAATTCTTTTTTAATTAATTAATTTATTTATTTTATTTTATTTTTTTATTGGAGCTCAATTTGCCAACATATAGCATAACACCCAGTGCTCATCCCACCAAGTGTCCCCCTCAGTGCCCATCACCCAGTTATCCCAACACCCCCCTCCCGCCCACTTCCCCTTCCACTACCCCTTGTTCGTTTCCCAGAGTTAGGTGTCTCTCATGTTTTGTCACCCTCACGGATATTTTCACTTCTTTCCCTTTATTCCCTTTCACTGATTTTTATATTCCCCAAATGAATGAGACCATATAATGTTTGTCCTTTACCGATTGACTTATTTCACTCAGCACAATACCCTCCAAGGCTCTCCACATTGAAGCAAATAGTGGGTACCCCAAATTCTTGAAATTTCTGGAATCATGAGAGCAATGGGAACATCTTTTGTTATATTTGTAAATCCCTTGTCCTCAGTTCCTGAAATCACTTCAGAACTGTAAAGGTGAAATGCAGGTCTTGTTATTCACACCATGCTTCTTTCTACTACAACTGGGTTTATGGTAATGAGGTGACTTTTGGAAAGCACTGAAGGATGGAGGCTAGTTTCCAAGGGAACCAACCATATGATTAGAGGGTTGGCACTTTCTGCCTCACCAACTCCCCTCCTCCAGAGAGGGGAGAGGTGTTGGGAGATTGAGCTCAATCACCAAAGGCCAATGGTTTAAATCAATTATGCCAACTTAATAAAGACCCTGTAAAAACCAAGAGGACGTGATTTGGAGAGTGTCCAGGGACAAATATGTGGAGATTTGGGGGAAGCTGTGCCTGGAAAGGGCATGAAAGCTCCATACCCTTTTCCACACCTTGTCCTATGTATCTCTTTATCAGACTGTTGATTCATATCCTTTAATTCCTTTAATATCCTTTGTAATAAGCCAGTTATTTAGTAAGTAAGTGGAATTCCTGAGTTCTGTGAGCCACTCTAGTAAATAAATTGAACCCAGGGAGAGGGGCATGGGAACTTCTAATTTATAGCCAGTTGGTCAGAAGTGCAGGTAACACTCGAGGCTTCTAGTTGGCATTCTGAATTGTTCAGTCTTGTAGGACTGAACATTTTCCCCATGGAATCTGGTGTTATCTCTAGGCAGAATTGAGCTGAATGGTAAGACACTCAGCTGGTGTCTGAGAACCGCTTGGTGGTGTGGGGAAACTATCCCCCCACCGTGGTGGAACTGGGTTCAGAATACTAAAAGAGGTGTTCCCCCCTCTTGTCTTCTGGAAGAGTTTGTGAAGTATAGGTGTTCATTTTTCTTTAAAAATAGCAACCACTGCTATTTTTATGGTCTCCATAGTTTTGCCTTTTCCAGAATGCTTTTTTATTGTTGTTCTTTGATTACTGCCTTCTTGGCAATTAATTATTTTGCAATCTGTCACATTGACTCTCTTCTCATTCTCGTTTATGTACATGTTTAAGATAGTTTCTTAGTAGTCGTTACCATGGAGATTACAGTTGGCATCTCAAATTTATAACAATCTAGTTTGGATTGATGCCAAGTTAACTTCAGTAGCACATAAAGTCTTTGCTCCTATACAACTCTACCCCTGCCCTACTTTATGATGTTTTGTCAAAAATGTCATTTTTGTACATTGTGTATCCCTTAACATAGATTTATAATTATTGTTTTAGGCATTTGTCTCTTAAATCATATAGGAAATAAAAAGAAGTGCTGCAAACCAAAAATAGAATAGTACTGGGCTTTATATATACCTATGTAGTTACCTTTACCAAATTCCTTTTTTCTTTCTAAGGTTTTGAGTTGCTGTCTAATGTCTTTTCATTGCAACCTGAAGAACTCTCTTTGGTATTTCATATAGAGTAGGTGCACTAATAACAAACTCCCTCGGCTTTTGGTTCCTTAAAACATCTTAATTTCTTATTTGTTTTTTGAAAAGTAGTTTTGCTGGATATAGGATTCTTGGTTGAGAGATTGATTTTCTTTCATCACTTTAAAGATGTCATCCCATTACTTTCTGGCTTACATGGTTTCTGATAACAAATTGGCTATTAAGTTTGAGGAACCCTTATGCATGACAAATCATTCCTCTCTTGCTATTCTTAAGATTTTTCTCTAGCTTTTGACAATTTGATTGTAATGTGTCTCAGTGTGAATCTCTTTGTGTTTATCCCTCTTGGAATTTTTTTTTTTAAGATTTTATTTATTCATGACAGACAGAGAGAGAGAGGCAGAGATACAGGCAGAGGGAGAAGCAGGCTCCATGCAGGGAGCTTGATGCCATATACTATCCCAGAACTCCAGGATTAGGCCCTGGGCCGAAGGCAGGTGCTAAAACTGCTGAGCCACCCAGAAAGTCCTTCCTTCTTGGAATTTGTCAACTTCTTGGATCTGTAGATTTGTAGCTTTAATCAAATTTGGGGAAGTTTTGGCCATTATTTCTTCAAATATTCCTTCTGTGCTTTTCTTTCTCCTTTTTTTCTAGGACTTCTATTATCTATATTTGGTACACGTGATGGCATCTGACTGGTCTCTTAGCCTTTGTTCATTTTTCTTCCTCCTCCTCCTCCTCTTCTTCTTCTTCTTTCTTCTTTCTTCTTCTTCTTTTCCTCTTCTCTTCATCAAACTGATGATTTCAGTTGACCTATCTTCCAGTTCTCTGATTCTTTCTTCTCCTGCTCAAACCTAATATTGAAAACTTCCAATGAGTTTTTGTTTTGGTTATTGTATTTTTCAGCTCTTTTTGGTTCCCTTTTGTAATGTCTATCTCTTTATTGATAAATGTCTACTCACACAATATTCTTCTGGGTTGGTTTTTTTTTTAGCTATTTCAGAATATTTAAGACAGTGGATTTAAAGGTTTTTTTTTCTAGTAAGTCCAATGTCTGTGCTTCCTCAGAGTCAGTTTCTATTAATTTCTGCTGTGATTGGGCCATATTTCTTGTTTCTTCACATGTGCCATATTTTTTACTGAAAACTGAACACTTTGAATATTATTATGTGGTAACTCCAAAAGCCATAATATCCCCCTCTCCAGGGTTTATTTTTGTTGCTTGCTGTGGGCTGTAGTTGTTGGTTTAGTGCTTTTTCTAAATCGTTTTTGTTAAGTCTTTACATTTTCACACATTGTCTTTGAAATCTCTGCTCCTGGGACACCTGGGTAGCTCAGCAGTTGGGCATCTGCCTTCGGCTTAGGGCGTGATCCCGGGATCTGGGATCGAGTCCCAGATCGGGCTCCTTGCATGGATCCTGCTTCTCCCTCTGCCTGTGTCTCTGTCTCTCTCTCATTGTCTCCAATGAATAAATAAATAAAATCTTTAAAAAAAAATAGAAAGAAATCTCTGCTCCTTTAGCTTGTGCTTGGTTAGTGTTTTGATGGAGATTTCCTTGTCCAATAGGACTGGAATGAGAAAGAGATATAATATTTCTTCTAATCCCTTCATATTGGCTCTAGTCTATGTGGAGGCACCCTTTCAATATTTAGCCAGAACATTAAAAGGTAATGAAAGCTCGGGGTCTTCTTGGGTCTCTTCTAAGAATGTATCTGGCACTGGCCATGCACATAGCTTTCTAAATTCCCCAATATGTGTAGGCATTTTTGAATGCTCAAGAAACTCTCTTGTAGATTTTCCTATTTTTGCAATTTTTTTTTACAAGTTTGAACTTATTTCAAAATAAAAATTAAAATAAAAAAGCATAGATTTTGAGATCAAAGAGTCCTGGCTTCAAACCTAAGCTCTATTACTTGTTTGCTCTATGGTCTTTCATAAGTTACTTTCATTGGGCTTTTTAGTGCTCCTATCTGTAAAATGAAGATTATAATACTTATTTTGCTGAATTATAAATTTTAAGAGTAATGTTTGCTTTGCACATAGTGGGTGCTTAATATATGGTAACTATTATCATTCCTATTCAACAGACCTGTGTTCGGTGAAAAGTCAGTCTATTGCTAGATTTGGCATAAGGGCCAAAGATTGCTGTTAACCTTAAAATGTGATAATTCTGAATCCCACTTTTCTTATCATGGTGAATAATGAAAAAACACTCTAATTGCTTTAGATCTTAACATTTTAAGAAATTGGACTGAAGGAAAACTATGACATAGGTTTAGAGATAAATCTGAATGTGTTTCTGGAAAATCTCCATTGCAACAGGAAAAGATCCCTTCAATCACAGGGAAAGTAACCTAAGTTAAGAAACCTAAAGCAAAAATAATTGATAATACAAAAAGAAGTTCCCATTAAAAAAAATCTAGCATACCTTAAGTTTAAGTGCATTTCTTCCATATATTTGACAGTTTACTATGGCAAAGTTGGTCATGGTTATTATAGTTTCATATCGTGTTACGTTAACAGTCTTAAGACCTCCACCATGTATAACATGTGCCTGTGAGTCTTCCTGGTTTTTAGATTTAATGATACCTAAATAAAATAAGAAAATATGAGACTTAAATGTTAGCACTTTGAATGAAAGTTAAAAGGTATTTATGTTATAGTAACAATGAATCATCATAAATAGGTTAGCTGTGTAAATCATCTGGAAGAGATTCCTCATGACCTTCATGCACCCAATCTCAGCTGGTTGCTAAACTGGGTGGTGGTGTGTGTTTTTCTTTTTTTCAAATATTAGTACAACTGTTATTCAAGAAGAAAACCATATGCTTATAGATTTCTATTTCTATTGATTTCTATTTCTATTTCTACTGATTCCATCAATCTCAGTCTTTTTGTGTTATATGCAAAAATATTTTTAAAAATTTTATTAGTAATTTATATAGACAACTTTTTGCTTCATAAAACTAATAATGGACATCATTTAATCATAAGTCAGATAGAGATCACCTCTCAAGGAAGAACCTTACTTTTTCTCCTAAGATCATCTTGATGCATGTTTCCAGTGCCTTATGTAATTCAGCTTTCTTCACTCAGTTTGAAGATCACACAAGAAAAAAATCCAAGCAACTCAGAAGTTAGCCAGGGATCATCTAAATTTACTTTATCATGACGCTTGTGGGGTCCATCACCTTCTATAAAAAATGACCTATCCAAGGATACACTGAAGTGCAGCAGAAAAATATTTTGAAATTTTGTAAAAAATTTTATATTCACAGCCATTCTTGCTGCATTATTTGCAGCAACATATTTTACAATCTCAGTAATTCTTATACTGCCACTGCTTCAACGAAAGGAAATAATGCATCCTAGGCCAGAGAAAACAATGTTCAATTTCTAGCTTCTAAAATAGGCCTGTGTGCCCATTAAAGATCAATTGATGTGAAAGTTAAGTGCAGCAGAAAGATATGTGATATGATATAGAGAGCCCTAGTTTTGGGAGAGAGAGTAGAGCAAAAAGGAGTATGAATTAAGACCTAAGTCTGTGGCCTGCTCCCAGCTCACTTATCCTTATGGATTAAGCCCAAGCAGTTGGATTTTGAATGAAAATGAAGTAAGTGGAGGTAGAGAGGTAAGTACAAATTCCTCTTCCTCTCTAAAGGGTGAAGACCCTTAAACTCACCTGAAACTTTTCAAAGATGGAACCACCAGAGTGGAACAAACTCGATAAATCAGAAATGGCAGCATGACTTGTTTCAGCTTATGATGTGACCCAGAAGTTAATTTATGTCACAGACAATAATACAGAACTTATGGGAGGCTAGTGGGCTCAGAGAGTCCTATGGTTGCCATAGTTATCAAAACTGTACTGTATATTTGAAATCTTAAAAGTTCTCATAACAAGAAAAAATGGTAACTGTGTGTGGTGATAGATATTAATCTATTGCGGCAATCATTTCATAATAAGTAAAACTGGAAAAAAAGAGAGGGTTCTGTAGTTGGAGTGTTCTATGTTTAATTTTTTTTTTTTAATTTTTATTTATTTATGATAGTCACAGAGAGAGAGAGAGAGGCAGAGACACAGGCAGAGGGAGAAGCAGGCTCCATGCACCGGGAGCCCCACGTGGGATTCGATCCCGGGTATCCAGGATCGCGCCCTGGGCCAAAGGCAAGCGCCAAACCACTGCGCCACCCAGGGATCCCGGAGTGTTCTATGTTTAATCTTTAATTGAATTATTATTTGTTATAATATTTTTCTGTTTTAGAGTTTTATCTGGCTCCTGTTTTTAAAAACAAAAATTCTAGTTCTCTGGTGAAATTCTCTAACTTATTCTTTATTTTCTTAAATGAAATAGTCACAATTATTTTAAAATCTTTGTTCAAAAACTTCACGAAATGATTCTATGGGTCTGTGTTCACTGTCTGTTCCTTTATACTGATTTTTTGTACTGTTTTTAGGATGCCTCAGGATTTCTTAAATTTAATGCTGGACATTGTGGATGAAAATTTTAAAGGATTTGGATAACGCTATGTCTCTCCAACAAGGGTTAACTTTTCATTGATTAGGCAAAAAGTATCACTTTGATTCACTAAGGATTGGTTTTGAGCTTTGTTAGGGATAATCTATTTTAGTTTTGTGCTTTTTTTCTAAAACGTCATCCTTATTTCTAAGACATGCTTCCTCTGGATCTTCAACTAAAAGCCCAGTGTGTTTACAAGGTCTCTAATTCTGGCAGAGATGTAATTCCATGTAATTCCAGTAACTGTCTTCCAGGCAACTATGAAATTATACGTTCACTTCCTTAGTATCTCAGCTGATGTTTTCTGCTGCTTCTTAGAGTATTATCCTGCACATGCAGGGCTTAGAAATCAGCAGATATGCATGCAGATTTTTGGATTCACCTCTCTCCTCTCTGAGATTTTGCGTCTCAAAACCCAGTTATATGGACAGCTCTGAGTCTGACGGCTATCTCCTCAACTCGGTAATACTACCACTTCCTACTTGTGCTCTGTTTTCTAACACCACAAATGACCTCAGGCAAAAGCCAAGGTAAATGTAGAGTTAACTCATGAGAGCTTCCATATTTCAAAGATTGTAGCCACTCAAGTCAGGCCTACAATAGTTACTCTCCAATACCTTCAATAGCTATTTTATATGCTCTGGGCAGCTTAAATTGTTGATTTTGGTGGGAGGCTTTGTCCTCCCTCCAATACAAGCTACTCAATCATAGACAGACCGAAAGTCTTGAAGTTATTTTAAAATCTGTATCTGATTATTGTAACACCTGGATCTCCTGTAGGTATGATTTTACTGCTTAGTTTTCTGCTAGTTTTCATTCATTTTGTCTCTCTTTTTGTCTACCACATGATTGTGAATTGTTTACTACATACTGTATTGGTGAAATTATTTGTAGAAATAATGTGAGTCTAGGATGACACAGTTTTCTTTAAAGATGACTTTTCATTTTTTTCCCCTGGTAACTAAAGTCAAAGCACTTAACAGTGTCTGGCACATGGAAATAATAACTTTCATTATTTCATGTTTATCTGCCCCACCCAGATTAAGAATACTTCAGCTTTTATGTTCCCAATATCAGTACAAAGTTTGGTTTATAGTCAATGTTTTTTTTTAATATTTATTTATTCATGAAAGACACAGAGAGAGAGAGAGGCAGAGACACAGGAGGAGGGAGAAGCAGGCTCCCCGCCAGGAGCCCGACATGGGACTCGATCCTGGGACCCCAGGATCGCGCCCCGGGCCAAAGGCAGGCACTAAACCGCTGAGCCACCCAGGGATCCCCTATAGTCAATGTTTAAAAAAATATTTGCTGAGTTAATTTGCTTAAAGAGCTGAAAATAAGTGAGACACATATGTGAATCACGCATGCATACACCAATACACAAAATCACGAATATTTTTATAGAGAGATAAACTTATATACAGTTTTTGAAGTATGATATAGCATTTACCTTCAGAAAGGCTTGGCGTGATTTGCCTTGGAGCACTTTCTAGATTTTCAGACTCTGTTACTTGAGTTTCTAGAAAAAAAGAAACCTCTTTTGGATACTTGTGGAAATTCATATTGCAGGTGCTTATGATTTCATTGTAATTATTCATCTTTTAATTAATTTGTATTATTCACGGAAATGTGTCCATGAAGACATCCAACAGCACTGGCATTCTGCTCCTAGAGTTCACCTACATTACCTTCTGAATGACCATTCATTCTCACTGCTCTTTTATATTGACTTTTCTGATCCTTTGAACTTGCTCATCTGTTTCCCACTACCACCATCTGCGTAGAGCACCCAACTTGACCTTGGGAGACTTGAAAGGTCAGTACTTCTGTTATTGCACTGTGGCTCATGTATTGGATATGTAGACAAAAAGTGATCCCAACATCCCAACCTGCAAACCCACCCTTTGCTGTGTGCCTTCTCTCCCTTTTGCTCTACTTCACCCCGTTATTAGAAACCATGTTCAGAATAGACTTACCTAACAAAGACTGTCTGTGAGGTTTTCTTGGCAATACTGGTGATGGTATGGAGATGAGACCTGGAAAATGAGTAATACTTAGTATCACAGCAGTTTTTTCTTTAAACCGTGGAGACCACCATCTTTCAGCTTTAACACGCGTAAGTTCTGGTACAGGGCTTGGCACTGTTGCACGTGGACCTACCAGTTGTTGCTTAAAAGTATAGGTTTTATCCTTTGATGATAGTAGATACTCAGAGCCAACTTTCTTGTGTTTGGGAGTAATAGCTTGAGAAGTGGTGCTTGAAGGTCCGGAGAGAATCAGAATGTCTTTGAACATGTCACCAAAATAAATATTTGTAATTTTTGATGCCGCTTCTTTTGATTTTCTTGAAATTTTCATTTGGCTTGTTTCTTTCCCAAAAATTCGACTTGAGGCTGAATGAGAGCTTGGAAAGAATATGGAACCAGTAGCAGTCTCTGGAATGTGCCAGGAGGCACTCTTATTGGATTTCCTGGATATTGAAATAGTAGTCACTCTTTCTGGTATATAATGATCGAGAAAGAGATTTTGGATGTTGACAAGGGCTTGTGATTGATCTCCTGAAACAGCATCAGGAAAACTAGTTTTCCTTCTTTGAATTAAAGTGGTTTCATCATGAGTGAACTTTACATGTTTTGCCTCAGTTTTACCAGTCTTGGCTAAACAAGAAAAAAAATTTTTTTTGAAAAAGCACAATTAGTTCATATTTATCAAGGCATCGGGAACAAAACTATTAATGTCTTAGCATCCATAGCTTTTCTGTATTTACTCATCTTCTTTCACCTTCTAAAAATTTCTGTATATGGCTGTTCAGCTATCAGGACTTCTGTTTAGCTGACTGCGGTAAAGTGTGAGTGATCAGTTGGAGAATTGGAAAGACTAGATTGTATTAAAAGATTTAGAAAGGGTAGGGAGCAACTCTTGGATGAAGAGAATTGATAGAAGAGTAGGCTAGTAAGGGAGTTTTCTGAGCAGTTGCTAATAAAACTGGATATACAGAAGCGCCAAAAGGCTCTGGATGAAGTTTTGTTATTCATCATTTATCATTATCTCTTCCTCATTTGAAACTTTTTTCGGCAAAGACTTACATTTCTTCTCAGTGCCAAATGTCAGACCAATGTCTGAACATGGTAACATCCTGATACTGGCTGCAAGGTACTAAAGTTCAGTTGGGTTGCAATGATAAATGTTCTATTCTCTCTTAGGTCTGAAAAATGCTCTGTGCCTGCATCTTAGATACCTCACTACACCATATATGCTCTCTCTTTCCCCTGTGAGTGAATGTTACGTGACTTTTTCCCCATTGTCTCAGTTGAGTACAATAAATGATGAGGACCTCTACATTCTAAGGGAGGGATAACAGCCTCATGAAGGCAAGGCTTGCAAAGAGATGGTCAAAGTAAACCTGACTCTCACCCTTCTGAGGTCTACATATAAGAGATGGCTAGAGACTGGCCTGAGTTCAGAGAGAGGCATTCTCCTGAATAGAGCTGTTGGAGTGCTCTGTGTTTCCCCAACTTTCCCCTCCCTGTGGTGGGTGCAAGAGGATGATCTTCCCTCCACCTCAAATCATGTCAGGGGAGATCTCAGAGAACCATTCATAGAGAAGAGGAGTGTATGCCACAAGGAGAAAATAATCTCACTACTCCCCTACGCACGTCCCCCACTAATACCTCCAAAGTAGCAAAAAAACAAAAAACAAAACAACAACAACAACAAAAAAAAACTCTTAGGCCCTTCAGTGCAGTGTTTCGGTTGGAGCAAGGCAAGAGAATCCTTGAAACTACTTGATCTGCATCTCCTGGCATTTCAGGGGGTACAGAGACTAATGCCTGGATTCTCACCTTCACTTCACTCTTTCTTTCCCACCCTTAGACCCACCGACAGAGAAACAGAAACTACAGTGTAAGTTGGGAAAAAGAAGTAAAGAACCAAGTGTAAGAACTCATCATCCCCCTGTTCCCTTTGACTCATCTAACAATTAGCAGACCTAGTCTGACCTGGGAGAAGGGGCAGGGCTTGACTGCATGCTAAATAAAAATAACAATTTGGATTGAACTATTTGTTTAATGTCTAAAAATGAAACAAGGCTAATAGCTGAAAGTGATGAGAAAAGCCTTGGAAGAGCAAGATGTGTGCCTTGTGAGTTTGAAGGGCAGTAAGAGGAGAAGGAGAATGTTTGCTTCCTGTTTATATGGAACTAATAAAAACTGACTTGTTCAATAGCATGGTTACACCATTTTCACCTTTTTTTTCTCTCTTCCATATTAAGACAAAATAACACAAGCAAAATCCTCAACAAACTCCAGAACTCCTTCCAACCACCACCATCTCACCATGTTTATCCTTCTCTTCAATGGCAAACTAATTTACACTCAATTTGATGTGTTTCTCCACCCATCTCTGTTCCGTTTGTTGTGTCACTTTAATCTAACTTTTAATTAAATCAATGGACTTTATTTTTAGAACAGTTTCAGATATAAAAAAAAAAAAGAACTTGAGCAAGAGTATAGTTCCTGTACATTCCCTTCCCCTGCACACAGTTTTATCTATTATTAACATCTCGCATTAGTGTAGTACATTTATTACAATTGATGAACCAATGTTGAGAATTAAAGTTCATAGTTTACATTAGGGTTCATTCTCTGCGTTGTACAGTTCCACAGATTTTGCCAAATGTGTGATGCCATGCATCCACTAGTACAATAACATAAAAACTGATTTCACTGTCTTAAAATTCCCCTGTGCTTTAGCTATTCAACACTCTTCCTCTCCCTGAACAAACTTCTGGCAACCACTGATTTTTTTTTTTTTACTGCAGTATTGTTTTGCCTTTTGGACACTTGTGAAAATTCATGTTGAGTGTGCTATGATTTCATTATAATTATTCATTTTTTAATGAATGTGTATTATTCATGGAAATGTGCCCATGAAAGCATCCATCTGCATTGGCATTCTGCTTCTAGAGTTCATCTAGATTGCCTTCTGAATGATTAACTAGATAGATAGATAGATAGATAGATAGATAGATAGATAGTCAGGCACCCCTGGGTTTGCTTTTTATCTGCTGTAACAACTTGTCTTTTAATTGGTATCCTTGGACCGTTCATTTTTAATGAATTATGGACATTATTGGCTTAATATCTGACACATTTATAAAGTTTTCTATTCATTCCTATTGTTTTGCTGCTTGTTTTTTTTTTTCTTTTTTAAAAATTTCTCTTCCTGGGATGCCTGGGTGGCTCAGCGGTTGAGTGTCTGCCTTTGGCTCAGGTCATGATCCCAGGGTCCTGGGATTGAGTCCCGCATCGGGCTCCCCACAGGGAGCCTGCTTCTCCCTCTGCCTGTGTCTCTGCCTCTCTCTGTGTGTCTCTCATGAAAAAATAAATAAAATATTTTTAAAAATACTCCCTTCCTTTTCTTCTTTTTCTGACTTCAGTTGAGCATTTTATGATTCAGTTTCTCTCCTTCAGTTTCTCAGTTTCTCTCTTAGCATATCAATGATACTTCTCTTTAAAAAATTTTAAGTGGTTTCCCTGAAGTTTTCGATCTATATTCACAATTAATCTAAGTCTACTTTATTTTATTATTTTTTTAAAAATATTTTATTTATTTATTCCTAAGAGAGAGAGAGATAGAGGCAGAGACACAGGCAGAGGGAGAAGCAGGCTCCATGCAGGGAGCCTGACGTGGGACTCGATCCCGGGTCTCCAGGATCAGGCCCTTGGCTGAAGGCAGCGCTAAACTGCTGAGCCACCAGGGCTGCCCAACTTTCTTTTATTTTTAATTGGTATATACTTTATTGGTTGATATTAATACTTTAAATTCCAGCTATCTTGACATGCAAAAAAAAAAAAAAGAAAAAGAAAACTTAAGTTTGATGTGCTCATTTAGAAAGGATATTTAATTTATAATAAAAAGTTTATTCTATTGTCCTTTCAAAGTTTCCTCTCACTTGCTTTTCAAACCATTATGACCTGGAATTTTCTCTCTCTACTACTAAAGCTGTTATGACAAAATAATTATTGATAATCTGGTTGTTAAACCTAACAGATACACATTTTTAGTTATGTTATTTGACATCTTTTTAGCATCTGACCCTTTAATTCACTCTCTTTTCCATGAAATTCACTCTTTCCTTGGCTATCATGAGAACACCATCATTTCTTCATTAATGCCACCTGGCCATTTATCTTTCTCTAGACAAATCCTTCTTTCTCAATTTACCATTTGGTATTCCCAAAGGTTCTAACATTATCCCTCCTCTCACTTTAACTAATTTTCCATACACAGTAATAATTCTAAGTCTGGTCTGGAAGCCCTAAGCACCTCAGACTTACTATGTCTATACAAAACTCATCAGTAGTTTAGATAGAGATATATCTGATATCTAGTCACACAGATGTGTACACACCCACACACACACACACACACACTGGAATCTTGGATTTCTCTTGTATTAGCTTCTGCTAGCTGCTGTAACAAATTACCACAAACTTGGTGGCGTAACACAACAGAAATGTATTCTCTCACACTTCTGGAGGTCAGAAACCAAAATTGTACCACTGAACCAAAACTCAAGGTGTCAGCAGGGCCATATTTCCTCTGAACTCTCTTGTAGAGAATCCATTCCTTGCCTCTTCCAGCTTCTGGTGGCTGCCAGCACTCCATGGCTCGTGGCCACATCACACTTATCTTCAAGGCCAGCATCTTCCAATCTCTCTTTGCTCCACCTTCATATCACCTTTTCTTCTGTGTAATCTCTCTCTGCCTCTCTCTTATAAGAATGTAAGTGATTGCATTTTGGGTTCACCTGTATAATCCAAAATAATATTTCATCACAAGATCCTTAACTTGATCATATCTGTAACCCCACTTGAACATTTTCTTTCTTTTTTCTTTTCTTTTTTTTTTTCTTTCTTTCTTTTTTTTTTTTTTTTTTTTTTTTTTTTTTTGGCTGTAAAGGATAACATTAACAGGTTCTAAAGATTAGGACATTGATAATTTCTGTGGGATTGTTTTTCAATCTGCCTATACTTCCGATTCCTCAGCCCTCACGTTTAACATACTCAATCACCTCCAGACTACACTCAAATTATATATGTCAGTTCTAAAGCTTCTAACTCCCTACCTCTTCTCCCCTGCTCCACTCCCCTGTCCTTTTCTACCTTGAAAATCAATAAAGAAGTGAGCTGTTGTTCTGATGGACTCGTGTCCCATCTTCATTTGGTTTACAGTGGAGAAAAGGATTGAAAACTCAATAACCTCATGAAGTTCCACTGTTTCAGAGTAGAAAGATAAGACATTGATCGAATGACTTCCAAAAGCCATGTGTCATATTAGTGCTGGAGCTAAGACCAGGATTCAGATCCCTATACTTCCACTCTAGGGCATTTTTTACTTTCCAGGTTGCTGCAAGTCAGTATATAATGGCAGGCCACACGAGATGTAGTACAAGCAGTATAATATCTCACAACTACACAATGATTTTATAGTTTATGAAATGCTTTCACACTGGCTATTGCATTTTAAACCTCTTCTCTCATAGTTAAGTGACATTTTTTAAAAACCCAGATTTCCCTTCTAATTTTCACAGCCAGCATCCTAGTCTACATCGCTTTAGCTTCACCCTTGATTTTCTGATACAGCTGGATAACATTTCATCAAGCCATCTGAATCTTCTCAGTAATGATTCAGATATCTTAGTTTGGTGAATAAAAATCTATGTGAATTGGGTCCACTTCACCTAACCTTGCTGGGTAGTAATTCATTAATTTCCAATGGAAACCTTCAAATACTCTAATTATTACTGACAATCACAAAGCCCAAACTCCCCACTTGTAATTTCCTTTCTTATGTTGGTCACAGTGTGTGGAATACTTTTTCTTAGTAGCCAATCGAAATCATTTCCTTCTTTCAAAGTCTGCCTCAAACCTTATGCAATCCATCTTTCTTGATATAGCCCACACTGCTGTTCTCATTCAATACACATTTAACACATACCGTGTGCCAGCTGTACACACAGTGCTGACGGTGCAATCACACAGCACAAACCTTACTACCATCAAATATGTCACAGTTTGGTATAGACACTAGGCAGGTAACCAGTTACACCAGGTATGATGAGTGCTTAGTAGGAGTAAACACGGAATACTATGGGAGCATAAAGGGAAGTACTCTGTGAAGGGAGAAGAGGTGCTTAGGGAAATCCTCCCAACGAAGATACTATCTGTGTCTTCTCAGTTCCAGACTTGCCTAGTTTTTGATGTTTCCCTCATGATTTTTTCTTTTTTCTAATGTATTAAATTTCTCCTTTTCTAATAGACTCTCCTCCGCCATCAAAAACTACACAGGTCTCCTCTATAAAACATATTTCATTCCACCCTTGCTAATTCCTCAAGTCTTAGTTCAAGCCCTACTCCTGCCCCAGTCCTCTCTCACGTCTATGAACTACTACTGTCTGTACCACTAATTGGATATAAATTCTATGCTGCCTTACACTGTTATTTAAGGATTTTATTTTACGTGTATCTCGTGTTTAGAACTTGATTACAGGTCTTAAAATGTCCTAAAAGGCAGGCGCCAAGTCATTCAAATCATTAATTCCCCATGGCATCTAGCATCGTATGCACATTATAGATATTTCAGGGTTTAATTTCAGTGTTTGAATATTCATTTTTAGAAACAGTACTTGAGTCATTTTAAGCTAATGAATTCATTCAACAAATATTTTGAACACTTACTGTATGCAAAGTACTCTACCAAGAACCTTTGGGAACACAGGATTAATAACAGTCAAGGTCATAGAAGCTCTGAGGTGCCAAAAGGCAGGAGAGCCCCTGTCCCTCCCATCCCTCCTACCCTTTGCCCCAGACAAAGAATTTGTCAGCCCTGTACTCTGTACTCCCAGATAAACTTCAACGATAAGATGAATGAAAAAAAACTACAACAAAAGAACTGGTAGTGTGCACTAAATCCACATAACTGTCGGCATTACTCTTACAGAACAGGTGGTAAATGTAGAAATACAGAATGCCAAAGAAATGTAGAAAGGATATAACAAAAAGTTGAAAGGGGAAGTGGGATAGGAAATTGGAGGTGGGATAGGCGTGTTGAATACATCTTTAATAGCCATGAATCAAAGGTAATAATTTAACATTGTAAATCAAGTGACAGGCTAGGCATATTTTAACAGTATAAATATTGATACTAAGATAAGGAAATACATTATAAAATAACAAAGACAAGCAAATAAAATCAGGTGGTTGAGGAGATTGAAAAGGGGAAAGTAGAAATATACTAATTTTATCATTGCTCTAAGTAAGGAGTCAATAAATACCACATACAGAAATAAAGGATTAAGGGTAGGATATAAAGTTTTAGTTCTTCAAGTGGAGATTTATTAATCTTCACTTCATAGCACTTATCACAGGGTAATTCTACATTTACTTATATGATTATTTGATCCAACCAGAGGATAACCAAAGAAAAGGATGGATAAGGTCTCTTTTGCCTACTATTACACCCCCGCCCCCCATTCCTACCACTGGGCTCAGAAATATGGTCAATTCTTGTTTTCCGTGACAGTTCTGTTCTATAAAAATCTGTGAGCACTGAAATTATCCAATACTGAGCCATGGCTTCTAGGAAAAATTGGAAACTAATAGGGTTCGTTTCCTCTAAGCCTTTGGTCTCAACAGAATCAGCAACCAATCAATACATAATCTTTCACATGTATTTCTATTTAAAGACACTTTAATATATATCGTTGATTCATTAATACTGAACAAACAGCCAACAGCACTGTAACTCATGCCTGAAGGAAGCTTAACCAACACATATGTTCTCGTCTGTAAGTCACAGCACAGTCTTCTGCTGCTTGGGAACACCAGACAGCCCTTGAGCACTGTTTTAGACAGCAGAAACACCAACGAAAAGCACAAACATTCTAAAAAATGTGGCACTGAGAAAAAAGAATGAAGACAGACGGAGCCAAGGGCTGTTGTTTACAGGATGAGAGCTGAAACAAGAAGGCAGCGCACATCCCTCCCTGGCCATCAGCTGGGAATCTGGGTCTTTGCCGCCCAGAACATACGCACCCACTAATGACCGAGAGTCACCATGTGTAAGACTCTCCTCCTGACAGTCTCATCTATTATAAAAAAGGGAGAAAGAACTCTCTCTAGGGCTCTGAAGTGTTGTTTCTGATCTATCCTTGAGTTAGAAAGACAAAGTCCAGCAAAAGGTACCGCTTTGGGGGTTAGAAATCATTTGAGCAGTTAGGTAAACCTGCACCTATAGGATCCATAGACAATGAGGATCAACTGAACTGTACCTGTAGAACTGAATCGGAGGTTAGCACCCCCAACAAACATTTGTACCATTACCGGTTATTAGTGTGGGTCTTCTTCACGATTGTGATTCTGAACTGTGCAGGCTGAGAAATTCCTATGAAAAATAAGGAAACTTAATAACATATCTGATTAATTACACATACCTGTAGGGACTTTCTTCTTACTTAAAGGCAGTTTAGGGAGTTTGGGAGGTAAAGGTCTTCGAAGCAGTTGTGGGTGGTTTTGCATTGTAATTGCCAGCAAGCGCTCTTTTTCACAGCTATTGGCTAAGTGAGAATTGAAAACGTTTTGAGTGTGTTTGGATTATTGCGGGAAAATCATTAATTTGAATCCAGATTACATCTTAGTGAAAATCTTTCTGTGCTAATACTGTACTGAGTCCAAGCAGAATTCCTATAAAAGAGAGGATAAGGGGAAAAAATTATTCAAAACTTCTAGAAAGAAGCTAGATAAAATTCAGGTTCTTAACACAGAATTTTAAAATACATATACGGTCACCAATCAGGATCATCCTAAAATTTCCCACGTTAGCAAAACGTTCAGTCGGCTACTGTCTCATCATCTAGTAAATACTGATTTCCCGGAACAGTAGAAATAACAACACTCTTTTTTTTTCTCTCTCTTTTCCTTCAAAATGTGATCATTTTACATATTTGGGAAAAGAATTGCTCCCTCCATGATAGCCTCTCGAGACCCACAATATCTAAGTATTCACAAGTAAGTTGTTTTCTTTCTGTAATAATGACTTGTTTTAAAGTTCAACCACGACTAGTTGGGTTACACTGTTTAATCAAAAAAATAAGATGGTCTTTAATATAATGAGATTTTCCAGGATCTCTGTTCCAATTAGGACTATTTAGAAATGATGCCAGAAGATGGAACATCCGCCCCCCCCCCAAAAAAAAAACATGCTCAGGGCAGCATCAAAGTGCCCGGCACACCACTATTCGGTGGACAGTCCAGAAGGAAGGCTCTGGCCTTGCAGAGGTGCTTGGGGCCGTTTTATTCCCCCAAAGATAACTTTGCACACAAGCGCTCAAGGTGTGGTCCCTGTTGGTCCACTAGACGCTGGCAATTTTCCTCCCGAAGGGTCGGAGAAGACCGGCTGGACTCCTACACTAGTCCTTAAGGCGATCAGCTGCTTCTCAGAATAACGGGCTTTTTCCTCTTTTCTTCGTTTCCTCGGAATTTAGGCAGCGAGGTGAATATAAAGGTCAAGGGAGGTTGCGGGCCTTCCCGCAGGGTGCTGACGGCAGGGTAAGCACCGAGGTTACCCCGGTCCCCTGGCGGGGCGCGGCCAGAGGCTGAGGAGACGGGCCTAGAGCAACGGCAGCCGGTGATGCTGCGCCGCCCGCGGGCCTGGCCCGCGCTCAGGGGAGGGCGGGGCGGGCGGGGCGGGCGGGGCCGGTGCTCCAGGGGAGACCAGGGGAGGGCGGGGCCGAGCGGGGTGGGCGGGGCCAGGCGGGGCGGGCGGGACAGGAGCTCAAGGGGAGACCAGGGGAGGCGGGGCCGGGGGAGGGCGGGGCCGAGCGGGGGCGGGGCCAGGCGGGGCGGATGGGGCAGGAGCTCAAGGGGAGACCAGGGGAGGCGGGGCCGGGGGAGGGCGGGGCCGAGCGGGATGGGAGGGGCCTACGCTCGAAAGGAGACCAGGGGAGGCGGGGCCGGGGGAGGGCGGGGCCAGGGGGCGGGTGGGGCAGGAGCTCAAGGGGAGACCAGGGGAGGCGGGGCCGGGGGAGGGCGGGGCCCGAGGGGGGTGGCGGGGCCAGGCGGGGCGGATGGGGCAGGAGCTCAAGGGGAGACCAGGGGAGGCGGGGCCAAGCGGTGTGGGCGGGGGCGGGGCCGATGCTCGAGGGGAGACCAGGGGAGGCGGGGCCGAGCGGGGTGGGCGGGGCCAGGCGGGGCGGGCGGGACAGGAGCTCAAGGGGAGACCAGGGGAGGCGGGGCCGGGGGAGGGCGGGGCCGAGCGGGGGCGGGGCCAGGCGGGGCGGATGGGGCAGGAGCTCAAGGGGAGACCAGGGGAGGCGGGGCCGGGGGAGGGCGGGGCCGAGCGGGATGGGAGGGGCCTACGCTCGAAAGGAGACCAGGGGAGGCGGGGCCGGGGGAGGGCGGGGCCAGGGGGCGGGTGGGGCAGGAGCTCAAGGGGAGACCAGGGGAGGCGGGGCCGGGGGAGGGCGGGGCCCGAGGGGGGTGGCGGGGCCAGGCGGGGCGGATGGGGCAGGAGCTCAAGGGGAGACCAGGGGAGGCGGGGCCGAGCGGGGTGGGCGCCCGGGGCCTACGCTCGAGGTGAGACCAGGGGAGGCGGGACCGAGCGCTCCGTGGGCGGGGCCTGCGCTCGAGAGGAGACCAGGGGAGGCGGGGCCTAGCGGGGTGGGCGGGGCCTGCGCTCGAGGGGAGACCAGGGGAGGCGGGGCCGAGGGGTGGGCGGGGCCAGGCGGGTGGGCGGGGCAGGAGCTCAAGGGGAGACCAGGGGAGGCGGGACCGAGCGCTCCGTGGGCGGGGCCTGCGCTCGAGAGGAGACCAGGGGAGGCGGGGCCGAGCGCTCGCGTGGGCGGGGCCTGCGCTCGAGGGGAGAACAGGGGAGGCGGGGCCGAGCGCTCGCGTGGGCGGGGCCTGCGTTCGAGGGGAGACCAGGGGAGGCGGGGCGGGTGGGCGGGGCCTGCGCTCGAGGGGAGACCAGGGGAGGCGGGGCCGGGGGAGGGCGGGGCCGAGGGGTGGGCGGAGCCAGGCGGGTGGGCGGGGCAGGAGCTCAAGGGGAGACCAGGGGAGGCGGGACCGAGCGCTCGCGTGGGCGGGGCCTGCGCTCGAGGGGAGACCAGGGGAGGCGGGGCCGAGGGGTGGGCGGGGCCTGCGCTCGAGGGGAGACCAGGGGAGGCGGGGCCGGGGGAGGGCGGGGCCAGGCGGGTGGGCGGGGAGACCAGGGGAGGCGGGACCGAGCGCTCGCGTGGGCGGGGCCTGCGCTCGAGGGGAGACCAGGGGAGGCGGGGCCGGCGCTCGAGGGGAGGGCGGGGCTGGCCTGGGGGAGGCCGACGGGCGTGGCAAGAGTTCGAGGGGAGAGGGGACGGCGGAGCCGGCGCTCGAGGGAGGGCGGGGCCGGGCGGGGTGGGCGTGGCCAAGCCCGGGCGTAGCAGGCGCTCGAGGGGAGAGTGGGCGGGGCCGGGCCGGGCCGGGTGGGCGGGGCCTGCGCTGGAAGAGAGCACGGGGCGGGCGGGGCCGGGCGGGGCCGGGCGGGGCGCGTGCGCGCGGAGGGTCGGCGGGCGCGCGCATCCCGGGCGGGGCCTGGCGGCGGAGTCGTGCTGCGGGGCGAGGCTGCGGGCGGCGGGGCTGGAGGAGAGGTCCGCACCGCGCGCCGCTGCTGTACGGATCCCCGTGGTGACAACCGTTATTCCTATTCTCCTTCTTGGTGACGAGGACCCCTGTTACCTGCTTACGCCTCTGGATGACAGGACGTCCTAGCTGGGGTCCGGGCTGGCGTCCGTTCAGGCTGCACCTGGGCGCAGCGGGGCCGCGTGGCTGAGTCCGCCGAGGCCCCCGAGAGGCGGGGCTTGTGTTTCCTTTCTCCTCCTTTAGTGCAGACTGTTTTTGTCTTTCTGGCCCTTCCTTCCAGGTTCCTGGGTGGGGAGAACCTGGGGAGGCACCGGGACGTGCAGGGCGCAGCGGGCTTGGAGGGAAGCCGGTGGTTTGGGCGATCGCTGGTCTGCGTGCAGGTGTCGGTGCACCTGTGGGTCCGCGCTCGGTGCATCGTGGGTTTGCACGGGTGTGCGTGCTTCTCGGGAGGCTGGAGGGGGGCAGAGCGCGAGGCGGAGACCCCAGCAGCTCGGTGGGTAAAGCCCAGCTCCGAAGGGGGAGCCGATGGAGCTTCCTCCCGGTCTGGCTTTTTTCTTAAGTACAAGTGTAGGAACTTTAGTAACAGGTGTTGGGAGAGGAGAGACTCCTGCATAAATCTAGCTTTGGGGATCTTTCAAGCCTAACCAAGCCTTCCCTTTTTTACCCCTTAGGAGCATGCATGCATTTTAAAAACAGTCCATGAAAAAAAGTGGGAAAGTATAAGAGTGTTGCATCAGACTCTGGGAAATATGCACCTTGGTTTTTGTTTTTTGTTTTTTTGGTTTTTTTTTAGCATAATTAGCACGTGGTTTCTTTTTCCTTGTAGATGATTGTGTCCCAGTGAGACTGTGGCGGCTGCCAGGAGGTTGGTTATTCCACTTTGCCCTGTGCCTACTCCATAGGTTGATTAGCCTCTCAGACCAGAAAGTTGACAGCAATAGGCGGATCCGGTTGCTAGGTTTTGTCTCAAATAATATTCGTTGAGCATTTTTTTTTTTTGTAAGTCTGGGGAAAAAAAAGTTTATGTTTTTAGGCGTAAAATGCATATCTCACATACATAAATCTGCATTCCGATGTTTAAATTGAGTCAGGTGCCTGTGCTCCTAAAAGTTGTTGGAACCACTAGAGCCACTGAAATTCAGTTTTACTGACCAATGCCTGGCCTTTAAAATGTTTGCTTAGGATTGCATGGTCACAGGCAAGGCCATGTGCTCATCAATAGTTTTTTTTTTTTAAATGCTTTGTCACAAATGGAGTCAGACACCAGGCTTCATTCCCTGCAGATTTTTTTCTGGCAAGTCCCAGGCTGAACCCTGGGCTGTTTAACATGGACATGATGTACAAATGCAGGCTGGATTTAGAAAGCCCAGATTGCATTCAACTTAGATTTTTTTACGAGTATTATTTATTAATTTTTTTTACCATTTTTAATTTTTTACTATTTACTATTTTATTTTACTATTTATTAATTTTTTTACTACCTCAATTTTTTTTCCTTTTAAAAAAAATCGTGACCCTTTAAGTACTGCAGCTCCATCTTTGATTTTAAGGGTCTTTCTTACCTATGACGTAGGGTCAGCCTATTTATTTGTCCCATTAGCTTTGCAGTTTGGCAGTACCATGTGACGAAGCTTTTGCGGAAGGGAACCACCACCCTTTCTCACTCTTTTAGCAGATTGTATTAGGGAGGCCCGGGTAGTGGTGAGCCAAGGTCATATACATCTTGTGTTTCTGTGCTTTTTTTTTTTTTTAATGTTGCTAAACTGAGATAAAAGCTTATGCAAAAGCAACCCAAGGCACCCCGCAGGTAATGCTATTGATTTTCCTAATGCGTGGGGAATACGTGGGGAACCTCAGATTCGCCTCTGCTGCAAAAGTGTAGAGACTGTTACTAGAAATCTTTACTATTTTCCAATATCCCTCTCTCCTTTATTTTCCTTTTAAACATAACAGGTGTACTGAGCAGTTTCATCAGCGTAGATTTAATCGAACATTTTACTGTATAGAAATAACTGCAGTAATCTGTATCCTTATGCTTATAATTAGGTTTTTAGAAGTCCTTTTTTTAAATGAAGAGTTATTTTTGAGTGCACAGTGGTTAAACTACTGAGTCCCCACGGTAACCCAGGGCACCGAAATACTTTCAAGAAAGAGACATTTTCTTGGTCTGAGTTTATCTATTCAGTTATATATACGGTACTGGGAATGTCTTTACTCTTCACCAGTCACGTGGCTTAAATGTATATACATCTATTTCGTGTGTTTTCATTTTGCTGCATAGAGAACAGTTTTATATTTTCTTAAATGTAAATAAAGATGTTTTGAAGCTGCTTTTCTTTTTACCTCTCATATCTAAAAATTTCATCTCTGTTCTTAACTATTTTAATTATTTCTGGCCAGATACTTAGTTGTTTCTTTTTGTCTTTCGGGATGATAGTTATTTCCTTTATTTGAAGTAGAGATTGATCCTAAGAGTCTCTTAAAAAAAAAAAATTAGAGGTGCCTGGGTGGCCCAGTCGGTTAAGTGTCTGCCTTCGGCTCAGGTCATGATCCCGGGGTCCTGGGGTCAAGACCCTACATCTGCATCGGGCTCCCTGTTCAGTGGGAAGTCTGCTTGTGCCCCTCTCCCCTCTTCTTGTGCTTGCACACTTGCATGCGCTCTCTCTCTCAAATAAAAATAAAACCTTTTTTAAAATAAAAATTTTAAAAATCATTACTAAAGAAATGATTTAAAAATCATTAATAAGAAAATATCACACAACTTGAATCATAGAATTAAAAAAAAAAATCCTAAAGTAATGAAAGGATATTGTCTGTTTTTAAAAGCGTATTTGTGAATTCACTCATTTATTCCAGAATGATTTGTTGGAAACCTGCTATGCATAAAGTACTTTGTAGGTGCCAAACTTTAAACTTTATTAAAACTTAAAATGGTGTGAGGATTTATAATTTTAGACATTGAAATGAAATTTTAAATCATTTTCAAAGGCTTTATTTATCTATAATTATATCTACTTGAGGTTTTTAAAATTTTTTAACTTTTTTTTTATTATGTTGTTTGGCTAGAATAGTGTTATTTATTCACACTACCCCCAATACTTGGAAACAATTGTGTATTTGCTTCAGTGATGGTTTTAGATTGTCCGCACCCAGCAGATAGTAGATATCTGTGTATATATTCTGTGACTGTGTCCTTCACCAAAAAAAGGTAAATAATATTTGTTTCCTTAACGTTAGGTTGACTGAGCAACATTGCCTTTGGTGCTGTGGATGACGGAAATGTCAATGTCGGTTACTTATTCTGAGGGAGGCACTGTTCTAAGCCTTGGTTTTGTTTTATCTTCTCTACAATTATCATGCTAATTGAACATTCTAGAACCTGCGTCAAATTTCCACCAAAGGCAGCAGAACACAGCTCAGCTCAGCGGGGTTCAAATCCCTGGCTGCCCCTTCTTAGCTCTTTGCCCTTGGACCAGCTGCTGAACTTCTCTAAGCCCCTGTGGTTTCCTCACCTGTGAAATTGGGGTAAAGTGAGACCTAACTCCAGGTATTAGGATCTAAGGCAATCATCTGCGTCTAGAATTTAGTTTTGTAACGCACACAGATGAGGCCTCATTAGAGGCTAATTGTTAGAAGACAAATGGCCCAGCTGTCCTGGCTGTATTGTCCCTGCTTTCTGTGATAATAGTTGATGATCTATTATCTTTTTTTAATTTTTATTTATTTATTCATGAGAGACACAGAGAGAGAGAGAGAGGCAGAGGGAGAAGCAGCTCCGTGCAGGGAGCCCGATGTGGGACTTGATCCTGGGTCTCCAGGATCATGCCTGGGCTGAAGGCAGGCTGAGCCACCCAGGGATCCCCGATCTACTATGTATCATCAACAAATGCTGGGTGAATCCTGGGCATTTGTTCATAAAATAGCACACCTAGTTTGCTACTGTCCTCCTCAGGGCAGAGAAGGAAGCCTGCAGCTCTCAGATTGTAAAACAGGTACCTGCTCTAGCCAGGTCCTACGGTCTGTTGCAGAGCCTGATACACACACACACACACACCCCACCCCGGGCTGCAGAGGAACTGCTGGTACCCAAAGGGTCCAAGTGAGTGATGTAAGCGAGGAGACCTCGATTCGTCCTCCACATGAGTCAGGTCTGCGAGCTCCGCCAGCATTGATTGCGCTGGACCAAGTCCATGGTGGGTCTGGCCGGGTGACCCGAGGATGAAAGCCGCCTTGTGCTCAGCACCCGCCGGGCCAGCTGGCTGGAGACCCTAGCAAAGGTGGTAAAGGCACAAGGGCTGCAATGCGCCCCACCTCCCCATGGTAGAGGGCAGGGCGTTCTGGAAGCGCCTAATCCTTCCCAGGCGTTTTCTCCTGTGCATGTTCATCTCCTGAGTCCTTGCAACCGGCGGGGATTTAGTCCTAAGCGTGTAAGGTGGGTGCGCTGCCCCTGCGTCTAGTCTCCCAAGAAGACCTGTAGCCTTCGGAGCAAGGTGAGCTGCAATGCTCGGTGATGCCACGCTTCCTTCCGAGGCGCGCAGCGGTGACCTGCAGCAGCCGATGTAGTCCGTGGCCTTGCCCTCCAAACCCCATCGTTCTGCTCTCTGCTCACGCCCCGGACTAAGCGTGTGTGCTTTGTTCTTAAGTGTCACGGGGCTAAACGGGTGTGCGTGCGGGGACCGGGGGAGGGGAGAGTGCGGTGGGTGCATCCCCTTCCCTGTGTAGAGGAGGAGCTCGCACGCCGGACAGCACAGCTGGGCGCGGTGGCCTCAGCGTCACTCGTGAGATTAGCGTGCTCTTGACAGCCCTTGGGGATCCACGACAATCAGAGCCCCCCACCTTTATGTTTTGATGTCAGAGACTTGATCAGGGTCGAAATGAGGAAGTTCCAGGCATGGGTTCAAATCCCTGGCTGCCCCTTCTTAGCTCCTCCTCGGCCTGTCCCAGGTCGTGGCCTGCCTTGGTGGCACCGGGACAGTTGCTTCATTTCTTCCGTTGGTGGTACCAGGTGTAGCGATACCCTCCAAGGGAAGGAGGCACGCGGTGTGCGGCTCTGTTCGTGAGCTACGGGCAAGACGGGTTGTGGTCCTTTCCTCTTCCCTCCCCTGCAGATCCAGGCAGGACACCGACACTTTGATCTGTTTGACGTATTAACATGGCTCTGTGTAAGGCTTGCTTTAAGGAAGCTTGTTTCTTCTTCTTCTTTTTTTTTTTTTTTTTTTAAGATTGTATTTATTTGTTCAGGAGAGACACAAAGAGAAGGGCAGAGACCGAGGCGGAGACATAGAGACATGGGCAGAGGGAGAAGCAGGATCCTTCCGGGGAGCCTGATGCAGGGCTCGATCCTGGGAACCCAGGATCATGACCTGAGCCCAAGGCAGATGCTCAGGCCCCACCTGGGTGCCCCTAAAGAAAAAGTTCTTAACTACAAGCGATTTGCATGCAAACCACCACACAAGCTGAGACTTAGCCTGTGCTCCTGCTTCTCATTGGATGGTGCCTTGCTCTGAGCCATGGAAACTTGTACACCGTTGCTGGTGGGGGTCCCTTCCTTGTGCTCAGGACCCCCACGCACCCCTTCACTTACCAACCTACCCAGAATTAGACCCATAAGAAGGTCCCTCGGGTCACCACTCCTTTTAGCAGAAGCTAAGGAAACTGGAACATTCCCTTCTTCCTTGCCCCCCATTTCCCGAACCCGGAGTCATGGCATTAAAAAAGGATTGCTTCCAGTGGGTTTGTCACTTGGTGTATCACTTTGCCCAAGTGATCCTGCTTGGGAGGAGAAAGGGCATCTCATCCTGCACCCTCAGTCTGGTTATTCTCAGTACGCAGCTGTGGGACACGTGGTGTCCCCAGTGGTGAAGAGATGGCACGAGTGGGGTCAGTGAGGAGCCGAAGTGATGGGCCGCAGTGGCTGCAGGTGGATCCATTAACATAACCAGCTGGTTTGCCACCGTTTGCTTAGCAGAGATTGTGGGGTTAGGAACCAGAAAGGCCGGTTTTGCTAATCTACTGTAAAACGAGCCTCTGCGATGAATTGGAGCAGTGCGCTTTTCAGATCCACACCTGAGGCCTAGACTTGGCCCTGAGTGTTTCCTACTACGTATCATTCTTAAGGCACCTCACTTACGGGTCCTTGTCCTTATTCTTATTCTATACGGGTCCTCATTTTGGAAATGAAGTGTTGTCCATAAGGCGAAGACATGTTGGAGCCTCAAATGCTGTCAGGACGTCGTACAGTTAGTGGACGTGTGGATTTTAAGAGGCCAGACTTTTCGATGAGTTGTTGATGTGGGCTGGCTGGAGGATACGGGAAGGGCTCTTGCTGAAATGGGAGGAGGGCCTATACCTCCCCTAGACCTCTCGCGAATGACCTCTGTCCCTTTGAAACATCCGCACAAAGACAAACAGGCACCTTTCTCATAAGAACAAGTAAGGGAACCACAGCACACACGTAGGGGCAATGGGCAAAATGGTAGCCCTCGGACGGCCAAGCACCACGTGGCTGGCTCAGCCCCCCACCATCGCTCAGTCCTGGGCTCGCAACTGGGCAAAGGTAACTCTTGGCCCTGCCAAGTCAGTCTACCTGGCACACAGTGGGACAGGGAGGCACCTGACCCCAAAAGGGGAGGCCTGTGTGTCCCATACCAATAAGATACCTCTGCATGCCCCTGGGGTTGGCTGGGAATGGGAAGTGAGGCCACCCTGGGCCTCAGGCATCTGAGGGACGAGCCAGAGGCCTCCAGGGGTATCAGGAGGTCCAGGTGCAGCATACTCAGGCCCCCAAGGCTGGAGAAGGCCAGCAGTGGTTCAGCATCCCCGTCATGGGCGACTTGTGGCCAAGAGGCCAGGAGCATCCACTGTGTCAGAGGACTCAGGCCCAGCAAGGCTGCCAAGGGGTAGAGAGCAGGAGTAGGGCAAGGGGAGGACGGGAGTGTCAGGGGCAGGGAGTAGAAGGATGAGCCCATTCCCCAAGAATGTCTGTCCCTTGGCAGCCTGGGCTGAGGTCCCCCAGGACAGCATGGGGTCCCTAGATCCATCTGGCAGGCACCTTTCTTCCAGGTGCCACATAGCACTCATCTGAAATATAAGGGACCAACACTGGGTAGAGTCATGGTCAAGCACAGGAATTTGGAACCAGGTCACAGAGCCCTAATGAGAAATAGGATCAAGATCCTGTCTCCATTCATGAATTTCCATTCATGAGCGGTCATTGATCAATAACCGTTAGGTGTGGCTAAATAATTATTGAATATCTGGACGTTTCCCACATGGACCAGTCTTGGAGTAAAAATGCCTATAAATGTATTTGACTTTCGAGTACTAGACTGAGTAACTTTATTTGCTATTTAATAATATCTAGGGACGTCTGGGTGGTTCAGTGTTGAGCATCTGCCTTCGACTCAGGTCTTGACCCTAGGGTCCTGGGATCAAGTCCCGCATCAGGCTCCCTGCATGGAGCCTGCTTCTCCCTCTGCCTGTATCTCTGCCTCTCTCTTTGTGTCTCTCAGGAATAAATAAATAAAATCTTTAAAAAATAATATCTGTTAAGCTTGGTGTTAACACTGAGTTTGGTTTTTCCATAATTGAATGCAAAAAAAAAAAAGTTTGCTTTATGGATTTCGATCAGCTCTTCCTTCAACTTCCTTATTTTTAATTGAGGATTTTAATATCAAAGTAATTAATATTTATTGGAAAAAGTAATAGAAAAGTATAGAAAGTAAATGTCTTTTCTTTTTCTTTTTTTAAAGATCTATTTATTCATTCATGAGAGAGGCAGACACAGGCAAGGGAGAAGCAGGCTCCTTGCAGGGAGCCCAGTGCGGGATCCAGTCCTGGATCCCAGGATCTCGCCCTGAGCTGAAGGCAGATACTCAGCTGCTGAGCCACTCAGGCATCCCAGTAAATGTCTTTCCTATCTTCTCCCCAAACCACTATATTTATCATATAATGGAATTACTATATAATTAATTAATATATAATATATAATAAATATTTACAATTTAATGTATTAAATAATTTATAATATATAACTATTATATAATTTTTAAGTAACAAGATTACATTGTCCATATTATTTGGTGACTTCGTTTTTTTCATTTATTTTATCTTAGACATCCTATGGGACCTTATTTATAGACCCACTTTATCTTTCCAATCCAGCCTTTGACCGTACAGGCTCAGAACCTTGCATTTTCAATTTTCCCGAGTATTTTTAAGAAATACTGAACTAGGGGTCTGAAACTAATACATGTGTATTGTAGGAAAATCAATTATACATATAAACAAAAAACCCAAAAATACCCTGCAATCCTTTTCATAAAGGCATAACAATTGTCAATAGATTGATATATCTATTTTTTTAAAAAAATTATATACATACAAATATACATATGTACACATATATGTATTTTAATTTAAAAATGTTTCATTGCTACTTCATAACCTTATTGTTTCTTTCAAAAATATGAGAACTTTTTTCCATGTGACGTAAGCTCTTTATTTTATTTATTTTATGATTTTTCTAAAAGGTTTATTTATTTATTTGAGACAAAGAGATCATGAGTCGGGGCTGAGGGAGGGCAGAGGGAGAGGGAGAGAAACAAACAGGCTCCCCAGTGAGTGCGGAGCCAGACACGGGGCTTGATCCCAAGACCCCGAGATCCTGACCTGAGCTGAGCCACCCAGACACCCCTGGCATAAGCATTTTAAAGCTTTTTGATAAAATATCCCCTATTTGTCTTCTAGAAATCCTGGTTTAAGGTCCACCTGCTGTGTGTGTTTATTTCCCTCCATGGGAGCTAATTTGTCCTCAGAATCACTTTTTAATCTTAGTTATTCTTACAGGTAGAAAATAACATCTTATTTTAATTTGTGTTTGATTATTAATGAGTTTAAACATCTTATTTCTCTGTTTATTACCAAGTAGAATCTATTATAAATAACTTATCCTAGTCTCTTGCTTATTTTTACATTGTAGTGTTTATTGTTCCATCCTAATGATTTTTAAGGGATTTTTGTATATTATGGAAATCTACTATACCCAGTTTGCCTAACTTGGCTGTTTAAGATGAGAGGTCAAGTGGTTACATATTTGGGCCCTAAAGCCAAACAGGCATGGTTTGAGTACCGGCCCCACCATTTACGAGCTGTATGAATTTTGGTCAAATTACTCGACCCTTTAATCCTTAATAGCTACATCTATAAAATTGGGACAGTATAGCACCTACCCCATAAAGAGCTATGAAAATTAAACGAGAATGTCCCCGAAGTGCTTTAACATGGTGCCTGGAGTAAATGCTCAGGAAATGTCAACTTTTTATTTTTTTCTCAACGGCAATTCAGAACCTAATAGCATAAAGGAAATGTCACACCATGACCATTATTATTATAATTGTATGTAACAGGGACTTTGTTGCTAAATTACACTAAAATGGGACTTGTGCTCTTAAAAAAATACATCCATATACAGGTACCTTATATATCCATACGTATATGGTATGAACAGTCATAAAGCCATAAAACACATATTTATACGTGTATTGTGTGCATGCCTACATAGGTGAATTATATGAACAGTCACAAAGTTATTTTATACGTGAGCACGTGTAGTTGAATTGGATAGAAATCGATGCTAGGAATCCCAGTTTAGGTGGCTGCCAGGGCGGAGGTGGACAGCCTCCTACCCATCCCAAATACATAGAAATGTCAGATGAAATACGTAGCTGAGATGATGAACAGAAAGGGAAATCCTGGTGTTGGAAAGAAAAATAACTCACTGCAGGGAAGTCAGCTGAGGGTGAAGCCATGGTGGTTCCATAGAGGTATTCGATTTGGACATGGGCTTTCAGGGGCGAGGCATTGGGGTTGTACCGTCTACCTGGGAAGTGGGCGAGAGCTCTCTAGTCTGCAGCAGGCAGAGAACTGAAACAAAACACCCTGCATAATATTGAAACCAGAAAATCCACATCCTGGCCAGGAAAGTAGAAGGGGCAAGGTTGCTCGCTGGGCCCCCTTTCAGAAGAGCACCAATCTCTCTCATGGGGGCTCCACCCTCATGACCCAATCACCTCCCAAAGGCCCCATCTCCCCATATCATCACTCCGGGGTCTAGATTTGTACATACAGCTTATATTTCAGAAGACTGTTTTCAGGTACACTTGTCTGTAGGTCAAGGGGGACAGGATTTGATTTAAGCATTTTCCAGAGGAACACAGAAGGATTTCCACAAAAGACCGGGATAAATTAATCAGTGATTAAAATCGGGGCTGTTTTTCTCCTTTGAGATCGTCAAGCATCCTCTTCTATAATTGATTGTCTTGGTCTACATTGAAAATCTGCTGAAGCAGTTAAGCTTTCTCTTCGATGATATTGGCAACGGTTTTAGGTTATACCTTAGCTAAGGTACTGACTTGATAGACCGAAATATTAAATCAGTTCTCCACCTACTCGGTACCTGCGCCGGTGGAGATGAGCAGGGTGGGAGAAAAGCCATGCAGAATGCTTGTATTTTGAGTTCACGACCACCTAATTATTCATTACTAAGGGGGATAAGACTGTAGCTTCACAGTGGAGGACCGTGGTGGTGGACATCAGGTGCTCCATGATATGATGCATCAAAAAGGACCTGTCGCTTATGAGGTATTACTGCCCAAAAATACAAATCTGATTTATTTGTTTTTTTAAAAAAAGATTTTAAATTTTATTTATTCATGAGAGACAGAGAGAGAGAGGCAGAGACAGGCAGAGGGAGAAGCAGGCTCCATGCAGGGAGCCCGACATGGGACTTGGTCCTGGGACTCCAGGATCACACCCTGGGTTGAAGGCAGGCCCTTCAACTGCTGAGCCACCCAGGGATCCCCAAAGGAATTCATACTTTAAAAAAAATTTTTTTTAATTTATTTAAACTGCTAAGCCACCCAGGGATCCCCAAAGGAATTCATACTTTAAAAAAAATTTTTTTTAATTTATTTATTGAGAGAAACAGAGAGAGGCAGACACACAGGCAGAAGGAGGGGCAGGCCCCATGCAGGGAGCCCAACGTGGGACTCGATCCCAGGACTCCAGGACCACAACCTGAGCCAAAAGCAGATGTTCAACCACTGAGTCCCCCAGGTGTCCCTAGACCTGATTTAAAGGGTGAGGAGACAGACAAGCCCAAACAGGGGACGGGACATTCTATGACTAACTTTTTCCAAAGTGTTGAGGTGTTCAAAGACAGAGGAAGTATCCCGGGTTCAGGAGATGAAGGGGACATCACACCTAAATGGAATATGGGATCGTGGATGGGTTCTTAGTCCAGAAAAAGAACATTAATAGGACAATACGCTAAATTTGAAAAAGGTCTGTAGTTTAGTTAATAGTGGTGGATCAATGCTAACTTCCTGATGTTGCCACTTGTGCTGTGGTTGTATTAGATGTTAACATCCAGGATCCTGAGATCATGACCTGAGCTGAAGGCAGCTCATGATCGACTGACCCACCAGGCACAGTTTTTCCCTCTCTCTCTGATAGGAAATTCCAGAATCATAGAAACTTACTGTTATTTCTCCCATTTTAAAAATGACACATGAGGGGCGCCTGGGTGGCCCAGTCGGTTAAGTGTCTGACTCTTGGTTTTGGTTCAGGTCATGAGCTCAGGGTCCTGAGATCCAGCCCCATGTCAGGGTCCATGCTCAGCGCGGAGGCTGCTTGTCCCTCTCCCTCTGTGCTCTCTCGCTCTCTCGCTCTCATAAATAAATAAAATCTTTAAAAAAAGATTTTTTTTTTGAGCCAGCCCCCTTGAGCCAGCTTCCACTACATTTCTTTTCTTCCTTTGTAATAAATCTTTTGAAATTTATCGTCGCCGTCTCCAATTTCTTCCCTCCCATTCTTTTGAGGAAAGAGTCCAGCGGGACTTTGGCCCCACCTCTCCCCCAAACTGTCCTTACGTGGTTACTGATGGCCTCTGTGCTTCAGTGGTCAGTTCTCTACCCTTGTCTTAGGACTAGCAGCAGCGTTTCAGGGACTGATCCCTCTTCCCAGCTTGCGATCTCTTGACTAGGCCTCTAGGTCATCCCAAGCACCTGCTTTATTTCCTATCCCTCTGAGAGTTCCTTCTTAGTACAACCTGCTGGACCCTCTTCATTTGCCTGCCCAGGTATGTTGAAGTGCCTCAAAGCTCAGAGCTTGGATCTCTTCTCTCCTTTCTCCGTATTGGTTCTCTGGGTGGTCTCATCCAACCGCACGGCTTTAAATACCATCCGCATGCCGCTGACCTCAAACCTAACCCTACAGCGTGGGCCTCCAGACACGGCAGGCCACTGCCCCCCCTGAAATCTCCTAACTGGGTCCCTAACAGGGCTAAAACTGAGCTCGTACAATTCACCCTCCACCCTCCACCCACCCCAGGCTGCTCCCGTCCAGTCTTTCCACACTGGTTAATGCAGACTTCCCATGGCTCAGGCTATTGACTCTTCACTTTCTCATGTGCCGCAAAGAATCTGTCAGCAAATACTGTCAAAACACACCCAGAATCAGATGACTTCTTGTCATCTCCACTGCTAAGACCTTAGTCAAAGCCACCCTGTCTCTCAGAGATTATTGCAACAGCCTCCCCCTGGTCTTACTGCCCCCAGCTTTCTCTCCTTTGGTTTAATTGGGAGATTTCCTCCCCTGCAATGACTTCTTACACCACTTAGGATAGGAGTCCACCCCCCATGAGATCAGGCCCTTCTGACCTCATCTGCTGCTACTTTACCTCTCCATCTCTGTCTCATCACATTGGCCTTGCAAACGGCAGGTGCACCTTCCCCTCAGGACCTTTGCCCTTGTTCCTTCTGCCTTGAATCTTAGCCCAGAATCTGTAGGGCTTACTCTGCTTCCACTCCTCACCCTCAGCACCCACTTCTTTCATGTTTCAACTCAAATGTCCCTTTCTCAGTAAGACGTTGCCCGGTGGCCTGATTGAGAATTTCAAGCCCATATCGCCCTTCTCTGCCTAAAGGATTCACACATACTACGCACACACACACTTCTGTTTCCCCCTCCGTGGTTTCATTTTTTTTCTTCCTAAGACTTATCACTTTCTAATATATTGTACACTTTGTTATCTTGTATATTGTCTGCATCTCCCAGGTAGGATGTGCTCTACGACAGGTCAGGAACTTTTGTCTGATTCATGCACGACTGTATCTCGCGTGCCTCTGATTATACCTGACACATGGTAAGTGCTCAATAAGTATTTGTTGAAGAATGAGTGGATGGATGCATGAAGCATGAACCTGCACTAGAACTTCAGATTTTAGTGCAATAATAGGCTTTGAACCAATGGAATGGTCCTGGGCCTTGCAACAACTTTTGGCAGCAATTTGCCAGGGTGTATTAATTACTCAGATTCCCAGGCTTCTTCAGATTAATGTTAGGCATCCAGTATTTACCACATCAAAGACTGTCCCCTTGTCTCCAGCTGATTACAATGCCAACAGCGATGCTAAGGTAGGTCACGTTCATTTCAACACCTTGCATGATTCATTACCAACCTTTCAGTATCATTTTTGCTGTCAAGCCATTCGTCCCATATGTACAATAATAGTCATTATTTTCTCACCACTATTAGGTCTTTTTTTTTTTTTTTTTTTTTTTTTTTTTTTTTTTTGCTATTAGGTCTTTTAATTGTCTCTCTTTTCACTTTCATTATCACCGTGTGCCTCCCCGTCAGGTTGTTTCAACATTCTTGAGTCCTTTGCACTGGTCACATAATGTTTATCAAGGTTAATACTGTTTATCAATCTGCCATGGATTCCATATTTCTGTACAAACACACCAAACCTGCCTTAGACCAGAGATTGTAAGTTAGTGACATTTAATTTTTTTTAATTCATTGACAATATTTTTATCTATTTTAATTTTTAAAGATTTTATTTATTTATTTATTCATGAGAGACAGAGAGAGAGAGGCAGAGACACAGGCGGAAGGAGAAGCAGGCTCCATGCAGAGAGCCTGATGTGGGACTCAATCCTGGGTCTCCAGGATCATGCTCTGAGCCTAAGGCAGATGCTCAACCACTGAGCCATCCAGGTGTCCTGACAATATTTTTTAAATCAGATGATTTCACATAAAAATCCAAATTTCTGGTTTTTCTTGAGCCATCCAGTTGGCATTCCCTCTGCTACTACCTATGGACAAGACTTCTATTTTCTAGCATGTGTCCATATCTGCTACTCATACTCAGCCCATGTCATGCAGGTTAGTTACCCACCTGGTCCCCGTAGGTGTTTGAGATTGACTCAAACCACAGCATGGAAATGACTTAGACATGAAAACAACCCTGTGTGCCCATTACTGCCACCACCTACGAGGGTGGGCAGAGTTGACACCCTTATTCTCAAGCTTTGTTTTCCTGAATACATTCATTAGCTTCAGTAAATCTACTACCAACAGCAATTTTGGAGAGTTCACCCTCACTCATTCTGGGGCTTGTTTTTTCTTTTTTAATTATTATTCTTAATTTAAAAATATATTTTTTGTTTATCTTTCATTTATGCTTCATTTCTCTTGAGTTAAACGGGAAAGGAAAACGGGAGAGGAGATGAGATAACAAAGGATCCTTCTCCTTCCCATGTTCTCATTCTTCTGATTGGAGTTTGTCAGAGACTAAGCGGCCTTTGAAGGCCGAACCCCTCACGGTGTAGACAGCTGATACAGCCCACTGGAGAGGTAGCTAGAACCACTCAATTGCTCAGGTTAAAACGTGGGACCACTTGAGCACATATCTGTCACATTTTCTGGCTACTATATAATTCATCTAAAAGAAGACCTCCGTCTGCTGGTTAGCAAGTGCTCAGCCTGCATCTGTAAAAAGTTCGTAGCTAAAGGACAATAAGAAAAGCAAGTTAGTTAAATGTCACTGAGGTTCGATCCTGTTTACCTTGGATAGGAAGCAAGAAAGGCAGGATGCAAATTGTCAGGAGTTAGGCTATGAACTCAATGGGAACTGAGAATGGTCTGTTTTATCCACTGCTGTATTCTCAACGTCTTGAGAAAAGCAGGATGAAAGAGGAAAATAGTGGATGAATTTGGACGTTGTGATTGTTGCAGGCAGAAACAAGTTTTGAGATTTTGAGGGGGGGGGCGCTTCCAGGGTCTCGCCGATGGGAGCAGATCTTACACATTTTGTAAATGGAAATGGACTATTCATATCTCTGTTTGGTCCAAGAGACTTCATTTTGAGCCATTTCCTTTCCCTGAATAGGATTCTTCTCAAAATGGTTGGAACCTAAAGTGCACATGCCTTCCCCTTTATTGATACTTAACCTTTACTGGGACAGAAAAACAAGAATAAAATATGGTCCTTTATTATCTAATACGGCCTAAAATAATCTGAAATCTAATATCATTTAAGTATATTCCATTACATGCTGAAAAATTGATCAAATTGGCCTTTCTTCTTTCTTCCCCCTCGTGATGTTAGAGGTCAGTCCTTGAACTGCTCGTTTGCTTCTAAGTACTTCCTCCTGGAGAGTTGACCATGACTCATAGTTTTAATGATCTCTGATGAGGCTCAGATCTGTCTTTGGCCTTGACCTCGCCCCACAGCTCCATCACATAGCTTGCCTTTTGCACTGGTGCGCTCTCCTGAGCATTTGCAGTGTTGCCTGTATGTCATTGTGATCCTGTGGATTTGCTCCTTGTCTTCCTAAAATTCTGCCCAGAACATCCCTCTTCCCTGAATTCCTTAGCTGCTTGACCCCAGAGTCATCCTTGACTCGTTTTTCTTGTTCATCCTCTGCACATAGGCTCAGAAACAGTCTTGTGTGTATCTCTTGCGTCTGCCAGGCTGGCAGCTGTTGCCTTGAACCTTCCTGGTCGCCATGGCCTCCTAAGCCTTCTCGTTCTTTCCGGTCGCTGCCCGCCCCATTCCATTTGTCTGCCACCAGACTGCTCTGATAGAGCCTGTTCCATGGTCTTACTCTCTACTGCATACGTTTCCTGTGATTCTCTGTACCTTTGTTTTGTGTCTTATGCACAATAAACTCTTCCTACAACATAGTAAATACTTGCTTCAAAAAGGGGTGACTGAAATAAGGAAACTGTGTCATATGAATTCACCGAAGAGACGCTGGCTGTGTTTTGGCCGACTATGCAGAGAGTTAGCAGCTGATTCATATTTCTATTTAAGGAATGAAGAACTTGACCAGAAATATTTTCATATTGCAGCTGCAGAGACACAGTAAAAACAAAAACTTTTCCTGTGGGCCTCAGTTTCCTTACCTTAAAATGGAATAAATACCCACTTACATCAAGGGGTGGCTGGAAGTGTTACATGCGATGTGTTAAGGCCTCCAGCACAGGGCATGGGTAGGTGCCAAAGAAATCCCAGGTGAATTGTCATCCAAAAAGATTGATTGAGTCAATGGATGAAACTGACTTGACATATTTAGGTATTTTATATAGATCACAACTTGTAAATTCAGATTCAACTAGAATTTGGCACTAGCTAGGACCATCGTGTTAGCTGTGTTAGTCTATTTACTCATTTACTCTTCAGAGTAGCCCTGTGACATGACATAGGTGACATGGCATTGTCTCCAGTTTACACATAAGTTCAGCCGAGTAAAGGGGAAATGCCTGGCTCAAGGTCGGTGACATACTCGGGGATCAGGGTTTGTCTCTAAGATTTTGAGTTTCAGGTGTTTTGCTTTTCCTATGCACCGTGCTCCTCAAATATTTTTCTTATTACCTTTTTCATTTTTGTTTATTTTTGCATTGTTCAAAGGCTCATGACTTTCCAGTCTAATACTTGACTCACACACTCCTTTTCTGTTATTATTTTTATATGCTTATTTTAAAAACTTTATATATGTGTTCTTGGGGGCTTGGAAGCAGGTCAAACATGATCTCAGCAGCAGCAGCAGATCTGTTTACAAAAGTTGAGGAAATATTGCCTTTCCAGCAGGAAGCTGAAGGTAAGTGGTGTACATTCATTTTAGCCTGCATTTCCTTTAATGACTCTGTTAATGCCACTGAATATCTAGGGAGTTGTTACAAACTAATGTTATGCAAATTCTCTACTTTTGAAGCAGTCATAGCTTGCATTATTTGCTAGATTCAACTTTTTAATACTTAAAAATATTGCAGGGATAACATTTTTATGCACTTGGTATTTTATGAAAATAAAATTTGCAACTAGGAACAGCCCTCTTCCTTTTATACTCTACCTGGCGGTGATAGCTATAATTAGCTTTCGTTGCGCTGTGATCAGAAAGGGGTAGTAAACTCAACATTAAACAGATGTAAAATCAGCTTTTTTATGGCAGCTGTATATGTAAACTCTCCAGAAGACCCCTCATGCTTCGTGAATTTTAGATATATACTTGAAATTTCTAATTACTTTTGTAATTAGAAAGGCTTAACTTTTAAATCCCACATTGTTTATGGAATCAATTTGCCTTCTCAACTAATCAAATATTTATTGAATTTGTACTATTAGCAATGAATTGCATTAGGTGCTAGGAGAGGGTGCAGTTCCTATACCCCAAAAGCTGACATTTCAGTTGGGTGCAGGCGCATCACATTCCTGCGCCGTTTGCATATGCTAGTCCGTCTGTCTGTAATGTCCTTCATTGCTCTCTTTTCTCTGCATTGCCTGGCCAGCCTCTACACATTTTTGGAGACTCAGCTGTACATCTACTAAGAGGCCTTCCTGCCTGCAGCCCCACCTCCACATCATTGGTACCCTGGGCATCTCTCACACAGTGTTTATTGCACGGCATTATAATTGCTAGGATGTTTAGTAACCATCCAGAATGTGAAATCCTCGAGTGTATGAGAGGACTCTTCTGGTTTTGTTTTCCAAGGGCCTGGCACATAGTATGGTTCTAGTAAGAGCCTGATGAATGAATAAAAATGCTACAAACACATACAGACATGTAGACATAGAGATTAATGGACAAAGAAAGGTAGCATGCAATAAATGTCAAGAATGACTTACAGACCGTACTATAGGTGTCAGAAGAAGAATGAAAAATAAACTGGTGGTCAAGGAAAGATTCCTGAGCAGGGCCTGCCTTGTGGACATGTGACCCATGCCACACAGGGCTTTCTGCTCTGAAGGGCTCCATACTTGGCTCTTGGTTCTCTTGTCAGCATCTAAAAGTTCTTAATCATTTTTGAACATGGAGCCCCACGTTTTCATTTTCCCCTAGGGCCCATAAATTACGTAGCCAGTCTTGTTCTTGGTTCTCAGAGAATGATTCCAATTTATAAAATGGGGAGCAGGCAGGGAGAGAGCTCATATCTGATAGACATGTGAGATATGTGCCAGGCTTGTCCCACGGTTAACAGACCAGCTCAAGAGCACCAGAGGGCGTATGCTGTTAGTATGAAGCTAGAAAAATGGACTGAGGCAGCATTTGCACGTTATCCTAGAAGTGATGAGTAATCTCAGGTGATTAATGAGCAGGAGATTAATGAGAGGAGGAATGTGTAGCTTGATGAAGAGGAGTATGGTGGGGATGTGCAGGATGTATTAAGGAGCACTGAGAGGGTGCTTGGATAGCTCAGTTGGTTAAGCATCAGACTCTTGGTTTCAGCTCAGGTCATGATCTCAGGGTCATGAGATGCAGTTGCACGTTGGGCTCTACACTCAGCAAAGAGTCTGCTTAAGATTCCCTCTCTCCCTCTGCCTCTCTCTCCCATTCTCATGCACTCTCTCTCTTAAAAAAAAAAAAAAAAAAAAAAAAGGAGCAGTGAGGTAGGAAGTAGTGAATCAGGAAGCTGACCAAAAGTGCAGGGGTATGGTAGTAAGGGTTTAAATAAGGTGGGAGAGGCCCAGAAAGCAGAAAATTGGGAAAGACTATCAGAGAAAAATAGATGCAACCTTGGCCACATGTAAGAAGAAGGGAAAAAGTCAGAGTCAAAAAGGGCTCTGGGGGATCCCTGGGTGGCGCAGCGGTTTGGCGCCTGCCTTTGGCCCAGGGCGCGATCCTGGAGACCCGGGATCGAATCCCACGTCGGGCTCCCGGTGCATGGAGCCTGCTTCTCCCTCTGCCTGTGTCTCTGCCTCTCTCTCTCTCTCTCTCTCTGTGACTGTCATAAAAAAAAAAAAAAAAAAAAGGGCTCTGGACTCTCCTGGGTCAGTGATGCACTCCTGGCTGACCTAAGGAAGTGAAGGATGGGGTGCCCAGCAGCTTATTTGTCAGAGGAAGAATGAGTTCAGTTTTAGATGTTTTAAAGCTACCAGGATTTCAATATAGAATTGCTATTTTGCAGTTATGTATTAATAATTGTTCGTGGAGAAGAGAGTTTGAAAAAGGAAAGGAGGGCTAACAGCATCAAATATTGCCTATTTAGGACATTAACACTAAGTAAAGTCCGTTAGATCACAGTTTTATTAATTTATTTTTATTTTATTATTTTATCTTTTTAATTTAAATTCAATTTGTCAACACGCAGTGTAACACCCAGTGCTCATCCCATCACGCGCCCTCCTTAGTGCCTGTCACTCAGTCACTCCATCCCCCCATCCTCCTCCCTTTCTGCAGCCCTTTGTTTATTTCCCAGAGTTAGGAGTTTCTTATGGTTTGTCTTCCTCTCTAATTGTTCCCCACTCAGTTTCCCCAATTTTAGAACAGGGATGAGATGAGCAGCCCAGTAAAGACAGTGTGGGAGTTAAGAAATGGGGTCATCCTTGACTGTTTTTTTCTCCTCTATTCAATCTCTTTCTTCCTCTGAATTCAATCAGCTCCCTTTTGTCCTTTCTGCTTACCAGGTTACCAGGCATCCCTGGAATCTGCCCACCTCTCTTTGTCCCACTACTGTTTCAGGGAGCTGAAGGCCAAGGCCTCTGGAGTGGTCTGATCTTTATCCTTTCTACCCCTGCTCCTTCTCGTTGGAGGTGAGGAGTTTTCCTAAAATATCGGTCTGATTACGTCCCTTTCTGTTAGGACACTGTGATGGATTGTGTCCTCCCAAAAAGATATGGAAGTCCTAAATCCCGGTGCTTGTGAATGTGACCTTATTTAGATATTGGGTATTTGTGGATGATGATACTAAGATGAGATCAGAAGGGTGAGTCCTAATCCAATATGACTGTCTCCTTATAAAAAGGGGAAATTTGATACCACAAAGATCTGGGTGATGCCTTTATGAGAAAAGATTGCCAGTAAACCACCCGAAAGTAGGAGAGACATGGGACAGATGTCCCTCACAGCCCTCAGGAGGAACCAACTGTACTGGCATCTTGATTTCAGACTTTAAGAACCAAGAGACAATAAATATCTATTATATAAACCACCCAGCTTGTGGTTTGTACTCTGTTATAGCTGCCCTAGGAAACTAGTACAGGTTTTGTTTGTTTGTTTGTTCTTAGTACAGGTTTTAAAATAACTCCCCATTGCTTTCAGAGTTGAAGACCAAACTCCCTAACACGGCTTAAAATTAGACCTACCATGATCTGGTCTCTGCTGGATTCCCCAGGCTTTTCTCTTTCTTCCCTCCCAGCCCTGATTCCTTATCTTCTTGTGCTCTTGCAGGAGTACTTTGGTACCACTCAGGATCTAGATGGACCTTGCTTTCTCTCACCTGTGGTCTTTAGCACATGCCATTCCCTTGTGGTCAAAGTACATTTCTGCCTTTTCTTTCCATTTCCTCCTTCCAGTCAGCTGAGTCCTCTTCATTTTATTCAACGAACATTTTTGAAATGTCAGAGTGTTTAAAAGCTAATAGAACAGGCACAGCCCTTGGCCTCATGGGCTTCCCAGCCTAGTGGGAGAGCCCATATCAAATGAGGTAATAGTCGACAAGAGATGTGGGCAGAATGTTGGATGCCATCAAACAGATGGATTCTGGAAAGCACTTTAGCACACACAACAGAGCTGGACCCTCAGCCTGTAATGGGAGACGCCAACAAGAAGCAATTCAAACCATACCATGGACTCAGCAAAGCACAGAACTGTGAAGCATCACATACCTTTGAAGGTCATTGTGCAAGATGGAGCTGGAAACCAGGAGGACTGGGAGAAAGCTTATACAAGGAGCAGTAAGACAGGCCTCACCTCATCCTACCCCTTACCTTGCTATACAGAAAAAAAAAATTCAAATAAAAAGAAGAAAAAGAACCTTTGGCTATTAAAAAGAAGAAAGAGGAGGTAGAGGAGGAGGTGGAGAGGAAGGCGAAGAAGAAATAAAATGTTCAATGGAAATTTGAAGAAAATTTGAAATACTTCCCCGACAGTAGACTAGAAAGGCCAAGAGATCGAAAATTGAAGGACAAAAGATAAAAATAAGAGCTGAGGTAGCCTAATGTCCAAATAAATCTAATCTCAAGGGAAGAGAACACAGAAAGCAGAGGAAAGGAAATGAGGGAGAGAGAGAACTTCCTAGAACTGGAATATTTTAATTTCTGCATTAAGCAATCGCAGAGTCTGAAGTGCACAGTGGATGAAAACATCCCCAGTCTAAGGCATATCATAAAACTTCAGAAATGTCAAGCATTAAAAAAAAAAATCTTAAGTATTTCCAGAAAGGAAAAAAAGGCACACAAGGGGCCTTAAGTGTGGATGGTATCAGACATTGGTACAATTCCTTCAGAATTTTGAGAGAGAATGATTTCCAGGGTGGACTTTCAAGAAAAAGGCTAGATTGTACATGTTTTCAGATGTAAAACATCTCAAGAAATTTATGTCCCACGCAGTCTTTCTCAGGAATGTCCTTAGAGGAGGATGTCCTTATTAAAATAAGGAAGTAGGTCAAGAAGATGGAAGGTGTGTGGTATAGAAACAGGAGATCCGACCCAGAGCTAGAAGAAGGGGATTCCCAGTATGATGACAGAGGGAAGCTTCTCGATGGCAGCTGGGCAGAAAGAACCTTAGAAGGCACCTCTCCAAGAAGGATCAAAAGAGAAACAAATTCATCTCCGGATTTTTCAAATTGTATCTTAGCTCTGTTGGAGAGTTTGGTAGGAGTTAGTGATATTTAAATAGAAACCTAGCAAATGAAGAAAAAGATACGAAAGGGAAATATAAACATTGTGCTCCATGCAACACAGCTATGAATATTTATGTAGTCATTATGAAAACAGAATGGTGATTTCACAAAAGAAGTGTTATAATCTGTTTTACAGGATGATGGGAGAGCTAGTGTGTACACCCTGGGGGAGTGGGGGGCAAATCTTCATCTCCCAAGTAAGACACACACACACACACACACACACACACACACACAATCAGAGTCTGAACAATCCAGACACAGCATAAGCATAGCATCTTAGAAATCTGGAGTAGCAGAAGGAATAGCTCAAACTGTTGAAAATAATTGTTTTGGGGGAATAGGAAATGGTGGTAAAGAAGATGTATGGCAGGAGACTGGTGTTTCCTCATAAGCCCTGAGGTGACATTTGACTTCTAAAGCCATGTACTGTTGGCCCTTGAGCAACATGGGTTTGAACCGCATGGGTCTACTTACATAGGGATTTTTAAAAATAGAGTACAGTACTGTAACCGTGTTTTCTCGGCCTTAGGATTTTCTTAATAACATTCTCTTCTCTCTAGCTTACTTTATTGTAAGAATACAGTATACAATACATACACCGCATAATGAGCTGTTTATGTTATCAGGAAGGCTTACTAATTAAGTAGGCTATTAGTCGTTACTTTTTGGGTGAATCAAAAGTTATACATGGATCTTCAACAGTGTGAGAGGTCAGTGCTCCTGACCCCAGGGTGTTCAAGTATTGCTTTGATTAAAATATTAAAGAAAGCACATGTCTACACAAACACCTGTATGCAGATGCTCAAGGCAACATTATTCTTATATATCAAAAAAGTGGAAACAACGCTCGAATGTCTGTCAACTAATGAGTGGATAAAGAAAATCTGGTATTTCCATAGGCTGGAATATTCTTTTTCTATAGAAAGGAATAAGTACTGATACATGTTATAACATAGATGAGCCCTGACAAGATTCTGCTAAGTAGTAGATAGGCACTAAAGACCATATCATATGATTCTATTTATATGAAATGTTCAAAACAGGCAAATCTAGAGACAAAAAAATAATAAGTGGCTGGGGGTTTGAGAAGTGAGGATAAATGGGGAGTAACTGCTGATGGGTCCATGTAGGGTTTCTTCCTGGGGTGATGAAAATGTTCTAGAATTGTATAGTATGATGGTTGCCCAACCCTGTTAGTATACTAAAACCCACAATTTCATTTTTAAAAGGCGCATTTTGGGATCCCTGGGTGGCGCAGCGGTTTGGCGCCTGCCTTTGGCCCAGGGCGCGATCCTGGAGACCCGGGATCGAATCCCACGTCCGGCTCCCGGTGCATGGAGCCTGCTTCTCCCTCTGCCTGTGTCTCTGCCTCTCTCTCTCTCACTGTGTGCCTATCATAAATAAAAAAAAATTTAAAAAAAAAATAAAAATAAAAGGCGCATTTTATCATTGGTCATATCTCAACAAAGCCATTATTTAACATTGAAGAGGGATTGAGTTACCAGGGGACAGAGTTGGAAGACAAAATCTTTGCCATATAACTTAGTGCATCTTTTATATTTTAAGCCATGTTAAATATATTACTAATGTTAAATAATATTACTAATCATGAAATTAAAATCTTTAAAATTTCAATGAAGAATATCTAAAACATGATAAAAGAGAATAAAACAACCGACACTCACGTATCCAACACTTTTTTTTTTTTTTTTAACTTTTTGTTTTTGCCCAACCTGAACATTTTGCTATGGACGTATTTGAATTCTCCTGTCCACCCTCCTCGATCTCATTGCCCCACTAACTTGCTGTAACTATGTTCTTCAATTGGCATTTATAATTCTTTAGACATATTTTTGTTATAACACACACACACATCTATAAATCACACTATAATAGTTGTTTAAAGTGCGTACAAATGTTCGTATTACCCTGCAACATTTGCCTCTCCCCCAAGCTTATATTTGTAAGATGTGTTCTTGCTTAGGCCATCTAGTCCACTCATTATAACTGCTAGATACTATACTGAATGACAATTTATATGTTCACTCGGCCACCTTTGTTTTTTTGTTAATAAGCAGAGGGACAATAAAGATGTCACTCATTCCCTATCTGAGCACCCGCACTGCTCCAAGAGCCAAGCATATGGCTGGGAAGAAAACCAGCACACATCTGCCCAAAGTTGAGCTCACCATTTTAGAGAAGACGATAAACTTAATGTTAAAATATTGCATGCTAGGAGGTGTTAACTCTGCAGAGAAACAGAGCAGAGTAAGGATGAGCGGAGATGGCCGGGAGCAGCAGAGTTGTAAATAGTTGGGAAATGGTTGGTAAGTCGTTGTAAATGGTTGGGACAGGACCAGTCCCATGTTTCTGTGACAACCCTGCATAGGAAAGCACTCCGGATTCTCACCTTTTTCACAAGAACAAACCTAGGTTTACGGGTCAGCCGGGATGCCTCCGCTTCGGAATGTGGGTCAGCTAGATTTGGCCTGGACTGTGGGTTGGGTTTGGATTGGCCTCAAGCATCTCCTCATTCCCCTTGGGCACGGGTGTGTTTTCTTCAGGGTAAATGTCAGACACACAGGAGGCCGGGTCAGATCACCTAAGCATAGTCAAGACCTCTGTTTGTGTCTGGTCCGATGACACTCCAGGGCTCTCGTCCAAGCAAGTTACATGAAATAAGCCTGGGTAGGTTTACCCTACTCACCCTCACCTACTCTAGTGGGAGGGCCCGAAAAGTCTCACAGCAGAGACGGCCGTGTAGAATTCCACAGCAAAGAGGTAGTGCAGAATTGGAAACGATTAAAAAAAAAAAGAAGAAAAAGAAGGAAATACAAAAATAATACATAGGGCCATTGTGAGGAATAAATGAAATCATGTATGTGCAGAGTTTAGTCCAGACACTGGTATAAATATTAAAAGACTAGTTAACATTTCTACGTCACCTATTATATGCCAGGCACTGTACCGTGTTCTCCACATCTATCAGCTTATGCTAACCCTCAAAACAATTGTATAAATCAGATGCCATTCTTATTCCCATTTTCTAAATAAGGAAACTGAGGCCAGCGAAATGAAGTGCTTTGCCCAAAGTCACGTGACTAGTAGAGCTGTAGAGCTGGGGTTTGACACCAGACCAGTAGCCCACTGCCTTTGCTCTTGACCACGCCACCCTGCTCTTTCTGTGTGCCTCCCGGACCACCAGTCTGGGTTAGTGCTGTGTGTTCCCACTGGCACTTTGCTTGTCACCTCAGGGTTCTGAGTATGTCTTGCCTCTTCGCTTGTCTGAGTCCTTGACTACAGAGGGCATTCTAGAAAGGCAGGGATTGTGCCCATTTTATTGAGTTTCATTCCCTACCCATCAAAAACGGGGGCAATGTAGGCAATGTGGGCACCTGGGTGGCTCAGTGGTTGAGCATCTGCCTTTGGTTCAGGTCATGACCCCAGGATCCCAGGATCTAGTCCCACGTCGGGCTCCCTGCATGGAGCCTGCTTCTCCCTCTGCCCGTGTTTCTGCCTCTCTGTGTCTCTCAGGAATAAATAAATAAAACCTTAAAAAAAAAAAATATGGTGGCAATGGACGAAAGTGGAGGTGTTTTCCCTTGTCCCGATCCCACAGTGCATGAAGGGGAAGTGAAGGGAGTATAAGAGATTAAAGATGCCAGAAAAACATGCAGTCATTGATGGAGCAAGGTATTTCGGGAAATAGAAGATAAAAGGATTAGGATTAAAAGGAACAATTGGCCTTGAGAAAACAGAACACCTCTGCCTTTAAAGATGGAACGAGGAAGAAAAAAGGGGGGGGGGGGGCAGCCCTGGTGGCTCAGTGGTTTAGCACCTGCCTTCAGCCCAGGGCATGATCCTGAAGATCTGGGATTGAGTCCCACGTCGGGCTCCCCTCATGGAGCCTGCTTCTCCCTCTGCCTTGTGTCTCTGCCTCTCTCCCTCTGTGTCTCTCATGAATACATAAATAAAATCTTCAAAAAAAAAAAAAAAAAAGATGGAACGAGGAGGAAAGGGTGGATCTTGTAAGGGCAGAGGAGGCCCGATGACTTGGATCATCTCAGTAAATAAGGGGTGAGAAAAGGGAGACTGAGGCAAGAGGAGAGAGTTTGGAACAAGCATCTAACTTTGGGGGTCTGTGAGCTCCCTAATGTAATACCATGAACCCAGAAAGACCACCGCACACAAAGGTAGGCATCTAACTTCGGAGGGCGGGAGCCCCCAGGCTGGTCATCCCTGCTCTCAGGAACTGATGAAATCGAATAAAGATATCAGAGGTGGCGTGAAGGCCAAGCAGCTTGAATTGTCTGTGTGGCTCTCCTCAGCAGCCTCCAGGGTCAGGAGAGGGCCGGCTGGTGTGGACGCGGCCTTCTGAGCAGCACAGGCTGGGGAAGGCAGTGGAGGCTGGTGGGGGGTGGGGGGCGTGGGGGAGGTGCTCCCTGGGTGCCAGCCATCAGAGGTGCACGGTCTGTGGAGACCAGAATGTTAGTAGAGCCGAAAGTCCGCGTCCTGCCCACCCCCAGATGCCCAAGCAGCCCCAACCACCGGTATCTGGGTAGAGCCCCCCCCCAGAGCAGGGGTTGTACCTACAGAGAGGCCCCCCGAGGCAGCTAAGGAGCTTCAGTCACGGGGAGTAGGCCAGGATGTGGGCGAGGTGCCCGTGGGGGGCCGAGGAGGGGCCCGAGCTGCGCTGGGGCCCCCGCAGAAGAAGCCTCTTCCACCCGGGCGGCACAGTGGCACGATCCAGTGGCTTTCACCTTCTAGAAGCATCCAGAATTGCCCTCCTGACGGCTCGCCTTTGCCTACACGAGTTCCACCATCCTCCCGCGTCAGCTCTGCTCATGCCCGCCCCTGCCTCCGTGTCCCACAGGCCCTGTCACCCCCTCCTGGCAGGTGGCATCCGTCCACGCACGCGTTGGCCTGCCCCGGAGCAGGGGCTGTACCTACAGAGAGGCCCCGGGAGGCTGGTCGAGCCAGCGCTCAAGCGTGTCTTGCTCTCCCTCGCAGGTCCTCGGATCCCCGACGGCCGGGCGCCCGGAGACCCAGGATGCTGGTCCTCTCCTCCTCCCAGGTAAACGCAAGGAGCCCCTGTCCCCTTCCTGGTGTGTTACTGCTGGGTCTGCGGGCCCGTGGCCAGGCCAACCGGGGCGCGGAGCCCGACCGGGGAGCTCCCGTGTCACAGGTTCTCATCCTCACACCGTCGGGACACCGGTGGCAGGTGGTGACTGTTCCCACCAGTGTGCAAACCCCTGCATTCGGCTCCTCTGTGGTGTGACCGCCCCTGTCCCAGGGATGCCCGGGTGGGGTTTCTTTGGGGGAAAGAACTCCCGAAAGAACTTAGGCGCCTCTGCAAACCCCTCTGCCTAGCTACTACTCTGGCTATGCAGTGGAGACAACAGGGTCTGACTCACCCTCTCCGTGTTCCGTGGGAGTCACAAGACGCCTGAGAGTCCTCTGGAGGTGAGCCACTTCTAGAAAGGACCGGATTTCCACCACTTCTTGCCCGTGACTCCGTCCACCCTCTCCTCCAACATGACCTCTGTGTGGCTCTGCCCAAGGAGCCCCCCGCCCCCCCACTGGCCAATGACGTGGATACATCAGAAATATCTTGGTTTAACATTTGAGGTCAGAGGCAGGCACTTTCTAGGGCAGAAATCAAAGAAGCACAAGAAGCATAAGGGCAGCTCCCCAGCCATGGCACCCGCCCCACTGGTGGGGTGCCGGGCCCTCGCCACTACAGAAGCAGATAGAATGATCCAGAGTTGTCAACGTAGCATCAGGTCGAAGCGCAGCCATAGGCCCTGGTTCCTCAATAGCTGGCGGCTGGAGCCACACACGGTTTGGGGACAATCTGGAGACTATGCTTAAAGTCTAGTTAACATTACTGACCCATCTTCACAGCCCCCATGGGGCCACGAGCCCTTGAGCACTTCCTTTCAAAAATGGGAATTTGTTGTCAGGACAAGCATCCAGGGTCTAGACCAGAGCTTGTGCAGAGCTGGGGTTTGTTCCCTTCACTGATTTTTTATTTTATTTTATTTTATTATTTTATTTTATTTTATTATTTTATTTGTTCTTGAGAGACACACCCAGAGAGAGAGAGAGAGAGACAGGCAGAGGGAGATGCAGGCTCCATGCAGGAGGCCCAACGTAGGACTCGATCCCAGGACCCCAGGGTCACACCCTGAGCTGAAGGCAGATGCTCAACCGCTGAGCCCCCCAGGCGTCCCCCCTTCTCTGATTTTATAAAACGGGCACTCCAAAACCCCAATCTAGCCTGCGTGAGGGCGGTTACTGCCCATATACCTGTAGCCGCTGCCCGCGTGCTCCACCTGGGCTCGGTATAGGAAGCACCTGAATAATTGAAATCTCTAATTGGGTTAAAGAGATCCTTAGCACATAGACGTTCTATAAATAAAAGAATGAGTGAATAATATAGTGGCTTTCCTTTGTGTAGGCCCTTCCCCTCCAGGAGACCCCGTCGTGGTGTTGGCTCCAATGAGACCATTGTGCGGGGACACTGGGGACAGGTCGGGTTGGGTTTCGGGCCGGGGCGGGGCCTTCCCAAGGAAATCCCTGTTAGTCCGTGTCAGGTGCGTGTGCCAGCGTCCCCCTGGCCTGTGCACCAGCCCCCCTCCTCGTGCTTGGCCTCGCCGTCGGTGGCCAGGGGCTGGGCCTTGCGTGTGCAGCCGGGGGGGCACGCGGGGAAGGGTGGCGGGCCGACCTCGCCCTGCTATCTGAAATCAGGAAGGTTCCAGGAGCCCGGAGCCCGGGCGACACACTGGAGGAGGAAGGGAAGGAGACAGAAAAATGCTTTCTAAAGAGGAAGTGGTAAGGAGCTTCTGAATTTCAGCTTGACCTGTGCTGTCAGGTGATTCCTGTGGGGGAGGAGACACAAAAGAAAGAAAGAAAAGAAAAAAAAAAAAAGTTAGGTAAAATGTCCTTATAAAGACAAAATCTATTTCTTTCCTGGCTGATGATTTGTCATTCTAGTCACTTCCTGCCTTGTGACCGCACGGCCGGCGTTGACAGTTGTTCTGCAGATCCGAGAGGAGGGGGTTTCTGGTCACACACCAGTACCACTGAGGCCAGTTTTTCTACAAGGTGAGTTTTCCTGGTGTCCTTTGGTCACTTCTTGGGGCTTAGGATGTGTTTTAATGGTTGGGCGCCTCTGGTTCTGTGGGTTGAGCCTTTCGGGGTGTCCGAGCACCTGTCACCCGAGCCCTGGGTGAGCCACGCTGCAGCTACCCCCTGTGGCTGTCCAGAGTGGGACTCCTCAGTTCTCTGGGGGCTTCCTCTCCGGTCACCCACAGTTATCACCCTCCACCCAGAACAATGATTCTTTTTTGTTGCTGTTGTCTTTTCCCTTTCAAACCGAACCGTGTTTTGATTTATTTCTCTTGCCTCAGTTCAGGGAGGCGATTTACTGTGATTTTATCTGCCTTAAAATGTTTTCAGGAAAGTGCATATTATTGATCATGTAGACTGTGCTGCTTGTTGGCCTAGTGGGAGTAGTTTAATTTTAGCTCTGTGGTTCGGTTTTTCTAAAAAGTGTCTTTACGGTACCGGAGTGGATGTATTAACATCTTGATTCATATGGTACTGAGTGTGTTCACTGTTTTTTTTTTTTTTTCCTTTTTTTTGGGGGTGATTTTGGCACCAACGGTTTTTAACGGGTGTGTTTAATAACCACAAAGAATCCGAGGGATCTCTTCTTCATTTATTCTGGAAAAATGAAAGCAATTTGTGTTACTTAGTTGTATAGGTTTTTGCAGAATTGTCTGAACTAGCGGTTAGGCTTAGGACCAAACAGATGACCGTTCAAGCCTGGATGAAAGGCCTCTGTCTACAGGAGAAATTCTGATGGAGTTGATATGGGATATTTGCTCCAGAAGCTCTGTTGAAACGTAGACTTTGGATCTTGTAGCATCAACCTTCATTTAATTATCACTACTCAACAGCACTAAGACCCACCGACAGATGATAAACATAAAAAGCCATTTGGGCTGGATGGAGATGGATTAATTTATCAGGATGCTTATCAAACACCCCCCCCCTTTTTTTTCTTATTCAGTGTAGCGGCTTTTAAAGTTCTAAAGTTATTTCCTCGGGACAAATTTGAAACCAAAAAAACGTCAGCAATGGTGGTTTTGTTCGCCATATCTGAATTTTGAATTTACATAAATTGATCATAACTGGTTTCTCTTAAATAAGGTTTTTTCAAAGAACATCTGCACAGGTACATTTGAAAGGAATTAGTGCATGTTGCCTGTAAATGTGAATTTCTGAAAGTTGCAAAATGTGGCCATCGATACTGCTTCCCACACGTCTTTCCTGAATGGTTTTAAACTAGCAAGAATGTGGAACTGGGGGAGGAGGACTTGAATCCCAGAAAAGAACCAACTCAAAACTGCTCTTATTTCCAGTAAAAATCAGTGAGAATAAAATAAGTTAAACTGTGAAGGTATGTCAGTCGGTATTTCCTTTACTTTGGGAGGAAAAGCAACGGGCTATGAAAAAGTTAATTCAAAACAGAAAAAAAAGTCTCTTGATTTAAATCAAGTTTAGACTGTTAATGTGTCAACGTGATGTGTTATCAAATATCCATTTCTCTTCATTCTAGCTACCCCAGTCCCCCACCACCTCCCCCAGTAACATCAGGGGAAAATCTTCCGGGTCTTGCCCCCTCATCAAGACTTTTCATTAGCTATCTCAGGGATGCTTTTCTTGGTCACATTTTATTTTTTTTAATATTTTATTTATTTATTCCTGAGAGACACAGAGAGAGGCAGAGACACAGGCAGAGGGAGAAGCAGGCCCCATGCAGGGAGCTCGAGTCCCAATCGGGGACTCCAGGATCATGCCCTGGGCTGAAGGCAGGCGCTAAACCGCTGAGCCACCTGGGTGTCCTCTTGGTCACATTTTAAATTTTGTCTCCTTTAGTCTATAAAGGGGAGTATGCCTTGAAACAATCGGCAAATTGGGAAACAACGTATTTCAATATCATTTATAATTTTTTTCTGATCCCTTTGAAGAAGGGGAGGCCAACAATTCAAGTCTCATTCAAATATTACCTACTTAACGAGGACAAGTAATAATAATATTATTATATCATAATACTTATACGTACTTACAATGTGCAGCCAACTCTTTAATGAATTATCTCACGTAATCCTCTTAACTGCCCTTAGACCTGAGGCGTGGGCTCACTGTGGAAGGAACTGGCCAGAGGTCACTGGGCTTTTGGGGGGTCGAGGGAGGGTAGAAAACCAGTTCCATGTTGCTTCTCTATAAGCAACTGTCTGTTCCAGATCCCCTCTTCCTCACCAGCATATTTTTCCCAGACGTAGGTCTTTAGAGGCTTTTGCTTCTGAAGCTGACTGAAGAGATCTTGGCACTCGTAATTTTAAGGGGGGGGGGGGGAGAAAGAAAGAAAGAGCAGAAAAAAATTTGCAATGAACCCAGAAGCATTTTTGTCTTTATAAGTAAGAAATATCATTGTGGGTTTCATATAATAATAGAATGAAGTCTTCTCTTTTAATTAATGTATAATTTTACTAAAGAACTGTGTGCAGTACAGACTGGCCTCAACCACTTCCCCAGCCTTGCTTCTTGTCACTTCCTTCTGCCCTGGCTCTCCGCCATCCTCTCTCGGCCACGTTCTGGGTGTGCAAGACCACAGGCTGCCAGAAAGTTCCGTGTTCTTTCACCTCTTTTTGCTCCAACTCTTGCTCCAATTGCTTTCTTTGGTTGGTGAGATGTACAGTCAATTTTCAAGGCTCACTTCAAGAAACGTGTCCCTTTTTGGGGTCTTCCTGACTGCCCCCCCATCTTCCTTGTCCCCACTAACGGTTTCTTCTGTGTGTATCTGCTTTGATCTTAGAGTGAGCAAAGCGGTGATCATACTGTTTTAGTGTCAAGTGCTTGTTTGCCGGCAGCCTGAGCTCTTTCTCTAGCTCTGCTAGCGCATGGCATCGCGCGGTGACATCGATTGAATTGAAAATTTGTCACAAGTATTTTCTCTTGGCTCCTTAGATAGTCACCTAAGTCTCATCTTTGATGTCACTTATTCACTTGATATTTACTGAGTTCCCTCAGTGACTGCCGTGGGAGCAGCTACGGTAATCATGTAATATTTTACATTCAACCATGCTTCCTCTTTGCCAAAGCGTGAATCTTTGTTTTAGCCTCAAAGCACTAAAATGGACATTGAGCTCAAGGTGTTTAAGAGGTTGTCCAATGATATAGCAAACAGACAAAATTATAATCTTGTTGTTTTAGTCTAAAAACATGCTTTGGGATACAACTTCACTATCCTTATCGAAACTCTTGCCCCTAATAATGGGCTTCTTTGATGACAGAGAACCCAGGAACAGATATCATTAACTTTGGCTTAATTACTTTGGATTATTCTAGAAAGTTCTCCAGTCAACTTCTCCTTGTTACTTATGGAATAAAGGCCCTTTCTGTGTACAGGAGAGAGGGCAAACACAATTTTATATTGGTCTAGGTGAAATAAAATTAAGGAAATTGCTCACGAGATTATATATATATATATATTTTAAATATTTTATTTATTTATTCATGAGAGACAGAGAGAGAGAGAGGCAGAGGCAGAAGGAGAAGCAGGCTCCATGAAGGGAGCCCGACGTGGGACTCGATCCTGGGTCTCCAGGATCACGCCCTGGGCCGAACACAGGCACTAAATCACTGAGCCACCCAGGGATCCCTCACAAGATTATATTAACGAAGAGTCACAATTTATAGAATAAGACTGTGAAGGTATTGGCCTTAATGACTAACAGCAGATTTTATAGCAAAGTGACATTATTTATTTAGTCTAATGGTCTCTTTAGGGTTTTTTTGTCAGTTTCCCAGCCCGTTGAAATCATCTCCTGAAATAATGCCATGTCCTCTGCATATTGAACCCTGCAGGCATAAAAATTAGAATTAAGAGTCCCCCCCCCCCCCAAAATATAAAACTAACCAGTGTCAGCAGATTCCAAGAATTTCTAGTTTCCTTATTTTGGCCAGATGGCAATGCGCTTAAATCGAAAGTGTTCGTGTTTCGGGCCACCTGTGTGCTCAGTCGGTTAAGCGCCCGACTCTTGATTTCAGCAGAGGTTGTGCTCTCCGGCTGGTGGGATCCAAGGCCATGGGCTCCCTGCTCAGTGGGGAGTCTGCTTGGAATTCTCTCCCTCTGTCCACTCACCCTCTTGTACTCGTTCTCTAAAATAAATAGCTAAATCTTTAAAAAAGAAAAAAAAAGGTTGAAAACTTTAAGCTTAAAAAAAAAACCTGTTTCACAGTTTTCATTTTGAAGTTCTGAAGAGTTGCCACCAGATTAGATATCCACATTCTAGGGGGGGTGGGGGGGCTCCCTACAGCTGCTGCAAACACGGGGCTGCCCAGATGGCGTCAGTTCCCTCCCTGAGCCAACTTCCTTAAGCTATCCACTGTCCCCATTGTTTTGGTTTGCCAGTTTCAGTGATTACACCAGCCTTCCCAGTAATTTCATCATCTCTCCATCTTGTAAGACACAGTGAGCAGTAGTGGGCTGGGGGTTGTGCGTGAAAGAATTTCAACCTCTAACCGTAAGAGTAAGAGCTAATGCTTACGGACTATTCATTGAGACCGAGTATTTCCCTCAGTGCTTTTAACCATATTGATGCATTTAGTCATCACTATGGTCTTGTGAGGTCATTCCTGGTGTTATCTTCGTATATGAAGACAAGTGAATCCACTCAAACATTTTATTAGTCTTAATTTTCAACAGTTGAGTCAGTTTTGGGTAACTGCTGAGTTCCAGGAGGAGTAATTCTCTCCTGGAATAAGGAGCAGACTGTGGTGCTTATGTGTACCTAAACTCTTGAGTTGAACTCAAATAATCATCATTTATCCCAAATATATCCCCATCTATATTATAATTTTTTCAAAGAGATTTCTTCTTTGTCTTCCTCTGTCATCATCATCATCATCATCATCATCATCATCAGTATTTACCCAGCACCTCTGTGCACTTGAGTATTTAGTTTTTACCAATTTATAGATCTCTGCATGGGTCACAAACCATGATTTCTATCCTCCAAAGCTTTGAAAAGTCCTCAGCCTTCGAAGGCGGGAATACTTTTACTCAAATGGTGTTCACACTTTCTGTCAGGACTGATGGACACAAATAAATGAAATAATTGATGTACCCATAATTATACAGTCATGGCCCAATATAGGCGTGCTGCAGACTGTGAAAGGATGAAAGATCGTTTGAATTGTGAGTTGAAAAACAGAGGAGGAAAAAGTGACCCATTTACCAGGTTAAAATAAGTTTTGGTTGACTTCAGAGCCACACCTGTGCATCAGCCCTGTTTATAAGTTGAAAGGCTTGTTTCTCAAATATGGTCATTAGTTTTGTTTTGTCTTTTTTTCTAGGGGAGAGAAAAGCTAAAATGTTAAAGAACTAGCAAAGCCACAGTACTGTGGTCGTAGCCTTGCTTCTTGATTGAGTCCAGCACCAGTAACATGACTGATAGATGCCGTCTATCTTGTCTCTCTGTCTCTCTGTCTCTGTCTCTGTCTCACACACACACATACAGACATCTTCCCGAGTGACTGAGCTAAAGTGGAAAAGAGATTATGTTCTCCACAAGCAGAAAAGCCAAGACACCAAATTCTGCAAGCAAATTAATTATGCATGTGAATTGCAATCTCCTGGATAATTTGTTTTCTTTCTTTTTTTTTTTTTCCCCCTCTCTGGTTGTCCTTTCAAGAGGGAAGTGAATTCATGAAATAATTACTTTACATTTAAACTAAGCCCGCATTTCGATCCCTCAGCTGGATACTCAGCACCCAGCTTAACGTAAGCTGGGTATCCAAATATATGAAGTAGAGATGCACCAATGCATTTGTATAAAATTTACATCTTCTTCTTTTTGCCATTCCTCAGGCAAAATTTAGAATTCTGATTGCATCTTTGGTAACACCTGGTGCAACGTCTTACAATGTGGATCCTCTACACCTCCCGGACATCATCAGCTCAGGGGCATTTTCACCCAGGAGGGTCCTTAAGGAGAAACATAGCACGTGCAATGTTGCACGTGCAATGTTGCAATGTTTGTCCCCCCCAGTCAGGACACAGCGACATCTATGCTGTTAGGTGCTACTGAGCCCCCTTCCTTCATCTAAAAATGTGAAATGAACTTTCCCCCTCATTTCCCAGTGCTTTATAAACATTAAAACAATTTTCCCTTTGGAAAGATAGAGCACGATGGTCACCTTTGAGAAATTTTTCAGATTTTTTTTCCTTCCCTCCTTGTCTTTTTTTTTTCTCCTTGTCTTTCAAGTTAAGATTCTTTCCATCAAAATATCCTGTCCTACAACTCCAGAGAAAGGCAATGGCCGTACTTCGTCCGTTGGGTGATCCTGTACAACGCAGGGAGTATGTGATGTATTCAACATGGTATATAATGTTAGTTTTTTAAACTTTGTGAGTCTGTCGTTTCTGTGCATGAAACATGGTACAGTACCCAGAAGGGAGAGCACATTTGGATCCATTTTCTAGCCTCGTACTAAGTGTGGCGCCTGAGTGGGTCTAGTTTCTTCTTCTGTATGATAGGGGAAAGTACTGTTTCCTCGGTCTGTTCTTGGGCTCGTTTTCCTTTTCCCTTTCCCCCAGCATCAGCTCTAGTGTGCGCTTCGCTCTACTACACAGCATCACGACGGGCTGACCCAGCCTTAGCTATTTAGTAGACATCGTGCTACACACCTGACCTATATCTACTCTTACATTTCCACACCAGTGCTGAATTATAAGGTTGATGTGGTCACGTTCTTATAACTGATGACCAAACTGAGGTCTGGGGAAGGTTACATCCAAGGTCCCAGAACCAGTAAGTGCCAGAACCAAGATTTGCACCCTGCTTCTTTTCCATTTTATTTTTTTAAATTTCTTAAAAAGATTTTATTTGGGGATCCCTGGGTGGCTCAGCGGTTTAGCGCCTGCCTTTGACCCGGGGCATGATCCTGGAGTCCCCGGATCGAGTCCCAATCAGGCTCCCTGCATGGAGCCTACTTCTCCCTCTGCCTGTGTCTCTGCCTCTCTCCCCCGCCCCCTCTCTCTCTCTATGTCTATCATGAATAAATAAATAAAATCTTTTTTAAAAAGATTTTATTTATTTATTTGAGAGAGAGAGAGAACAAATGGGGAGCAGGCACAGGGAAAGAGAGAAGCAGGCTCCTCGCAGAGCTGAGAACCCGGTGCAATGCTCGATCCCAGGACCCCGGCATCACGACACTGAGCTTAACCATCTGAGCCACCCAGGTGCCCCTCTTTCCCATTTTATATTCACAGTTTCTTAAAGGTGTTTTAGAATTTTGACCAAAGAAATGTTATCGCATATCCCATTGTAAATTGCTCCTGGGAAATATATGCCAAGCAAACTGTGGCTTCCAAAAGAGTGAAGATAAGTATAGCCCATCAAATGAATACAACTTTCCTGCCTCCGTGTTATGTTAGTCCTCTTTTTTTAATTTAATTTTTTTTTTATGAGAATGAGCTTGTCATTAGAGATTCTAGAACAACTACCCCAAGGAGCCTATAGAAAATGAGGTCATATTATTAAGAATAAATAGAAGCTTCTGTTGTGATTGCTAATATACAGATGTGGGCTGCCTATTGTCTCAGTATTTTCCCAACTCCAACATTAATAGAGAAAATGCCTGGAGAATGAGGGAGCGCACAGCCAATACAGGTAGAGGCCAGGCTGACCGAATCAGTCCCTAGGAGCCGGTGTACCTGACAACCAGGGGTCATCGGCCGGTGGTCCTTCTCACACATCCCCATCGGTCTCATTTCTTTTTGTGACTCATGGTGGATGTGGTCAGGCTTTTCTTAAGATTGCTGTACGTTTGCCTCCTCTGGCCACACTTCCTCAACTGTTAGAAGGTACTTTCCACCATCAGTATTTCAGAGGCGGCTAAGCCCAGAGGCCCTTGACCACCCAACCTGACATCAGCCAACACCAATGCTGTCGGCTTCTCATCTGTGGCATCTGTCGCTACTGCCAATACCTTTTGGAACTGACTTCGAGGACTCTGGGTGAGAAATGTGGTAAAAGAGCCCAAACAAGCCAAGCTAAGAACATTATGACCACAGATGTGAAATCTAGATTCATACACACACACATATAACATACACACAGCTACGTGTGGACTTTAAGTGGTGACTCTACATGGCCTTTCATAAAACTTATACTGGAAATTGAGTTTGTCCCCCAAGATCATTTTGTGAAAGTTCTTTTTTCATTGCCCTCTTCTTTCCTTCCTTTGCCAACCACTGTTGTAGACAATCTTTGTTTCATTTGATTCTAACTCAACCCTGTAGAGCGAGCACTATAAATTGCGTTAACTAATATCCCTTTTTTACATATGAAGAAACTGAGGCTCAGAAAACTTAACATGTACAGAAAACACATGGCAAGAAGCAATTGCATAGAAACTCATCATTTTGGGTCACCTGGGTGGCTCAATGGTTGAGCAGCTGCCTTCAGTTCAGATCTTGATCCTGGGGTCCCGGGATTGAGTCCGCATCGGGCACCCTGCAGGGAGCCTGCTTCTCCCTCTGCCTGTGTCTATGCCTCTGTGTGTGTGTGTGTGTGTGTTTCTGGTGACTAAGTAGATAAAATCTTAAAAAAAAAAAAAAAGAAAAGAAAGAAAGAAAGAAAGAAAGAAAGAAACGCTTCACTCATTTTTTCACCATACCATGTTGCTTCCTAGTTTATTATAGGTATTCAATTATACATATAATTTCCCAAAGGAAGAAAAGATAGCATTTGATGAGGCTTGTGTGATGCCTGAAATGCCTTTTTGCTGGCTTGGACCAGGAGAAAGGCAGCTTGTGTGGTAGCAATAGGAGTCGCTGTAAACGGTGGAGCCCAGGCCATTCTTGAAAGGCCTGGGAGGAGAAAGCCTACCCCTTGTTTTCCTCTCCATCTACATACTTAAGATATAGAGCACAACTCATGGAATCTGCATCTCAAAGGGTTTTTCAGTTTTAATCTGTTAGGTTGTTTAAATGCTAATTGACTTCTGTTTTTCCCATATCTTGCCAGACCTAACCAGCATCCTGGAGGCTCTACTTCTCTTTTCAGACCAATCACTGACTCACTTTGAGACTTCAGGGAACAATTTCACTTTTCCGGGGCTGCCATTTCCCGTTTTGTAACACGATCCAGTTCCCTCCTCACTTTGTGGGGCCGTATTTTCTGGATGGGAGCTGGTGAGAGAAGGAGGAAGCCGCGGCCATACAAACACACCGAAATGGCTTCTGGGTGCAGTCATTTCGTGGCCTGAGGAGGGCGGGGAGTGTTTGCATCACCTAGAGGGAAGTGGTGAGCACTGTGACTGAAGGCAGTGAGGAGAGCCTAGACCACAAAGGTTTTTCTTCTAGAAACAAGAGCTAGTAAGGAAGGCGGCTGTGCTGGCACTCCCCCGAATTCTAGGAGCATCGCCTTCTGGGCCAGGTGTGCCAACCCCCCAAAAGCTTCCTCGGTGACCACCTCCTGCTCCGTTCTCCTCCCTTTGCAGGACTGGCTGTGTTCTCTTATAGGGTGACCCCACCCCCACCCCATCCATGGTTTCGCTTTCAACAGTTTCAGTGACCTGCAGTCAACTGTGGTCCGGAGAGCAGAATGGCCTCCTTTTGACATTTTCAGAAAGCAAAGGTCAACAGTAGCCCTACCGCTGCATCGCTACATCGCAGCGCCTACACCACTCACTCGCCGTGTCCTATCACGTAGGCATCTTATCATCGCACATCCTCACAAGAAGGAGGGTGAGGTATTTAGAGAGTAAGGAGACCGCGTTCACCTAACTCGTATTGCAGGACGTTGTCAGAACTGCTCCACCACTAGTCACCGTTGGTCTCTGACTGGGCCTGGTATATAAATTACACTTTATCAGAGTCGGCCGTGGATAAAGGGGCAAAAGAGCAGGTATAGGGTTTAGTACTATCTATGGTCTCGGGCATCCACTGGTGGTGTGGCAACGTGTATCCCACAGATGAGGGGTGACCACTGCATGGAGAAATAGGGTACCCCTTTCCATTTTGTCTTTTTGGACAACTTCAACTGGTTCTTTAAGATGCAGCTCAGTGAAGGTCAGTATCGCCTTCTTTGGACAGCTTGCCCTTCTCTTCGGGGGCAGAACTAAGGGCTTCCCTGTCTGTGCCCCTACAGCACCATGATAATAACCCATTTTGAGTGCAAAGGCCAGGATGGCCTCTGAGTTGCATAGGCACTTGCCTTCAGGGACTGGGTGTCCTTTCAGAGCCAAGATTGGCTGTTCTTCATCTTTGCATCTCCAACACCTAGGAGAAGGCCAGTGTGATTGGATGGCAGGCATGGAGCTACTAATGGAGAGGATCCCTTGTGCCCCAGAGGCAGGAGGACGGGCAGGGATGGGCAAGAGCACACTGCTGGTGGTCTCGCTCTTAACCCTTCCCTCAAGGTGTTGAGGCATTGAAGAGAAATTTAGAACTTCTCAAAAGAGCCCAGGAAGAGCCCTAGTCCTGGGTAAAATCTTCCAAAGGGGGTGTGTGTGTGTGTGTCCGTGACCGTCGTTAACATGAAGTCAGAGCTGAGGACCCCCAAAGGAGAGTAGGGAACCTTAAGATACAGAATCCAGTGGTCACGGGCACAAGGAAAGGTGCCACCAGTGAGACCTCCATTGTGTTGGCCTGCAGTGGGGCAGCATTGGGTGCTGTCCCCTACCCCTGGGCTCTGGTGTAAGCACAAGGCTTCCCCAGGTCATAGCAAGGTGACCCTTGGCCACTAATTAAAATCTCAGTTCCCTTATCTATAAGGAGGAAATCATAACGATGCTCCATAGGATTGTGGCGCCAGTTAAATGTGATAATGCACAGAAGACACTTAGCACTGAGAAGCCGTTCAGGAAGCATTAGCTGGCCTTCCCATTTGTCGTTTGGCTGCCGTGTTCTCGGACTCCAACATAGAGTGGTTATTCTGTGGAGAGGGTAAAGATTAATCATCGTGCATGAGTAAGAAAAAAGACTGAGTTGTTTCTACACATCTCCCCATCTGTGGAAATCCAGGCCAAATGTCACTTCTTGTGGGGGCCACGCCTGGCTCTCCAGGGGAGACCTGTTTCCCCCTCCCTCTGTCTTCTAGTGACTACAATACACTCTCCCCACCCACCCCCTCCTAAACAGGGCAGGGCCACATCCCATCTCTGTGTTGCCAGCCTCTGACCCAGAACCTGCATAGAGTAGGTATTTGGCAGATATTTATTGAAAGAAAAACATGTACAGATAGAGGAGTTGGTTCAGTAGCAGATATCTAGGATTACCAGAGGATGAATTTCATAGTCCAGAGAGTGATATGCAAATTCCACCCCAGTGGACCCTCACGTCCATTCCTCGCCGTGTCCTGTGGGCCTCTGGGTCACTGAGTTGGAGCATCCCGGCTAGTTTTGCCCTCCTTTTGGTCCCTGCTCTGTCTCCCCAGTTCCTGTCCTCTTACTTCAGCAGGCCTCAGCTCAGAATCAGACGCTCTACTTAGGGACCCACTGCCAGGCACCACAGGCCGCCAGCAGGGCTTACAGCTTGAAGAGGCTCAGCACCAGACTCTGCTACCCTAGGCAGAAACCCCCTGGTGGCCTGCGGGGCGAAGCCATTGAGCCTTCCTTGGCCAGTTCAAAGACAGCCTAGGGACACTAGCCTCTGTTCAGTCCACGGATCAACTCACCAAAGTCATTTTTCCAGCAAAATGGTTTCACAAAAGTTGAAGGCCTTTGCTTGCTTGCTCTAGGCATTTGTCCTTTTCCACGCGAGGGATATTATTCACATGTGCACAAGAATATCATCATTAAACTCTTCAAAGGAGGTGATTACAGACTTCTCAAGCCCCACATGCCATCAGTTGGTGAGTTTATTCATTCAACTGAGGGCTTGCCATGTGGCTGATGCAGAGGGAGCTCTGTGAGGTGACTTCAGGTCTAGACTTCCAGTGATCTCATCATCTGCCGGAAGAGCCACCTGCTCAGGTCAGGACCAGAGCTCAGAGTCAGGGACCAGGAGCTCACTGATCCCCACCCAACAGCGAGGAGACCAGAATGTCTGAAATCATGCTGATCATTTTTGAAGTCTGAGGGTGCCATTTTAGTATTTATATGTGAATTTGGCGTTCTTTCTTTTGAACATTGTGCCTCAGGGTGAGCTGTTTCAACGTGGTTTGGATTTTTTGGGTCACGAAGGAAAATCAGAGGGCCTAAATGCCAAGGAAAAAAAACCACACCCAGAAGAATGCATTCGCCTGGCCTTGGTCATCATAACCTGGAAGGTGTCAGTTGTACGTGTTCGTTGGATTTGGCACGTTTGTAGCCTAGGACCTAGGGCCTTGGTAGCCTGACGGTGCCCTGTTAATACCTAGATTAAGTCCTTTATCATGTATAGGAAACACATGAAATTATGTTTATTAGATATTTGAAATCATAGGGGAGTTATTCCTACTGGATGTTCAGCAGGACTGACCAAAAGAACAGTCTTACATCTTGAGTCTGAAAACTTACAAAGGAAATGGAAAAATTAAAGAGGTGTGGACTCCAGTCCCGGTGAGCTCCGTGACAGCATCCTTTAACTTGGGTGTCATCTTATTCCTCTGTGGCAGGAAGAGAGTGGCCGGATAGGTGATCTTTATGGTCCCCTTACCTCTGCATCCTAAGACTTTGTTATTTTTATGTCATCATTTAAGGAAGTTGGCATAGACCCAGAACATAGCAAGGGAAAACTATTAAAGGTTTGGAAGACTAACCCCCCCCCCCCCCGGCAAAAAAAAAAAAGTTCAAAGAATTTTTTTTAAAGGCTTGGTGGCAATCGTTAAGGCCTGTGACAAATTTTTATGAATTGAGCAGCTTCTGTAATTCCCTCTGAGCACAGCCAAGAGGGAGGAAGCTTTAATGGTATCAGAAAAGATTTAGGTTACAGGTAGGGATACGAGACACCAGTGCGGTTGCAGGGTTTCCTTATTTGGATACTTTTAAGAAAATAGTAGATGGTTCTCTTTCTGGGACAGTGTGCCTACAGCCTTGCCTAGAAACTGGGAGTGAACTGGATCAGCGTGTCGCAAGCCGTTCACACTGACGTCTCAGAAAGCACGTCCCACGTGCTGCTCTGGTAACTTCCCTGCTCTGTGCTGAGCCGCCGAGCAGCAAGCATCTGCCTTGGTCAGTGAGGAGAGGGTGCAGGACTGAGATTCACCTGCTGCTGAGGTAAGAGCAGGAGCCAGGCGGGGCTGGGAGACGCTGGGGCCTTTTCAGAGGCGGTGCCCCCAGAGAAGGCACATCACGGTGCCTGCTACAGCTCCTGATAACAACCCCTGGCCCCATTTCTAGGCTCCTTTGAAATTCCCCTTCCGGGGCTCTGACTGGTGCATACCCTTTTCTGCACCCTATAGACTAACAGGCTTTTGGACCTTTTCACATGGAAGGGGTGTCATCTCTCGGGTTATAGGCAAGGAAACAGGCCCAAGGAGGCAAAAGGAAGCCTGATATTACATGGACAGGTAGGACCCTAGGTCTCCCAGGCCCCACACTCCCACCAGTTATTTCGGGTATGGTTTCCTTGAAGATGTTTGAATGTATAAATGATCTGGAGACCTTTTTTTTTTTGCACGGCTCATTTAGATGTTTGCTATTTTTACTTTTTGGTAAGTTTCTGTGCTCGTTTCTTACTCTTACCTAGTCCTTTCCCTCGCAGGCCTGTTTCACTTATTCATTTCGATCTTCAAAGCTTTTCACACTGTATTAACCATTTTGCAGTAAGTGAGCTATAATCTCTGCATCACATTTGAAACCCGACCTTTAACTGTGGGCTTCGTGAAGCCCGGGGCTCTGTAACCCTCCCATCCCTACAGTCCAGCTACCAGAGCAATGCTTTGCACATAGACTCACAGATGATGAGAAAGAATGAATGCACGAACTAATGGCGAGTGAATGGTGTCTGATATTGAGGTAATTGAATTGTAGGTTACTACTGGCCTGTAATCATATTCAGCTTTTTTGAAAAGATCCGATACCCTGAACGTTGGGTGGGGAAGAGTCTGGATCTTAAAGTCCTCGTGGTAGGATGTAGAATGAAGGGTAGCTGTGGATTTTCAAGGCATTAACACCAGAAGCGTCATTGTCTACACCCCAGGGAAGGAGACCACCAGGCATCGAGGGCCTCCACAGCCCAAGCCTGGAGTATCATCCCCTCTGCTTGCAAGAGGTTTGCTCTGAGTCACATCCTTAATGACTCTGGTAGAAAACAGGAGGCATTAGGGCTGTGCTGGGGGAAGGGAGGCGGGAGATGGGCACTCCCCAGTTGCTGACGGAGCCCGGCTCTGCGTGCTGTGCTTTACACGGCTTCCAAAGCCCCTCAAGTGTGATCAGACCCCAGAGGCTCCCAGAACAACACATTCACTGGATCTGGAGTGGTCTCGCCTGCTGGCTTCCCGTGAGAGTTTACCAGGCCCGAGATAGTGAGAAGAGAGAGCCACTGAGTCCCTGCCCCTGCCTCACTGCTGGATTTTACCCCCCAAGACCACAGAGAGGGGAATCCTATGCTCCGGAGAAGCCCTTGGGCAAATCAGTGTATCTGCACAGAGAACAAAGACAACCTAAAGGAGATTTTGACTTGACAAAAGATGTCATGAGAACTCCCTTTGGGGCACCTGGGTGGCTCAGTGGTTGAGCATCTGGCTTCGGCTCAGGTCATGATCCCGGGGTCCTGGGATGGAGTCCCACATCGGCCTCCCCACGGGGAGCCTGCTTCTCCCTCTGCCTGTGTCTCTGCCTTTCTCTCTGTGTCTCTCATGAATAAATAAATAAAATCTTTAAAAAAAGAAAAAAGAAAAAAAGAACTCCCTTAAATGGCTGTCTGTATTTGAGGCTACTTTACTGGCTTCTTAAAAACACAGTCATCTTTAGGACACATTTTCAGAATCAGCCTTTATGGAAAACTTCGGAATCCCCAGAACATACAGGGATTCCTGCTGGTTAGATGCCCTGCAGTGACTACTTTGTCCCAGGAAGGGGACACAATGAGCCGGAGCAAGGCTTCTTCCTCGTCTCAGAAGTTTAGCAGGATGGCCTCTTAAAAACTCTCAGGGGTTTTATTTTTGCTTGGGACTCCTCTGTGTTTTATGTTCCTCTTCTTCAGGCAGAAAGGTCTGGCACCAAAGATTGCAATAGGAATGATGTTTTCGATTACACGTTGTTTTGGATTAACTGTTCATTCAGGTGTTTGGAAGTCATGTGGTTTTGTCCCGTTGACGTACTGACACAGTCGAGGTGAAGCTAGGAATCTGGGTCCCGAGTTTCCAGTTTTCCTTTACCCACTGTGTCAAGTTGCAAGGAAAGTAGGACACGCTCAAAAGAGTCCCTTGGCAATGTGATGCTAGGTCACAGATGCCGCCCTGGTCCTGGCAGTTATATAACTGGGCATCGATACAGCGAACCTAAATACTGCCCCGCACACCACCCCCACGTCTCAGGAGTGGCTCCAGCCCGTGAGCATCTCGCTCTGGGCCAGGCCGCCTTTTTCCGTCCCTTCTGTGGCTTTTCATCGTCAGTCAGGAAACTCCTCAGAGAAAATTCAACTTACAATTTTGCATTTATTTTTAGAGAGTGTATTTCCTTCTGTAAATTCTACAGCACTGTGTTCTGTTGTAACCTCCTACCGACAGTTTCCATATTCCAAATTTAGGGAACTTGAATTAGGTGCTTTTATTCTAAGCAGTCATTATCAGAAAACCTCTTTCACTACTGGTCTGGAAAATACCAGCCTCCTCGAAGCTGAGACTCAAAACTCAACTTGACCTCAAGAAATGAGGCGGTCTTGTGGTTTTTGCAATTTGGGGAGGGGGAAGGGCGGTTCTTTAGTTTTCTTGAGTCTTTAGAAATAATCTTGCAAAAGTGAACGACCGGTACTTTCTCTGGCCAAATGTCTTGGGATTTAATAGCTATTGATTTAATGAATGTAAGTGCTTACAGGAAAACTAGCAGCCAAATGTGACTTAGATGAATGGTTTGAGTCTGTCTTCTTAGATTTATGATTTCGGGCAGTGATTCAAAAACAGGGTCTGAAAATTCACCACTGATTTGCGAGAGACCTTAACATGGTTTCTGGGAGGGCATAGTTGGATGATGCAGTCATTAACAAGGGAGAAAAAATCACAGCGGCATTTATTCAGCCATAGAAGGGAGGCAATCCTACCAGGTGCGACAACGTGTGCGCACCTTGAAGGCATCATGCAAAGTGAAATAAGTCAGACAGAGAAAGACAAATATCGTCTGATTTCACTCATATATGAAATCTCAAAAAGTTGGGGATCCCTGGGTGGCTCAGCAGTTTAGTGCCTGCCTTGGGCCCAGGGCGTGATCCTGGAGACCCAGGATCGAGTCCCACATCAGGCTCCCTGCAGGGGGCTTGCTTCTCCCTCTGCCTGTGTCTCTGCCCCTCTTTCTCTCTCTGTGTCTCTCATGAATAAATAAATAAAATCTTAAAAAAAAAAAAGAAATCTCAAAAAGTAAAAAAATAAAGAAAAATAAAAACCAAACAACTAAAATTAAACATATAGAAGAAGAAGGAATCGGACTTGTGGTTCCTAGAAGTAGATGGCGGGGGCGGGGATTTGGAGGAACATGATCAAAAGGTCCCAACTTCCAGTTGTCTGATAAATAGGTCCTGGGGGTGTGATGGACAACACGACGGCTGTAGCTCGCCTTGCCGTGTGGTTTGCAGGAGGAGCGTTGAAAAGAAATTTTGAGATTGTTGAGTGTGTGTTGTCATCACAAGAAGAGAACGTGTTTCCCCATATTCTTTCCTTCTTCCTTCTTATGGGACCTGCTTGGGAGAGTGGATGTCCGCTGAGCCCCTTCTGAGGGTATGGAAACCACCCGATCGGGCCATACATCTTAAACTCACACAGGGATGTGTGTCAGTGATTTCTCAGTAAAACCGGGAAAAAGTCAAGGGGGCCGCCCCCCACGCAGGAGCGGTAGAGCGGAACCCAGAAGAAACAGGCCTTCAGGCGCCCCATGCCTCAGCGCGTCCCTCCTGCAGCAGGTTCTCCCGGGACCACAGCCAACGTGCTGCCAACAATTTGCAAACTGAAACCCTCCTCTTGCATCCTTGGGAACCTACTGTTATGGGAACACGTACCTTCGAGTGTGCGTGAAGTGGGTATAGTTTTTTTCCCAGGCAAGCACATGACTGTGTAAAGTGCCTCATCTTGGATTCCAACCCCGGCCGTATCCTTCTAGACGTGGTGTGACCTGCGTGTTCTTCGTCGCCTTCGCTCCCTGCTTCTCTGCTTCGGGAACATGCTGCCGTTGGCACGTTCAGTTCCATTAGTTGAGGGGTTTCTTCTCGGTTACGGCCCAGTGGCCCTGTTCGTGGTACCTCCGTGGGCTTCTGGCTCTGCTCACCAGCAGCTACTTTTAAAACTCCGGCCTTGTTTGGGGAACTTGTACACAGACAAAGCATTCCATCCCCTCGGAACCTCAGTGTTCCTGCCTATAAAGGGAAGGAGTTGTGATCAACCATTTCCCGAGTTCCTTCCACCTCTAAAAGTTTGAGTTTCCAGGACTTACTGCTCTTTCTGATAGTAGATGAGACCCTCTCCAGATCGCTATTCGTGCTGGGCCCAAACAACACAGTGTCATAGCAACCTTGGCTGTTGACTATTCCTTCTCCAATTCACCTTTTTTAAAGTTTGTATGTGTGTATTTTAGAAAGAGCATGAGGGTGAGGCATGGGGGGAAGGAGAGGGAGAGGGAGAGAAGCTCAAGCTGACTCCCTGCTAAGTGCGGGGCCTCAGTGCTCCATGCCCAGGGCTCTATGCAGAACTCAATCTCACATGATCTTGAGATCATGACCTGAGCTGGAACCAAGAGTTGGTCGCTCAACTGACCCAGCCACTCAGGCCCTTTTTAAATAAATTTTGCTTTAGCTCTTAAATCATGGAAGGATTTTGGATTTTTAAAATGTGACGGCTGTCTCACTCCATGGCTTCTCCAAGTCGATCTTCCCCATTTATGAATCTCTCAGAAAAATATAGTTATCCAGATGCTCAGGCTTTTCATCTTGACCTACTTGCCATGGCTTAAAAAAATCACATGGTTTTAGGGGACACCTTGGTGGCTCAGCGGTTAAGCATCTGCCTTTGGCTCAAGGCATGATCCTGGAGTCCCTGGATCAAGTCCCACATCAGGCTCCCTGCATGGAGCCTGCTTCTCCCTCTGCCTGTGTCTCTGCCTCTCTCTCTCTCTCTGTGTCTCTCATAAATAAATAAACAAAATCTTAAAAAAAAAAATCACATGGTTTTAAAATAATGCTTTTTTTCAACCTCCCACCCCAAATTCTTTAATTTGAACAGGCCATCCAATTTCTCTGCTAAAGCATTCTCCCTACTTTTTCATTATACCATGATCTTTAGATTTTCTTTCTCACCTAATACTGTAACTCTTTCATTTCTTCTTTGGCCCTGCTTTTGACTCTTAAAGCGTAGTCTACTTTTTGCCTGTATTTGGGATTTTTCTCCCATCTCTTACAGTGCTCTACTATCTAAAACTCTATGTCAAAGGATAGGGCTAGGGGCACCTGGGTGGCTCAGAGGTTGAGCATCTGCCTTTGGCTCAGGGCATGATCTTGGGGTCCTGGGATCAAGCCCTGCATCAGGCTACCTGCATGGAGTCAGCTTCTCCCTCTGCCTGCCTCTCTCTCTCTCTCTCTCTTTCTCTTTCTCTCATTGTCTCTCATGAGTAAATAAATAAAATATTTTTTAAAAAAAGGATACTGCTAAGTTTAGACTCAGAGATTCCATTCATTCTTCTTATCCTTAACATTGCTTCATGCTTTCAGGGCCCCTAGATCGGTGTAGATGTGCCTCAGCTGAAATGAGGAGCAGCGCCTGGCTTGTAGGAGGCATTCGGAAAATATCTGTAAATAAATTCATTTCTCTCATAATCCCATGAACATCCATGAGCCAGGAAGTGAAAAGACACTGAAAAACAAGAAAGGCCAGCCAGCTTTGGGGCTTTAGACCAGATTTTATCAAAGATCTTGTGAACTATGATGGAGGAGAGCCTTCTCTTAATGTATATAGGGAATATTTGTAAAGGGAGAGTCAGGCTGGTTTAGTCACAAGGATTTAGTAAAAGGTACAAAGTCAATCAAAGCCGATTTCATGACACATGAAAGCACGATCTTCCTAAGCTAGGATACCTACCTAGGTTCTCTGTGCCATAGTTTTTAAACCTCCCACGGAGTATGCATGTTAGCTGGCTAATGAATAATTGGTGTGCAGTCGTATGGGAGGACGAAATGAATACCTAACACAGGTGTGAAGGCCTCAAACCTGCATAGGTAGCAAGGGTGAAAAGAAAAGAGCTGAGAATTAGCATCCTGGCTGCTCTTCTCTGTGGCTGTGTGATCTGAGGGATGTGTGCTAACTTCTCTGAGCTTCTGTTTCCTGTTGGACAAAGTGGGAATATTTTTCTTTCTGCCATCAGATTTCATCAAGGGATATTATAAGAAACACAGAGCTTGGGCAGCCCGGGGGGCTCAGTGGTTTAGTGTCGCCTTAAGCCCAGGGCGTGATCCTGGGGTCCCGGGATCGAGTCCCTGCATGGAGCCTGCTCCTCCCTCTGTCTCTCTCTCTCTCTCTGTCTCTCATGAATAAATAAAATCTTTAAAAATAATAAAAAAAAAAAAGAAACGCAGAGTTTGCTGCATCCCACAAGGGTCCTCTCCTTGAGGCCCTGGGTGAAGGCATTTCTATCAGACCTCAGTTCCCTGGCCCTGAAATAATTGGTTGGTTTGGCTTATATAGATAGCATGAGCTGGACATTTTCCTTTTTGCATTCGCTTCTAGAGGACTTGGAGCTCGATTTTCAGCCAAAATGTGCCATCTTAAACTCTAAGTTTGGAGGATTAAAGCTCCTCCCTGCCATTATCTTATTTTTCCCCATACTTATTTCTCTTCCTTAATAATTGCATGATTTTATTCACTCAAATTCTTAGGTTTGGATGTAATTTTGTAACCTGGCTCAAATTGTGTTAAGGACAAGGCTTGGTGGGGGAGGAAGGAAGAAAGGATGGATGGATGGATGGATGGATGGATGGAAGGAAAAGTATGGAAAAAAAAAGGAGGGAGACAGAAAGTCAGACAAAAAAAGAAAAGGAAGGGAGTGAAGATGACAAAGCCAGCTAGCTGTTGTCTGGCCCCTGTGCAGTGTAACTAATGTTTGCTTATATAGTTAAGTTCTAGAATTTTACCTTCCTTCAGAGAGCCCAACAAACCTCTTTAGATACATAAGGTAAATAATAAAATAAAACTTTTATTGATAATAAAACATCGTTTTAGAGGAATTGAAAAAACAACAATATCTAATTCTATGACTTTCAGATCATGCTCCCTTGAGTTCCTACTGGTACATAAGGTGATGGGAAGCAGGCCAGTGGTGGCAGGGGGACGTTTGGAGTTTTTCCAACCAAATTGTTCTTTTTACTTGTCCACTTTTATCTACGTGTAAAGCTTCTGTTAACAAAGGATCTGGGTGGGGGGAACAAAAGTTTGAAGTTGCTTGTGTATGTACAAGAAAAAACAGTAGGTTGGTGGATAAGAGATGTGGATTTGCAAAATTGAGCACAAGGCATTTCTGGCCTACAGGGTTAAGTGTTAAAACTGTTCCCTTGTCTATGTGGTTGTTGGTTGCCACCGAGAAGAAGCACAGTACTAAGAACATTGTGTATATACAGAAAGTGAAATTCATTTACAGCAATATCCTGCAACAATTATAAGATATTTTTTTTTTAAATCAATGACTTCCCTGAAATGCTTGAATTATAGTTACATGTAAAAACACCCCATCATCCACCCTTTCACCCCCACTCACTCATCCCTTCCCCACCAGGAAATCCAGTAAGCTTTACTGGAACTCTGATTTGGAATATTCTGGTGTGGGGCACCTGGGTGGCTCAGCGGTTGAGCGTCTGCCTTTGGCTCAGGGCGTGACCCTGGGGTTGTGGGATCGAGTCCTGCATCGGGGTCCTCCCAGGGAGCCTGCTTCTCCCTCTGCCTGTGTCTCTGCCTCTCTCTGTGTGTCTCTCATGGATGGATAAATAAGATCTTTAAAAGAAAAAAAGAAATATTTTGGTGTGATTTAGCCAGGAGCATGGAGAATAGAATTTCCTTTCTGTTTCATTCTCTTTCTATCCGCTAGAGGGCAGCGCAAGGACAGGGAAATTAACTCCTTTCTGGGGGGGAAAAAAAAAAAAAAAAAAAAACACCTGAAAAGTCCCTTAGGTTCCCATAGATGAATTCTTAGCGAGTCAGGTTCCCTTCCTCCTTCTCTGAATATTTAGAGAATTTGAAAGCTCCCTTTAAAATGATAAAAGTTATCTGTTGGCTTGGCCAAACATATTCATTTTAAATGTGAACTTGACATCATCTCTAAAAAAAGATATTTATGTAAAAACTGAGTGTCATCGTTGTGTTTTGCCGTGTAACACGCGACTCCAAGACTCAGTGATTTAAAGCAACAATCGTTTTATCCCATGTCCTGATTCTTCTTGTTGACGAGGCACACAGCCGGGTGATTTTCCTGCTAGGGTGATGTGACCGGGACTGTGGACATCCAGGGTCTCCAGTCAGCTGGGACATCCAACGCGGCCTGCCCTGGAGCGTGGCAATTGATGCTGGCTGCCAGCTGGGGGCCCAGCCGAGGGACTGTTAACCAGAGCACCCAGTCATTGGCTTTTTCATGGGCCTTGGGTGGCCTACAACATGCCACCCACCGCTCTCTCCACGCCCCGTGCAGAGGCAGACGAGAATCTTTCATTGGCTTCTTCATGTGGCTTGGACGTCTTGCAGAATGGAACTGGGTTCCTAAGAGGGCGCATCCTAAGAATGAGCATCCCAAAAGGAGCCAGGAGTTTCCAGTCTCAGACATGGCTTCTGCTGCCTTCTCGGTGGTCAAAGCAGACACAGGATCAGCTCAGATTCAAGGGGAGAGAAATCAGCTCCAGCTCCTGGGGTGAGGAGCCATCTGTATACACAGGAAAGGAGAAAGTGGTGAGAGCCCACTGGAGACCACCCCAAGGACGGTTAAGAATAAGGCTATTTCTTACATGTTGGAAAGGTAGTTAGAAATCATGAGGGATGCAGAGGGTTCTTTCTTCCTTTAATAAATGAGGATTGCTGCTTAATGTGGTAGTTTAGGAATTAAGATGCATGGGGGCATCTAGGTGGCTCAGTGGTGGAGCATCTGCCTTTGGCTCAGGTCGCAATCCCGGGGTCCTGGGATCGAGTCCCGCATTGGGGTCTTCCCAGGGAGCCTGCTTCTCCCTCTGCCTGTGTCTCTGCCTCCCTCTGTGTGTCTCTCAGGAATAAATAAACAAACTTAAAAAAAAAAAAAAAGAAGATGCACAAAAGTCATTCCTTATATTCTTTTGCTTCTGCAGATCTGTTGCCTAAAGCAATAAAAATGGCCAGAGGATCAGTGTCCGATGAAGAAATGATGGAGCTCAGGGAAGCTTTTGCCAAAGTGGGTGAGTACACCGGGCGGCTCAAGCCACACAATTCTCCTCTTGACTGAGTAGCTTCGGGACAGATTCGATGAAATGGTAACATAAGTAAAATAGGGCAAGTGAAAGGAATACGGTGGCATTGGCCAGAGGAGCTGGGGGGACTTAATTTGGAAAGGTCCACTTTAAGAAAATTAGTTCTTTCTCTATCAAAACATGGCCTGGACCCTTTCACACCTGCAGCTCTTCTCATATTTTTTGTCTTGTCTGCTTTCTTTGACTTCCTGGTTTTTCTTTGTAGCTCTAAGCTTGTGACTTATTTTCCCATCTGTTCCTATCAAAGTCCCTTCAGATTCTGCTTCCAGGACCTGTGTCGTGACATGATGACTCACGGCGGTTGGGAGCGACCCCGATGCCCATCTCTCATAGACACGGGCCTCCCGTGAGACCCTGGCTCTTGCATGGGGTCAGGCTCTGACCCCTGAATGACTGCCTCTCCCGCGCACTCCCCTCCCATCTCGCCTGCCCTCACCTCCTCATCCCATTACCTGCGTTGGGTCAGCACGTCCTTGCCTTGCAGATACCGATGGCAATGGGTACATCAGCTGCAATGAGCTGAACGACCTGTTCAAGGCTGCTTGCTTGCCTCTGCCTGGGTACAGAGTGAGAGAAATCGCAGAAAACCTGATGGCTACAGGTGATCTGGACCAGGATGGGAGGATCAGCTTTGATGAGTTTATCAAGGTGAGTACCATGCAGATACAAGGAGATGCATCTGAAACTTGGAATTTGAAAAAAAAAAAAATCCAGAAGTACCTTGCCACCCTCCTTGCTTCAACATCACGTATTCCCCCCTTTGTGGTTTTCTTGATCACTTGATTGGGTTTCTTAAAAGTACACTATGTTGCTGCAGGTTTTTCATGGCCTAAAAAGCACAGAGGTTGCCAAGACCTTTAGAAAGGCAATCAATAAGAAGGAAGGGATCTGTGCGATCGGCGGTACGTCGGAGCAGTCCAGTGTCGGCACCCAGCACTCCTATTCGGGTAGGCGGTCCCCGTGGGCGTGGAGTGGGAGTGGGGCGGCTGCTGGCATGAGGAGAGCCTGCGGGTGGGTAGTAGGAAAGGGGCCACATGGGAAGAATCTGTACCTTCTGGGGTTACAGATTCTAAACCTGGTGTTTACACCTAAGACAAACCAAGACAGAAGCCAACACGAGTTTATTGACTAATTCTGATCCTAATTCGCAGTCCAACACTGGATAAATCTCAGTAGTATTTAAAAAATACATTAAGGCTGCAAGAACTCTTTTGTGAATCTTACGGATAAAATGAACTACTCGGGCTTCTATTTCCTCCAAACTTCATGATTCTTCCCAATGCCTAGTCAAAAAAAAAAAATTGTATTTTCACTGATTTGGAAGGAAGTTGTATGTTTCTTCTGAAGGCTGCCGTCCAACAGCCTTAAGGGAAATTAAAAGTTCAGACAGGGTGGTGATCCAGCAAATCCCAAGCTGAGTTCTTCAAAACATTAGCTGATCTGAAAAGTAAGTCCATGGTTGAGTATGGTCGGTAAATTGTGAACACAATGTTTAACCTCTTACGCTTAAAGCCAGAAATTACGTAAATAGGCATTATGAGTCTTCAAGGCAGTGAGGTGCTGTGCAGTGCTTCTCAAACTTTTGTGACTCAAGATTCTTCTGAGGGGACCCTATGGCTTTCAGTGACATGCTGTGCCGGGCTATAAGGCATAACTTGAGGGGTTTTTTGTGTGTTTTTTTTTAAAGATTTTTATTTAATTATTCGTGAGAGACACACAGAGAGAGGCAGAGACACAGGCAGAGGGAGAAGCAGGCTCCATGCAAGGAGTCCAATGCAGGACTCGATCCCGGGACCCCAGGATCATGACCTGGGCCGAAGGCAGATGCTCAACCGCTGAGCCACACAGGTGTCCCAACTTGAGGTTTTATTAAAATTTCCCAAATCAACTTCTGGCAGCTTTACTGATAGGAAAGAAAGATTATATCACAAAAGATTTTTTTTTCATAGCAATTTCGTTATAATTGTATCAAGAAACTCAAAAATATTACAGGGGATTATCTGTGATCATCTCACATTTAAATTGGCTGGGCTAGAGGCAGCCTGAGTTTTATCCTTAGCATTAGATCATCTTCAGATATAAATTATATCTAAAAATAAATAAAAATATCTTTATTATTTATATAAATTTATATATGATAGTTACATATGATCTCTCTCTCTCTCTCTCTCTTCTAAATATGCCTGGCATATATTTTATGACCTGGAGTGAACAGAGATTCTGTGCCTATTCCCCAAGTCACCTGATATTTTTTTAATGTCAAAAAATGTGAGATGATAGGGTAAGGGACCAGATCATATCTCAATGTCTCTCCTGGGCATGACAATCTGAGATCTATGTGTATAACTCGGTTTATGAAAAAATAAAAATAAAAATAAATAATTCGGTTTATGTCAGATTTTCATTTTGCAGATAAGTCATTTTTATCATTTACTTGCAGAGGAAGAGAAGTATGCTTTTGTCAACTGGATAAACAAAGCCCTGGAAAATGACCCCGACTGTCGACATGTTATTCCAATGAATCCAAACACGAATGATCTCTTCAGTGCTGTCGGGGATGGCATTGTCCTTTGGTAAATAACACTTCCTCCTTGGTTTCCAAAGGTTTCCCTGGAATTTTCTGGAATACTAAAAATTCATTGTATTATCCTAGGCCAACTTCCTTTTGGTGCTCAGCTGGATCTGAAATGCTTTCTGGACTTGGACTTAGCAGATCCTTGGAAAGCAAACTAATTTCAAAAGCAACTTATAATGAGAAATGTAAAACTAATATTTCTTGGTTGGAGGAGAGGGATGCACAGCATAGAGACACATACAGATAGAGATGCAATAATACAAGGCCTTAAAGCAATTATTTTTGGACTATATGCCATTTGGCTTCATCTGAACATGACCTACCATGAAAATAGATTGATAATGGCAGCATGAGAGTTGAAGAAATCCAGTGCAAATCCTTAAGTAAAGGGACTTTTGAGTAGTACATACAAATGCTGAGGACACCTAGGAAAGGAGGAATGTTTTTGTCTGCAGAAGACCTCTACACACAGATGGTCATGATGGTGTCTTTGAAATGCTTCGGTGGCTCTGGCTTTAGTGGCTTCTAATGCCACTGTGAGGCATGGCATTGGTGAAGAGGCTTGAAATGCCCAATCTCAGGTGGGCACAGGAGTTGGAGGGGAAGCTGGGTAGACGAGAGACCTAGAACCCCCCTCCCCTGCTCTGAGCAGAACAATTCTGCTTTCTAGTATTTTATTTATTAGAGTTCACCCTGAGATTTCATTTTAAAAACTTTCAACTGCCAAAAAAAAAAAAAAGACATAAAAAATATAGCCTACGGGATCAAGTCCTAATTCCCTAGGTTGGCACCCCACACACTCCATCATCTTTCCTCAGTCTCCTTCTAGCTTTACCTCCCGAGACACCTATGACTCAGGTACCCCCCAGGGTGCTGAGTGAGTGGCTGCGTTAGTAACTGAATGTACCAGCAACCAGACTTAACTCTTCCCCATACACATCCTGCTTCTAACTGCAGCTGTGGCTTTGCCTTTTATTTTTCTTTTTGAGAACACCATTCCGCATCCTCTCCTCCTATAGAAATCCATTTACACTAAAGGTTTCTGGTCTATTCCACTCCCTCAGTGGTCTCTCCCTTCACCGGATTCTTTTTTTTTTTTAAGATTTTATTTATTTATTCATGATAGACAGAGAGAGAGAGAGAGAGAGAGAGAGAGAGGCAGAGACACAGGCAGAGGGAGAAGCAGGCTCTATGCACTGGGAGCCCGACGTGGGACTCGATCCCGGGAACCCAGGATCGCGCCCTGGGCCAAAGGCAGGCGCTAAACCGCTGAGCCACCCAGGGATCCCCCCTTCACCAGATTCTTAAAGCACATATTTGCAGTACTTTGGGGGCCATTATAATGTAACTTTTCATATCCACATATTTTGTCTCTATAATTGCATGATAAGCTTTTCAAGAGCAAGGTCACTACACATGTTCTAAAGTCACCCCTGCCTCCCATCATCTCCCAGTGGTGGGCTTCTAGATCACCAACAGTTTCAGCTTTTTCAAATCATGATTTATGAGTTTGTTTTGCCTGAATTGCAATAAAGCATCTTTTATTGAAATATATGTATGCACACACATGACAGAGGTATGGAAACGCATCTTTAAAGAACACCACAGAAAAGGCAGTTGCTTACGAACTGTGAGGAAGAAATGTTAATGCTGACTTCTCATAAGAACAAATAGCCACAGTCGAGTTTACTGTTCTTTGAATTTGTTATTGTTCCTTTGGATTTGCTTTTTCAACTTCCTTTCTTTAAATAAGATGGAGGTGACCTTCGGAAATTTATTGTCTGTGCCCCATTGGAGGTAAAACGAATGCCAAATGAGTAAAAGCAGTTCTTAATAGATAATAATAGCTTACTTTAGACATCTGGTCAATGTATTAGACACCTAAGTGGGTGAAATTTCTCAAGTTCTGATACAACAGTGACTATAGCAAGATATAAAACATTTTAGCGTCCGCTTAGTTGAAAGTATAGAGTTCCACCAGGAGTCAGATAGAAACGTAGACATTGCATAAGCTCAGAAGTGTACAAGTAGTCACTTCTACGGTGGGGACAATTTTTCACAGCTGAGAAAGTGACATACTCATGAAGGATGTGCCTTGGCTTTCTACCCAGAATTTCCTTTTTTAAAAAAAAAAAAATTTTATTTATTCATTCATGAGAAACACAGAGAGAGAGAGAGAGGCAGAGACACAGGCAGAGGGAGAAGCAGGCTCCATGCCGGAGCCTGATGTGGGACTCGATCCCAGGTCTCCAGGATCACACCCTGGGCAGAAGGCAGGTGCTAAACCACTGAGCCACCCAGCGATCCCCTCTACCCAGAATTTCCTAATATGCTCAGGAAACCAGGATGATTTGGCACCTTTTCAGGTACATGAATAAAGTAGGGTCTTTATTTCCTGCCTCAATTTATTTATTAGACTTCAGGAACATTAACCTTTCCCATAGAGAGTTTGAATCTAATCAGAATTGCATAACTGATCTTGCTTCAAAACCCTGGATCACACAGCTTATATTGCCATCTCATTTGCTTATGGTATTGCTAGAATTTAAATTCAATGTCCCTGGACTCTGTTATTCAGAAGCCAGCTTTCCTTAATTCACTTGCTTCTTTTTCAGTAAAATGATCAACCTATCCGTGCCAGACACAATTGATGAAAGAACCATCAACAAAAAGAAACTCACCCCCTTCACCATCCAGGTACACTCTCTCTCTCTGTTACCAAACTATAAGGTTGTGCTTGGGATGCAGGAGCCCTGGAACTGCAGAGCCGGCCTGTTCCAGGTGTTCGGGCATTATTCCCAAACTCAGCTCTGCGGCCAGTGATTCATCATGACTAGTGGGGATAGAGGGAGACACTTTTGTTTTATCTTTTATTCATATAACAGGGAACTGGGGAGGGGGATGTCGGTGGGGAGTTAGTGGTTGGGCCCCATTCTTTGTTTTGGCCATCTGGGAATAAAATTCACATTGGCTAAAGTTTTAACTCAACTTTCCCTAGCAATTGATCTTTGAGCCGATGCCAAATATGCAGCATTTTAGCTGAAAAGATAAGCCTTTCTAAGAATTGGGAGGGTGAGAAACGGGAATTGCTCTGGCAGCCTCACAGTGGCATTGGCCACAGCCACCAGTGCGGTAAATATAACTTGGTTTTAGGCCTTCAATGTGTTGATTAACTGGAAGACTAACCAGTAGTAAGTGAGCTGTATTTCTACGTTATATTCCAGTGTTTCGACGTTACTATTAACTCTCTTACTCAGGAAGCATGTCTCACTGCTTAAATCATGAACAATATGTCACGCTGCTCGATTGTAAGCGGCGCTGTGTACCTTTAAAATGGAAGTGGGAACGATGATTAAACATACATGAATGTGCTTTATGTTAAATTTAATCTTGATGTTACATTTTAATATTGGCCATAAGCAGAAACGATATTTTCCATTTGTCATTTGAGCTCTCCACGAGGGCAAAATCCCACTTTTCTGGTAGTCCCCTTTCCGAATCACTGGTGGCCTGTGTTGTGTTTCTAACTTGCCCTAAAGACAACTTCTATATATCTCTGCCTCTGATATCTTCTTTCAGGACCCAAGAGTAGTATACAGATTCCAGACTGAAAATTTCATTGATTCTATCCCAACCCCATATGAGTTGCATTATATACACTGTTAATTATAAGAACATGTAGTCTCTACGTCTGTGCACGTGTGTGTGCGTGTAGGGGTGTGCAGACTTACGGTCCCCAGATATTACAGATACTCATTAAATTGTCTTAGTATCCTTTCCGGGGATTTGATTTGTGCCTTTGTCATTGCCCTAATGACATTCCCTTAATACCTGATCTGAAAGCCAAAACGCTGTTTTGTTACTGTCTTTCATGAGCTTGATTTATATCGACGGTTGTGTTATTAATGATGGCCAGTGACAAGACAATGACAACCCTCAAAGGTACCCCTGTATGTGTGGCCAATGGGGATGTTGAATGTGTAGGCTCCATCACAGAACAGAATGGAGGGAAAGGTGTGAGACTCATTCGTTTCATCTAGGCCAGGACGGGCTTCCAACTCAGGGTGCCCATTTGATCCAACAGGCACCGCCTAAGCCCAGTATCTGGGTTCCCAGATTTTTTTTTCTTGCACTCGTCAAAATTTAACAAAGACCATGCCTCTAGACCTGTGAGCTTTCCAGAAGCAAAGCCTTGTTGTCAATCAGTAATCATCCTTTGACATCTACGAAGTCAAAAACAATGTACACTTTCTCTCCCTCAGGAGAATCTGAACCTGGCTCTGAACTCGGCCTCAGCCATCGGCTGCCACGTGGTTAACATTGGGGCTGAGGACTTGAAGGAGGGGAAGCCTTACCTGGTCCTGGGACTTTTGTGGCAAGTCATCAAGATTGGATTGTTTGCTGACATCGAACTCAGCAGAAATGAAGGTCCGAGCAAAGCTGCAAATGTTGATTAATGGCGTGTTTGGTTTTTTTAAAGATTTTATTTATTTATTCACGAGAGACACACACACAGAGAGGCAGAGACACAGGCAGAGGAAGAAGCAGGCTCCTTGTGGGGAGCCCGAAGTGGGACTCGATCCTGGGACTCCAGGATCATGCCCTGAGCCAAAGGCAGACGCTCAACCGCTGAGCCCCCCAAGTGCCCCAGTGGCGTGGTTTTTTTATTAATGCATGTGTTGGGGGCCGTGGGAGGAAGATGTCAGGAATAGTCAAGCTCAGAATCCTCAATTTTTGCAAATTGCAGTTACATCGAATCTGTTTACATTAACGTAAGAGTTTCCATCCACACCAGCCAGACTTTTTAAAATGACAGAGCAAAAAGCTTTTTATGACCACAGACTAATCGCAATGATTGTTTAGAACCTAGAGCTCCGTCTGGCTGTCTGGGATCCAACCTCAAGAGCCTTTCTGGGCTCACTTTGCCTCTGGATGCTTTGTAACAAGTAGACTCCTTTGAACTTGTATTTTATGAAGTGGTTCACGTTCATATACCGAAGGGATGGCACCAGGTCAGGAGAAAGTTGGTCTGTTTACCAAGACTGTGGAAGATTACGTGTAGGGTTTCAAAGCTCTCAACTAAGTATTGGAGCTGTCAGTCGAACTCTGCCTGCTGTCCACATCCTATCTACATTTAAACAAGTACAGCCCCATTGTTGAGACAAAAGTAGGACATCGCCATAAGAATCATACAAAAAAACCAGTTAACCTTTTTGTTTCCAGTAGAGAGCCCACTAACGTGAAATCTGTAGCCAAGCTCTAATCTTTAGTTATATGTACGTCTAAATTTGTATCCCCAAATCACCATAACCAGCGAAGAATCTTGGGTTGCCGTTTTGAAACCGGTATGGGTCAAACATAATACAGGGGAGAAAAAGCAAACAGGAAACTTAGAACCCACGAGAAGCAAACTATTGACCGACAAATGATGACCTCCAACTCAATTTAAACCTTCTAGGGATCCCTGGGTGGCGCAGCGGTTTGGCGCCTGCCTTTGGCCCAGGGTGTGATCCTGGAGACCCGGGATCGGATCCCACATTGGGCTCCCGGTGCATGGAGCCTGCTTCTCCCTCTGCCTGTGTCTCTGCCTCTCTCTCTCTGTGTGACTATCATAAATAAAAAGAAAAAAAAATAAAAAGAAAAAAGATTTTAAAAAAATAAAATAAACCTTCTAGCTGAGCAAACCGTGGTTATTCAGCTGGGAAGAATGGAGGAAAGGGTTGATGACACTTTCTGAGATGCTATAATTATGCAAGTAAGCATTCAAAACGTAAAATCACCTACGGGAATAGGCAAGGAGACAGTTGTGCTCGTTACAAAATTGATCTCTTAAAACCAAAACTGTTGTCGTAGGATGGAATGTGGGCTGACAGGCCCAGTGGTGCATTCTGAGCCCGATAGTCCCGGTTTCTTCTGTGGCTTCTGCATGGTTCTCAGACAAAGCACCGAGATTCACCGGTGACTTGTCTCCCCCACCTAAAAAAGTGAGGCTAGTAACTAAGCTCACAGCACCTTGCCTTTCTTTTCAGGGAATGATAATAAAGTGTTTATTCCGCTGGAAGGGCCCTAAGTCCCCCCAGCCCGGAGAAGTGGCATTGCCCTCTCAGGTCTCCTGTGGAGCTCCAGCGCCCTTCCCAGATCCCTGGTATTTATCTTTCTTCGCCTTTGTCCTTCCCCAGCTCTGATTGCCCTTCTGAGGGAAGGGGAGAGTCTGGAGGACCTGATGAAACTGTCCCCCGAGGAGCTGCTGCTGCGGTGGGCCAACTACCACCTGGAGAACGCAGGCTGCAACAAAATCAACAACTTCAGTACTGACATCAAGGTAGGAGCACAGTGGGGACAGGCCCAACTGCAGCAGAGAAGGGGACCCGGGATGCTCAGGGAGAGAAGACAAGCTCTAGAGCTCTGTTCAAGGTGGCTGGTGCTGTGGCAGCCGCTCTATCCTCTCACGCACATCTGTTTGGAGTCCCAGGGACCACAGCGGCATTGTCGGGGCAGATGGGTCCCCTACACACACCCGGAGTGACAGTGTCAGCAGAGGAGGGGGAAAGAGCAAGGGGTAAGACAAAAGGTAAGACCTTTTCAAGGCAGAGAATCTATATAGGGAGGTGAGGTCCTGATTCTATCAAATTTCCGGGTGCATCAGATGGGAATCTTTTAACAAAATTCAGTGAGGATTAGACTTCTACTTACACAAAGAACACCAACCCGGGGGTCTGCTGCGTACCAGGCATCGTCCTGCCTGCTTATACGTGTACTGGCTGATTTAATCCTCACGATTAAATGGCCTTTGAGACAAAGATGATCATTTCCTCCTTTTCCGGATAAGGAAACTGAGGTTAAAAGAGAATTCACGTAATTTGTTCCCATTCACATAGCTAGGGAACGGGTCAGGATTCAAATCCAGCACTCAGCCTCCATACCGCCTCTCTCAAACAACTCAAACAACCTCGGAATTTCTTGAAAGGTTTGCATTTGTAGAAGCCAGAGGTGTTTTATTTTTTGTAAGATGTTTAATTTATTTATTCATGAGAGACACAGAGAGAGAGGCAGAGACACAGGCAGAGGGAGAAGCAGGCTCCCCGCAGGGAGCTCAATGCAGGACTTGATCCTGGGACCCTAGGGTCACACCCTGAGCCCAAGGCAGACGCTCAACTGCTCAATTGCTGAGTCACCCAGGCATCCCGCCAGAAAAGTTTTTGAGAGATGATGATTCTGGAAACCATCAGCAATGGAAATGTCCCCCAGGGCGTGTAGAGGGGGGCAGGCGGCCCTACAGCAGAGATGCAAAGGGGGAAAGGCGGAGGGAAGCATGCCCTGTGGTTTTCCAGTCTGTGAATAGTTTCATGTCGAGGTGAAAGAGCTGTCGGCAAGGAGGGCAGGTGGGCCGAGAGGCAGAGAGCTTCGGAGCAGCATGCGAGCTGGGGGTGCAGCAGGAGAAGAACATTTCAGGCTCCGCTTTCTGAAAAGTTAAAGAAACCTTCTCTAAAGAGGGAGAGTCAGAGGAGAGGTCATATGACTCCCCAACGAGTCACCCAGGCCTTACATATTCCTTTGGGTGACAGCTCCCCACTGCTGTGGATTCAATGGCTGCCTGCCGTGCATGGTGCTAGTTAGATGGAAGCTTCTAGATGGAAAGTCCCCCATTCCTGAGCACCTAAGCTGATAATGCCAAATGCATTTTTCTAGCTTCCACCGGTTATTGATAGCCCAGCACCCGCAACCAAATGGGGATTTAACAGGAACTGGGCAGCGAGGTGGTCCTCCTTTGTGCTCAGCAGTTAAGCTCTGCACGTTTTCAGCCAAAATTTTCCAGCTTTTTGAGCCAAAATTAGGCTGCTTCATTGGAGCCATAAATTTATCTGATTTCTCATCACCATAAAGCTGCGTTCTTACATAATAACCGTAGGAGCTGGCACGCTGAGCACACACGGGGGTCGGGCCTGACAGTAGGTGGGGGCAGCTGCCTCCTGCCTCTGAGCATCTGGCAGCTTTGGGAGGTGCCCTTAAGTCACACAGGTCAGCGGAGGTGGGGAGAACACCCACCCTGGGGTGAGTGGGAAAGGCTTTTTAGGGTCAGATGAAAAGAGAGGAGCCCTAACAAAGTCAAGCAGGTGTGACACCCGGAGGCAGATCTTGTTTGTGCCCAACACCTGCAGGGGAACTTTCACTGGCTTCAAAATAGCTGCAGGGACCAGGAAGAGAAGGGGGGGGAGGGACACAGATGAAAACCGGTTTCCCCAGGTGCAGCCTCAGTGGCTGGCTTTCTCTTGTTCCAGTGTCTCTCACATCACCAGTGGGGAGCACCCCCATGCCCTCCCGTCCCCCCACCCCCGGGGCCCCATCCAGGCTTAAAAAGAGCCACAAGCTGATTTTTCATCCTTTAAGAGACGTTAGGATGCTTTTAAAAGGATTTAAATAAACGACCTGAATATTTGCATGCTTTTACTGAATGAACACGGATTTGTAATTTGAAGACTAGGACTCTGAGGATGCTTTTCATGAGTAAGCGTATTTGGAAATCTCGGGAAACGTGAGGCTGGATATCTGTATCCAATCTGCTATCACCAAATTTAACCATTTTTTCCCCCACCGCCTTGATAAATATTAAGTGTGCTTGTCATCTTAATATCTCCTTTACATAGAGACTGCTTGTTAATGTTTCAAACCTTCTGTCTTTGAAATCCTTATTTTTCTTTTGCTGATTGTCCATTTAACTGTGTTTTTAAACTCGGCTTTAAACTTCTGCTTCCTTCCTTTTTCTGTCACTTTTTTTTTTTTAATTAAACCTTAGCTGACTGACTTCTACAGCAATATAAAGGTATATATATTTTCCTGTATACAATTTAATACCTTTGCATAAGTAATTTTTCTTCCCTAAGAACAAGAGAATAGCATTTGCTCCTATAGCCTGTATTTGTGTATATCCTGTATTTGTTATAGTCCTTTTAAAAAGAAAGTCCGATATGATATTTAAGCAGAGAAATAGAAAATCCAAATTAGTGCTTCCAGCTTTGTTAATTAAGTTGCATTTTTGAGTGACAGTCAAATAAGAAATATAATATGTTTGCTTTGGGGAAATTAATGCCGTGCTAAGTATGTAATTAGCTGTGCTATTTTGAAATTGTAATTTCTTAATTTCTCACAGGACTCAAAAGCTTATTACCACCTGCTTGAACAGGTGGCACCAAAAGGAGATGAAGAAGGTATTCCTGCTGTTGTTATTGACATGTCAGGACTAAGGGTAAGGCCGTGTCCCAAGTTGTGTTTAGAGAACGTGACTCTGCCTTTGTGTTGGCAGTTCCACGGCCCCGCATGACCCTGACTCTGGGCTTCCGGGGGTCCACATCTCTGCCGAAAGCCCTGGTAAAACTGTTAACAACTGTTAATGGTTTTGGGTGATAACTGTGGGAAATTGCATCTGAAAATAGATATTAAGGAAGGAAAGAAACTAAAACCGCTCAAACGCCACACACCTTGCCTCAAATGCCTCCAATGAGCTGATGTTAATGTCAACTCATCCCTGAGTGACAAGTCCGTGAAATGGGTAACGTGCAGGGTCATCTAGTAAAGCATTATATTAATAAATCAATCAATTTAAAGTTCTGTTTTCTGAAAATTGGCGGTTCCATAGACTCTCAAAAGAGTCTTGAAAACGGCGGACCACATTTCAACAAAACTTCTGTACGTGTCACCATTCAATAGACTCAACGACACCAAGAGGTACTTATGATGTTCATTTTTAGATACCTGAGTCTTATTTCCGGAAATCAATGGGATGCTTACACAAATAGATTCTCACTTTAGCGATGAAAAAACTGAGTCTTAAATGGATTAATTAATAAGTCCAAGATCATATGATGGGTTATTGGAAGTTATTTGATCCAAGGCTGGGATCCTTTCCCTCCGGTACTAACAAGGGGACAACCCCACCTGCTGGTGCTATGTACCAGGTACTATGCCAGGCACGCTGCATGCACTGCCTCTAACCCTTGCAAACATCTCTAAGCTGAGTGTTAATAACTGTTTTACACTTGAGGAAGCTGAAGGTCAGAAAGGCTAATGATGCTCTCAGGGCCACAGAGCCAGTACATGGCATAGAAAGGATCGAAACCCACGATGCCTCCAACATCCACCCAGCCACAACCCTACCTCACTACATCACTGGGGGGTAATAGGCGAAAATGACTGGGTGCAGGTTGTGTGGAGTTCTTAAAAATGTCTCGTTTAAGAGTTCTTAAAAACAGCCCCAGCATGGATCTGGATGATGAAACCGGTTTTGCCACCTCTTTAATTCTGACCTGGAGGAGTTGCTTTCTCCGTGCTTATGTCTCACTTGATATCATTAGAGTTGAAACCAATGAGCTGATGTTAAAGTCAACTCATTCCTGAGTGACAAGTCTGTGAAATGTGCAGTGTCATCTCTAGTAAGGCATTATATTAATATTAATATATTAATATTATATATTATTAATATATACAATATATTATATATTATAATATTTTTTTAATAAATTGATTTAAAGTTCTGTTTTCTGAAAATTGGTGGTTTCATAGACTCCTAAAAGAGTTTTGAGAACAGTGGACCACACAAAACTTTATCTCCTAGTAAGAGCCTACCTACAAAGGACTAGAGGTTCTCTAGAACTATTTGAATCGCCTTCCAACATACGAAGTCCTCAATCTGAAGTCTGCAGAGGCCAAATTGCACGAGGCAGCTGGACTAACATTTATTTTGTTTGAGTCCCAAGTGTACCAACTCCGTGTGAGAGGAGTGGCTATACCAATCAGAGGGTCTCTACTGATCGGTGTAAATATCTTCGATGAACTGAAAAAAGGGGAGTATTACTTATGACAGTAGCTTCATCGTTGAAAACAATGAAGACCAACTGAAATGATAAGATTATAGGATCTACTGAATCTCTTTAAAAACAGGACAACCAAGCATTCATCCGACATGGCTCTGTACAGAGAGGAGAGACTCAATTTCTCAATTTCTGGGACATTTGGCCCTTGTAACTTGCTGATTTCAGTTCAGGCAAATATAAGTAAATCATATGTGGCGATTAAGTGCCTCTCGGAGGTTAGACACTGAGGGTTTCAGTAGGTTTCCCATTTCTTCTTCATGTTGCTCCTGCCTCCTCTGTGCAGGGACAGCCTTGCCCCAACCTTGACGTGTCCTCTCTCGTTGCAGGAGAAGGATGACATCCAGAGGGCAGAATGCATGTTGCAGCAGGCAGAGAGGCTGGGCTGCCGGCAGTTTGTCACAGCCACAGATGTCGTCCGAGGGAACCCCAAGCTGAACTTGGCTTTCATTGCCAACCTCTTTAATAGATACCCTGCCCTGCACAAACCAGAGAACCAGGACATCGACTGGGGAGCTCTTGAAGGTAACTGGAAACCTCTTGCTCAGAGGTTCGGAAGAGCATTCACAATTTGAATTCAAGGGCCGCTCGAAATTACCTGCTAAGCAAATATCAACCCCTTCCATGTTGGGGAAGATTTGCAAACAGGTCATCAATTCCCTGGCATATAACAAAGAGAATAAATAGATTAATCAAGTCAATTACAGCCAAGCAGGAATAATCAAATACCATTATATCACATCCATTATACATAAGCTTCATCCATTATCAGAATTAAATGTTTTAGGGAAGGAATGCATTTAATTATCAGATGAAATAAACCCTGAGTTCCAAAAACCTAATTTATGTACTTAATGGATGCAGTGTGCATTCCTCACTGCAAGAGATTGCAGCCACTCATCATCTTAAAGTGTTCAACTTAATGCTAAGAGGGGCTTATTAGTGAGGTTTTGGTTTTTGTCTTGTTTCTTTGATTGGGATTTGGGGGTGGGGGTGGGGGTGGGGAGCTGAGTAAAGTTTAGACGCAGAATCCCTGGCATTGTATTTGGGGGATTAGATGCCCTGAGATAGAATGAAAAGCATGTAGCTATAGTCAGGTTCTTCTTTTTTCCACCACAAATTAGTCTCAATATTGAGACAAAAAAAATCAAGATGGAACTAATATTCAATGAATATCACCAAAGAAAGGAAATCCAGATTTAAAATATTGATTTTTTATCCCCCCCTGCAATGCTTTACCGGAGCTAGAAGGCAAAATCAATCCGTATTCCAACAGGGCCTCATTTGTATTGTTTGATAAATTGTGGCCAGGGGTCCAGGCATTTTGTTGACTACCAAGTATATACATCAAGCCCTCTAATCACCCACTTCCAGCTGCCTCTAGAACATCTCCATTTGGTTCCTTTGCTATCACTTGAAATTCAGCATATACAAAGCAGAATTGATCATCTCTCCTCCCTCTCTCTCCCTACCCGCCTCCCACCCATCTCCTTTAGAAACTCTCCATTTTCAGTAATCCTACCACTTTTTTTTTCCTTTAGTCACCGAAACCCTGGGTCCCCTTTGATATTTTCCTCTTCTTCACCCCTAAATATACTGAATTAGTAAATACTAATAACTCTTCCTGCAGAATGGCTTTTAGATTGTTGTTTTTCCTTACTGCTTTCTGGACTCTTATTAAATCACACACCAACCATTTCAATAGGTCTTCGGGGCCTGTTCCTCCATTTATCAAGCATTTGAATGTGCCTGTGTGCTCGTGCCATACGCCATCCCCTCTGCTTGTTTAATTTAAATGCATATTGCCTTTCAGTAATTTTGCACACTGCTGCCAGGGACATCACAGTACTGCCTTCATTATATCTCTGCCTTGCTCAAGAATTTATTATAGTAATAAAAAAAAAGAGCCTATAATGACTGGCATTGTCTAATATATCAACCAAAATCTGGTGGTTGGCATTCAGAGGGCCCCAGTTCTGGTTCCAGACACCAGACAGCCTTATCTCTGACTATTGCACAGATGCCTGAAAAATGAATTCCTAATGGTTTTAATACAGACCTTGCCTGTCGTTCCTTTTATGTCCCTATTTATGCTGTCTCCTCTTCCACTTACTATTGCCTCAAATCCTCTCCTCTTTCCTGTCCAGATTTTACTAGCCCTATAAAGTGAAACTTAAACTCCACTCCCAAACTATTCTCTCTCCTATTTCAACTCAAATAGTGAATATGTTTATCTCCTAGTGTAGCCCTGTGGCTTGTGTGATCTTGCTTCGATGCCTAAAAGTCTTGTTTTTCCTGAAAGAATGTAAGGTTTTGAGGGTCAGCTCTGAACTGCTGCTCCACACAGGAGAATAGATGCTATAGAAACACTCCCTGAATTGGAATAGAAAAGAAAAAATGAGGGACACCTGGGTGGCTAAGTGGTTGAGTGCCTTTGGCTCAGGTCATGATCCCGGGGTTCCAGGATCGAGTCCCACGTCGGCCTCCCCGCAGGGAGCCTGCTTCTCCCTCTGCCTGTGTCTCCACCTCTCTCTCTCTCTCTCTCTCTCTCTCTCTGTCATGAATAAATAACATCTTTTTTTAAAAATAAGAAAGAATAAAAAAGAAATAAATGAACCCAGAATAGCAATCCTCATCCAAATCCATTAAGGTTTTTGAATTAAGTTTTTTCATTTTGCATTCAGTTTTTATGATAGTCTCTTTAGATAAACCTTGATCATTAAAAAAAAAAAAAGGCACATCTTCTGGAGGCCTGAAGGATAATGGGTCTTCATTAACTTAGGTGAGACCAGAGAGGAGCGGACGTTCAGGAACTGGATGAATTCGTTGGGCGTTAACCCTCGAGTCAATCACTTGTACAGGTAAGGCCGTGTGGGGACTCATCTTTGATGCGCGACACCAAGACCTTGGAAGATCCCCAGGATTTCTTTCAAATATCTCTGCGGCGTGTGATTTTCTCCACAAATGTGTGCATCTTGATGAGGAGCGTTGAGCAGCAGGTGTTGGCTCTTTAGCTGAGGAATGCACTTCCGCACATCACCCTTGCCCTGTGCTCAGGACAAAATCAGGACCCAGCAACAAGACACATCTACTACATGTTGTAGGCCTGTGACCTGCCCCTAAGCAGGCAAAGCAACACAAAACAAAAATGTGAAGTTTAGGGTGACGTTGCTCCTATGCCATTTGTTGGAGCCCTATTTCTTTTCCCGGAGGCAGCGTGCTCACACCTGGGCCCTAGGTGCTCACACCTGGGAGAGACCCAGAGTAAGTCTCTTCAATTTCTCTGAGTCACAAAAAAAAAAAAAAAAAAAAATTTCTCTGAGTCACAGTGTCTTCACCTCCAAAGATGGAGCTGCTAATACCAGTTCTGTTGGGTTGTTGCAAATGTTCCTCGTTCTGACGTACAAGGAAGCGCCTGCCCGCTGTAGGCCCCTGATGAATGGCAGCTCTCTGAGAATTGTCTTGTGTTTGTTTTTTGTTCAGTGACTTAGCAGATGCCCTGGTCATCTTCCAGCTCTATGAAAAGATTAAAGTCCCTGTTGATTGGAACAGAGTAAACAAACCACCATACCCCAAACTGGGGGGCAACATGAAGAAGGTAAACAGTGACTCCCCAGATGTTCCAACAGGCAGGTGAAGTCACCAGCCTGCGAGAGCTCCCCGTGAATACTTTATTAGGAGGCCAAACTTAGATAAGTAATGTTTATCCAGGGATTAAATTATGGCACCGCAATCAGAAGGCTGAATGGTTTCATTAAAGTGAGTCCATTACTTCAGTTGATTACTTATTTATAATTCCATGTTGGATGTCTTTAAAACATTATGATGTAAAAATTCTAATTAAGATAATTAGAGCAAGCAGAGCTGCAGGGTTGCTTTTCCACCAGCAGGATCCTTATTCTAATTTTCTAAAGAATTAGAGCCTTGTACTGACGGTTGGACTTGTACAAATAGTTTGTCTAATGTCAACACAGTGGGAACACATTGTTTTGTAAAAGCAGCAGTGGGGTTGGCACAAATATTTCTCACCATTCCTTGTCTCTTTGGCTCTTAATGATCCAAGTGTAGCCGCGGGAATACCTGTCCCACATGTGCATGTAGGACGAAGAATCCAGATTTTCCATGACAATCTCCGTGATTCCGCTGTTTTAGGAATATCATGGGCAGGTGACTGAGCAGGGCCCTCTGTAGTGCGAGAGAGCCGAGCCAGTGTTCATACTAATGAATTCATTTTGGTTTTGCACTTAGAGAACACTGTGAATTTCTTTTTTTTTTTTTTTTTGGTGGAAGTGAGGGGTTCTATTTAAAAAAAAAGACGGAAAATTCTTTGACTAGTTTAGAATCCTAGAATCAGGCAAGATTTAAGAGATCATTCGGTCTGACAATATTTATTTCATTTTGTTCTCTTATCTGGTATCTCTCACGACAGACATGATGGCATTACAGTGTTTTCCTTCTTGCTCATTGACAGCTGGAGAACTGTAACTACGCAGTGGAGTTGGGGAAGAATCAAGCTAAGTTTTCCCTGGTTGGCATCGGGGGACAAGATCTCAATGAAGGAAACCGCACTCTCACACTGGCCTTGATTTGGCAGCTAATGAGAAGGTAATGTAACTCAGGGAAATGACCTTTTATTGAGGATATTACTGACCTGGAAAAATACCAGCAAATTGTCAGGAATGTGATTTAAACCAGCAGGATGATATTTTAAGCTAAACTTAAAACCAGAGGAGTGTTTTGTTATTTTCCCATTATTTTTATTTCCCTTACAGGTCTTTAAGTATTCTTTCAGGTATTGTAAAACTCTGTTATTAGATTCCTAAACATCTCAGATGGTTTTGTCCTCTTAATGAATCATCCGGTTTTCATTATGGCGTTGACCCTCTTTATTCCTGGTAATATTTTCTTTGAAATCTACTTTTTCTGATGTTGGTATAGCCACTCTTGCTTTCTCTTGATTAATTTTAGCATGACATCTCTTCTTCCAACCTTTTATTTTTATATTTTTGTAAATTTTGTAAATAACAATTATCTTTTAAAGAGGATTTCCAAACAAGGGGAAAATGTGCTATACTTACCCGTTTGCCATTTCTGGCGCTTACCTTTCCATGGTGTAGTTACAGATTTCCATGTGTATCAGATCTGAAATATTTCAAATTGTGCAGATCTGTTGGTGAGGAAGCATTTCAGCTTCTAGTTGTCTACAAAGTCTATTTCATTTTCATTTTTGAAAGATATTTTCTCTAACTGTAGACTTCTAGATTGATAGTTTTTTTTTTTTCTTTCAGTTCTTTAAAGATAGTGTTCCTTGCCTTCTGGCTTACATTGTTTCCAATGATACATCTGTTGTCATTCTTATCTTTGTTCTATGGTATAGTATGTCTGTTGTTCTCTGGCTTACTTTTAGATTTTTCTCTTTATCACTAGTTTTAAGCAAGTGGATTATAATGGGCTTTGGTGTTTCTCATGATTGAGGTTTGTTGAACTTCTTGAGTCTGAGGGTTTGTAGTATTCATCAAATGTGGAAAACTTTTGGTCTTTATTTCCCCAGAAATATTTCCTGTACTCCCCTCCCCCATTTGTTTTGGGGGGACTCCAGGTTCACACATATTTGGTCATCTGAGGTTGTCCCAAGGTTCACTGACACTCTATTCAATTTCCCCCCTCTATTTTATTTTTCCTCTTTCTGTTTCATTTGGGATCAATATTGATTTGTCTTCAAATCCACTAATCTCTTTTGTAATATCTAATCTTGCATTAATCCCATCTAATGTGTATATTTTTTTATCTCAGACACAGTTTTCATGCATAAAAATTTGAGCCAGATCTCTTCGGTATTTCCTGTGTCTCTTTCCTCTACCTTCTTGAACATACAGAACATAATTATAGTCCTGTTATTTCTGGGTCTGTTTCTATTAATTGATTTTTATCCTCATTATGGGTCATATTTTACTGTTTCTTTTGCATGCCTACTAATTTTTTATTGTATGTGAGGCATTGTGGAATTCCATCTTCCTGTGTGCTGATATTTCTGTATTCCTTTAAATATTCTTGAATTTTGTCCTGGGATGCAGTTAAGTAACTTAAGCATGGTCTGATCCTTTTGAGGCTTACTTAAAACTTTAATTAGTCTTGAGCTAATTTTGTCTCTCCATACTGAGATAATCTCCTCTGAGTATGTCACAGTCTCTGGTGCTTTGCTCACACATATGCATTGAGTAAACCTCAGCTAAAGACTTGGGACAAACCCTCTGAGGATGTCTGGAGCTTTCTTTCTAGATGATGCTTTCCTCTCCAGGCAGCTCTCTCCTCTCTAGTGTTCTGCTCCACAAATTTCAGACACCTTCACTTCCTTGAGTTCTCAATCCTGTCCTCTCAGCTCAGGGGGACTGCTATACTCTGGGTGTTCTCTCTCTCTCTCTCTCATTCTCTCTCTCTCTCTCTCTCTCTCTGCACTGTAGCCTGGAAACTCTTCATGCAATAAGCTGGAACAATCTTAGGGCCCACCAGGTTTGCTTTCCTTCTTTCAGGGACCACTGTTTTACACTCACTGTTGTCCAGTGTCTGAGCAACATTGTTCCATATGTTTTTCATTGTGTTTGGGTGTGTAAGGCAGAAAAGCAAGGCTGGTCCCTGTTACCACACCACGGCTAGAAGCAGAATTTCCTGCTAGTTTTTCACGAGACAATTTTAGATAGCTTTTAGAGTTAAATGTACACTTGATTAATGTGGAAGCCATGTGGCAATGCCGTTTGAACAAGGTAGAATGTAATATATAAATAGAAAATAAATTATAAGAAAAGTAAATGAGGGCACCTGGGTGGCTCAGTAGTTGAGCGTCTGCCTTCGGCTCAGGTCATGATCCTGGGGTCCTAGGATCAAGTCCCACATCGGGCTCCCCGCAAAGAGCCTGCTTTTCTCTTTGCCTGTGTCTCTGCCTCTCTCATTAATACATAAATAAAATCTTAAATAAAAAAGAAAAGTAAATGATTTTTGGTACAAAAGCACGAGCTTGGGAAAAATTTAACATAGCAAATCTTTAAGTATAAAATAGTTTACTTTTAAATGCTTCACTCTTTCCCTCTATACTGGTGGCCTTGACCAGGTAGAAATATTACATCCCTTAATTAGAATCTATGTTACTGTGACTTAATTCATTTTCTATCTGGAAGGAAGTTCCAGAAACCACATGTCATTTTACATGATGTCTCACAAGTGAATGGCAAAGACAAGGTGTGTAGTGTCTCTAGGACTTCAGTTTCATTCCCAAGCCACTGTCTCTGGATCCTGACATTCATAATGGTCCTCAAAGGAAATATGTCAGTGTTTCCAGGTGATGTGGTTCAGTCAGAAGTGATCATAATGGAGTTCACTACCTGATTCACACTTGCTTCCCCAAGTATAGCGCTCTACTACCCATCTCTGAACTGGGCTCTCCTTGAAGTTTAAAGGCAGGTGTCACAAGGCTCTTCTGGCACAGAAAACTCCAGAACTAAAGAAACTTCAGCCCCATCTTCTATCTTGCTGCATCCATCTAGAAGGTCACTGACAGTCCCTAAGGGCTGCCTTACCAGTATATTTTCAGAAACATGTATGAGCTATTCTCTATTGTCTTTCACGTGTGTTTTAGTTCTTAATAGATGACTTGGGCTACTGATTGCTTTAACAAACAAAATAAGTCTTTTTAGTTGCCATGGTTAAGTTGACTTTTGGGTTTGAATATAAAATAATCTTTAGCATTTTCTGTTTTAATGATAAAAAAAGAAAAACTCAGGCCAACTCTATGCCATTTTGAATTTCATAATATCTGAAAATCACCTTGTAATATCATTTTCGTTCTGTATAGGTTATAGAAATGTGGCCTGATGTACTTTACGGCTTGTATATATACAATAAGGTCTACACTGTAGCTGCGTCCCTACCTGGCTAATAGGTCCCATTTCTTACCAGTGCTTACCCAAGAATGGTGCATATGAAAAAGTGGGCAGAGAAATACATTACTGTTGAAGGCGATGGAATGACTAATAATTATGTAAATGCCACCAGAAGGGATTTTTTTTTCTCTGTGGGCCACACATTAACAGATCTATTAAATTTAGAGTTAGTTCTAGCTGGAATTTATTTCATCGGATGTGCTAATTTGGTCATTTATCTGGACAATAAATGGCATGTCATTTCCACCCCCCTAAGAACAAATGAGAGATGTGTGCTGAAACCTCCCTTTCCTCTTCAGTAGCCTGGAAATCGCTCTCAGATTAGAAAGCTGGCAAATAGTGTGTGTATAAATTTGGAGACAATAGCTAGAAACAAGTAAGCTACAGGCAGACAGCAATGTCAAGCTCCGGCAGATGAACAAAGAGGCAGGCAAATGAGGAACTCACCCCAAATCAAACAGGCTGTGGATGGTGAATTTGGGATAGGTCCTTGCAAAACAGAACAGCGAGGTTTGTCCCTCCGGGCCACATGTTAAATAAATCAAACAAGCATTGGAAAGCAGGAAAGCAAGCAAGTAATAATCGCAGCCCCTCCAGCGCTGCACATGCAGACCTCATCAATCCTCTTTTGTTGAATCAGGCACTGGCTGAAGCTGGGGCTTACGACACCCTTGCACTGTGACAGACGGTTTTTCAGCGCAGCACAGTTTGCAGACACCCAGTGATACTGGGATCCTGTGTGGGGGTTCCAGTTGCCCCAAAACATAGTTGATGGGACAGAGTGATTGTCTCACAAGGAAAATCCTAGGTAGACATGGGCCAAATTGATTTTTGTTTAAAATTTTGAATCTATAGTTCATGCTGAGTGGACTGTCCAGAGTTGAAACTCCAACCTAATTCCATCCTTTCTTCCCTTTGTGTTTACCGTCGTACTTTCAGGCGGGTATGGGTATAGGATTCCCCTGCCACACCTCCCTTGAGGTTGGGGAGGGCGATTTTGTACTCACAAAATCCAGCGTGAGGGCCCCTGCTGAGACCCCTGAGTGCAGTCAGCTGCCTCCATGATTTACTGTATGTCTCCAAGTTTCTGTGTTCCTTGGTGGCTTTTTGTGTTTGCCCAGATAGACTTTTGTGTAGATGTGACCCTGTGTGTCCCAGTTTCTTCCCTAGCTTCTATCCACTGGAGAGCGTTTTCAGGGAGGAAGAATTTCCACTGCCTTTCAGGGTCCTGTAGCCAGCATAAGAATCAAATTGACATGAGACAGATTAATAGGAGAAAATGAGATTTAATTTTGTATGAACAAGAATCCACACAGACATGGAAATTCCAAAGATGATCAGGCAAAATGAAGTTGTACATCGTTCTGAACTAAGGAGACGGGGTAAGGGTCTGGGACTTCGAATGAAAGGAATGTGATTCACAAAAGATGGAAGAGTAAATGTTTGGTAAACCAATGTTTGGTGGGCCACTCATGGGACATAGGACTTTGGGACATAGAGGACTTTGATCACACAGGCCTTGCTAGGTTCCTCTCTGTCTGCCATACCTGGTTCGTGTAAAATGCAATTATCTAAGTGTATGACTCTTTCTGGAGCAGGTCCTCGATTTAAGTCCTTTTTGGCAGGACTGGAGGGAGGTAAAGAGCTTTTCCTGGATCTGCTGGGTTTTGATTGCTTTTAGCTCAAAATAGTCTTTATGCCCTTGGCCCCGACCCTGTCAACAAAGCAGTATGGGCCTCCTGACAAAGGGAAGTGAGAATCCCCCCACCCCCCCGAGGTGAGTGGAGCCTCTAGCAGTTGGGGCTCCATTTGTCCCAGGAGGCTGTATATGGACATGAGAGGTGAAGCATGTCCTAACCTGTCTTTTCTTACCAGGGCCACCAGAAATGCTTAATTGTCACAGTGAATGCCCATAACTCAACCCCCATGCTTGCTAGCAAGAAACAAGAAACCAGTCATGCCACGAAACCTCATCTTTATGAATTGATCAAAACTAGGGCTGTTTTCTAGGATAGGATTATTTTGAAAAACTACCTGAGACTCATCCCACTTATACCCATTAATTCCGTAGTGTTTGGTCCCATCGCTGGGCCCAGCTAAGCATTTCTCATCTTGACTTTCTCTTTGCTTTCCCTGCAAGAAAGTCATTCTGTTTATGCACCTAGCACACTAGCTTGAAGCATCTTTCTAATCTTTTGCCCCCAAAACCCAATTCTCATGAACAGTAGGCATCGAAGGTGATTCTTAACGCTCAGGCTAGAGATTAACTTGGTCTGTGCATTCCTAATATTTCTACTTTCATGATATGCAAAGGAAACTCTTTTTTTTTTTTTTTTAATTTTTATTCATGATAGTCACAGAGAGAGAGAGAGAGGCAGAGACACAGGCAGAGGGAGAAGCAGGCTCCATGCACCGGGAGCCCGATGTGGGATTCGATCCCGAGTCTCCAGGATCGCACCCTGGGCCAAAGGCAGGCGCCAAACCACTGCGCCACCCAGGGGTCCCCAAAGGAAACTCTTTTATATTTTTTCATTTATTATGTTGGCCCCTGGGATTTTTCTAGCATTGAATGGTGCCTCCATTTTTATGGTTCCTTTAAGAAAAGCGTCACTGGTTTGAATCCTTTGCTTTGCTTTCCTTTCCCTCTCTGTCTTCTGCTTTCCCTTCCTACCCAGAGCAATGACAGCGCTTATTTGCTCTGCATCTCATGATAATAACCACAATGCTACATTTCAAATTGTTCTAAAAGGAAATAATGTTGTTGTTATCTTACTTTATCCCCCCCCCCCCCCCCCCCCCCAGTGTAATGGTGTCCAGGCTATCTTCTGTGGCATACCTAGGAAGAAAAGAACATTTCTAGCCTGGCTACTTTCTGTGTTTTTAAATTCCTTAGCAATTTTTCTCCAGAAATCATTCTTGATTTTGTTCAGGTACACGCTGAATATTCTTGAAGAAATTGGAGGCGGACAGAAGGTCAATGATGACATTATTGTCAACTGGGTGAATGAAACATTGAAGGAAGCGGAGAAAAGTTCATCCATCTCTAGTTTCAAGGTAAAAGTCGGAGTCTACTGCTCATGGCCACCTGAGCTCTATGCTTATCTTTATTGTTTTCACTCTATTTTAAAGTGACCTTCAGTGTGAGGTATCTGAGCCCCCCCCCCCCATTTTTGATTTTGCTTGAATGACCCATTATTGTTTTGGTGTTCACAGGCTATTTCATTGACAAATTTCCTGTCACTTGCTCCTGTAATAATTAATTTTAAAAACCCATCATTTTTAACACATGATTTTAGGCGTTTTTCAAAGTAACATAAAATACAATAATATTTTTTAAATACACACAGTTTCATGACTCAGATTATTATAATGGTGGTGGAATGTAAAAGGCTATAAAAGATCTCCCATGTGAATTTTTTTTTCAGGGAAAAACAGTTGTGTACTTGTATCCAAATCCCATTTTTATTAAAACCAGCATTATATTTTATTCAATTTCCTAATTCATGTTTCCTAACTCATTAGCTGTATCCTTCCTCTAGGGACTTGCACACTTGATTCATGTCATAACATCTGTGCCATCTTAATTTTTTTTTTTTTTTTTTTGGTTTAAAGGTCAGAAATTAGGGGGAGGGACCCCGTCAGAGTTTGTATGATCATGACTGGTGAGGCTTTGTCATGATTCTGTCTTCTGCTTCAAAATCAAGAAAAAAAATGAAAATTTCACCCCACCAAAGAGAGCAGATGGTATTTCTGAGTTGTGCTGTGCTAGGAACGTCCACTCCCTGTGAGCTCATCACAGATCATGTCCACCACTCTCTCTCCTCCAACTTACCCTCAGTCTGGAGAGCTGAGCAGAGAGATAGGAGTAGAGGCATGAGCAAGTTCTTCCCCGCACCCCCCAGAAAAAGAGTTGGAAGGGCAGGTTCCTGTCACAGCTACTGGACTCTGCTGCTATAGTAAGGAAGCAGCTGTAGAAAATATATCAAATGAATGGGCACAGCTGTGTTCCAATAAAACTTTATTTATAAAAGCAGACAACAGGCTAAATCTGGGAGCATTATCAATATGAAACATGCCCTGAGCGCTAAGGGGCTCCTTGTGTGTAAGCCCCATGTCATCCCACAGACATTGTAAAGGCAGCTGTACTGTTTACCTCATTTTTAGGTAAGGACACTGGAGCTCAAGTAATGGAGGTTACAGCTAGTAATGGCAGGAGATGATCCATCAGTGAGCGGAAAGCACCTTTACCTGCGGGGTGAGATCACAGAGCAGTGTGTATCCATAGGTCACTTCACCATTACTATGCAGCCATCGGGGTGCTAGCCCAGGGCGGGCAATGTCTCGGTAGAATAGCTGCCACCGCAGCCCATTAGGTCACCCTGTGGCTTCTGGGGTGTTCTCGTGGGGACTCACTCTGGAGAATGTTTGACAGCTCTCTTACTCCTTGGGTCGCTCTAGGCTGATTTTCTCCTGTCTCCTCACAGTCATTGTAGAGTTGATCAAGGGAAAAAAAAAAAAGCACCAAAGGAAAATGTCAAATTAGCCCCATGTTACTTTTAAGTGAAACCCTAAAAAAAAAAAGAAAAATGAACACAATTCATTCTTGATTAACTGTTTTGGAAATAGTCCTGGTCCCCTCTTCAGCTCTGAACGTTGCCAGTTGCCAGCTGTCTCTGCCTGTCTGCAGGCAGGACTGTGGGCAGAAAGTAGGAGAGAAGGCCAGACTCAGATCCCTCCACTTTGTTTCCCCCGTGGCTCTTCAAAAGGTTCTATGGAGACAGAAGCTCAGGCTAATGTTGGAAATTAGATTACAACTGCATAAGGATTTTATTCCTGTAATAGTTCTCACATTATCAAGGAGTAAATAAAAACGGATCCATTAAAAAAAAAATGGACCCATTATATTTTCTAAAAATATTATTCTCCTTAGCCAGAGGACCAATGCTAGAGACCTAGCACCTTGCAGGGGACCAATGCTAGAGACCTCGCTTGTTTCTTGATAAGTATTCATTCTGATTTAGACCTTCAAGGTGTGTTTGGATTTGCCTGGGCCCCGATGCTGATGTGCAGTTGCCTCTCCACGTGTGCACTCACAGTCCCCAGGGGAGGGGAGAGCAGATGGGAGCATTCACAGCTCTACGTGTGAGCATGAAGATGTTTACCATGCCAAAGAAAGAGCCCAGAATTTTAAGTCGGGGTACCTAGGTTCAAATCCCAGCTCCACCAGTTATCAGTAAGTCATTTAACCTCAGAAACTCCCTTGACTCCCTGTCAGTTAAGATGAGATAGATGCCTACACCTGAGGCTTGTGGCGACAAGAAGTTCTGGGCAAACCGTGAGGCACCAACAAGTACCAGTTACGGTCATTGACTTAATCACACGTCTGCTATAACTCACAGACTCTGTTCTTTCCTTCGAGTCTCCAAGGAGCATATGCTGAAGCTCCTGCCCAGATGAGCCCTCACCACAAACCCTGCCAGTCAGCTCTGGGATGTTGTACAAACTTCCTTCCATTCCCAGTGTGACAATGACTCCTTGACTGTTGGGAGACAATGGGTTTCCTCCACTTGCTGAGCCCACTGGAAGCTGGTGGCACCCTATCAAAACCACGGTTGACTTAAGACACCATGTGGAACACTGTGGCATTTCCCAGACCAGGTTGTGATCTTTTGTATTTAAGAGGAGAGAGCCACCCCACCTCCCTTGAGCTGAACAGGAGTAATTTGGGGTCCTATTGATGAAACCATCCCTTTCTCTCTATGCAGGACCCGAAGATTAGCACCAGCCTGCCTGTGCTGGATCTCATTGATGCCATTCAACCGGGTTCCATCAACTATGACCTTCTGAAGACAGAAAACCTGAATGATGAAGAAAAACTCAACAATGCCAAGTATGTAAATACACCTGAGTCCAGGGAGGGGGGAGGACCCAGCTGGCAACGGGAAAGCTATAAAGTCTATTTCTTGTGCCTTTTGCACAAACAGTTGATGCACCATTTGCTTTTTCTTCTCATTACTTGCCGTGTCCCATCACCATTATTTTAGATGTTGTGCAATAGCCGTTTAAGACTCCTAGCGTAAGAATGGAAGCAAGACAAAGAACACAAGAATATTCTTCCAATCGATAAGCAAGCCTATAGTTTCATAAAACCAATTACCCAGTTGCAATCTATGAGAGACTTCCTAAGTAAAGGAATACATGCCAGGCCCAAACATAAACACCCCATTTATGACTATCCATGGATATGAATGGGCAGGACTGGGGTTCAAGACCAAAGTCTTTACCAGCTTAGGAGCAACTGCTTGGGGGCAGCTCCACCATGTAGAGTTGGGGGGCAGCAGACTACAGTTGATAAGCCACACTTGGAGCATTGTCTGCTTTTATAAATAAAGTTTTATTAGAATAGCCATGCATATTCATTTATATATTTTCTGCAGCTGGTTCCCTGCTACAGGGCAGAGTTGAGTCGTTGTAACAAAGCCCACAAAGCCTAAAATATTTACCACTTAGTGTTTTGTGGAGAGTTTCCTGACCTATACTCTGGAGTGGTGCTTTTCTCCGAGCAGGTTGCATTATTTCCTAGAGTTGTCATAACCAAATACTACAAACAGGGCAGCTTAAAACAACAGCAATGTATTCTCTCCCAGTTGTGGAGGTATAAGCACAAGATCGAGATGTTGACAGGGTTGGTCTTTCTGAGGCTGGGGTGGGGGGATCTGTCCCTTGTCCCTCTCCTGGCTTCTGGTGGTGGTCAGAAGTCCTTGGCTCATAAATACATGACTCCAGTTTCTGCCTCCATCTTCATATGACCTCGCCTATGTGTCTGTGACTCTACATGGCTGTCTCCCTTCTGGTGTGTGTGTGTGTGTGTGTGTGTGTGTGTGTGTGTGTGTGTCTCCTGTTAAGTGCACTAGTCGTGTTGGCTGAGGGCCCCACTCTACTCCAACATGGCCTTGGCTTAACTGATTAAACCTGAACAACTTTCTTTCCAAAGAAGACCATACTCTGACTTAGTAGGGGATAGGGCGTCCATTTATCTTTGGGGGTGGGGATCACAATTCAATCCCTCACAAAGTTCTGGAATTAAGAAGTTGAATAGTGCCCAGAAGCCGTGTGTGTGTGTGTGTGTGTGTGTGTGTGTGTGTGTGTGTATAACCTCAACAGTATTCTTTTTTCTGTTCCCAGTTTGGGAAAGTGGTGGGGGCGGGGGGGAGCCTGAGTTCCTTGTATGCTGGAATTTATAAATGGTAATTACAATAGATGCATGGGATAGACGGGGGATCCGTGATGCAATGGAAGAGACAGGGGGGGAAACAAAGCTCTACAGAGCTAATAAAATCTAAGATGAGATGGATTGAAAAGACAAGTAAGAAAGAGGTAGAGGTAGACGGGTGAAGGAGGCAGAAAGAATACCTCCAGGTAGACGGAAGAATGCATATGAAGACCTAGAATTTTAAATAAAGGCCAAAAAAGCCCCCCCCCCCAAAAAAAAAAAACCTTGCATCTAATTCCTTAAGAAAAATGTGATTAGGTTTAAGGAACTTAGTTTCTTCAGTTAATTTGCAGAGCCCAAGGTCTTATAATTACTAAGTGATTCAGCTACTGTTCAGAATCTGACTTCAGAGCCCAGCCTCCCAAGCACTAGTCTCTAAGTGCGTGGTATAAAATTGCTTAAAAAAAATGAGTAGAAGGAATTATACCAAATGCTAAAAATGGTTATGTCATGGTGGCAAGATTTGCATGATTTTTTTGAAGCTCTTGTTTCTAATTCTTCAACAACTTCCCTTTATATTTTATAACAGAGAAAGTACATTTTTATATCATTAATAATTGCTAGAGAAGAGGTGATTGAGAAGTGGGCCAGGAGAAAGAATGGGGACTACGCTTGCCTGGTGCTCCTCATATGATCAGCAGAGGAGGAATAAAGTTAGTTAACAGCAGAGGACGTAATGGGGCCTTGGGTAGAACGGAGAATCTCTGGAGCAGTCGTTGTAAGAGGTTACCAGATAATAAATGAGGTGAATAAAAGAACTGCCAGGTCGTCTTGGGGGCTCGTTTGGAAACAGATTACCACTCATAAAAATTACCTTTATATAATTAAAAATACAGCAAAATATTCCAATGGAGCTATGATAACCTTATGTGAAAAATGTGTCCTCTAAAACTCTGGCTCTTTGGGTATTTTAGTGACATAAATACATACATGCCTGTGCGGGCAAGGATTGGAATGGAATGAAGAGTAAAACCTGCGTGCAAGGTAGAAGCATGACACACGCACCCTCCTCCTTTTCCTCCTTGCTGTAGTTGACGTGGGGTCTGCAAACTTTTCCCAGCGCACATTCTTGTTCAGTTCCAGGACTTTCTCTGCTGCTCTAAAGCCCAAGAGAAGACTCATGGCGAAGGCATCAAACGTAGCAAGAGCTAGAGGGGTTCTTTAAGGGCAAGTAATAAATGTGGTGCTTGTCATGAGTCTAGGCAGCACGTCCAGTAGTCAGGAGCTCTGTTGAGCTGAGATTGGCCCACAGGAGTGAGGGGATGCCATGACTCCCCCGGCTGTCCCAGGAGTGAGAGCTGCATGGTATGTGGTATGTGGAACCACGTGCCTATGCTCCTGAGGGGTCCCCTTCATACTCTGTGGCTCAGGCTCTTCTCATTCTTCCTCTTCTCTCCCTCTAGATATGCCATCTCTATGGCCCGCAAAATTGGGGCCAGAGTATATGCTCTTCCAGAAGACTTGGTCGAAGTGAATCCCAAAATGGTCATGACCGTGTTTGCTTGCCTCATGGGGAAAGGAATGAAGAGGGTGTAAGTCCCAGTGGGGAGGCGACGCGCACACTCCTGACTGCTCAGCATGGGATGCCCATGGGAAGCACGGAGACCGCTCAAGCCATTCCAGTTTTCAACTCCGTGACGTTATACAGGATTCCAAAAAGTGTATGTTTGTCCAGCCAGGTAGCCTCTCCTGTATGAATGCAAAAAAAAAAAAAAAAAAAAAGCTTCATTCTTTGCAAAAACAAAACAAAAAACCCACAACCCAGTCTCTCACAAATTATTTTTATTATTGAATTTATTGCTTCTTTGAAAACCTAGAGGGGGGAAAAAACACCCTTACCTTCCAGGCACCCTTCCTGCTTTTGCTATTAGTCAAGTATAGATGCTGCAGTGTTATTAATTTTAACAATATTTCAGCCTGGCTTAATTTGGCTGCCTTTTTGGTTCAAGGTGAGACCCCGGAGGGGGCGGGGGTTGGGAATCATCAAGCCAGTCCCAAAGCCTGTTTCTGGAGGCCGGCATTTGATCTGTTACAAGCCTCTCCTACCCTCCTGTGGCTTTGCTTTATGCTCTCTCAGAACAATGCCTTCTCTGTGGCCCACTTTTGCTGCCCATCCTCAGGTCTGGGTCATTTGGCGCCTCTGATGGGTCAGGCTGTTGGGGTCCCGAGAGTCCCTGGTGACTCGCAAAAGTAAGACCTCATCAGAGCCTTTCCTCAGAACGAGAGTCCCAAATGGCCTAAGTTTTGTCAGCACACAGGAAGCTTCTGTTCTTTTAGGATTTGTGCCCAGATCAGGTCTACCATCTTGAATACTGTGCCTTCAGGGAGATTCTTAACCTCCAGGCAGGTTACCCCCAAGGAGGGTGTAATTGAGCCTTGTTCCACGAGGGGACAGTGTGGAGCCACAACAAAGTGGCTCTCCTCCAGGCCGCTGCCCCTCGGTGCCTTAGGCCTGCTCCTCAGACCTCTCTACTGTGGTGTGGCTAACTGGTGACTGGAAGCAATTCGGCTCCGCTTCTCACTTGTTCTTAGATCTTAGTGCCCCTGACTGCTGCAAGGCCATATTATCAATGTTTACTTTTTTGGGTAGTATAGAAGCTTTTTGCCACCCCCAAGCTCGAGGGAGCAACAGGTGCCAATGAGCAGCGCCCCCACCTCACCCCCTGCCCCCCAACAACACACACCCACACAGAGTCATATACACAAGACATTTAAAGGATTCTGAAACAAAACCAGAGGAGCAGTGTGAGTTCGAGGAGCCCTAACAGAGTATATACAATTTTCATGAAAACCTGCCGGAGGCTAAGAAGCAGCAGAGCATTGTGAACCAACACTAGACTCTCGTAGCCATCTTTCAAAGGAATTGCAATGCTTCACCCTGGATCTATTCCTCGGCAGCAGGTTCGAGAAGCCAAAATGTGGCCTCTTCTAGCGCGTAATCAGTATTTCTGCTGCATCTGAATACAAAGTGGTTGGCTTTGTCTCGGACCGAACTTAATGTAGCCTCACATGATTCTCCCCCACCTGGCTCCAGGAAGACTGCTCCTGGCTTAATAGAAAATGAAGATAAAATAATGCTCCAGATGTCTCCAAATAAAAATGTTCCATTTATGTCATGTCTTTGGATGTTTCCTTTGGCAAGTGTCATTAGAACTCGGCGTAACTTATTGGTGACTCCCTCCGGCTAACACACACCGAGTGCCTAACATGTGGCAGGCATGGTGCAAGGCTTTAGAAATAGGCCTGGCGTTGTGCCTGGTTGACCTGGAAAGATGGAGGTTCAGGAAACTGGCAGGTGTGATAAACAAGGGTGAGGTGAGCTTGTGACAGAGGAAACAGTCTAAGGAAAAATATTTTGGCTGCAAAACAGAAAAGTAAGCTGGAGTTAGACACTTTGAGCCCAGTTGTGAACCATGACCAGATGTGGGGGTTGGTGCAGGATGGCTTCCGGTGAGACGGAAAGAGGCATCTTTCTTGGCTGGCAGGGTCTGATGTGGGCTCCCTGGCCTGGCCATCCTCCCTTTGGGGGAGGAGCACAGAGAGAGTGCTGGAGAATTTCTCCCCTGCAGGGTCCTCTCAGGTAGCCTCTGTGGTCGATGAGAAGCATCTCTTTGGCGTGGTTACCTCCTGACCACACAGCTGCTAGGAAGCCGAGTGTGTGAGCTTCAACAGCAGCAAGTCCCAGCTTTGCCAGCAGCTTCCTTCTGGAAGTGGCTCTTTTGTAGCCTGAACGTTCCTGCAGCTCTTCCAAGGAAAGAAAAGATTAGATTGTGGGATGCCGCAATCTAATCATGGTAATTTTTCTAAATTTAAAAGTTTGTTACAATAAATAAATAAATAAATAAATAAATAAATAAATACTTGCTACATTAAAATGTCAATCCAGATATCAGGCATCAGAAATCAAAATTGCACCAAGGTGTCTACTGTCGAGAGGCCACCCTCCCACCTCTGTGTCTAGAAGTGTGCTTTGAAGCCAGCTCCGATCACCTCACTGGAGCCAGTCTTGTGACCCTATCACTAAATTATTGTTAACTTGAAATTGGCAACGATGGAGGTGTCTACACCATAGCTATGATCAAACTCTACAAATAGGCTTTTGTTTTTGTTTTTTTTCTTATCCCCAGAGAGCTGGTTCATCAACCCACCATTCCCCCCGCCCCATCCCCCAGTTCCCCTCCTGGTCAGCAGTCACTGTTACTAATTCCTTTTGTATCCTTCTAGAAATATGTCAGTCGTATAATACTCATATGCAGACCTTTTTATTACAAATATTAGCATACCATAGCCATCATTCTGCATCCTGCCTTTTTCACTTAATACCATATCTTGGTGATTGTTCCATGTTGGGATATACAGATCGGCCTCCATCCTTTCAGTGGGTATAGGATCTTATTATATAGGTATCCCAAACTGCATTCAGCCAAGGGCTTATAAATAGATATTTAGGCTGTTTAACTGTTTGCCTCAATAAATAAGGTCACAGTGAATAATTATCTGCTTCTTGTGCACAGAATGTTCATTTTAATTGGACGGGTATTCAGTTCCTGCTCTATCAAAGGTATTAACTTGGATGTTAAACATAGATCCTCCCTCCCAAATCATTCTTTCAAATTATTTGACGAAACGGATCCTGGACCCAATCCTCCCTTCTCCATTTTATGCCTACAGAAGCATATTGATCCAGCAAAGAGATAATGTACACACACACAAAAAAAATAATAATAAAAATCAGAATGTGATAAATGCTATAACAAATTCATAAATAAAGTATGGGAGCTCAGGAGAAAACTAATTCTGAATGAAGGGTTACCAAAGTTGGCAGAAAAGCTGAGCTCTGATGAATGGGAAGGCAGGAACCATGCTTTACACATACTGAAATCCCGTACAATGCCAACCGCTTTTCTAGATTTTTAATAAGTGCTCAGTAACATTTTAAAAATTGATTTGTGTTACATATAAATGTTTCCCGACCACGAGAGATGCCAACTGGAAAGAGGTGAGGAACCGTGGTGAGGCAAACTTACCTACTGAGATTTTAAGATGGAAGGGATCCCCGTGTGTCTGGGAATTGTGACATTCGAGTCTGTCTGATGCAATGTGTTGGACTAGATGAGCTTTTAAAGTCTCAGCCAACTGAGCAATTTTATCCACCTACGCGCGCGCACACACACACACACACAGTCTAGTTTGTTTCTGGAAGCACAGCTCGGGTCTTGATTGTAAAAACTACCAAGACTCAGCCTGCCGTAAGCCAGCCCAACTCAGATGGATGCTTGATGCGTGAGGGACATTTCTGGTGCTCGCAGTGTCCCTGGATGACTCCCGCTCCGACCTCCTTTACAGTTACTGTGCCTGTTGACACACAGCAGCTGCTGCGATATTATGGACTTTTGTTCTCCGTCTACCCCAGTGACCCAATACACTTGGATTAAATACTGGCAGGACTGTCCGTGAACTTGACACCTTGCCCAGCACGACCCTGCAAGCCTCATGACCCAGAAACCAGAGGCATCAGCTCATGACAAGTTAGCACTGACTGATCCTCTTGTGAAATCTAGTTACTTTGACAGTTTCCTAATAAAATTCCAGTAAGAACAGCAACTGCGAAAGACCACACTTGACTCAGTGTCCTGTCTCCCCATTTCTGAAAGACAGAGTTTACCCACTGAGTCTGTGCATGAGTGACCCCCCAAAAAAAATCAAAAAGGAAAGAAAACTGTGTTTTCTCAAACCTAAAGTCTGCATATATTTAGTATCCACTTTTGTCAAGCACAAAAACACAGATAATCTAGTCAATATCCAGTGTGTCACCATTAACAACTCGGGCAGGTCAACAAAATGGTAATAATTTTTGTTATCTGGTATGTCAAAATCGGGGATTTCCATTTAAATAGGTGCTTTGGTTAATAGAGAGCTATCATGTACCCCTTCTGGAATAGGGATTTTTAGGGGATTAGAATGCATGCAAATAATTATAAAGCTATGTGTAAGGTGACGTTAAACTTGATAATTTGGTAGGCGTGCCTTAACTTGGCTCATCCCAATGATGAGTCCCCAGTAATCAAACTTCCTTGCTCTATGGGTAGTCCTTGGGCCAGGGGAAGCTGGGTAACCCTTGCCACAGACCTATTACATCAGAATCTGTATTTTTATAAGATTCCCAGTTAATTCATGTGCATGTTAAAATTTGAGAAACTCTGCCCTAAAAGAGTAGAAGCCTTCTTTAAAGACCTGCAGTTGATAGGTCGTCAATGTAACCAGCTTCAAGTTAAATTCTACTTTTCCAATTATAGAGGACTCAAGAGATTAAAATAACTTTCCACTAACATTATCCCATCAGCAATAATTCTTCGAGGTAGATGAGTGGCTTTGCCCATTAATTGGGTGTATCCCCTGTCACCCAGACTAGCCTTTTGCAGTTGTTCTGCCCATTGACCCCTCTCTTCCCCGTGGCACCCACTCCCAGGCCCAGGCTTTATCTCCTGGTCCTCCTGGGTACCTTTATTTATTTTTTATAAATATTTTATTTATTTATTCATGAAAGACACACACACACACAGAGAGATAGAGAGGTAGAGACACAGGCAGAGGGAGAAGCAGGCTCCATGCAGGGAGCCCAACGTGGGACGTGATCCTGGAGTCCCAGGATCACGTCCTGGGTGGAAGGCAGGTGCTAAACCGCTGAGTTACCCAGGGATCTCCACTCCTGGGTACCTTTAATGAGCCTGTTGGCACAGCTTTCTCTCACTGAATGCCTAGGGCACCTGACCCAGTGCCATATCACTGGTCTTCCCTCCCATTCCTTCACTACCTACATCAAGCCTACTGGTTTTTCTCCCACTGTCTCTGGAGCAATCTCTCTATAGTTTCCAGTGACAGCAGGTAACATAGTAAACCAAACTGTCCAAAGGGGAGGGATTGTGGCCCTCCAGAGCCTACTCTTTTCTCCCCCAAAACTTTGAAATGCACTTTGAAATGACTTTCTGGGGGTATAGCTTCATCACTGTTATCTTTGCCAATTTTCTAATAGCAAAGAGAGAGAGGAAAGCACCTCCCAACTGTGCAAAGTTCCAGTGGATAGAACGAGCCTGTTACCTTTGAGGAACCGAAAAACTTGTATGGCAATGGAAAGCGAGACCTGCCATAACACACGAAACAAATGGTCTGGTGAAAGGTTTAGTAATGATCCTCAAACATCGGGGCCCTTAAGAATCCCCTGGGGAGCTACTTAAAACCCAGATCTCTCAGACCCCACCACAAGATTCGGTGCCTATAGGGGCAGTTGGCCCAGGAATCTGCATTCTCCACAAATACCCTAAGGGAGTTCATGAATCACAGAGCACACTTGGACAAGTGCTGGTCCAGAACAGCTGTTCTCAACCCTGACTGCACATTGAAAGGATCTCGGGGACTTTAAAAAAAAGTGCTGAGGCCTGTATCTCAATTATGTGAGAATCTTGGAGGGAAGGATATAGGCCTCACCTCTTAAGTGCCTCTGAGTTTGAGAAATAGAAATACAGATCTCTAGCCCAGGGTACTCTGCAAAGGCCAGGACTGGGTGAAGCATGTTAGAAAGCGGAGAGACCAATACAGAGGATGATGGTTTAGAAAGGGAGAATGAGGGGATGGAAATTCCTAAAGACAAACTTTGCTCTGTTCACAATTTAACCACCCAGCCGACAAGCCTTTGCCCCTCTGGATGCCAAGTAAGGCCCTCGGCGCCACAGGTCTCAGGCTCTTGCTGTAGCCAAAGCAAGGGAATTGGAACCAGAGATCCAGTTCTCTGCCCACACACCTCAAATCCCCCTCTTCAGTGGGTTTGGAGACAGCACAATCCTTTTTCCCCTTTCGGAAGATCTGGCCGGATACACTAAACCTTTGTGCAAATTATAAAACTGCTTTACTCTTCATGAATAAACATGAGAGATAATGCGTGGAGAGAAAAAACATTGATCAATTAAGTGTCTTCAAAACCTCCCAAGATTATGCAGCTTTAATGGCTGAATGATTTTGAAAGGGAAACTTGTAAATTGAGCTGCACCTGAACTCATAATAAAAAAGCCATTAAATTAATTGACTCTCTTGGCGCCTACCTGACAATGAGCCTGAGCTGTATATCCAAGTGAGGCCAGCCAAGATCTCAGCGGCACTTACCCTTATCCTCAGGCTCCTCCAGATGAGAGAAAGGCAGAGCAGACCAGTCCTCGCAGGGGAAATTATCTTCTTACACAGTCTTCATAATGGCTGAGCGTTCTGGCTCTTGAAGAAGGCCTTGCCATATTATTTTTGCCAGCCAGGGTTCCAGATTGGCTGGAGATGAGTCTCAGGGGACGTGGTTCAATCAGATAGATTCCCCCGGAACTCGATTGCCCTTTTGGGGAGGCAACTCGTCACCCAGCTCTGCTGGGAGCATTAGAGGAAGAGGACAAGCTGTACCCAAGATCATTCTAAGCTGGGTAAGGCTCCGAGCAGACGGCCAGTTGGCCCCCACCAACCCCCTTCCCGGCTTATCTTTTTAATAGGAAGTGGAACATTTTGAGCACCTGTTTCTCCAGTTACTTTCAAATGTTATCCCACTGAATCATTACAACAGCCCTCTGACACAGGTTATTATTAATTTCATTTTTTTTCAGAAGAGGAAACTGCACCTCTGAGAAGCTAAGAGATTATCCTGTTAAGGGTGGGGAACATCTGATCAAACTTCACAAGAGGTGTCAAGGTCAGAAATCTCAAGGAGAGATGTGGAACAAGGAAGAAAAAAACTTGTCTCCATTTTTGTCTTCTTTTCTTTCTTTCTTTCCTTCCTTCTTTCCTTCCTTCTGTTCCTGCATTCCATTCCAATTCCTTCAATTCCCTTGAGGAATTGAATTTCTGGGAAATATAGTGAGTATGTTTGACTATATAAAAATTGCCAAACTTTTTCAATATGGCTATATCATTTTGCATTCCCACGAGCAATGTATGAGAGTTGAGGTGTTCCACATCCTATTACTTCATACTGTTGCCTTTTTCATTTGGCTACTCCAGAGGTAAGCAGTGACATATCATTGTGGTTTTAATCAGCATTTCCTCAGTAACTAATGATGTTGAGTGTGTGATTACTGGCCTTTTGTATATTTGGGAAAGTGTCTATATAATCTACCCACTAAAATTTTTTTTGTCTTGTTCTTGATTTACAAATGTTCTTTTCATATGTTGGATACAAGTGCCTTACCCAGTATGTTTTGAAAATATTTTCATTCAGTTCATGGCTTGTCTTTTCATTTTGTGAAAAGTGTCTTTTGAAAAACAAGTGCTTTTAATTTTGATGAAGCCCAGTTTTTCAAATTTTTCTTTTGTGATTTGTGGGGTTTTTTTATGCTCTGTCTTAAAAACAGCTTTGCCTGACCCAAGTTCTTTGGGTTCAGCCACAAGATGCCCCCACAGGAAAACAAAGGAAAGGAAAAAAGTGAGGTCAGGATTATTTTTCTTCTACCTCTTTCCATGCAAGGTTAGGAAAAACCAATGGAGTCTCTCAATGAGAGGTCACAGTCCCCATCAGTCAGCCCTCTGTGTGTGGCTCTGTTTATTTCCAGGTTCTCATCCTTTCAGTGCCTTACTGTTACTAGTCTTGGGATCACTAGCCAATGATCTTTTATAATCTTCCTATACCCTGCCCACCTCAGTATAAACAATACTTTTATTAAATTCCCCACAAATTAACCAAATTGAGTGTGCCGTCTTGCAATATTCACCAGGAAGTCTTCTTAGGTTCCACAAAACATTCAGACTCACAAAACCTTCACCAGCCTCATTCAGCACCATTCATTCAGAGATGTATAAGATAGAAACCAAAGGCTGACGCAAGGCAATGTCATTTGAATAGTTCTCGGAGCAGTCAACCAAACACTCTACACAGCTTCCCAGGCTCCTCAAATGACAGTTCAGGTGTGAAGGAATGAGACTTACATCTGACAGGTGTAAGAATCACACTGGCTTAGAAGCCCCATGTCCCCAGTAGCCAATCTTTTGTAATAACTTCACAGGCCTAGATTTCTGGGTCCCTGTAGAGACATGCCTGGATATTAATCATTTTTATTAATCATTTTACTTTAGGTGTAAACATTATAAAAAGTTCACAATGACTACCTGCTACTGGGAGAGAGACAATGAGATTTGAGAGCTCTCTTTCATGTTGCTGAAGGCTGAGGGCAGAGCAGGAGAATTGAGGGCAAATTCTGAGGCAATCAGACCCCCCACCTCTGCTAAAGAGAAGGATTTGCATCTGTTTTTAAGTAATCTGAGACTGTGGTAAATAAAATCTAATGAAAATGATAGCAAATCCCAAACCCAGCTCAACTGAGGTCTTGATTGACTCAATCCTTCCCACTAGTGGCCTGAAGAAGATATATGACCTATTCTGGGCATAAATACTACTTATTTTAGTCTATACCTTCATTTTACACATAATATCTGACATTCAATAAAAACTAAAAGCAAGTGAAAAAGCAAGAACAGGTGACCTAACTTTAAGAGAGGAAATGGTTAAAAGAACCAGATGAAGAAACTACCCATGAACAACGTAACATGCATGAGCAGCAGTGAAAAGAAAATTAAAAAAAAAATCTGAATACAAATGTTAGACATGAAAAACATGATAGGGAAATGAATTCTTTCAATAGACTTATTAACAAACTATAATAGTGGGGAAATGAATAAGTGAACTTGAAGCCAGATCAATAGAAAATGTCCAAGCCAAAGCACAAAAGAAAACAGTTAAGAAATAAAACACAGAACTTTTCTGGTTATTACTGCTGTTAAAAAAAAATCACTGCAAACTTAATGGTTTAGGTTCATACTTCCACAATCAATTGACTTTCTGAAAAAAAAAATTGGCAAAGTGATTCCACAAGGAGAAGAAAGTCTTTAGTAAATGGTGTTAGAACAAGATGTCAATGCCAGTTGTTTGAACCTGAATCCCTGCCTCATACCACACACAAAAGTTAATTTCAGATGGACCATAAGCCTAAAAGCAAAGACCAAAACTATAAAGTTTCAAGAATAGTTTCATGACCTTGAATTAGTCAAAATTTCTTAAACAAAATGCAGATGTACCAACTATCAAAGAAAAATTGATGAAGTGGGCTCACCAAAATTAAAAATATCTGCTTTTCAAAAGACATCAATAAAAAGTGGGTGAGCCACCAAGTGGCAAAAAATATTCATAAAACATGGATCTAACCAAGGAGCTATATCCAGAGTATATAAAGAATTCACACAAGTTATGATAAAAAGTTATGACAAAAAGAGAAACAACTGAATTTTCCAATATGGTCAAAAGACTCTAACAGATACTTCCCAGAGGAAGATCTATTCATAATACGTCTATCTGACAAAGTACTAATGTCCAGAATAGAAGTATGTCCTACAAATCAGTAGTAAGACAAACAGTCTGTTTAAAAATCAGGCAAACAATTTGAACATGTGCACACACATGTACACGCACATAGCCAAGAAGCACAGAAAAAGTTCTCAACATTATTAGTTATCATAGAAATGTAAATTAATACCAAAATTACTTACCATCACACACTTACTAGAATGGCTAAAATAAAAAACACTGCATCAAGTAACAACAACCTCAAGTAACAATAACCATGCGGACCAACTTAGAACCCTAATATAGCGTCAGTGGGAGTATAAGATGGTACAATCACCTTAGAAAAAGGCACAGCAGTTTCTTACAAAACTAAACATTCCTATTCCCTAGCAATTTAATTTCTAGATATTTACTCAAGAGAAATTAAAACATCTGCCCACCAAATAACCTTGTACAGGTATATTCATAACAGCTCTATTTATAAAGGCCCCAAACTGAAAATATCCCAGATACCCATTAATAGGAAAATGGATAAACGAATACCATTGTATTACTTAACAATAAAAAGGAACGAATTGCTGGCGCACAAGAGTTTGAAAAGAGTTTTTAAAACATGCTGAGCAAGGGGCACCTGAGTAGCTCAGTCGGTTCTGTGTCTGCCTTCAGTTCAGGTCATGATTTCAGGGTCCTGATGTTGGTGTCAGGCTCCCTGCTCCGTGGGGAGCCTACTTCTCCCTCTCCCTCTACCCCCTTCCCCTCGCCCTCCCTTACCCCTCCCTACTCTTGCTCTAATACATAAGCAAGTAAAATCTTTAAAATCAATCACTCAATCAATCATGGTAAGAAAAGGAAGCCTGACACAAAGGAGTACGTGCTGTAAGCCCTAGACTGAATATTTGTGTCCTTCCCATCCCTCACTCACATGTTGACACCTAATCCCCGGTATAATGGTATTTGAATGGAGCCTTTGGGAGGTGATTAGATCATAATGGTAGATTTCTCATGGATAGGATTATTCCCTTATAAAATAGAGCCCATAAAGCTCTCACTTTCTTTCTGCCACGTGAAAACATGGCAAGAAGGCAGCCATCTAGAAACCAGGGAGTGGGTTCTCACCAGACACCGAATCTGTGTCCTGATCTTGAACATCCCACTTTGCAGAATAGTGAGACATGTGTTTGTTGATTAAACCATTCAGTCTATGGTATTTTGGCTGCAACACTCTGAACTGACTAGGACAATATGTGATTCCATGAAGTTCTAAAACAAACAAAATTAATCTACAGTGATAAATTAGAACAGAAGCCACTAGAATAGAGGGGAAATTGGTTGGGAGAGATATAAAAGAACTTTTTGGAATGATGGAAACTTTCTATACCTTGATAGGAGTGTGAGTTACTCAAGTAAATGTATTTTTCAAGACTAACCTACTTATACACTTAAAAATCTGTGCATTTCAATGTATGTACCTCAATTTAAAAAGAAAATAGTGCCCACTGCTGCCAAGGACTGGTTTATAGCTATCTGCTGGTCTGTAGGAGACAGACGAGTAACTAAACCAGGAGTAACTAAGCCAGCAACTAAGTCATCCTGACCAGTGACTGGATCTTTGAAAGCCATGGTATTATCATGGTGTAGAAACTCCAAAAACCAGTTTAAGACAGTGTTCTGGATTAGAATCCCAGGGGCCGCTTAAAGGCTTATGCAGAATGGAGCGAAGGGATCAGAGGAGGAGAAAGACAGGAAAGGAAAACAAAAGACTTCAAAATGAGCCTGCAAACTAAGGTTTCAAATCACAGAGAGACAGTCGACAAAATCAATACTCAGAGCATGAATTCATCTCAAGCACAATTAATCCTTTACAGCAAGTGTAACACAGACATTAAAATAAGTATTCTAAGGATTCTCAGCAAGAGCTCTGAAGTAATCATATCTGTTAAAAATTAAACAACAAAATGCTTTAAAATGATATTTAAAAATGCTGATGTAAAAGCAGAATGGAGGTGCCTGGGTGGCTCAGTCAGTTAAATGGTTGACTTCAGCTCAGGTCATGATCTCAGGATCCTGGGGTTGAGTCCCAGACACTCAGTGGGAAGTCTGCTTTACCCTCTCCTTCTGTCCCTCCCCCTGCTCATGCTCCCACTCACTTGCTCTTTCTTTCTCAAACAAATAAAATATTTTTTAAAAATAAAATGGATAAATGTGAAAAAAACTATTGCAAAAGTTGAAAAAGATTTTTGAGGTTATTGAAATTAATACACACACACACAACTCAGTCAACTATGTAGTCTAAACTAGATACAAAGAATGAATTTGTGAATTTGAAGGTGAGTTTACTGAGAAACTCACCCAGGATTCAGCATCCAGAGACACAGACTGTGATTTTTAAAAACATAAAAAGACAGAAGATAGAGGGTAGATCAAGGAACCCCAAAGGGAGCCCCTAAAAAAGGACGAGCAGAGATATAATAGCCAAAGAACTAATAAAATGGTTTTCCCAGGTTGAAGAAATATCCAAATCCTCAGATCAAAATTACATCGCATGTACCAAGCTAGATATTAAAAAATAAATTCACATCTAGACAAGAGTAATGGATCTGAAGACTATTAAAGATAAAGACAATCCTTAAATCTCTTAAAAGTCATCAGGTAGAGAGGACAGTTGGTCTGCTGCAGAGCAACAAGACTCCGCCCAGATTCCTACTTTACCACCATGGGTTTCAAAAGACCATTGAAGAGCTGTCCCACTTGGACATGACATTTGGTGAAACTAGTCTTTGAAAGTGAGAGTAGAATGACATTCTTGTCAGACATGCAGAGCACAATACAACCTACCACGAATAGATCTTCACTAAAGCAACTTCTCAAAGATTGCTTCAGCAGGAAGAAATGCAAACCCAGGGAGGCGCCACAGGATACAACTAAACAGGGAGCACAAAAATTGATAAAACTTGTCAGTAAACTCTATTGACCGTTATCTTAAAGTTACTTTTTGTGTTTTGAGAAAAACAAGGCAAAAGTTGTTGGCTTCATTTTGCCTCTTTCCCTTTCAGGGTAGTTATGTCCCTCACTAAAAACACCCTTCAGTTCAAGGGTTTTTGCTTGTATTCATCTTATTGATTTGTTTTGAGTAAGTGAAAAATTAACACGGTTCCCAAATTCTGTAGTATTTTCAGATTCTGAAGTACTCAAAAATGTTTACTCAAAGAAGGGTCCCTCCTCCATCTCATCTACCTTCTTATTCCAGCGTCTTTTCCACTCAGTTTTCTATCCACCTGCTGTAATTAACCACAATCTAATGGATTTCTGGCCTATTCTTCCGGTGTATGTTTGTCTAAAAATGATCAGATACACATGTATATTCTTTCAGTGGAGTTACCTTAATCCATCAAATATGTTTTAATAGCTCTGAATCTCAGAGAGAGAAGTTTGAAATGCCAATCCTTTCCTTCTCAGAAGTCCCATTGCGGGAAGGTTGATTTATTTTGCAGATTTGCCTGCCCTGACTTCAGAAACATTCAAATGCACTGACCAGTGGGAATTCAGGTATGACACCTGGGTTTCCTCCACTTGCAGAGGTAAGCTGTGACCTTATAACAGACAAAATGCCATAAGAGGCTGCCTTCAGAAGGACTCATGATGAGCTCTGATTTAGATAATGGCACTTACGGTGAGCTTTCCTAAGTAAATATGATTCAAAGCAACCTGATTTTTTTTATTGCTCTGAGAAGTCTCTAGGACGTAATATTCCTACTCTCTTATAGGTGGGTCCATCACTGCATATGAACAGGGAAAGATCTCTTTAAATGGAGACTCTGTAATCCTCCATACAAGCTTCCTTCTCAGCCTTGTAAGAGCCACAAAGTTGAGAAACTCGCCTTCCACTTCTTCACCTAAGTTGAAAATGTTGAAAAAGACAGAGACAAGGGAAGCCCTCATCAGTTCTCCAGTGGAGACCTCCCCTCGGCATGGATTAGGAGCCATTAGTCCATACTCTAGGGCTATTTTTCTTCAACAAACCAGACACGTTTCTGCAACATTACTATACTTTTATTTTCAGCCTCATCTTTCTTGAGGCGTTAACTATCTTCTAGATGGTCAAAAGTAAGAACAACTCTCATCATACTTTCTTTTTTGAGAGTGAAAGTAGTAGCTAAGTCAATTGATCACAGAAATGAGAGGGAACATGCCATTATATTTTAACCAGTGTGTAAAGAAGGCTCTTATGTAACCAGCCAGCCCGGCTCTTCCCTCCAGAGAATTTTGTTTTTCAGCAAATTGCTGTTGGGATGAAGCTTTATAGCATTGGAGTCCTTGTAGCCATCTTCCTCTTGTGTGAGCGGCATGTCTTCGCTTTTCAGAGGTAACTCGATAGAATCTTAGGTGGTGGGGGGCCAATTTCCTCGCTTGTTTGCCCCACATGGAATCCAGTCAGTGCACTAACCTGGGAGCAAAATGTTAAAAGTTTGAAGGTCAGCTCTTTCAGAGATTTTCCATGTTGCCCTGATGAAAAGTACATTTCAGTGTAATAAGGATCTCACTAGATCTAGGGTCTTTTTTTTGTTTTGCTTTTCCTTTTCTGGCTCTAGTTTTATTACTGAGAGAAAGCTGGATGATACTTATATTCAGGGGCTAGGGAGATTACAGAAATAGAAGCTTTTATAAAGGTGATTATTTACACTCTAACACATCACATGATTTACATTTTTTTGTCTTCACACACAAAATATATTAACTGGATAATTTGTGTTAACTATGAATAACCCGACTATGGGTAACTATGAATATTTTCATCTTGTACATGGAATACAGGGAGAAGAAGGTAAAGGTATGAAATAGGAGGTTTGGGTTGTGCGTGAGTATTTATGTGGAATATGAAAGGAAGAATAGTTGTGCTATAAAGAACACCTATGTGAATGTATCTAATCCTTATTTAGCTTAGTTGAGTGATTCCCTGGAGATTTTCCACTCTCAACCACTTAGAAGAGTACAAATGAACTCCCATTCTAACACATAGACTATATGGCAAGTAGTTCACGCTGTGTGTCATATTGTGATTTATTACCTAGTGAACTCGAAGACTTTTAAAACTAGTTTTGTTTCCTTTGAAACTGTCTTATTTTTTCCCTTTGTTTTGCTTCTATGATTCTTCTCTAATCGTCTCCAAGACAAATGCCTCTCCACATTTAGTGAATAGCAGAGAGAGGAAGGACATACCAAGGAAGGAAAATTCTATCCAAAATACTTTCTTCTGGGGGGGTGGGGGGGTCCTGGGCAGCTCAGTTGGTTAAGTGTCTGCCTTCAGCTCAGGTCATGATCTTGAGGTCCTGGGATGGAGCCCCTTGTGGAGCTCCCTGCTCAGCGGGGAGTCTGCTTCTCCCCTCCCCTGCTTGTGCTCTCTCTCGCTATCTCTCTCTCTCTGTGTCTCTCTCAAATAAATAAAGAAAATCTATAGGAAAAACAAAATACTTTTCTGAGTCAGAAAGAGGCACATGACAGCATTTAAGGAAACAGAGCTTGACTTGAGAGCCTGATGCTGTGTTTGTACATTATCACTGTTTCTTTTTTGTTCAATATGATTGTCAAGTGTCACACAACAAATTCCATCACCAAGTAATGATTGCTAATCGAAACAACATGTGAGTCAAATTGCTAGAATAACTGGTGACTGATGTCTCTACGTGTTATCAATAAGCCAGATGACATAATTTCTAAGGTCCTTGCCATTTCTAATATCTCATAACTTGGCAATTGGCTTTACTTAAAAGTAGGGGAGAGGGCAGGAGGAAAACTGATCTCAACATGTCCAGCTGGGTACTGTGGCAGTATCATCCAGGAGAGGGGAAAAGGAGGGGACACATGGTTATCTAGCACCTGTGTCGCCTCACGCACTGGGCTCAGCACTTAGAAACATCATCTCATTAAATGCCTACAATCCTACACCCTCGGAATCTTTATGGCGATACCCAACAGAGAAGGAAACTGAGCCCTAGGAAGGATAAATCATTTGCCCCAAACCAAACAGTAAGTGTAGAGTTTGGATTCAAACCCGTGTCACCTCACTCCCACCTGTTTCACTGCATAGTATTGGTTCTAGGATCTAGGAATTAGGAAGAGAGCTCACTTGATGGAGGTCAGATTGAGTCACAGTGAGTTTGCAGAGAAGACAGGTGGTCCCGAGTGCAGCCTTGGGGAGAGGCGGGCTGGAAGTCCAGGGTCCAGATCTTCACCGTGCTGGGTCTTTGGTGGCATGGTGCCAGCCCCTTGGCAGAGGCTGCAAGGCCCAGCCGGCCACCATCTGGAGCCTGGCATGAACTGGACTCCTAGATAAGACAGTCACTATCTTGGTAGTGTCACAAGCTTCACCAGACTTCACAAGACTGTCACAAGCTTCACCAGGTCACTTCAAAATGAGAAAGCACATGACAGTTTAGCGGATATTATGCCAATAAAGGATTTACACACACACACACACACACACACACACACACACACAGACACAGATAAAGCAAAGAAATATGTGAGAATATTCCTTCATGCACAGCTTTTCTTACTATTTCTTGCTTCAGCGTGTACTTTGGAGTCCGATCGATAACTCTGCTTGAAGAGAAGAATAAAAACATGCCTACATTTGAACCAGTCACGGGGTATTGAAAATACTGTCCATGTGTACTGGGAAGGGCCTAGCTGATAGCTGCAGCTTCGCGGGCAGATGCGTACCTGAGTCCACCACCCCCTCCACTAGAAAAAAATCTGAACTCTTTCTGTGAGTAAAAATAATTTTTTTTTAACCAGCTGTTTCTGAGCTCTGCTTTTCCAGAAACAGCCTATTACTGAAGCTTAAAGAGAAATCTAATTTCATTCAGGCGAGAGACTGTGATGAATTATTTCTGGGGGCAAGCCCATAACCCCTTCTAGAAAAGAGGCTGAAAAAAAATAAATAAAAATAAAATAAAATAAAATAAAATAAAATAAAATAAAATAAAATAAAATAAAATAAAATAAAATAATAAAATAAAATAAAATAAATAAAATAAAATAAAATAAAATAAAATAAAATAAAATAAAATAAAATAAAAAAGTAAAATAAAAAAAGAGGCTGTCGCTCTGGCTTTTCCCTAACGCTGTTCTCTGTTACTGCTTTCTTGGCCTGATGCTTTTTCTAACAGCACTTGGTATTCAGGCAATGCCTTAGCAGCTGATTTGTAGGTGCATTTTGACAAGTCTCATCAGGTAAATGCCCCCAAATGAAAACAAGGACCCCCCCAAAAAAGGGGTTAAACGCGTGACCACCAGATGCCAGGGAGGAAGGCAGCAAACACACGGAACCCAAAACAGGTCTCTTGCAAGTTGTCACTTGCTGTTAAAGACCACACAGTGTCAAGGGCAAAAATGAAATCCTGGCAGGAACCTCGCAACCAGAGAGGTATGCACCGTGTTGTGCTCTGATGACCCGTCACGGGGGCTGTTTATTGGAAACAGGGCAGTAGGGGAAGCACAAGGGAGGAAAGGAAGGGAGGTGGGAGGGTGGAGCAGGCCTGCGGAGCGAGGCCTTCTGAACTATGACTAGGCCGCAGGCCTTGGCCCCTCTGTGGGCTTCACGGGTACCCGCCACCTGGAGCCCAGTTTATTCCCTCGCACTGAGGTCGTCCTCATATAACATTTTCATCTTAAACAACAGGGCATCAGGGGCCTTAAGACGCTGTAATGCGTAAAACAAAATTGCAGCCTTGAGCTCAGTTCCATCGCTCAGAGGCGTCGCACCCAATTTTCAAACTCAAAATAACCTTCTAGAACCGATGGCGAATGTGAACCTTCCCCTGGAAACTGTCGCTCAGGGCTGGAACCTGATGAACACAATCCTGTTCTTGGAGGGAACCATGTCGAGGCTCAAAATCTCCAGATCTGGCCCCACAGCTGCGGTTTATTAGTTGTGCGGCCTTGGATACTTTTTTTTTTTTTTTTAAGATTTTATTTATTTACTTCTGAGAGAGAGAGAGAGAGGCAGAGACACAGGCAGAGGGAGAAGCAGGCTCCATGCAGGGAGCCCCATGCGGGACTCGATCCCAGGACCCCAGGGTCACGACCTGGGCCGGAGGCAGATGCTCCACCGCTGAGCCTCCCAGGTGTCCCTCGGGGTTTAACTTCTTAGGAACTGTTCAGATTCCACTGCTGAGGAACTCTCCAGACCAGGGCTAGATGCATCTCTTGTGACTCCATGTCCCAGCCCCAGGAATCTTGCATTCACTCCCACGTGTTCGTCCCCTGCAGGCGGAGCTATCTGACAGCATCTGAGTTACAACTACCCACCTGAAGTATTTCTTCTTTGGGTTTTAATTACTGTCCAGCCAACTGGAGGCCAGCCACATGCATGCTTGGCCTTCTTGGGAACAAGCCAGGCACCAGTTCTTGTGTCTCTAAAGTCGAGGAAGTATGTTCAGACTCTCCCATTACCCCTTGGAAGTCCTCCCTGCGAGGTGGGGATGAGGGAAGTAACACCCCCAAACTTCATCCCCTTTGGGAGAAGGGACACTGATAGAACCGCAACAACTTGCTCCAAAGAAGTGTTGTCGCAAATCTTCTCCCTTTCTCCACTCTGACCACTTTTCATAGAATCTTTCTCATGAAGTAAGAGGACGTGGTCAGGAAACTGATCCTCAGAAACTGGGAGTTCTGCATACGGTGACCTCCCTGACCCTCATCCCATTTCCCCATTCTATTGTGTTGGCACTTGGGCCAAGCAGGTGGAGACAGGGAGTCCTGCTCACTGCAGTTGGAACTTGCACACATTAATATTTTCTGGAACATGTTTACCCTCATCTTTTTAGTCCTCGTATTTCCCAATTTATGTTTTCTGCATTTCCTTAAATTTTTTCTCCTTAAGAGAGAGGGATATAGCCATTGGGATAATACTTTTTTTTTTTTTTAACCTTTGCTTTTTCTTTTTTTCTCCTTTCTGTTCATTAACTTTGGTCAAGTACTTTAGAGGAAGGTCCTTACCTTCTAATCAACACGACACTTCCTTTACATAGGACTGAAATTTAGCCTGTTTAGCAATGGAGACCTCACTGCTTTGTAAAAGGCGTCCCATTTCATTGTTAGCTTAAGTTGTTAGGAAATTCACTCTCGAACTAGGATTCACTCATAGGAGTCCCGACTTCATATCAAAATAGAGCTTTGAGTTTTTCTCTCTTTGGCTTGAAATATAGACAAGGGCCACAATCCTGACCCCAGCTTTTAAGACCCTTGGTGGTCAGGTCCCATCCTGCCCATTCATCTTGGTTTTATTTCCTGGTACATCCCAACAGAAGCCCCATATTCCTGCCCAGCCAGATCCCTTGCTATTCCTTGAGCTCTGGTTTTGCTTTCCCACTTATGCGTCGGCACTTAGGCCATTTCACCTCCAACTCGCTTGCCAAACGTCTACCGATCTCAGTCTAATGGCGTCACTTCCCCTTCACTTTCCAGATCCTGCCCATCTCAGAAGTCCAGCTCAGAGTGTCCCCATTCTCTGATGACCTCAGCCCAAGTAACTTCTGACTTTGCATTCTTGTAACAGAGAATACAAACTTACAGAGCACTTTGCATGTTTTATCCCACATGATAGACCTTTGTATCCATCGTGGGTTAGTTTCGCCAGGCAGCAGCAGCTCAGATAGACATTTATATGTAAGAAGTTGACTAGAAAGTGGTATTGGGACCAACATTTGCGCAGGAATTAAGGAAAGAGACCTGAGCAGAGGAGGAACTGAATAATGATGCAGTCACACGAAGCCCTGGGATCCCTAAAGCAGAGTCATTCTTGCAGAGTTATCCCAAACTGGGGCAAGGGCATATTCCTCTATAACCCATATCTATTAGACATTGGATGTGGACTGTACCTGGGCAGGGGCATGACCTTGCCAGCATGACCTTCTTCAGTCAAGAAAAAGTCCTGGAAAGGGACTCGAGGAACAGCTGCCAACACTGGCAGACACTGGGAAAATGATCTATTCCTGGATGGGGGCCTGGGCAGCACAACGTGGCATCTCCTACGGTCCAGCCCTTGTGCCAGATCAATCTACCTCAAACATAAGCTTGGGGTGCAGCTCCTCTGGGATTTCGGAGTTTGCCATGTTTGCTGGAGGAAACATACGAGAGGAACATTAGTGGGATTCACCGTTCAGTCCACCACAGCCGACCTAGTCTTGAGATGATAACCAATACTCATCTTTTTCTTTTTTACAACCCATTCCGTTTTCCTTTCGCCAGCACCTACCGTGGTCTAGGTGACTTACCTGGTGAGATGATCCAGCCTCTCGACCTTCAAGGGTCTGAGCCTCCCATGACCATGCCCTTCCGGGCCATGACTATTGCACTAGTCTATACACGTCAACACGGGTTAAGGGGGAATTACAGAATGCCTGAGCTTATCACCTGTGGACCAAATACAGTCTTCCCCGCCAGCCTAACCGTGCAAATGCAGCCCTTTAAAGCCTCCTGGTTATCCAGGTCATTTACCTCATCTGGCATAACTTCTCTCCTGTGGGACAAGGAGAATGAAATGACTGGGTAGCAGCAACAGCTCTCAGTTTAACAAGACTCTTGCCATGACCCTTGTGGGAGCTTTTCTCTTCTGGGGACCAGAACTTTTAAATTTACAGAGCCATGTTTGCAGATAGCAAGTGAAAATTGCCCTGATTCACCTGGCATGGTGGTGAATAAAGCCACTTACACTTGGTTCCTGGAACCATGGATTCTAACTCGTGGAGACACCGCATCGTATCATGATTATTGATTTAAAACTACATCCTGGAAGATGTTGCCCTTTCCAAGCCAGCACCTCAGCTAATCCATTCTAATTGCTGTACGAGGCTAGTAGCTTCTGGGTGGTGTGTGGGTATGTGCCCAGTGGATCCCACGGTAATGTGCCCATTCTGCGCCTCCCTTGATTTAAAGTGATCCCTTTTTTTTTTTTTAAGATTTTATTTATTTACTCATGAGAGACACACAGAGAGGTAGGGGGCAGAGACAGAGGCAGAGGGAGAAGCAGGCTCCATGAGGGGAGCTGATGTGGGACTCGATCTCAGGTCTCCAGGATCAGGCCCCGGGCCAAAGGCAGCACTAAACCGCTGAGCCACCTGGGCTGCCCGTAAAGTGGATCCCTTAATCAGTTACAGTGTTGGGTGGGATCCCTTGCAGAGCAAACACTATGTAAGTCCTTGTATGGTAACACTAGTTGAGGCCCTGCAGGTGGAAGAGGCAAATACAGACCCAGAGTGGAAGGGGACCAAAGTAGACAATTCCTCACCAAGTGGTTGTTTAGTCTCTTTGAGGAATGGTGCTGATTAAAGGGCTTGGTTTGGGTTTCTGTTGCTGGCAAGTTGGACGTTTGGCAACAACAGTTGCTCTTTCAATCTTGATGAGTAGCAATTCATCCTGTTGGGCCATGTGTAACTTTACCCCTGCCATCGTGTCTGTTCCATTCATGTGTCCTTTGTGCCGACACTGGTATGACTGTGAGAGAGGCTGGCTGAAATCCACTGCCCTTTTTTTTTTTTATTTTATTTACTTATTCATGACAGACACAGAGAGAGAGGGAGGCAGAGACATAGGCAGAGGGAGAAGTAGGCTCCATGCAGGGGGCCTAATGTGGGACTCGATCCTGGGACTCCAGGATCAGGCCCTGGGCCAAAGGCAGATGCTCAACCACTGAGCCACCCAGGTGTCCCTCCACTGCCCAATTATTTTGTTGACATAGTTATTTAGTGCCTATTGTTTGGTGGGTGCTCTCTGTTACGTGCTACAATGTGATACAAAGGTCCCCCCACTTCCCTAGTCCCCCAAAAAGTAGACACCAAGATGAAATTAGGCATACAAGAGATGTAGGGAGGAAAATGCTTGAGAGAAAGAAATAAGGAGGGGACAGGAAGAGGCTCTCAGGAGAGACATCAGACTGCAATGCAGGTTTAACCCCTGTGCAGGAGAAAGGGAAGGAAGGCAGGTAGACCACGGAAGGTTTATAGTGCAATTCTAAAAAAGGTTTTGCAAAGTTGATAAGATGGTTCTTGAGCTAATGTCATCCATCAGAAGAGCCCCTCATCTTTCAGTAATGAGCCTGCCTTGGCCTCTCCACCATTTTCAGTTATTAGCTGGAAGCAGCCAGTAAAAACTACGGCCTTAGCATTAACATAGGGACGGAATTCAAGCAGAGCAGCTGGCGCCTTCCACCAATTACACATCTTACAGTTGGAGATCTTAGAGGTGTGTTCTCATGGCTACTCGATCTTCCATTAATTGGTCATAATGGGCTGCCACGTGTGGCACGTGTCAGTATGAGTGGAGAGAGGCACGGGTGTAACATGATGACATGTGGGTATGGGCCACCTGGTCATGCACCTCACTTGTGTCCCTAAATCCTACTTGTGCCTGGTCCCAGATGAATCACTTTGGTCTCACGATGGATTTCTGGTTGGCCTGCCCAACCTCATGACATGACAAGGGTATCAGTGTCCTATTGCTACTGTAACAGATTAGCAAAATGAGGGTCTTAAAATGGCATAAACTTATTATCTTACATTTCTGCAGTTTAGAAATTAAAAATGGGCCCCACTGGGCTGAAATCAAAGTGTCAGCCACCACTGTGTTCTTCTCTAGAGGCTTTGAGGGGAAAATCCACTTCCTTCCTTTTTTTCCCGTTTCTAGAGGCCACCTTCATTCCTTGGCTTACAACCCTCCCTTTACCTTCAAAGCCAGAAAAGGTGAGTTGAGTCCTTTTTGTTCTGAATTGCTCTGAACAATCCTTAGGCCAAATCTCCCTATGCCTTCCTCTCTGTCTCCCATCTCTACTTTTGAGGATCTTTGCAAAATCTTTGGGGCTTACCCAGATAATCCAACATAATTATCCCATCTCAAAAGACCTAATTGTATTTGCAAAGCTGCTTTTCCCCTGTAAGGCAACAGGTTCGCAGGTTCTAGGGATTAGGACACGGACATTCTGGGGGTCCTCACTGCCTACCATAGTATGATAGAACCCGGTCATGATGGGTGAGACTGGCTCCGTGACCACTTGTTACCCATGGTCAGGTAATCCATCTCTGCCAGGGCCCAATAGCATGCTAGGAACTGTTTTTTGGATGATACATAATTCTCCTTTGCAGACATCATGGTCTTGCTGTCAGTCTCTACATTATGACTCTCCTGTTGGGACACACCAAAACCTCTACCTGGCATCTTTTCCCACCATAGATGCCTCTATTCTTTTATGGCCTGCCAGGCCATATGGCCCAAGTGACGAGGCTTCTTGTACCACATCCTGAACCTTTCGGCTCTGGGCCTCTCCATCATAAAGATGACAGTCTTTCATGTCACCAATTAATGGGTTGAAGCAATATATCTGAGTGAGGTATATCCAGAACCCAGGATACTTACCAGGAATTATGTGCCTTTCTTCATCAGGAGAGATATAAAATCTTTTATTTTAATAAAATCCTTTATTTTGGAGGGAATTTCCCAGCCTATCCCAGATCACTAGACCTTTAAAATATCCCTAGCTTGACAGTCCCCTGAATGTTTACAGTATTACCCCCCAACACGCATACACACCCTTGGGAGCACATCTGTCTTACCAAGACCTCCAACACGCCTGGCACGTCTTGTTCATCTGATCTAAGATTCACATGATTTCCTTTACATAGTAGCCTGAGATATCCAGACAGGCTAGTTAGTGGAAAAATTAATTCAAGTCAAGGAAGACTCTAACTATATACGGTGTCTGTCCCAAGTAGATGTGAATTGTTTGTGATGTTTTTTTCTCATGGAGATAGCTCGCTCAATAGCTGAACACCATATATCTAATAAGACTCTGCCCAGCGAAGAGACCACACTGAGCACTGTGGCTACAATTTGCTCCTATTTGGTAGTGTCTGATTGCCTATGCACAACCACTAAGACCCATCTGGTTTTTGTGAAAGTCAGACTAATGAATTTAAAGTGGATTTGTGGCAACCACCATTCTTGCATGATTAGGTCTTTAAGGGTGATGCTAATATCTACCATTTCTCCCAGAATGCTTCTTTGTGTTTGCTTTTTCTTCCTTCTCCTGCTGAGAGAGGGGGCACAGTTTCCCCTTTGGCTTTTCCCACTATGATAGCTCTTACTTTACAGGTAAGGACCTGATGTGTGGGGTTCTATCAGTTACCAAGTATTCCATCTCAGTGTTACATTTGGGGACAGGGAAATGATCATGGGTGATCCACGGACCCAGGGCAGTGCCTCCACCAAGAGCTGGACCTAGATTTAGGGTTCCAGACTGCTAAGCATCAATGTCAACTTGGACCCTGCAAGATGACCTCAAAATGATTGAGCAGTTTCCTTTCTCCAGTGTGTAGAGTTCCTGAGTACAGTTTCATAGGTTTCTTTGGGAAGGGACAGAGGAAGTCATGGTCATATGCACTTTCTGTACTGTTGCAGGGTCTTTCTTTGTGGGGACTTGTCTCCTCACTTCAGGCAAGAGATTCTGGGTCTAGGGACTGGCCAACATCTGGAAACAGGGCAATGGATTGTGACTCTGGATTGGCATAGCTGTCCTTAGCTTCTCTCATATTCATCCTTGATTTATTTTGATTGTAAAGATTGAGCAAGACTTTTGTTGGCTGCCATTTATCTTGCCCTGGGAACTCTATGTTCTCTTAACTAACTCTATAGCTTTCTGTGGGTCGAGTTCTTCTGGCTGCCACTCTGACCTTGTTGTTAATGAAAACAACTGAGCCCAACTTGTCAAAGATGCTTAAACACTGCCACCTGGCTTCTATCGTATAATGATTTCGTCATGGCCATCGCTATTGGGGAGCTCAGTTCTGGAACATCATCTCTTACTGTCAGCCCTCAGAATCTACTCCCACCTCTCCTCCTGGCCTCCTAACTGGTAGGTAGGGTTAAGTCATGACATAATCTGGCTGCACAAGTGCTGAGTATGCTAAAAAAGGAAAGGGACTATATCCCTAAAGCTGTGCACTCGCCCAATATACAGAATTTGACATTCCAGTTAGATCCTTGGGAGGTGGTGCTAATTGCTGCTAGGATGGTGTTTGGAAGCTGGTAGAAAAAACAGTGGCCTACATTTAATGAACTAGAAATGTCAAAGCTATTATGGCAGATGGTGAAAGAAAGGATAAAAAAAGTCCTAGAACAGGACATGCTAGAATGAAAAGAGACTGACGAAAGACTAGAAAACCCACTGTACTCCCCTAATGGGCTTGGAGGACATTTGAAAACAACAAGGAATGTACTAGCAAAAGGGTCACTAGCGGTATAAGAAGCTTGGCAGTGGCTTTTTCATAGTCAGTATAGCTTTCTAATAGCTTTCCCCCCTGATTAAGTAAGAGTTCTTTTTGGTTAATAAATAATATTGAAAGGCATAAAATTGGGAAGAAAAACCTTTATTTGGATTTCATCACCCTGAGAAAACATCATTAACATTTTGGGGATCATTTTTTCATACATTTCTCTATACATTTATATACACCCTTGTTTAATTTTACACTCATTGAATACCGGGTCTCCTACCAGAACTATAGAGACCTTCCTTTTAAAAAACAATCTTATTTCCTCCTTCCATGTCCCTCACCTACCCAGTCTTTTCATTGTCATTCCCCATCATCCAGATAGATGTTGGCTATGTACTGCTTATTCATTCACCACGTTCTCCTCCTGCTTTTAACACGCGTAGTTTTCCTTTTTCTCATTTTTTTCTTCACAAAAATGGGATAATATTTTATTGGCTTCTCCATTTCTTGCTTCTCTCTTTCAGAATGTCATATAAATCTCCCGCAAGTTAACTGTTCTAAATCTAATTCATTCTTTATAATGGCTACAAAACATCCCAGAATGTGCAGACACTACCAGCATTCAACAATTCTGTTACTGAGAAGCATTCATGTGGTTTCCAGTAATTGTTACTACAAATGATCCTGCAGTACCTGCCTTTGAACATATTTCCTTAAGCACTGGTTGAATAGTGTTCACTAAAACTGTACCAGGGATTGACGTAAAATTTCCTATTCTGTTTTTCCTGTGAGCCAATCCTTCCCTCTTCTGAAAATCAAGGCTCCAGAGGCTTATTTCCAGAATTTAAAATCTTTTAATCAGGCTTTCTAAAATAAAACCACCCTCCACCCTGCTGTCAAAGTTATTCTTATAAATCACAAGAGATATCCTTTTCTGAACTCCTAATTGCCTCTAAGATAAAGACCAGATTTCTCAATGCGCACTCAAAACCTTCTCTAGAGGAGGATGAAAATAAGTTTCAAATTCATTTTTGTTTAGCTATGATCCTATCCTACACTTGGCAACAATGAACAGCTTGCTATATCCCCAACAGCGCCTTTTTGTCTCCTGCCACGGGGCCTTTATACACTCTAACTTACTCAATCATCTCTTCCATAAAGCCTTTGCTAATAATGACAAGCGTAAGTTGCCATAATCTCTTTTGTATTTCCAGAGCTCTTGTTACATTTTTTTTAAATACAATTTTTATTTGGAGTATTTTTAGATGTACAGAAACGTTGCAAAGATATTACAGAGTTCCTGAATACTCTTCACTCAGTTTCCCCTACCATTAGCACCTTCCATTACCATGTTATATTTGTCAAAACTGAAAATCCAACATTATCAACATTATTATTATTATTATTATTATTATTATTATTACTTAAACTCTAGGCTTTATTTGGTTTTCATCAGTTTTTCCACTTATGTCCTTTCTCTGCTTCAGGATCTAATCTAGGATACAATGCTGTATCTAGTCATCACATTGCTGAAATTTAATTTATTGAATGCATTGTAATATAGATAGATAGATGATAGATGATAGATATAGATAGATAGATAGATAGATAGATAGATAGATAGATAGATGATAGTTTTTGTTTTAGAGAGAGAGAATGAGTGGGAGAGGGAGAGAGAGAATCTCAAGCAGGCTCCATGCCCAGTGTGGAACCCAATACAGGGGATCAATCCTACAACCCTGAGATTATGACCTGAGCCAAAATCAAGAGTCAGACACAACCAACTGAGCCAGCCAGGCACCTCAAAGTCTAAGACTAGTTTTACTTTTTTAAAGATTTTATTTATTTACTCATGAGAGACAGAGAGAGAGAGGCAGAGACACAGGCAGAGCAAGAAGCGGGATCCCCTGCAGGAAGCCTGATTCAGAACTTGATCCCAGGACCCTGGGATCATGACCTGATTCGAAGGCAGACACTCAACCCCTGAGCCACCCAGGCGTCCCCTAAGATCAGTTTTAAATAAGGAACAAAACATTTTCTTTGTGATTAAAAAATATGTTTATTTATCCCACATTTCAAAGACAATATTTGTCTAAAAATAAAAGAAAAACTTCTTTAAGTTAAAAAATGAACTCCCTCTGGTAAATTGGTAAATGCCACCAATATAGCTTAATTTTAATGTAAATAAAATTGTTCCTTAGAGGTTTAGTAGAAATTTGAGAATGCCATGGCTGTTAACAGATACCACATATATCTGCAATTCCTCACCTCACTGCTTCCATTCTCTATTTATCCAAATCTCCCTCATCTGCACAAATGGATGGAGAACTGCAGTATGAGAAATGTTATTAAGAAATTCTTTTCTTTCTGATTAGGTGGTATGTAAAAATAAAGTCAATCCATGTTGATTCACACTAATCTATTGCCTTGGCTTTGCAAGAATTGCTAAGCAATTATTATTTATTACGGCCCTAGCGAGCATTACAAGGTGGGAAGAAATATGACAAAGCAAAGGTGAGAAAACAAATTAAACCAGGTGTCAACTTAAAAAAGAATCTGTTGATGTAATTCATCACTCTAAGAGGTGAAACTAGAAAACTTCGTGCTCGTCTCATAAAAACATATGATAAAATCCACACCCATTCTTTATAAAAACTCAAAGCAGAGAGTAGAAGGAAACTTCTTCACCCTGATGAAAGGTACCTACAAAACCCTGCTACCAGCATCCTAATGGTAAAACACTATAAAGCTTTTCTTTAAAATTATGCATCATGCATATTATTTCCACTGCCATTCAACACTGTACTATAGATCCTAATCAGTGCAGTAAGGCAAGAAAAAAATCTATAAGCATTGAAATGAAAGAATCAAAATTTAATACGTGCAATTATAATGATTTCTTGCAAAGAAAAAACAACATTTCTACTTTAAAATGATCAAAACTACCAAGGGACCTGGATAGAAAAATCAATATATAAAAATTAATTTCATTCCTATACCTCAAAAGAAAGAACTAAGAGATGGAATATTTTACAAATCACCATTTATAAAAGAAAAAAGAAATTTCCTAGGATAAGTATAATTAAAAGTATGTAATATTTTTATGGATAAGATTATAAAAAATTTTTTTGAACGTTATTTAAAAAAGGCCTAAACCAGTAGACAAATCTATCATATTAACGATAGGAGACTCAGGAGAATACCAATTCTCCCAAATTATTGCCTTATAATAATACTAATCAAAACCCAAACCTTTTTCATGGAACATGACAAGCTGATTTTTAAAAGTTATTTGGTAAAAATATATAAAATGAATAAAAATAAATTAAAAATAAAATTTATTTGGAAAAGCAAAATGTCAATACAAGAAAATCTCTAAAAAGAACTAGAGAAGGGAGAGGGGAAGCAGGAGCTTGTCCTGTAGGCTGTTAAGATTTAATAGGAATCTACAACGCCACAAATGAATGGTATCAGCCTAAGGATAGACAAGTAAATCCAAGATCCAAGAAATAGACCACACCACATGAGTAAGGGTAATCCTTGATCGGCCTGTGTAACTAATGCGTCCTGAAATAGCTTTATTTGCCACAATGAATGTTTCTCATTCTTCTCACCAGTTGATGAAGCCATCCATCTCTCCCTGGTCCTCTCCTCCACCTTGGAGATCTGAACTACTTCCCTACTGTAACTCCCTTGGATTCTCTGCTTCTAGCCCCAGGGTGAGAATACATAGCACATAAAGACTACCACCTGCTCTTAACTGAGGCACATCACTCCCCCTCCCCATATTCCTGTTGCTGAGCACGCAGGCACAGGGTCTTTTTTTTTTTTTTTTAATGCCAGTTGTCGATTTATTGTCTTTCATTTCCAAATCCACCCTTCTTTTTTTAATAAAATAATTTTTTATTGGTGTTCAATTTGCCAACATACAGAATAACACCCAGTGCTCATCCCGTCAAGTGTCCCCCTCAGTGCCCGTCACCCACTCACCCCCACCCCCCACCCTCCTCCCCTTCCACCACCCCTAGTTCGTTTCCCAGAGTTAGGAGTCTTTATGTTCTGTCTCCCTTTCTGATATTTCCCACACATTTCTTCTCCCTTATATTCCCTTTCTTTTTTTTACGATTTTATTCCCTTATATTCCCTTTCACTATTATTTATATTCCCCAAATGAATGAGAACATACACTGTTTCCTAGAGGAGAACACAGGGAACACCCTTTTTGAACTCGGCCACAGTAACTTCTTGCGAGATACATCCAGGAAGGCGAAGGAAACAAAAGCAAAAATGAACTCTTGGGACTTCATCAAGATAAGAAGCTTCTGCACAGCAAAGGATACAGTCAACACAACTACAAGACAACCGACAGAATGGGAGAAGATATTTGCAAATGACATATCAGATAAAGGGCTAGTATCCAAGATCGATAAAGAACTTATTAAACTCAACAGCAAAGAAACAAACAATCCAATCATGAAGTGGGCAAAAGACATGAAGAGAAATCTCACAGAGGAAGACATAGACATGGCCAACATACACATGAGAAAATGCTCTGCATCACTTTCCATCAGGGAAAGGCACAGGGTCTTAACACAACCACACGGAAGAATGGGGAATGCAGTGTTTTGGTGTATCCCCAGAAACAAAAAATGACGCGATGAACAAGCAGTCTCTGGCAAAGAGTATGAAAACATATATGACAGAAATGGCATAGCTGATCCTGGGGAAAGTATTAGTGATTAACAAATGATGCTAAGTAGAAAAAAGCAACTCAAGGACTTCTTTCCAACGCACCCAAATAATTTTCAAGTAGATTTAAAAACATCAATAAAACAGACAAAACTAAAAGACAACCTATTGAATGGGAGAAGATATTTGCAAATGATATCTCTGATAGAGGGTTACTATCAAAACTATATGAAGAACTTGTACAACTCAACACCAAAACAATAGAAACCCAAAGAAACCCCCAAATAGTCCAATTAAAAATGGGCAAAAGACATGAACAGACATTTCTCCAAAGAAAACATACAGATGACTGACATATGAAAAGATGCTCAACCTCACTCATCATCAGGGGAATGCAAATCAAAACCACAATGAGCTATCACCTCACACCTGTCAGAGTGATAACAAGTGTTGGTGAGGATATGGTAAAAAAAAAAAAAAAAAAAAAAAAAAGGAAGCCTCATGTACTGTTGGTGGGAATGCAAACTTGTGCAGCCACTATGAAAAACAGCATAGAGCTTCTTCAAAAAATTAAAAATAAAATCACCATATGATCCAGTAGTTCCACTATGTATTCATCCAAAGAATATGAAAATACTAATTAGAAAAGATATATGCACCCTTATGTTTATTGCAGCCTTATTTACAATAGCCACATTATGGAAGCAGCCCAAATGTCTTTTGATAGATAAATGGATAAAGAAGCTGTGATATGTATATATAAATATAAATATATATATATATATATTATTTATTATTCAGCCATGAAAAAGAATGCAGTCTTGCCATTTGCAACAACATGGATGGATCTAAAAAGTATAATGCTAAGTGAAATAAGTCAATCAGAAAAACAAATACCATATGATTTCATTCATATGTAGAATTTATTTTTTTAATATTTTATTTATTTATTCATGAGAGACACAGAGAGAGAGAGAGAGGCAGAGACACAGGCAGAGGGAGAAGCAGGCTCCATGCAGGGAGCACACCCTGGGCCAAAGGCAGGCGCCAAACTGCTGAGCCACCCAGGGATCCCCTCATATGTAGAATTTAAGAAACAAACAAGTGAACAAAGAGAAAAAGGGAGAAAAACCAAGAAACAGACTCAACTATAGAAAATAAACTGATGGTTATCACAACAGAGGTGGCGGGGAGAATGGGTGAAAGAGGTGAAGTGACTTAAGAATATATTTATCATGATGAACACGGAGTAATGTATAGAATTGTTGAATCACTACATTATACACTTGAAACTAATACGACACTGTACATTATACTGGAATTCAAATTTTAAAAAAAAGAAAGGCAAAAGTAATATAAGAGAATATCTTAAAGATCTAGGGATTGGGAAAAAGTTCTTAACACATAGGAAACCACAACTATAGATGGGAATGATATATAAAAATATATCATAAAGAAAGAAAAAAGACAAACTGGTACAAGATATTTTCAATACATATAACTGACAAAGGGTTAGTACCTAGATGATAAAAAAGAAATACTAGCCAATTTTCACAAAAGATAATTGGATGGAAATAACTGTACTTCACTAGTAAATCAGAAAATTAGAAATAAAATTGTAAGAAGGTTCCATTTCGCAACCATTCGATTGGAAAAATTAAAAAGTCAGACAGCATCAAATTTTAGCAAGAAGAAGCAATAGGAAATCGTTTCCACTGCTGGTGAAAATATGAAACTGGTACAAAAAGTTTGACAAATAATGTGGTACTATTCTATGAAATTAAAATGCGTGTACCCCCCACCCCAAGATATAGCAATTCCACTTGTAGACGAATGCCAGCACGTGTGGACTATGGCTACATCCTTCAACACAGATGATAAACTTGAAAATACAATGTTGAGGGAGAAAAACAAGATACGGAACGATACATAGAGTGCACCGGTGTTACAGAGTTAAATGGAGCCAATCAGTCTAAGGGTAGCTTAAGAATCTACACATCCAAGGATCCACACGTGTATTTAAGAATCCACACTGTAGAGGGACAGTAAAGGCATGAGCAAGGTGGAGATTTAGGGTCGTGCACACTTTTGGGGATGTGGCGGGGAGGCAGAGCCGGGACCAGGCCTCAGGAGCTTCAAGGACACCCTATAACACTGGATTTCTTAAGTGGCCTAATGGGTTCCCAAGCATTCATTTAATTAATAAGCAAGCATTGACGTAAACATTCCCTTATGCATCCAATACTGAATTTTTAAAATTAAAACCTACCCAGGTGCACACCTGCACACACAGAAAAAAGAAGTAAGGGCTCCCATTCAAGAGAGTTATTGATCCGGCCGTTGTTCAGGAGCAGAAAGAATGAGAAAGTCTATCTATGTTCTCTTTTTAACACTTAATCCACAGCAAGACCCTCTGTTAACAATTAAAAAGCTTGTTTCCTTTTCACCGGTCTAAGGTGTCCCATTTTCACTTTTTTACTTAACATCAAAATTCTGTTTTATTTTTTTCCCCAGTGGCCAGGTTTTATCTGCTTTTCCTAGAACCTCCAAGCAAGTGCAGATTCTGCGGAATCTTACTACAGCATATGAGGTAATTCCTTCTTCATTTATCTTTACACTTGACCCTTGAATAGCACTGGTTTGAACTGCATGGATCCACGTACACACAGATTTTAAAAAAAAATTTTGAGAAATAGAGTATAGTACTGAAAATGTATTTTCCCTATGACTTTGTTTTTTTTTTTAATATTTTTTAAATTTATTTGAGAGAGAGAGAGCGTGCACAGAGGGAGAAGGAGATGCAGACTCCCCATGGAGCAGGGAGCCCGATACGGGGCTCGATCCCAGGACCCTGAAATCATGACCTGAGCCAAAGGCAGGTGCTCACCAACTGAACCCCCCAGGCTCTCCTCCTTACGATTCTCTTAATGACATTTTCTGTGCCCTGGTTTGCTTTATTATAGGAACACAGTGTATGAGGCACACAATATATGAAATACGTGTTCATCAACCATTTACGTTATCCGTAAGGCTCCAGTTAACAGTGGGCTGCTACTAGAGTTTGGGTGAAGTCAAAAGTTATAGGCAGATTTTCAGCTGCATGCACCCCTGACCCTACACTCTTCAAGGGTCACGTGTATATTGGCTCCATTATGTATAAATTTTGTGTGCCATGTTCTCTCATATGTTGTCTCTCTCACACACACACACACACACATATATATATTTATATATATAAGCTGGTATAAGATATATATATACATATACAGCTGGTATAAACTCCTCTTTTTAAAATTTGAGATAGAGCACGAGCAGGGGGGAGAGGCAAAGAGAGAGAGAGAATCTTCAGCAGGCTCCACACCCATTGCAAAGCCTGACTCAAGGCTCGATCTCATGACCCTGGGATCACAACCTGAGCCGAAATCAAGAGTCCGACGCTTAAGGAACTGGGCCGTGCACGCGCCCCTAAACCCCTCTTCTTGTAGCCTCCACCCCTTCCCCACAATCACATGATTCTGTGGTTGCTACAATCAAAACTCCTTCATTTGTGCTATTGGCCTTTCAGCCAAATTCATAATAATGATACGTAGAGAATTCAAGTGCATACTTACGGAACACCTGGGTGGCTCCATGGTTGAGCCTGTATCTCTGGCTCAGGCCATGACCCTGGGGTCCTGGGATCTAGTCCCGCATCAGGCTCCCTGCAGGGAGCCTGCTTCTCCCTCTGCCTGTGTCTCTGCCTCTGTGTGTCTCATGAATAAATAGATAAAATCTTTTTTTAAAAAAAGTGTATACTTGCAAACATGTTATGACAGTAGAAGCCCAATAGAACTTTGCTCATAAAGCAATGGTTTATAAAAGCAGCAAAACCATGAGGGAACATTTATCAAAATCTTATGCCTGGGAACCATCTCCGCAGAATGCTTAAGGTGTAGAAAGCTGACAAGAGTTACAAAATGTCATGGTAGAAAATTGGTGGCTCTCTATTTGTCAGTCAAGGTTCTCTAAGAAGCAGACGTCAAAACCAGATTAAAGATGCCAGAGAAGGGGACGCCTGGGTGGCTCCGTGGTTGAGCATCTGCCTCTGGCCCAGGTCGTGACCCCAGAGTCCTGGGATCGAGTCCCGCATGGTCTCCCTGCAGGGACCCTGCTTCTCCCTCTACCTTTGTGTCTGCCTCTGAGCATTAACTTCACTATTTCCAATGAAATAATAACAATAAAAATAACGACACCTGCCAAGCCTATAGCAAAGGGTAATTATAACGGGCAAAGGAAATGGGTGTGAAAGTGCTTGGAGAGAGCAGAGTCAAATAGAAAAAAAAAAAGTAAATATTATTGGAAGGCATGACCCAAAGTCCATAATTAGATTAAAGAAAAGCAATACTGACAGGATAATAATGTCAGTTCTTATTAAATTAGAATTTTTATTAAAGTCAACACTTAATGAACTATCTTTCTAGACAGAATTTCATTTCTCCTTTACATGTCTGACATGCACAGTCGGCTCTATAATTGGGTCATAAATATATTCATTCACTCATTTATTCCAGTCTCACCAAATATTTATTGAGTGCCGTGTAGGTCCCAGGCTCCCTTTAGCAACTGGGGTTCCACAGAAGAATAAAACAAGCGCCCTGCAAAATAAATGTTTACACTGCCACATGCGGGAATGGTGACCAGTGGCCAGGAAATGTCCTTTTCATTTCTCCTATTGACACACTTTTATGGCTTTAGCCACAGAAGACAATGATGTGAACCAGTGTTTTTGTTTTTATCAATTTTCCCCTTGAAAATGCAGATTGTTCTCTGGCAGCCAGTAACAGCTGAATTTATTGAAAAGAAGAAAGAAGTCCATTTTTTTGTGAACGCATCCGATGTAAGCAATGTGAAAGCTCATTTACACGACAGCACAATCCTATTCAGGTAGGCATCATTCAATATGGATCGAGTAGCCCTTATAAGCAGCTATGATGCATTTTACCAGCAGATAATAGAACTGCTTCCTGCAAAAATAAACACATCGAACATGGCAACATGGAAATCTCTGAAGTGGCCTGGGGATGAAGCCCAAGTGGCTAGAGCTCTTCGACCTTGGACGAGTGGCTTAATCTCTCATGCCCTAGGTCCCTTATCTCAGGGATCTGGGGAGCCTCTTAAGTTCCTCCTCATTCCTTCCTTCTCATAGTCCCTCCCTTCTGTGCCTAGACCTGGGGAGCAAAATTTTCATTCATCTTAGTAGGTTTTGTTGGTATCTCTAGAAAAAGCAGCTGCTAAAGGGGATTTCTGGTTCCTTCCTTGCTTCACAAGGTCAGTGAGCATTCCTGAATGTCCGGCCCTCAACTAAACCTTGTATCAGAGGCAATTTCTGTTCAGACTCCATGTCCCCTTCCTTTTGGCTTCTCCTGTCCCAAGCCTCCTTCCTGCATCCGCTACCTAAGAGCCGGTCTTCCACCAGCCACCGTGGCACCTCCTGGAGGCCAGGCTCCCCTCTGTGTATTACCGGGCGGCCTTTGGAGAATAGGCCACGATCATTATTCACACTGTGTTATAGGTGCTCGCTGCCTCCCAGGAACTGTGCCGAGCCCTCCTACATGCTGCTTTGTTTAGTTCTTATTTAGCTCTGTGAGGTACTATCCTCATTATGCAGATGGAAAAATGTTTCATAGGTCACAAAGGAATCTCACAAGATCACACCGCACACAACATAGCAGAGCTAAGAGTTGAACTCAGACTTTTCTCATGTCAAAGCCTTGCCTTTTATCTGTTGGCCTTAAAAAAAAAAAAAAAAAGAAAATTATATTAAAATGATAGTCAACACTCAAACCAGTCATCCCAAGTGACGGAACAGCTTAATTCAGTTAAAATGCTTGCCTAGTTAACAACGTGGCACTCGTCAAGAGAATTAAACAAGCTCTTTCTGATGCCTCCCCTTTCCCTGTGCCTCCAGAGGTTTGATGTCTTTGGCTCTACAGAGCATTGGGTACAGGTCAATGGTTGTCACAATGAAAAACAAAAAGGAAAGGCTTTCTGCTTCTCCTTGGTCCTTCACTGAACGTAGAATAATAATACCTTGTTACTCTGGATTTCAGAAAATCATCTGTTGACCTGTGTTAAAGACACCGATGAATCATAATAGAGGAATGTTGGTAACGGTGGGGAAATGGGGAGGCCCTCCAAGCTCCCACGTAGGAGCCACTTGCTCTCCAGCACCATGTGGCCCCTGAATGTCAGCACTGCTTGCTGCAGTGTCAGGGGTTATTGTGTGCGCCCTGCTGAATTTTGGCTCGGTGGATTTCCCCGTGATGTTTCCCCATGCGCACCTGTTGCTGTGCCTGCAATGGGCCATGGGAAAATGAGTCCGGTTTAGAAACCAGCTCTCCCTCTGGTTTTCCCCAGAGTCTTGGTGGAAGAAGTGAAAGATCTTATCCAACAGCAAACTTCCAACAACACCCTCAGCCCCCGGACCTCCTCCTCCTTCTATGAACGGTATCACCCACTACATGAAGTAAGTCATTACATTTCTCTCCAAAATTCCAATTTTGGTTTCATTAGCATTGTTAGCATTGCCATTTCAATCATGTGGGATATTATGAAGGAAATATAATTAGTGAAAGAGGGTTTAAAAAAATCATGATTAGGTTGATTATACAGTGGTAACTTATCCTCTTGTAGGTTGTCTTTCCTGAGAAGATTGCATCATGTTTGGTAAACTGCCTCTAAGCAGGCTGTTTGTCCACAGCCGAGAGTATCTCTAACTACTAGGGGTAATACTGCATGCTCAGGAATAACCGGAAATTAAAAAATAGAGCCTTTTCATTGAAACTGCACAAAAAGATTAACAATCCAATGAATCATGTCCTTTTGGACCATTACTTTGATTGTACTCTTAGTGAAAAAGTGCTACATTATCTCACTGAATTAAAGGAATTTATTCACTCGCATTTAGCACACCGTAAACAAGTGCATTTTATTCCCCCTTAGGAAGAATCTATTTAAACTAATAATAATAACAACAGCACCTGTATTTTAATCTTTAAGAAGTTGCTTTTTTTTTTCTATCACTACTTACAGGTTCTAATTTTTCTAGAGGGAACCTAAGAAAGATGCTGGGGCTCAATTGACCGGAGTAAGCTTTCATGTAATACTCCATATTTGTTAGTTGAGAGGGTAAACTCCCTGGAGGACTTTCTTTTTTTATATATAGTATGCTCCAAGTAATAAAAATCCCTCAATACCTTTTTCTTTCCTTGGAGTATGCTGTTATACTGCTTAATATAAGCATTTTTATCATCTTTGGCTTGCTGCCCAGAAACTGTTAGGGACTATATCCATGTTTTTAAGACATCTAAGACTTAAGAATCAATTTTCTATTTAATCTTCAAAAGCATCTGTTCCTTTCCAGTTAGTTAAACCAGAACTCAGTCTGCTTCTCGAATCAATGTGCCTGGCTGATTGATGGGGAGCTTAAAACTGCATCCCCCTCCTTTATCTCTCCTCCCTTGTCTCTGTTCTGCTGCGACCTCTTCCCTCCAGGGTCCATCATCAGCCCTGCAGAAGCAAACTCCATGCCAGCAGTTGAGAAGCTCGGTCAGCATGATTTGCAAAATGGGGAAGATAAATATGTCACTGCTGTGCTGAATTTGGTCGAAAGAGGGGAATGCCTTAAGAAGAAGGGTTTTTAAATATTTTTGAAGTATTTTTTAATTATTTTGTTCAAGAAGGTTACTTTTTCTTACTTGTGTCCAGGACAGAGTTGGGAAGATATGGGGGGTGGGGGGTGAGAAGGAGGGTAAAGGAAAGGCCATGGCTGTATTAGTCTGCCCTAACAAAGTGCCACAGGCTGGGTAACTGAGACCACAGAAATCTATTCTCTCACAGCTCTGGAGGCTGAAGGTGCACAATCAAGTTGTCAGCAGGGTTGGTTTCTCCTGAGGAGTCTTTCCTTGACTTGCGGATACCTGTCTTCTCACTGTGTCCTCACGTTCCCTTCTCTCTGTATACACGTCCCTGGTTTTTCTGCGTGTGCTTATGTTCTAGTCTCCACTTCTTATGAGGACACCAGTAAGTTTGGATTAGGGCCGACGGTAACAGCCTCATTTTAACTTAATTACCTCTTTAAAGGCCCCGTCTCCCAAGATATCACAGTCTAAGCTATAGGAGGTTAGAGCTTCAATCCTTGAATTTGGAGGGCAACACAATTCATTTCATAACAATGACATCGAAGAACACATTTTGGACCTCTCTTCCCTCCTGTCCTCAATCCTTTAGGGTTCATAGGAACTGTGGCCATCTTGCTCTCAGGAAATTCCAAGGCCTTCCTTCCCCTTCAGCATTGATCTCTCCTTCAGCCCCCACCACAAGGTCCCCTGGAGGGCAAGAGGTGTTCTTTGGTCATTGATTCTCACTAGGACACCTTAATCTACTGTGGGAAGAAAAACAAATGGCAAAAAAATACTGATTAAAACAAATAGCAAAAGAAGCAAGTTTTTCAAAGGATGTTACCTTCATTACACCAGATTAGATTGTGAAATGAACCAAGGATTCGGTAAAGCTGCCTTCATCCAACGCCACCTCCCTGGTTGGAGGAAATCTACTGAACCATGAATACTGTGACACGAAGTGGTTCCTTGTAGTAGATCCCTCAGATGTACTCATGCCTTAGAAGAGTAGCATGATAAACAGAGACCCATTGAGGAAATCTCTGATGGTTAGATGCTCAACACCTCAGACACAGACAGCATCGGTATTTGGTGACAGGTAGGCCTTCCAAGAGCTTCTTAATTCCCAGCACCGGACAACCACTCACCCTAGTTATATTACTCTAAGAGGATCCATAGGCAAATGGTGTTGCAGTTCCCATCAGCTGGGGTTGCAGTCTGAAATTACCTCTTGGTAAGATCCTAGAGATAAGGGCAAGGGTTGGTCATTCCCATTTCAGAAGGTATAAAAATACAAGTATGGCCCTTGAGAAGTAGGTCTCCATTAAAACATGACTGAATTCCAACATTCAAACCCTGCTTTGAAGTGGGCACTACCCTAAAATCAGGGCCAGGAGGTTTTATTTTTTCCTTCCACTGTCATCTTGACAATCACCTGTACCACTAGACTTCCAGCCAAGAGAAAGCTTCTGAATCAAGCTTCTCAGAGACAGAGAATATTTTTCCTCCAGATTGTCCTCACCCTTGCCTCCTGTCATTTTACACATCTTGTTGTGAGTACACAGGTCTCTAGTGGGAAACAATGGCACTGCTATTTATCCTGCACAGAGAGAGCGCCCAGGACTACCTCAGGTTACCCTTGAAAAGTGAATATTTAAAAAAAAAAAAAAGTCCCATAGAAATGTGAACTCACAAATGAATGGTAAAGAGGGTATCAGACACAGAGGCAGGGATTCAATGTAAGAGCCTTTAAAAATAACGTTCTGGAGATCTACTCTAAAGATTAACTTTTCCTACTTTGTCATAAGTTTCTTAGTCCTTTTCTACTCTTTCTTTAAACCTTGATGTTTTGAAAACCTTAATTGTATTGATTTTCCTAAATAGGCCCAACAGCTTTGGTTCCTCATTCTTTCTTTATACAAAACTTTTAAAGGGATCGCCTTGCCTTGAAGAAGTTGTCTGCTTCCTTTGGCCAGGGAAATGCCTTGAACTTGCTCTGTGACTGACTTCTGGTTTCTGTTGTGATAGATCTACACTTGGATGGAAATTATATCCGAGAACTATCCTGAGATGGTTGAAAAAATCCACATTGGATCCTCATACGAGAAGTACCCACTTTATGTTTTAAAGGTGTGTTGTGGGGAGACTCGTTGATCTCTCAACCTTGGAGAACATGTTAATTCTTTCCTGTTGTTTATTATAACTTGGATTTTTTTTTCTTTGAGCTATAGAAATATTTGTATTACAAGTGTTCCTCAATTTCAATATCCAGCTATTTGGGGATTGGTTTTTACTTTTACATTCTTTCCCTTACTAATGCAGCGTTGGTACAAAAGTGAAAACCCTATTTTTAGACTCTACGCTGTCTCTGTTTTTGTGACGTAGATAAGCCATTTAACCTTCCTGAGTTCAGTGGCTACCTTCATAAAAGGAGGGGAGTTGTCTGCATTATTTTTCCACATTAAGTGGAATAAGGACTTTATTTACTATCACCACCACCACCTCTGACTGGCTTACCTAAGGGGGAAAAAAACAGATAGGAATCTGTTGTTAGACAAACACTGACACTGATGTAGTTTTTGGAATGAAAGAAATAATAACCAAACCCAGGGAAGGATAGGAACCAGGGCAATGTTGGGAGCTTGGCAGGAGGGCTGATATGATAGCTTCTGCTCCAATCCCTATCCATTTAGTTATTTACTTTTAGTTGAATAAATTGACATTAGTAAAGGTCAGTGAATATGGCCAAAGAATTTTTGGGAGCCATGAAACCATACTAATTCCTGCTGTTAATTTCTAATTCTGCATTTCTTTTTCTAAGCAGTTTCCTCTGCTCCCCACGTCCACCAAAAAAATAACTAAGAAGTTCTAAAAAAAAAAAAGTGTCAGAAAAATACATTTGATTTAATAACACTTAATTTACATGTAGTTTCCCAACATTATCTATCTAAATTGTGAGAGGAGAACCTCCTTAGTCATCCAAAGGTAAGATTTCGAGTTAGGGTTTCTGGATTTTCATCTGTTTTGACAAGAACCTGCCATGCAAACTCAGGCTAGACGTATGAAACTCCAGGTCCTCTTGACAGCTGAGTTGGTCCATAAAGTTGGATCCATGCAATTGTGGTCTACCTGCCCGTGACCTTTGCTTTCAGCCATATTGTGTGCACTCCTTAGAACCTGCGTTTCCAGGACCCAGATTTACACATTGGAAGATCATGCTTCCTGCGTACCTTAGCCCCAGTCTTACTTGACAAAGGATGTGTACACAACGGGAGTCTCTGGGATTCCTTCATCTTTCCAGCATCAGGACCATACTGAGAGAGTTTGCTTGGCACTATTAGAAAGTTGAGTCAGGAGACTAGTCCAAACAGCTCAAGATTTTCTTTTACATTGAGTAGATTAAATCAACCAGCTAGTTCTCATTCTGGGTGCTGTTTCACTCTCTGAAGCCAATGCCCTTTGACTTTCCCCCTTGCTTTCTTACTGGGTTATCACTAGCTCCAGGTTAGTTTAGAACAAACCTCCTGAGTGCTGGAGAATGGCAATAAAAATTTAATTCTCTCTCTCTCTTTTTTTTTTTCTTATTTTGGACTTTCAACTCCACATATTTGCTTAATTTTATAATACTCTTCTTCCTCCCTTCTGTACCCTAATTGTTTCAAAACGAATTTTTAAAATGAACCATGACTCATTTTGTTTGGAAGTGTTTTTGCGAACACTTCTGAAGGTACCAAAGTCTATCATTGAGGACAGATTGGGAGTTCTTATTCCAGAATTGGCAGCTTGCACTAGCTCCCCATATCATGAATCAGAACAAGGCCTCTGCCCCTGGACCTGGTAGTAATAAGTTTGTGTGAACTGAGATGTGTGCTTCTTTTTGTGTGAAATGGGGAAATAGTCTAAACATAAGACGTATGCACCCTGGGGAAAATGGTGAGGGAATCCAAGTTTATCTCTGGCACCACTGCCTTCCCTTTCCAATACCTTTCTTTGTTCTGGTCTCCTGCAGAAAGCTGTCCATGCTACATATACCTATTTATCTCACAAAAGTGTCAAGATACAGCCTGAAATACTAGTGCTCTGGCCTTTATTTCTGTACTTCCACATGCAGCTCTGGTAGGACTAGGTAATTGTGGAGGAACAAGAGGGCATTAAATCAAAACTGCTTGCAAACCTCAGTCCTGACTCTCATCAGTTATGTGACCTTAACTAGTATCTTTTAATCTTACCAGCTTATAATGTCCCTTGAAAACCCTCAAAGGAATACAGAGAATAGTATGTATTTTACAGATTTGTTGAAAGCATTAAATATAAGCACTATATACACGGAAGTTATTATCCTGAAACTTCTTGTTATTGCTGTTGGTTTTCCTTGGACAGGTTTCTAGAAAAGAACAAAGAGCCAAAAATGCCATATGGATTGACTGTGGAATCCATGCCAGAGAATGGATCTCCCCTGCTTTCTGCTTGTGGTTCATAGGCCATGTGAGTATTTACATTCTCTTAAGCCAGAGTTTCCCAATGTATGGCCTAAGACAACATGTGCAGAATCAACTGGACTGTTTATTAAATGCAATTTCCCAGGTCGCGATATCCTAGAATTCTCAACTTCAACTCTCTGGTGGCGAGGTTTGGTAGTCTACAATGTTCACAAATTGCCCAGGAGACTTGTGTGCATATGAAGTTTGAGAACCATAACTTCAAGCATTTAAATTGCTCTAAAGATTGCTCACCTTTTCCTTCCTACATTTCTGTCTAAGGTCAAACGCTGGAAAAATAATCAAGAAATATTTTGCAATTGTAGTATGTTTACTAAGAGCGATATACTGCCCTTGGGCACTGAACATGAAGTACAACATTACAGAGCAGATCATATTTTCTCTCATGTTATAATAGGGGATTTTGCCCTGAAGAAGGCCCTGGCAGCAAAAAATCCATACATAAGACAAAGAGTATGGCATAAAAATGATAATGACCATAAACCTCTATAATAATTGAAAGCATAAAAATTATGCTTCAGTTCCCATATAATGGGGATAAATGTCCTTTCTATTGATTTATACAGAGTCTTTGCCACTGGAAGACTAACTTAAAATATGTGTCCTTCTTACGATGGTTCTTGTCACTGTAGTCACAGGTATACAATTATACAAATAGAGTTGTTTTAAAAAATTAAAGAAAAAAATAATAAAATAAAAAAAAATTAAAGATAGCCAGATTGATCTGTCTTAACAAATGAGGTACATCAAAGGTAAAAACATTTCTGCCTCCACTGGGTCTTATCAAATACAACTTCTCTACCTACCTTCTCCTACCTAGCCATCTTCTCTGTCTCCCTGATGGGAGCTAAGCACCACTAGTCTTCTGCAAAGTTCCCAGCCACCCATGGGTACCACCTCGACCAAATGAGGATAGCTCTCAACTGACTAGATCCTTAACATAGCCCCACCATTTAATAATCCTTCCCCAAGCTGGGTAGTTTTATTCATTTTAGGCAGTGAATGGATCACCAGTTAGTGGAAGAAGAAAGGTGAAAAGTGGGCAAGAAAGAACTCTTCTTTTTCATTCCATCACTGACCCTGGAAAGGGCCAGAAAGAAACTCTAATTCGTATTGACTCTAATTCATATTGGTGAAGTCATCCTTACTTGCCATCCTTCTCAAATTGACACTTCTTCTCTCCTATAACACATGCCCTCCTCTACCCTTTCCACTCGCCGAACATTTACAAGATTAAATTATTTATTCCACAAATATTTATAAATTGTCTAAGAGTTTCCAGACTCTGGGGATACCATGGTAAACAAGATACAGCTTAAAAAACTTACTGTCAAGTATTTTGCCCCAACAACGTTTATCTGGTTTTTGTAGCCCAAAGCAACACAGTTAATCAACTCCTTTTGATGAACATTTGTGAGAATCCATCCTTGCCTGCCTAAAACTAATCCAGATCATCTGACTTTCCTAACAACTCAAACAACTGTAGTAGGAAAAATAAAATATTTAAAATTTTTGCTTGCATAGATTTTATATTTAAAAAGAACCCAGATAAGAAGCCTTAGCTTTTAAGTCCCTATAAAGAAAATCTACACCATTCCTGTGTTTCTCCTTTCTTCTTGTACAACTACCAGAAGCACAACACTTCTGACACCAGATACATGGGGTCATTCCCCATACCACGCAATTCTGTGACGCCAGCTGTGTGTCCTACAATTTGATTCAATTCTGACACTATCTACCTGGAGAATGAGTCAGATGCCGTTGGGCAAGGGCTCAGTCCCACAAGACTATTCCCTTATTATTTCAGATACCAGTTCAAAGTCCAGGCTGTTATCTGTGGTGTTGACCGATCAGCTACAAATCAAAGGTTCCCACGACCTCCTCCTTAGGTTTGATTAATTTGCTAGAGCAGCTCAAAGAACTCAGAGGAAACAGTTTACTTACTTTTTACCAGTTTATTATTGAAAGGGTATGATAAAGGATATAAATGAACATCTACGTGGAAGAAATGCATAGGGCAAGGCATATGGGAAGGGCCACAGAGCTTCCCTGTCCTCTCCAGATGAGCCACTCTCCCAGCATGTCCACATGTTCACTAACCTGGAAGCTCCTCGAAACTCATACTTTTGATATTTTTAAAAGAAGCTGCATCATGTAGGTATGATGGATCATTAACTCAATTTTTAATCCCTCTCCCCTTCCCGGAGGATAGGGTTGGAATTGAAAGTTCAAAGTTCCTGGCTTGGTCTTTCTGTTGACCAACCTCCTTCCAGGACCCCACCAGGAATCATCTCATTAGAACAAAGACACTGCTCTCACTCAGAAAATTCCAAAGGATTTAAAAGTTCTGTGTCAGGAACCGAGGACAAAGACCAAACACTGGAACAAAGATGTCCTTATTGCTCTTATCATTTAGGAAATTACAAGATCTGTGCCAGGAACCAGAGTGGGTGGGGGGCAGAGACCAATATATATGTACATCACAGTCTCTCACTCTCTTCTCCAACTCAATATGATGCAGTCTCAGCTTAGGGAAACCCATTTCTCTACATTTTGGGGAACCTGAAGCCAGTCATTTCTTCCTATGAGGCCAATTTTAGATCCCTTCTACTTCTGCAAAGGCAGGGGCCGAGGCTGGCTTTTGCATGACTGCGTCACTAGGACCAAACTCGGCATCTAGCACATCATAGAAGCCCAAGGAACACGTGTTGGGCATCGCACCTTGCTCAGTATTTGGCAGGCCAACTGGCTTTTTCTCAGTGCTAACCTCCCTCTGAACCTCTGACCTGGAGAACTTTCGTGTAGCTGCACACAAAGTTGGCATCTGCAACCTCAGGGACTCCATAGAGCTCCTTCTGCTGCCCTCACCTTAGCTGACATGTGGCTTGTGAAGGACACTGCTTCATAGAACCTCTGTCAAGGAGAGGAGCTGCCAAGGGATCCGAGGAGGGGATCAATGTTCCCCTGTCCTAATACAGGTTTCCCCTACTTTCCAAAAGTTTGCAATATGTCGTTTCACTTTGATGAAAGCCCTCCATTCATATGGGAATGGCTTTCTTCATAAAAGCAAAAAAAATGCCCTTCAGGTTTCTTTCAATTAGCAAAAACAGGTACCAATGTGAAAGTGTTTGGAAAGTGGGGGGCACTTTTCACTTCAAGCTGTGTTGGCTTCTGGAAAAGTCTCATAGGCACGCTCTACTTTTGGACAGGGTGGGAAACCTGTACTGCTGTTGCCTTTTTCTCCAAATTCCTGAAGTGAACCGGTTGAGTTACCCTTGTTTTCTTTTTACTGTCATCTAACGGCCTCCAGATAATTCCTTAGAACATGGCTCATGGTTCTTTCTTCTTTTCCAATGCTTGCCACTATCCTGGGTGAATTCTATCTAAGTCCATAAGTGAGATCTATCCAAAGAATCATCTCAGCGAGTTGAACTCTACATCACTAAACCTAACCTCAACTCTATTTTAGTATATTTCCTCCATGGCCATCCTCTAGATCTCAAAAGTAATTCTCTCCCTGACCTCTAGATCCAGAACATGGCCAAGGACGGTGACCAGAAATGATAAAAGGAACCACTTAACAATCTGACTTCTTAATTTCCTCTCCTCCTACTTCTGTCATTCCTCATACCTCTTCATCATCCATTCACCTGCATCTCGAATGGTCTTGTCCCCTTCAGGAGTTCTAACCTCAAACACCTCACAGAATTAACTGTCCTTCTTCTGAGCTATGTTGTATATCCTGATTTTATTATCATGCTTAGAACACTGGATTATCGCTCTTTCCTTTCCAACTTAACACTTTTATCAGCTTATTAGGGAAAAAAAATCTCTAAAATCAGTTTTTGTTGTTGTTACCCATAACTCAGTATACTGTTTGTTCCACAGAACCAGCATTCAGCATCCTCTTATTTTTAAATTTTAAATTAATGCTTCAAGTTTAGACTCAAATACAACTCGGGGCCAAAGAGTACCTAGCATTGTGCTAAATGCTTTATTGTCATTGTAGAAAAACTGGGACTTACAGCTCTTTGCTGTGTTTCTTTTTTTAATTAATTTTTCACTTATTTTTATTTATTTTTTAAATTTTAAATAATTTTAAATTCAATTATTTAACATATAATGGACCATTGGTTTCAGAGGTGGAGGTCAGTGATTTATGAGTCTTACATAATACCCGGTACTCATTACATCATGTGCTCTCCTTAATATCCATCACCCAGTTACCCCATCTCCCTGCTTCCCCTCCGGTGACTTTCAGTTTGTTTCCTATGATTAAGAGTCTTTTATGGTTTGTCTCCCTCTCTGATTTCATCTTGGTTTTTTTCTTCTCTTCCCTTATGATCCTGTTTTGTTTCTTAAATTCCACATATGAGTGAGATCATGTGATAATTGTCTTTCTCTGACTTAATTCATCTAGCATAATATCCTCTAGTTCCATCCACATCATTGCAAATGATACGATTTCATTTTTGATGGTTGAATAGTATTCCACTGAATATATATACACCACACCTTCTTTGCTGTATTTCTAGTGGTAGTGGCAGTGATGGTTTATTTTAAAATTTTTCCATTCATAGCATCTTATATGCCTTTTTGTACTAATTTATTCTGTCAAATGGCTACTGGTTAATTTGTTGGCAGGTATTGTTGTTGTTGTTTAGGGTCATTATAAAGACAAAGCTTTGCTGTATTCCAGGAAAACTTGGTGAGTAATTATATGCCATAGGTAAAGCTGATAGGAATCAGACAAGCCTTTATCTCCCATCCCCTAATCTCTCACTCTTGTGTAGGCTTCTGAACCTTCTATTCTCATCTTTTCTCTCTTGTTTTTATACTTACATAGTTTTTATATTTGGACAATTCAACTATGTTACTTGTTGGTAAATCATTCCTTCAACAAATATTTATTTGCTGTCATTTATGTGTCAGGAATAATTTCTTCAGCCAACTACCTCATTAAGAGTGATTCATTGACTAGATACAAAACCATGACTATAAATATATTTATAAAATACCATGAAAACTCATTGGATAACACATGCTTGGAGAGCCCCATCATACACAAATTACAAATTAACAGTAAAGAATTATTAGATTTGTAAGCATGTTTAATTTTGGTTGAAAATGTTATTTTAACAAATCATGTCTTTAAACACAGGTGATATACCAAGTCAGAATTATAAGACTTATAGAATCTTAGAGGTTGTATTACTTCAATGATATGATTATATATCTAGATTATATGTTTTTGAAGTATAAATGGCTGGATAAATATCAAATCTGAAAATGTCTTAACGAGTAATAACATTATTCACAAGGTTAATTGAGAACATTTCTTAGATTTCTTTATATCTGTGTAACTCTGCCCTTAATCCACACAATGCCTGGAAAAGAGCACAAGTTTGCCCAACTGCCAAATACAACCCAATCTTACCCTTAGCCAATCAAGTAAATACCCAAAGTCCCGAGGAGGCTATAATACTAGCTAGCTGATCTGCTCAAGTCACCCTCCATTTTGGATTCACATCTCCTCTTATAGATAGGCATTGAAAAACCTCCTTAATGCACAATTTCCCTCTGTCTTTCCTTCTGCGAAGCCCCTCCACTGAGGTCCTGGTTTTATCCTGCTATTGCACTTCAGATCACCAATTCCCTAAACTTAAAAGCTAAAATTATAAAATTGTCAGAAGAAAGCTTAGAAGTAATAGATCTTTGTGACTCTAGATTAGGTAATTATTTGTTAGATATGATGCCAAAAGCACAAGCAACAAAAGAAAAAGGAGATAAATAGAGCTTTACCAAAATTACAAAGCTTAGTGCTTTACAAAGGATGTCATCAAGAACATGAAAAGACAATGCACAGAATGGGGGGAAATATATATAATAAACTTTTATCCAAAATATATAAAGAAATTTTACAAATAAACAATAAACTGACAAATAATCCAGTTTTGAATTGGGCAAAATATCTGAAGACAAAACTCTCTGGAGAAAATATACGAATGTCTTATAAGCATATGAAAAGATGTTCAACATCACCAGTCATTAGGGAAATACAAATCAAAACCATAATGAGATACCACTTCAGACCCACCAGGATAGCTAAAATTTAAAAAGGATAGTAACAAATGTTGATAAGGATGTGAAAAAAATTGGAACCCTCATCCATTCCTGTTGGGACCGTAAAATAGTTCACCCATTATTTTACAATTTGGCAATTCCTTGAAAGCTTAGGCATAGAATTACCATATGACTCAGCAATTCCACTACTAGGTATACAGCCAAGAGAAGTAGACACGTTAGTTTCCAAATGTTCAAGGTATCATTATTCATAATTGTCAAAAAGCATGCTCATCAGTTTATGAGTAGAATAATGTGGTATATCCTTATAATGGAGTATCATTCACCAATGAAAAGGAATGAAGTAGTGACTAATACTACAAAATGGATGAATCTTGCAAACATTTTGCTAAGTAACAGAAGCCAGATGCAAATGGCTACATATTTTACTATTCCATTTATATGAAATATCTAGAATGCACAAATCCCCAGAGACAGAAAGTTAATGAGCGATTGTCAGGGCTGAGTGTGGGGATATGTGGAAGAGGAATAACTCCTAATGGGTAAGGATTTTTTTAGGCCAGGGGCTGATGGAGATGTTTTGAAGTCAGATAGTAGTGATGGTTGCACAACTCTGTGAAAATATTTTTTAAAATTACTGAATTATACATTTTAAAATGGTAAGTTTCCTTTTATGTGAATTATATCTTAATAAAGTTGTTGAAGGAAAAAAAAGGGGGGAAAGGAACACCTGGGTGACTCAGTTAAGCATCCAACTCTAGATATCAGCTCAGGTCTCAATCTCAAGGTTGTAAGTTTGAGCCCCTTGTTGGGGTCCACAAGAAATTCTTGTTGGACTCTGACAAATGATCCCCATTAGCTCTGGAATTTCTGGTCCAAAAAGCAGGACTCCAAACAGAAGGAGTGAGTGAGGGTTCGGTTGTATGTTTCATAGATTTGTTAAAAGAATTAACATTAAAAATTTAGCTCCCCACGTTATCAGGACAATGTAGAAACTATCTAGTCGTATCTGAGCTTAGGACAAGGTTACTTGAAACTGATCAATCTGGATAAATGAAAAAGGAGTGGGATTATATCTAGGTCTTGTTTCCTTAAATCTCTGAAATGAGCTGTATTACTTTAATAAAGAGTTCTTTTGCTTCTTGAAGAAAACTTTAGAAAATATATGGTTCTATTTTCTGCCTCCATTACATAAGCAGACCATTTTTTTCCATGTCCAAGACATTTGCCACCACTTGGCAGCGTAGCATAATGCCCTAAATTTAGACTTTTCAAGGAGTTAATACTCTTCCTGAAAGTTAAATACACAAATCTAAACATTACAAATGACTCTTTTTTTAAAAAAATAAAATATATAAAAGAAACAGACTAAGTTTAGAAGGAATTAAAAGAGGTATTATTAAACACACTTGGTTTAATTTGCAGGTAACTCAATTACCTGGGCAAGAAATGCTGTACACCAATCTTCTGAGGCACGTGGATTTCTATGTGATGCCACTAGTTAATGTGGATGGTTATGACTTCACGTGGAAAAAGGTAGGTGAAGACAAAGAAAATGAAACATGCCCTATTTGGGGATACAGGATACACAGGCTGAAATATTCACAGACTCTCGGATCTTGGCATAATGCTTTTGTTTAAAATATATATTTTTTAAATTCTTATTATGGAAAATGTCAAACATATGAACGGAAATAATTGCACGGTAAGCTCCTTTGTACCTATCACACAACTTCATCAATAATCAACTCATGGCCAGAGGCACATGGGTGGTGTAGTTGCTTAAAGAGACAATTCTTGGTTTCAGCTCAGGTCATGAGCTCAGAGCCTGTGAGATAGAGCCTTGCATCAGGCTCTGCACTCAATGTGGAGTCTGCATAAGACTCTCTCCTTCCCTCTGCTCCTCTCCCTGTGTACACACACACTCTCTCTCTAATAAATTATTACTAGGAAACTTACTGGTAAATCTTTAAAAAATAAAATAATCAACTCCTGGACAATGTTTTCTTATGTATATCTCCAAACCAATTCTATCTTATTATATTATTTTGAAGTAAATCTCAGACACCATATCATTTCATCAAAAAATATTTCAGGATGCATCTCTGAAAGAGACCTATTAAAAAACAGTACAATTATACCTAAAAATTAATACTTGGCATTATAAAAATGTCCAATCAATATTTAAGGGTGTAATTGTTTCATAACTTATTTTTAAAATGATTTTATTTATTTATTCATGAAAGACACAGAGAGGCAGAAATATAGGCAGAGGGAGAAGCAGGCTCCCTGTGGGGAGCCCAATGCAGGACTCAATCCCAGGACCCCAGGATCACGACCTGAGCCAAAGGCAAACACTCAACTGCTGAACCACCCAGGTGTCCCTTGTGATTGGTTTAGATGTCTTTTAATTCTATTTTAATCCATAAATTCTCCTGCCATCTCTCTCTCTCTCTCTCTCTCTCTCTCAATTATTTCTTTGCAATTTATTTATTAAAGGAAAAGTTTCTCATTGTATGGATTTCCTAATTGCATTGCCATGTTGCAATTTAACATTCCTCTGTCCTCTGCATTTCCTAAAACTTGACATTTGGATTATAGAGGATAAACCAAATTCAGGCTTGACTCTTTGGGCAGGACTACTTCATTGTGATTCCGTGTTGTTTATACTGTTCGGTTTTATTTCCTTTAGTGATATTAGCTGCCATCAACAATGATACCTAGATCCATCCATTCTTACTAGGAATGGATGCATAGCATTTTGATTTGTAAAATCATAAACTGCAAAATTTAGAAGAGCATCTTAACAACACTTGCATTCTGATAGAACTGCATTCTAATTAATATGTGAATTTAAGCCTTAGGACCGTTTAATTCAATGATGAGCATCTAGGTATGAGTAAGTTTCCTAGTTAATCTCATCTATACTGGAAACCATTATCAATGGTATTTCTAGCCCATCAACCTCATGATTCAGGAAATTTATTCAAGCAATATAAGTGCAGTCCTTTCTAATTTAATGAGGAGCACATAAAGCATAATTGAGCATATTTAAGTTCAGAAAAGCCTCCTTGAGCAGCACATGTAAACATCAAGGGGAATGAGAGTAATCAGAGTGATTAGAACACAGAGGATTAAACAGAAATTGTTTTACGGAGGAGGTAATTTTTGCAGAAGAAATGGGAATGGAAAAGAGGCTTGATTGGAAAAGTCATCCTAAGTGGAAGAAATGCTGTGAATAAAAGTTTGTAGGAAGGAGCAGGCAAATCCTGAACTCAAGAAATGAGAAATCCCTAGCATAGTACCTAACACAAATTTGTGTTCAATAAATGACCATATTTGGGGAGCCTGGGTAGTTCCATTGGTTAAGTGTCCAACTCTTGATTTCAGCTCAGGTCATGATCTCAGGGTCATGAGATCAAGCCCAGAGTTGGGCTCCATGCTCAGCAGGGAGTCTGCTCAGGATTCTCTCTCTCTCTCTCTCTCTCCCTCTGCTTCTGCCTCTCCTCGACCCCTCTCAAATAAATAAATAAATAAATAAATAAATAAATAAATAAATAATCACATTCATAGACTGATCTTATGATCAATTTATTCTTTCTCCTGAATCACAGTAGAACTCAGTCACCCTTGAGATATTGTTACTCCCTCGCTGTCCTTTGTATCTTCACACACCAATTAGTCCCTGCAGTTTGAGAACCTAATTTCTCCAGGGCAATCTTTGCTACCAAACCACAGATCACGGGTTGGAAGGAGATTGGGAAGCTTGGCAGAAGGGTTGATGAGAGCAGGGGAAAAGGTGCCGCATCATCCCAACCCCAGGATTTAAATAAAGCCTATGCAACTGTTTGCGTGATGAAATTTCCCAGTTTGCCCCAAGAACCCAGTAGGGGAATTTGCTTTATGTTTACAAACGAGGACTGAGTCAGTGAAGTCAAAGGAATTATCAGGCTACAGGTGTCTTCATAGCTTCACCTCCTGAAGCTTTTAAATGAGAGAGTTGAATTCAATCAAAAGAGAACATTGAAATTCATGACTCATAGTTTTAATTTTAGTTGAAACACAAAGTTATTTTACTTTTCTCAGAAAGAATTAAAGTTAAAGCAAACAAGATTAAAGAAAACCAATAAGCAGCCTAGCAGAACCAAATGAAATTTCTGTTGGTATAGGTCAAAATTAATCAAATATTACCATTTCGTTTGGTTCAGATTGGAATAGTTTTGAGTGAACGTGATTGAGACCTGGATGGAAACAAGGGCCATGAGAAAGGAATGTGAAGATAGTAACAAGGTGGAGTGATGGGTTTGCAGGAGAGACACAACCCTGACCACGTAGGCTTTAGAAGTCGTGTCTCTGCTTGAATTGCAAACATGGCCATCCTGGTTATCAGTATTTTGTTTATTTAGAATCGAATGTGGAGAAAGAACCGGTCCTATCATGAAAATAATCGTTGCATCGGAACAGACCTGAACAGGAACTTTGCTTCCAAACACTGGTGTGGTAGGTTATTTGCTTCATTTCTAGCAATGTTTATTCATTTAAAAAGGGATATTCATGAAGCGAGGCTCATTATTCAAAGTAATTAGAGGGGAAGCCTATCTGAATCAGGAATCAGGAAAATAATTTAATAAACTCTTTAGTTAAATGTGGTGCTGTGCATGCGCCCAACAACTCACCTTAACCTCTCTGCCCTGCCATTTCATATTTAAAAAAAAAAACAAAAAACAAAAAACAAAAAAACAAAACAAAAAAAATGGAAATTAGGCCAGTTCCTTTGGGTACCTTCTAGTTTCAAAATTCTAAAATTCTACTTTTCTAGAATAACAAGGAAGTGACTGTTAAAAATCCTATTTCAATGAACAAATGACATCTGTCATTAGGGTATCAAAGTAGAATTTGGGGTGGGTACCTCTCCTTTTTAATTGCATAAGAAAATGTTTACTTCTACATTTTCTTTGGTTCTCACTATTTACTTAACATGTTTTTTTTTCTTTTATGAATATCATAAGCTTATGTCTAGCACTGTGGGAATTTATCATTCATTGATTTGAGTGAGTTAAAGTACTCAGGGAATACTGATTTAGGAATTCAAGGATATTGTCTGTTCTCAGGGAGGTAGGTGATGGTCCACCCTCCTCTGTGGTATTTCATAGTTACTACATTTAAGAAACAGCTACAAAATATAACTAAACCTAATTATAAACCTGAATCATTTTTATTTTTGGAAGTGGGTACATGTGGCTCTGTGGGCACTACAAAATATTACAAGTGTTGAAGCCACAAAAATCTGCTTCCAACCACCCCGTTGCCCTACACAATGCTACGTACATGATTGTATGTATTTCCTTTAAAAAGATAAAAAGAAGGGAAATTTTGTGATTTTGAACATTTCATCATTATCTCAGAGTACATACAAAAATTTCACAAGAGTACCTACCCTATTTCTTTAATTCTTCATCCTCTAGGTTAAAAACTTAGGGGTGGGGGTGACTGGGTGACGGGCACTGAGGGGGGCACTTGACGGGATGAGCACTGGGTGTTATTCTGTATGTTGGCAAATTGAACACCAATAAATAATAAATATATTATTAAAAAAAAACTTAGGGAGGGAAGAGACCATTATCCACTACCTAATGCAATGCCTGGCATATGCAAGGTTCCCAGAAATTAATTAAGTGAATATAGAATGAATTAGTTCTTCTAAAAGAGCTGCAGATATAATAAGCAAGAAGAGGAGACAGCAGTTAATCCTGCCTGAGTTTTACTCCATTTGTTATTAAGGGAATCACCTAGTGGTTTCTCAGTGAGAGCCATTCTTAAGATTGTCCATTAAAAGTGCCCACTGAGGCCCAAAGACTGCCATAGAAGTGATCATTGGGCAGGGAGTCAGAGAAGCAGCAGCAAATATAAAATAGGTCTGAATAGAGCTGATGGTTACATAAGTGCCGAGCTGTTTACATAGGTTTCCCCCTGGGTCATTATCTATGTATCCCAAGTGGACAATCCCAGACTTAGAAGGCTAATCCCTTGCGTAAGAGCACAGACCTAGGAAGTGGCAAAGCTGGTAGATATAAAGCCACACTGACGGACTCCCAAGTTATTCCAATTCTTCTATGTCTGAGAATCACTCCTCTATTATACCTTCCCTTTTGGAACATCTTATTTCATCTTCATACCCTTTTGGTGCTCCGTTTTACTTAATATTTTTTATGGTGAAGTCAATACTACCCAATTTGAATGGCCAACATGTCAAATATATTCTGTTATTGCCGTCAAGACGTATGGTAGGCCCCTCTGAGACATGGCAATCTATTATTACCCATCACAAGAGTTAACGACAGAAGCAGATGCAGCAAGCATAGAGACAAAAGAGAGTGCCAAATAAAATGAAAAGTAATTGTAAGGACTCTTTTTTTGACCAGGGCCCCAGTATTTCTTTAGTAAGCAAACCAGTAAGAAAGAATTAAATCTCATCTCTTCCTTGTCCCTGCAACTAGAAGATGCCTTTATGATACTTTTTTTAAGAATCTAAAAGAGCACCTTACTTATTAACAGGAATTGACATATCAAACCTGTTTATTTCATGTTCATTTTCCTCTTTCTTTGTATTAAAATTGTGTGTGCATATGCGTGCATGGGTGTCTGTGTGTGTGTGTGTGTGTGTGTGTGTGTGTGTGTGTGTTGGAGATGGGAGTGGGGGTGAGGTTATCTTAGACTGCTCAGGCTGTCATAGCAAAATACCATAAGCTGGGTGGCTTCAACAAGAGAAATTCATTTCTTCCAGATCTGAAGGCTAGAAATCCAAAATGAAAGTGCCAGCAGGGCGTGTTTGTCCTGAGGCCTCTCTCCTTGGCTTGCAGAGGGCCACCTTCTCACTGTGTCCTCACATGGCATTTTCTCTGTGTGCACATTCCTAGTGTCTCTCTCTCTCTTCTTAAAAGGACACCACCCATATTACATTGAGGTCTTACCTTTATGACTTCCTTAAGCTAATTACTTTCTTAAAGGTGCTATCTCCACGCATAGTACATTGTGGGTGAGGGCTTCAACATAAGAATTTTGGGGAAACAGAAGTCAGTCTGTAACAGGTAGTATTTTGTGAGGACCTCTAGTCTCAAACTTCCTGAGATGGATCCTCTCTTTTTCTAAATGTTAAGTTAAATGACAAAGTTTTTGTAACTAGTGTACAGTAGAAAATCCTTTAGTTCTTTTCCTATGAGACTATGGTGTTTTTTCATTATTTTTCATGGTACAAAAATATATATAACATAAAATTGGTCATTGTAACCATTTTTAAAAAGATTTTACGTATTTATTTGAAAGAGAATGAGTTTTGGGGGAAGGGCAGGGAGAGAGACAGAGAGAAGCTGACTCCCCGTTGAGTGGGGAACCCAATGTGGGGATGGGTCCAAGGACCCTGGAATCATGACCTGAGCCTTAGGCAGATGCTTAACCACCTGCCTTACAACCAGGCACCCCCGTTGTAACCATTTTTTAAGTGTACAGTTCAATACATTAAGGCATTAAGTACATTCACAGTATGTAAAACCATCACCAATATCCATTTCCAAAATTTATCATCACCCCAAACACTGGCTTGTCTAATCACATTATTGGTCAAAAATTAATACAAATGAAGTACTTGGAAAAGCCTTGGATGTTTAGCACAACATTTTCTCATGGGGAAAAGAATGTTTAACAAACATTAAGGTTGTTTCTATTACAAACAAAAGGAAGAAAGCCGAGCAAGCTTGAGTAAGGCAGGCAGGCCCTGGAAGGATAATGGAGTAGCCCATGGAACCCAAGGACAAGGATGCAGCCGGGCCTCAGAAACAGCCTGGAGCTAGGCCTCAGCACTACAGTGTGCTCTGTGAGTCCATTCTCTCCCCATTTATTACTGTGAAGCACACTGGATTTTTTTTTCCTTTTTATTCCAATCCACATGATGACGGTGATGGCGACAAAGAGGAGAAACAACAGTCACTCAACACTTAGTATATACAAGGCACCACGCAAAGCACTTCATATGCATTAGCTCATGGAATCCTCATTAAGTTCTCATTAAATGTATAATTTTCCCATTTAGCAGATAAGAAACTCAAGGTATAGCTGGGTTTAAAACATTTTACCTAAGGCCATATAGCTATTAGATGGCAGCGCCAAGATTGGAATCAAGTGATTGGGTGATTAACAATATGCCTATGCCACTTAGCCTCTTATTGTAAAGGACCATTACCACCGAGAATGTTCATGTTGCATCTCCTGAAATAGCAGTATTTCCTTCATAGAGTTGCATGAGGATTACACAAGGTATTGTGAGTAAATCTTAGAGTTCGTGTCAACTGGTCATGTTGTTGGTGTTGTCTTCTTTGTTCTACTGAGCAGCTAGACTGACACTAGCATCTTCGTGTTCATTTCAAGTTATCGGTGGAGGGATTCAGATTGACAGAACACAAGCTAAGGACCCAGTCCAGGATTAATCAAATGTTCCCAGGAGGAAATGATGTTTGGGCTCAGAGGTGGCTCCGTGGGCCTCCATTTCTGTGCATTAAAAGGAAGAAAGGTGATGTGTTGGGAGGCAGGCTACCATATGAAGAGATGGATATTTACTATAATCTCTCAAGAGGATGAATAAATATTACCCTGGCCCCCCAAAATCACCATCTTATTCACCAGAATCTCTATTTAGTAACTTAAAAGTAGCACTGAAGGCAGACTTCTATATTCTGAATTAAAGAAAATGGGGTTTCTAAAAAAAAAAAAAATTGGGTTTCTTTCTCTCACATAGCTACAGTTTTGGAGGCAGGGCTGGCTGGCGTCTCTGAGACTTCCTTAGCCACTTTCACAAAGGGTGCAAGATGCCTGCTCCAGGCAGCAACTGTTGGGGTGTTTGCTATGGAGGCATATAAATATTTACTGCAAAAGAAATATAAATATGTTATTTATAGAATTCTATCTAATCCACTTCTCTAAAAAATGTTGCACCATAGATAGACGATGCTTAGAATGCATTGTCAGAGGAATCACGAATTGCAATAGCTTACGCATCCCCTCTAATCCCACTCTATGAATTTCACTTCAGGGGAAGGTGCATCAAGTCTCTCATGCTCCGAAACCTACTGCGGTCCTTACCCTGAGTCAGAACCGGAAGTGAAGGCAATGGCTAATTTCTTGAGAAAAAACATCAACCACATTAAGGCTTACATCAGTATGCATTCCTACTCCCAGCAGATAGTGTTTCCATATTCCTATAATAGAAGCAAAAGCAAAGACCATGAGGAACTGGTAAGTGTTACTTATTTTTTTTCATTAGCATTGCAAGAAATAAGATAATACCTAAGTCAAGAATCAAAAACTGTGGGGGGAAAATTTCTCCTTTGGAGGACAGTTGGGTAGATGCTTTATATTTTGGTCTACTCTACTGGGAGTCATCCTAGGTCAAGGTTCACTGAAGGAATGGAAAGAATGGATCGTACCCTGTGGACATGGACTTTAGTCTAGCAGATGGGTCCCTAAGAAAATGCCAGACACACTGCTTGAAGATCAGGGTTGAACCATTCCACATGGAGCTGATCTACATAGAAAGCCAAAAGAGCAAGGACAAGAGTCTCTGGAATTGTGGGTCTGCTTCATGATAACTAGCTTTGTACAAGGGCCTGACATAGATCAAGTCCTGGTACAACACTTACCAATTTGATATCGGCATTGGGAATTGTGTACACACTGACCTCTCTAACCCCCAGGGGCTGGTCCTATTAAAAGCACTTCCAATGTCAAGATTGGAGCAAGGGCCCCCCCCCACCTTTTTTTTTTTTTTTTTTTGGAATGTAGTAGATGATACAGGAAATTTGAAGAGGACTCACATAATCTGCTTGCCCTAACTATTTTTTGGTCCCAGCTGTTCTGTGTTTGGGTTGACAGCAAATGATGCAAGAGTTCTTGTTGGGTCGTGGATAGGATTGGCCAAACTCTTACCCCAGTTGCTTTCCAGACAATGGAAGTGTTATGGTGACTCTTGCACGAGATCTGATCTTTATGTAGTTGTTTGTTTCTTATTGACCCCTTTTGTTTTGGTTCTCTTTTATACTCCCTCTCTCTCCTTTTATTTTTTTTAATTTTTATTTATTTGTTTTAGGTATTGAAGTATCGTTGACATACAATGTTATATTAGTTTCAGGTGTACAACGTAGTGGTTCTACAATTCTATGCATTACCCTCACCACTAAGTGTAGTTACCATCCGTCACCATATAACATAATTATAATATTTTTTACTATATTCCCTATGCTATTTATTACATGACTTATTTATTTTATAATTGGGAGTTTATACCTCTTAATTCCCTTCACATATTTCATACATCCTCCCAAACTCTCCCCTCGGGCAACCACCAGTTTCTTATCTGTATTTATGATTTTGCATTCTTGTTTGTTCATTTGCTTTTTTTTTTTTTTAGATTCTACATATAAGTGAAATAATATATTTGCCTTTCTCTAACTTATATCACCTAGCATAGTACCCTCTAGGTCCATCCATCTTGTTGAAAATGGCAAGATCTCATTCTATTTTATGGCTGAATAATATTTCATTGCATATATATACCACATCTTCTTTATCTATTTGTCTATCAACAGGTACTTAAGTTGCTTCCATAACCTGGCTATTGTAAATGCTGCAGTAAACATAGGGGTCATCTTTTCTTTTCAAATGAGTGTTTTCATTTGCTTTGGGTAAATACCCATTAGTTAAATTACTGGATCACATGATATATCTATTTTTAATTTTTTGAGTAACCCCCCCTACTATTTTCCGTAGTGGTCTCACAAATCTGTGTTCCTATCAAATTATGTTCTGTCCACATCCATGCCAACATGTTATTTCTTGTATTTTTGATGATATCCATTCTGACAGGTATAAGGTGATATCTCATTGTGATTTTGATTTGCATTTCCCTGATGTTTGGTGATGGTCAGCATCTTTTTATGCATCCTTTTGCTGTCTGTATGCCTTCCTTGGAAAAATGTCTATTCAGATCCTCTGCCTATTTTTTATTTAGATTATTTGTGGATTTGGATTCTGTTTTGTTTTTGTTTTGTTGTTTTGGTGTTGATTTGTATGTTCTGGTTCTCTAACAAGAAGAAACTATAGCCACATTAGGTGCTAGCAGCTGATGATGACAAATAAAAGGTTATTTGCATTTTCTGAAAATAGCTCATTTAGAGAATAAATATACTTGATACTTGCAATTCTTCTTCTCAGTGGAAAACCTCTAAGGAAAGTTCCCTTATTGGTGTTATTTTGGAAGAAATGAAAGATTATTTATCATGATTTGGAGATAGAATTATTCTGATTTCCCTTATTTTTGGATTGCTGTTATCACAAGTGTTTGTTGAGCATTATTTTGTATAGAATATTGTATTTGGTGGACATTAAAAGAAGCATTAGGTGGACCCTGACCTTTTAGAGAACATGATATGGTTAGGAAGCTCAGCCATTAGCAAATGCTATAAATAGCTATATTCTAAGTGCAGTAACTACTAAATAAGTGGCGCAGATGGTAGACCTCAGTTCTGACTGGGATATCAAGGAGCGGCCTCATTCACTGACTTAGAAGGAAATGCTAGATAAGCTAGGGGATAAAGTCCCTGTCCTTGAGGAATTTATCATCTATTAAGGGGTGATACACTGTAAAGAAAAAGACAATAAAGGGCTACTGACATCGAAAAACAGATACATTTTTAGCCAGAAATGGAAAGATAGGAATTCTAGAGGCATACAGGAAAGGGAGGACATTCAATGCTGAGGAAATGTGTTGCCCACAGGAAGTGTGTTCAGGTTACTGAATGAAAGTAGAGGGTGACACCACCAGAAAGTAGACGTGGTCTGCTTGTTTAAATGTTGGAATAAATGTGTATCTTATTCTGTAGACAAGGGGGTTCCATTAAAATTTTTTTGAACAAAGGAATGCTACAACTTCATAGGCACTGATACTCCTCTGGGTTATCCAAGAGAGTCACAGTGAATACTAACATCAACCTCATAAGAGATCTGGATAAGCTAGAAGCAAATGTAGTGGGACAAGGGATTTATTTATTAGCCTGCCCCATACTGGGCACATAATCCCTTTTACCTGATGAGTCTTTAGGAGTTATTAGACATTTTGCACAAGAAGACAATAATAGCTTGTGAGAAGGAAATGATCTACGCATTAGGTATATGTAGTATTTAGAGAAGTCGCATTTAAAGTTTGGTGATAATTTTAGGGTGTCTGGGTGGCTCAGTCAGTTAAGCATACAACTCTTGATTTTGGCTCAGGTCATAATCTCAGCGTAGATCTCATGATCTCATGACCTCAGGTTGTCATATTGAGCCCATTGTCAGGCTCTACACTCAGCGCTGAGTCTGCTCCAGGATTCTCTCTCTCCCTCTGCTCCTACCCCTGCCAAACAAGCAAACAAACAAACACATTAATTAGTTAATTTAATTTAATTCTATAAAAAATAAATAATGTTTGATGATAATTTTTTGTAGGATTAGGGTAACTCCAGGCTGTTTGCCTTGAAATACAGTTATACTTCATTTTATATGATAAATGAACTCCTGAAGCCAAAAAAGCACGTGAGAATTATTTTTCCTTCAAGTTAAATAAAATTTTCAATGTGTTGGAAGAGTCTATGTCTAAATCTATGTCTAAGTGTAAGCCACCCAATTGTGATTTCCATAAAGCAAAAAATATTTACTTTTTTTTAAAGATTCTATTTATTTATTCATGAGAGACAGAGAGAGAGAGAGAGAGAGAGAGAGAGAGAGAGAGAGAGAGAGGCAGAGACAAAGGGAGAGGGAGAAGCAGGCTCCATGCAGGGAGCCTTATGTGGGACTTGATCCTGGGTCTCCAGGATCACGCCCTGGGCCGAAGGCAGGCACTAAACCACTGAGCCACCCAGGGATCCCCAAAAATATTTATTTTAAAGTTTATTTATTCTTCTAAATATGTATATTTTTCCTTTTCGTCCTAGCTCTATTGACCTATAATTGATGTATAGCATTATAGAAGTTTAAGGCATACAAGGTGATGAGTTGATACACTTATACACTGTAAAATGATTACCACAATAAACTTAGTTAATACCTCCATCACCTTACATAACTACAACTTTTTCTTTTGTTGTAAGAACATTTAAAATCTACTCTCTTAGCAATTTTCGTGTATATAAAATAGTACTGTTAACTATAGTCACTGTGCTATGTATTAGATCTCCAGAACTTATTTGTCTTACAATTGAAAACGTATATCCTGTGATCAACATCTCCGCATTTCATTCACACCCCAAGCCCCTGGCAACCGCCATTCTACTTTCTATTTCTTTCTGTACATAATTTGATTCAATTAATAAATAATGGTTTTATTAAGAACTTCTACTTGTCCTGCTTTGAAGCTGCACATGAACTGAAATTCCATATTCTATTGATTTCAGTCCCTAGTGGCCAGTGAAGCAGTCCGGGCTATTGAAAATACTAATAAAAATACCAGATATACTCATGGCAGTGGTTCAGAAAGTTTATGTAAGTATTTCTTCTTAAGATCGTGGAGAATTGTGAGGTGCTAAAGAAATCCATGTGTCTGGTTTTTCTGTATGGGTTTAATTTTTCTAAATGGACTAAACAAGATCACATGTAAAATAGTTGTATTATAACAATTAGAAATGGAGGCATGATAGCTATGAGAGCACTGAACAAGGCTATATTAATAAATAGATACACTCAAAAGAAGCCAAAATGATATTTAAGATGTCACGTTCATTACTATAGAGCAGAGATCATAGAATTGGCATCACACTAGTTGAGTGAAGCAGGAAAGGTCATAAAGGGTCAAAAGAATGTGCAAGATATCCAGGGTCCCCATGCAAAGTTGTGCGGGTTGAACACGATACAAATCCAGGGAACACTATTTCCATTAGATGCATTAGAGTGACAGGCTGTGCCCACTAAAGCACACTATATAGTGAAATGTCTTTTGCTTGTATCGCACTGACAACAGCTTGTATATGGCAAACTCTTAAGAAATATTTTCAAATTTAATTTCTACTGGCAGATATTTATCAAGGGATCCTCTTTTGCTTACATTGTGATGGAAGACGATAATTTTTCTCTTTTGAAGCTGGAGGAGGAGGTGGCAAAAGAGGTTGCATATTTATAGAAAATAAACATGCAACCTGGTGTCAGCAAACTATGACCCACAGGCCAAATTCAGCCCACTGGTTTGTTTTTGTATAGCTTGTGAGATAAGAATAGTTTTACCATTTTTAAACGATTTTATTTATCTATTTATTTATTTATTTTAAAGAAAAAGAAAGGGAGTGCAAGTGTGGGGAGGGGCAGAGGGAGAGAGAGAATCCCAAGTAGACTCTGCACCTAGTGCGGAGCCAGATGGATCTCACGACCCTGAGATCATGACCTAAGCAGAAATCAAAAGTCCATCGCTTAACCAACTGAGCCACCCAGACACCCTCGTTTTTCTATTTTTTTAAAAGGTTGAAAAAAGATTTTGTGACGTGAAAATTCTATGAAATTAAAATTTCAGTATCTAAAAATAAAGTCTTATTTGAACACAGCCACATCCATTTATTTATGTGTTGTCTATGAGAGCTTTCACAATAGTAGAGTCAAGTGGTTGTGACATACTTTGTGGCCCAGAAAGCCTAAAATACTTATTATATGGTCCTTTGGAGAAAAAGTTTGCCAATCTCTGATGTCAACAATGAAATAGTCAAATATAGTATAATTCCATTGAGAAGTGAAGACAATAAAATAGACCTAAGGGTTTGTGAATGACTGTAGGAGAGAGGGGCTACTTAGTGAAAGTGGCCTAGGAGCTGTCTCTCTGTAGGTGACACTTCTGGGAGACCTACCTGATAAGTGTCTGCCAAACGGTGCTATAGGAGGAGAACCAGGGAGAGAAAACGGCTTGTGAAAAGGCCCTGAGACAATGTTCAAAGCCCCGAAGTTTTCTTTAACAAATGTGATCTACAGCGGTATAAAAACACATTCATCTTAATAATCGCATTCATATTATTTTCAATTAATTGCTTAAGCACCAGATGCCCTATTTATAGAAAGTCTAGAATCTTCCTCTTCCCCCTCAACTACCCCAAAATATCTCAGAACAAAGTGGGGCCAGCTTGGCCCACGTGAGATCTCTGTCACTTGGTCTCACTGGCCCACTGCTGCCTTGCTGACTCAGGTTCTTGCTCTATCAGAGAGGGACCCCACAGCTCTCTTTCACAATTTAGAACTTTCTTGATTTTAATCCTCTCCTCTACCATTGTTCCCCAAAGCATAAACACAGCATCTCAGGGCTGCAAGGAGCTTACAAAGCAACTTTCTGGTGTGATGAAATCAGTCTATTTCTACACATTCATTCATTCAGTATACATCTATGGGAATCTGTTCATAAGTATAAGAAAGTGGCTGGAAGAAGAAATGACATATATTGATGGTGGTTGTCAGAAATAGTTGCTGAATAACTCATTTAATCCAATGCTGATGGATGTTTTCCAGTATTATAAACAAGGCTTTGATAGACACCTTTGTAGTTAACGCAAGTATAGGTAATAGAAAGAGGCAAAAATGATCACTTTGAATGTTATATGATTGTTTACCTGGAAAACAGTAGAAATCAACCAAAAATATTAGTGACAATCAAAAGTTGAGTAACGTGGCTGACTATGAACAAAATATACAGAAATCTAAAGCTCTCTTATATGCCAAAAATAATCAGGTAGAAAGTAAAATGGGAAAAAGATCCTACTGCCCCTCTATATGTACATATATACACATTGCACACATATATACCAAAGATACATATATGTGGATTCATTGTTAAATGTATGTGTGTACACACGCAAATCTATCCATATATTTATATGAGAAATCTAGAAAATTTTACTGATATACATGAAAGAAGATAGATAAAAGGAGAAACCTATCATGTTTTTGAGCAGAAAAGCAATATAAAAATGTGTGAGTTGTTCTATGTTAATCTGTATATTTAATACAATCCCAATGAACAGTTTTGAATTTATTTTGAAAGAATAAATTTGATAGAAGAGCTTGTAAAATTTTGAAAAATGAGACTAATAAGAGAGAATTTGTCCCAATCAGATACTAAGGCACATTATAAACTTACAGTAATTAAGACTATGGAACTGAGCCAGGAAAAGGCATTCAACAGAAAGGAATGGTGAGAACAGAAAGACACTTAAGTATCTAAGGGCATCTAGTATCTCTTAAAAGAGGCATTTCTAAGAATGTTATTCAATTGAATACAGTTGGAAAACCTGACAACTTACTTAGAAAAAGAAATTGATTTACTGATCTATATTTCTCTAAAATAAATTCCAGATAGACAAAAATTTTTTAAAATAAACACTCTGCCATAAATCAGGTTGAAAGCTAAATAACCAAATAAGAAAAAAATTCACATATTACACAAGGCTAATAACTCTAATGTTGCATCAATTGAGTAGAAAAATGAGCAAGGACAACTGATAAAAAAATATAAAGATGGACAATAAATATACCAAATAAAATGTTCAACTCAGTGGTAATCAAAGAAACAAAATAGAATGATTCAATATGATTTTTCACCCATAAAATTGTCAGATGCATAATGCATAATTCCTGTGGATGATATGGGAGAGGGAATTAGGCATATTTCTACCCCGCCAATATGGAAATGTAAATTGGTTCAATTTTTTTGGAGGTTATTTGGCAACTTGTGGCATAATTGTAAAAAGTACATACTCTTAGGCTAATGAATCTACTTCTAGGAAAGAATATTCCAAGGAACCAGTAATTAGTAAAACCAAGAGAGGTCATTATAAAGTTGTTTATATTATTTAGAAATTAGAAAAAAATCTAAAGGTCTTCAAGTAAATAATTATTGAACTGAACTGTATGCAGCTTTACAATGTAGTGCTATGTGATCATGAAAAATTTGAAGTCGTTGATACATAGAGCTGGTCACATAGATTATGTTTAGAAATATTACAAAATGTGATGTGATGAGCACTGGGTGTTATACACCACCGATATTGAACATAATCGTTGAACACTACCTCTGAGACTAATGATGGCTAATTGAATTTAAATTAAAAAAGAAATATTAAAAAACGGCATGTGTAGGATGACCTTATTTACGAAGGGAAAAATGAAGTATGTTAAAGCATGCATTGAGAAAAAAAAAAAGCACTAAAATGTTAATGGTGATTATTACTTCTTGGCAGATAGATGGGTTATTTTTATTTTCTTCCTTAACCTGTTTTTCTTCAATCTCCATTTTCTACCAAGAACTTAGATTACATAATAATCAGAAAAGTGCAGAGCTATTTTTAGGGAAAAAAGATCCATTTTGTAAGTTAACTTGAAACACCTGTATTTCAATGAATAATTTTTTTTCTTTCTTTCTTTCTTTCTTTCTTTCTTTCTTTCTTTCTTTCTTTCTTTTTTTCTTTTCTTTTTTTTCTTTTTTTTTTTTTTTTTTTTGTAGATCTAGCTCCTGGAGGTTCAGATGACTGGATCTATGACTTGGGCATAAAATACTCGTTTACGATTGAACTTCGAGATACAGGCAGATATGGATTCTTGCTGCCAGAGCGTTTCATCAAACCCACTTGTGCAGAAGCTCTCGCAGCTATCTCTGAAATAGCTGGGCATGTCATCAGGAATGTTTAATGCCCTTGATTCTTCCACTCTTCTTCCATATTTTGATTCACTGGCTCCCACAACCCCAAATCACTGTAGGTGCTCTAAAGTTTTATCAGTAGTTTTGAGAAAAGAGTTTCCTCTTCCTTGGTTTTGCAAAAGAACAAGATAAATGCTACCTTAAAATTAAGGCGGGGAAAAAAATAAATAAATAAAAATTTTAAAAAAATCAAGGCGGGAAGGGGCTCACATTTCTCTTTTCTAAAAAAAAAAAAAAATGTGTAAGAGGCTGGATACGAATTTGGATGCAGGATGTCTGACTACCCACCTCAAGCGACGTGAGCAACTAGGTTCTTGCAGACCCTGGGACCCCAAGGGGAAAGGTGGCTGGAAGCGCATCAAACATCTCTGCTCCAGTTTCCATGGGCTGCTTGCGCCTCTCCAAACGCCACCGCGTCCCCCTGGCTCCCCCGTTGCTAGGCAACCGCCCAGCCCGCCGGGCAGGGTCAGACCAGGACACCCCCCCCCCCCGCGCCCCGTCACTGCTCAGTGCACATTTTCCGCGCAAATGAACGAACGGCTGTAGTTATTTGCAACAACAGGTGCGCGGCATCGCCAACAGCTGTGGACTGTAAGAAATCAAGCAATAAAAGGAGGAAACGCTTGCTCCCCGCTTCACTTTCCCGTGGAAATTTTGGCTCTTCCCGGCTCTGGCCTTCCCCCCCTCCGCCCGCCCGCAGGCTCCGCGGCCAAGCCCAGAAAGCCCAGACTCGAGGATTCCTACCGCGCTCCGCCCCCCCTCCCCCGGCGCCGCCGCACGTGCCGACGTTACGCACGGGGGGGCGTGTCCTCCGAGGGGGCGGGGCCTGCGCGCTGACGACTAATCTGGCGGCCGGAAGCGGTCCGCTGGGGAATCAGGGCAAACACTTGACTTCCGGCGGCCTTTCGAGTGGGTCCTCCCGGCGGCCTGGTCGTGTTTTCGTTGCCTTTTCGGACCCTCCGCAGCGGCTCCTCGTCGTCTCTCGTCCTCCGGCTCAGGCTCGCCCGACCCTGGCGAGGCGGCGGGCGGGTTCTGCTTCTCAGCCGCCCCGGGGGCCCCTCGCCAGCGAAGGGCCGGTTCCCGGGAGCCGCGCGCGCACCTCCTTCTCCTGGTCGTCGTCTCCCCGGGGCCCGGCGCGGGGACAGAGAGTCGCCTCCCCCGCTCCTCGGAGCGGTGGCGGCGGGAGCGCCTCCGGATTGAGCTTGCGACGGGAGTCCGGGGAGGAGGAGGTAAGCTTGAAGTCGGGGACTTGGTGTGGGTACCGGGCGGGGGGGGGGGCGGGGGGTCCTCCCCCTCCCCCTCCCTCCAGCGCCCTCGGGTCACGCCGGGATGTTGAGCCCTCTTGGAGCATCCCCCCCGCAACTCAGCAGTAGCTGCCTGGGTTCAGGCTTCGTTTCTCGCTGTCGCTGTCATGCCGACGGGTGGATGCAGACAAAGACTGTGTGTGTGTGTGTGTGTGTTGGGAGGGGGGGGGTCCCCTCCCCTTTGCGGGCTTTGCGCCCTATTCGCGTTTGTTTGCGCTGCAAGGGGTTGGGTGCTGGTGGGTGGGGTCGGTGGGCAGGAACACGGTCTTAGCTGCAGAGGCTCCCTCTTCACGCCTCGCAGGCCTGTTAGGAGAAATTGGCCCCTTGCTGTCGGTTGCATTTGGTCTTTTTGCTTATTTCCCCGGCAGTGATGGTTGATCGGAACGACTCGGGTCCCGGAGGTCGAGGAGGGCTAGCATGGTTGCTTTTGGCAACCCCCTTGTGGGAAGCGGAGGAAGGTGGCGTGAAAGGAGAGGGGGTCAGCTGTTGAGCATCGTCTCTTCCTCCCTGGGTTCAAACAGCCTAACGTGGGCTGCGGGGGGTGGGGGGTGGGGGGGGAGATCCGACGTCGATATCGCTTGAATGACACCGGCAGGGTCTTGCGCCCTAACACGCTGTTTTCGGTTATGTCGTGAAGTTCTTAGAGCATCCGAGCCGCTCTGAAAATGGGTAGGCCCACAGTACTAGCCCTTCAGGTCTTCGGGTTTCGGGAAGAACTAAAAGTCTGGAAAGTATCTTCACACCTCAGCTTTTGCAAGACCCTGCTGCCGTCTCATCTGAACGTTCACGCAGTTACGAGCCGTGCCACGTGTGTATGGTGCCAGTCAGCGGAGTCTAGTTTTGTGATATTCTTTTTTTTTTTTTTTAAGATTTTATTTATTTATTCATGAGAATACACAGAAAAGAGAGAGAGAGAGACAGAGGGAGAAGCAGGCTCCAGGCAGGGAGCCCGACGCGGGACTCGATCCAGGGACTCCAGGATCAGGCCCTGGGCTGAAGGCGGCGCTAAACCGCTGAGCCACCCAAGCTGCCCTAGTTTTGTGATATTTAGAATTACTGGCTTTAGTGCCCAAAACGACAGTACTTCCCCCCCCCCCCCAAGAGTTTTGTGGGCAGATCTGTAGGTTTTCAAATAACTTCCACCTCCTTAATAAAAATAATTTAGGTTGTAAGGTGACAGTTTAAACAAGAGACTTAGAGCGTTGATGCAAGTATGTAGCAATTTGTGTCGGTAAAAAAACAGTTGCACCGTGAAGCTTACTTAGACTTTTCCTGTGTGGACCTGGTGAGATCCAGTTTTACCAAATGCACGCCTCTTACTGGCTTGCTAATACTTGCTGATTCAAAAATGAATGTTGATTGCATATTTAAGATATGCAGATCAATGTACGTATCGGTAAGTTAATACTAAAATCCATCAAGAGGATGCTATTTTCACTTCTCTACAAGTTGTTAGTTTTTATTACAGTATGCACTGGCAGTTATATATAGAGCAAAGAGCAAAATTGTGTAATTTACATTTATTGGAAGACTTGGTTTTCGGTGCGGCTTTTTAGTCTTGGCTGCTGCCTCCTCCAGCCCCTGTCCCTTTCATGTAGAGTTGGAGCTCTTTTAGTAGATACTTAGTAACAGTTAAAAGTTAACTGATGTTGCTATTTAAAGCATCTTTATTCTTTTCGGGGTAGTGTGTAGGTTACAGTTCTGTTTATTTCACTTTATAGTGGCTGCTGGCATTGGCTATTTTCTAGTTTATAGTCTTTCTAACAAATTATTTTTTCTATCGTTCTATGTGCAGTCATTCATGGTATTGCCTTGCGCGTAGTGGTATAGTCAATTTAGTTCTGTTAATTCTGTTTGGAATTCAATTTGGAGTTGTTTTAGTCTGTCTATATGTAAGTAACCTGGAAGACTGTTGTAGAAAGTTATTTTTTAAAAAATTCTACCAGACTATGCATCAAATAAGCTTAATTTTTTTCTTTCAAAAATATGAAGCATAAATAGGAAGAGGCTTTATTTTTTAACACAAACCTTTTACCTTTAGAACTTCAGTGGGTAAGAATTTATTCTACTTTACAGCGTATTTATGTAGTTTTAATTGTTTAATGATTTGACAGTTTTCTTAATATTATGCCGCAGCTTATCCAGATCAAAACGATTTATGCTTTCATTTGTGCTAGGGGAAGATGAGGCCTCAAAAAGATGTGATTATGGATTAAAATGAGAATATTAGAGTTGATATGTTTTATTAGGAAGATTATAGTAATTAGGTTTCAGGAATAATTGATCATTTAAAAAGAGGCTTCTGTATGTTTCCTGTTAGCCATATATATTTATAGTGTGTAGCTTTTAGTACATTGTGATAAAAGTCTGGGGGTCTCATGACCTCCTTTTGTTGTATTTTCAAAAATTTAAACTCTTATGCCCCCTGTTTTTCTTTTCTCAGTTGAAAAGATATCGTTAGAACCTTGATATCTATTTACTCTACAAGTAGAAGGGAGAAATAGGACAGTAACTCCATAGACTTTCACGTGTGATACTTGGGCTTTGATAATGATGGTATTTGGGAAAGACATAATGATGTGGGTGAAAGTATGTTGACAATTTGAAATCAAAGATTAATTTGAAAACAAAACTGGGGGGAAAAGATTTAAAGTCTCTAAGAGAAGGAAGACTTTAATATTTACATTTTTATTTTATTGTTCCTAAGTTTTCTCACATACTTTGAAGCATTTGCTTATTGAAGTCTGTTCAGATATTAATTGGAAAAGGTTTTTCTCTCCTCATTTGAATCTATATTTTATTCGATTGTGGTATTTATTTGCCTTTGAGGACCCAAATTTTTAGATTGAAAATTCTAATTAAGTTCATTGGTAGCATACTTTTAAATTAAGTAAATAAAACAAATAAATCAAAGTAAATGCTTTCCTGATATATTGTAGATTGTATATATTTAGACAAATAGGTTTGAAATAATTTTTTGTATTCTTTATAAGCATAAAGCATTTTATATAGGTCAGTCATTAGTATTTCAGTAATAATATTTCTAAAACTTATTGTTGACTACTGATAGAGTTCCTAGGTAGGTGATCAGAATTCCTCTTCCCTTTCAATTAGAAGATTTTAAGTCCTACTTTTTCCCTTTTGCCACAGATTTTTTTTTTCCTGTCTACGACCTCTCTAATATAGACTTGGTACTCGAAGTCAGTGCAATTTTAGGAGGAAGTCTGACACTGTTGGATGCTGAGAATATGACTTTTACTTCTTTGCTGTTTTTCCTTAAATTGGAGGAAGACTCAACAGTAGCTAAAAGTAAAGTTCCAGTGATAATAACTGTGTAGGTGAATCTTGAGTAGTTCTTGCTGTCACTGTTACAAGCAACTTTGTCTCTGTGGGAAGATACTTTTTTTTTGTGGCAGTGATACATACAAGGAGGGGTATAAGATTCCATCATCAGTTCTCACTTGTTTGTCTTTGACAGCAGTCCAGACCTTTTGAAATCTTGAAAGTTTATGTTAGTGATCCAGGTTTGGAGAGAAGCCATGCCATGGTTTTCAGGGTAGGCCTGGGGAGCAGTGGAGTACTGATCCAAGCAACAGGTTATAGAGCAGAATGAGAAACAGTTAATATCTGGAGCCCTCAGAAAACAAGAAAGGAGATGCTAGATGACCAGTGTTTCATGTATAATAGCTGTTGTTGTAATTATGGAAAGCACTACCACTAACTTTTTTGAGGAGGGTGTGTTGGGAGTGGTGGCATGCTGGGGAGCAGAACGATTTCCATTGATAGTGGAGGGAAATATGTAAGGTTAGTTAAGGTCAGTCTTCTTGAGGCAGCATGGGAAGATGGTGTGCCTGTTTGCCACGTTCTAAATAACTAATAATAGCTAATAAGGAATTTTTAGAACTCATTCAATTTTAAGTTTATTAATAGATGTTTAAAAAATTGAATTAGTGAATGATGATTACAGTGTACATCAGTATATTAATATATATAGCAACATAATGAAACTTTGAACATTTGTTTTTGTTCTAAACTACCCATTTTTTGTGATATAGTCACTTTTTATTGACTCAGATATAAATTGTAAAAAAGTGGTTTTCTCAGTTAATTAAAGCTCTACATTTTCTAGATCTTTTTCCAGTTCCATTTATTTTGGATTTCCTATAAAGAATTTTTCAGTTCTGTCAAACAAATGGACATATGAAATTTTACCACATTTTAGTCTGTAAATTCACTTTTGGGCTGAGAATGAAATCAATAATAATACTAATAATACTAACTTATAATAGTAACTGCTGTGTGTAGAGTTGGCTGTGTAGTTCCTTATTTGGAGAACAGTTGATAAATATGTGGTTTTATGTTGCAACAAATTCTTACTCATTAATGTGACTAATTAATGACTAATTTTTACACTAATTTTAAAAAATTTGTAAGTTCTCTTTCAACTTCTTTGAATCACTAAAAATTAATTGCTAAAATGGTGGTATTTTATATTAAAAAATAAGAATACACATTTTTTTCTCAGTTTAAAACTGCCATATTATATCATTTCCTTTTTTCCTCTTGGTTCATTATCTTTGTTTACTTATAAAATGTCCTTACTCTTAGGATTCTTTTAAAAATGTGACCTTAAAAGAAGTATCTAATTAAACCAAATGTCGTTTATAATATTATTAAACTTTTGATTTGGTACTATCAAGACTTAATTTCCTTTCAAGTGGTATATCTTTACTTTGAAACTACATTAAAGAGCTTTTTGAATTTGTGAACTTTATGGAGACCAGTTCTATATCAAATGGAACTTTTACTTCTTTAGCTATCATTCATTCTAGTAACTTTTGACTATTGATAAGATTTCAACTAATTGGATTATGTGAAATGTGATATGGTGTAGTGTTGGTTTTTTTTTTCTTTAGTTAGGCAATTCCTGCTCAGTTCCCGCAGTTATGTACTAATTTGTTCTAGATCTAGAATTTAATGTTTTGTTTTTTTTTCTAGCATATATCCTATTACTGTTACCTGATGTTTTCCTTTCCAGTTGAATCACCTGATTATATACTTGGATATATTGTGTTACGGTTTTAGTTTTAAATGTTTTATTTACTTTTGTAAAATATTTTTACAGTTTGTCTTTCTTGTTTCTAATAATGGTAAGATAGCCTGTTCGTCACTTTTAGCATCTTTGACTTTTATGTAAGTGTAGCATAAATTATAGAAACATCTTGAGCTCTAGTTCTATAGCCTATTATAGGCTGTATAGTCCTATTTTGAAAGAAAGTCATTTTATCAACATTGAATTTTCTTTATATTATTGGAAAATTAATAAATATCCTTGATTAGACTGTTCTTTTTTAAGCTCTGTTAAGATGAAAAAAAATTTAAATAGTTTGCACTTTTCTACTAAGCTGATTTTTAGAATATACCTAATGTCACAAACCGTATAAAGCATAATATCTATCAATAAAATTCTTGCCTGATTTTATTTTCCCATTCTGTTTGACATGGCTTTCTTTTCCAATTAACTACCTTATGGAGGATGATAGCACAACTTTTCCTTAAAAGATAGTTAACTAAATTTTGAAAGTTTTATAAGTAACTTAGAAACTAAACATTTTATAGTTTGTTTTCTGAGGTTGAATGTGCTTTGAAAACTGTGAGTAGAATCTTATTCCTTTACTCTGCAGAAGAGTTAGGATTCTAGGCAACAGATTTCAAACTTGTTATAAGTTCACTAATGTGTGGGTTCGAAGATACCTTCTGTTTACCTGTGACCTCTCCTATGCCTTTTTTCTCCTGAGAAAAATTCCCCATAATTTTTTAGTGTTATCTATAGCTTTATCTACATATAAGTTATGGGCAGTTAATTTAAAACTGAAGAATTTTACAGTTTTGCCTCTCTCTTTTTTGGTTAAAGTAGTACAAAATGTCAAAAATTAGAAGGAAGGTCACAGTGGAAAATACCAAGACCATATCTGATAGCACATCCCGAAGACCCAGTGTATTTGAGAGGCTTGGACCCAGCACTGGCAGTACAGCAGAGGTGAGTTGTCACTAGAACAGTCACAGGGGTTATCTTGTAATCCTGTTCTTGAATACTGATTTGTATCGTAAAAGTGAACAGGTTGTTGTATTGTAGGAATGTTCAGTAAATTTTTAAAACTGAGTTTCATAAAGGAGGAGTGAAAAGAATTGTTATGTTTTTCTTTTCCTGATGTTTTTATTGTTTGGGGAATAATGTATCTCAGGGTAGCTGGAATTTTGGTAGCATTTGTTTTAATTTTGTCCCACTGGCATCTTTTTTCTAGAAATAAATATGAAATTTACATAGTAATATCTGTCTCTTAGACACAGTGCCGTAACTGGTTGAAGACTGGCAACTGCCTCTATGGAAACACTTGTAGATTCGTACATGGCCCTTCACCCCGTGGTAAAGGTTATAGCAGCAATTATAGAAGGTAAATTAAGAACTTTGAATTGTTCATATACTATTAGAAGATGATTTGTAATTTATCTAGTATAAAAATCTGAAATACAAGCATATATTTGATCAGATTTTCTCTTTTGGTGGTGGTCTTATCAATAGTCAAAGATCAATAAGATCTTTTTAGTTGTTAATTTCAAGATTAATAAAATGTATGCTTTAAAACTATTTGCTCAATATTTACTGGTTTTGCCAATAGATTTTTTAAATAATATATGTATGACTTACTTCGCCCTACTCCTAGTTACGTACTAAAATGGTTTAAGATTGCAGAACATCATAGATTATTTTTACTGAGGAAAGACCGTTTTTAACCCTTAAAATTTAACAAGGATATAGTTTTAGCTTTTTAAGATGTTTTAAATTCAAATCTAAATGACATACGACATTCTGCTGCAAGCTCTGTACATTAAAATGCATTTGCCAAATCCCTTATCATAATGTACTAATGTAAATGAAAATATATACTTGCTTACACATGGATAAAGGTACTACTTCCTATTTAAGACATCTTTTTGCCTTTAATAAAGGCAAAGCTAAATGAAAATCTCCTAATAAAGACCTTTTATTTTCCTTTCAGTTCAGTTCATGATGATTGTGTTATGGTATTTAAGTATGTAATATATGTAAAGGTTGTCACAAAAACAGTTTAAAGTTGATTGGTAAACAAATAGTTAACCAGTTCCTATAATTGGATGTGCTGATGGCTTTGGTTATACCAACAGTATAAAAACTGAACAGTAGCATTTGTAGATTTTTTTTTTAAATGGGTGAGTGTGTGTGTGTGTATATAAATTTTGAAGCTTAATGGAATTTAAAACTCAAACCCTTAACTGACTTCTTGTTCAATTAAACGTACATTTTAGTTTACTTGTGATGCTGTGAATACTCAGTTTTATTGTATTTAGATTGTCATCCTTGCCTTCTGTTAATGTGGGAAAACCAATTCTTACATATGTTTAATTATCTGTACAAATATACACCTAGATAGTCTTTCAACAATTTTAATGTTTTGTTCATATTATTACCACACTTTTAATACATGCCTAATTCATCTCTGAAGTTTATTGTTAACTGACACAGAATTTTTATGCAAGAGGTAATTTTGAGGAAAATGGTCAGAGAATTTGTCTAAGATGGGAAAAAATAGTGTCATTGCCAGACTTAGAATAAAGGATTTTTTTTGTTATTTTGTACATGTTTTTCCATTCGATAACCCCCTTTGGATTTGTCTTTTTTTCCTTTTTTTATAGGGAAGAAAATACGGTTCATAATGTGATTCAGAGATGGAAAGAAAAGCAGTGTAATTCAGAAATGATTAGTCACAAGATTATTTATTAAGCATTCATTGTATGTAGAGCACTCTGTTAGGAGCTGCTTAGGATAGAAACAAGTTCTTAATAAGTTGTCTTATTACATAAAGGAAACCAGGGCACATAAGATTAACTTGTATATCATAATTATAATTTAAAGTATTTAAGTACTGGTTTTTAATAAGATCCACTTTCAAGATCAGATTTAACTGTTTAAACATTTATATATTCCTATAAAATGTACATACAAATGTTAATGAGATCCTTTAAAGTGAGTTAACTGAAATTATATCTTCATTATGTGACTTGTATTGATTGATACAAGAATTGATTTGATTGATAACTATTACTTGAAATAGATGTAAATGTTTATGGGATTGTTTCTATCTTTAAAAAAATACTCACACAGTGTATTTTGGTCGCCAGTGAGGGACCTACCATTTTTTTAACTTCTATTGCCCTTTTTAAAAAAGCTCCTCTAGGAATATTTTTTAAAGGCGGTGTGTTTTCCATATCTGCTTTGTTTTCTCACTTAACAATAGTGTAAAAATAATTGGGAGCCATTTGTCACATTTTCAGTATGAATTATGAAGGCTTACCAGGGTTGAACATAACTATGTATGATTTTCCTTGATTAAAAAGAAATCCACTGCCTAAACCTTGTTTTGAATCCTTTAATTATTTTCTATTCTGAAATAATTTCAAATTTAAAAAAAAGTTATAAGAATAACATAAAACTCCTATATGTCCTGTGATTATTAAGATGGATAATTTTCAGTTGTTGATGTTGCATCCAGCCACATATATGTATGCATGATAATACTGTTGCCCCTTATTAATTTTGCAACATCGTGGTTTAAAACTTTATCTTCCTACTTTTTACTTTCAAATATAAGTAGTACATTTATGTGATTTTTAGAAAAACAAATGAAGCTGTTAATTACAAATTCCTTTTTCTTGGTTCACATACAGTTTCTTACTCATATCACCAGTACCTGCCACCCCATGGAATTTTATTGTATACATTTCTGATTGTTATGGGGAGAACACTTGTAAGTTATGCTCATATTTTTTATATATTAATATTTAAGCTGAAGCAAATTAATTGTTTTTCTGAACATTAGGAGCCATGGACAGAAAAATTTTATTGAGATTCATGAGGTATTTCTGTAAATACATTCTTATAAATGTTATATAAATATAGATTTTTGTTTTGTTTTGTTTTTTGTTTTGTTTTTGTTTTTTGGTTCAAAGGTCACCAGAAAGACCTACAGGGGATCTTAGAGAAAGAATGAAGAACAAGCGCCAAGATGTGGACACTGAGTCCCAGAAACGAAATACAGAGGAGTCATCCTCACCTGTTAGGGTAGGAATGAATTTCCCAAAACAAAGTTAAATTTCAGTAATGACTTATTATATTTGTTCCATAATATTATGTTGTGTGCTAAATATATGGTAGATGTGAATAATACCACATTATAATGTTTATATGGATAGTGTAATTTAGGGGGGAAAAAAGTCCTCTGGGAAAACTCCTCTAATTCTCTGAATCAGTTCTTGGTGGTAATTAAGATGGAGGGAATTGGTTAGTGGAGCTTAAGTTCAACTTCATAGGATTTCTGGATCTTGATGGGCATCATAACTATCTAAAAGTATTCTTAAATCTTCAGAATTCAGCCAGCCATCATATCCTGCTTGTTCCAAGAAAGGTTAAAGTGGATTATAGTAGGACACTTAGAAATTAAAACAATGAAAGCAAGGCATGGTGTTGACAAAAACTGAACCAGAGAATTTAGGTGAAGGAAGGCACATGTGACCACAAAGTTTAATGGTGGGTTTCCTGACAGTGACGCCAAGAGAGAAATCTTAATTTATGATGTAGCTTATTGAATAAAAGAAAACGTCAGTGTTTCATACGTGGAAATCTCATCCTGAGCTTTTTTTTTTTTTTTTTTTCCAAGAAACTGACCACCATCCCTAGACGGCCACTATGTCACTATAGATTTGTCTGTTCTGAATATTTCATATAAGTGGAGTCGTGCAGTATGTGATTTTGTTTTTGATTTGTCTTTCACGTGCCATAGTGTTTTCAAGGTTTATGAAAAATTATAGGATATATCAATATTCTGTTCCTTGTTTTTGCTAAATAATATTCCATTAATACATCACATTTTATTTATCAGTTCATTAATTAATGAACATTTGGGCTGTTCCAGATTTAGCTTTTATGTATCATGCTGCTGTGAACATCCTGAATAGTTTTTTGAGTGACTTGTTTTCATTTCTTTGGGGTTTATATCTAGGAGGAGAATTGGCTGAGTGATATACTAATTCTGTGTTTAATTTTTTGAGAAACTGCTAGATTGTTTTCCAAAGCAATTGCACCATATTACATTCCTGCCAGCAATAAGATTTCCAATTCTGTCTTTGTCAGTGTTTGCTATTACAAACTCTTTGATTAGAATCCTCTTAATGAGTGTGAAGTGGTAATCTCATTGTAGTTTTTGCATTTCCCTGATGGCTAATGATACTGAACATCAGTAATATTGAACAATAAGATGTGCTTATTGGCCATCTGTGTATTTTCTCTAGAGACATGTCTTTTTCAGATCTTTGCCCCTTTTTAAATTTGGGTTGTCTTTATTGTTGATTTGTAAGAACTTTCTATATATTTTAGATACAAATTCCTTATTTATGATTTGCAAAATTTTTCTTCTATCCTGTGGATTATCTTTTTATGTTCTTGATGATGTCCTTTACAGCACAGATATTTTTAGTTTGATGAAATAGTTTATCTGTTTTTGTTGTTTGTGCTTTAGGTGTCTTATCTAAGAAACCATTGCCTAATTCAGGGTCACAAAGATTCTTGCCTTTTTTTTTTTTTTTTTTTTTTTCCCAAACAATCTTGGAGCTTTAGCTTTGATCCATTTTGAGTTAGTTTACATTTCTGGTCCAGCCTTATACTTTTTCATATGGATATCTCAGTTGTCTCATATTATAACCGTTTCATTAAAATTATTGAATTGTTTAAAGAGAAACTTTCTGTTCATTTAAGCTGTATAGAAGCTTTCCTATGATTGTTGCTGATCCTCAATAAAACAGCTACATTACCATTTTACATTATAGTTTGTAGAGATTTATCTTCAGGAACCTAAAGTAATGTACTTTTCAGTATGTAGCTTTCTAATGTCTGATGATAGATACATAATACTGCTTTAGAAATCTTAGATAGTAGTTCTCAGCTAGAGGTGTGTATGTATCAGAATTCTTTTGGAGGAGAGATAGTGTTTTGTGAAATACATGCTGATACTCTACCCCTGATCTACTGAATTAGAATTCCTGGGTAGGGGCTGGGCACAGGTATTGCATTTTGAAGTAACTGATTGCTCAGAATATGGAATGAACTCCATGAGTTGCTGGTAATGTTTAACAACCACTCAGGGAAAAAAGCTCTGCTTTATGGGATTTGCCAATTTCTTTAGCATAAATACTACCATCACGGTCAGTTTCAAGCTGGCTTAGTGATATCACTGAATACAGATTTGGGAAGAGATACTCATTTTCACACCATTATATAGTATTTTTCACACGTACACATAAATATGTATATGCAGTCACATATAGTGTAATTAACTGCAAGACTAAAATGTACTAAAATATTTAGGAAGTGAATTTTGAATAACAGTACCTTTGTTTTTATTATTTGTGTAATTGTTAGCTTATATGATTTGATTTTTAATCATAGTGTTTAACACTGGCTTGCACAGTTCCAAAGGTTTAACAGTTGGTTCTTGTGAGTCAGTGTGAACTGATTCTAGCACACCACTAAATGGACTAGTTTAAAAGGCAAACATCTGGAATTCATATTCTGAAGACATTATTTTAGGAATTGTTTTTTAACTCTGCTGTCAGTTTCCTTACCTGTAAGTGGAGGCAGTAGCTCTATCAGTGTGTTGCTGTGAAAAAAAATACATGTCAAACAAGTAACATGAGTTGCTGGCTAATCCACGATGACTCTTTAGTAACTGGTATGTACAGGGATTAGAACAGCTCTTGGCCTTTCCTCTCTAATATAAATTAGTGTTAGGCTCTTAATAGATAAACATCAGCGTTGGAAATTTAGGTTGTTAACAGATATCTAAATCTAAGTATATTGCTGATCATAAAGGTTTATATGTTTAGCATATTCAGTTTAGTAGACAGCAGAGTTGGCCTTTCATTAAGAAATTAAAGCTTGGAGATCCCTGGGTGGCTCAGTGGTTTAGGGCCTGCCTTCGGCCCAGGGCGTGATCCTGGGGACCCAGGATCAAGTCCCACATCAGGCTCCCTGCATGGAGCCTGCTTCTCTCTCTGCCTTCCCTGCATGGTGCCTGCTTCTCTCTCTGCCTGTGTTGTGTCTCTGCCCCTCTGTGTGTGTGTGTGTGTGTGTGTGTGTGTGTGTGTGTGTGTCTCTTATGAATCAATAAATAAAATCTTTAAAAAAAGAAAAAGCTTGATTCTTACTTTCCCTAGGTGAGAAAGCCCTCAGATGCCGAGTGTCATGCCTGCCTAAGTGTTATAGTGACAAGAGTGATCAGGTTTTAGGAAATTCCTGATCCAAAACTAGACAAAACTGTTAATAAGCTAGGATACCAGGGTGTTAATTATTTTGAGTGATCTGACAGGATAACAAGTACTGATCATTTCTATGGTACATTCCTACTGCAACACATGTGTCTGTTGATCTTTACGTGATGAACTTCTATGGGAAAGTCAGATTTAGTTTAGGTAGGGGCAACTATAGGTTAGATAACATAAGATAGCTAAGACAGGTTAAGATACAAACATCAACTCTAGTGCATCTGAGTTGTGAGGTTGATAACACGTGATCTTGTGGGCATACAAATTCATAAGTAGATAAATTGTAATTCTGTAGAGTATGGTAGTATGACAGAGAGGTACACAGAACACAGTGGAAGGAATAACTGCCTGGGGAACAGAGAACATTTCACAGAGGGAAATGACATTTACATTGAGTGTTGGAAGGATAGGTGGGATGAAAGATGGGATGGTGAAAGTTTAGAAAGAGGAGAAAACCACAGGATTTTTACATCCATGTTCTTGAGAAATATTTCTAATTACAAGAAATATTGGTTTTTATACTAGGTACTTAGGTATTAGTTGGCTTCTTAGAATGAGTCAGGAAATAGTCTCTTTGCTTCTATTTTCTGAAAAAGTGGGGAATTACTGTAATTTATTTCTTAAATGTTTGATAGAATTCACAGAATTGATAGATGTGAATCCATCTGGAACTGGTGCTTTCTGTTTTGAAAGGTTATTTACTGATTCAGTTTCTTTAGTAAGTACAGGCTTATTCAGATTGTCTATGAGTTTTGGCAGATTGTCTTTTTTGTAGAATTAGACAATTTCCTCTAGGTTATCAAATTTGTCATAGGATTGTTCATAGTATTGATTTATTATCCTTTTAATCTCTGGGATTTGTAGCAATGTCTCCTTTTTTGTTTCTGATACTACTAACTTATGTCTTTTCTCTCTTTTTTTTCTTAGCCTGACTAGAAGCTTATCAATTTTATTGATCTTTTTAAAGACTGGCTTTAAGTTTAATGATTTTTTTTTCTTCTATTGATTTCCTGTTTTCAGTTGATTGATTTCCACTCTAATTTTTATTACTTCTTTTCTTCTGCTTACTTTAGATTTAATTTGCTCTTTTTCTAGTTTTTCTGAAGTAGAATCTTAAATTATGGATATATTTTTTTAATTTTTTTAAAAAAATTTATATATTCATGAGAGACAGAGAGAGGCAGAGACATAGGCAGAGGGAGAAGCAAGCTCCCTGCAGGGACCCCGATGCAGGACTTGACCCCAGGACCCCGGGATCACACACTGAGCTGAAGGTAGACATTCAACCACTGAGCCACCCAGGCGTCCCTAGATTATGGATTTTAGATCTTCTTTAGAAGTGCTGTACTTTATTCTCTAAACACTATTTTCACGGCATTCTATAAATTTTAGTAAGTTGTATTTCATTTTCATTTTTTAAAAGATTTTATTTATTTAGAGACTGTATGTGTGAGCAGGGGGAGAGGCAGAGTGGGAGAGAGAATCAAACAGACTCTGCTGAGCATAGAGCCCCACATGGGGCTTGATCCCAAGGCCCTGATCACAATGCAAGCGAAAATCAGGAGTCAGACACTTCAACCAACTGCCCTACCCAAATGCCTCTCACTTTTAGTTTGAAATATTTTTAAATTGCTCTTGAAATTTTTTTCTTTGACCCATGTGTTAATTAGAAGTGTGTTGTTTAATCTCCACATATTTAGGTATTTTCCAGCTATCTTATTGTATTGATTTCTAATTTAATTACATTGTAGTCTGAAAGCAGACATTGTATGATTTCCATTCATTTAGAAGTGTGTTTTATGGTTGAGAATATGGTCTATTTTAGTAAATGTCCCATGTGAACGTGAGAAAAATGTGTATTCTGCTGTTGTGGAATGAAGTAGTCTATAGATGTCAGTTGTATCCAGTAGATCGATGGTGCTTTTGAGTTCAACTATGTTCTTGCTATTTTTCTGCCTGCTGGATATGTCCATTTTTGACAGAGAGGTGTTAAAATCTCCTAACTATAATTGTGGATCATTTCTTCTCCTTACAGTTTTATATTGGTTTTTACCTTCTGTGTTTTGACACTATGCTGTTAGGCACATATATATTAAGGATTGTTATGTCTTCTTAGAGAATTGACCCCTTTATCATTATGTAAAGCCCCTTTATGTCCCTGGTAACTTCACTTGCTTTGAAGTCTGCTCTGTCTGAAATTAATGTAGCTATTCCTCCTCTCTTTTAATGTTAACATATTATATCTCTCTCCATCTCTTTCCTTTAACTCTATATTATCTTCATATTTAAAGTTATTTCTTGTAGACGGCATGTACTTAGGTCTTATTTTTAGGAAATTTTTTGAAATTAGGAATTCACTAATGATAGTGTTTTGTGAAACGAAGTATATTTTTAGAGCAGTAGGGTTGGAATTTTTTTTAAGAATTTATTTATTTTAGAGATAAAGAGAGGGAGCAGCAGGGAGGAACAGTGGGAGAGGCACAAACGACTCCATGAAGAGCACAGAGCCCCCACTCAGGGCTTGATCCCATGACCCCTGAGGTCATGACTTGAGCTGAAATTAAGAATTGGACCATTACCCAACTGAGCCATCCAGACACCCCTGGAATCATTATTCTTTAAAAATAAGACATGAAAAAAAATCCTTTGTATAAAACATTGAATGTTTAAAACTTGATATTCTTTAATATGATAATTAGTACTATGATAATAGCTTTAGGCTAGTAATGGATGTATTTACATAGTTATTTTAAAGTAAATATTAGTACAAGGGGAGAACTTTGTTGGTATATAATTGAGTTAATCTTTGATTAAATGTTCTGTGATAATTTTTGTCTGTTAGTCTCAGAGTAAATTTCTCTAAGTAATTTTGGAAAGATGTAAGGAAATATATAAGATTATATGGGATAAATAGAAATGGTAGTTGAAGTGGATTTTTTTTCCCCTTCCCATCTTTGTCTCATGTAATACGTAATAATACTATTCCCTGTCATTAACAAAGAACAAACTTGTGTTAGAGATAAACAGACTTCATTTTAGGAACAAAATGTCATTTATAGTAGTATGGCCTAGAGTGGCTTCTTCTGACCAATGGTTGTGGATAAATTCAAGGGAAAATAGTTGACTATACTTTAAACAGTAGGCAAAGTTTGATGTGATTGCTAAAGAATTGTTAGTCTTGTTAAGAATTGTTAGTCTTAACTTTCCCTTTCAGCATAATTGTGGACTATAAACTTTTAGGGTCTCCCACTACAGTAATACTGGGTCCTGGAAAAGTGACAACAAACACATTTTAAATGCATTGCTACTTTCTCAAAAATGCAAAACAGCAGCAAAAACAAAGAAATACGAACAGGGAATTGAAACCAAGGATTAAGTAGCAAATGTGAAAGCTAGTGGTGACCTTGAGACTTTACTCGTATTAGAGCTGTAAATAGAGACAAAGCCTTTGGTCCATCTGTGGAGAGAGAATTGTTGAATTAGAAGATGGACCTGAAGAACTTAACCAGAATACATAAAGACAGAGTTATAGAAAATGTTGAAGAGATTCAAAAATGTGGGGGAAATACTTAGAAAGTTTAATGTACCTTTAGTTGGAACTCCATGAAAAAATAGAATGTAGGAGAGTCAATACTGAAAGAAGTAGTGCTGTGAATTTTTCTGTAATTGACAAGACAGAGCTACAGATACAAATAGCACAATACATATCAAATAGAATGTTATTATGCAATTGCAAAATACCAGAGTTAGAGAAAATATTAAAATACCCCAAGGAAAAAGGCAAATCATCCTACAAAGGAGCAACAGAATGACATCAATAACAATGGAAGCCAAAAGACAGCCGGATAGTATTTCCAAAGTGCTAAATCTGTCAACCCATAGTTGTATACCCAACAAAACTATTTTTCAAGAATGAGGATATAATACAGACATTTTCAAATAAAATTGAGAGTGTTGAGTACTAGGAGACCTTCACTAAATAAAGAGTGTCTAAAAAGATATGCATCAGGAAAATAGCAGGATGACCTTAGAAGGAGGGTCTAAAATGTGAATAGTAAAGGTGAATAGGGAAAATGTTTACTAGGTTAGACAGTCTGTTTTGTTATGGCCTTTGAAGTTGTCAACAGTGTGGCCTTGTACTTTGAAGAGGTGAAGTGTATTAAGAGTGTAGAGTAAATGGCTTTGAACTCCACAAAATCCACTCCATCACTGTTTCATTTTGTAGCTGCATTGTGTTTTCGGGGAATTGACCCCAGTGCACTGTTGGGGCCTGTTTAGTCTAATGCAGTCAAAATAACCCCAGTCTCCTTGCTGATTCAGGAACCAGGCCTAAATCATTTCACCTGTGGATTACCTTAGTATTAGTTATTGATTTAGATGTGGTCATGTGACTGAAGTTGGCCTACTCAAACTGAAGGAAAGAATTCTTACTTCATGATTGAGGGAGAGGCACACTGGGAGAACGTAGATTGCTTCTTATTATGGTAAAAGAAATATGCCTTAATGTGAAGTCAACAGTAAGAATAGCAGAGCTGTGAGAAGGGAGAACCACCAGAAAGTTTGATCTCTAATGATTTCAGCATGTTACTAAATCACCTAGCCCTGAAGTTTGCCTTATTTTATGTGAGATTGTAGTTTAAATTTACAGTTTACAAGCTTATAGTATCTTATTTAAGCTCCACCCAAAACTTATCCTCCAAAACAAGTTAGACTCGTTAATAAATCATAATTTCAGTTCTATACCAGAAGTAGAAGCCATATGCTGTATACTGCTCTGATAAGACCAGATTAATTTTAGTTATTACATTTTATTGAAGTACATTGTCAAATTAATATGTCCAGGGAAGATGACTGAGTGAGGAAGAGTGTGAGAATCCCGAAATGTTAATATATGATCAATGTGAACTATTTCTTTGGCCTCATATAAGAAAATATTGAAGAGCTTTGGTATCAGTGTTTAAATATTTTAAAGGGCTGTCTCATGAAAGTAGTAGTATTTTTACACGATCTATACTTCAGAACTGATTCCAATCAGAAGGAATCCTGGAGAGGTGTAAGAGAGTTGTGATCAGTATAAAATTAGATCAGTTTTAATAATTAGAGCTGTCTGAAAATGGGGACAAGGGGATGCAACAGTGAAGAACTATCAGTGGAGATATAGGGAGTAAATTTTTTTTTCTTAAGTTCTTCTAATAGGACTTTCATAAATATGTAATATTTAAAAATTTTTTTCTATATAGGGCAGGAAGTTGTTGGATTATATTATTTACAAAGACCCATAATATTTTATTATTCTAGTTACTAATCCAGTTATTTTAATATTGGTCTTCAACTCTTAGCTTCATACTTCTTTTTAAAACAAATTCTTGGTAATGTCTCCTTTCTAAGAATTCATAATGAATACTATCTATCCATACATATAATGTTAAGGAATAAATGTGAATATAATATAAAATGAAAATAATTTAAAGTAAAAGTCCACAATCATTTATTGTATTCCTAAAATGTAGGAAATATTTAAAACCAAACATTTTTCCTAAGTTCAGCATAAACTTATTTGACAGCAAAACCTGATTTTAATTGACATGAAGCTAATTATAGTCTTTATGGCTCTGAAACCCTTTTCAACTAAATTAGTATTTGGATATTACATGATACCTGAAGTAGAAAACAATATATTTTTCAGTAATTTGGGGATAACTTCCTATAAAGAATTTTTGATACAACTTGTACTAATGTATATTTATAGTGAGTTTAATCCACAGAACATTCAAAACTTGCCTGGGGGACACCTGGGTGGCTCCGTTAGTTAAGTGTGATTCTTTTTTTTATTTTTATTTTTATTTCTATTTTTTTTTATTGGAGTTGAATTTGCCAACATATAGCATAACACCCAGTGCTCATCCCATCAAGTGCCCCCCTCAATGCCCATCACCCAGTCACCCCCACCCCCCGCCCACCTCCCTTTCCACCACCCCTTGTTTGTTTCCCAGAGTTAGGAGTCTCTCATGTTCTGTCTTCCTTTCTGATATTTCCCACTCATTTTTTTCTCCTTTCCCCTTTATTCCCTTTCACTATTTTTTATATTCTCCAAATGAATGAGACCATATAATGTTTGTCCTTCTTCAATTAACTTATTTCACTCAGCATAATACCCTCCAGTTCCATCCACGTCGAAGCAAATGGTGGGTATTTGTCGTTGTCTCAGGTCTTGATCTCTGGATTGTGAGTTCAAGCCCCACATTGGGCTCCACGTTGGATATGGAGCCAAAAAAAAAAAGTTACATGGGATGTAGATTGATAATCTATATCTATAGATTGATAATCTTTAGAATATATTTTACGAATAAAAATAGATTGTTCCTTTTTTTTTTCTTTTTGTCTTACATATAAATAAGATCCTCCCTCCCTTCTTCCCTTTCTCTTTTTTTCTTTTGACCTTACCATTTTTCCATGGCTATCCAGTGCTTATTAAATATTTGCATTGTATATTTTAAACTCTTAGTTACTCCTTACTTCTACCAGGTTGCTGTACTTTAGTAGATAGTTTTCTCATTGTGGTGCTATCCTGGAGTTTGTCACTTCTACTTAGTGAGTAAGTGATTATCTGCAACACAGTTTCTTTAATGAAACAAAGACAAAGCTAGAAATATTCTGTATTTCAGTAACCATCCCATAATTTTAAAAATATAGTAATCTGTATGTTTGTATATGCTTTTTAGAAAGAATCTTCAAGAGGGAGACATAGGGAAAAGGAAGACATAAAAATCACTAAGGAGAGAACGCCAGAAAGTGAAGAAGAAAATGTAGAATGGGAAACTAATAGAGATGGTGAGTTTCAAAAATCTTTGTTTATATAGTCAGTTTATTGATTATTTACTTTGTAGATTTTAGGGGGATTCAAAACATTTCTCAACCGTGATCTCCTTGTTATTTCAGAATCTTATTCTTTCATCTTATTGCCTTGTTTCTACCTTACTGAGTTAGGATACAGAAAATGGCATATGGTAGTGGAACAAAGGCAGAGAATGCTGTTCACACTGCATTTTTCAACTTGCCCATCCTTTCCCCCCGCTAGAACTTTATTGGGCACCATCATAGTCCTTTGAAATCATACTACTTTTCTAAATTTTTTTAGTTCCTCAATACCAAGGTGAAAAAAAATTAAATCTAAATTTTGTTTGTTTTACATAAAATATTAAAGTGAGTTTTTTAAATCTTAAGGATCTGGGAAAGTTATTTCCAAGAAATTGTAGACTTTTTTTCTTTCAGAAGAAATCCATTTCAGATAACTGAGACCAGGGATTTGTTGATGAAAAATAACAAAATCATCTTTGCATTGTCTTAACAAATTAGCTTTTTCTTTTTCCACACCATGAATATTCTCTCTTCTTCACTTCTATGACCTTCTGAAAGTGAGCACTACAGCCTCACACTACCAAATACAGAGAAAGAGAACTCATATTTGTTGCTTTGAGTGTGCTGGGCATTTTTATGTAATTTATATAATATTCCTTATTAATTCAATAGCTTTGTATTTCTGCTAACAGATGACAGAATTAAAGAATGTAAAAATTTAAGCAACTTCCACAGCAATAAACTAAAAACTTAGACCAGACGTTAAAAAACAATAACTTACGGGCCAGCCGGCCACCTGGTTTTGCAAGTAAAGTTTTGTTGGAACACAGCCATCCTCATTTGGTTACATATTTCCTGTGGCTGCTTTTTAGCTATAGTGGATGAATAGACATCTGTGAGAACCAAGAGCCTGTAAGCCTAAAATGCTTTCTCTTACATTTTAAGAGCAGTCTCTGAAGACATATTCTAATAGGTGAAAAATGTGCTGAATGCCTCTCCGGTAACTTGAACATCAGTATTTTTATGAAAATCCATTCCATCTTTGGACATTGTTGCCTACTTAAAACTTACTCCCAAGAGCACATAGGAAACTTTCCTATGATTAGTTTATAGGGATTTCATAAGCCAATTTTATACCTTCTACAAAATAGCAGTAGAAGTAGCTATGATGTCCCATTATAGTTGCTTAAGTAGTTAATATACTAAACAAAATACTACAAACCTTGACTATTCAAGGTTGGATAGTGAACTTTATGAAGTATGAAGGGATTAACTCAGCATTTTTTTCCATCTTAATTATTTTTGGATAAAAAAACACTCTGAAATGTACTGAATACTTATCTTTAAAAACAAAAATTTTTCTATTCCCATTTAAAAGGTTTGTAAAAGCCTAAGACAGTTCTCTGCTTGTTTTCATAACAGCTATTTTAAACCCTCTCCTTAAATCTCCCAGTGGACCTTTCATAGTTCCTGTCAGCTGTTTACTACACAGAGACGATACACTCACCATCTACTAACTTTATCAACTTCTTGATACCACACTTATAAATTAGTCGTCTTTTCCCACCTGACCTTTACTGTTTCTCTCTTGTTCTGGGTAAGAAGCCTCCCTTCTGCTGTGTAAGATTGTATTCCCCTTTATTCTGGATTCACTTTCTTCCCTGCTCTGCAGTCTTGCTCATTTGACATACATTCTTTTTTATATCTCTAACATCCATCTGGATACACTTTCTCTTCTCTACATCTGACTCTAGCCATCACCCTGCTTGTCCCCACTTTACAATTAAATTCTTGAAGGAATTCTGTACCTTACTGTCTTTAGATTTTCACCTCAATACTTACTCAGTTTTCTGACCCATGTCTTCACTAGAACTGCTCTTCAGGGTCACTGATAACCTCCTCTTTGGTAAATAAATGGAGACTTGCTTGTCCCTCTTCTATAATCTCTCTGAAACATTTGAGAGATTGTTGCTTTTCTGCAACAATCTCTCAAATGTCTGGAAGCACTTTCTGTCTTCTGGAAGCACTTTCCCCTTCAGTTTCATCTATCTACCCCTCTTCAGGTTTTCTGTCTTCCTTTGAAACCCTTCAGTCTTGTACAGGGGTTCCTTGTATTTTATCTCTCTCTTAAATGTTGATTCCCAAGGCTTTGCTCTAGACTGTCATCTTTAAAAAAAACTAAAGTGATTTTACTACAAGAGGCTTTTCTGTACAAAGTTCCTTTAAAAGGTGAGTAGATGCCTTCTATAGTAGATTTACATAGGAAATATACACATGGGTACTTATTACAGCTTCTCTTAATTGCAACTCAAAGGTTTTGATTGTTTATATATTAAAAATATGTTTGAAGGAGGGGCACCTGGGTATCTTAGTGGTTGAGTGACTGCCTTTGGCTCAGGTCATGATCTCAGGGTCCTAGGGTCAAGTCCTGCATCAGGCTTCCTGGCAGAGAACCTGCTTCTCTTTCTATGTCTCTGTTTCTCTGTGTTTCTCATGAATTAATAAATAAAATATTTAACAAAAAATATGTTTGAAGGAATACTGATGCATGAATTTAGCCATTTTAATCCCAGGATAATGAGACTGTGAACTAATTTAGTAGACTTTTCTTCTACATTTTCAGTCTAAAGTAAATAGCAATTTTAGCTAGATTCAGAAGAAATTGCTCTATATCAATATTTCTCAAACTTTTGGGTCTAAGGACACTTTTCACTTTTTTAAAGGATCTCAAACAACTTTAAGAAAAAAAAGATTTGAGAGAGGGAGGAGAGAGAGAAATAGAGCATGTGCACGCAAGAAGCAGGGAGGGGGAGAGGGAGAGAGAGTGTTAAGCAGACACCACACTGATGCAGGGCTCAGTCTCAGCCACCCTGAGATCAGGACCTGAACCAAAACCAAGAGTCAGACACAACCAGCTGTGTCACCCAGGCACCCCCCTCCAAACATCTCTTAACTTGGTGGATTATCTGTGTTAATCTGAGAAATTTTTAAATACTTATTTATGAATTTATTTAATAAGGACAGTAATAAACCTAGCATATACTTTTATGGAAAATAGATATGTTTTGCAAATTAAAAATAAAATTATGGGGAGGGGCAGTGTTTTACATGTTTTTATAAATCTTTTTAACATCTGGCTTAATAGAAGACTTGTAGATTTTCATATCTGCTTCTGCGTTCAGTCTGTTAATGATACTACATATCATGTGACTTCTGGAAAACTCCACTACATACTCAAGAAGGAATAATAAACCAGTCAAATACTATAGTATTATAGAAATATTTTTGATCTTCTAAAACTCCCAGAATTGTTTTGGAGTTCCCCAGGAGTCCTCAGACCATTCTTTTTGAGAACCACTTGTTTCTATAAGTGGCTTCTGCTTTCAGTTGTTTTCCCTTTACCTAGCCACCTTTTCCCAATTTTAATTTTTCCTTCCAGATGAAATCATGCTTTTAGGGCATCATTAGCATCTATCTATTAAAGACTCCAGTATCTGAAGCTCTCAATTGAGGCATCCATTAAGGGATATCGCTGAGTTCCTTATCTTGAGAGCAGTGCTTTTCTACTAGGTCCCTCAAAGCTAGGGAATCATTATTTGATACTTAGTCCCCTCAACCTAGATATTTATAGAGTCCCAACATTTCTACCTACTGAATATCTTTTAGAATCATCTATTTTTCTGAATGACTAGTAATATTTTAGTTACTAAGATACTTATTACCATCAAATATATTTTACCAGAATAACTTAACCTCATGCCTTGAGGTTAATCTTATCACCTAATTCATTCTCTACTTGAAAGTCAAAATAATCTTAAAAGAAATTTTTTTTTTACTATAGTATTCATTCAGAGGAATGCATGATTCATGTGTGCAACTCATTGAGTTTTCACAAACAGAACAGACTTGTATAACCAGCACCGGAATCAATAAATAGGCAGTGATATCCATAACCTGCCTTGTGCTCCCTTTCCAGTCACTACCTCTCAACTCCTGCCTCCCAAAGATAACTATTGCCCTGATTTCTACCACCATTGATTAATTTTATCTGTTTTTGAGCTCTATATAAATGGAATCTACCGCAGTACTGTTTTTATGTTTAGCTTCTTTTACTTGAAATATCTTTTTGAGATTAAACCATATTTATTGCACATAGTTCTTTAATTATTATTGCTATATAGTATTGTATGAATATACTGTAATTTATCCAATTTTGAGCTGAATAAAGTGCTAGTACTATTCTTAATCATATCTTTTGCTAAACATGTACCCATTTCTCTTTAGTTTATGCCTGGATGTAGGATTGCTAGGCCATGGAATTTGCATATGTTCATCTTTAGTAGATGATGTCAAATTAAACACAGTTATTGTTTTTCATATGGTCTGTCTTTGTCTTTTTCATCTTAGCTATTCTGGAGGTGTGTGCTAGTATCTTATTGTGGTTGTTTTGTTTTGTTTTTTAAAGATTTTATTTATTTACTCATGAGACACACAGAGAGAAGTAGAGACATAGGCAGAGGGAGAAGCAGGCTCCATGCAGGGAGCCCGATGTGGGATTCAATCCCCAGAACCCAGGATCATGCCCTGAGCTGAAGGCAGACGCTCAACCGCTGAGCCACCCAGGCAACCCTCTTATTGTGGTTTCAGTGTGTGGCTAATAAAAGAGAACTTTTTCACATTTATTGACCACTGTACAATCTGTTTTATAAACTATGTGTCCCAGACTTGCCTATTCTGTTGTATTAACTATTTTTAATTGTTAAGAATTCCTTATATTTTTTGGATATAAGATCTCTATCAGATACATGAATTCCAAATGTCTTCTTCCACTCCATGAGTTGCAAAATGCTCTTATGAGAGAATAAATGGCTTGACTTCATTCTTCTGTTTAAAATTCAGATTTCCCAGGTTGCCTGGGTGGCTTAGTCGGTTGAGCCTCCAACTCTTGGTTTTGGCACAGGTCGGGATCTTAGGATTGTGCACTGAGCAGGAGTCCCCTTGAGATTCTCTCTCTCCTCTCCCTGCTGGTGCATGCACGTGTGCTTGCTCTCTGTCTCTCAAATCAATAAATAAAATCTTTTTTAAAAATTTGGATTTCCCATTTCCTTCAGGATCAAGTACAAATTCTTATTGTACGGAACTTTTCATTATCTTGTTGCTTCCTATATTTCCAATCCTTCACCCTCAAGTCTGTGTTTTTTATTTGGTTATTTAAATTTCCTTTTATTTATTTATCATAGGAACTAGTGTAGTACTGTGTGTCTAGTAAATCTTTAAAAAAAATTTTCAGACTTTTAATCAAATGTATATGTTAAAGACAAAAGGAAATATTTATAATTTTTATTCATATGTATATACTTTTTATATATCTATGATTATTACATAAAATAGATTACTGAAAGCAAAATTATTATATTAAAGGGTATGAGTCTTTTCAAGGCTTTTACTCATGTTGCCAAATTACTTTCCAAGATAGATATATGTCTAGTTTACATTGTTACCTTCAGAAAATGAACATACCTTTTATCTGTACCTTTGCTAATACTTAGTATTGTAATTAGGAAAAAATGACCCTTTAATACATGAAAAAGTCATGTTTGTCTATCATTTGCATTTTTTTCTTTCTGTGAATTGCCTATTTGTGTCCTTGCTCATTCTCCATTGAATCAGTAAGAACTCTCTATACATAAAGAATGTCAGCCTTACATATTGTGTGTATTTTTCTATTTTATGTTCCTAAAAATCACTTCCTTAGGGTACTTGGGTGACTCAATCAGTTGAGCATCTGCCTTCAGCTCAGGTCATGGTCTTGGGGTCCAGGGATTGATCCCCAGTTGGGCTTCCTGCTCAGTGGGGAGTCTGCTTCTCCCTCTCTCTCTACCTCCCTTCTCTGCTTGTATGCTCACTCTCTCTCTCAAATAAATAAAATGTTTAAAAATTCAGTATGTCCAGTCATTTTATCTAGTAGAAATTTTATGTCCTTAAATATTTAGTAATTGCTTTCTGAATGAAAAATGTGATTTAGTCTATTTTCTGTATTTACTGAAAAATTATCTTCCAAGAGCAGATGAGTAATCAATTTAGTTACACAGTTAAAGGCTGTGTAGCTACCCTCTCAGTTCCCAGACATAAAAATGGATGGATAGTTGGCATTTTAACATATTTGGTCTATGCATGACAATGATGTTCATTTTTTTTTTTTTTTTTTTTTGTGCTTCAAGCAATCAAGTAGGACTATCTGTTTTCATTGCCTTTTAGTTCTTCATTTTATTTCTTTACCCCAGGTTAAGGGATGGTGATCCTCAGTGCTAAAAGTATAGTTTGAGAGGGCACTTCAGTTCATAAGCAGTCAAGTCCAGCATTGTCATAGGATAGAACAATGATAGGATACGAGTCACTGAAATTCCTTCCTCTAGGTTTCATGGAATTATTTTAGAGGGTGAGAGGTGGGGTGGCAGTGTCAGTAGCCACTGAAAACTTCTACATATCATGATGAAATAGCTCTGCACGCCATTCTTTCTTTTTTTGTTCCCCACTTAACCAGCTATCATATTTTTTTCATTGGAAAAGGTGAATGGAAATAAAGACCTGGTATCAGATCTTTTGAGGAGATGGACAGTTTTAATCTAAGGAACTAGTACTCCTCCCTTATAATGGAAATGTTACAGATCCTTCAGACATTAGCTCCTATACACATTAATATTAAAATTACCAAACTTCAGTTTAGAAGCAAATCATTTGTGTCACTAATAAAAGAATATGGAAGCAATGTAGGAGACCTAATGTAACCTTCATTTAATACTAATAAATCCATAAAAAAAAAAGAGATAATGAAATCCGTCACATTTAGCATGAAATATTGAAGGCTTTGGTATCTTTAATATTTATAATTTACATGTGAGCTTTTAATTGTATCTTTTAAAATCCCACCTCCCAACCAAAATCCCAACCCCCAGGCAACTCAAAACCACTTTCAGAAAACTCAGAAATTTTAAAATTGTTGGGTTTTCATAGAGAATCAAACAATACTGATTTTAATCCCTCATAGAAACAGTATATATTTCTTTTATCTTTGAGAAGTATGTTATTCTTTTTTTTAATTATTTTTATTTGACAGAGAAAGCACGTGTGCACATAAGCACAGGAGCTGAGGCAGGAGTGGGAGAAGCAGGCTGCCCACTGAGTAGGGAGCCCGATGTGTGGCTTGATCCCAGGATCCTGGGATCCATGACCTGAGCTGAAGTCAGTTGCTTAACCTACTGAGCCACCTAGGCATCCCTAGAAGTGTGTTATTCTAATGAAAGAATCTACCATTTTAATTTGTATAAAAAATTAGTGGAAAAAATTTCTCTAATTTTTTGGTATAGAAAATTGATAGTTTCTGACTAGTAATGGAATTTTTATTTTAAAGATTCTGACAATGGAGATATTAATTATGATTATGTTCATGAGTTGTCATTGGAAATGAAACGTCAGAAGATACAGAGGGAATTAATGAAGCTGGAACAAGAAAACATGGACAAGAGAGAAGAAATTATTATTAAAAAGGAGGTATGCTATTTATTGAAATATATGTGATCAGAGAACTCATTAGCTGCTTGATCTATCTTAAATTGTATTAGGATATTGATACACTGATCAAATTATTGTATATCAACTATTTCATATATGTTAGTCATTTAATGTTCACATTATTTGATAAATATTTTTGCTTTTGAACAGGTGATTAAACAGGTTGTCTTGTGTAGAATCACTAGCTAATATTGAACAGGATTTGAATCTATGTACGTCTATTTTTTAAGCCTAAAATATTTCTCAAATACTTGTTTTAGAGATACAATTTATTTGAGTATAATATGTGATTTTTCTGAGGATATTTTGAAGTTTTATAATTTTAGTTTGCTTTATTGATATTATGTTATGGCAGTTATTTATCACATTGGTTATAAGCAAATGTTTAGGAATCAGATTAATACATGGTGGCTATAATAGCCCTTAATATTTCATCTGAAGCTTAGTATGCTTTAGAAATACCAGCTTTGTTGTTGATTATAACAGCCATAATTGGAGGAGTTTCCAAACTGACTTACTGAATACTTTTAAAAGGTTTCACCAGAAGTGATTAGATCAAAATTATCTCCGTCACCTTCTCTGAGAAAATCAAGCAAATCTCCAAAGCGAAAATCAAGCCCTAAGTCGTCATCTTCAGCAAGCAAGAAAGACAGGAAGACAACTGCAGTATCCTCACCCTTATTGGACCAGCAGAGGTCAGTAGGATGGTAAATAATGTCAGAATGAAATCGCTTTTTCTGAAACAATGCTTAAAAGAATTAGTAGATTACAAAAGGGTACTTACAATACATTCAGTATTTAATGTAAGTTTTTTCTTCCAAAAAAACTATAAAATGAAAGTTTCAATTCAAAATTAAGAAAGTTATACAGAACAGTAAAACAAAATGTCTGTGTCCCACCTACATATGCTTCAGAGTTTTTTATTTTTTAAGAATAAAACATAATACATATATATATCCTGTCTTTCCCTCTCAAATTTTTTGTTTTTGATTTTTGTACAAGTGTGTTTATACTTTCATATGTATTATTTTTATTTGATCTTAATACTTATATAATAAAGCTTTGCTTCTGCAGCTTTCTATTTTTTATATTTATATTGATGTATTTAGCCTTTTTTCACTTGAGTACTTATATATTTACTTTCCTATTGAACATTTCAGTTTACAGATATTCACTGTTACAAGTTACACATAGTGAATGTTTTTTCTCCTTGTGCATGTAGTCATGAGATTAGATTCTTCATAGCATATACATAGCAGAATGAAGATATTGTTTAGAATTATTCCAGTAGCCAGTTGAGGAAATAAAAATAGAAATGATGTAATATGATTACATTGAGGGACTAAGAGAGAAAGACTTCCATTTATTGTTATTCTGTACTATTTAAATTTTGTTTCATTTTATTTTATTTTTTTATATTTTATTTATTTATTTATGAGAGACAGAGAGAGAAAGAGAGGCAGAGATACAGGCAGAGGGAGAAGCAGGCTCCATGCAGAGAGCCTGATCCGGGACTCGATCCCGGGACTCTAGGATCACGCTCTGGGCTGAAGGCAGGCAGTAAACTGCTGAACCACCCAGGGATCCCTAAATTTTGTTTTAATTAAAGCACATACATGAATATTCTTCAAGACAAAAACCTAAACTAACCTCTTCCCAACATATTAGTTGGCAACTGTTTGAACCCACAATAAAACTCTTATTTGTCTTCTTCCTTCCTAGTTTTTAGAGGCTTTAGCCATATTTTAGACTCCAGTTACTTTCTGCCTAGATTGTTATATCCTACTAACTTTATTTTATCCAATGCCCACATCCCTACACACATAAACATTTTATTCAGCAACGTCAACCCATTCATCTTACAGATGTTGTGAGATAAATCTTGAAAGAACATTAATATACTATGCCATAGAAAAACTCAATGGTTTTCCATTCTGTTGAGTAAAATTCAGATTCTTTTTTAAAAATTTTTCTTAAATATTTTATTTATTTATTTGAGAGTGGGCACACATGAATGTGTGCGTTTGAGTAGGGGAAAGGGCCAGAGGAAGAGAAACAGGCAGACTCCCCACTGAGCGAGGAGCCCAGTGTGGGGTTGCATTCCAGGACCCCAAGATCATGACCAGAGTCAAAATCAGACGCTTAACTAACAGAGCCACCCACGTGCTCTAAATTTTAGATTTTTTGGGCGGCCCTGGTGGCGCAGCGGTTTAGCGCCGCCTGCAGCCTAGGGTGTGATCCTGGAGACCCGGGATCGAGTCCCACATCGGGCTCCCTGCATGGAGCCTGCTTCTCCTCCTGCCTGTGTCTCTGCCTCTCTCTCTGTATGTGTTTCTCATGTTCTCAAATAAAATATTAAAAAATAAATAAATAAAATTTAGATTTTTTTAAGATGACATTTATGCTTTGATCTTTTAGTCTTAATATTTTTGTCCAGTCTTCCTTCTACTCTGTTGCACCTTCAATTTTTCAATGTCTAGCTCAAATTCTGTCTTTTCATTAAATCTTTCCATTTATCTTTACTGAGCAAAATTTCTATTCCTTTTGTATATCTATCCAATTTTATTTATACCTCCCTCTTAATATTACTATTTGCTTTGTATTTTATCTGTGGCATACATGTATTACAATCTGTTAAATTTAAGCTCCTTGAAGATTGGGATCTTGGTGGTTCATTGTTTTTTTCTCCCCACTGCACTTGCTTTGCATAGAGCTTTACATTGTAATAAGGCACTCTGTAAAGTTGATGTGATCGTCTCCTTTGCTCCTTGGATTAGGTAAATTAAATGTTGCAAAGAAATATGGAAGAAGTGAACTGTAGAGTGATGTGATCCACTCCATTTGTTCTTATTCTTTATCCTCTTGGCCAACCATTTATATAACCATCCCTGAATTCTTTCCATTTCTGGAAAAACAAAAACAAGACAAATAATCTGAAAACCAGCTTACCAGAAATATCCTTCTTTGGCTTTCTTATCCTTTCTTTTTATAAAGTATTTGAAATCTAATCTCTTTGTAGAAAGTTCTTTTAACTGTTTAGATGAGGCTTAGTTTTTTCGTCCTTTTTCATGCAGTCTTCTCTTACTGTTTTATTAGTAATTCATTTATTCTTAGTATTTAGCATGAATAATTACCTTGATTTAACTACTGCATTTCTTGTATTCTAAGATATTAGTGACTTTAGGATCCACCATTAATTTAATCATTGAAGTAGAAAAGCTTGGAAAATAGTACATTAGAGGTGCAAAGAAAACCTTGAAGTGTAGCATTTCTTTAGCCATACAGTTTACAGTGTGTAAAGTATGTCAGATCATTAGCTTCTGGTTTCATTGCTAAATCATAGGTAAACTGCTTGAAGGCATATTAAGCAAAAAGTAAGGATTAGAATTTCAGTTAAAATTCACTATGGTGGTTTAGCCAATGCCAGTAAATCAACTGAGGTGACACTCAGGTAAACAGACTCCTTGGTCTTACATTGTTATCATATTGAGTAGACCGTGTAATTACAGACAAATTGAAACTCATACTTCTCCCTGACAGCTGGCAGTTTTCTTTGATGTTCATTGTGAGATATACCCTGATAGCAAGCTTTAGGCAGATATGTGAGATACAATATGGCTTTGAATTAGCAATGTGTTATCTGTCTGTCCATCTACTTGGTTTCTTAGTTTTTATTAAGTTTTTTTTATAGCTTTTTGTACAAAGATGTACAAAGGAAGTCAAAAGCTGTTCAAAAGAAATAGCTTTGAGGAAAGAGAAAGGATCTAAAAATGGTAGAAGTAGATAAGTGAGCTCTTTGTCACAAATAGAAAGTAGGCTCTGTGCCACTAAAGAATAATTAGTTGATTCAAAAAAATGTTGAGGGATCCCTGGGTGGCGCAGCGGTTTGGCGCCTGCCTTTGGCCCAGGGCGCGATCCTGGAGACCCGGGATCGAATCCCACATCGGGCTCCCGGTGCATGGAGCCTGCTTCTCCCTCCGCCTGTGTCTCTGCCTCTCTCTCTCTCTGTGACTATCATAAATAAATTAAAAAAAAAAAAAAGTGTGTTTATAAAAAAAAAAAAAAATGTTGAAAGATCGTGTTGACTTCAGGATGTATGAAACCAATCTTGCCCCCTGTAATTGGAAGGTACTTGGAAACCCTATATTGTAACATAAGTATGATTTCCAACTACACCTATTTTTGAAGGTAAAGTGAAGAAATTCTGTACTTCAGTGAGTGTATTACTATAACCCTGGTTGTTGTAATAGCCTATTCCCAAAATGTGAGTTTAATGCTACAGAAGTTTATTTCTGTAAATAAATACATTTTTACTGAAGTAAAATCAAAATGGGTGTTTCTGATTAATAGGTTCCTCTCTTTTTTTTTTTTTTTTTAAGATTTTATTATTTATTTATTCATGAGAGACATGGGGGGGGGGGGGTTTGCACGGACAGAGACACAGGCAGGGAGAGAAGCAGGCTCCATGCAGGGAGACCAATGTGAGACTCGATCCCGGGACTCCAGGATCATGCCCCTGGGCAGAAGACAGGCGCTTAACCACTGAGCCACACAGGCATCCTGGTTGCTCTCCTCAACATAGAGATGCAGTAAACTAGGCTCCTTGAGACATGGCTCCACTTGGGGTGTTACAGACATCAAAAAATTGAATGGGCAAAGAAAAAATTAATTGGAATATTGCTCTTATTTGGCTATACAGTTTACAATTGCCTGGAGTATGAGAGTCTTTTATTAGTTAGGCCTGGCAGTGGTGTACATCACTTTTACTCACATTTTTTGGCCACAACTTGGTCATTTGGCCATACCTGATTTCAAAAAAGTCTGGAAAGAGTCAGTCATGGTTCAACACCGTGCCAATCACAAAATTTAGTAAACACCTAGCTAGTCTGTCATAGGAAGTAATGTGAAAATACAGTTTATATTAAGAATTCCTCTATTATTTTATGTTTAAAATAAAATAATTTTTGATAGTAACTATTGTTTTTGTTTTTTAAGTGAAAAATAGAAATGCAGGCATTTATCACTTACCTGATAGATACATTAAGAGTTTGAGTCATCTCATAAATATATAATAAGGTATGTGGCTAATATGGTTCCTAGTAGAGGACAAAGGTGAAAAATAGATTTGGTCATGCATTAGTAATTTTTGACTTGCTGCATAGTTAGCCCTCTCTAGGATAAAAAGAGATAGGGATAGGGCATCTGGGTGGCTGTCTATCAAGTGTCTGCCTTCAGCTTAGGTCGTGTCATGATCCTGGGTCCTGAGATCAAGCCCCATGTCTGGCTCCTTGCTCAGTGGGGAATCTGCTTCTCCATCTTCCCCTACCAGTCTCCCTATTTGTGCTCTCTCTCTCAAAAAAAAAAAAAAAAAAAAAAAAAGATAAGATAAAATCTTTATTAAAAAAAAAAAAAAAAGAAATAGGATGCCTGGCTTAGCGATTGAGTGTCTGCCTTTGGCTCAGGGTGGGAACGCGGAGTCCTGGGATCAAGTCCCATGTCAGGCTCCGCACAGGGAGCCAGCTTCTCCCTTTGCCTGTGTCTCTGCCTCTTTCTGTGTCTCTCGTAAATAAATAAATAAAATATTAAAAAAAAAAAAAAGAAATAGGGATAAAGGACTAAGAGAGCTAAAGTTTCTGAATGCCCAGCATGGTCTGTTGATTTTATACCTTTTCATAGCTAAGGAATCATGGGATTAGAGACCTCAGGGTTACAGGAAGCAAGTTCTAGGATTTAGACTGAGGTCATCATTTATCAAAACTAAAAGTGAAATGACTGGTGAAAACTTACCAGGTCCATGAAAATAGAGGGCTACTTCAAAACTCAGTACCAGACTAAACACTCAGTGTTGCAAAAAACAAGAACAAATTTAAATGATAAATTCATAATTTTAGTACAATTTGAGAGAATGATTGCATTGAGATGATGAGACAGTTGACACAAAAATTAAAGCAATCTGAACAAAGATATTTTGGGAGAAAAACAATTTTTAAAAAACTGAAAATAGCAGAATGAGATTCCCAAATTTAGAACAAGGAGAATGAATACTGCTTTTAAAAGAATTACTGAATTTGAAGACATATTTAGGATATTGGAAAGCAAAAGGAGAGATGGAAATAATAAAAAAATAAGACATGGAGGGGAGAGATCCAGGAGATGCCTTAACTGTAATAAAGCTAACCAGAGAGACTTGGGCCATTTGGAGAATTGATGAAATAAAAATTTTTAAAAATTGAAAGACTTAAGGTTTCGGACTGAAATGGTTCACTGCGTTCCTGAGGAGGTTAAAAAAAAAAAAAAAGAAAGAAAAAACCTAGATATATCTTGGTGAATTTTTTAATTTCCAAGGAAGAATGGGAATAATCTTCCCAGCTGAAAGACTGGGTAACATGCATGGGGAAAAAAATGGACACTCTGTATTTTTCATCTGCAACACTAAATGTTATAAGATAATGTAACTATTTATAGAGCTCTGAGGGAAAAGGATATTAATACTGTATTCAAAGGACTGTACAGGTATGAGGTAAAGACAGACAATTTTTAGTATATAAGGGGTCAAAGTTACCCCATTTGGATAAAATTATTTAAAGTGCCAAATCAAATACATACATAATAATCAATTCTAGGTAGATTAAATATGAAAGGTAAAATTCCTAGATTTTAGAGGATTGTTTTTATAATCTTTGAATTAAGATTTCTTAAACAAGACTCAGATTTAAATGAATGTTTATTAACAGTGTTTAGGATTTCATTTATAAACGATGTAATTTTGGGTTTGTTATGATAAAACATGGAGGCCACCTAAAAAACTTAGCAATCTGAAACTGTTTAAAAGAAGTTATGGAGCATATCTATGCAATGAAATCTGAGACAACCTATAAAAATAATTACCTACATCCAGTTTTTGTCCTAGAAAAGAATCCCATGCTATGTTTAGTACAGAAACTTTTACAAAATATTAAAATAGGATTAGGGGAGGGGGAAGAGACATGGAAAAAGTATGGGCATGTGTCCAAGGTGTTAGCAAGGGTTATCCTTGGGAAGTGCAATTATACATGATTTTATTTTCTTCATCTACTTTTCTGTATAAGCTAAAAAAAACATTCAGTTCTTGCAGTTGTCTTACTATTTCTTTTTCTGAAAGAATCTCTTCCTACTTCACTTTCTCAGATAACTACCCTTTAAAATTAGAGAAGCGGCAAGTTTAGTAATTTGCTCATTTCTGTGTTTTTTTCTAGATATTGATTACTAACATAAAATAGTAAAAGGCAAGGAATGCTCCCGTTTTTTAAATGTCCTTTGTTAAAATAAAAAAAAAAAAAATACCCATTTGACCTTCCAAAAGTATTTGGACCCCTAATGATATCTTTGTATTACCTTCAGGAATTCAAAAGGCAACCAGAGTAAAAAGAAAGGACCTCGAACTCCTAGCCCACCCCCTCCTATACAGGAAGATATTGTTCTGGGGAAAAAATATAAAGAAAAGTATAAAGTAAAAGATAGAATAGAAGAAAAACCAAGAGATGGAAAAGACAGAGGACGAGATTTTGAAAGACAAAGAGAAAAAAGAGACAAGCCAAGGTAAGTAGGATTGTCTGTTTTTTAACAATCTTTTGTAGAATCTAAAATACTCAATTTTCAGAAGCTTTTTTTTTAGCATTTTAAAACTCTGTGTATGTGTATTTAATCATTCCCATGTTGAGTTAGGGATAATTCAGTAAACATTACCTTAAACATAATAAAATAATGAAATTTTCTATCCTAATCGTTTTTTTAAGTATACAGTTTATAATGTTAATAAGTATATTCACATTGTCATGAAACAGATCTCTAGAACTTTTTCATCTTGTGCATCCGAAATTCATTTGAATACCCATTAAACAACTCCCTTTCCCTCTTCCCCCAGCTCCCCAACCCCTAATAACTACCATTTTACTTTTTGTTTCTATGAATTTGACTATTTTAGATACCTCACATAAACGGAACCTCTGTGTGTGTGTGTGTGTGTGTGTGTGTGTGTGTGTGTGTGACTGGTTTATTTCACTTGGCATAATATCTTCAAGATTTTTCCATGTTGTAGTATGTGACAGGATTGCCTGGTTTTCTAAAGCTGAATGATATTCCATTGTCTGTATATCCATTCCCCTGTTGGACATATGGGTTACTTCCACCTCTTGGCTACTGCAGATAGTGCTGTGGTAAACACAGATGTGTAAGTATCCCTTCAAAATCCTTCTGATACTTTTGGATATATACTCAGAAGTGTTGGATCCAGAATTGCTGGATCATGTGATAGTTCTGTTTTTAATTTTTTTAGGAAATTTCATACTGTTTTCCATACCACTTGCCTTGTTTTATAGTTGCACTAACAGTGTACAAGTTTCAGTTTCTCTGCATCCTCACCAGCATTTGTTTTTTGTTTTTTTGGACAGTAGCCATCCTAATAGGGGTGAGATGATATCTTATTGTGGTTTGACTTGGTATTTCACTGATGAGTGGTGATGTTGAGCATCTTTTCATATATTTGTTGTGTTATGCCCAAGATTGCGAATCTGAGAAACCACCAAGGAGCCGACACCGATGCAAACACACGAGGGTTTATTTACAAGCTCGAGCTTGGGTCCAAGTATACCTGACACAGCGGAGCAGGGACTTGGACCCCGAGACTAAGAGGCTTAGCAACTTTATAGGGGCCAGTGGCCAATGGGATACGCAGAAAGTTGCACAGTCATGCTGGTCCACTCGCAGGTGGCCTATTGAATTACATTTTACCCTAAAGTATCCATTTGAACTGGCCTGTCACTGAGCCGGATTTCCGGTTAGGGTGTGCCCTGGACTTGACTAGGGTGGGGCAGTGCCCTAAGCAATAAGCAGGTCAGCACAAGGCAGGTGCAGCACAAAATGGAGTCAGTCCTCCTCTGCTTGTCCAGGGGTAGGGGATTTTGTTAAATTTCCTGGGTCCCACAGTTGACCATTTGTATATCACCTTTGAAATAATATCTATTTAGTGGTCTACCCAGTTTTTAATTGAGTTATTTGATTTTTGTTTGAGTTTTAGGAATCTGTTATATATTCTGAATATTAACCCCTTATCAGATATATGATTTGTAAATATTTTCTCCCTTGTCATAGGTTGTCTTTTTATTCACCCTGTTAATAATGCCCTTGATGCACAAAAGGTTTTAGATTTATTGTGGTACCATTTGCCAATGTTATTGTTGCCTGAACTTTTGGTGTCATTTTCAAGATACTGTTGCCATCTCCAGAGTTATAAAGATTTTCCCCTATGCTTTTTTGTGGAGGAGTTTTACAGTTTTAGATCTTACACTTAGATTTTTAATCCCTTTTAAGTTAATTTTGTACATGGTATAAGATAAGGCTCCAGCTTCATTTTTTAGCAGGTAGATAATCAGTTTTCCCAGCACTGTTTTTAGAAAAGACTATCTTTTCTCCATTGAGTGGTCTTGGCACCCTTGTTGAAGATCATTTGGCCATAGGTGCAAGGATTTATTTCTGGACCCTCTCTAGTACTCCACTGGTCTGTTTTTCTGTCTTTATGCCAGTGCCACACTATTTTGATTACTTAGCTTTCTAACAAGTTTTAAAATGAAGAAGTTTAACCCCCTCACTTTGTTCCTCTATATGAAAATTATTTTGGCTTATTTACATGTCCCTTGGAATTCTGTATTATTTTTTGTGTGATCGTGTTTCTACAAAAAATGCCATTAGGATTTCAATCATGAGTATGTCGAATCTATAGGTCACTGGGTAGTATGGACACCTTAACAGTATTAAGTCTTCTAATCCATAAGCATGGAATGTCTTTCCACTGTTTTTATTTCTTCCAGTGATGTTTTATATTATAGTTTTCAGTGTGTAAGTTTTTTAATTCCTTGGTTAGGTTTATTCCTAAGTGTTACATTCTTTTTTTTTTTTTTTTTTAAGATTTTATTTATTTATTCATGAGAGACACACAGAGAGAGAGGCAGAGACACATGCAGAGGGAGAAGCAGGCTCCATGCAGGGAGCCCGACGTGGGACTTGATCCTGGGACTCCAGGATCACATGCCCTAGGCTGCAGGCGGCGTTAAAACGCTGCGCCACCAGGGCTGCCCCTATATTCTTTTTTTATGCTGCTGTAAAACAGAATTGTTTTCATAATTTCTTTTTCAGATTATTCATTATTAGTATATAGAAACAACTAGTTTTTTGTGTTGATTTTGTGTCCTGCTATTTGGCTGAATTTACTTATTCTAGGTGTGTGTGTATGTGTAATCTGTAGGGTTCCCTGTATATAAGACCCTGTCATCTGTGAATGAAGATAATTTTACTTCTACCTTTGCAATTAGATGCTTTTTCATTTCTTTTTCTTGCCTGTTTGCTCTGGTTAGAGTTTCTAATACCACGTTGAATAGAAGAGATGAAAGCAGGCATCCTTACCTTGTTCCTGATCTTAGAAGATGTTTTCAGTCTTTCACCATTGATTATGATGTTTGCCATGGACTTTTCATAAATTGCTTTGTTATGTTATGATAGTGTCTTTCTGTTCTTAGTTTGTTGAGTGTTTTTACCATGAAAAAATACTGAATTTTGTCAAGTGTTTTTTCTGCATTTATTGAGATGATCGTGTGACTTTTGTTAATTCTTGAACCATTCTTGCATTTCAGGAATTAATCCTACTTTGTCATGGTGTTTCATTTAATTTGATTTGCTAAGACTATGTTGAGAGTATTTACATCAGTATTCATCAGGAATATTTGTCTGGGGATCCCTGGGTGGCGCAGTGGTTTAGCGCCTGCCTTTGGCCCAGGGCGTGATCCTGGAGTCCCGGGATCGAATCCCACGTCAGGCTCCCGGTGCATGGAGCCTGCTTCTCCCTCTGCCTATGTCTCTGCCTCTCTCTCTCTCTCTCTCTCTCTCTCTCTCTGTGACTACCATAAATTAAATAAAATAAAAAATAACAAAAAGGAATATTTATAGTTTTCTTGCAGTGTTTATCTCAGGCTTTGCTATCAGGGCCTCACCGAATAAACTTGGAAGTATTCTCTCCTCTTTAGTATTTTTGGAATAATTCCAAAGGATTAGTGTTAACTCCTTTAAATGTTTGATAGAATTCTCCAGTGCAACCATGTGGTCCTATGGTTTTCTTTTTGGAGAAGTTTTAAATTACTGATTTAATCTTCTTACTCATTATTGGTCTGTTCAGTTTTATTGTTTCTTAAATGAGTCAGTCTAGGTGAGTTGTATGCCTAGGAATTTATCCATTGTTTCTATTCAGTTTCCTGATATATAGTTTTTCATAATACTGTAGTACAATTCTTTTCATTCATGTGACATTGGTTGTATTGACCCCGCTTTCCTGATTTGTTATTTGAGTCTTCTCCCTTTTTGAAAAATCTAGCTCAAGATTTGTCAATTTTGTTGATCTTTTAAAAAAATCCAGCTTAGTTTTGTTGATTATTTCTGTTGGTTTTCTATTCTCTATTTTGATCTCTGCTCCAATCTTTATTATTTAGTTCCTTATGATTTCGATTCATTTGTTCTTTTTGCAGTTTTTTGAGGTGTCACATTAGGTTGTTGATTTGAGATCTTATTTTTATTTATTTTTTTTTTATTTTTTAAGATTTATTTATTTATTTATTTATGACAGACAGACAGAGAGAGAGAGAGAGAGAGAGAGAGGCAGAGACACAGGAGGAGGGAGAAGCAGACTCCATACTGGGAGCCTGACGCGGGACTCGATCTCAGGACTCCAGAATCGCGCCCTGGGCAAAAGGCAGGCACTAAACTGCTGAGCCACCCAGGGATTCTCCGAGATCTTATTTTTAAAGCACACGTTTATATAGCTATAAAATTTAGCACTGCTTTTGCTGCATCTCATTAGTTTTGGTATTTGTGTTTTCACTTTCATTTGTTTCAAGGTATTTTCTAATCTCCCTTGTGAGGTGGCCTTTGACTAATTAAGAGTGTACTGTTTAATTTCCATATATTTGAGGATTAAATGACATAATACTTAAAAAGTAAGCAAAGTACTCAACAAAATATGCTCTTTATTTCCCTACTTAAATAATAAGTTGTAGTATAATAATATTTAAAAATCCCTGTTTGCAGGTTTTTACTTATGCAAATTGAGTTCTGTTTTTCTACATTGTGATCAGAAAAGATACTTTGTATGATTTCAGTCTTCTTGAATTTGTTAAGGCTTATTTCATGATCTGAAATGTGGTCTGTCCTCCAGAGTATTCCATGTGCGCTGGAGAAGAATGAATGTTCTACTATAGTTGGCTGGAGTGTTTTTTATATGCCTGTTAGGTCAGTTGATCCATAGTGTTGTTCAAATCCTGTTTCCTTACTGTTTTTCTAGTTATCAGCAGTAACTTTTTGGTATAAAAGAGCCAGCCAGCAAAAGAGCTGAGATCCTTCTAAAACTCTCTTCATTTTAAATTTAATAATTTTTTCAAAATGTAGAGTTAAGTTAGTACATTAACTAATTTAGATTCTTTCTCATAAACAAGTTTTTCCACTATTATAATAATAGGCCTTCTTAAAAATGTTTTCAAAACTGACAAATTACAAATTCTTGATTGTTAAAATTCACTTATTTAGTGCCACTTAAGAGCAGATTTCTTTTTAATTAACTTGAAAGTAATTCTGTGGTGCACAAGATTTATGAAACAAATTTAATAGGGATGTCTTTCCCCATCCACTTTTAAAAATTAGTTTTCACATTTTATCCTTTCATGAAATTAACATTTCCTCAAGAAAAAAATGTAGCTTTAGAGGGCTCTCAGTCTGTTTTTCCTGAGTTACATTGTATTAGAAGATGCACAAGCCTTGAAGTTATACAAACAGGAACTTGTATATTGGCTCTGCCAGTTACAGGGTGTGAGACCCTGAGTAAGTTTGTTTTCTCTGAGCCTCTATTTCTTCCACTGTAAAATATGCGTGCTACTGCCTCATAAGGTTGAGGTGAGGATTCAGTGAGATAATGCTTTTAAAAATAAGGAAAGTACTTAATTAGATACACTGTCTTCCTACTTTAATGATAAATTACAGTGTAGTGATATTTAAAAATGCCTTTCCATTTGCAGATTTTCGCTTAAGCTACATAGGTAATAGAATATAACCATAAAGATTTTTTCTTTTTTTTTTTTTTTAAGATTTTATGTATTTATGAGACAGAGAGAGGCAGAGACACAAGCAGAGGGGGAAGCAGGCTCCATGCAGGAAGCCTGACGTAGGACTCCATCTGGGGTCTCCAGGATCACACCCCGGGCTGAAGGCAGCGCTAAATTGCTAAGCCACCAGGGCTGCCTTCTTTTTTTTTTTTTTCTAACTGGTACTTGCACAGCATCAAATTTAGAACCAGCTGTTGGTAGTAAGGATTCAATGTGAGTGGTTGGGGGCATTGGGGGGGGGGGGGAGCTTAAGTACAGAAAGCAGTAGTTTCCAAATTTTACTGCACTGTGGAAACTGCCTGAGAGTCTTTGAAGAGTATTAATACCTGATTTCAATCCCCAGATATTCTTTCTTAGTAGGGGGAGCAGCCTTGGCATCCAGATTTTTAAAAGCTCTTTGGGTGACTCTAATGTTTAACAAAGTTTAGGAACCATAAATTGCAATTTATTCTCTCATTTAGAGAAGCTCAGAGGGAGGCAGTCCAGGACCTATATACACTGTTTGTTCTGCAGAGTCATTGGTGATCTAGTACTGTCTTCCTTATGCATGCTTCACTAGAAAGAGCCAGCATCCACAAGCAGGGGGAGCAGCAGAGGGAGAGGGCGGAAACAGACTCCCCACTGAGCAGAGAGGCAGACAGGAGGCTCCATCCCAGGACTCTGGGATCATGATCTGAGCTGAAGGCAGATGCTTAACCAACTGAGCCACACAGGTGCCCCCATGCTTCCTTTTTCAGGGTTATCCAGTGGTTTATTAATGTCACTACTGATGACTTAAGATTTTTCCATCCATAGTCCAGGCAGCAGAAAAATTATGAAGGGAAGAAAGCCTTATAATTTTCCTATTACTTTGTATATAGAAAAAATCTGAACTTTGTTTATTTTATCTAAGGAAATGAAGCAGCAGAACTAGGAGTATGAAGAACTGCATAGGTACCTTACTTGCACTGGAGTTCTGAAGCCGTATTTGACAAAATTGAATAAGGCATTTTGATTTAGGAGAAGTTAATTTAATTTCCAGGGTTTTTTTTTTTTTTTTTTTTTTGAGGTGTTCTCTTATTTTAATATATTTCCATTACTTTGAAAGAGAACTTATTAATTCTAAAACCAGATACCGTATTAAGAATCTTCATCATGCTTTCAGATTGGTGTGGTATGTAATTAAAGATTAGCGTCAGAATTCCTTTGGAGAAAATTGTCCTTAAACATTTAGATTTTATAATGGATTTATTCAGAATATTTTGGTTATTAGGATGTGTTGTGCTTAAGTGAAAGTATGCTAGTTCATTTACTCAGTTACTGGGTATAGGGTAGGCATTGTTCTAAAAGCTGGTGATAGAACAGTGAACAAAAATATTCTCAGAAGCTTTGTTACTACAGATAGAAGTAATTAATCATGTGTATGGAAAATAATATTTCTCTGAATATGGATTTTCTTTTTTTTTTTCTCCAAGTAAAATGTACCAGGCCTGTTGGATTTAGAGGATTATTTACATTTATTTCTTAAGGATGGTTCCCTGTGGGCACCCCAGGTGGTTCAGCGGTTTAGCGCGCCTTCAGCCCAGGGCGGGATCCTGGAGACCCGGGATAGAGTCCCACATCGGGCTCCCTGCATGGAGCCTGCTTCCCCCTCTGCCTGTTGCCTGTCTCTCATGAATAAATAAATAAAATCTTTAAAAAAAAAAAAAAAAACAAAAAAGAATGGTTCCCTGTTTAGTTACTAGAAGAATAGGCATATGTGTAGGACAGATGATACAGCAAATCCCCAGCACAGGGTAGCTCTATTTTTAACTCATTTTTTTTTTAAGATTTTTAAAATTTATTCATGAGAGAGAGAGAGAGGCAGAGACACAGGCAGAGGGAGAAGCAGGCTCCATGCAGGAAGCCCGATGTGGGGACCCGACCCTGGGTCTCCAGGATCACACCCTGGACTGAAGGCGGCACTAAACCGCGGAGCCACCCGGGCTGCCCTATTTTTAACTCTTTGAGGACCCTCCACACAGTTTTCCAGAGTGGCTGCACCAGGTCACATTCCCACCAACAGTGCAAGAGGGTCCCCCTTTCTCCACATCCTCTCCAACATGTGTGGTTTCCTGCCTTGTTAATTTTCCCCATTCTCTCTGGTGTGAGGTGGGATCTCATTGTGGTTTTGATTTGTGTTTCCCTGACGGCCAGTGATGCGGAGCATTTTCTCATGTGCTTGTTGGCCATGTCTACGTCTTCCTCTTTGAGATTTCTGTTCATGTCTTTTGCCCATTTCATGATTGGATTGTTTCTTGGGTATTGAGTTTAATAAGTTCTTTCTAGATCTTGGATACTGGCCCTTTATCTGATAGGTCATTTGCAAATATCTTCTCCCATTCTGTAGGTTGTCTTTTAGTTTTGTTGACTGTTTCTTTTGCTGTGCAGAAGCTTTTTATCTTAAGTCCCAATAGTTCATTTTTGCTTTTGTTTCCCTTGCCTTCATAGATGTATCTTGCTAGAAGTTGCTGTGGCCAGGTTCAAAAAGGGTGTTGCCTGTGTTCTGGCAGTGAGAATTTGAGTACCTTCTCCCACACCTTCATTGGCCATCAACTTTGTTGATGAATCTGCTCAACTTTGTTAAAAATATACTCTGTTCCCAAAATATTTATTAATATGAATAGCACTAAGTTCTGTCATATTTGGAATATGGTTATTAGTTTGGAGGCCATGGTCATTAGAAGAATGTTTCTAATCAGTGTCTTCCCATTTGAGGTAGACTTTACTGAGCTTTAATTTACTTATTTATGCATCATTGATCAAAACCTGAGTACCGCTGTTTGCCCAAGAAAAAAAAGAGTTATAAATTTTATTACTCCAATTTCCCATTACACTTTTGTAAAATAAACTTTTCATGACTTTGTATAGAAAATAGTAAAATCTTGATTACTTGGAACTCAACTAAATCTTTTTATTCTATAATTTGTTTTAGAAGAGGTGTAATATACAGGAAAATTAAGTTCAAATTAGGTATTTAGTCAGAAAACCACTTATGAAGGAAATATTTTGTATTAATATTCCTAACCTGTTATAGCTAGATAATCTCATGTGGATATTTGCAATGGTGTTTTTTAGTGGACCTGTAATATCTTCTTCATCAGTGAAAAATCCATATTCTATATACTTTGTTGAATTAGGAAAGTGAACCAAATTACTAGTGTACTTTAAAAACAAAGACTTAAATAAGCACAAACTTTATGGATAGTAGTTAACCAGAGGAGTTAGCTAGCAATTTGTGTATATAGCTAATTCTACTCGACATTTAGTTAAATATGGTTTTATTGATGGATGGTAATATGTTTTAATCAAAATGCTAAGATGCAGAATTTTGTGTTTAAATGAGAAGATAATATTGAGAGCATAGCTATTCACTAAAAAAAAAAAAAACCAAACAAACTTCATTATAATTACCTGAATGTAGAAATATACTTCTTGATAGTATAAATGTCTGTATGATGAGTCTTACCCAGCTTTGAAAGACTGATGTGATCGTTTAAAACTTGCTGGCTTTGACTTCAATTTAGGAGAATAAGCAAATTACCATCAAAGTGACAGTCATGTTTCCTTTCATTGATTGCACACATTTATCAAAATAAATAAAATGTTTCAGATTGACAAAGAATATTATTTATTGGATTTATTCAGTATTCATGTAAAAGTACCATGATCTGGATTGCAGATCTTACCCTGTGGCCATGAGCCACAGGACAAGGAAGGATCCATTTGTGCACCAAGCTTTTTCTATAGACTGAATTATGGTTTCTTGAGTAAATGTGTACTAATGCTGCTGGGCTGTATATAGAGGATGGGAAAATGTCACATTAACATTACAATTATTATGGAACATTTCACACACATAAAAATACACTAGTATAATGACCTTTTTATACCCATCTTGTTTTGTGTATACTCCTATATACCTTCCCTTCTCCAGTGTTACTTTGAAGCAAATCCCAGACGTTTTACTCTTTCATCCCTATAGTTTAGAATATATCTCCGAGAAAAATACACTTAAAAATATACAGTCACATACCTCCATCACACCTAAAAGGAAAAAAGGAAAGCAGTATTTAATATTAAAATGGGACCTTTGTGTTCAGGTTAGAAATTGCTTATCTGAGACATTATCTTTTTTTTCTGCATTTAATCGAGCCCTTTGTGTAGACCTAAAAAGTATCCTCAGGTGAGGACTGATTTGGGCTAGGGATACAAAATTAAGGCACTTAAAATGTAACATAGCTGAATATAATTCTATAATACACTAAATTTATAGTAGACTTCTGTTAAAGAGGAGTTTTATTTATTTATTTGTCTGTTTAAGCTGGCCACTCAAAATGGAGCTTGAACTCATGCCCTGAGATCAAGAGTTGCCTGTGATACTGACTGAGCCAGCCAGGCGCCCCCAAAATGAAAGAGTTTTATAAATACCAAAATAACTCGGTCACATTGGGGGGAAAAGAAGCAATTTCACAATAAGTCAAATTGATCAAGTCTTGGGCTTTCTTTCATAGGTGATATTGGGAAAATTTGTTGAGCTATCTAGAGAATCTCTTGGTATTTATGTCCCTAAAAATTGTACTTTTACCTTTTGTCCAACATGCTTGGTGAAATTAGACTTGAGAGGGAGAACGACTTGTTCTCAAGTAGTTTCCGAGAGGCTTTTCAGCAGCAGGTGATTGGAAAGTTTGATCCTGTTCCAGTAATTGCTACAATCAGAAGTGTATACCATGGTAAATGGAGGCCAGAAATTCCATCCAGTAAAAGTGTGGGGCTGCATTCTATGTGGTGAGATTAATGAAAGACACCCAAACTTGCACTAGCAAAATCCATCCCAACCTGGCTGTGGTTTGGTGCCATCTGGTGGTAACTTTTTGACTAACAGTTAAATCATGTGTGACCGGTGAGAACTTTTAGAACAGTGGCAAGGATTTTAAGAATCTGCCTTAATTTAGTTACCTACTTTGTTGGCCTTGCTAAGGAGATGTTATGTCTAGGAGATCAGTCCAGAGCCTTGAGAACTGTTCTTCACCTCCCTCCTTCCTAAGACTAGATTTTTGCTGTTTCTTGGTGTGGTCCCTCTTTCATCACCTCACCACCTCATCCCATCCCAGGAGAAAGTAATAACTTTAACTTGCTCCACCAGGTAGGGGATAGGAGCCAGTTGTCTTAATTCATGTTATGCTGGTGTGTGTTGTTTCTGGATTTCATTTCATTTGGAATACTGACTCTTATATTCCTAAAGTTCAAAAACAATCTTCCTCAAGTGTGCCACGGATACCAGGTACTTGTCTCTTCCGAATTTCAATAACAATGGTAGGTACAGTTTTTAGCTAAGTTATGTGATTGAGAAAATCTATGTAAGGCTCTTGAACAAGATTCTGAAAAATTCTATTTACGGTAAATCTAGATTTGAATAACATTTAAGGATGTGTTGATTTAAGGGTTATCTTAACAGTCGTCATTCTTAAGGTTTTTGAAATTACTTCATTTCTATATAAATGCAAAAATAAAATTGTTAGAATTGTATTTGGGTTAGATTTACTTTTATGATGTCGAATTGATTTGTTTGCTTGAGTCAGATCTGTTTTATAAGTACCATTATATTTATGAGGAGACATCTTTCAGAAGATTCCTACAAACAAAAGTATTCTCCTGTTTTGATAGTTTGTTCACTTAGAAATGATTCCCCTTCCAGAGAGTATTTATTACTTGCTTCAAAGGGACGGCAAACTCTAGGTTTAAAAAACAATCATCACACAAAAGCATTTTCTTTCTCCATCTTACATAGTTATTTAGACAGGTAAGATTTTTTTTATTGTATACTTGACATAATGTTAGTTTAATTTTAGGTGAAACAGTGGTTCAACATAGTGATTCAACTTCTGTATACATTATGCTGTGCTCACAAGTGTAGCTACCAACTGTCACCATACGACACTGTTACAATACCATTGATTATATTCCCTATGCTGTACCTTTTATCCCTATAATTATTGATTCCTTAACTGGAAGCCTGTATCTCCCACTCCCCTTCACCCATTTTGGCCTGTATCTCCCACTCCCCTTCACCCATTTTGGCCATCATCCCTACCCCTCTCCCCTCTGATAACCATTGGTTTGTTCTCTATATTTATGGGTTTGTTACTGCTTTTGGTTTGTTTATTCATTTGCTTTCTTTTTTTTAGATTCCGTATATAAGTAAAATTAAGTGGTATTCATCTTTTTTCAGTCTGACTTATTTTGCTTAGCATGATACCTTCTAGGTCCTTCCATGTTGTTGCCAGTGGTAACATCTCGTTCTTTTTTTTTTAATGACTGAATACTATTCCGTTGCATATGTATACCACATCTTCTTTATCTATTTATGTGCTGATGGACACATAGGCTGCTTCCATATCTTGACTATTGTAAATAATTTTGTAATAAACATAGGGGTTCATATCTTTTCAAATTAATGTTTTTGTTTTCTTTAGGTAAATGCCCAGTAGTGGAATTACTGCATCATATGATATTTCTATTTTTAATTTTTTGGGAGAACCTTCATAGTGCTTTCCACAGTGACTCTACCAACTTATATTCCCACCAACAGTGCATGAGGGTTCCTTTTTGTTCACATCCACACTAATACTTGTTATTTCTTGTTTTTTTATTCTGGTCATTCTGACAGTTGTAAGGTGACTGTGGTTTGGATTGGCATTTATCTGATGATTAGTGATGCTGAGCATCTTTTGGTTTATCTGTTGACCATCTGCATGCCTTCTTTGGAAAAATACCTCTTTAAGCCCTCTACCCATTTTCAGTTGGATTACTTGTTTTGTTTTTGCTGTTGTTTTAGGGTTTCTTGTTTTTTTGTTTTGTTTTGTTTTTAGCTGTTGAGTTGTATAAGCTCTTTGTATATTTGGGTAACAACCCTTTATCAGGTACATCATTTGCAAGTATGTTCTCCTGTTCAATAGGTTGCCTTTTTGTTTTGTTGATGATTTCCTTAGCTGTGCAAAAAGCATTTTATAGTTTATTTTTGCTTTTGTTTCCCTTGCCTGGGGAGACATATCTAAGAAAATGTTGTTAAGGCCGATGTCAGAAAAATTATTGCCTATGTTTTTTTTCTAGTTTTTTGCTTCCAGGTCTTTAATCTATTTTGAGTTTATTTTTGTGTGGTAGAAGAGAGTGGTCAGGTTCCATTCTTTTGCATGTGGCTGTACAGTTTTTCCCAGCACCATTTATTGAAGAGGCTATCTTTTCCCCAGTGTATATTCTTTGTCATAGATTGACCGTATAATTGTGGGTTTATTTCTGGGCAGTTTATTTTGTTCTGTTGATCCTGTGTCTATTTTTGTTCTAGGACCACACTGTTTTAATCACTATGACTTTGTAATATATCTTCAGATCTGGAATTGTGACACTCCAGCTTTGGTTTTTCTAGTCTGTTTCTAGCTATCTTACTGTTTTTTGATGCAGTTTTAAATGGAATTGTTTTCTTAATTTTTTTATCTCATTATTAGTGTATAGAAATGCAATCAATTTCTGGGTAGTAATTTTATATGTTGCAACTTTACTGGATCTCCATGTATTACTTCTGATAGTTTTTTGGCAGAGTCTTTAGGATTTTCTATATATAGTGTCATGTCATCTACAAATAGTGACAGTTTAATTTCTTCCTTATCAATTTGGATGCTTTTATTTTCTTTTTCTTGTCTGATTGCTGCAGCTAGGACTTCCAGTAATATGTGGAATAATAGTGATTAGAGCGGACATCCTTGTCTTGTTCCTGATCTTAGAGGAAAAGCTCTGTTTTTCATCATATCCAATGATGATCCAATTATTGTGGGTTTGTCATGTGTGGCTTTTATTATGTTGAGGTACGTTCTTCTAAAGCCACTTTGTTGAGAATTTTTATCATAAATGGGTGTCGAATTTTGTCAGTGCTTTTTCTGCATCTGTTGAGATGATCATAATGATTTTTATCCTTTGAGATCATGCTAAATTTTGAATGACACATCCCTCCCTAAAACTCACCAATGATTTTCTTCATGCTTATAATAAAATCTGGAGAAAAAAAAAATCCAGACTTTACTGTCACCTAGATGACTTCATATCATCTGGCCCCCGCCTACTCTCTGACCTTCCCTCATGTAACTCTTCACTTACAAATTGTAGTTATCTTTGTCTGCTTTCTCATCTTCTCATATATCTTGATTCCTGCTGCCTCCTTAGTAGTTGCTGAACCCTCTGCAAGGCAAAGTTCTTTCCCCACATTATCAATTTCTGGCTCAAATTTCATCTCCGTAAAGGCCCTTCCTTCTAAGCATCTTAACATTGTCCCCCTAAACTTTATTTTTTGGACCTATCAGTTTCTATTTTCATTACCGTTTTTACAGACTTCGTTGCATTAACTACCTGAAATTACTTTTGCTTTCTTGTTGGTGGTCTTCTTCTAGACCATATAGTTAAGACAGATTGGTTTTCAGTCCTCTGTCTCAGTTATCTTAGGGTTGTTGTCATAAAGATGAAATGAGTTAATACATGTAGAGTACTTAAAACAATGTCTTGCACATAGTAGCAATATGTGTGTTACCTGCTGTTGTTATTATTGGTATTATTATTATTGTTACTATGTTAATGGTTTGCCTGTCTTCTTTACTTCTGTATTCTCAATGCCAAAAACATAATGCTAAGAGCATAGAAGATGCCCATTTAATATTTGCTCAATAAATTGACTATTTTATATAAAGATATATTTATTATGTAAAATAACAAAGCCTAAATATTTCTGTTCGTAAACTCTGTATCATGTTATGTTGTATTTTACCACTGGGAATAGTTGATTATGATAGTGTCCATAGTCCATTCATTTGTTGTTTTGGGGGTTTTTTTTGAGTATACTTTGCATGATGATTTTAAATGTTATAAATGTTAGTTACACTATGAAGGCATATTTTTGTATTTTAGAAAGACTATTTACTGCAAGGAAAAAATGGTATTATAATTTTAAGAAAGTCTACGGTAAACATACTGGTTTGTAGGTGAAATTATTGTATTTTGAATGAGAGAAGTTTTTCTTTATAACCTTCTTAACTTCCACATGTTTTCCCCAAATGAAATATTCCCTGAATATTCTCATCCCACGTTTTGTCCTAATTGTAGCAGCATTAAAAAACTTTAGATTAGAATCAAGTCAGGCTAATGATTGGCGTTTTCCCTATGCTATAAACCACAGTGCTCTTGCTGATTATACAGGTTTCTTTTTAACGTATTGAGCTTCTCTTCATGCAATAAACTCTTTTCTTTATTTGAGTGTCAAATGTCACCTCTTTTTTCCCCTCAAACAAGAAACCAGCCAACTCTAAAGCCTAAGAATAGTTGATCTAAAATTACTGCTATTCTAACTGCAAGTGTATTTTAATATACCTCTGCAATAGTGTAAAAAACAACATATCAATGATTTTGGTCAGGTTTCAAGAGAGTTTTATTTTCTACCTTTTCTGAACGCAGAATGAACATAGACCTAGGTCCAATTATGTTGACATCCATAATTTGACACATCCTGTTTTGGTAACAGATTCTCTCTTTTTACTTTTCTTTTTAGTTACCAGACTTTTAAAAGAATAATAATAGGAAAATACTAAGATGCTGTTTTAGCCAACTTGGGCTGCTTTTATAAAATACCATAGGCTAAGTGGCTTAAACAACAAACATTCATTTATCATAGCTATAGAGGCTAGAAAGTCCAAAGTCAAGGTTCCAGCAGATTCGGTTCCTGGTCCCTTCCTGGTTCATAGACGGTTGTCTTCTCACCATGTCTGCACATGGAGGGGAGAGAGTGAGCTTGGTCTCTTCCTTTATTTATAAGAATACTAATCTCATAATGGGAGCCCTACGCGCAGGACCTCATCTAGACCATTTACTCCCAAATGCCCCCACCTTTAAATACTATCACGTTGAGGGGTTGTATAAATTTGGGAGGACATAGTCCATAACAGATGCTTTTAAATTAAACCAACAGTTCTCTTAATTTTTTTTTTTTAAAGATGGGTAAGAAGAAAAATGCTGAAACCATAACTTGACAGTGCATTCGTCCTCTGACCTTAACTTGATAGGTTGATTATCCTAAGCTTGAACTGAAGTTTTTTACTCCATGCTATCAACACCAAACTTGAATAGAAATGTGATTGGACTGTATTGTGTCTTTTAAAGATAGTATTATGAACTATTTTACGTTTTGTGAACTAATCACCAAAGGGTATTGTAGACATCCTTGAAACAATTTTTGGTATGCATGATAAATAAAACTAACCAAAATGTCAATTCAGTGGAGAGCCACATCTCTTCTTTTATCAATTTAGATATTTCCAAATTGACCAGAACCTGACAAAATTGAAATTGGGAAAAAAACACCAAACAATAATCATTCTAATTCTCAATCTTGCAGTATTTTTCTGTTCAGTTAAATGCATTTGAATCATCATTGATCATAGCTGGTTTTCCAATTTGAGTAAGATTCTTGAACATTTCTACTCCTACCTCTAAGTAAATAAATTTCTGTTCAGTCAGTTAAATTATAGTGGCTTATGGTTTTTTTTTTATGAAAAGGAAATAATTTTTATGAAAAGCATGAAGGTTTAGTGGAATTGCTGATAACTAGTTTAGGTGAATGTGGTGATCTAGTTAGCTGACTTTTTTTAGTCAACTATTATCCAAAAGGTGTTTTTTATTTGCTAATATCTTTGTTCTGCAAAATTCTCTATTATATATTGCATCACTTTCCTGAATCAGTAACATATATTTTATGCATTTGAAGCTTTTATTGATAAAAGGTCTACTAAGGCATCATTTATAAACAACATAGTTCAGGGCAGCAGTTCTCAACAAGGATGATTTTGCCTCTCTAGGGACCTTTGGAAATGTCTGGAGTAATTTTTTATTGTTATGAATGGGAGTGAGAGGGAGGATGGTACTAGCTTATGGTGGATAGAAGCCAAGGATACTGTTAAACGTCCCATGATGTACAGGATAGCCTCCACTACAAAGAATTGCTGAATACAAAATGTCAGTACTGCCAAGGTTGACAAACCCTGGTTTAGGATTAATAATGATTTTGCCACCATTGTGGATATTAAAAAACATTTGTCATAGGTACTGAAGGTAATTTTAAAATACTTTGACTAGAAAAAATAAAATACTTTGACTAGGACTACAGAATGTTTTTGAACAAACATCTAGTCCTCAGAATGATTGAGGAATATGGTACTAAATCCAGATATGTGGTGTCTGGAATGTAATTTTTTAAACCTTAGTCCTGTTTGTTTTTAGTTATTGCACAGATGTGTGTGTGTTCCAGCTTTCCATCACACACACATTTTGCATATTCAGTATAAACCAGGGCCCAGGATTTAACAGATTGTAGGAGTGATTCAGATGTACTTTGTACGGTTAGAAAAGGTGATTTGGAGGGCATAGAAGAAGCCGTCGTTAAACCAAGACTTGTGAATTTAATCTGTGCTGGCTAAGGGTAAAGGCCGGTTATTTAAGATAAAGACAGTATAGACTGTATGTCCTTTCCTTAACTGTCTCATTCTTTCCCCCTCATAAATATCAACCTAGACAGTGCAGACTTGAGGTTTGGCTTAGCTGATGAGGACTTTTCCCTTTCCCACAGCTTTGAATTACAGGCATTCTCACAGCCACTTTCTATCTAGATCTTACGAGTATGTTTTCTCTTTAGCCTCTTGTTTCCTGCCTCCAAGTACCTATTTCACACTGTAAGAGATTATCTCTGATAAGAGTGAATTCCATACTTTAAGTGAGGGTAATATTCTCTACCTGTGCTCAGGAAGAGTGCTTCTTGGAGCCAGAGCTTGGGAGTAAGGCCATATATATCTCATCTAGAACTGTTGCCTCAGGCTGACTTAAAATCAATAAGATATTTTAAAAATTACTATATAGCATTGTGAATTAAACTTTATCCTGGAATTATGATTCACACTTTTAGCTTTAAAATTCAGGGTTTTTTTTATTGTTGCTTTTCTTTACAGGTCTACTTCCCCAGTAGGACAGCATCATTCTCCTATATCTTCTAGACATCACTCATCTTCCTCACAATCAGGATCATCTATTCAAAGACATTCTCCTTCTCCTCGTCGGAAAAGAACTCCTTCACCATCTTATCAGAGGACAATAACTCCACCTTTACGACGCTCTGCTTCTCCTTATCCTTCACATTCTCTGTCTTCTCCTCAGAGAAAGCAAAGTCCCCCAAGACATCGCTCTCCAATGCGAGAGAAGGGAAGGCATGACCATGAACGAACTTCACAGTCTCATGATCGACGTCATGAAAGAAGGGAAGGTATGTACTGTTCTTTATCTTGATTTTTTTTTTTTTTAGAGTTCTTTAAGTATTTTCTTTTTTGTTTTGTTTTGTTTTTTTGGTTTTGGGGTTTTTTTGTTTGTTTGTTTAATTTTATTTATTCATGAGAGACACAGATCGAGAGGGAGAGAGGCAGAGACACAGGCAGAGGGAGAAGCAGGCTCCATGCAGGAAGCCCAATGTGGGACTCAATCCCAGTACTCCAGGATCACGCCCTGAGCCAAAGGCAGACGCCCAACCTCTGAGCCACCCAGGAGTCCCAAGTATTTTCTTTATTAAAAAACTGCACGTTCAGATTTATTGTTATAATAAGAGAAGGAAGAGAACTGTGTTGTATTAAATTTTCTATTATCGAGAAGAGTTCTTGAGGGCAATAGGATGCTTTTAATGACACAGGAACATAAGCTATTAAATGCATGTAAGTGCGCATTTTTGTATATACTGAGGTAATGCTTTCTTCAGTGAAGGTATTTTAATTGAGTACTCTCAAGTTCTAGAAATTTTTGGCTATCTGATTCTTAAAACATCCTTCTAATTGCTTAGTTGATTCTTTAAAAAAAAAACAAAGAAGTGAAGGAAAGAAAGGCAGCAAACCAGGGGGTAGAGTTTGAAAGCATCAGACATGTTTTGATAAAGAGGTAAGGGCCAAGGGGACATTCAGAAGGTTGGTGTAAACCAAGTGATCAGTTTTCTAGGTGTAACTCAAAAAAGAAGTAAGCAAAGCAGTTTTTCTTTCAAGATCCCTGAGAATTAAGCTACTTTTGGATTTGCTACTCCTTGTTCAAGCTGAGATGCTGTTATTATCTGATAATATAGTCTAATAGTTCTCATCTCTTTCTGTACTCCTTATCCAAGCTTCTTGTCCTTATTTTTTTTCCCTAACTTCTCCTGAGTTGATGTTTAAACATAATGAGTACTCAAGAAATACTTGCCTACTTGCAACATTTCTGTTTAATATGCATTTTAGAATAAACCTCTCTGTGAGTATAGTATAGAAATCTCCTGTGAAACATTTTGAATTTAGTTGTTCTCTTCCTATCAACAGTGCAAGCAATAATTAATCAAGTTCTTTTATTCAAGAAAATCGTGAATGCCCAGATAGGGACCAGAGAGAGCATCTGTTGTGTAGAATTATGTCTTGTGTACATGATTTTGCAATCAGAACAGCACAGCAGTATTTATGGAACATTGGTAAGATAGGAAAATTCCCTTAGCACCTATCTATTAATTTTAATAAGATATTTAACTATAGTTGACTGGAAATATAGTGTACATTTCATGACTACTTGCTGAGTGAAAACTCTTTAATGTGTTTAATATCTATGTTTTGAAATAATAATGAGGGGAAATAGTATGCAGTAGAGTCTTAAAAGAATTTTAGTGTGCTAAGAGTGGTCTATATTACAAGAAGAATCCATTTAATAATAAACTATATGTGTTTCTTTGTAAAGAAGATGTTTCTTTTACCTTCTATATAAGAGATGTAGCAGATGTTTGTTCCTTTATTTAGATGTCATCATCTGAAATAAGAATAATTTTAGTGGAGGAGTGGGGAGGTAGGTAAAGAACAAAATATAGTAACTAGATGTATTTGTAAAGACAGATGGGAAAATCACGAAAAGGATCTGGTACTGAGTGAACATATTTTTCGGCACAGTTGGCATTGGAGAAGGACTGGAAGTTATAGATATGCACAAAAAGCGATGGAAACTTATCAAATTCTTGCCTGGTGCTTCTGTTCTTAAATGGCATTTGCAGATATAAGTATATGGACATTGTAATTGTCAGGAGAGATGAGTTATTACTGTGAAAATATAGGGGGTCTTATGGATACTAGGTGTTTGGGAAAGTCTGAGACCTGAGAAAGTCTGTAGACCCAGCCACCTGAGACAAAGAGAAAAGAAAGTAAATTTACAACAGGCATAAGGTTACTTAATTGCTAAGGTAGCCTCAGATCTTGAGGCAGTTCCAGAGTTTCAGAGCAATACGTGAAGGAATCTGGTTTAAAAACAAGGCAGTGTGTTTGTCTTCTGAGATTCTCTTGTTAATCCTTTGATTTCATATCAGATTTATGCTGTAATCAATTTATGCCTATTCTAGGCATATCTAAAGAATAGTTTCTATCCTTTGCAAATTCCCATTTGGTAAGGTGTTGTCTAAGCCACTTAGGTTTTGGGCCTCTTCTTCATTTAGACAGTGACAAGGTTGAATTATATAATCAGTGAGTTCCCTTTCAGCTTTTCAAAAGCTAGAGTTCTTTCTTATTTTTCTTTGAAGTGATAGAACATGCTTTAAGGAGAGAAAACTTAAAGGAGTGATTCCACTAAATAGTCCAAGAAGAGAGGGTAAAGAACGGTATCTCTTTACCAGCCAGGTTACTAACTGTAGACCACTCTAAAGTGCTTAAGGTACATTTGAAGTGGTCATGGATGGATGGTTTAGTCTGGGCTAATACTTGGTAGAGATGGCTAAAGTCGCTGTGTACCTCTGGATCTACAAGTAGTTTCTAAAAATAAGCCATCATTGATATGAGATCAATTTATTTAAGATCTGTAAGTATGGGTAAGTGGGCACACAGGAAGATCCTCTTCTAAGTTTATCAAGAACACGGTTATCCCGGTATTAATAAAATTACCTTTGGAATTGCAGCTTATGTATGGTTTTAATTTTCTTATTTGCCCATGTTTTCTTTTTATTTTCTGCAAAGAATATGAATTACCTTTTTAAAAAAATTTTAACCTCTATATATGTATTGTCTAGTTTTTCAAAGTTTTGTAAAAGGAATTCTAGTTGATTTCCGAACTTGCTTTACAGAGACCAGAAGCAAAAGGGATAGAGAAAAAGATGCAAGAGAAGAAAGAGAATATGAGCAAGATCAGAGCTCTTCTAGAGACCACAGAGATGACAGAGAACCTCGAGATGGTCGGGATCGGAGAGATGCCAGAGATGCTAGAGACCGACGGGAACTAAGGGATTCTAGAGACATTCGGGACTCCAGGGAGATGAGAGATTATAGCAGAGATAACAAAGAGAGCCGTGATCCCAGAGATTCTCGGTCTGCTCGTGATACCCATGATTATAGGGACCGTGAAAGTCGAGATACTCATCGAAAGGAGGATACCTATCAAGAAGAATCCCGAAGTTATGGCAGAAACCATTTAAGAGAAGAAAGTTCTCGTACTGAAATAAGGAATGATGCCAGAAATGAGTCTCGAAGTGAAATTAGGAATGACCGGATGGGCAGAAGTAGGGGGAGAGGTCCAGAATTACCTGAAAAGGGTAAGGTTTTTGACTTGTCAGTGAACTGTATCTTGTATGTTTATATAGAAATTATTAAATCTTTTAAGGTTTCTTTTCTAAATATATTCTTTTTTACATTTACATTCATTATCATCATTTTGTCAAAGTAATTTTCAATTAATTGAGTTTTGACTTTTCCTCTAAGCTCCAAATAGAAATTGTTAAATTCCTAGGAATTAGGAATTTGCTCAAGTAGCAAAAGATAAATGGGTCCTGATTAAGATCCCCTGGTTAAATTATATCTAGTCATGCCTATCCTGTTGATTAGTGTGGAACACTAAGAAAATTACTATCAGACAAAAATGTAGAGTCCAAAAGAAATAATTTCTATGAAACAGGTGTATATATGATAAAATGATTATTAAAGTGAGACTAAAATGTGGGCTTTCAAAGTTGCTGGTATCAGAAATGACTGAATTCCTCAGTATACATGTGCTTGCTTCAGACCACCTCAGATACTTGCACATCACAATCTTGAGCCATTTTTCTTCTTCCCCTAAAAAGCATTTGCCAACACCTAGTAACTACCTACCAAAATGTATTTGTCTCCAAACTTCTTGGACTGGATTAGTTTTGACCTCCTTTCCCCTCCCCTCTTTTCTCTCCTCCCCCAAAATACTGCTGCAGAATTCTGAACATCGATTCATTCTTTTGGTCTTTTCGTCTATCTTGGGCAAAATTATAGCTTCACGCTAAGCCAAAGGCCCCTTGCATTCTCTTTCATAGTTGTCTTGGCTTTTCTTGGCCCTTTGCTTTTTCATATACATTTTTAAAATGAGTTGTTTTTTTAAAAATTTCATGGAAAAACTAGTTTTTTTATTTCAAATGCATTAAATTTATGAATTTCTAACTTTTTTCTATTAACGTCTTATATATGTATTTTATTCTTGGGTACCCAACATTTTTGGTGCTCTTGCCTATGATACTTTTAAAAAGTCTTTCTCTTTTTAATAATACATTCACATGGTTCAAAATTTCAAAAATATGAAAGAATATATTTTGAAAAGCCTTTATCCCTGACCTCATTAACTTTTTTTTTCTTTTGCCAATTTTGTTTGTATCCTTCCAAGAAATATTCTACACAAGCAGATTTGTATGTCTTCTTGTTATCTCCCTCTGGTTTTACAAACATAATTTTTAAAACTGTACATTACTCTATACCTTACTGTTTTCACTTTAAAAATACTTTGGAGGTCATTCCAAGTCAGCTTGATAAACAAGTAACCCTTTCGGTGCACATTATCTATTGAAGATATGATATACTGTAAAGGTTTTTTTTAAGTTTTTATTTAAATTCCAGTGAGTTAACATACAGTATAATCTTAGTTTCAGTGTATAGTGTAGTGATTCAACATGGTCATGCAACACCTGTTGCTTATCACAAGTGCCCTCCTTAATCCCCATGACCTATTTAACCCATCTCCCCACTCACTTCCCCTCTGGTAACCATCAGTTTGTTTTCTATAGTTAAGAGTTTGTTTTTTGCTTTGCCTCTCTTTTTTACCTTTACTCATTTGTTTTATTAAATTCCACATATGAGTGAAAAGGTATGTTTCTTTCTCTGACTTCTTTTGCTTATTAGTGCAATAGTTTCTAGCTCCATCCACGTCATTGCAAATGGCAAGATTTCATTTCTTTTATGGCTGAGTAATATTCCACTAGTGTGTGTGTGTGTGTGTGTGTGTGTGTGTGTGTGTGTGTGTGTGTGTGTATACCACATCATCTTTACCCATTCATAAGTCAGTGGACACTTGGGCTATTTCCATAATTTGACTTTGGTAAATAGTGCTATTGTAAACACTAGGGTGCATGTATCCCTTTGAATTAGTGTTTTTGTATCCTTTGGGTAAATACCCAGTAGTGCAATTACTGGATTGTAGGGGTCTATTTTTAAATTATTTTTTTAAGATTTTATGTATGTATTGATTAGAGAGAGAGGCAGAGACATAGGCAGAGGGAAAAGCAGGCTCCTCGAGGGGAGCTCAATGCGGGACTCAATCCTGGGACTCTGGGACCATGCCCTGAGCCGAAAGCAGACACTCAACCACAGAGCCACCCAGGCATCCCTATTTTTAAATTTTTGAGGAACCTTATGTTGTTCTCCAGAGTGGCTGTACTAGTTCGTATTGCCACCACAGCAGTGCAGGAGGGTTCCCCTTACTCTACATGCTTGCCAACACCTGTTTCTTGTGTTGTTGATTTTAGCCATTCTGACAGGCATAAGGTAATACAGCATTGTAGTTTTGATTTATATTTCCTTGATGAGTGATGTTGAGCCATCTGGAGGTCTTTGGAGACCGGTATCTGTATCTGTTGGCCGTCTAGATGTCTTTGGAGAAATGTCTGTTCATGTCTTTTACCCATTTTTTAATTGGATTATTCATTTTGCAATCCCTGTCAAAACGCTGTTGGTGTTTGCTAGAACAAATGATCATAAAGTGAATACAGTAGTTCTTCCTTATCTGCAGGGGATGTGTTCCAGGATAATGGCTGGATGCCTGAAAACTCAGATAATACTGAACTCTGTACTGGGTCTTTTCCTGAACATACACACCTGTGATAAAGTTTAATTCATAAATAAGTAAGAAATTAAAAATACCCAGTAATAAAACAATGATAATACACTGCAATGGAAGTTATGTGAACGTGGTCTTTCTCAAATTACCTCATTGTTCTGTACTCACCCTTCCTGTGATGAAATGAGCTGATAAAATGCCTAGGTGATGCGATGCAGCGAGGTGAATGATGTAGGCATTGTAATGTAACGTTAGGCTACCATTCACCTTTGAGGATATGTCAGGAGGAGGATCATCTGCTTCTGGACCCCAGTTGACCGTGGGTAACTGAAATTACAGAAGGTGAAGCCACAGATAGGGGAAACTACTGCAAATCATATATGGATAGATATTTAGGTATTCTAGTCTTTTTTGTTTTTGAACAGTGCTTCAATGAATAACTGCCTATAAGTGTCACTGAATATCTTTTTAAAGTAATTTATTTTCTACCACTAACTGTTGGTGTATGGAAATGATGATTGATATTTGTATATTAATCTTAAATTTCTATGTTGCTGTAATTTCATTGGAGATCTAATTAGATTCTCTTAAACATTTATGCCTGGGAACAGATTTGGCTCTTCTGATTATTGTTGAGCATCTGCTGATCTCTTTTAATATAGTGTTGAATATAGTGGTATAAGGGGCTTCTTTGCTCTGTTTCAGATTTTAAAGTGTTACTGTTGGCATTTTACTGTTAAGCATGGTATTTGTAAATTTTTAACATGTTTTTTATTGCATTACAGATGTCCTCTTATTTTCCCAACTTGGGGAACAACTTCTATCATGACCATTTTTTTCTGTATTTTGAGAAGGTCATGGTTGGTCTTTAGCCTCTTTTATTTATGTATTTCTTTAAAATTTAGAACTGGGCAGCCCTGGTAGCTCAGCGGTTTAGCACCGCCTTTGGCCTGGGGTGTGATCCTGGAGACAACAGGGATTGAGTCGGGCTCCCTGCATGCAGCCTGCTTCTCTGTGTGTGTGTCTCTCATGAATAAATAAATAAAATCTTTAATAAAATAAAATTTAGAACTATCCTGGAATTTCTAAGATAAATTGAATTTTTTCCATTTTTTAAAGTTCTGGAATAGGTTAAAATTTGATTTTGAAGTAAAGTTTTCAATTGAGATTACATTTAATTAGTGGGATGATGGTAAATATTTAACAGCAAACTCTTCAGAAAAAGTCCTGGCCTTTAACTTTTGCCAATTTTCATGATATAAATACTATTGCCATAGCTGATTTTGAGCTACTAACATGAGAAGAGATGCACACAATTGACTCTTTGAAGCCAATGTGAACTGGTTCTAGCATGCCACTGCATAGTTCATTTTTTTATGTTCTTGTTTGGTTTGGGAATCAAAGTTATACTAGACATACAACATATGTTGGGTAGTGTTACTTCTTTTTTCCTCTGGAACAATTTATATATGATTAGTTATCTATTCTTTGACAATTTAATATTTGTCTATTCTCGTTTTCTGTTTTTCTGATGGTTAGAACTTTTACTACCAATAGAGTTTCTCCTTAAGAGTGATAGACTTAGATTTTTTTTTTAAGGTTTTATTTATTTATTCATGAGAGAGAGAGAGAGAGAGAGGCAGAGACACAAGGCAGAGGGAGACGCAGGCTCCATGCAGGGAGCCTGAGGTGGGACTCGATCCCGGGACTCCAGGATCATGCCCTGGGCTAAAGGCAGGCGCCAAACTGCTGAGCCACCCAGGGATCCCAGATTTAGATTGTTATAATAGTTACAGATTTGTTTTTTTCTTAAAGCAGTGTGTAATAACTTACATTTTTCCAGGAAATTTGTTTTCAAATTTTTCATACAAAGATGTTCCAAAATTTCTTTAAAATCTCTTTTATATCTATAACTGCATTCTCTTATTTTTCTTACTCAGTCTTGCCAGAGATTTGTTTTGAGTCTTTTCAAACAACTCATCTTTGGTTTACATCCTTTTTTGTCTCTTTTGTTCTAATTTCTACTCAGGTTTTTCTTTGTTATGAAATATGTGGTAATTGAATTAGTGACCATTTTAAACACCTTGTAAGTTCTGATGTGACTTCTTCCTTGACTCATGAATTATGTAGGAATAGCTTTATAAATTTCCAATCTAATTTTTTAAAATAAATCCCCTTAATTTTAATTGTTGTCAGAGAAGACTTTGAAGTCAGGTTAGCTGTGGCTCAGAAATTTACAGAAATGTTCTGTTGTGTGCTTTTAATTTTAACTGTTGGATGCAGAGGGCGTCTCAGATCAAATTCGTTATCCATAGTTTCAAATCTGTATTTAATTATTTTTAGTCTGCCTTTTCTAACATTACAGAGAAATGAGTTAAATCTTTCACTGTCATAGTGAATTTGTCGATTTCATGAAATTTGATCAGTTTTTGCTTTAGATATTTTACAACTTTGCTGTTAGGTACACATAGGGCAGATTATTCCTTTTATCACTGTAGAATGTTCCTCTTTATCTCTAATAGTGCTTTTTATCTTGAAGGATATTTTACTAACATTTCTTTTGGTTAGTATTTAGTAAGTATCTTTTTTCATCCTTTCCTCCTTTTTGTATCTTTTTGTTTTAAATGTGACTCTGAACAGCATAGGTTAGACATGTTACACATATGTTGAATCTTCTTATTGTATCTTCTCTGATTCTTAACTTTGAAATTTTCATCTGTCTCTCTTTTGTTTCCTGGGTCATATCCTCAGACATCTCTCTCTCTTTTTTTTTAATTATCTCTTAGCAGCACCTAAGCTGTTACTTACTCATTGTTAGCCTTTTTATGTAGCTCATTTCTAGTTTTTAAAAAATGTCTTAAATTTCTTCTTTGGATCTTTAATTATTAAGATGTTTTAACTATTAAAATGCGTTAATAACAGTATGTAGAATTCTTTTATAATTCTTTGTGGACTCAAAGCCTATTATGTATAGTGTATACATTAATGTATACAACTTGATTATCTTGGAGATAAGCATGTGCTCATGAATCTATCACTACAGTCTGTGCCTTAAAGATACCCATCTCCTGCAAGTTTCTTCTTGCTCTCTCTTTTCTATTTTGTGTGTGTGATTAGAATGCTTAATATAACATCTACACTCCTATCAAATTTTTTACTTTCTGATAAAGTATTAACTGTAGGCACTGTGCTGTACTGTAGACCTCTAGGACTTACTCATGTTATACAACTGAAACTTTGTACCCTTTGACAGTACTCCTGTTTCCTTCTACCTCCAGCCCTTGGCAGATGGCATTCTACTGTTTCTAGGAGTTCGACTATTTTAGATTCCACATATAAGTGGTATCATGTAATATTTGTCTTTCTGTATGTGACTTTTCTCATTCAGCACAATACCCTTCAGGTTTCTCTATGTTGTCTCAAATGGCAGGATTTCCTCTTTTTTTTTAAAGGATGAATAATATTCCATTATATGTATATACCACATTTTCTTTATCCATTTGTCTGTGAGAGGATATTTAGGTTGCTTCCTTTTCTTAGCTATTGTAAACAATGCTGCAGTGAACATGGGCCATCTCTTCCAGATCCTGATTTCAGTTCCTTTGGATATATACACAGTAGTGGGATTACTTGATCACGTTCTTTTTTTTTTTTTTTTTTTTTTTTTGAGGAACCTCTGTACTGTTTTCCAGTAGGGGCTCTGTAGCCTTGCATTACCATTACTACAATCAAGATACTCAACTATGTATCATAGGACTCCTGCCCCTTTCTTTATAGCCACACTTAAACCCCCTCTTTTGTCTCCAACCCCTGGTAACCACTAATAGGTGTCCGGGATCTTATAATTGTTATTTCGCAAATGTTACCTAGTTAGAATCATGCTGTATGTATCCTGTTGAGATTGGCTTTTTCACTTGCATAATTTCCTTGAGGTTCATCCAAGTTGTTACATGTATCAATACTTTGTTTTTTATAGAAGACATTTGGGTACTTTCCAGGTTTGGGCTTTTACAAATAAAGCTACTATATAAACATTCATTTCCCACATTTTTTAATGAAAATTTCCAGGCACCACTTAATGTCAACAAAGTACCTTGGTTCTGTACTGGAATGTTTTTGCTATAAATTGTAATCAAAGCAATAATATATATCCTTTTTTTTAATTATTTTCATATTTCTGTGAATTAGATATGAACAGATAATTTTCATTTTCTATTTCATTGAGTTTTGGAGTAACTGAAATGAGTCTTTTTGCTTTATGATTCTGTTAAGACTTTTTTTTTTTTTTTATCAATAGTAAAAACTGGGACTTAACTTCCCCAAACCCATCATTAGACAAGTTGGGTATCCTGAGCCAACGTTTAATATTCTTTTCAACGATGATTACCATACTTTGAAACACCAAAACAAAAACAAAAAATACCAAAACAACCCAAAACACCTTCTCTATCTGTATGTTTTTTGGGAAGAAAGATTGTGACTGATGAAACTTGTTTAATAAAGTGTATGTGTTTAAACATTTGTGTGAATATCCTTTGTTTAGGAAGTCGAGGCACAAGAGGTTCTCAAATTGATAGTCACAGTAGTAGTAGCAACTATCATGACAGCTGGGAAACTCGAAGTAGCTATCCTGAAAGAGACAGATACCCTGAAAGAGACAACAGAGACCAAGCAAGGGATTCTTCCTTTGAGAGAAGACATGGAGAGAGAGATCGTCGTGACAACAGAGAGAGAGGTTTGTCAAATGGCTTATTACTAAATGATGGCCGACAGTGATTGGGAGGATTGTTTTTAAAAAACCATTATCAATTTACTTTTTAATACATCTTTTAAGACTTTCGCTTGTTGACACATTTGAAACTATAATATATACTCATATAATCTTCCTTATTTACTTATTTTAAGGGACAGTATGTAAATAACTAGCTATGAGAGTACCGGTTTGGCAACAGCATGGGTACTAGGGTGTAGAAAGTACTTGCGTACTGCAAGAACCTAGGTGCCCTACTTTATGTCCTTTGTCTTAACAAAGTAGCATACAACCCTTTAAAGAATGTAGATGTTTGGGTACCCATTCTAGGCATTTCTAATTCAGGAGATACTTTCTCACCAAAGTATGCTGGCCACTCACTAGCTGTGATAATAAACAGAGTTGTATACAGGCTGTCAGAAGAACAGAGAAAAATTGATGATGGTAGGGCTGTGGGTTGTTTGAAGAAACATTTTATGCATGTTCCTTCTTGAGAATTTACAATACTTGGATTAGCTAATTTTGTATTCTTGTATGTCTTAAGCTAAACATTTTTGGTTACTGTATTAGATCCTACTCTATTAGATTTACTCTCTTAAATCAGTTTTAAAGCAAAATTACTAGAAGTCCTTTTAGAAGGGTTTATAAGTACTTTCTTTAACAAGCATTTATTGTCTATATGTATTAGGGCCTTTAAGCCCTTTAAGTCTTACTAACTTTGGTTATTAAAGTAAAGTTTGCTGTAATGCTGAGATTAATATAGTACAAAACTTGATTGAGTAGGGAATTGAATAATGATGCTTCGTAGTGGGCTGAATCACAAAGGCAATGGTGTATGTTGATATGGACAATAAAGAAAGAACAAAGTCACTAAGACATCATGTATTTTGGGATTATAGGTCAGATTTGGTTGAATTGAGTTTGTTAGGCTAAGTAAGCCTCATGCATTTTAGGTTAAAGGATGTGCATGATTTTCTTAGTTACAGATGAGGCTAGAGTTTATATGTTGTGTGTTGATATCTGAAATTATATCTTTCCTAACTCTTGATTCACCTCTCCTTAATCTAACACTATGTCCTCGTAACACTGTGCTTTTTTAATATCTCTTCTCTCCCCTCCCCCCTTAGTTGGATATCCTAGCTCAGGTTTATTTCACCTTATTCCTGAATTCAGTAGTAACATTTGGTTTTAATCTTACATTTAGTTCTCAACCATACATGTATGAAGTTTCCAAGGAACTTTGATAGTTGTTTTATATATATTCCCTGACTTAATATTGTAAAAGATATTAAGATACTGTAAAAGATATTAACTCAGGAAATATATATAAAATAAATAAAATCTTTTTATCTTTATAATATCCCCGTGAGTGTAGGTGTGATAAGAGAATTCACATTTTATAACTTTGGAGATTTGGGGTAGGAAAAGGATAGTGATTTTTCCACTATTACAGAGAAACTAAGTTCCAGAACTGGAATTCAAACTCAGATCTTCTGACTGCAAGTTCTTTCCTCTTTCTGTTTTACTTTTCTAGAATTACTTCAATAAATATCAGTTGTATGATTGAAATAGAACTATATTTTTGAGGTTACTGTATTTATTGAGTACTCATGCACTTTGCTAGGTTCTCAAAGTACGGTAGTTCTTGTGCTTATAGAATTTAATGAGAGGGAAGATACTTCTCCTTCCCCCCCAAAAAGAGAAATGACTATTGAGTGCAATCAAGGACACAAAGAAGGGGTCCAGATAGAATAAAGGATAAGAGAGGGACCTACTTCAGACGACTGTTATGAGAAATTTAAGGAGTTGACATTTATGCAGAAACATAAATGTAAGAGAAGCTAGCACTGTGAAGATTAAAAAACATTCCATGCAGAGGGAAGAGAGTGTGCCAATTCTCTGAGATAGGAAATAGCTTAATTATGTCCTTAAGTTTGAAAGAAGACCAGTGTGGCCAGAGTATGGTGAGCAATATGAAGATTGATAGAGGTTGAGGATAGAGATGTACCCAGGCACCTTGTTCTGTGCTCAGGAATCTCAGTATTCCCTTTAGTTCTTCACAGGCTGATTAGGATACACAGAGACAATTGGAGTGTGATGAATACTACTACTGTATGAAGTTCTGTAAGATGACCGAGGAGCAAACAGAGTTCCAAGGAGATCAGGAAAGCTTCCTAATGAGTTTGCTAAAGGGAACAGTGGAAGATACATTTTGCAAGGAGAGGGTATAGCATGTGCAGACACACAGGCATAAAAGAAACATAGGCTTTGGAATAGTAATAAATTATGGTGTTGGGAGTAGAGGTATGCCATAACTGGTAGACAAGGAAAGAAGTGGGGAAGAAGGATTGTGAGAGACTATAGGTCAGGTTCTAAATAGCCTAATAAATCAGGCCCAAATTTTTTATTCAGTTACCTTTTCACTGCCTACAAGACAACTGCTTTTAAGCAGTTGGAAAAAATAGAGTTTTCATGAAAAAAGTATAAGTGAGTGTGGGGAAGGACTGAAGACAAGGATACCAACCAGTTAGACTGTTGACGTCATAGACATTTAAGAAGAGGTGATCAGAGTTTGTAAATAATACTAACTGTAGGGATGGAGAGAGAACATTGAACAAAGAAATATTTCAAGAGTGAAATTGTTGGATAATTCAGAGATTTCCAGTTTTCTTGACTGGGTATGCCATTCATTAAGATAAGGAAATACATGAAAGAAATACATTTTTGAGGAATGTGTTCTGGGGAAAAGATAGGCAAAATAGTTTAGACACATTAAAGTGACGTTTTTATATCCTCTCCATTTCCTCTTAAGTAAGAGACATTGTCTTTTTGGTTGGGGGAAAAGAGAATTTTTATTTGTCAAAGAGTGAAATAGCTTATTCTCTGACCTTGATATAACTGGAAATTTCAACTATGAATTACTAAAAGTTGCAGTATTGAATATTAGGTTGTTTTGTAATCATCGTGACATTGGTATGACCCCTAAACCAGGAATTAAACAGTCTAATACCATAAATAGAGTAGCATTTGGGGAATCAAAAGTGATTAGTAGAACCATTTTAAGTTTAAGTTGGTTTCAGCAAAAGTAAAGAAGGGTTTAAGAGAATTGACTTCTAGTTCTGATGTCCTAACAAATCTGCCATCTCTGTGACTTTGGCCAGTCAACCCCTGGACCATAATTTCTGTGTTTTTAAGCAGAAAAGGGCTGGACAAGGTTTTGTTTCGTTTTAGCTTTAAAAGTTTATGAACTTTCATATTGATCTGTAACCTCTAAAGAGTTAATATACATGTAGTTCTTGTCTTTCTCATCTGTGATAAGATAGGAAATTCAGCCTACTATATTGAACCCTTTCCTTGAAATACCCTAAAGTTATTCTGCTTAATAAGTTGATTTTAGATATTCAACTTGAAAACCTGTTGACCGTACTGTAGTATGACCTCTATGACTAACCCATCAACGTTACTACTTAATACAAAAATAGAAATGCTACAGTAGCCTAGATCCTACCACAGTGAACTACATTCAAAATTGGCTAGCTCTGTGGAAGAGTTAATGCCATTTTCATATACTTTTTTTGGTCCCAGACTAATTTCCTCCTCAATGGGGCATTTGGGCAGCATGTATTCATTTTCTCTGTGTTTATATGATTCATGTAGTGAAAAAAAATAGATTTATATAAAATGTGATGAAATTATCAGTTAACTTTTTTAAGAAAACAGCTCTTCATCTGAGTGATCAGTTATACAATTAAATGAAACTTTTAATTTATCATAAATATATATCACTGAGACAATTTACATTTGATTACTTCAAGATTGCTAAGCATCAGTACCCTAAATATTCTAGTTTGATAAATTAATATGCAGCGACAATTATTGACAGATGTTTTGTTCTACTATATTTTCCTCACATAATAGCTGCACTTTGATGTGTATATATTTTGGCCTGAAATTAGAGGTGTGACTTACGAGGGAAATTTTTTTTTTCCTTCAGCTCCTATGTTCTACACCTCCTGCTGCCCCTATCCTTTGCCACCAGTGTTCTCAGGTCCTGCTGGGGGGACAGAGAAGATCAGAGGTGAAGGGTAGAGATGGCAGAAAGTGGGGTTGGAGCAGTGGGCTGGAGGTAGGGTAGGGAGCATGCAGAGAAAGCTCAAAGGTGGATCAGTGGGAGGCGGGAGGGGGGTTGTTGATGGGGAGCAGAAAACATGCTAGTTAGAGGGCAAATAAAACTTAACCTTTAAGAAAAAAAATGTATAAACATCTAGGGGTGATTATTTGGATGGTTAACTTAAAAGTAAATATAGCACCTGATTTATATTTGCTGCCAGTGTGACCCTATACACAGATAAAATTTAAGATTTGCCATATTGTCTTACCAATAGGTTATCTGTCAAATTAATCACTGACAAAACTTGATTTTCATTGTAGATCAAAGACCAAGCTCACCAATTCGACATCAGGGGAGGAATGACGAGCTTGAGCGTGATGAAAGAAGAGAGGAACGAAGAGTAGACAGAGTGGAGGATAGAAGAGATGAAAGGGCTAGAGAAAGAGACCGGGAGCGCGAGCGAGACCGGGAGCGGGAGAGGGAGAGGGAGCGTGAGCGGGATCGGGAGAGAGAAAAGGAGAGAGAACTGGAAAGAGAGCGTGCTAGAGAGCGAGAGAGAGAAAGAGAAAGAGAAAAAGAGAGGGACCGTGAGAGAGAGAGAGATCGGGACCATGATCGGGAGAGGGAGAGAGAGAGAGAGCGAGATAGGGAAAAAGAGCGGGAGCGAGAAAGAGAAGAACGGGAGCGGGAGCGGGAGAGGGAGCGGGAGCGGGAGCGGGAACGAGAGAGAGCCAGAGAAAGGGATAAAGAACGGGAGCGACAGAGGGATTGGGAAGACAAAGACAAAGGGCGAGATGACCGCCGGGAAAAGCGGGAAGATACCAGAGAAGACCGCAATCCCAGGGATGGACATGATGAGAGAAAGTCAAAGTAAGAATGAGATTCCGTTGCTTAAAGTTACATGTCAGTAAAGAGTTCAAGAAGTTTCATTTAATGCTTTTTAGTGTGCTCCTAATAATGTACTGTTAATTCTTTTGCCTCTCTACATTTTCCTATATTTTATTATATGTATTTGGTGTTTCATCTAAGAAGAAAAATACACTCCTGTTCTGTTTCATTAGCCATGGATATAATTAATCATTCGTGTTAACTGTGCCATTTTTTTTTTAACTGTGCCATTTTTGATGTCATATTGTCTTATTCAACTTTTATAGACTTAGTAAGGAATCCAACTAAAAGTGATAGAATCAAGAAACTCACATCTCATCATATCCTCCTTATCACTAGTTAATGGAGTTGACCAGTCACCAAGAAGTATTTTCCTAATAATCTTTCATGCCTTTTTGTGTACTTAAAAGTCTGGAGTCACTACTCCCAGTGACGGAAGCATTCAGTGTCTTAGAACTGAAGAAAGTCCTGCAGTCACTTCATGGCTAGAAGAGAGATAGGAGTTGTCTTCTCTAAGCAATGGAGTCATAGTAGGTTATTGGGATCAAAAGATGGGTCATTATTTCAAATATCTGAGAGCAATTTCTCCTTTCTTTTTTTCCCTTTCTCTCTCTTTTTTAATCAAAAAGAATTTATTTGCTCAGGCGTCAGGGAAGTCCATGGTTAGTGTTCATTTGTTCTGATGGGACTCTTTTCAGACTTTCAAACAAAGCATCAGGAATGCTATCTCTCCACTGTTTTCTTTTGTGTGAGTTCCAGCCCCAGAATGGTTTTCTCCAGATGTTGGCTAAGACGGTCCCAGGGTATACCTATCAGCTTCACAGCTGCCTCTATGTTGGGGCTCTCAGTAGTTGAGGAGGACACAAGGGAGCTAAGTCAATCACTGTAGCCAGTCAGTTTTGGATCCAGTCAATTTTGAGGTTTTACAGACTTAAAACCAACCTCGTTGGAGGTAACTGCCTTTTTTTTTTTTTTTTTTAATTGCAGCTGGGATAAACAGTATGGTTAAGTTTGCTAAAAACAACTGTGGAAATAATTTATAAATTCATTTCTATTGCTTCTACCTCCAGTTCATTTGAATCATGGTGAATACAGCTCCCTGTTTTAGGATTTCTTTCATCATTGCTACTGTAGATTATGGACAAAGAACAAAGCTCAGAACTGAGGGCTTCTTCTGTTAGGTGTTGGCTTCCCTTTAGTCTGCAGCCAGGGTTTTCTGTGGATGACCCACTGGCTTCCCTTTCCCCACTTTAAAAAAAAAAAAATTTACATTAACATAAAATTTAGATACTATCTTTAACACATGTAGGCCCACAATACATATTATTTCTCTTCTCTGACCTCCTTCTCTCTAAAATCCTGAAATCTTTATTTTTCATTATCAGTCCTGTGCTTTGATTATATGTTTCCGTGATTCTGATCTCTGCTTACAGTGGCAAAAGTTTGTTCTGGTTCTGTGTGACTGCACAATCCAAACATTGCAAGGACCACAGAAACATAGGAGCCAGACAGGTCTATAATAGCTATATGAGATTAATATCTTGATGTTTTTATCAATTGTATTGTCATTTCAGTAGTTGAATTTATCCAGAATTTTTTTAACCCCTATTATGTAGAAGATTTTATTTGCTGAATTGCCATACTACTTATTTTACTCTTAATTTTGTTTCTGTAGATATTTCCTTGAAGTTAAAAGTTCTTTTTTATATATTTTAGTTACTCACTTTATTCTGGTAAATCAGTTATCTCTTGCTGTATCAAACCACAGAAAAAGTTAGTTTAAAACAACAATCAGGGCAGCCCCGGTGGCTCAGCGGTTTAGCGCCACCTTCAGCCCAGGGTGGGATCCTGGAGACCTGGGATCGAGTCCCATGTCAGGTTCCCTGCATGGAGCCTGCTTCTCCCTCTGCCTGTGCCTCTGCCCCCCCCCCCCCCTCTCTCTCTCTCTCTCTCTCTGTCTCTCTGTCTCTCATGAATGGATAAATAAAATCTTTTTAAAAATAAAATAACAATCAACAAAGCTCATAATTCTGTAGATTAGCGCTTTTGGCTAGGCTCAGCAGAGCAGTTCTTCTGATCTTACTTGGTATCACTTATGTTTCCAGTCAGTCTAGAAGTTCTGCTGGGTCTGGGTGACCCAAAATGGCCCACTCCCATGTCTGGCGTTTGGTGCTGGCTGTTGGTTAGGGCATCTCATTTCTCCGCCAGTAGTCTAAACTTTACATATAACGAACGATAGAAACATACCCAGAGGGCAACTGCAGAAGTTGCATTGCCTGTTGAGTCCTGCTGACTCTCCAAACTTAATACTGTTCTTTCACCACATCCTCTTGTCATAGCAAGTGAGTGGGCCAGCCCAGATTTAAAGAGTGGAGAGAGAGAGTGAGAGCTTTGGATAGGGAGTTGTACAAACTTAGGTCTGTAAGTTGTCATACTTATTTCCTTTATACCACCTGGTTACTCATCTGTGTAAATGAGCTGTCAAGGTGATAGGTGTGCTGCAGTATTTTTGCAACTTTTGACCATAGTATTTATAAACAATGTTAAAAAAAAAAAAAAAGAGGCCAAAATTTAGTGAAAAAATAGGCAAACACTGGAATAATTTAAATATCAGAGATAAAAATCACTAGTCATTTATTATTTAACTTAAAGAACAAGATGTATAGTGAACACATGAATTATTTTATTAACTTGCCACAAATTATTTATTCATGAGAGACAGAGAGAGAGGCAGAGACATAGGCAGAGAGAGAAACAGGCTCCCTGCAGGGACCCTGATGTGGGACTTGATCCCTAAGCCAGGATCACACCCTGAGCCAAAAGCAGATGCTCAACCACTAAGCCACCCAGGTGTCCCAAGTGATTTAGCTCTACAAAGAGGAAGGAACCAATTTTTCCAGTATACCCACAACATGACCGGCCTTGGGCTTACAATATAACTAATCTAAATTCATGTCTTTTGTACTCCAAAACAAATACTAAGGTTTCTTATTTGGCTTCCCAACATACAGTATTTCTTTATCATAAAAATGTAAAATTAGTAAGTTTTAGTAGATGTGTTGCATTAATATATTAATGCATCTGTTGTATGTTACTATCTTGTAGTACTTAAATCTGGTGATTTAATGAAGAACGACCTGTTGCCATGTATTTTAAGTCCACAATTGTGTTTCTAAAAGTGAGGAATTTTATTAAAGATACTGAATATCTTCTGTATGATATAGTTCTGACATTGCATTCTTAGAATTTTACATTTTAGTTATAGTAAAGAAATAATACTAAAAGCTAGTAAAGAAATCACTTTTACATCCCTTCGAAAATTATAAATTATATTTGTCCAACTTAGGAAGCGCTACAGAAATGAAGGGAGTCCTAGCCCTCGTCAGTCACCTAAGCGCCGGCGAGAACATTCTCCTGACAGTGACGCATACAACAGTGGAGATGATAAAAGTAAGCAGAATCTAGTTTCTGTGTTTCTATATCCACATTCCTTTGTAACCATGAAACTGTCCTTTGGCATTAGTAGAAAATGATGAAGTAAGATTTAAAATTATTCCTGCTCTGCTTCCTCTGAATATCTCCGTCTGACTAAAGTATATGTTAGAAATAGTTATTTTATCGTACTGGCACTGTCCTCTTCTACTATTTATAACAAAGCCGTATTTTTAGTGAAATTATTGCCATTTTTAAAATTTTTAAATGAAAAGTGAGAGGTTGGGCTGTTATTATTTCTGTGTAACATGCAATGTTGTTTACCTGGTGAAAGTGTGATTACTTTCATCTTTTTGTATAGATGAAAAACATAGACTCTTGAGCCAGGTTGTACGACCTCAAGAGTCTCGTTCTCTCAGTCCATCACACCTTACAGAAGACAGGCAGGGTAGATGGAAAGAGGAAGATCGTAAACTAGAGAGAAAAGAGAGTTCAAGGCGCTATGAAGAGCAAGAGCTCAAAGAGAAAATTTCTTCTGTAGATAAGCAAAGAGAACAGACAGAAATCATGGAAAGCTCAAGAACTCGTGCACAAGACATGCTAGGACACCACCTGTCCGATGATCGAGACACATCTGATCGAGCTCATGACGAGAACAAGAAAAAAGCAAAAATTCAAAAGAAACCTATTAAGAAAAAGAAAGAGGATGATGTTGGGATAGAGAGGGGTAACACAGAGACAACATCTGAAGATGGTCAAGTATTTTCACCCAAAAAGGGACAGAAGAAGAAAAGTATTGAAAAAAAACGTAAAAAATCCAAAGGCGATTCTGATCTTTCTGATGAAGAAGCAGCCCTGCAGAATAAAAAGAAGAGAGGTCCACGGACTCCCCCTATAACAACCAAAGAAGAACTAGTTGAAATTTCCAATAGTAAGAATGGCACGCTAGAGGATTCTCAGAAAAAAGAAGATACAGCATTCAGTGACTGGTCTGATGAGGATGTGCCTGACCGTGCAGAGGTGGTGGAACCAGAGCATGCTGCAATAGCCGCTACTCCTGGGAGGACTCCTTCTCCGTCTTCGCTTCCTCCCCCTCCTCCTCCTGCAGCTGCTGCTGCTAGTACAACTGGCCCTGCCCTTGCCACTTCTGCTGCCACCACCTTCAGCACATCTGCCAGCACCATTTCCTCCTCTGCTACTCCCACCAACACCACCAATGAAGACTCACACAGAAAATGCCATAGAACACGAGCGGAGAAAGTAGAGGCACCTCACGTCACTATAGAAGATGCACCACATCGCAAGCCAGTGGATCAAAAGAGGAGTAGCAGCCTGGGGAGCAATCGAAGTAACCGTAGTCATACATCCGGTCGTCTGCGTTCCCCATCCAATGATTCTGCCCATCGAAGTGGAGATGACCAGAGTGGTCGAAAGAGAGTACTGCATAGTGGCTCAAGAGATAGAGAGAAAACAAAAAGTCTGGAAATCACAGGAGAGAGAAAATCTAGGATTGATCAGTTAAAGCGTGGCGAACCCAGTCGAAGTACTTCTTCAGGTAATAAAATTGAATTATCATCTAGCCAAGTGTTTCCTGTCTTAGTATATTTTATACAACTTTATATTTTATACAAATTAAAATTTTAAAGTAAATGCTAAGTTAGTTACAAAATACAGTTACCTTAAAGTTTAAGGAGCTTAAACATTTAACCATGCCACCAAAGTGTTACCTGTTATGACATTAATACCAACGTTATAATAGAGATACATTGAGTAATGTCCATCAGTTTAATATCAGGATATTAGTAAGTATATCTTGGTGGATGGGCTTATGTATTCAATTCCCTTATCAATGCTTAAAATTTTAACCTTCCTACTCTTCTTCCTGCAGCCAGTGTTTTTTCTTTTGACCACAGAAAATAAGGTAGGGCAAAGGAAGAGATCAGAAAATGAAGTGATCAGTTCTATTAATGCTTACCTATTCTGTGTATGTATTTCTTGGAAGGTATTTTGTGGCATAGTGGAAATACACGTTTCCTTGTCTTTCACATATTTTAATTGAGAGAGGTCAGTGTTTCCTTAAAATGAGTTCCTTGAGGGCAGCCCGGGTGGCTCAGTGGTTTAGCACCACCTTCAGCCCAGGGCGTGATCCTGGAGTCCCAGGATCGAGTCCCTTGTCGGGCTCCCTGCATGGAGCCTGCTTCTCCCTCTGCCTGTGTCTCTGCCTCTCTCTCTCTCTCTCTGTTTCTCTCATAAATAAATAAATAAAGTGAGTTCCTTGAATAATTGGGAATATAGAAACTTCAAATTGTAAGCTTTATTTTCTCTTTTTCTTACCTCCTATTGAAGTATAGTTGAAATATAGTGTTAACATTAGTTTCAGGTGTATAACACAATGAGTTGACTTATGCTATGCTCACCACAAGGGTAGCAACAATGAAGCATTTTGTTCTGCATCTTCTCATGTGTTAACTTGTTGTCTGTTTATTTTAGATCGCCAGGACTCAAGGAGCCATAGCTCAAGAAGAAGTTCTCCTGAGTCGGATCGACAGGTCCATTCAAGATCCGGGTCATTTGATAGCAGAGATAGGCTTCAAGAACGTGACCGATATGAGCATGATAGAGAGCGGGACAGAGAGAGGAGAGATACAAGACAGAGAGAATGGGACCGAGATGCCGATAAAGATTGGCCACGGAACAGGGACCGAGATAGATTGCGGGAACGAGAGAGAGAACGAGACAAAAGGAGAGATTTGGACAGGGAGAGAGAGAGACTAATTCCTGATTCTGTGGAAAGAGACAGGGACAGAGACAGAGACAGAACTTTTGAGAGTTCTTCTCAAATAGAGTCTGTTAAACGCAGTGAAGCAAAACTGGAAAGTGAACATGAAAGAGACTTAGAAGGCACTTCTCGAGACTCTCTTGCTTTGGATAAAGAAAAAATGGATAAAGATCTAGGATCTGTGCAGGGATTTGAAGATCTAAGCAAAGCTGAGAGAACGGAGAGTGTGGAAGGTGAGTGCCATACATTTTTGTCTTAGCTTCATTCCTTTTCAAATTATATAGGAAAACAAATTATTTCCTTGTGAAGGTGTTCTACTGCTAGGCATAAGGAAAAGCTCTATGGTATTTGAAAAATGTGTTCCCCTGATTGGTACTATGAAGTTAGACTTGGTTCAGATGAGCTAAATGAAATAAACACTTAAATGCAGTGTCTGTAGATGTTAAAAAGTAGTTATCACTTCCTTTTCTTAGAAATTAAGAAAAATCATATAAATGGAAGTTATTTCTTGGTTTAGAGGTGGACTAAATAACTATTAGTGATCCTGTTTTCCAGGGCAGTTGAGAACAAATACATGAAACAGTACACACTCCCTAAAGCTGCGTTTCCGCTCTGGCCCACTCAGAGCAAGCCTCAGGTGTGGGGAACATCATTCTCCACCGCCTCACTCTTTCTTCACCCCCAGTCTGCTCTACAGACTGACTCATGGCTCTGAATTCTCTGAAGGCGCTGCACGCCAGCCGTCCTTGTACCCTGTCTTCCCATTGCCTGGTAGCTGTTTGCCCTTTTATCCTCTCTTCCTCAAACATCAACTCCCAGTCTGTACAGCATTGCCTCTGTGAAGCCTTCTCTGCTAACGGGACGGTTTCAGGTTGCCATAGCACCTCGTCTCTATAGCTTTTACGGCATCCTCACACTGTATTACCTGGAGTTTTCTGTGGTTTTCTCCCCACGATGCTGTATTCCTTTGTTAGGGACCATAGCTTTTCACTTCTTTATCATCAAGGCTATAGCAAGGACACAGTAAATGGTTGATGAATGAAAATAGGTTCTCCCTCTGCACACATACCCTACATCTTATTTGTTGCTGAATTATAAGCTAGCTTCACAGTAATGGCTTCCCGGCTCTGGTACAGCACTTATACCATTGTTGTGATATAACTTCTCCATTTCAAGCCTTCAAGAAACTTCTGGGATTACTTGTATATTAGTGGCAATATTTTACTATTCTTTTTATTTGCCATATTACAACATTGGGCCCAGAGTAAAATTCACATTCTTTTGGCACTATAAACATCTTTGTCTGATTAGACATATTCCAATACACCATCTGTTTTATATATTTTTTTCTACTTGACAAACATTTCTCAGTGTTCTTCACGTTACATTTTCATCTCAATTTTGGGTATAAATAGCCTCAAATCATGAGCCATCGTACTAATGGAAGTACAACCTTGAGATATAATTGAATATAATTGAACTAATCATTATAATAGTTCTCTTGTGACTGGAGTCTGTGCCCTTCATCCTTAAAATATATTTTTTACTGGTTGTGATCACAGGATAACATAGCATAGAAATTTATAGGTGAATTATCTATGGTGAGATGAAAAATTTGATTTACCTAAAGTAGAAAAATGAGTTGGATAAACTTGAAAAAATAAAAATCCTATTATCTACATTTATGCTTAGATGTATATTTGTATAATGAAGGTATTAAAGTTGGTTACCTTGGAAGTGAATTGGTGGAGGTGTAAGATTATTACAGAATTTAATAGAATAGAAAATTATAGAATGACTAGAAACATCTCATAGTTTATTATGTTTTGTTTGCTGCAAATTTATACCTGTAAAGCAAAGTGTTGCATTTTGATAACTAGTGTGTGGATAACTGGTGATTAAAAATCATAAATTAAAAAAAAATAAAAATAAATAAATTTATGGGACACCTGGGTGGCTTAGCAGTTGAGCGTCTGCCTTTGGCCCAGGGCGTGATCCCAGAGTCCCAGGATCGAGTCCCTCATCGGGCTCCCTGCATGGAGCCTGCTTCTCCCTCTGCCTGTGTGTCTGCCTCTCTCTCTCTCTGCCTGTCATGAATAAATAAATAAAATCTTTAAAAAATAATAATAATAAATGTAGGATAATTTTCAATGCACAACTAACTCACCAGGTGACAAAGCTTAGCCTTAGGTGGTAGTTGAGAAAAATTGATAAAAATAAATAAAATGTGCTTGTGGTACCAACAAAATGTTTTTAAATTATATTACAACATTCTTTTTAAAATTGTGTTGGGATAGGGAAGATGAACTAGGAGATGGGCTGAGGATTAATGGCACTTTTACATCACTGCTGTAGGGATCCCTGGGTGGCGCAGCGGTTTGGCGCCTGCCTTTGGCCCAGGGCGCGATCCTGGAGACCCGGGATCGAATCCCACATCGGGCTCCCGGTGCATGGAGCCTGCTTCTCCCTCTGCCTGTGTCTCTGCCTGTTTCTCTCTCTCTGTGACTATCATAAATAAATAAAAATTTAAAATAAATAAATAAATAAATACATCACTGCTGTAAAGCTCTTCATATCATGAGCTAAATGTTATGAACTAAGATTTAAGTTTCAAGTAAATATTAATAAGTTTGCAAGCCTTCTAAGTTAATAAACTTATTTAGGTAAAGAAATTACTGCATCCTTTTGAAGTTAGTAAATCTGGATTTACTTGAAGTTTTACTATAAAAAATTAACACATAAGCAACATTTAATAAGTTATTGGTACCTTTTGTCATATTTTAATTGTAATCTTATAACTTGTTTTGATATTGCTATTCATACTGTGTTCTTGCCATTAAAATTGTTTTAAGTTTTCTCTTGGAATTGTCAAGTATTTTGAATAATTAAGAAATTTAGTTTTCTAAGGAAAAAAATACTTTTAAGATATTTTTAGTGTTTCCTTTTTGGTTTCACTTAGTTGTCCCTTAGATATACTCTTTGACATGAAATTAATCTTTCCAAAGCAGGAGATGACGAATCCAAATTAGATGATGCACATTCATTAGGATCTGGTGCTGGAGAAGGATATGAGCCAATTAGTGATGATGAACTAGATGAAATTCTAGCAGGTGATGCTGAAAAGAGGGAAGACCAACAGGATGAGGAGAAGATGCCAGGTAATCATTTACAAGAGTGGCTGAACATAAAAATTATCTGATTTATGATATGAAGGTATTTTTTGTTCCCTTTCAAGCTGTTCAAGTTAATGAAAGGCAGTTAGAATTCTTCCCTTTGTGTTTCATTTAAGACTGAAAGGCCAATAAAATGAAAATTACAGTCTGTATGCTCTGCTCATTTTTAAGTAGACATTGCCCATAAATTGGAAAGAGTCTCATTTAAAATAGCAAAATTCTAAGATTTCCATTCCGCAGGTTAAGATTCATTTTATATGACCTGGAATCTAACCAAATACTGATTGCCTAGCAAGGTTCTAGATAGTAGCTATATGGTTCAGAGCTTCAAAATTGTGGTGAAAGCCAACTTTTGAAACAATCATTTAAAATTTATAATCAATGAAATTATATTTAAACAGTATATACCTCTATCAGTTTTCTGAATTCAGTAATATTTTCCCTTATAGTATACTTTATGCATTGCTAGAGCTTATTCTAGTGACCACCATGAAGCAACATCCCATCAGTGTTGCTGTTGAATCATCCCAATTAGTCTAATTGTTATAATTTTTTAAAAATCATTGTGAGGGTCTTTGCTTTATATGTGCATGTAAAATATTAAAATTTAATTGACGTAATTTGTTTATAAGTTCCACAATTTTTTCTAATGTAGAAGGTATGTATGATATCTTTTTTATTATATGCCATTAAGTTCTTCTAAGTAGAACATTAATTTTTTAAATTGTTTCTGTTAGTGAATGGATTATTTGTTCTCAGTATTAAATAGCCACTGCTTGAGTTATTTGTAGGAATGCATTTGGATTTTCGTTTGCTTACCTGTTTTCCTTTGGTGAGGTATATTGTAAAGGTCCATAGATACTAAATGTTAGCTTTTCATTTTAAGAATAGGGTATTTTTGGTTCAAAACACTTGTTATTTAACTTGAAATTTAATTTCTGTATTTTGCAGTTTGTTTCTCTAAAGATAACAAGAATGCTATTTCTTGGTGTTTAAAAAAAAAAATCCTGTTCCTAACTTTTTACAGATCCATTAGATGTGATAGATGTGGATTGGTCTGGTCTTATGCCAAAGCATCCAAAAGAACCACGAGAGCCTGGGGCTGCACTGTTAAAATTCACACCTGGAGCTGTTATGCTAAGAGTTGGGATTTCTAAAAAGTTGGCAGGTTCTGAACTCTTTACCAAAGTCAAAGAAACATGTCAGAGACTTTTAGAAAAACCCAAAGGTAATTCTATTCTACTTTGTACAGTGTCTGCTATAACTATTAATTTAGATGCCTTTGGAAAGGGTGCTGTTCTTTTCTCAGGCAGCATTCACAGTATAGGAACTTTTTTCTTTCTTCCTTTTTTTCTTTTTTTTTTTCTTTTTTTTTTATTTTAAGGACTCATATTCTTTAAATCTTTGAAATTTTAAGAAGGAATTTTGACCATGAAAATTAAAGTCCTCAGAACAGTGGATGAAAATACCACAAATGATCTTTCTTACCATAATTACTTTTTACAAGTAAGTTCAAATGTCAGAGCCCTCAGTGGTGTTCCCTAAACCAAAAAGAGCCTAGAGGAGTGGACTAGATATTTTTTATATCTAAGAGAATTGAGTGTCTTGGCAACCCTTTCCCCCTGGGAAATGGGGAGTTCTACCCAAACGCAAATGTGTAGGTTGAGCCTTTAACAAAGGGATAAAAACTTAGAAGTTGATGTCTAGGCCAGATGGTCTGGATTCCTCAATAGGCACACCACTTCTTAGCTATTACTTAATCTCTGTGTTAGTGTCACCATTTAAGCTGGGGATAATTATTATTGACCATCAACTTCGTAAGATCTTTAGGAGGAGCAAATGAGGTAAAGTACTTAAAATTCCTGACATGGAGTGACAATAAATATTTTCACATTGATTTTAGACTTTATGGTAACAACATTTCTATAATTTTTTCTGTTTTCTAGAATATTATATGCATTTTTATATATGCATATATGCATTTTGACCATGCATTATATATGCATTATATATATGCATATAAATGCATATATATGCATTTATATATGCATTTTTATATATGCATTTTATATATGCATTTTTTTCTGTTCATCTGGTTCCTACTTTATTAATGGGAGGGAGATGATTAGATCATAAAAGAAAGAAAACGTAAAAGCAACAAAATTTAATTTTATATCATGTTTGTGAGAACAAAAAAGTTTAGTTAAAAAAATTAAGCTTTTTACTAATATAAATTTGAAAAAAAAAATGTTGAGCATTGGTTTTAACGTGTCCCAATGAACATAAAATGTATGTGCCTGAAACATATATAAATTATAATTGTGAATGTGTATTAACTTGACAAATGACCAAACTCTTAGGTTCCTGCTTCACTCTTCCTTGTTTGGTTGGCTCTGTGACCTTAAGCAAATAACTCCTCTAAGTATAAAATGATGGAACAAAAGCCCTAAGGTCTTTGCCACCTTTGAAACTATTTGCCCCTACGATTTTGCTAACCTATAGAAATGCAATTTGGCCCTAACTTGATGACATACATTGTAAAGAAGGGTTGTTGCTTACCAATCAGATCTCTCCTATTTTTTGCTATGATAGCTTTATTAGAGAATGAGAGAACTGATACATGATGCTAAATAGAAGTTTCCTAAGGAATAGGACTTAGTTTACTGCTGTATCCATTGTCTAATGATGTTAACATTCTTAATAATTATGCTATTGCCACAACAGTACCCAACACACAGAGGTTCAATAAGTATTTGTAAAATAAAGTACTGATTTTTTCTTTCCCATGTAGTCTATTTCAGTGCCCCAGTACTGAAGAAAGAATATCACTAGCCCCATATGTAATTTGTTTATAAAGATTTTATTTACTTATTCATGAGAGACACACAGAGAGAGGCAGAGGGAGAAGCAGGCTCCCTGCAGGAAGCCTGATGCAAGACTCGATCCTGGGACCCTGGGATCACGACCTGAGCCAAAGGCAAACGTTCAACCACTGAGCCACCCAGGTATCCCTGCCCATACGTAATTTTTTTAAAATTCTAAGGTTGAAAACCGAAAACTTTATATACTGAAATTTAAATTGTTTTTTTCTAGGTTTTCTGTGTGTAGAGTCATAGATTAAAAACAACTACGGGGCGCCTGGCTGGCCCAGTTGGTAGAGCCTGCAGTTCTTATCTCAGGGTCATGTGTTCGAGCCCCGTGTTGGGTAAAGAGCTTACGTTGAAGAAAAAGTACAAATAAAACAGGCTCTTGAATAATTTGATGGTAGTAATTTCAAAACCACAAAGATACTAGAAGTTTAACCATGTTTACTTTCTAAGGACATGTGCAAGTATGTGTTTTGTATTCTGTGGTAGCATAGATAATAGTTTTCAGAGTATGGCCTCTCACTTCCTTTGTTAAATGTATTCCTATTCTTTTTTGGTGCAATTTTGAATAGAATTGTCTTAATTTCTTGTCTGCTACTTTGTTATTAGTGTATAGAAACGCAGCTGATGATAAGGATTCCAATAAAAAGAAATTTATCATAATGACCAATTTGCAAGGAAGAATGTGGGCTCAGTGCATGTTCTTTTTGTATTTGTATCTATAGTGGAACAGTAGTTAATGTTTTAGGGGTTTTTAGGATTTTTTGTGACTGTGTCATTGATTGGCTCAAACACAGTTATGTATTAATCACCTGAGGAACTGCCTTTGTTCCTAGTGTTGTGTGCTGGTCCAACTGGACGTTCTGCAGATACGGTGGTAGGACCCTGGCACTGTATTTCAGAAAGCTCCTCAGATGATTCTGATAAACACCGACATTTGCAAACTGGTTCTGAGTTTTTCCTTTACGTTTGTTTACACTTGTTTTATATTCTGTACCTGTTGACAGGTATGTAAACCTATTGACCAGATACATTACATGAGACTAGTTTCTTGTTAATTATCTAATCTCACTATACTTTGCAGCTCAGGAGATGAAAGTGAAATGTGCAGTTCCATTCATCCTCAAATGCGTCTGTTTTGTTTTTACTAGGTGTTACTTACTGTTTTCTTTTGTGGACTCTAACAGTGGCTTGTTTGATCATGTCATTCAGGCAGTTATCTGGTACCTTGGTACTTCTGGCTAGCTTGTAGAATGCTAGCTTTGAAATTACTGTTCTGTTATATATATATTTGGATTACTGACTGGCCTTATTGTTTTCTTTTGACTATTCTTTATCTGTGTTAACCCAACCTCTTTATTTTCCATTACACTTTGTAAAACTAAAAGAATTAAGGAGAGATTTTAAGTGTTTTCTATCTTTGCATGTTATGACTTAAAACTAAGTGATTTTAATTTAATACATTGTTTTTATAGTGACCAAGTCTAGAATAAAATCTGCAGGTTGTCTAACACCTAATCACTTTCCTGATTTTTTTTTTTTTTAGAGGTCACAAAATGTAGTTGTATTACTGCATTTGAATCTTGCTATAATAAAGTCCTAAAACCTATTCTAGAGCTTTACATAATAGTTGATGGTAAGCAACATACTGAATTTGACTTCAGGGATTCTAACTTGAACATTTCTTCCCAGTCATGAACAGGCACCAAAGTCTAAGTTCTTTTTCCCTAGGCTGCTTGTGTTACATCTTCAAGTGGCTGTCTGAATATTTACTTTTGTTTGAGACTAGCAACATAACTACATGTTCAAGATCTTTCAGAGAATAGGTCTTTTAAATTTTTGCATTGAAGTATGATCAGCACCAAGTGTTACGTTAGTTTCAGGTGTACAGCATAGCGATTCAGCAACTCTGTGTCATGCTCTGTTCACCACAGTGTGACTGCCCTCTGTCACCATATGCTGTTACAATACTATTCACTATATTGTCTGTGCCATACCTTTTATCCCTGTGGTTTATTCATTCCATAACTGGAAGCCTGTACCTCCCACCACCCTTCACACATTTTGCTCATCGCCCACCCTTTTCTCCTCTGGCAACGATCAGTTTGTTCCCTATATGAATTTATCTGTAGCTTTGTGGTATATCTCGATATCTGGGATTGTGATCTCTCCAGCATTGTTCTTTTTGCCCCAAGATAGCTTTGGCTATTTGGGCTCCTGTATGGTTCCATACAGATTTTAGGATTATTTGTTCTAGTTTTGTGAACATTATTGGTATTTTGATAGCAATTGCATTGAATATGTAGATTGCTTTGGTAGCATAGATAATAGTTTTCAGAGTACGGCCTCTCACCTCCTTGGTTAAATTTATTCCTATTCTTTTTTGGTGCAATTTTAAAATAGAATTGTCTTAATTTCTTGTCTGCTACTTTGTTATTAGTGTATAGAAACGCAGCTGATTTCTGGATATTAATTTTGTATCCTGCAACCTTACTGAAATCATTTGTTACCTCTAGTAGTTTTCTGGTAGTCTTTAGGGATTTCTGTGGCTAGGACTTCTAGTACTGTGCTGAATAAAAGTGGCAAGAATGGACATCCTTGTCCTGTTCCTGATCTTAGAGGGAAAGCTCTCAGGTTTTCACCATTGAGTATGAAGTTAGCTATAGGCTTGTCATATATGGCCTTTTTAGTGTTGTATGTTCCCACTAAACCCACTTTGTGGGGAGTTCTTATCATGAATAGATGTTGAATTTTGTCAGATGCTATTTCTTCACTAATGAGGTAGGATTTTTATCGTTTTGTTACTGAACCATCCTTGCATCCCCAGAATAAATCCCACTTGATTGTGGTGAATGATCCTTTTAATGTATTGTTGAATGTGATTTCTTAATATTTTGTTGAGGACCTTTACATCTGAGTTCATCAGAAATATTGGCCTGTGGTTTTCTTGTTTTGTGGTATCTTTGGTTTTGGTATCAAGGTAATGCTGGCCTCACACAATGTGTTTGGAAGTTTTCTCTCCTATTTTGGGGGGAATAGTTTGAGGTGAATAGGTATTAGTAGCTTTTCTTTAAGTGTTTGATAGAATGCACCCGTGAATCCATCTGGTTCTGGACTTGACTTGGGAGCTCTTGATTACCAATTCAGTTTTGTTAGTAGCAGTCGGTCTCTTCAGATTCTATTTCTTTTTTATTCAGTTTTGACAGACTATATGTTTCTAGGAATTTATCCACTTCTATTTTGTCCAGTGGCATACAATTTTTCATAGTACTCTCTTATCCTGTATATTTCTCTGGTGTTGGTTGTTTCTTCTCTCTCATTTCTATTTATTTGTGTCTTGTTTTTTTTTTTTTTCTTGAGTCTCACTAAAGATTTATCTATTTTTTTCTCTTCTTGGAGAACCCCCTCTTGGTTTCATTGGCTTTTTTTTTTTTTCTTTGCTTTTTTATTCTCTTATTTCTTTTTGCTCTGGTCTTTATTATTTCTTTCCTTCTACTCACTGTGAGCTTTCTTTTTTTTTTAAAAGGAACTTTTATTATTTTTTTTTATTTTATTTATTTATGATAGTCACACAGAGAGAGAGGCAGAGACATAGGGAGAAGCAGGCTCCATGCAGGGAGCCTGATGTGGGATTCAATCCCGGGTCTCCAGGATCGCGCCCTGGGCCAAAGGAAGGCGCTAAACCGCTGCGCCATCCAGGGATCCCTGAGCTTTCTTATTTTTCTAGTTCCTTTAAGTCTAAGGTTAGATTGAGATTTTTCTTACTTCTTGAAGCCTGTATTGCTATAAGTTTCTCTCTGAAAACTGCTTTTGCTGTGTCCCCAAGATATTGGACTATTGTGTTTTTATTTTCATTTGTCTCCATGTAGTTTTTTGTTTTCCTCTTTCATTCTTTGTTGACCCATTGGTTGGTTTTAGTGGCATGTGGTTTTTTTCGTATAATTTCTAGTTTTATACTGTTGTGGTCTGAAAAGATGCAGGATATGATTTCAGTCCTCTTAAATGTATTGCAACTTGTTTTGTGGCCTAACATAAGTATATTGCCTTTAATATAAAATAACTTTAACCAGTGTTATGGTAACTTTGATAAAGTATAGACTATGTGGACTATTTAAACGGCCAGTAATTCTTTCCTATTTTAGGAAAACTTAATGCCTGTTTGTTTTTATTGAAAGATGCAGAGAGTCTTTTTGAACATGAATTGGGGGCTCTCAACATGGCTGCATTACTACGAAAAGAAGAGCGAGCAAGTCTTCTTAGTAATCTTGGACCATGTTGTAAAGCATTATGCTTCAGACGAGATTCAGCAATCCGGAAGCAGCTTGTTAAAAATGAGAAGGTACTGTTGTTTCCTTGAGAAAATATGCAAAGTATTGAATAGTATGAATGGCTTTTTTTTTTTTTTTCATTTGATTGCTTTAAGGTGAGATTAACATCCATTATCTGCTTTTATGAATTTGCTTTCTTAGTCTTGTACACATGTAAGAGGAAAAATTGTACTTATAATTTTCATTTTACTTTAATAGTATTGATGAACATTTGTGAATGGCAGTTTGTTATTCAAAATTAGATGCAAGAGTTTACTCTTTCTGTGAAATATTTTTATTTGTGAAAAGTTACTGTTTCTAAGTTTTATTATCTAAACAAGATGGGAAATTTTCCAGACACAGAACAGTGAGGATATTTATAAGAAATAGTGTTTATGAAAATGTACCGAGTCAGAAGAAAGGGAAATAAATACAAGTGATTATATTTAACCATTTACTTAAAGGATAAAGGGAATAGAAACAGAAGAGAAATAGAAATTTAGAGCTGGGAGAGATCTAATCATGAGAAATTTTGAAAATGTCTTAACTTTAAAAAAGCCTAAGAGAGTTGGTTTTAAAAGGTTAGAGAAACATTCATTAGCTTTTTACCTAGGGACATTTAAAGAAACACTGCTAACAGAAAGTGTACTTCATTAAAGAAAAATACACGAAAAACCAAGGAATGAACTCAACTCCAGAGATTAACATGGAAACAGATATATAAGGCATACAAGGCTTTTAGTCTTCCCTGATTAAAGGCCTGGCTCAGAACTACTTTTGACAGAGTTGCTACAGTCATTCTTCTTTGCATTCCCATTTCATATACAACTTCGTTCCCTTCATTCTGTTGCTTAGGTACCCATTTCTCCTTGCAGCTTTTCTCCGTTGGAAATTTTTCTAAGAGAATTAAACCCCAGTTAGCCCTAATAATCATGTATGTAATGTATCACCTTCTGTTTTGTGTATCTAGAATGGTACTACTTCCATCGTCAGTATTGAATTTGAAAAATAATCCATCACATCATTTTCTGTTGGCTTAAGTAGGGAACTTCAGTTGAGAAAGGCTGCAGGTTTTGCAGTCTCACCAGAATTCTGCCCCCTTTTTGTAAGAAATATTTTGTAACATTATCTAGTTCCTCTTCTAATATGCCATAATGCCTCTCAAAAATTGTGACAATCAAAAATACCCTTGTAAAATTCTCCTTGAGAACCTTGTAACCCTTCAGTACAGGGCACAGACCATTAACTAGCATGTGACACGTTATAAAAAGTTATAGTGGCACAGTATAAATGTCCTAAATGATCCATCTAAAGAAAGCAAACTGAAGAAAAATTAATTTCAGATGCTAGAGAATCTCATGAAAAATGCTAAGAAAAACCTTTAAAATGTATAACTATAAAAGTACAGAATAGGACCATCCATTGAAGAACGTTGGTACTTACTGGATGATGAGAAAAAAAAGAAAGCCATTAAACTCCTATATAGGCATTGCCTTTATTTAAAGAATGAATTTTAAAATATATAGATTATACTCTGATATATCAGAAGAGATAGATGACAGATACCAAGAGAACATTTAGCTGCTTTAAATGAGTTTAACTCTGATTTGGTACTACAGTATTGAAAATGTATACAGAACCTGTAGCAAGCTGAAGGAAAGAAATAATACCAACAATAATAGGAAAATAGAAGTAGTAAAAACCAAAATTTGATTCTGAAGAGATGAAAAAAATTGATAGTCCCCTACAAATCCTACAGATATTAAAAGGATACTATAAACCACTCTGTGCATATTAAGTTTGACAATTCAGAAGAAATGGATCGATTGCTCTGCGGGTCACAAAGCACAAAACTTCCTCAAGAAGTAACAGATAACCCGAATAGTCCTATGTCTGTTTCATTGGGTTTTGTTTTTATTGGAAGAGAAGTCTCTTCACTGTCAGATGGTTTCACTGGCAGTTAGAAATAACACCAGTTCTACATAATTTCTTCCAGAAAATTGAAGAGACAGCAATACTCCCCACCTCATTGTATGAGGCTAGCAGTACTCAAATGTCAAAACCAGATAAAGACATCACAAGAAAACTACAGATCACTATCTCTCATGAATGTAGACATAAAAAATCCTCAAAATTCAGGTATCGGACAGCCGGGTGGCTCAGTGGTTTAGTGCGGCCTTCGGCCCAGGGCATGATCCTGGAGACCCAGGATTGAGTCCCATGTCAGGCTCCCTGCATGGAGCCTGCTTCTGTCTATACCTGTATCTCTGCCCCTCTCTCTCTCTCTCTCATGAATAAATAAAATCTTAAAAAAAAATCTTATCTCTTTAAAAAAAATAAATTCAGGTATCAAATCGAGCAATATGTAGAAAAGACTATACCATTACAAGTAGCATTTATCCTCAGAATGAAAGGCTGGCTTAATATTCTAAAATCATTCAGTGTAATCCCCAAAGGAACAGACCAAAAAGAAAAGAAAATACCTAATCATATCAATTGATTTAGAAAAACCATTTGATAAAACTCAGCATTCCTTTATAATAAGAATTCTTAGCAAGCTGGAATTAGAGTCTTTACTTTTTAGGAGGCATCTACAGAAATCTACAGCTAACATCATACTTAATATAAAAGTTTGAAAGATTTCCTGGAGAGAACAGGAAGAGGCATGATGCCCAGTCTCCACTACCCTACCCTACATTTTACTGGAAGTTCTAGCCAGTTCAGAAAGAAAAGGTGTACAGATTGGAAAGGAAAAAGTAAAACTATATTTGTTCACAGACAACATGATTGACTAAAGTTTTAAGGAATTTACCAGAAATACTCTTAAAACAGTCTGTAGAAGCACCTGGAAATTGAAATGAAGGGGAGAAATATGTTTTACAGTGGCTTCCCAAAAAAGAAGTACTTATGTATAAATCTAACAAAACATGCACATTATCTTATGTGCCAAGAACAGTAACACCCTGATTTTTAAAAAATCAAGGAGGACCTAAATAGTGGAGAGAGACATCACATTCATGGGTTAAAAGACTCAGTATAGTTAAGATTAGGATTCTCTCCACATGCATCTACAGAGTTAACACAACGCATCAAAATCCCAGCAGGGTTTTTGGTTGGTTGGTTTTGTAGATACAGACAAACTGATTCTAAAGTCTATATGGAAGGTCAAAGCAACTAGAACATACAGAATTTTTTTAAAAAGATGCATAAAGTTGAAGGACTCACAGTACCCAATTTCAAGACTTACTATAAGGCCACAGTACTCAAGATAATGTACTTACATCAGGGATGAGACACTTAGATTAATGGAACAGTCCAGAAATAAACCCACACAAATATGACTAGTCACCTGTGTGTGTGGGGGGGGGGGGGGGGGGGCTGAAAAACTTTTAATTAAACTTTTTATTCTGAGATACTTGATCTTCAAAATTTTAAACTTCTGTAAAAGCGACTGAGAATGAAAAGACAAGTATACTGGGAGAAAATATTTGGACATCACTTTTTATAAAAAGGACTTGTATCTAGAATATATTAGTTCTGAAAAATTAACAGTGAGAATCCAATTTTTTTAATGGGCAAGGCTTGAATGGACAGTTCACCAAAGAGGATCTATAGATGGCTAATAAGAACATAAAAAAATGTTTTAACAATATTTAGCCACTAGAGAATGCAGATTAAAACTTAAGTGAGATACCTTTGTGAATCTATTACAATAACTAAAAACCAAACAACAAGAAACCCCGGGGTGAGAACGCAAAATGGTACAGCCACTTTGGAAAACAGTTTGGTTGTTTGTTGTAAAGTATATACTTACTGTATGACCCAGTGATCCCATTGCTAGGTGTTTACCTTAGAAAAATGAAAACATGTTCATGTAAAAACCTGTCCAGGGGCAGCCCGGGTGGCTCAGCGGTTTAGCGCTGCCTTCAGCCCAGGGCGTGATCCTGGAGTCCCGGGATCGAGGCCCACGTCGGGCTTCCTGCATGGAGCCTGCTTCTCTCTCATGAATAAATAAAAATATTAAAAAAAAAAAAAGTCTACAAAAGCTTATAGCAGGTCTGTTCATTATCCAAACACTGAAAACCACCCCAGTGTTCTTTACATAGCTAATTGCTAAACTGGGGGACACCCAAATAACGACGGATTACTAATTTATAATCAAAAATAACCAAACTGTCGGTACTGTCAGCGACATGGGTTAATCTCAGAAGCATTGTGTGGAGTGAATTTAGAAAAGTCTCCAAAGCTTATATACCGTAGGGTTCCACTTATTTGATGTTCTGGAAAAGGCAAAACGATTAAAGAGACCCTGTCATTGGTTGCCAGAGGTTAGAGCTGGGGAGAAGGCGTTACGTGAAGCAGCACATACGTCTAAACTCAGAACAACACGTGAACAATCCGTTTACTTATGACAACATACATTTTAATAGAGAGATGATCAGGGCCCCGCTGCTCCTTTAAGGACCCCGGAAAGAAGACAAACGGCAGGTGCTCGGCCCAGAACCCACCTTATTTCAAGACTTAGGAACACACTTGGAGAGCATTAAGCAAAGCTTTCGGACAATCTCCCAAAATGCGAGTGTAGCTTTAAGTTAGAGTAACAGAAATAACACATTTTAGCCGAAGGGAGGCTGCAGGGTCCCAGTCACCGCAGCGATGGGCGGGCCCTGCTGGAGGACGTGTCCGCTTCCGTAGCCCTCACTTTCCGGAACAGTGACCGACCGGGAAGGAAGGGGAGTGTTCAGGGCTGCTCCTCAGAGGCCTGAGAGGTCGTCCTGGGCGAGGACGGTGGAGGCAGCGCGCGTGCGCAGCTGGTCCGTGGAAGAGACTTGACTTGGGCGAGCTCAGGAGCGGCGGCGATGGTTTGTTCCGTCGTTGGGGAGAGCCTGGTTGGCTGACGCCAGGGGCTGCCCCAGAGGCCTGCCTTACGCAGGGGGCACCTTCTCAAGATTGCTCTCGCTTCTAAGGTTCGTGGAGTCTGAAAAACATTTCTTAATTTTGCTTTTAAATGGAAGTTAAAGAGAAGTTACCCTGCCTGTCCGTCCTGCTGTCAGCCAGTAACCTACGTCTTTTACATTTTGTTTTGTTTTCTTCAAATCAGGGCACCGTAAAACAAGCTTACACGAATGCCCCAGTGGTGGACAACGAGTTGCTGCGATTGAGTCTTCGGTTATTTAAGAAGAAGACTACTTGTCACGCCCCGGGGCCCGAGAAGGCCGACGAGAAGCTCCCCCAGCCCAGTGTCCAGCAGGAACTGTGTGTGTCTTAGGACCGGAGCCCAGTGACATTTTTGGTTCTGTGTCCCTTCAGGGTTACATACTCTTTTTCAGAGTTCTTTGGTTTGGCAAACATCATTCATGACAAAGACAGAAAAGATGTATCAGCCATGGTAAAAGGGTGAAGAACAACTTTGATATGAAGTTTAAAGACACTAGTTTTGGCTAACTTACGATTTTACATAAATTTTTACACAGTACTTGATATTCATGTGAAATAATGTGAAAACATCTAGATTCAGCAGTTTATCTTTTGTTAAAACTGAAGACTTTGGAAAACAGTTGCCACTGCTCTTGCAACCTACGAATATTTTTTATGAAATGGAGCCACTGATAGGTTTTGGATCATCCCAGCAGAAACTGATTTTATTCAGAAACCATGTGTTCGCAGAATGAATACACACACTGCAGCTCTGTGCTGTACGGACTCTTGAAAGTGGATGCTGGTCCTGCATGCTGTGTCGTGGGCAGACCTCCAGTAGGAGGGAGCCAAAGTCCTTTTCTGCTTTTCTAAAGTTCTAAAAAAAAATTACTAATGGATCTTTGTTTTTTTAAGAATATATGTGTATTGTTACAATGTATATTGGACGTATTTGGATTCCATATGGTTTTGTTTGTTACCAGAGACTGTCTACTGTTTTTATTTTTAATAAATGTACCTTTCCTTTCCTTGTTCTAGATTCACTTTGCTCTTCATTGATCTTATTCCTGATGTTCTGAAACATTTGTCATCAACATTATGTTTCATACTTCAAATATTATACTGCTCGATAATGCAATAGGAGTTGAGGATATATTTTAAATACAGCTCAGTAATACTTGAAACAAACCGGGAGTTAACAAACCTTTGTCATCTGAGCTTTAAAATCCATAACCATCATATTTTTCACAGCTATAACCTTTGATTACATTGAACTGTCTAGCTTGTAAAATGTAAAATGAGAATTTTTTTTAAAAAAATTACGGTATTTGTTTTATTCTGTGAGTATATATGTAACTCATAAGTGGACTTTTAGAAGGATTTAAAATGGACTCCAGGCTGCAGAATTTGTGGACAGCGGTAATAATAAAGGAACCCAATCAAAATTAATTTTTTTTCCCCATTGGATCTCACAGGTTTTGTTAAAACTGTAACCCTGTGTTACCTGTGTCAGTAGTTTTATATTCTCTAAAGGTAACAGTGTTACTGCTGTAAAATTTCTGTTCAAGAAACACTCACTGTATATGTAATTTATATCAGATAACTGACCCAGCACAGGAAATGGTCACATTTTCAAATGACTTTGAAAGCATGTATGAGACAATAGCAAGCAGGGGTGGGGAGTGTAACCAGATTTTCCTGGTGTCTGTTTCTTTTTCCAATTGGTAGATATTTTAAATAATAATAATAATAAAAAGTCTTTAACAACCCTGAAGAATAAATATACTTTCAAAAACTACTTCCTAATCACGCTAGATAATATTCACTGCAGCACAAGCATTTAAAGTCTTAGAACTTCTAATCCTATTTCTCGGAATTGTGGAACAAAAATAATGGTTTTCCTGTGTTGTCAGCTGACCTTAGGAATCTTTCACAAGATGTGTATTTACAGAATGAAAACGATGTACTTAAATTTGCCATATAGTCAAATTTGTTGCCTTTTCAGGTTTGAGTATTTTGTTACGTCATCTGAAAGAAGAGCTATGGGGAGCTAATCCTCTGAACACTGAGTCACAATATTCAGAGCTTAATGTTCCCAGTAGGAACCTAGTGTTGTCAGGTCTCCCTTTTTTTTTTTTAATCCAAACATTCTATGTATTGCTAATCATAGACCCTTAAAATTCATTAAAGCAAATCTTACTGAGTTTTCCATCTCGGGCCATAATTAAAGTCTCAATGAAATCAATATTCCTGAAAACATCTGCTAGTCTAGAAGTTATTTGCTAGTACGGTTGAAGGTGTGTTGCCTCATAACTGACGGATCAAGTTTGTCCATTTCCCGTAACCGCACAACTGGACTCCAGCTGCTGGTAATAAAAGGGTCGGCGAGAATATGTCTGCAATCCCCAATAAATGAGTGTTTACATGGACCACTGAGTCACTTGTTGGATTTGTTTGGCAGCTGTCCTCACCATTTGGTTTGTTTTAACCGACAATAGGTAACTTTTTTATTTTACAAAAATTATGTAACTGTACCCTACTTGGCACTTGATCTGCTGAAAAATCTAATGTGTCGCTTCTCTTCATCCTGTTCTGTAACTGCAGGTTCTCTTCCTCATCCTGCCCCGTGGCCACAATAGGATTCTGTGACTTGACTTCATTAACTTGAAGTTTTGTGCCATTAGCAGAATATCCCACATTATGTGTTACTGTTCACTTGGGTAAAGATTAGGGTTTATGTTATGTGTATGGTCAGTGATGCTTTCGAGTCTCAGAGGAGCCAGCAGCTGAGCCTCAACGTATTTTAAAAGATACGTGGTTTCCACTTCAAGATGGTAATAAAGGCAGATCCTGAACTCAACCTCCTCCCACAGACACACCAAATCTGCAGCTACATACAGAACAATTTTTCTCTGAAAAACAAAAACAAAATAGCTGAGTGACTCCTACACATTGGGCAAAGACAAAAACCCACAACGAAGCAAGTAGGCTGAAGTAAACCGCATCCTCGGGACAGAGACCCCCGGTCAGGAGGGAACTCCCAACCCTGAGCCTCTCCCTGAGTTGTGAAGAATTTGAATCCCACGTCTTGACTTTTAAGAGCTGCACCTGAGAGACAAGGCCCCACTACGTCTAGCTTTGAAAGGCAGTGGGGCTTCCATCCTGTGGGGCCCCCGTAGGGCTCAGATGGACGCCCCCGTCCCAGGGCCCACTGTAGAGGCAGCGTCTGAAGAGTGTCCAGACTTAAGAACTGTAACCCTCTTTTGCCTAAGGTATGGGCCTAATTTAAAGTCTGTCTCGGGGCCTACTGAAACACCAACCACGCAGCCCGGTGGGCACCATCTCTAGGAGTTCCTCTGCCTCATCCCAGCTCACTGGTGTCTCCTAGGAAGGAATTTGTACACTGGTCTGGCACCCCGACTTTCATGGCTGCTGCTCAGGGGACACCTCTTCATTGCTTGGCTCTGGTGGCCAGTGGGGCTCATTGTGGGTCCTACAGGGTTGTTAGAGATCCTACAATCAGTGACTAACTGGCTACCACCCCCAGGGCTCAGCACTGAGGCTCAGTCTTTCCGTGAGAGTGGCCCATGAGCTTATCTTGATAGCTGTGGCCTAAGGGACAGGATTCTAACAAACAAATTTGCATTTAGGGGTCAACTGTAATCCTTTGCAGAGACCTAGACGGGGGTGTTCGGGGAACACTTCTGACTCTTCCACTGCTGCGCTCCAGATGCTCCAAACGGATCTCCCAGAGAGCGGCCTGTACATATGTCTGGTGGCCTGGTTTTTGTGGTGCGACCCAGGGAAGCCCCTCGATTGCCTGGCTTCGATGGCCGTGGGACTTGGATTCCTGGGTCCTACAGGGCTACAGCAAATGGAGAAGTTGATCTTGGTTGGCTACTCACCGCCCCACTCCCCCGCCCCCCAGCACAAAGCAGAGAGATCGCAGTCTGAAACACATGCCAAGTTGAGGCTTATTTGCTTGTCTTGGAGCTTCAGCCCAAGGGACAGGCTTCTGGTTTGGTGCATATCTAGGGGCCTAGTAGGCACTCTCTGGGGATGGAGGCCACCTGTGGTTGTCACTTGTGCACTCCGCCTTTCCCTTGTGCCACATTGTGAATATCTCTGAAAAAGAAGCTTGTGTGCATATCTGGTGCCCTGGTTTTTGTGACTGTTGCCCAAAGGACATCCATTTAGAGCCTTGTTTTGGTGCCCATGAGGCTTGTGTTTACAGGTTCAACAAGACTATAGCAAAGAAACAGTTTTTTTCTGGCTATCACCTCAGGGGTCAGTGCAGAGGGAGTAGACGGAAAGCCTCATCTCCCAGTCTTCTACAGAAAAAGGTATGTTTACATATATTAAGAACCAGACCTGGGGGATCCCTGGGTGGCGCAGTGGTTTAGCGCCTGCCTTTGGCCCAGGGCGCGATCCTGGAGACCCGGGATCGAATCCCACGTCGGGCTCCCGGTGCATGGAGCCTGCTTCTCCCTCTGCCTGTGTCTCTGCCTCTCTCTCTCTCTCTCTCTCTCTCTCTCTCTCTCTCTCTCTCTGTGTGTGTGTGTGTGTGTGTGTGTGTGTGTGTGACTATCATAAATAAAAAGAAAAGAAAAAATAAATAAAAAAGAGAAAAAAAAAAAGAACCAGACCTGGTTCCCAATCAGCCTACCAAATAAGTGCCGCTAAGATCCCATTTGGGACACTGACAGGCCTTGGAATACCCTCAACTACTGGGAACCACTAAAAGTAGACTGCTTAGAAATTCACAAAGAGATAATCAAGCTACAGTGGGATCAAACGGCAGGTTTCATCCACACAAGACCGGTCCTTCAATATTAGGAGGGGTGACCTTTACAGAGAGTTAAGGGAAATGAAGGAGCAGAAGAATATGTTCCCAGTGAAACAAGTAAACCCTCAGAAAGAGGGATCCCTGGGTGGCGCAGCGGTTTAGCACCTGCCTTTGGCCCAGGGTGCGATCCTGGAGACCCAGGATCGAATCCCACGTCGGGCTCCCTGCATGGAGCCTGCTTCTCCCTCTGCCTGTGTCTCTGCCTCTCTCTCTCTCTCTGTGTGACTATCATAAATAAATAAATAAATAAATAAATAAATAAATAAATAACCCTCAGAAAGAGAACTTAAGGAAATGGAGATAAGTGCTTTCCCTGATGTAGAGTTCCAAATAATGGCCAAACATACTCACTGAGCTAAGAAGAATGGACAAAAAATTAAAAATTGCAACAAGGAGATAGAAAATATAAGAAAGTAGCAAACAGAAGTCACAGAGCAATAACTGAACTAAAAAAATACAATAGTGGGGTTCAACAGCAGACTAGATGGAGAAGAAAGGATCAAAGTCAGGGCAGTAAAACTCCCCCAATAAGAGTAGCAAAAAGAAACAAGAATAAGAAAGAGTTAAGATAGCTTTAGGGACTCCTGGAACAACGTGAAACAAACCAAGATTCCTATTATAGAGGTCCCAGAGAAGAAAGAGGTGGAAAACTTTAACAAAGTGATGGCTGAAATCTAATCTGGGGAAGGAAATGGACCTCCAGATTCAGATCCCAGAGAGTTCCTAAAAGGAACCCAAAGAGACTCACACTGACACATTATAATTAAAGTGCCAAAAGTTAAAGACAAGGAAAAATTCCTAGATGAGGCAAGAAAAACCATGTATAAGAAACCCACATAAGGGATCCCTGGGTGGCGCAGCGGTTTGGCGCCTGCCTTTGGCCCAGGGCGCGATCCTGGAGACCCGGGATTGAATCCCACATCAGGCTCCCGGTGCATGGAGCCTGCTTCTCCCTCTGCCTATGTCTCTGCCTCTCTCTCTCTCTCTCTCTCTCTCTCTCTCTGTGACTATCATAAATAAATAAAAGTTTAAAAAAAAAAAAAAAAGAAACCCACATAAGTCTGTCAGCAGATTTTTCAGCAGGAATTTTGCAGGCCAGAAGGGATTGACAAAATATATTCAAAGTAATAGGGAGAAAATTTTTAAAAAGTCAACCAAGAATATCCAACAGGGGCTTCTGGCCCAACACAGTGACATAGGACAACCTTGAACTCACCAAATTACACCTATTTAAAGAGCAGTTGCTCCTAAAGACCAGAGGGCCAACTGAACAGCTTCTGCACAACAAAAGAGGGAATGGAGAAAAGGCAGCAAGAGAAATGGGGATGGGGTACTGAAGGGAAACCCTACCCCAGTGCTGCAGACTGTAGCAGGGAGGGAAAGTCCTGAAGGATGGGAACAGATTCCTCTGTCCTTGGGCGAGAAAAAAAGTCACGTTTTTTTGTTTTTGTTTTGGTTTTGGTTTTTGGTTTTTAAATTTTATTTATTTATTCATGAGAGACACAGAAACACAGGCAGAGGGAGAAGCAGGCTCCCTGCGGGGAGCCTGATGTGGGACTCAATCCCGGGACTCCAGGATCACGCCGGGCCAAAGGAAGGTGCTCAACTGCTGGGCCACCCAGGTGTCCCAACCTTTTTATGGTTTTAAAAAGCAACTAGCATTTAAAGAGTCAGCCGTAGAACGCCACCAAATGGTGAGGGAGCTGCTAGAAATCTCTCTGGGTGGGAGGGCTGACAGACACCATCTATGCTCTCCCTCCACCTCAAAAGCACAGAGCATTGTACAGGCCCGATGCCCTAAACAGCCTGCCTCCTCAGGGAGCCCCAGGCCCTTAGCTCATGACAGCCTCAGCCATCCCACCAAGGCAGCTGTGGGGTACACTTGGGGACACCCCTGATTGGTGCTCACTCTAGCTCCAGCCTTTGTGCCAAGGTGACACTGTGCAAAGCATCCTGAAATACTCCAGGCCCACACCACTTCACTTTCAGGCGGCTTGCTAGGGCACCTCTTGTGCAGAGTGCTCCAAAACCTCCCCGCTGACCTCTGTTTTGGAACCAGCTACCCTGCCAGGGTGCCCCTTGCCAAGGGTCCTGAGAACCCCGGGCCCATGCCTGTGTCCGCTTCAGCCTGCAAGAGCACCCCCTACATGGAAACACCCCCACCTGTACCAGCCTCTGCTCCAGTCAAATGGCCAGGGTACCCACTGCCTGAGCACCCCAGCACACTTCAGCTTGCACCAAATTCACCTTCGGCTACACCACCAGGTTACCCTCACTCTGGGGAGTCCTGGGACAACCTGGCTTGCAGCCATTTCAGCTTCAGCTATCCTGCCAGGGCACCCAGTGCACGAAGAGCCCCAATCCACAACACCCACCGCTCCAACCAGCCAGCACAAGTTACCAAGCACATGAGGGATGCCCATAAGCAAGACCATTCCTTCAAGTTTAGGAGAAGTATCTCTTCTACCTAATTTATAGAAAAGCACAGAAAGACAAGCAAAATAGGGATATGGAGGAAAATACTCCAAAAGAATGAACAAGAACAAAAGGAAACAGAGATAATTAACATGCCTACTAAAAAGTTAATAATCACAAAGATGCTCATGAAAGCTAGAGAGAGGAGTAGAAAAACTCAGTGAGATCTTTAGTGAAGATAAAATACATAAAAAGAACCAATCAGAGTTAAAGAATACAACAACTAGAGGGAAATTAAAAATACACAGATTAGCAGATGCAGAAGAATGTATCAGCGGTCGGAAAGACGGGGTGGAAACACTAAAACTGAACCGCAAAAAGAAAAAAGAATTTTAAAAGTGAGGATAAGCTAAAGGATCTCTTGGACAATATTGAGCAAACATTTGCATTATTAGGGATCTCAGAAGGAGAGAGAGAAAGGGGCATAAAACTTATTTAAAGATATGTTTTAAAGTGGGGGGGGGACACCTGGGTGCTCAGTGGTTGAGCGTTTGCCTTTGGCTCGGGGCATGATCCCAGAGTCCCGGGATTGAGTCCCACATCGGGCTCCCTGCAGGAGCCTGCTTCTCCCTCTGCCTGTGTCTCTGCCTCTCTCTCTCTCATGAATAAATAAATAAAATCTTTTAAAAAGAATAAAGATTAAAAGATATAATAGCTAAACTTCCCTAACCTAGGGAAGGAAACAGATATCCAGGTTCAAGATGCACAGAGTTCCAAACAAGATGAACCCAAGGAGGTCCACACAACAACACATAATAATTAAAATGTCAAAAGTTAGAGAATTTCAAAAGCAGCAAGAGAGAAGCAAAAAGTTATGTATAAGGGAAACCCTATAAGGCTATATAAGCTGATTTTTCAGCAGAAAATTCTGTAGGGAGTGGTGTGATATATTCAAAGTGATGAAAGGAAAAAAAAAAACCAACCTACAACCAAAAATACATGGCCAGGTTAGCATTCAGATTTGAGAGACAGATAAGGAGTTTTCCAGATAAACAAAAGATAATAGAGTTAATCACAACTATACCAGCCTTGTGAGAAATGTTCAAGGTGCTTAGGTGGAAAATAAATGGCCATAATTAGACACGAAAATCACGAATAAGAAGATGTAAAATATGACAGCATACACATAAAATGTGGAGGACAGAATTTAAAAACAGAAGTTTCGTTCTTTTTTTTTTTAAGAATGTGTTTGAACTTAAAAGACCATCGACTTAAAATAGGCTGCTGTATACTTAGGATGGTAATTATGAACCTCCGAGTGACCACAAACCCAAAACCTGTAATAGATACACAAAAAAATTAAAGAGAAAGTATAACACTCAAGAAAACTATCAGTCACAAAGAGCAAGAGAAGGAAAAAGAAACAGAGAAAGACTACAAAAACAACCAGAAAACAGACAACAAAATGACAATAAGTACATATCTATCAATAATTACTTTAAGTGTAAGTGGCCTAAATACTCCAGTTAAAAGATGTAGGGTGGACAGGGCATCTGGGTAGTAAGTCAGTTAAGCATCCAACTCTTGATCTCAGCTCAGGGATGAGAGTATATTAGGGATGTGAGTTCAAGCCCCATATTGGGCTCCATGGTGGGTGGAGCTACTTAAAAAAAAAAAAAGATGTAGGGTGGAGGGATAGATTAAAAAATAAAAGACCTGTTTATATATTGGCTACAAGAGATTCACCTCAGACCTAAAAACACACACAGACTGAAAGTGCATTTACCATGCAAATGGAAGTGGGGGGCGGAGGGGGGAAGCCGAGGTAGCAATACTTATATCAGACAAAATAGATCTTAAAAGAAAGACTGTGGTAAGAGACAAAGGATGGCACTACACAATGATAAAGGGATCAATCCAACAAGAGGATATAACAATTGTAAATATCTATGCTCCCAACACTGGAGGACCTAAAAACATAAAGCAAATATTAACAGAGATAAAGAGGGAATTGATGGTAATAAAATATTAGTAAAGGACTTGAACATCCCACTTACATTAATGGATAGATAATCCAGGCAGATTATCAATAAGGAAATAGTATCTTTGAATGGAATGTTGGACCAGATGGACATAACAGATATATAAAGAACATTCCATCCAGAAACAACAGAATATCCATTCTTTTCAATTGCACATGGAACATTTTCCAGAATAGATCACATGTAGAACATGCCTCAATAAATTTAAGAAGATTAAGATTATACCATGCATTTTTTTCCAACTACAATGGTATGAAACTAGAAATCAATCACAGGAAAAAAATTTGAGAAAACACAAACATGGAGTCTAAACAACATGATAACTACACAACCATGGATCAATGGAGCAATCAAAGAAATTAAAAAATACACAGAGACTAATGAAAAAGAAAACATATGGTTCACAATTTGGGGATAAAGTGAAAGCAGTTCTGAAAGAAAAATATTAAGCCTAACTTAAGAAATAAGAAAAAACTCAAATAAACAATCTAACCCTAAACCTAAAGAAACTAGAAAAAGAAAACAAAGCCCAAAGTGAGAGAAGGAAAAATCATAAGGATAAGAGTAGACATAAATAACAGATTTTTTTAATTTAAAAAAATCAATTTTACCAAGAACTAATTCTTCGAAAAAATAAACAAAATTGGCAAACCCTTAGCCAGACTCCTTAAGAAAAAAGTGAAAGGATCCAAATAAATAAAATCAGAAATGAGGGGCAGCCCTGGTGTCTCAGCGGTTTAGTGCCGCCTTCAGTCCAGGGCCTGATCCTGGAGACCCAGGATCAAGTCCCACATCAGGCTCCCTGCATGGAGCCTGCTTCTCCCTCTGCCTGAGTCTCTGCCTCTCTCTCTGTCTCTCATGAATAAATAAATAAAATCTTTAAAATAAAAAAAAATCAGAAATGAGAGAGGAGAAGGAATAACTGACATCACAAGAGTACAAAGCATTATAAGAGAATACTATGAAAAAATTATATGCCAACAAATTGGACAACCTAGAGGAAATAGATAAATTCCTGGAAACATATAATTTGTCAAAACTAAATCAGGAAGAAATAAAAAATCTGAACAGATGAATTACTAGTGACAAAACAGAATTGTTAATTTAAAAAAAATGACCAAATCATAGAAGTCCAGAAGCAGATGGATTCACAGCTGAATTCTATCAAGCATTTAAAAAGTTATTACTATATTCCCCAAACTATTCTGAAAAATAAAAGAGGGAACATTTCCAAATATATTGTATAAGGCCAGCTTACCCTGATACCAAAACTAAAGGTACCACAGAACAAAAAAAACCACAGGTTAATATCCCTGATGACCATAGATAGCTAAATCCTCAACAAACATTAGGAAATCACATTCAACAATATGTTAAAAGGATCATTCTTCATGGTCAAGTTGAATTTATTCTGAGGACGAAGTACAGTTTAATACTTGCAAATCAATAAGCATGATACACATTTTTTAAAATGAGGGATTGAAATCATATGATCATCTTGATACATACAGAAAAATATTTGATAAAATTTAACACCAGTTCATGATAAAAACTCCCAACAGGGATCCCTGGGTGGCGCAGCGGTTTGGCGCCTGCCTTTGGCCCAGGGCGCGATCCTGGAGACCCGGGATCGAATCCCACGTCGGGCTCCCAGTGCATGGAGCCTGCTTCTCCCTCTGCCTATGTCTCTGCCTCTCTCTCTCTCTCTGTGACTATCATAAATAAATAAAAATTAAAAAAAAAAAAACTCCCAACAAAGTAGATTTAGAGAGAACATACCTCAGCATTAAAAGGGCCATGTATGACAAACCCACAATTAACATCATACTTAATAATGAAAAAAAAAAATGAGCGCTTCTCCCCTAAGGAATAAGACAAAGATGTTCACTCTTGCCACTTTTATTCAAGGTAGTATTGGAAGTCCTACTGACAGGAATTAAGCAAGAAAAAGAAATAAAAGGCATCCAAATTGTTATAAAGAGGTACAACTATCACTCTTTGCAGATGGCATGATACTATACATAAAAAACCCTAAAGTCTCCACCAAAAATTTATAAGAAGTAATACATGAATTCAGTAAAGTTGCTGGATACAAAATTAATACCCAGAAATCAGTTGTGCCTCTATGCATTAATAACAAAGTAGCAGAAAGAGAAATTAAGAAAACAATTCCCTTTACAATTGCACCAAAACAATAAAATACCTAGGACTATATTTGAAAACTAAAAGACCTGTACCCTGAAAACTATAAAACATTGATGAAAAAGTTCTAAATGACTCAAGTAAGTGGAAAGACATAAACGCTCATGGATTGGAATAAATTGTGAAAAATGTCCATAGTATGCAAAGCAATCTACAGATTCAATGCAATCCCTATCAAGATACCAACATTTTTCTCTGAAGTAGAATAAATAATCCTAAAATTTGTATGGAACCACAAAAGACCCAAATATCCAAAGCAATTTTGAGAAAGAACAAAGCTGGGGGTACCACAATCCCAGATTTCAAGATGTATTATTACAAAGCTGTAGTAATCAATATAGTATTGTCCTTGTGCCTGACACTATAGAACACTGTATGTTAACTATATCAGAAATAAAATTTAAAAATAAAAACACAGTATGGTTTGGGAACAAAAATAGACACATGATCAATAGAACAGAATAAACAGTCCAAAAATAAACCCACAATTATATGGTCAATTAATCTAGGACAAAGGAGGCAAGAATATACACTGGGGAAAAGGTAGCCTCTTCAAAAAATCGTGTTGGGAAAAATGGACATCCATATGCAAAAGAATGAGACTGGACCCCTTTTTACACCATCCACAAAAACAACCTCGAAATGAACTGAGGACCTAAATGGGAGATCTGAAACCATAAAACTCCCCAGAAGAGAACATAAGCAGTAATTTATTTCTCTGACATCAGCCTTAGCATCATTTTTTTAGGTATGTCTCCTCAGGCAAGGAAAACAAAAGCAAAAATAAGCAATTGGGAATACATAAAAATAAAAAGTTTTTGCACAGTGAAGGAAATGAGCAAAAAACCAAAAAGACAACATACTGAATGAGAGGAGATATTTGCAAATGATATATCCAGTAAAGGGCTAGTATCCAAAAATATACAAAGACTTACACAACTCTACACCAAAAAAAAAAAAAAAGAATACCTGATTAAAAACTGGGTAGAGGATCTGCACAGACATTTTTTTCAAAGAAGACAGAGATGGCCAACAGAAATTTGAAATGACATTCAACATCACTAATCATCAAGGAAATGCAAATTAAAACCACAATGAGATAGCACTTCACACCCATAAGAATGGCTAAAATAAATAAGACAAGAAATAATAAGTGTTGGAGAAAAAGGAACCCTCATGCCCTACTGGTGAAGATGCAAACTGGGGCAACCACTGTGGGAAACAGTATGGAGGATCCTTAAAAAGTTAAAAATAGAAATACCATATGATCCGGTAGTTTACCCAAAGAAAACAAAAACATCAATTCAAAAAAGATGTGCACCCCTATGTTTATTGCAGCATTATTCATGATAGCTAACATAGGGATGCAACCCTAAGTGTCCATTGCTAGGTGAATGGATAAGGAAGATGTATACATAAATACATACACACACAATGGAAGGTTTCTCACTCGAAAAAAAGAATGAGATCATGCTATTTGCAACAACATGGATGGACCTAGAGGGTATTATGCTAACTGAAATAAGTCAGACTGAGAAAGTAAAATACCAAATTATGTCACTCATAAGTGGAATTTAAAAAAAAAAAAAAGACAAGCAAACAAAAAGCAGAATCAGACCTGTAAATATAAAGAGCAAACTGATGGTTGCCAGAGGGCAAGAGGGTAGAGGATGAGCAAAACAAAGGGGAGTAGAAGAAATGGGCTTCCACAAGAATGAATAAACCACAGGAATAAGACACGCCATAGGGCATAGAGCAAATGATATACCATTGTATGGTAGCAGATGGTAGCTACACTCGTGGCGAGCATAGCATAATGTGCAGAGAAGCTGAATTATTATGTTGTACACCTGAAACTAAAGTAACATTTTGTGTCAACTATACTAAAAAAAATTTTTTTAAAGAAAATTTTAAGAGTACTCTACCAACAAAATTTTTTTTTCTTTTTAGAATTGAAGAAGAGTAAAGAGTTTTCCAGACAAGAAAAAGCTAAAGTTGTTCATCACCCCTGGACTGCCCTGACAAGAAATAGTAAAGGCACTTCTTTAAGCTGATATGAAAGGGTACTAATTAGTAACAGGAAAACATTTGAAAGTAAAATCTCATTGGTAAAAGTAAACCTACAGTAAAATCCAGAACATTCCAGTGTTGTAAAGGTGCTGTGTTAATCACTTATAAAGCTAGTATGAAGATTAAAAGGCCTAACTATATACTGTAATATATACTACATAGTATATACAACTATAATAATTTGTAATGGATATACGAAATAAAAAGATGCAAACTGTGACATCGAACAAAATGTTGGGAATGGGAGAGTTAAAATGTAGAAAGAGTTCTACTTAAGTTGTTATCAACTTAGACTATTGTAAATATAAGTCATTTTATGTAAGCTTCACAGTAACCACAAAGCAAAAACAACACAAAAGGTAAAGAGAAAGGAATCTAAGTACATTACAATAAACAAACAAACAAACAAAAAAATCGAGTCACAAAGAGAGAAAGAAGAACAAAGGAATTACAAAAGAACCAGAAATCAATTAAGAAAACGGCAATAGATACATACCTATAAATTACTAAGTGTAAGTGGACTAAAGTCTCTGGCCAAAAGACAGAGTGGCTTTGTGGATAAAAAAATAAACAAGACCCATTTATATGCTGCTTTATATGCTTTAAAGAAACTTACCTCAAATATATGGACACATAGCCTGACAGTAAAGGAATGAAAAAGAGATATTCCATGCACATGGAAACCAAAAGAAAGTTGAGGTAGCTATACTTATCAGATAAAATAGACGTGAAGACAAAGACTGTAATAAGACACAAAAAAAGCTCATTATATAATAATAGAGTTCAGTCCAACAAGAAGATATATAAATATTTATGCAACTGGCAGAGAAGCACCTAAATATAAGAGAAGAGCAAATAGTAACAGATTTAAATGGAAGAAATAGATAGCAATACAGCAGTAGCAGAGGACTTTAATACACTACTTTCGTAAATGGGTAGACCATCTAGATAGAAAAATCAATGAGAAAATGACATTAGACCAGATGGATTTAATGAATATACAGAGCATTCCATTCGTAAGCAACATAATACACATTTTTTTCAAGCACACATAGAATATTCACCAGGATAAATCATGGTAGGCCACAAAATAAGCCTTAATAAGTTTAAAATTAAAATAATATCGAGCATGTTTTCTGACCAAAGTGATATGAAACTAAAAATCAATTACAAGAGAAAACTGGAAAACTCAAAGTATGTAGAGATTAAACAACATGTTATGCACAACCAATGACTCAAAAAAGAAATTGAAAGAAAATTAAAAATGCCTTGGGATGAATGAAAATGGAAATACAAGATATCCAAACTATAGGATGCAGCAAAGTGAATCTAAGAAGGATGTTTGTAGTGATAAAACCCTACCCTAACAAACAAGAAAGATCTTAGATAAAAACCTAACTTTGTATATCAAGGAACTAGAAAAAAAAGAAACAAACCCTAAAGCTAGGGAAGGAAAATTTTAAAAAAGATCAGAGGAGAAATCAATGAAATAGAGACTAAAAAGACAATAGAAAATAACAATAAAACTAAGATTTTTTTTTTCAAGAAAAAAACATTTAGCTCAACTCACAGGAAGAGTGAAATAAAAGAGTTCAATAAGAGTAATAATAAGTAAAATAAGAGTTCAAATAAAATCAGAAATGAAAGAGTGTATGTCACAACTGATACCACAGAAATACAAAGGATTATGACGCTACCTGAGTAATTATTCTCCAACAAGTTGGAAAACCTAGAGGAAATTGATAAGTTCCTAGAAACCTATAACCCACCAACACTGAGTCATTAAGAAATGGAAAATCTCAACACACTGATTACCTAGTAAGGAGATTGAGTAGGTCATCAAAAAAACTTCCAACAAAACAAAGTCCAGGACCAGATGGCTTCAGGGATGAATTCTACCAACAATTAAATGAAAAGTAATACCAATCCATCTGAAACTCTTTCTAAAAATGAGTAGGGAACACTTCCAAACTCATTTGATGAGACATTAATACCTGATACCAAAACCAGAAAAGGACACCATGAGAAAATAGAATTACAGGCCAATACCTGGATGAACATTGATGCAAAAATCATTAACCAAATATTAACAAACCAAATTCACTGATACATGAAAAGGATCATATGCCATGATCAAATGGGATTTACTCCAGAGATGCAAGGATGGTTCAACAAATCAGTGTGATGTACCCCATTAACAAAATGAAGGATAAAATTCCTGTGATTACCTCAATAGATGCAGGAAAAACACTAGCCGAATTTAATGTACATTATGATAAAAACTCCTCAACAAAGCAGATACAGAAGGAACCCACCTCAACATAATAAAGGCCATATATGACACACCCACAGTTATCATCAAACTCAGTGGTGAAAAGCAAAATACTTTTCCTCTAAGATCAGAACTTGACCAGGATGCCTGCTCTCACCACTTTTATTTAACATAGTACTGGGAGTCTTAGCCAGAGCAATTAGGCAAGAAGGGGGTGGGGGAGTCATCCAATTTGAAAAGGAAGAAATAAAACTCTTTTTACTTCTTGCAGAGAACACAGTATTATATATAGACAACCCTGAACTCCATCAATATATATATATATATATATATATATATATATATATATATATATATATATATATATATAAAGAACTGATGAACAAATTCAGTAAAATTGTGGGATACAAAAGTCAACATATAAAAATCTGTTGAGCTTCTATATGAATAAACTCTCAGAAAGGGAAATTGAGAAAACAACCCCACTTATAACTGCATCAAAAAGAACTAAGCACCTAGGAATCAATTTAACCAAGGAGGTAAAAGACCTGCACAATTTTTTAAAGATTTAATTTATTTATCTGACAGAGCAAGCCAAAATGGGCAGAGCAGCAGGCAGAGGGAGAGAGAGAGAAGCAGGCTCCTCACTGAGCAGAGAGCCCAACGCGGGGCTCCATCCCAGGACCCTGGGATCATGACCTGAGCTGAAGGCAGATGCTTAACCAACTGAGCCACCCAGGTGCCCCTAGACCTGCACATTTAAACTATAGACATTGATGACAGAAAAGAACAAATAAGTGGAAAGACACCCCATGTGGACTGATAGAATTATTATTGCTAAAATGTCCTTACTACCCGAAGCCATCTACAGGTTCAATGCAGGCCTTATCAAAATTCCAATGGCACTTTTCACAGAAATAGAGCTTAGGTCCTAAGAGGCATGGTAGCCTTTTATTTGTTCTCTTAGATCACTTCCTGTGGATAAGCCAGCTGTCATGCCCAAGGACATTTTGAAACACTCTGGAGAAGTCCATGCAGTGAGAAACCAAGGCTTTTGGTCAATAGCCTTGTGAATGCGCCATCTTGGAAGTGGATCCTCCAGTCCCAGCCAAGCCTTCAAGCCTTCTAATTCTTTAGCTTAGGGTTTCTTAAATTTTGTTTTTGTTTTTAATTGGATTTGTTCCTCCATCAGAAGAGAGAAAGGATATGGCATTTAAGTCACACTTTTTTATGATGTTTATTATCTTCCAAATAAGCTGGATCTAAAGATAGCTGAGATTTAAAGATTACTAGAACATAATTTGGACATTTTTCAACCTGCATCTCCTAATCATTCCAGATAAACTCTAATGGGAGGAATTCTTCTGTAGGTGCTGCTCTGGTAAGAAAACTTTGGATCGACAACAACAACAAAAAAAATTTTTTTAAGAAAAAAAAAAGAAAACTGTGGATCAAATAAGAAAACTCCATTCAAATTAAATGAGATTAGCATGTAAAACTGCTGTGTAGACTGCAAAGTATAAATGCAAGGTAACTGCAGCTATCATTTACATCTCACTAATTCTTTACAGAGCAGTAGTATGGGCTGAGTTGTGTCTCCCCCCTTTCCCCAAATTCACATGTTGAAATCCCAATCCCAGTACCTCAGGGTATAATGCATTTGGAGATGATTAGGTTACAATCCATTACAGTGGGACCCTAATCCAATATGCCTGGTGTCCTAAGAGGAAGAGACACCATGGGGGTGCACTTGCACCAAGAAATAACCATGTCAAGAGGCAGCAAGAAGGATAACCATCTGCCCATCAAGGAGAGGAGCCTCAAAGAAAGTCATCCCTACTGGTGCCTTGATCTTTCACTTTCACCCTCCAGAACTGCCTAAAAGTAAATTTCCGTGTTTAAGCTACTCTGTGTGTAGTATCTTGTTATGGCAACCCTAGTGAATGAACACAGGTGACATGTAGTGTGGTCACTTCTCCCTTCTGTACCTGTTCACAGCCACAGTTCAAGCACAGATTCACAGTATTTTAAAAATACTTAAAGAATTAGGCTTTTTATTAAGCTTCGCATGCAGTAACCTTTAAACATACCACACGATGTATCTGCAATTAATCAAGCCCCACAGTAGTTCATTCTTGCAAAACCAAGAAATTAGGGCAAAATACTCTAGGACATATACAGGACACCTTCTTAGCACTTGCAGGTAGGGAATGGGGAGTTATACCTTATTTCTAACCTCTATTGTGATAAAAAAAAAAAAAAAAAGAAAGAAAGAAAGAAAGAAAGAAACACACAAACTCAGGAGACTTCTATGAAAGAATGATTAAGAAGAATGATTCTGATTTTAAAGCATATCATGTTTAAGAAACTAACAAAAACATCAAAATGACACCAAAACGCCCGTTTACGCTAAATCCTAGATCTCATCATTTCTTGATTTGGACCATTCAACATCCTCCTGGCTGCTGCTTGTTATTCAGACACTCTCCCTCAGCCCTATCTTCCTAATCCGTTCTCTACATTGCCACCAGAATAATCTTTCTAAATTATCCTGAAATACAGACATGATTGACCTGGTTTCTAGTGGGGGGGTCCTGCCACTGTCAAGTAAATAAACTTAAGCAAATCACTTAATCTCTCTGAGTGTCATTTTCTCAATCTATAAAGTAAAGGAGTTGGGTTGTAGGTTGTTTTAAATTTCCAGGACTTTCTCTGTCACTCTACTTAAAAAGAAAAAAAAAAAAAAAATTCTGTGAATGCTTCCGTGTTCTAGGGGAACACAGTCCAGACAGAGCTTGGTCTGTGAACACCATTCACAATCTCACCCCAACCTACGTTTAGACCTATCTCCCTCCCGTCACCATTTCTCTTTCTTTTTATACCCAATAGAGCTCCAGGACTCTGTAGGCTTGTTCATCTTCTGTGAGATTGTGTCTTGGCTATTGTGCCTTATTTACCTTTGTGTGTCTAGAGTAGGACACTGACAGGGTTCCAAACACACTACCCCAGAACACGGCACCTTGATGTATTGAACATTTTCAACTGAAGGAATTTGAGAAACAGCAGATGCGGGAAGATCTTGCTGACCTTTCTCCTCCCTTGCCCTTGAAATACATCATAAGACCCTTGGGTGAGAGGTGTCCCTCCCTATCTTCAAGATGGAGGGATGCTGAGAAGAATCTAAGGTCTTGCAAAGAAGCTCCCAGTTTATTACATTTAGCTCCTACTCTTTTATCCTATTTTCCCCACAACATCTCATCTTCATCAAACCTAGCAAAAAAAAAAAAAAAAAAAACCCACTCAAGTTTAACAGTTTCTTTAGGTATTTTCTTATGAAGCCTCTTATGTTGCATAAAATTTATATTAAATAAATGTGAATGTTTTTCTCCTATTAATCTGTCACTTGAATTTCCAGGCCTAGTCAGGGATCCTAAGAAGGCCAAGGAAATCTTTTTCCTCCCCTACAGCACGGTGCCAGACACGTAAGTAATTTCATAACATTGGATGTTGTTTCTCCTGCCTTGAACACCACCTGCCTGCTCCTCGCTCCCATTCTCCCTTTATTTTATATTAAATCTATATTTATCCTTCAGATACAGTTCAAATGCTGCTTCTTTGATGAACCTTTACTCATTCCAAGTTAAATGTTGTCTTCTCTCTGCAGCTTGTTTTTGTCTCTCATAGCATGCCTCTACTGGACATTGGGTTTATTTTTTATTTTTCCATTTTTAAAATGTAAATTCAATTTGCCAACATATGGTATAACACCCAGTGCTCATCCCGTCAAGTGCCCCCCTCAGTGTCCATCACCTGGTTACCCCATCTTCCCACCCACCTCCCCTTCCACAACCCTTTGTTTATTTCCCAGAGTTAGGAGTCTCTCATGGTTTGTCTCCCTCTCTAATTTTTCCCCACTCAGGTCCCCTTCTTTCCCTTATAGTCCCTTTCACTATTCCGAATATTCCCCGTATGAATGAAGCCACATCATGATTGTCCTTCTCCGATTGACTTACTTCACTTAGCATAAGACCTTCCAGTTCCATCCACATTGAAGGAAAAGATGGGTATTATGGTCTCTATTCTGTTACTTCTCTAGTTACATTCTAGTTGGCTGGGTCTGTATGTGCCCAGCTGGTTTCCCAGACTATAAATAACTTGAATTCAGGGACTATTTTCAAGTGAAATTTTTAGTACCCATCTCATTCCAGCACGGTGAGCTCTTTGCCCTTGAACATAGGGCTACATTAATCAAACAAGGAAGCCGTTAGACCAGGTGATTCCAAAGTCTTAGGAAGCTTCCTAAGCAACCCCAAACCTAAGCTTGAAATGCCTCAAGGTTAAGAAACCAAAACCTAAGGAGAACTAATCACAAACCGCCAACTAGGCTTTCCCAAATAAGGCGAACACTCAAGCTATCACTGACCAGATCATTTCCTTGTTCTGCTTCCACCTCTTCTCCATAAAAGTCTTGGCCCAGGTGGGATGTTTTTTAACTCCTTCCACTGTGGCACTTCCTGGTTCCAATCTTTTTGCCCAGATAAACTCTTAAGATGTTTAAACGTGCTTTAGTTTATCTTTTAACAAAAGGGAACGCTCAAATGTTGGCTGAATCCGGTTGTGGAATAAGTGAAATTTGTCTACTCAGTCATAAAATTTATGGAGTCTTTTTTTTTTTCCCTTCACATTTATTCCTTGAAGTGAGGACAGGAGTTTTGTGATAGCATCATTAGAATTGGTCAGGTTCCAGTTAAGTTCACCTAAAACTTTCGTTCATTTAATGTAGCTTTTTTTTTTCATATTAACATGTAAATATAGGTAATAAAGATTTCTTAGGCTTCATTAATTTTTACTCTCAATTTCCAGACTTCAGTTCTCCGCAATATTTTTCCATGTTAATTAAATGACATCTGTAGCGATGGGGGGGGGGGGGGGAACGGACAAAATTATTTAAAATAACAAAAAAATTATTTTAAAAGGGAAGCTATAATACAGTTTTCACACTTGGGAAGCAATCCGTCGCTATTGTTATCTCCATTCTTGCCCTCGGGCCACCCCCATGGATAAATGCCAGTTCTTTCCATCTGTACTGGTGTCTCATGGGTAATATTCATGAATTCATTACAACTGTTCCAAATCATCAAGGGCAACTGAAGGCAGTGCTAAGCTTCGTTAAAACTATTACTGTGGTTAGCCAGTGGCCTAAAACATCCACCACCATGGATTTAGCTTTAGGAAGTTAACCAGCAAACCTGTTAACCACTGTTGAGCAGTGTTACAGAGATTATTGCTTAATTAATCTTTGTGTTGTGCTAATAAGGTTGTTTAAATAGGTTCATCCTTGAATTTGATTGTTCATAGAGAATATAAATTCCCTAAAGGGCAAATGTGGACAGACTTCCTATTAAAGCTAGCCATCCAAGCAAGAAGCTCTTTGAGTCATTTTGAGGTTAAAAGGGCTAGCAGGTAATTTCATAATAAGTTGATGACATTTCTAGTGGCTCTACGTGAGATATTATTACCGTCTCTCCTGAAGATCTTTGCCTCTTTGGAAGGAATCTCATGTTACAATCCTTAAATAGATACTGGCTTTTATTTTCAATCAGACTCCACAGGGTATAGCATAAATTAAACTCCTAGCACTAATCTTTAACAAGCAGACTTTGGTGAAGATGGGAAACAGCAGCCCTGCCAGTGGTGTCACTGTTCAATCAAGAATCCATTAGGTTAAAAGAAAAATTCTATCCAAAGCTTCACATAATTAAGCCAGAGGAAGATCATGTTGGACAGGGATTTTTGTTATTGTTGTTGTTGTTTTGTTTTTGTTTTTCAACTTGGGGAGTCCAGTTGACTTCCCACTGGCTTGTCACGTGAGGTTCATATGTGGGCAGGAGAGATCATGTCCCCAGACCTCAGTGGATCCTGGCTGGTACTGGCACTCCATGGACACTAGCCCCACTAGTTAATCCTTAGTGTGTCCCAGGACCTTGGTGCTGGCCTCCTCTCCCCCTGTGAAATGCGAAATAGACTAAATATTCATAGAGACATGAAAGGACACTGTTGTTTGGGTGGGGTATGTGCAGGGAAGGAGAATTTATAAGCCCAGGTAAGGCAGAGATATCTATCTTCGAAGTGGCTGATAATTGCTGGCCATTCACACCCTTCTCCTGTTTCCACCACCCCTACTCCAAAAACCATCTGTGTGGAAATTTCTTTCCTCTGTATCTCTCTGTGTGGGAAGAAGCAAATTCCTCTATTTATGACACAGAGGATGGGTAGGAGGCATTTCCTTGATCTAGAATGTGTTTTGTATACATAAATTGAAAGTTACTTCAATTATAAAGATGTTTTTTCCTGCTGTTGGTGCATAATGTTGAGTAAGCCTTTTTGGTATTTTAACTGTGAAAACAGCTTAAATACTGAGAATTGAAATGAACCTGCTGAGCATAAGTAATAAGTGATTTTAATGACTTTCACAATGAGTTCATAAAATACATTAAAACATAAGTTTAAATAATGAGCTCTCTGAAATCTAAGTACGTAACATACTTTAGGCTGCAATTAGCTTAAGCCAGTTTAATACTTATTCAGTTGGAAACAGCTTTTAAACATTAAAAATTGTGAACTAAAGACATCTATGTTGAATCAAAAAGACTTTAACCTAACTTACCCACAAGTAGGCTGAAATTATATTTTGATTTGAATGAAAATCCCAAAAGTTAGGGGCTTTATGGATAACATTGGAATGGAGCTCATTATTATTTCATAACTCAGATTTTATTGTCCTATGCATGATGCAGTGGTCTTAGATACACACCTTATCTACTACTTAGCATTATGATGTATTAAAATAGACCAGAGAAGAAAAAGTTAATTATTGGTGTCAATGGTTATTCTTTTTTGTGCTTCTTTAATTATAGTAATTTTGCATAATTCTCAGAACCTGGTTGATAATGTTGAGCTTTGCCCTTTTGTGTTCCAGAAATGGCTTACTGCAAAGAACTGCCCTTCCCCACAGACTTGGGTAAGACTCATAGATGAACCCCTTGCTTGTCTATGACATGGCCAGACACAGATCTCGAAATTCCCATTCTTTGTCTCTTACATGATCAGCTGGACAGTTTGTCCCCACTCTCAATCTGTACTAAATATCTACTAAATTTAACTTGACCAAACTTTAGTTGGGCTTCTCTCTTCTCCTAACCCCTGGATCTTGACCCATCCTTCAGGAGCCATTCCTCCTTATAGTCCCTTCAAAGAATCAGCCTACTGGAGGGAAAATCATTCCCTGATCAACAGTATCCATTAATCCCATTGCCTACTCTTGTCCTTTCCAGCTTGTTGGCTCCTCCCTATGAAAGAAAAAAATTCTTTTGCTCAACCTCTGAGATGCTTGCAAATCTTATGATTGAGCCGTTCTCTCTATTATCATAGTCTCTCTCTCCTCTAATTGCAATAGTCCATTTGCAAGTTTACGAAACCCTTTCACCTATATTATCACACTTCTATCCCCTTCATGTGACCGGTGAAAGAGGCATTCTGGATATGAGGAGAGAGAGCTCAGAAAGATTTGTTCAAGGCCAGTGGTAAAGCTAGGCACTTCCTCTTCTCAGGCACACTGCAATCCTATATTTTCCAGCCTCTTGACACACAGAAGTGATTCATGTGACTTTCAGGCCTACCACCCACTAACTGCCATGAGTACACCCATACTCTCTTCGTTCAGCAGCTGTCTAGACCCAACAGAGAATTAATCAGGAGACATTGAGACCCTACAGAGCTATGGCTTACAAGCTGGAAGGGCCCAGGTCCTTCCCCTGAGTCAGTGCTCAGGGGAAGGTCACTTGACCAGGGAGTTAAACTGCTGAGATTTGGGTCATTACAGCAGCATACCTATCCTGGCTGAGAGAGAAGGTCAGTATATGAGTCAACAGAAACTACTCTTCCTGGTTTAAGCCGAAAAGGATTTATCAAAGAATGTGAACAGACCAGAAAACAAGTTTGAAGTCTACACAATCAGGAGTGGGGCCCAAATCACACGTATGATCACTCCTGTCTGTAGCCCTGGACATGGACCCTACAGCTTGTCTCAGATGTGGAGGGCCTATGATGCTCCTGCTAGGAGCCCTGGTATTGCTGTCCCCCTCAGCAGAATAGAGACTGTGGGATAACTGCTTTTCCCTTCCCTGAATGAGTTTCAGGTAGTCTCTCTGAGTCTAGTCCCATATCTGGGCCCAGCCACAACAGGAGACTGGGAAAGGGAGTTTCTTCTACTTTGTGGGAAACATAAATTTGCTGGGTAGAGAATTCCCCAAACATAGGAAGGATATTCAAAGATGCTGAGACTAAAAATGCAAAGATCCAAGATAGTCAAAATTCACTTTTGCTCACTGAATGTGGCATTGTTGTCAACGGACACTGATTACCCTCAGCTCCAGAAGCATGGGCAGAGGAACTACCACTGGATGAATGATTGCTGTGTGCCAGGCAAGTTCCCAAGTTACAGGTTCCTCATAAACCTGTAAGAAAACTATCAGCACCTCACAGTTTTCTCATGAAGAAAGGTACAAAACAATTACCTGATTGCCAAGGTCAAATAGCTCTATCAGGCTTCAAAGCACATTTTCAACCACTATGCTATCAAACTGTCATGTATGCAATATGCTTCCATTAAAGCAAGACCAGTGTCATAAAGAAGAAATTTTAAAAGGATTCATTTTTGTGAAATTGTCATACAGATTCTGAAGTTAGTCTTGCCTTTCCTGTCTGGCCGTCAAACCCTCTGTTTCCCCCTCACTCACCCACTACAGTTCTCCTATTTACTCCAAATTTCCAGCTGTCTCTCTCTTTTCCATGCTTGCAGAATTTACCCTCAACTGCTTATCAGCTAATCCTCAATAAGGTATTAGCTGATAATTTATTGATCCTGTGAGAGTCATAAAGCCATTGACCCAAATATTTACTTAGTGCCCAATTAAGTACCAAGCAGTATTCCAGATGCTGAGAATAAAATGTTGACAAAGACAAACTCCCTATCCATATAAAGCTTATAATCCAGCAGTGTCAACAGATGAACAAATAAAACATTAATCATAAAATATATTTTTACAAAATAAGTACTATGAAGAAAATTAAAGCCAGGAGGAGAGCAGAGGTACTATCTTAGATAAGGTGGTAACCTCTCTGAAGATTAGAGACTTGAATAAGATGAGGTTAGGTTACTTTGCAGAAATATTTCATGGATAGTATTGTGTGCTTCCAAGAAGCAGCATATATTGTCTAGATGTTTCTCTTTTTAAAAAAATAAAATTTATTAAGATTTTATTCATTTATTTGATAGCACAAGCAGGGGGAGTAGCAGGAAGAGGTACAGAGAGAAGCAGACTCCCTGTTGAGTAAGAATCCTGATGTGGGACTCAATCCCAGGACCTTGGGATCATGACTTGAGCCAAAGGCATATGCTTAACCAACAGAGCCACCCACCCAGGTGCCTCTAGATGTCTCTCTTTCTGTGATGGTAGCAGCCACTGATAATTATTGTCCACATCCATTGTTTTATTACATGATATGAAATAGTATGATTCTATCATTCTTTCTCCCATTTATAAACTAGAAGCTTTCCAAAAGAGGAATTTTTCCTCGCGAATTATTTGATGACCATGACGTGCAGTTCACACAGGAAGGCAAGATAAGCACTTATTTTTTCCTTCTATTTACCAGTCACCCCCAGGGGTAACTGAGTTTTTCAAATTTAGAACTCATGGATTTACACCAATTTCATCGTCTTCAATCTACTGCAGGTATTATTCATATTGATACCCCAGTTATACCATCTCTGGTCAACGGAAATCTTTTCAGGTTGGCTCCTAAACTTTTTTGGCACAACTCTTTTTTTCAAGCCTTCTTATTTTCTAGTATAAGAAGATGTTTCAGGATTATTTTGTACATTTGTTGCCAAGACCTGGAATCAACCATTTCTCCAAAGATCCTTGTTTCTTTTAGTGGGAAATGACATTTATCGATCAAGATTTTGTCTCTGGGCTTTTTCAAAGGACAGATCTATGAAATACATGTATTTCTTTGAAAAGGTTATAATAAATTATGAGATTATACTGATACAATTCAATTCAGAACGGTAAGTTTTTTACTAAATCTCTATCTTACACCAGTGTCTTCTTTATTTCACGTCAAAAGTTCTACTTCCTTCCACTCTTGCCATTTTTGTTCAACAAAGTACTGAAAGTCCTAGTCAGAGAAATTAGGAAAGAAAAGAAATAAAAGGCATCTACATTGGAAAAGAGGGGTGGCCTGATGGCTCTTTATTTGCTGGGGGGGGGGGGGGGGGGGTTATATGTTGGTTTAAATTTAAATTTTTAAATTTTTAAAATTTAAATTCAATTAATTAACATATAGTGTTTTATTAGTTTCAGAGGGAGAGTTCAGTGGCTCATCAGTTGCATAGAACATCCTGTGCTCATTCCATCCAGTGCCCTCCTTAATGCCCATCACCCAGTTACCCCATCCCCCCCACCTACCTCCCCTCCAGCAACCCTCCATTTGTTTCCTAGAGTTAAGAGTCTCTTATGTTTTGTCTCCCTCTCTGATTTCATTTTATTTTTTCTCTCCCTTCCCCTATGTTCCTCTGTTTTGTTTCTTAAATTTCACATGTGAGTGAGATCATATAATTGTCTTTCTCTGATTGACTTATTTCGCTTAGCATAATTCCCTCTAGTTTCATCCATGTTGTTGCAAATGGTAAGATTTTGTTTTTTGTGATGGCTGAGTAATAACCCATTGTGTGTGTGTGTGTGTGTGTGTATGTGTGTGTGTATACACACACACCACATCTTTATCCATTCATTGGTCAATGGACATTTTGGCTATTTCCATAGTTTGGCTATTGTGGACATTGGTGCTATAAGCATTAGGGGCAGGTGCCCCTTCAGATCACTACATTTGTATCCTTTGAATAAATACCTAATAGTGCAGTTGCTAGGTCATAGGGTAACTCTATTTTCAACTTTTTGAGAGACCTACATACTGTTCTCCAGAGTGGCTGTACCAGCTTGCATTCCCACCAACAGGGTAAGGGGGTTCCCCTTTCCCTACATCCTCACCAATATTTGTTGTTTCCTGACTTGTTAATTTTAGCCATTCTGACTGGTGTGAAGTAGTATCTTATTGTGTTTTTGATTTGTATTTTCCTGATGCTGAGTGATGTGGAGTTTTTCATGTGTCTGTTGGCCATTTGTATCAGATGAAGCAGACTTTAAAAGAAAAACTGTAACAAGAGACAAAGAGCAGTATGTAATGATAAAGGGATAAGGTATAACAATTTAAATACTGGACCACCTAAATATATAAAGCAAATATTAACAGACAAAAGGGAGAAATGGACAGTAATATAATAATAGGGGCATTAATACCCCACTTACATTAATGATAGATCATCAGGCAGAAATTCATAAGGAAACAGTGTCTTTGAAATACACATTAAACTAGATGGGCTTAACAGATATATATAGAACATTCCTCCCCAAACAACAGAATACACATTCCTTTCAAGTGCGCATGGATTATTGTCCAGGATAGATCAAATGCTAGGCCACAAGACAACTCTCAGTAATTTTAAGACAATTGAAATCGTGAAATTATATCAAGAATCTTTTCCAACCACAATTGTATGAAACTAACAATCAAACACAACAGAAACTTTTAGAACACAAACACGTGGAGACCAAACAACATGCCACCAAGCAGCCAATAGGTCAACAACAACAACAACAACAACAACAATCAACCAGGAAATAAAAAGCACATGGAGACAAATGAAAACAAAACACAATTGTCCAATGTTCTTGAGATGCAGCAAAAGCAGTTCTAGGAATAAAATTTATAGCAATACAGTCCTACCCCAAGAAACAACACCTCAAATAAACAAGCTAATTTTATATATAAAAGAAAAAGAAAAGGAAAAACAAAGCCCAGGGTTAGCAGAGGGAAAGAAATAATAAAGATTAGAGCAAAAACAAATGAAATAAAGACTTTAAAAGTAACAAAAAAAACTTGGGGGGAAAAAAAACTCAGTATGCTCCTGACACAAAGATAGACATATAGATCAATGGAACACAACAGAAAGCCCAGAAATAAACCCACAATTACCTGGTCAATTAATCTTAGACAAAGGAGGCAAGAATATACACTGGGGGAAAGAGAGTCTCTTCAATAAGTGGTACTGGGAAAATTGTAAAGCCACATGCAAAAGAATGAAACTGGACCACTTCTACCGTACACAAAAATAAACTCAAAGTGGATTACAGATATAAATATGAGATCTGAAACTATCAAACTACTAGAAGAAAACATAGGCAGTAATTTCCCTGACATCAGCTGTAGAAATATTTTCTTATAGATTCATCTCTGGAAGCAAGGGAATTAAAAGTAAAAATAATGAGATTATACCATAATGAAAAGCTTTTGCACAGTGAAGGAAACAGTCAAGAAAATGAAAAGGCAACCTACTGAGTAGAAGAAGATATTTGCAAATGATGTATCCAACAAGGACTAAATATCTAAAATATATAAATAACTCAATATCAAAAAGCCAAACAATCCAACTAAAAATGGGCAGATAATCTGAATGGACATGTCTCTGAAGAAGGCAGCCGGATGACCAACAGACACATGACAAAATGCTCAACATCACTAATCAGCAAAATATGAATCAAAACTGCAACAAGACATTACACCTGTCAGGATGGCTAGAATCAAAAACACAAGAAATAACCTGTGTCAGTGAGAATGTGGAGAAAAATAAACCCTTGTACATGTTGATGGGAATGTAAGTTGGTGCAGCCACTGAGGAAAACAATATGGATTTTCCTGTAAAATTAAAAATATTATATGACCCAGTAACTCCAGTGCTGGATATTTACCCAAAGAAAATGAGGATAGTAATTCAAAAAGGTATAATCACCCCTATGTTTATTGTAGCACTTATGAAACCTAAGATACGGAAACAACTTGTGTCCATCAACAGATGAATGGAGAAAAAAGTTGTGGTATATATACAACAGAATGTTACAGAGTCATGAAAAAGGAGGAGATTGTGCTGTTTATAACAACATGCGTGGACCTCAAGGATATTATGCTAAAGTGAAACAGGTCAGACTGAGAAAGACAAATATCGTATGACTTCACTTATATTAGAATCTAAAATAGAAAAAAAAAAAAAAAGCAGACCCATAATAGAACAAACGGATGGCTGCTGGGGGACGGGGATGATGAGCAAAGTGGATGAAGGGGACTGGAAGATACTGGCTTCCAGTCATGGAATCAATAAGTCACAGGGATAAAAGAGCACAGGGAATATAGTCAACGGTATTACAACAGGGTTGTATGCTGACTTACGGTAGCTACCCTTGTGAGCACAACATAATGCACAGACTTGGTGAATCACTATGTTGTACAGCTGAAACTATTCAACACTGTGTCTCAACAGTACTCCAAAAACCAAGAAACAAAAAACCAAAACCATTATGGTAGTGGCACAAAAATAGACACATAGATCAATGGAACAAAATAGAGAGCCCAGAAATAAACCCAGGCATCTATGGTCAATTAAATTACACAAAGGAGCCAAAAACAATGGTGAAAGGATACTTTTTCAGTAAAATATGTTAGGAAAACTAGATGGTCACACGCAAAAAGAATGAAACTGGACGCCCATCTTATATCATACATAGAAATCAGCTCAAAATGGATTAAAGACTTAAACAAATGTAAGATCTGAAATCACAAAACTCCTACATGAAAACAGGTGGCAAGCTCCTATTGGTCCTGGCTAGGATTTTTTTTGGGGGGGGGGAGGGGTGGGATCTGACATCAAAAGCAAAAATAAACAAGCAGGACTACATCAAACTAAAAAGCTCGGGTATAGCAAAGGAAGCCATCAACAACAGGCAAAGGCAACCCATAGAAGGGGAGAAAATATTTGCAAATCGTACATCTGCTAAGGAGTTACTACTCAAGGCATATACTAAATTAATACAACTCAATAGCAAAAAAAAAAAAAACCAAAAAACCCCACAAGCAACGAGATTTAAAAACAGGCAGAGAATCCGAACCGTCAATAGACACGTGAAAATGTGCTCAACATTAATATCAGGAAATGCAAACTACAGTGAGGCATCACTTGACACCTGTTAAAATATCTATTACCAAATAGGCAAGAAATAATAAGTGTTGGCAAGAACGTGGAGAAAGGGGAACCCTTGTGCACTGTGGGTGGGAACGTACACTGGTTCAGCCACTATGTTTTGTTTTGTTTTTTAATTTTTATTTATTTATGATAGTCACACACAGAGAGAGAGAGAGAGAGAGAGGCAGAGACACAGGCAGAGGGAGAAGCAGGCTCCATGCACCGGGAGCCCGACGCTGGTTCAGCCACTATGGAAAAAACAGTGTGGAGGCTTCTCCAAAAATTAGAAACAACTGCCAATCAATCTATCAATTCCATTTCTGGGTATTTATCCAAAGGAGACAAAATAACTCTCTCAAACAGATATCAGTAACCCCACATTCTTTGCAGTATTTTACAATAGCCAAGACGTGGAAATGACCCAAGCGTCTGTCAGAGCAGGCACGGATAAAGGAAATGTAGTATGTGTGCACCATGGGCTATGATTCAGTGAAAGACGAATCATAAAAAGGAAGGAAATCCTGTCTTTTGCAACAATGTGGGGATCATGAGGGTATTATGCTAAGTGAAATAAGTCAGACAGAGCAAAACAAATACTATATAATCTTATCTATATGTGGAATCTTAAAAAAGAAAAAAGAAAAGAAAAAACAACTGGACTCGCGGATACAGAGGACAGATCGTTGGTTGCCAGAGACACGTGGTCAGGGGTGGCAAAAGTAGGTGAGGGCGGTCCAAAGAAATACGCTTCCAGGAGTAAAACAAGTTCAGTCCTGAGGATGTGATATCCAGCGTGATGACTGTGGTTAATAATACCTTGTTATACATTTGCAAGTTGTAGGTCTGCAGAGTGTTCCTCACAAGAAAAAAAAAAAAATTGTGACGTAAGACGCCAGCTAAACTTGTCCTAGCAACCATGTCACAATATTCCAGCAAACACCGAACCATTACATTGTACCCTCGAAGCTGATTCAATGTTATAGGTCAATTATGTCTCAGTAAGAAAATGCTGCTTCTCAACAACATCAGCGTTAACTACTTATTTACCTTTCCCCACAAGAGCCCTCCAGTTTTTGGCCTTTTATTATCAACCTCACTGAATCTCTTGGTTTTAGGTATTATTTTTGACTACAGCATAATTTTAACATGTGGCTTTTCTGTTATTCTGAAAACCTTTTTATTTTTTATAGGTGAGTTAAGCCTGCTTGACCTCTCCTGCTATGGCTATGACCTATTTCATATTCTTTTATTATGTGGCTCCCTGGCTTACTTATTCTCTGGAATATATCTTTTGTGTGTGGGAGGGTTTGCGTTTTTATCCAAAATTTAGCTTTATAGTAATGCTATTTAATATTCTCAGTCCTGCTTTTTAGCATACTATCCCTTCTCTACTTTGAGCAATCCCGACAGTAGCAAGAAACCTCTTCTGTCCCCTCTCGTCTCTATCCCCAGGAATTTAGTTCAAATTAATATTATTCTCTCACAGTTCATATTAGGAATCTGCCGATAAGCTTCCCAACCTTCCCTATATTCCCAAAATACTCCATATCTTGAAGGCCGAGCTCCGTATGCGTTGTGACTACCCCATCTCCCGTATTTGCATCAGGCATATTAGCCCTACAGGTCAGTCCACACTCGACGTTCACCACCAAGGCCCGCGCCTCTGCTTCACCCCTCACTCGGCTGGAGCTCGTCCTTGTCAGGCAGGGCTCATGGGAAGGACATTCCCTGATTGCTAATAGGTTCATAACAATCCATCGGGGTCGTCATCCTCGAAGGTCAGTTGGCCTGGACTCACGTTTCCTCACCTTGGGTATTTAAATTTTCCTGCCCCTTACCTTCTGGCATAAAACATCATCGTTCGAACATCTGATTTTCTTGTGACATTCTTTCCTTTAAAAATGACTTGATGGCCAGTTTCTGGTCAGTGTAGGATTTTGAAAATTAGCACTTTGCCTTGGTGGCCTGACAGCCCGAGGTGGGACCTGCGTTCCCACGCATGACAGCTGTATGGTCTGAGCTGTAAAGTGGGGGTGAAGCGGGCCGAGATCATTCTGACGACGGGACCAGGTAACGTCTATAAAGAACTGCAGCCCTTCCAGCGAGGCCAGCTACCACCCTCGGTTTCTTCCCAGTGGTACTCCTTTTTCTGCAGAGGGACACATTGAAGGCTGCAGTGTGGGAGCCCCGGGCACGGAGGGTCAACGGCAGGGACTCGTGGTTCAGGAACTTGGTAAAATGCTTCTGGGATGACAGCCCCCTTAAGGGGCGTCTAGCTTAGGGGCTCCCGGGTGGCTGGGTTGGCTCAAGGTCCAGCTCTCCATTTCTGCTCAGGGTCCTGAGCAGGGTCCTGAGATCCTGCTCAGGGAGGATCCTGAGATCCCAGGGTCCTGAGATCGAGCCCCATGCTGGACAAGGAGCCACCTTCAGACTCTCTCCCCCCATCTCCCTGTTCCCCCTCCTCTCCCTCTTTGAAAGAAAGAAGAAAAGAAAGGAAAGAAAGAAAAAGAAAGAGCATCTAGTATTAATATTGAAGAAAAATGGCAAATTTCTCTTTTTATTAGTTCCTGTTTTTCATGAGGATTTGCATTTTGGTTTTTTGGTTTTTTTGTAGGTTTTTTTTTTTTTTTTTTTTTTGTGGTATTGCCACTTTCTATCTTTGCTCTTCTCCTGCTCGGGAGAGACATCTCAGTCGCTTGAGTTCTTTAAATAATGCTTATCAGGTGATCAACACTTAGCCAGCTTTATCAGTTCTCTGGACTGGCCCATTGACCAGTGCAACCGGCCTGTTAGCATGAAGAGCAAAGAACCACCTCGTCCGCCAGGTTGCAGCTCTCTCCCAGCATCGCGTACCGGTTCCGTACGTTTGCCATCAGTGGAGCCCCCTAAGGATGCATTTCTAGGATTCAGAACAAGAGCCATCTGCAGATGTGATCTGGGCCCAGGAAAGACGCCAAACGTCCTGAGCTGCTGGCCATGGACGGGCCTCGGGGGGGCTGCGTGGAATAGTCTGAGGACCAGTCCTGGGGCCCAAGCTGGAAAAGCAGAGAGGAAGAGAGGCCCGATCCCAGATAGCTGTGGTGGCCCTTGTGCCCACTCTGGTCTTCTCTCCCACCAGACCCGGGTTCTGGAAGTCCTCCCTGGAGCTGACCCTTCCAGCAAGCAGGAACCACCTTGGCTCCCGGGCCGGGGCACCTGTGGCCAGGTAGCCTTGGCGTAGACCTCTCCCCGGGCTGGTGTCGGAATAAACTCCCACCCGCCCCAGCCTGTGTGGAGCCCCACACCTGTGGAGACGGATCTGGTTTTGATCACTGAAACCTCTGCCCCTCCTTTAATTATCCAAGGAGCATCACAGGGTCACCGTCCCTTCTGCAAACACTCATTGCCCCTCTTTTGTATGCACACCTAAACGTCGGAGAAACGTCCAGTGCGGTCATCAGATGGGGTTTGTGACCTTCCGTGGTGCCCAGCAAGCTGTCTCTGCGGTGAACGGGATGAATGGGGCACACGCAGCACACCTCAGACTCCTGCTGTCCTTGGGGTTAGACTCCTGGCTTCTTGACCCCCAGCAAGTCCCAGCTCGGTGATTCCATTTTTTTTTTTTTTTTAAGATTATTTGAGACAGAGACAGAGAGAGAGAGAGAGAGAGAGAGAGAGAGAGAGAGAGAGGATGTGCAAGTACGAGCAGGGGAGGGGGAGAGGGAGAGGGAGGATTTACATTCCTCCTCCCCGCTGAGCGTAGAGCCTGACTTGAGGGACTTGATCTCAGGACCCTGAGCTCATGACTTGAGCTCACCTCTCCCCTCAAGGCCACAAGGAGAAAGAAACTGTCAGATTTAAGCAATCCTTCCAAAACGCTTGGGTCTTGACGTGATTCTACTGAGGGTGCAATCACTCAAAAACCCATTTCTTGGGATGCCTGGGTGGCTCAGCAGTTGAGCGTCTGCCTTTGGCTCAGGGCGTGATCCTGGGGACCCGGGATCAAGTCCCATGTCGGGCTCCCTGCATGGAGCCTGCTTCTTCCTCTGCCTCTCTCCCTGTGTGTTTCTCATGAATAAATAAAAATTTTTTTTTTTAAAGAAACCTTTCTTGAACACCTACACTGTGTGGGGGGCACAGGAAGCAGCAGAGAGCAAAGGGAAGAAGTTGAAAGCCTTCAGGATGGCGCGGGGAAGGAGCCATCCACTGTTCGTATTTTGGTGGCACTCATGCAACTGATGTCTGAAATTCAGGGACTCCAAGTAGCCATGACAAGGTTCACCGAGGAGCATTAATCCACCAACGCCTCCCTGGCAAGGGGGTGGGGAAGCTGGAAACAAAGACTTTTTTTAAACGGACGCATCAAAACTGCAACGATCTCGCCTCACGCTGGTCAGAAGGTCTAAAATTAACAACCTAAGGAACAGCAGGTGATGGAGAGGATGTGGAGACAGGGGACCCTCCTGCACGGTTGGGAATGCAAACTGGTGCAGCCACTCGGGGGACCAGTGTGGAGGTTCCTCTAAAAATTAAAAATAGACCTACTCTATGATCCAGCAATGACACTACTAGGAATTTACTGAAAGAATACAAAAAAAAAAAAATAAAATAAATCTTGATTTGAAGGGATGTTTATAGCAGCACTATCTACAATAGCCAAACTATGGAAATAGCCCACTTGGGTTCCATCAGCTGAAGAATGGATAAAGAAGGGGGTGGTATAAAAAAGCATCAATTTCCACTCAGTCATTAAAAAAAAAAAAAGAATGAAATCTTGCTATTTGCAATACTAATTCATTAGTATTATGCTAAGTGAAGTCATCAATCAGAGAAGAACAAATACCATATGAGTTTACTCAGATGTGGATTTTAAGAAGCAAATGGGCAAAGGGGAAAAAAAGAGAAAGGCAAACCAAGAAGCAGATTTTCTTTTTTTAAGACTATTTATTTGAGAGACAGAGCACAGGGGCAGAGGGGGAGGGAGAGGCAGCTTCCCCGCTGAGCAGGGAGCCTGAGGACCCGAGGTCATTCATGACATGAGCCGAAGGCAGTCACCTAACTGACTGAGCCACCCGGCGCCCAAGAAGCGGCTGCTGTGGAGAGCAAGCTGGTGGTCACCAGAGGGGAGGTGGGGGGGATGGGGAAACAGGTGATGGGGATGAAGGAGGGCGCTTGTGGCGAGCACCGGGTGAGGCATGGAAGTGCTGACCCCCTATGTTGTACCCTCAAACTAATACAACAGCGTATGGTAACCAACTGGAATTTTTTTTTCTTTAAAGATTTTATTCATTCATGAGAGACAGAGAGGGGGGGTGGAGAAGGAGGCAGAGATATAGGCAGGCTCCATGCAGGAAGCCTGACGTGGGACTCGATCCCAGGACCCCAGGATCACACTCTGAACCAAAGGCAGATGCTCAACCACTTGAGCCATTCAGGCGTCCCCCAACTGGAATTTAAACGAAGACTTTTTAAAAATGGACATTCCCCCAAATAACTAAAACAAACAAAACAAAAAACCCTAAACAAAACAGGGGAAAAAACCTAAGAACCCAAAGCACAATGAATATGAACAGGGCACAGGCGCCCTTGGCAGATGTTCAGAGGCAGGCCCAGTGCGCGCCCCCCGCCCCTCCGGGAGCGGACGGGGCAGATCGGGCTTCATTGCCACCAGGACCCGAGGGCCCTTCCGTGGGAGGCCTTTTGTTCAGACGTAATTTAATTACGATTAAGTTAAATCATAATTTAAGTTTCAAAAGCAGGTGCAGAGGACCCAGAGAGTTCCGTCGGTGACAACATCCCAGGGGGCCACAGCGCATTTCCCAAGTCAGGAAGGTGACGCTAGTGCGACGCTGCTATCCAAAGTGGAGGCGCTTCAGCTTGTACGGGTTTTACTCCGCACCTGGGTGCACCTGCAGGCCGCGGCCCTGGCGCACCCGGGATGGATGCGGAACTGCAGCAAAGGGATCTCCGAAGGGAAATCCTGAAACAGATCCCAGCAAACAGAGAGGGAGGACCCCGGGTGCCCAGGCCTCGGCTGCACCTGCCCCCCCCCCCCCCCCCCAGCAAGGAGCATCAGACTTAATGTGGGGGGCGGGGGGGGTGCATTTCCAACTGATGCTGCGAGGCTCTGGCCTCACCCGCCCCGTCTAGGCCCCAGGTGGCTGCTCTGCAAACAGCAGAGCAGACATGGAAAGCAAGGCCACAGCTCCTCTGGCTGGGCAGGGGGGGCACCGGTCACGGGGAAGGGGACCCAGGCCCCACGCCTAGAGGCTGTCATGGCTGGAGTCCCCACCAACCCCTCCCGGCCGGGCTCTGAGGGACACGGGGCCATCAGCAATGCAGATGTCCCTTTTGTCCTCCGACATCCCCGCACCAAATTACAGGGACTGGGCCAAATCACCAGCGTCAAACGTCAACGTGAAGGTGGGCAGTTCTCCGGATTCAGAGCAGGGAGGTTAAAACCCTAGAGGTCCTCCTTGTGTGAGGGCCACCGTATTTGCTCCAGAGTACCGGCAAAGTATAATCGTTTTCCTTTGCAGAAGTTGGCTGAACCCTCAAGCCCGGACTAGGGTCTTGGGGCCAAGTGTTTGAGGAAAGCCCCAGAGGCCTTGGGGGAGAAGGGACAGCACAGTGCCCCGGTGGAAGGAGAGCTCAGGCTCGGGGCTCTAGCAGGGGCTGGGGGGTCCAGGTGACACCTATTCGCAGGGCCCATCCCACGGCCTGGCCACGTCTGTCCCTGAACAGGATGGAGCAGACACAGCGGAGTGGGCCCAGAGGGGTCGCGCACGGGGCCTCCTCTCATCGTTGGCAATAATGGGGACACTCTGTTCTGAATTTCCTCCCCTTGCTCTTGGGGGAAGGGGTGGGACTGCGTGGAAGTAGCCAAGAGCCCAGCGGTGGGGCCAAGGGGACTTGACATTGGGACACGCTAGGTGCCCTGTCGGGTCCCCGCCACAGCTTCCTGGGAGGGCCTCTGGCCTAAGCAGGAAGCCACTCTGATTACTCCCCACCTAGAGTCTGGGCGCGAACATCCTCCGTTTCTCTGAGGACCTTGCCTCAAATGGTTGAACCGTAGCTCCCCGGATTCGTCACCGCCAGCCAATACAACACCATCGCCTCCACCCCCCGAGGCTCCGAGGACAGACGCGTGGCGAAGGGATGTTCAAGCCCCTACTGTGTGAGTCCCTGCGCTAGGGGCCGTGCCCATTGCACCAGGAAATCCTAATGAAAACTGCAATGGGGCTCGCACCCCCATTTCCTACCCAAGCAAATGGAGAGGGGGGGCCTGAGGTCCTCTAGGATTCAGTCTGGGTTGGCCTGACTCCAGGGTCTGCATGCAGTCCCCTGCCACATGGCAGCTCTTGCCAAGACACTGCCGGTCATCGGGGTGGGGGGTGGGGCCATGGGAGTAAGGGGACCCCTCAGCTCACAGCTTGCCACTTTACTCAGGTGTGTTCCTCCCCTACAGCCCTGGTCAGCGCGGGCACCTGCCAAGGGCACACGGACAGGCCTTGGGGCCTTCTGCTCGGGCCTCCGTGCCAGCCCAAGAAGCTTCTTGCCAGCCTCGCTCTGTGGCCCACGGTGCCCCTCCCGCCCCCCAGGTGCTCAGATTTCCAGCAACCTTCAGGTTTAATCCGTGGAACAGCCCCAGAGGATGTTCCCCGTGACATGGAGTGTGCCACCGTGTGGGGCTCAGCAATAAAAGGGGGGGGGCGGAATTACCGGGCATTTAAATTCTAAATTAATGACGAGAGGTCAGAGTCTTGAGAACATCTGTTTCTGGCATTTTCCAGGGGGCCGTCAGTCGGCAGGCAGCGCCGAGCCATGCGGTGATGGGCAATTGAGTAGGACCCCGCACAGCTCCGTGAGCAGGGCTGGGGCCGGATGGTGGCACGGTGTCCACTACGGCTCAGGGCCCGGCCCCGTGTGCAGGCTGCCGTGCCCTGGTCTGGAAAAGCCGGGGGTGTATTTCTACCCAAGTCTAAGAGTTCTGGAACCTTCAAGGAAAAAGTCCTTGGGCCAAAGATGGGAACTTTGATGAGCCTGGTGGCTCAGTGGTGAAGCGTCTGCTTTCGCTCAGACTGTGACCCTGGGGTCCTGGGATCGAGTCCCCCATCGGGCTCCCCACGTGGAGCCTGCTTCTCCCTCTGCCTGCGTCTCTGCCTCTCTCTGTCTCTCAGGAATAAATAAATAAAATCTTTAAAAAAAAAAAAAAAAAAAAAGAGGAGGGGACTTACTGTGGCCTGGCGTCGCACTCCCCGGTACGGCAGCCCGTGGCCACCTGCGGCTCTTAAGCATCTGCAGCGCGGCCAGTCTGAACGGGGATGTGCTTTAGGTGTAAGACACACGCTGGAATCTCAGAGGCTGTGTGGGGGGAGAAAAGTCACGTTTTAGATTGTGTTGTTGAAATTAAAGTATCCTGGCTGTATTGCGTTAAAATAAAACATGTCCTTAAAGTCCATCGCGACTGTCCCGTTTTGCTTCTCTCCAGCACAGTACTCATGCTCGCCTACGCGGCTCACGAATTCCTGTAAGGCGCTCTTGCTCTGGGGTTTCTGCAGCATGGGGTTTTGGGGCGCCATGCAGAAATTCTAGAGGGTTCCTCGGGGTCACCCTGACTGCCGGAGACATCAATGACACACGCGGGTATTGGGCGTGAGGAAGGTGGAGAGGCCCGGCCCACAATGACGAAGAGCCGTGTGATGCAACACGAGGGTTAGCCTGTGACCCGCATCACCGAGTGTCCCACCAGCCAGGATACGGGTGGAAAAATTGGTTATACCCACTGAGGCCTCGACTAAACCCCATTTAACATATAAACACAAGGGCTGGGGGTTTTGCTTTTTTTTTTTTTTTTTTTTTTTTGGCACTAACTAGAGTTTCCAGGGACGCAGCTGCTGTGTAAATCGAGGAAAGATCGCACTTTGTTTCACTGGAACGTCACCAAATGTTGTTCATCACTTTAGAAATTCACAGCACTATTGGCAGCGCTGCTCAGGGTATCGGGGTTGCCAGCGTTCACGCCGCCAGGCGCCGTCATTCCCCGAGAGCTGTGAACTCCTGCCTGCTTCCCTGTGTCTTCTAGGGCAGTTGGATTTTTGAGCATTTATATAGGGAAACGCACAGCGTTGTATTTAAATTCCTTTCCCTTTGTTCCTCCCATATTACAATTATAACTTGATATTGGATTTTTTTTTTAAATGCGTGTAGGTGAATCGTACTACCGGAAAGAGGTTCTTGACGAACTCCCCCCACCCCACCCCCGAAAAAGGCACGTTGCCTCTGATGGAATCACAAACCATCCCTTGAACGTGGTCGTGCCCACTCTTGACTCCGGCAGGTTGACTCTTTGCCCCATAAACTTAACCCTTCTCATTCTTGAGGTGTCAGACGCAGTGGGCCTCCCTCAAAACAGTCAAAAGGTCACCTGCTGTACGCTCCCCTGCACTCCGTACTTCCCTTTGCACCATCCTTCATCCCGTGGACTGTCACTGCACATTTATCGTCTTCCTCCCTGGACCGTGGGTCCCAAGAGTGGAGGAGCTGTGTGCGTTTGGTTCGTCACTGCATCCTCGGTGCCCAGTGTATGACCGAGCCCCCTCGTGCGTGCTCAATGCTTAGTGAATCAATTACGGGTAATGAGACAGAGGTGGGATCTAGAGAGGCATGGGGGGACTGGGACTGCGGGCAGCAGCAGGGTGGGCATGGTTGGCAGTCCCAGGGGAGCCCAACATCTTGGATGTTGGTGCAATGGAAAGCCCCAAGTATGCAGAATAACGCACTTTGCAGCCCGGCAGATTTGGCTGGGAGTCCCAGCCCTGCTGGTCACCACGTTAGTCATCTTGGCGAAGGTCATTGACCTCTCTGAGGGAGTAAGAGTACTTGCCTCATTTGCTGAGGGGCTTGAGAACAGCTCGGAGAGCACTTACCAGTGTCTGGCAAATAGCAGCAGGTCAGCAAGTGCTACCAGCTGTTCTGGTTATTGCAGCCCTTCCAGAGAGGCTGGATGTGGCCCTCACAGAAGGCCCGGTTGCCCCCGTGTCGGTGCCCACCTCCTGGAGGGAAATTCTGAGATTCAGTAGCAAACCCCCAAAATAGCCTGATTCAAACACGAGCAGAGAATCTGAGTAGATGTTTCTCCAAAGACACACGGATGACTAACAGGTACGTGGAAAGGTGTTCAACATCCCCAAACAGTGAGCAAATCACGTTAAGTCGAAACCACGATGGGGTACTACCTCACGCCAGGAGGACGGGGTGGCTGTTAGGAGGATCCCAAGTTGAGGACGTGGAGAAGAGGGGACCTTTGTGCCCTGCTGGTGGGAATGTAAACTGATGCAGCCACTGTGGAAAGACGTAAACTTTTTTGTATTTTGCATGTTTGAAAGTATCTATATTTTGTCCTTCTACTTCTTCACTAGTGTGGCCAGAATAGAAATCTGGGCTGAAAATAATTTTCCCGTGGGGTATGGAGGTTCCTCAAAGATTTAAAAAAAAAAAAAAAAAAAAAAAGAACTACCATAGGACTCAGCAGTCCTACTCCCGGGGATATACCCAAAGGAACTGCGAGCAGGATCTTGGGGAGATACTTGCAGTGTTAGTCACAATAGCCAAGACGTGGAAGCAACCTAAACGTTGACTGATGGATATGGATGAACCGATAGAGAAAATGTGGCCTATCCATATGACGGAATATCATTCAGCCTTAAAAAAGGAGGAAATTGGGACGCCTGGGTGGCTCGGTGGTTTAGCAACTGCCTTTGGTCAAAGGGCATGATCCCGGGGTCCCGGGATCGAGTCCCATGTCGGGCTCCCTGCATGGAGCCTGCTTCTCCCTCTGCCTATGTCTCTGCCTCTCTCTGTGGGTCTCTCATGAATAAATAAATAAAATTTTAAAAAAAAGGAGGAAATCTGACATTTGCAACTACACGGACGAACCTGGAAGGACATCGTGCTACGTGAAATAAGTCAGACAAAACTAGGACAAGAGATACGTGATACCTCTTACAGGAGGAATGTAAAATAGTCGAACTTACAGACGCAGAGCGTAGAAGGGTATTTTCTAAGGGCTGAAGAGGAGGGATACGTGGAGAGTCATTAGTCAGAGGATGAAAGGTTTCAGGAAGCATCAGATCCACAGGCTGAGTAGATCCCAGAGACCGACCGCACAGCAGAGCGTCTGTAGCTAGCAATACGGTGTTGTGCACTCAGCACTCTGGTAAGACGGAGGGTCTTACGTTAAGTCCTCTTCTCTCCCACATGGACACATGTGGTACGAGGAGGCTTCTGGAGGCGATCAATCCATGCATGGTCCGGATTATGCGGGTGGCTTCAGGGGTGCACGCTAGTCTCCAAACTCATCAGGTTATGTGCATTAAAGGGGTCAGCCTTTTGCAGGTCAACCATACTTCAGCAAAATGCTTAAGAAAATAAAGGCTCATGGACCAAAAAATAAGGGGGGAAAAAAAAAGGTTACATCCACCAAAAACATCCCCAGAGAAAACCCCCCAATAATGTTTGACCAAACCTTTGGGCGCCCCGGGCCCAGTCAGGTTGACACGTAAGATTAACCCTCATGGTTTATAGGGACACGTCCCCACTCAGGGGGGAGCAGCGCCACTGCTTCCGAGCTCGGACCCCCACGGTGCAGCACAGTCCCTACCGCTTACAGACGCCGCGGCCGGCGGCTCTGGCCCGGGCCAGAGAACTCCCACTTCTCCCACGCTGGCTCCCCACTACCCCGATTCCCGACTGGGGCTCTATCCACCGTCACTGGCTTGTAGGCCGAACAGGAAGCCTGGAGGTGCTCAGGCCGAGGTGCAAGCCCGTGAAGCCCGGCGCGGGCCTGGTGTTGGAGGAGCTTAGAGCCCCTGCCCGGTACCGACCGGCACCCCCGAGGCCAAGAGGACAGCAGATCTCTGCGCTCCTCCCGCTCCACCTGCCGAGGGCCCAGGCCCCCACCTGGCACACCGGGACCAGCCAGCTCGGGGACGCAGGTGCGCCCAGAAGGGGACGAGGAGCCCCCAGACATGATCGGGCCGCACACCGTACGCACAGGATCTCCTAATCGTCACAACAGCAGAGCTCTCCACACCCGCCAGACCTAGAGCTGCAGAGAAGGGACTTGGGGACATGAACAGACGTGGGGCCCAGAGCCGCTGCTGCCTGGCGCGTGGCTCCCGGTCTCTCGGTGACCCCGCAACGCCTCCCGCAGACGGAGCGGGACAGTCACTGTCATCTACCGATGGGAAGCCTGGGGCCTCCGTCCAGGTGGGGGGGGGGGGGGTCCTCCAATCTGCAGGCTGGTGCGGGGGGGCTCCCCTTCCCCAGCAGAGGGACGGAGCCCGGCTGCCCCAGGGCCTCCAGATGTGGGCGGCCGACTCTCCCAACCACCGCTGTCCACAGCTGGGGCCATGGCTCAGACCAGTTTGATGCCCAAACACGGGCTGCTTTTCGCTGCACTTCAAGCCCACCTCAGACACGTTCCAGGAAAGGAGAGGAGAGGGGCTGCCCAGGAGGGGCCCTCTGCTCCCCTGCACACACCCGACCGGGCTGCCAGGGAGCCCCGCTGCGGGCTCTCCCGCCCACAGTTCCGCTCTGGGCCAGGGAGCTCTGCTGGAGCTCAGCTGAGCCTGGCCTTGGCCCCTCGTCCCCATCCCCGACCCCCCAACGGCGCTTCCCAGCCTACCTTCCCCCATACTTCTGACTTCACCTGCTAACCCTGGAGTTGGCAAACGGATGTCGGTGGCCAGTTGCTGCTCAGGGCCTATCGGTTTCTTACTGGGACCTGCCCAACCCTCCCCTTGCACACTTTGTCTAGGGCCGCTTTCCCTAAAATGGCACAATCGATAGTGGCCGTAGAGACCCTGATGGTCCACAAAGCTTAGACTATTTACTATCAGTCTCTTCACCAACCCACCCCACCCCCCGCAAAAAAAAAAAAAAAAAAAAAAAAAAAAAAAAAAAAAAAAAAAAACCAAAACACTCATACAAATGTTTGCCAGTCTGCACTAAACAACCCCAGGAAGCAAATGCAATACTATCATTTCCTAGTTACAAAAAAAAAAAAAAAAAGATAAAACCAAGTTGCTCAGAAAGCCTAACTGGTTTCTTAAGGACACAGAACCCATTGGCAGAGCCAAACCAAGAGCCAAATTCGTATTTAAGAGACGGGAACACAGGAAAGGTTTGCACCAGGGAGCAAGTCTCTGAGAAGGCCTCTGGGCCCAGTGACCTGGTCTTGGTGGGGGAAAAAAAAGGGGGGGAAAAAATAAAAGAGGAGACAAGTGTCTGTTTTTAAAATGTGGTGGACAGTCAATACTTCTCAGCCCGTGGATCAAGAAAACCAGCCTTGAGCATGAGGCTGCGGGGTCTGCAAGGTCCTGGGATACTCAGAGTTAATGTTTTATTCACTTTTTGGTTCTTGAGTCCAAGAATGAACACAACCCATACAACCCCTAGGTGCACGGGAAGTAAATGGGAGAAAGGAGCCCGTGGGGAAGGGAGCCCTGAGTTCTCCCCGCGTACCCAGGGAAGCCAAGTTTCGGGGCGTCTCCTGCCTCTGGCCCAGCCCCTCACCCCAGGCGGAATTTGAATGGCCAAGGCAGCCACGCTCAGAGCCCGTTCGTGCACGCTGTCTAGAAGCGAGGTTAGGGCTCAGGGGCTGTTCTCGTGTTGGTTCCTGTTTATGACACAGAGACTTGGAGCCTTTCATTTCTGATTAGAAAAGAAATATTGGGAAAGAAGTTCTCTCTCTCTCTCTCTCTCTCTCTCTCTCTCTCTCAAAGAAGATCTGGAGAAGGCACAAACAGAAGGGGGGCAGAGGGAGAAGCAGGCTCCTTGCTGAGCAGAGAGCCCAATACAGGACTCTATCTCAGGACCCCAGGATCATGGCCTGAGCCCAAGACAGATGTTTAACCGACTGAGCCACCCCGGCGCCCTCTCTCGTGACATTTCCTAACAGCCACACGGCATCTCCTAATAGCTCCATCTCCCACAGCCTCCAGGTCCCCAGGCCTCCTGGGGAGTTTAGAATGGTCTGGGCAAGGACGGGCTGTGGGGTCCCCTGGGGTGGGGACTTCGCTCTTGGTCCTGAACACCAGGGGGCTGTGGAGCGCCAACCTGCGCAAGGGAGCCAGCCCCGTCCTGCAGCAGACATGGAGGCTGGAGTGCCTCGGAAGAAAAAAAAAAGGAAGAAAGAAAGAGAAGGAAGGAAGAAAGAGAAGGAAGAAAGAAAGAAAGAGAAGGAAGGAAGGAAGGAAGGAAGGAAGAAAGAAAGAAAGAAAGAAAGAAAGAAAGAAAGAAAGAAAGAAAGAGAAGGAAGAAAGAAAGAAAGAAAGAAAGAAAGAAAGAAAGAAAGAAAGAGAAGGAAGGAAGGAAGAAAGAAAAGAAAGAAAAGAAAGAAAGAAAGAAAGAAAGAAAGAAAGAAAGAAAGAAAGAGAAGAAAGAGAAGAAAGAAGAAAGAGGAGAAAGAGGAGAAAGAGGAGAAAGAGGAGAAAGAGGAGAAAGAGGAGAAAGAGGAGAAAGAGGAGAAGAAAGAGGAGAAAGAGGAGAAAGAGGAGAAAGAGGAGAAAGAGAAGAAAGAGAAGAAAGAGAAGAAAGAGAAGAAAGAGAAGAAAAGAGAAGAAAAGAGAAGAAAGAGAAGAAAGAGAAGAAAGAGAGAAAGAAAGAAAGAAAGAAGACTAGGCAAGGCCTGGGCTACCAAGGGGAGTGAGCCCGGGAGGAAGGAGGCGGGAGGCTGCCAACAGGAGTCAACTTTCCTGGGCCAGGCGAGTGGTGGCCTCTGCAAAAGGCTCCTCCCGGATTGTGCAGTGTGCGGCCGTGCAACCATACACAGCAGCTCCGAGCACCACCACCTCGGCTGCAAAGATTCCAGAAATGGATTTTGGAAACCAGAGGTTGAATCAAGCTTACCAGGTATAAATAGAGGTCTTTGGGTATAAGAAAGAACACAGCAGAATAAAAATAAGAGAAGCACGTCCAGGCTCCTGGGGCCGAGCTGCATTATTCATGACCCCAGCCTTGCCGGGACGCCTCACCGGGTATTAAGGGGTCCGAGTGTGGGAGCAGGTCAAAGGCAAGTGGGGCAGGGAGGGCGACTGGAGGCGCGGGTTACCCCGGCCCCCGGGGTGCCTCTCCCCGAACCAGAACCAGGAGTGGGGCCTGTATGTTCCCAGCCAGCCCCATTGTCTGCCTCCACGTCAATATTTTCCATCAATTTCTTTCTAATACCCCTAAAACCCAGATGTTATTAGCTGCAGTCAATTTTTTTTTTTTCCAGAATTGAAGGAAATTAAATGCATGGCTTGCTGGGAGACAGGAGGGTGATGCTTCTGAAACGTGCAGGTGTCCCCAGAATGGCCCGGGGTGGGGTGGGGGGCTGGAGAACTCCCCGACCCTGGGTCCAACCCCAGTTTAGGACTCAGTAGTTCTGTGCAGGGGGCCGGGGAAGCCGAACAGCCGGCTGATAAACCAAGAGGCTTGGCAGATGGGCTGCAGAGGCGGACCCCGACCCTCCGACCCCTACCCCCACCCCCACCTCTGTGACCAGGAGCAAAGGACCCTACCTGCCTGGCGACCTCTGCAGCTGTGAGATAGTGCTCGACAGGGACAAGCTTGCTCACCAGGTGATGAGCCCCGGCGCAGGTGCCCTGGGAGGCCGTGGCCCACCTGAGGCTCCTTTGGGGGGGGGACAGAGGGGATCCCGTAACCCAGGAACACCCCACCACCACCCACCTCCAGCTGCTGGGAACCTCCACGTGGTCTCCTAGCTCTAGGATCGGCCTGTCCTAGGTGCCTCGTCCAAGTGGAATCCCACTGCGTTGGTCCTCGTGCGTTTGTCTTATTTCACTTAGTGTGTCCTCAGGGTTCATCCGGGCCGTGGCGTGTGTCCAAATTTCCTTTCTTTTTAAGGCTGAATAACATTCCCCTGGATGCAGGGACCACGTTTAGTTTGATTCATCTGTTCCTGGGCACTTGGGCGGCTTCCCCCTTGGCGGCTGTGATACCGCTACGACTGCTGTCCCTGCTTTCAACTCTTCCGGGGGTGTACCCAGAAGGGAGGTTACTGGAGTACACGGTGATTTTAGGTTTAATGTTTTGAGGAAGCGCTGTGCCATTTTCCACAGACCTGGAATTTAATCTTCCACCTCAGAGCTGTTCAGCAGAAACAGGGATGCTGACAACCTCGCCAGTATCCTCCCAAAGGGACTGGAGGCCAGCCTCCGCCACGGGGCTTACGGGCTAGAGGCTTAACTAACTTCCACACTTATATATGCAGAAAACTAACACCGGCAGGGACCTCAGGGGGACCGTGACACCCCTCACTCCACGAGACGAGCCAGGTTATAATCCAGAGACGTGAGGCTGCTACATAGCTTTACTGGCTCTTCACTCCACAGGCCTCAGTCCCAATGTCACCTCCTCAAAGACCCCAGCCACCCCCTCCCCAGTCACTCTCTAGGCTTATTTTCTGCACATCAGTCTAGAAGTATCTTACCCATTTGTCTCTTCCAAATGGATGGGAGGGCAGATGCACGTATCCCCGTTTTGAAAGTTTGCACTACACTATGCTTTTACGAAAGACCCGTATTCGTACCTGTTTCCGCTAACAGATATCCAAAGGGGATTTTCAGTTTCAGGAGAAAAGCACAAAGTAGAAATAGCGCCCAGCACTTGCTGCGCAGCAAGCCCCTGTGGAAGCACACACCCCGAGCAGCAAGCGGGGCACCCGCAGGCTCCTTCTCCAGAAATACGCTCAACAGCTCCGTAGTTTAGAACCATGTTTGTGAGTAGAGGTGCTTTGTCACAACGTATGGCATACATTTGTTGGTGAGATGTGTCCTAAGGTATGAGGAAAGTGGAAGAGGTTATTTTTTGGGTCTGGGAATACTCAAATTTTTTTCCATATGGATTAATGATAATTGCTTCTTTATGCCGTTGGTCTACAAAAGGTTTCATGGGAACACTAAGCTTTTGGACAGGGGGGATTCCTGTACCTTTTCTGTCTTAATCACAGCATAAATAAATAAATAAATAAATAAATAAATAAATAAATAAAATCACAGCATCTACAATTGTGCCTGGCATGTTGTAGGCATTTGGGTGCTTCCACTGAATGAATGAAATATAAATATTTTAAGATACACAACTCTGATATTTGCAAGAAAAATGTCCTGAGATGTTCACAATTCTCTCAAGTATATACTCTCTCAAAAAAGACAACCAGTTAGAAAGAAAGAAAGAACAAACACTGAGATGCTCCCTAAGTGACTGACTTCAGCTCATCAGTTCTTACAAGGAGCCCAAAGTTCAAATGTTAATTCCACAGATGCAAGGTCTCCACTCTTTCCACAGGTCTGAGATGGATTGGAAAGGACTAATATTCCATTAGAGAGTCAAGGTCTTTGATTGCGATCGCACTGATAATTTCCTTTCCATTAAGAGGTTGAAGCATTGTGGATGTTTTAAGGAGGACGGTGATGCTTTTCTCAGTAATGGTCTCTCCTGGTATAAATATACTGTAGGTAATAAGACAAAGTGAGGGGTGAGTGGGGTGGGGGGAAGAGGGCCTTGGCCTCTCACCCCATCTGTATATGGGATCAGTGTTGCTATCCCTGGTTCTAAAGCTTTCATAGGAACATCACGTGGACCAGAGCAGAGTTTCCCGGAATGCTAGATGTGGTTTTATTATTTTTATATCTACTGTTTGAAAAATGAACAGAACAAGGGGAGACCTTGCTCTGAGCCCGAAGGAAAGCTAATTCGGGTAGGCCAGGAGGGGAGATCATGAACCATACACCCCAGACCCCTAGGTTCATGATGAAATTTCTGATTGTGGTTTGGGGCTTCCCTCCCCTTCCCTGTATACCCACGGCCTGGCTTTTCTCTGAGCTGCTTGTCAACCACCAGGTGCAGCTTTCCTGTGACGGCAGTTTGATTAAAAGATAAGAAGAGGCAAGGGATCCAACCCAGAGGAAGTCAGTTGGCAGGACAAGGGTGTAGCCTTATAGGGGTTCTACTCATGCCACTAGGTCCTACCTATCATACCTCCTATCTGGTATGTCCTCTCTACTCCTCCCTAGCAAGCTGTATCCCCCCACCCCTGCTCCTCCTAATGAATCACTCTACCTGACTAGGTCATTATCCTCCCTCTGAGTCACAGACTTGTATTTGGCAGGGGTCTAAGAGCTCATATGTCCATTTTTTTCTTCTTTTTTTAATCAGAGTGGGTTTTTTTTTTTTAAGATTTTATTTATTTAGGGATCCCTGGGTGGCGCAGCGGTTTAGCGCCTGCCTTTGGCCCAGGGCGCGATTCTGGAGACCCAGGATCAAATCCCACATCGGGCTCCCGGTGCATGGAGCCTGCTTCTCCCTCTGCCTATGTCTCTGCCTGCCTCTCTCTCTCTCTCTCTCTCTCTCTCTCTATCATAAATAAATAAATAAATAAATAAATAAATAAATAAATAAAAAGATTTTATTTATTTATTCATGAGAGACAGATAGAGAATGAGAGGGTCATTATATTATATTTGCAACCAGAAGGGTCATGGGGGACCAGAGCAATGGAGAGTTAAGGATGTTGATAGAGAGGGGAAGATGAGACAGACAATGGAACTATGCAGAGACGAAGGAGAAGGAGAAGGCACCAAAAGGGAACTTTTGGGTTCAAAAGTTAAGAGATCACCACAGAAGTTGGAGAAAAGCAACTTTGGCATAGTTTCAAGGAAAAGCTAGTCTAAAAAATGTTTAGTAAATGAAGGGCAGTACTCAGCGTTGGTAAGATGCCCTTTCAAGCACTGCTCAAATATAAACTGATGTGATGCTGTAGCGAGAGCTTTAAAAATTATTCCAGACATGGCATATAGACAAAAAGGTAGCGTAAGAACTGTATCACAATGCTACTTATAATCACAAGAAAATGAAAGAAGAAATAATAATCATACCATCATAACCTTTACAAAGTATAAATCACCTAGGATTACAATATCATATTTAACCAAACTTCAGAATATAAAACACTATATTCAGTAGGACTTAAATTTTGTAAAGTAAAAAATTGGGTTAGATCCATCCATCCATCCATCCACCTTATATTTTTGTATCTAGCTCCATAGATAAAAAGACTAAAAGGGAAACTTACTAGGACATTTGGTAGTCAATGGATATATCTACACCGTGGGCTTATGGGTAATTTTCATTCTTTTTTAATATTTCATGTATTTTCCAAAATTTCTGAAGTAAGAGTCATGCTTATAATCAGGGAAACAGAAAAGATTGCTTTTAAAATAGAATGAGCCTGTGGTGAGGAAGTAGAGCCAAGGATTAAAGATTGTCTTTTAAAAAGTTCAGAAGAAGCAACGGGGTTTTGGTTCAAGATAGTAACATAGGAAGCTCCTGAATGCACATCCTTCCAAGGACACATTGAATCTATAACTACATATGGGAGAATTTCCTCTGAAAGAAATCTAGAAACTAGCTGAAAGACTTTTACGCAACAGGCAAATGAGGAAAATCCCACGATGAAATGGATAGGAGAGGCTGAGAAGCAATTTCCCATAAAGCCCACACCCAACATGGTAACCTGCAACTAGAAAGGAACTCAGAACTCCCAGCTCCTTCCTGAGGAGTAAAGAGTTTGGACACCATACCTGGTACCCAAACATTTAAGACTTCCACCTGAGAGATGGGCTCCCAAAATATCTAGCTTTGAGAGCCAACGGGGCTTATTCAGAAGAGCCACTGGGCTACAGGGAACTAAGAGTTCTTAACGGGGTTGCATGGGCTCTCACACACCCACTATGGCTAACACCTCAGGACCTACTGGAAAGGCAGCAAACAAACCCAGTCTTTCCATGAAAGAGACCTATTTGCTTATCTTAAAAGCTTTGGACTGAGAATAAGGCTACTAATTTAACACATATCTAGGGGATGCTGCAACACATTCCAGAGGCCAAGGATGCTATCAGGCACGATCTTTGGATTCTCCCTCTGCCTTGCTCCATGTTGTCGGGATCTCCCAGAAAGGACTTAATGCACATGTCTGGCATTCCAGGTTTTACATCTCCCACCCAGGGGACACTCTTTGATTGCCTGGCTCTGATGGCTAATGAGGCTTATGTTCATGGGCCCCACGGTTATAACAGAGAAACAGTACTTAACCAGGGATTCTCGAAGGACACAGCACAGAGGCAAACAAAAATACCCAACTCCCAGTCGTCCTGTGAAAGAGGTATATTTGCATACTTTTATAAGCTGCTGCCTGAGGATCTAGCCTGTAGTTAGCCAGCATCTAGGTGCTGACTGAGATCCTCCCCTTTGGGACACTCCCAGATCTCAACTACTGGGATCCACTAAGAATAAAGAAGGATGCTTGGTTAATCACAAAGATTTCAGAGACAACCAAGAGGTAGGGCATGGATGAATGATTAGATTCACTTACACAAGTGAATAGTAAGACTATTTCATCAAGACTGGGAGAGATGGCTGTTTTATCTATGTATAGAAACCAACACAGGGTCAAGAAAAAGGAAAAAACAAACCCCCCCCCCCCAAAAAAAAAAAAAAAAAAACAGAGGAACATGTTCCTAACAAAGGAGTAAGATAAAACCTCAGAAAAATACTTTTTAAAAAGATTTATTTTAGGTGGGGAGGAGCAAAGAGAGAGAATCCTGAAGCAGACTCCTTGCTGAGTGGGGAACCGGACACAGGGCTTGATCCCAGGACTCTGAGAACATGACCTGAGCCAAAAATCAAAAGTTGGCCATGTAACTAACTGAGCCACCCGGGTGCTCCCCTCAGAAAAAAAATTTAATGAAATGGAGATAAAGTAATATGCCTGACAAAGAATTCAAAATAATTGACAAAGATGCCTCATAAGGTAGTAAAATAATACATAAAAGTGAGAATTTCAACAAAGGGTATTTAAAAAGTACCCTAATGAAATCAGAGCTGAAGAATATAATAAAAGGTTCAAGAGTAGACTAAATAAAGGGAAAGAAAGGATCAGCAAATGGAAAAACAAGGCAATGGAATTCAATCAGAGGAACAAAAAGAAAAAAGAATGAGGAAGTGGGGTTCTAATTCATGACAGTGATGTAGGAAGATTCTGAACTGACCTCTTTCATAGTATACATCAAATTACAACTATTACAGGACATAGAAACTACAAAATAAAACAGGTCAATGAAACCAGGAGCTGGTTCTTTGAAAAGAACAAAATTGATAAACCTTTAGCCACACTTATGGAAAAAAGACTCAAAAAAAAAAATCACAAAAGAGGACAAATAACACTATAGAAACAATTATAAGAGAATATTATGAAAAACTATATGCCAACAGATTAGACAATCGAGGATAATTTCCTAGAAATATAACCTACCAAAATTGCAGCAGGAAAAAATAGAAAATTTTAACAGAGTGAACACAGCAAGGGGGCTGAATCAGTAATCGAAAAATCCCCAACAAATAAAAGTCCAGAACCAGACAAATTTTTTTAGTTTTGCAAGCAAATTCTACCGAATATTTAAAGAGTTAATATCTATTTTTCTCAAACTACTCCAAAAAAATACAAGAGGAAAGAATACCTCCAAATTCATTCTATGAGGCCAGTATCACTCTAATACCAAAACCAGATAAAGATACCACAAAAGAACTAGAAGCCAATAACTCTAATAAACATCGATGTAAAAATCCTCAACAAAAATACTAGCAAACCCAATCCAACAATACATTAAAAAAATCATTCACCACAACCAAGTGGGATTTATTCTTGGGATGCAAAGGTGGTACAAAAAACCAACAACAAACACAACACAACAAAACAACAAAACACACACACACACACACACACACACAAAACCCAAAACCATTATAGGTCAATATCCATGATGAACATAAATGATGTTCATGATGCAAAAAATCCTCAAAGTATTAGCAAACTGAATTCAACATTAAAAAGATCATATACTATGATTAATTAGGAGTTATTCCAGGTTATTCCATGGTTCAGTATCTGTAAATCAGTGTGATGCATTAACAAATTGAAGGATAAAGATCATATCTTGATAGATGCATAAAAAACATTTGGCAAATTTAACATCCATTCATGATAAAAACTTACAAGAAACTGTGTACAGAGGGAAAGTATTTCAACATAATAAAGCCATATATAAGCCCACAGACGATACACTCAATGGTAAAAAAAAAACTGAGCTTTCCCACCACGATCAATAAGATCCCATTTGTGCCTTGTTTATTCAATATAGTCCTGGAAGTCCTAGCCAGAGCAATTAGGCAAGAAAAAATTTAAAGGCATCCAAATCTAAACAGAAGAAGTGAAATTGTCTCTATTTGCAAATGACATGATATTATACATAGAAAACCTTAAAGACTTGACAACAACAAAAAAACATGTTAGAACTAATAAAGTTGCAGGATACAAGATCCATGTACAAAAATCAGTTATACTTTACACTGATAATGAATTCTCAGAGATATTAAGAAAACAATTCCATTTATAATTGCATTAAAAAGGATGAAATAAATTTAACCAAGAAGGTAAAAATCTGTATGCTGACAACTTTAAGATATTAATGAAAAAACTGAAGATGACACTCAGAAATAAAGATATTTTGAGCTCATGAATTGGAATATTGTTATAATGTCTATACTATCCAAATCTACAGAATCAATGCAATCCTTATCAAAATTCCAATGGCATTTTTTTCCACATAGCCAACAATCCTAAAATTCATATGGAACCACAAATGACTCAGAATAGCCAAAGTAATCTTGAGGAAAAAACGATAAAGCTTTTACAGTTTCCTGATGATAAAGCATCATACTTCCTGATTTCAAAGTCTAGCACAACGCTATGGCAGTCAAAACATCATGGTGCTGGCATAAAAACAGACACATTGATCAATGGAGCAGAATAGAGAACCCAGAAGTAAACCCATATTATAGTCAATTCATTACAAAGGAGCCAAGATCATACAATGGGGAAATGCTAGTTTTATCAACAAATGGTGCTGGGAAAACCAAACAGCCTCATACAAAAAAATGTTGGACCACTAGCTTATCCCAAACACAAAAATTCACTCAAAATGGATTACAGATAAACAAATATAAATCCTAAAATCCTAAAACTCCTACAATGAAACAGGAGGGTAAGCTCCTTGACATCAGTGTTGGCAGTAATTTTTCAGATTTCGCACCAAAAGTCAAAGCAACAACAAAGCAGCAGGGCGATAGCAAACTAACAAGCTTCTGTACAGCAAAGGGAACCATGGATAAAATGAAAAGACAACCTACCAATGGAAGAAAATATTGGTAAATCATCTGATATGGGGTTAATTTCAAAATCTATGAAGAACTCCTATATCTCAGTAACACACACACACACACAAAACCTGATTTTAAAATGGAGAGAGGAACTGAATAGACATTTCTCCAAAGATATCCAAATGGCAAGCAAGTACGTGAAATACACTCAACGTCATTTATCATCAAGGAAATGCAAAGCAAAACTGCAGTGAGATACCACCACACACCTGCTGGAAGGGGTATTATCAAAAACACCAGTCAGTGTTAGTAAGAATGTGGGGGAAAGGGAACCCTTGTGCAGTACTGGTGGAAATGTGAATTGGTACAGCCAACGTGGAGAACAGTATGAAAATTCCTCAAAAAATTTATAAACTGAGACTACCACATAACTCAGCAATTCCACTTCTGGATATTTATCTGAAGGAAGTGAAATCCCTACCTCAAAAAGATACCTGCATGCTCATGCTCATATCAGCATTATTTACCATAACCAAGACACGGAAACAACCGAAGTGTCCATTGACGGTTGAATGGATAAAGAAAATGTGATTTATAGAATGAAATATTGAGCCACAAAAAGGAAGGAAACCCTCCCATTTGTGATGTCGATGGACTCTGAAGGCCGAGTGAAATAATTCAAAGACAAACACCATACGATCCTACTTATATGTGGATTCTTAAAACAACCTGATTCATAGATGCAGAGAACAGGTTGGTGGTTGCCCAAGGCAGAGAGTGGGGTGGTTGGAACAGGTGAGGAGAGTGATCAAAAGGTACAAAGTTTTAGTTAAAAGCTGAGTAAGTCCTGGAGGTAAAGTGTACAGCATGGAGGCTACAGACTATAGTTTTTTCAATTAAAAAAAGTTCAGTTGAAGTGAGGGGGAGAAAAAAAAGTGGTTATTCAAGGGGTAGCAAGGTTTGGGAAGGATCAGTTAAATTTATTTTTTTAAGGCAGGATAGAGAAGACCGTCCTTTTAGGCAGAGAAAAATGCAATAGGGATGGTGAAACCAGAGACTCAAGGGCAAAAGTAATCCAGGAGAATGACCACGGCCACGGGTGCAGAGCGGTCGCTGGAGAAGAGGGTCTTAGAAGAATGAGGGACGCTTCACTCTTGGGAGGTTCCCAAGGAAAGAGGAGCCCGGAGTGGTCTTAGAGGGACACGGAGCGTGTTCTCCCTTGGTGCAGAGCATGGGGCCCATGGCTGGTGCTGGGCTTGGCCCTCGGAGAGCCAGAAGCACCCCACTGTGTCTGCATCTCCACACCTGGTACCAGGGTCCTTCTTACCTTCTCGTTAAAATATATTCCAGCTACCCACAGCCGTGTCCCTACTGCTCTCCTTTCCACCACATCTTGCAGAAGCAACCGACCCACGGACGTAGTAGGCTCCTGCTTGGAGGTATAGTGCACGTGGCAGGTGGCTCCTGGGGGAGCACAGAGGAAATGGTGTTTCCTCCCGGACGGCGCTACAAACTGGCCTAAAGCCGAGGCCATCACCATCGCCATGGCCACCTGCCCAAGCCCGCTCCCCTCACAGATCGCTGTTCTTCTCTTAAAGGCATTGATGACCCAACAGGGGGCTGAAAACCAGAACCATCTCGGGCAACCTCCCTCCTGAAGGGTCCTCTCAACTCTTCCTTATGGGGTTTTCCATGTCAATCCCAGGAATATTCTCAGTTCCACAGTTGGCCTGAGGTCCTGATCACCTCTCGGAAGGAGGACAAAAATACCTGACAGATGGTCCGTCTGCCTCCAGCCTGTTCCCACAGTGCCCCTCTCCTGCAAGGTCTTGCTCCCCTGGGCTTAGGGGCCTCAGACAAGGAGCTCTCTCCCGGTGAAAGCCCCTACTACTGTCTTCTCTTGGCCAATTCCTAATTGTCTTCCAGACTCGGCTCTGACCCTGCCACTTGGGTCCAGACTCTTCCTGGCCCCAAGCAGACTTTGCTATGTAACCTTCGAAACTGTGTAAGGCCAGGCATGCAGCCCTACTGGTTATCCCCGCACCCAACCTGGTCTCTGGCCCTTAGTGACTGTTGAAGGGCAACCTGAAGAAATGCGGGACACGGAGCGTGTTCCCACTGCTCACAGCTTCATCCACTCAGACCACCAGGGGATGGAAATTACATCCGTGTGTGCTAGGTCTACTCCAGGCATTGTACCAAATACAGTATCCTAAGTGCTTTGGGTATACTCTTTCTGGAAGTCTCCAATCAACACAGGGAGGTAGAGGCTGTTATTTCTCTATTGCAGACGAGGAGCTGGCTTAGGGATGGAAGGAGTTGATTCAAAGGCAGAAAGGCAAGGAGTTGATTCAAAGGCACCCAGTTTGCACCACTGGCTCCAAAGTCCCCTATAATCCTGGTCTATGTAGCATTACATCTATCTCCCTCCCCAGTTAGACACCCTCATTATTGCAAAGTTCAGGGAACTAGAAAAGCTACTCCTTTGCATTGCTTGGGGCTTCTAACAAATAACTTCACGTCATGCATGCATCTTTAAATATCTATTTCTTAACTTCACATCAAGCTGAGAGGTCCCCACAGGCAGGAACTAGGTCTTATTCATCTTTTGTACGACCTATGGCTCTTGGCAAGCTGTAGGTTATTTTGTAAATAATGACTGACGTGACTATCAATCAAATTATTTGTTGATTTATTAGGTGAAACTATGATGGTGAATTTTCTGGAGTCAGAACAGGAAGTATTTTTGAGCAGATGGCTCATTCCGGCACCCATCAAATTGCACTGGATGGGTCATTTTCTAAGCATGGGGCCAGCCCTGGGGATGGAGCTAAAACGAGTTTAAATTCATGATGAATTCATTAAAAATTCCAGGGCAAGACGTCTTTCAGGAGCGCTAATGACATCCCCATTTAAGACTACATTCATTCTGTCTGGTTTAAAGGTCATTAAAATGAAGTGCAAACAAACAGAATGGTGACGGGCCCTGCCTCTGAAAAGGAGCCCGTCGAGGGACTCAATCATCCGTAGCTCAGCTGTTCTTTAATACGACTTGACATCTTCTATGTTGCATCATTTTTCTCGGGTGAGTTACCCAACGTCCCATTTACGGGACACTTGTCTAAACACAGGGAGCTTGGGGAAGGCTATGCGACCGGAAGGCGTGATCGCCGTGCTGTAGGTCTTGGCTGTGCCTTGGGTGGCCTGAGAACCAGCATGCGGAGACTCGAGGCCACCCACTCCAGGCTATTACTGCCTCAGCCTCCACCTGGCATGGCCAAGCGGTCTGCAGGGACCAGGAACTGACTTTAGCTCCTGGACAACGGCCCACAGAGTCACAGGCGAATCGGAGTTCCTGATAGGACTTCTGCAACAACCCTCGTGATAGGTCTTCTCCCCTCCCTCCAAGGGTCTTCCTCTTGGATTCCCTGAAGACAGAACTCTCCAGAAGCTTAACAAAGTCCCACTCTTTTCATTTGAATGGACTCATCTGGCCTTACTCCCAGGAAGACCCAAAAGCCCTACTCCACCCACCAATCCTAAAGCGTGTGCCCAAGCTCCTGCAGCCCTCTCTCTGCCTGCACCCTGCCTTGACCTCCCCAAGTGTCCCCTCAAGACATGCTGTGTACCTCCTCCAGGACCTGTGGGGGTAGTAAGCTTATTTCAAGTTCCTTTGTGGTCTTTTGCCGAACTTCTGCTTCCATCCCACACCCCAGTGTTCTACTGGATATTCATCTGACAAGGACACAACATAGCAAACAGCAGGGACACCTGGGAGCTTGTAGGGTCTCATACCACACCCCAGACCTCTGGAATCAGGATCCCCAGCTTAACAAGATCCGTAGGTGACTGGAAAGGTCCTGGAGTTTGAGAAGCACTTTGGAAATCTCTAGGATTCAACTGGCCATGCAGGACTGACAAAGGATAGAATTTCTTAATCTAAAACCTTCTCAATAAGGTCTGTCCCATACATATACCCCTTTGTTGGATGCCTTAAACTTGTGGAGGCATAATTGACCTAACATTGTATAAAGCTGGAGGGGAAGAGGCCTATCCTGACTATTCACTTCTACAACGTGAACCCCCCACCCCACTGCACTCATCATCTCCTTACCCTGATTTCCCCTATGACAGTTGCTCACCTTCTATAATAGGTCATACATTTATTACGTAGTTCACGCTGCCTCCTGCTAGACTTGAGGTCCATAAGGGAAGGGAGCTTTGTCTGCTTCGCTCACCGGTCTCCCCCAAGCATTACAGATTTGAGCTCTGCAAGGGCAGGGATATTTTTTATGGTCTTCTAGCCCCCAGCTCAGCCAGAGGCTAAGTACAGAACTAATGATTCTTAATAATTGGAGGAAGAAGTGGCTGGTGCTCCCAGGGCCCAAAGACCCTTCCGTAGTGCAGGACTTGCAGCCTGCTTTTTTGTTCTAAGTCAGTGAAGAGTAACCTCGAGTCTATACCTCACGCGTAGCAGGACCAGGACATGCAAACTGGAACCGCTTTGAGATTAGTGGTAGGGTGGGTGGGAGACTTAATTCTGCAGCTGCAACAGCTGTGCAGGAGGATGGTCTCAAGGAGCTGTGACCTTATTTACGGGGCCCACTCAGTTATCTACAATCCAGCTCCAGGAAGATAGATTAGAGAGTGGTCTCCATGGGAGTTCTCAAATGCGCTCAGATATTAATAATTTGTGGCAAGATAGTGCCACATTGCCCCACTGGCATTCCCCTGTGAAATAAAGTAGGTCAGCTAGATTGTAAACTTGTGTCTTGTTCCCATGGAATGCAATAATGCAGTTTTTTATTTGAAAGAGGGAAAATGTAAACACGTGTGTTTTTCCAAAATTGGCTTTTTACGCAGACAGCGTTGTGTATCCCAACGCGGAGAGAAGACCGGGAGCACAAACATGCATAGGGTAAGTGGTGGGAGGTAGGATTTCCCTTTTGCTTCCTGCCCAAACACAGCTCGGGCCTCAGTCTCAAAACAAAAATTGAAACAAACCATCGGCCCCCAACATTCCTTTCCTTCCTCTTCACAAGTCCCAAGTTTTATATAGATATGAGACTTTTTTTTTTTTTGAGGGAAGCACATTTGATTTTTTTCATGAATGTTTAATAAGCGGCTGTGAAAGAGATACCTGTATTATGTCCCTTTCAGTAAAACAAAGGGTGACAAAGAATCTTGTCACCGAACACACCATCTGCATTAATAGAGGGGTCACATGATGGTTTCTGTTGTTAATCTACTTGGTCCTGGTACTTCGAGTTCTAAGCTCGTGAGGGAGGGGATCAGGTCTTAGATTTCTGCCTCAGTGTGGAATCATTTGGTTGCAAGAAAAGAAAAACCAATCCAATTGAGACGAGGTCAACTTAAAAAAGTGTTTTGTTGGGAGGTTATAGGAACACCTCACAGAATCAAGTATAGGAGGTAGAGCCAGGTCGGGGTTCAATGGGAAAGGTGAAAGACCTAGAGCTACCCTGCCATTCCTCAGGGCCAGCGGTCACAGCCCTGGCTGGTTATCCATGCCTGTGTCCCCAGCACCCTAACCAATTCTTTCTTAGGGAGGGGTTGGCTTTTCCCCAGTGGGAACGCCATTGACAGCTTGGGTGGGGCAACTCTTCTTTGGGCTAATTGTCCTGCTCAGAGCTAGAGATTTTGCATCCCCTGCCCCGGCCCAGTGGACGCTAGTAATGTCTCCTTACAAATTCATCCTAGCAACCTCAAATACCCCCATGCCTTTCCAGACACCTCCCAACTCTGGGATAGCAGAGGTGCACGTCCAACACAGCGTCTTAGCTCATATTCCCAGGGAGAAACTGATTGATCATTCTGAGCCATTAAATCGGATCCTCGTCCACTCAGCCATGACCGTACGTGTGAATCTTGGCCAACCACAAATCAAAGGATACACCCAACGTTGCCAAGACCTCCCTCTTCCGTGGGCGCTAAGGGCAGGGATAGTCCCAGAGAAGGGACTGCGACTAAGGACTAATGGTCTAATTTGGCTAAAGCTCAGGACCAAGGGAAGGAATGCTCAGGGATAATTTCATTTGCTCGGGAGGCTCCACCAATGTTCAGTATCTTGCCATCGGTTTGGAATCAACGCCTATAGGTCATCGAATTCCCCTTCCCTTCTCCTTTGAATGCCAACTTTCCTCCCACTTTTTTCCCCTCCATTTCCACTAGGTCTCCTCTTGTAGTTGCCTGGGTCTCGTCCCACCATTTAGGTCCAGAAACATGTGATCTTAGTGGTCCCGGGGCCCCTTGCACACCAGATAACATAGCGTTAGTTTACTCAGACTTGTAGGGACTGTTTTGTAGTCCTAAGAACATAGGATAATGCCCTAATTTACCCCCCAAATTAACATACTTTTTGCTTCTGTGTTTGCCTTGCCCAGCTGTTCACCATTTAAAGAGGCCATCACAGTGCTCAAAAGATAATCAAAGAAGCTACTTAAGATAACATGCTGCCTTTAAAAAACAACAACAACAAAAACAAAAAACAAAAAACAAAACCCACTAATGCCCACGCTGAACTCAGAACAGTAATGAGCTCAGGCAGGAACCCAACTGAGACCTCCTCGGCCAACCCACCCAGCTGGGATATTTGCATTTTATACAAACCATTTTTATGAGGCTGTAAATTCCCTAATTTTACAGTTACAGGTCTTAATTGTCACAAATACCATTTCTGCACGTATCTTCGGCAGATGGAATTAAAATTTCCACATGATCTGAAAATGCTAAATTGTTAATAGCTTCTCTAGGGCTTTGTGACTTCTTCTGACCTCTTTGACGATTTCATCATTGTTTATGCATAGAAAAAAAAAATCTAGGCTCATGAGCCTAATATAAGTCTCCAGGCATTTTTTTTTTTTCAGTCCACTTTTGCTGCTCTTTGATATTCAAGATAGAGGACTGGGTTTGAAGAGTAGAGAGTGTATTGGTTGAGACTTATCAATCCCTTTCTCACACCAAGTTATGCTATAAGCAATCAGAGTACAAAATAGCGGAGGCACCAGTTTTTAACCCAGCACAGATTATGAACACGATAGTAGTTCACTTTAAAGTATTGGTTTGTAACACGCAATCACAGTGGGTAATCCATCATTTTTGGTTGTTTCATTCAGTATTTGGTTCTTAAATCTGCCATTCCTCTTACAATCTTTTTCCTGGAGGAGCTTTAACCACATTCATTTAGGGGGTTTTGAAACTGCTCTATAATTTGCCAGTGTTTTAAGGTCATAAAGTTTTTTGGAGTTGACTCAAACCTAAGTCCCAATTAGCATTTAGTTTAAAAATTATCTTTGAGCTGTTTAATAACTATTTTCGAGCATTCGATGCTATCCTATGGGAATCCTTCTGAGTTTTTCCATTTGCTTGTGTTTTATAGGTTCTATAGGTTTGGGGAACATAGAGAACATGTTCACAAGACAATAAACTTAATGAGCAGAGTTTGATTTAACCATGAAACAAAAGCTTGTGCTTCCTGGAAAACATCTTTTACATGAAGTCAAGGTGTAGTTTCTTTGTATCGTCATTATCTGCCTGAGTTGATCAATGAATACTTGGTAAATACTAAGCTGACTGGCTCAGGATCCAGGTCTTTTTTTTTTTTTTTTTAAGATTTTATTTATTTATTCATGATAGACATAGAGAGAGAGAGAGGCAGAGACACAGGCAGAGGGAGAAGCAGGCTCCATGGCAGGAGCGTGATTCAGGACTCGATCCTGGGACTCCAGGATCACATCCCAGGCCAAAGGCAGGTGCTGAACCGCAGAGCCTCCCAGGGATCCCAGGATCCAGGTCTTTACCCACCATGTGATCTTGAGGATGAGGGGCTCGACAAGCAGTGTATTAAGTGACGCTCCTAGACCCCTTTTCACACCAGGTGGGCATGGCTGATGGAACAAGGGAGCGATGGGAATATATGGAAACTGAAGAATTTGGACACATTTGTAAAGGGTCTGATGAATCCTGCCTGTGTGTCTGACTAGGCCATCTTGTCCTTAAAGTATTGGGTCTTCAGAGACGCTGAGTCGGTCTTTTAAGTTAATGGAAGAATAATGGAGGAAAATCCTAGCTAATCTTGCCAGCTGCAGCCTCACAGCCATGCCCCTAGTTTACCCTTCTCAAATGTAATTCAATTACCACCTCTTTGAAACTTTTCGAAGTTTTCCTATGGCTTTGAGGGAAAATCTCCAAGTGAGTTGGCAAGACCTGTAAAGCTGGTTTCATTTGGCCTCTGGCCACATGTCAAAGCGCTTCCCATTGGTTCACACCATTCCAGCCACAGGGAACGGCATGGAGCTCCTGCACGGAGTCACTTTTCCTCGCAGGTGTACACATCTATCCAAAAGAACTCTCCCATCCCACCCAGCTTTTACCTGCCCTGGTAGGCTCCGAGCAAACTCCTTTTCCACCCATCGAGACCCAATTGTAGACCCATTACCTCTGTCAGGTTTTCCCCAACCACCAGTCCCCTTCAAACAACTGGGCTCAGCGTTCCCTCCTTGCTCACACAGCTCAAGGTTCAGGCTTCTATTCCAGCAGATAGCATTGCAGCTATTTTTCTCCAACAGACTGATAGTTCTCTCCTTGATCACATAAACATCAACCGGGAAGATTTTCCGGGAAGATTTTTTTCCTCCCCAACAATACCTATTGTTAGGCTGCATTCCTAAAGATTCAAATTTAGTAGGTGGGGTTAGGCCCAGGAATTCTGTAAGTGCTCCAGGAAATTCTGATGGCCACTCCTGTTTGAAAGTCACCTACTGAACTGTGGGTTCTGAGCAAGGCCGGGACTGGGTCTTTTTTAATATTTTAATTTATTTGAGAGAGGAAGAGCATGAGGACCAGCAGGGGGAGGAGCAGAGGGAGAGAATCCACAAGCTAAGCATGGAGCCTGATGCTCAGCTCTATCCCAGGACCTTGAGATTAAATAAGGGCCACGCAGGGCTAGGTAGGGAGAGAAATAGGGGGGGCTGCAAGATCAGGCTCATGGAAGTCCCCAAATGTTGAGATGTAAGGAAACCAGAGATAAGGGAACCAACCGGACCACCCTGCCCTAGGGGTGGGTGGAGAGGGTGTGTCTCTTATGACAGTCACCTGTGACCAATTACCAGCCCCAAAAGGAAGCCATTAAAGAGGTCATCAACCAGTCCTTACTCAAACCAGGATGGCAGGACAATGGTAAAGCCACAAGCTCCCTGGTCAGTTTTAAATAAAATACCATTGGGGGGCGCCCTCGTTGGGACCCGTCTCACTCCTGAGCGCCTTTGCTGTATATTCACTTAATTAAACTATCACGTTGCTCACTCTCCCCTGTCTGGGACACTCGTTCTTCTACTCTGAGAGACAAGAACCTCACACTCCCACACTTCAAGATCACGACCTGAACTGAAAGGAGGGGTCAGACCCTCAACCAACCAAGCCACCCAGGCACCCTGTGGCTTGTTCATTTTTGACCTATAGCAGGATGAAGTACTTAGACTTTCAGTCAAAAGGCCATGAAAAAAAAAGGGGGGGGGGGCAGTTGGCAGAGGGGTGAAGTAGAAGTGTTCTAGGCTCATTGGAAGAATGGTACCCTCTGGGGGAAGATACTACAAGTTAAAAACAGGAGTTTTGTGAAAAGAAATTTCCTGGTTTAGCTGTAAGGACCGGATCTACTTCTCAAGAAGATGTGAGCCAGCAGATACACGGAGAAAGGCCTACTGGTATCTGGCGAGTGGGCCACGGCCAAGCCATGGAAGCTATTCCTGGTCTTCTAAGCCCCGATCTCAACCATCCACAGGACACACATCAACCAGCCTGCAGTACCTCCCCTCTCATCCTCTGACACCCAGCTTAAAGGGCTTCCACCTCTGCCACACGCACAAATTATTTCCAAGCCTTGCCAGGTGTCCCTATGCTCAAGCCAATGTGGGGGGCAATCAGGCTGCCCTCATCCACTCTGCAGAAAGTGGGGATTGGCCTCAGGGCTCCACTGGCCAGGCCTGCCCCCTCCAGGCTGGTTTGCTCTGAGATCACATCTGCCCTTGGATGGCATCTTGTAGAAGAGGATTAGACAGGCAAGAAGAGATTCTGGAGTGGATCTGGAAAGAAATCTTCCCGCCTCTTGAGTTTCCCCCTTGCCGGGAACACTGCCATTATTCCCTCGTACCAGGATTGGGGCTCAGCGCCATGCAAAAATCAGCACCCCCTCCCCAGGGCTGCCAGACTGGGGCAAAAACAGATCTTTCTCAACTTCTGGGAAAACTCTCTCAACCTCCTGGTTTTTAGGGTCATTGGAAAACAGCCCCCAGGATCTTAGCAGCCAAGAGGCTCAGTATAAGGAGTCTGGTTGGAGCTGACTGGAATTGCTAATGACTGTGGGGTTTTGTTTTTAAATATATGCCCTGGTTAGGGAAGGAAAACTCATTGTGCAGGGTGCAGCATTTCAAGCACAAAAGGTGACACGAGGAAGAGTTATGATCGCAGCAAGCGCAATGCGACTCCACTTTGGGGCCCTGCCAGAGTCCCCATAAAACCCTCCTTTTCTTGAGTCTACACCATGAGCTCTTATGTGATCAATTTAAGAGGCTTTTATGAGATGCCAGAGCACGTTACTTAAAGCATTCCCATTTATTTTGCTTCACTTTATGTTTTTATTACATAGAATTTGAATTAAATCCATTTGGCAACAGTTTACCATGGAGGGAGGTGGGGGTCCATCGGAAAGAGAAAGGAAATTTGTTGTCGAGGGGAAAGCTCCCTCAGGCAGCTCCAGCCTCAGTGAAGCAGAGGGAGGTAAGGTTGCCTCTGGGCAGAAAGCACACTCTCCCCCCACCTTGGGGAGATTTGGGAAGTTCCTTATGTGTCCCCAGGGCCTCCCTCCCTCCTACAGTGTGGGGTTATTTTTCTAAAGTTTTGCCCAAGATTGTTCTGCTCCAAAATGTCCAAAGACCTCACGTTGTCATCAGAATAAAGCCCAGGTTCCACACTGAGGCCAGATCTTAGATGACCAACATCACAATCTGCCTCCACAATTTGATTTAGGATTTTTTTTTTTCCTTTTCTTGCCTCTTGCCCTCCAGCTACATGTGAGCTATTTCCTGTTGATGCCTCCTACTCACCAGCCTTTAAATCCTACCCGATGGTCAAGGCCCAGACAAAGTGTCACCTCAGCCTCAACGTTTCATCTAATTTTTCTGGAAGGAAGTAGTCTGTTCCTGCTCTGAAGGTCTATGGCATCATATCTGTGCTTCTGTAGGATAATGATCACTTTCTAACCTTGGTCCCTATGGTGCTGCATTATTCAAAATTGTAAGTCTGGAGCAACAGCTGCCTGAACGTTTCGTCTTTGAGTCATGCTCAGCACCTAGTACAGTGACTTGACCAGCAGAGCGACCCAATAAATACTTGTTGAATAGTTATGTACATGCTGACCCCAGAGAGCAACTTTAGAATTAGGAAGCAAACCAAAAAAAAAAAAAAAAAAAAAAAAGAATTAGGAAGCATTTGTCACTTACACTTACCTAAAAATGGGCCATAAGTGCTTGTTTTAGAGGGTGTTCCCAGAGTCACAGCTTCTCACATACCACCCCAAGAGCAGGCCTGGCGATCACATAGATTGACCCCAGGGTTCCCCTGGCCAAGCCGGGGCCACCGCCAGGCTGGCTCGTTCCAACGTCAGAAGGCTGCGCTTGGAGGGCATCTTATAGGAGAGTACTGATTAGTAGGATTGGGATCCACTGGTGGCAGTAAAGGGACCCTCGCCCAGCCAGCACTATTAAAACAGGGTTCATCCTCAGGATCCACAGGCAGCTGTAATCAGGCCCAACTTTAAAAGATGCACCTGGAGTCTGGGTCTGGAGACCTTCACTTTGGTCAGGCCTGGCGCTCACATCTGCTTCCTTCTGCAGGGCCACCGGCAAGCAGCCCCTCCATCCAGGCAAGCTCCCCCCATGTCCGCCGCATGACTGGTCAGCGGTAGCTCTTAAAACCAGTGGGTGAATGTGCTATCTCTATTTTTGTTTTTAGTTTAAATTTCTGAACAAAGGAATTTGATTGGTTTGGCCATTTTTGGAAACCAGGTGACTACAGCCCTTGGATCAGGTGCCTCCCTTGGGGTCCTGTGGGCAGAGGCCAGGGTGGAGGGATACCTGTGCACCTGCAGGTCTGTGCACTGGACACTGTTGGTCAGTGACCACTGCATGCCTGTGGAGTGTTGCTGCCTGCCCTGTACATGGAGGACCCTGCAGCTGGCGGGGGCACGGTGGGGGGATGCGGGGGTGCTCTGCTCCCTGTGGGAGCAGCAAGAGAAATGCAGTAATCAGAAGATGGGGTGGCTAGGTCACCCAGGTGTCCAGGCTCTGAACACACTGTGTGAGAGTTGAGGGGGGAAAATGAAATAACTGCAGGTGACCCCAGATTTGTTGGGAAAAATACAAACTAAAAACCCACACAAGGGACGAAAACGGGGGAAACGAAGTATTTTAAGTCCCCAGCTAGCAGCTGACGCGTGAGGACAGTCTTCTGAACTGATACACTCAACCCCTTATTAGAACCTTAAAGTTCATTTGTTCACGTGTCCTTATTTTTAAGACCTTTTGGGATTTGGCTTTGGATCCCTCAAGAGATAAAAGGGAACCATCAGGAGCCATTGCCTGATTAACGCCTAAGACCCAGCGGTTTCTGAGGTTCATTGCCAGCTTTGCCTGCAGAAGTGGCTAATGCTGGTTCCGCTCGTAACAAGCTCCCGGTGCTCCTGTCCCCGGCGCCTGGATAATCCCGGATGGAGAGCCGGGTTTAGCTGCTCAATCTGGGGACCACAAGCACGAGTTATTTCTTTTAGCAGAATCAGGCGATCGCCCTCCTGTATCTCTGAGGAGCGGCGGGGTTGCGGGGTGCAGGGAGGAAGTCTGCTAAGATCTGATTGCGGGGCACTAACCATCGCGGGGGTGCCCACGGCCCCTCCCCGCTGCTTCAGCAGCTTCTTTCTCCTTCTCCCTCCAGGGATGCTCCGGCTTGAGAGGATGAATCCAATCATAATCATAAGAGCCAACATCTTCTGGACGCTTCTCTATATGCCAGGCACCCCTGCAAGCGCAGCTCACAATTACCTCGTTGGATTCCCATGACAGCCTGGGGGGGGGGGGGTGCTGTGCATGGCTCTAACTTCCAGATATGCTCTGCTTTCAGAGGGGGGGGGCCTCTGGAGCAGAGAGCGGGTGAGCAGGCTGTCTGAGGTCCCAGCCCTGGCAGGAGGGTGGCACCCCGGTCTCTTGGAGCGCCTCCGCTTACGTCGGTGCTTCTCCCAGTCTGGGCTGGGAATGGAGCCCAGGGGAAGGAGGGCACGGGAAGGCAGGGCCCAGGCCACACACAGGGGACTGGACGAAACCGGCAGGATCTGTGACATGAAGCAAGTTACTTGACCTCCCTGTGCCTCGTTGTCCTTATGTGCAAAAGGAAAAGAGCAGCAGCACCTGCTTGGTAAGGAGGTTGGGAGGACTAACTCCCCACTGGAACAAGCCTGGCCGTGAAGGGAAGTCTTCAGTATTGCCATCGTGTTGTTTCCCACCCCGGCGCTGACTGTGGCCCATCCCGGGGGGCCCCCCCCCCCTGCTTCCTGGGGCAGCTCAGTAGTAGGAAGCCATCTGAATGGCTGATTTCCAAAGAGCTGCACCACGAGAGGGGCTTTCTAAGGATGGGACTTCTGGATCTACAACAAGGTGATGGAGACCGGCCGTGGCACGGGATATTAGTTCATTTAATTTGCACAGCTTCTGAGACCACAGACGCTCTTACCCTCCTGTAACAAGTGGGAAAAGTGAGACCCAGGGAGACTAATCAACTTGCCCACCATCAAAATCGGGTAAGTGGGAGAGCCGGCTTCCCACCCCGGGCCCTGAACCCGTAGCTACCTCGTCTCTCTGCTCACGGAATCGTGGTGAGCGAGCAGGGACCCCTGGGAATGTACCCCAATGGGATCTGCAGTCAATCAAAGGGCCCCTTGTCTGCTTTTGGGTTTTGTTTTCCATCAAGCAAACCTGCTGCCTCCTGCTCCTGAAATCGGCACCCCGCAGTGTCCTGGGGGAAGCCCAACTGCTCTGCAGACGCACCTCCTGGGGCTGGAGGGTGGGGGTGCAGGTGGGGGCTCCATTTCTCCTCCTGCATCATCACGCCCACCCCACACAGAGCCAAAAAAAAAAAAAGAGAGAGAGAGAGAGAGAGAGAGAGAGAAATATCCTTTGTGCGGCCCGCAAGATTTAGATTTAGGCATCAATCCTGCTTCAGCACCGAGGCCACAGAGACATGGGCTGGTTCCTGGGCACTTTGGTCAATGATTTTAATTTCACCTTATTTGTTGTTCGCTTTCTCGGGAAGACTTCTACAATCGCCCCGCTCTGTCCCCTGGCTGGCTATCTTCAGATCTCTCTCATGTCCCTCTTATTATTTGTACTTTTATCCTCTGGGGGTAAAAAACCCAACATTTTTTCACTTTGTCATTTCTCGGGGTTTGCACGAAGCCCACAGCCCCAGTTAGCACCTCAGAAGCATGACACTTGACACCTGAGTTTCCAAGTCTCACCTGCCACCTGCCGGGGCTGGGACCACTGCCTCTTCCTCCTCTTCTCCCAAATCTGCTGACCCAACTCTGCTTCCTTTGGAGGAGGACAAAAGCGGGGAGCCCGCCGCCTCCGAGGCCCGTCACCACCCACGTGCAGAGCGGCAGCTCGTCTGAGATGAGCTCAACGTTTGCTCACGCAGCTGCGGTGCTTCGCAAACAAAAAAGTGCACGGTTATTTCCATCTCCCGAAAAAGAATTCAGCTTCGTCCAATTCACACTATCTTCCTTCTTCCGATAGAAAGATCCTCGGGGGGGTTGCCCTGGGCATTTCGAACTCAGGCGAATTCCATTTCATGCTTAACTCCCTCAAAGACAGGAGATCCCCAGCCAGTCGAATTTTGGGGTGTGGGGGGACTTCACCTGCCTGCCCCCTGCCCCACTCCTGCCTGAAAGCAGGGGGCCCCTGACCATGGGTGTGCTATGCACTCCTCCTGTCTTGAAGGAGGAAAAGCAGAGGCCTCCTAGCCTGGAATCTGAGAAATTCATTATTCACCATGGAGAGCATCTCCTGCGTGCCAGGCACTGGGGTGCCTGGGGGTGCTCAGACACTGGGGTGCCTGGGGGCGCTCAGTGGCTGAGCATCTGCCTTTGGCTCAGGGCGTGATCCTGGAGTCCTGGGATCGAGTCCCACATCGGGCTCCCTGCATGGAGCCTACTTCCCCCTCTGCCTATGTCCCTGCCTCTCTCTCTCTCTCTCTCTCTCTCTCTCTCTCTCTCTGTCTCTCATGAATAAATAAATAAAATCCCAAAAAGGAAAAGAACGCAGACACTTCCTTGGTTCTAGGAGAGAAAAAAAAAAATTAAGACTCCTGTTCCGGTCTTCTAAGTTGAGCATCAATGAAGAGAACCTTCAAGAGGGTAATAGATGGAGATGAAATACCAGCTTTACTCTTGGTAAAGGCCAGACTGAGGCTGTGTTTGGATACGCAGCTTCCTACCATCTCCCCCACACCCGTCCAGTGCACTGGGGCAGAGCCAGACTCCCCAGGCCCCCCCAGGGGTGGAGCGTGCCCCCCAGCTCGCTGCCGGGCCCAGAGCAGGGAGGCACCCCGGCTGCCCCCCAGGGACCAGGCATGCAAGAGAGAGGAAGGCGAGAGCCCAGCCCGGCCAGGCCCTTGGCCGAGCGCCCCGGTGCCCCGTGCTGGTGACTCCTTGCAGAGAAGGGGTGAAGGAGGGTGGGGAGTGGGCCAGGAAACGTGGGACACGGAGCTGGAGATGCCCCCCAACCAACCCCCTGCCTGCCCCCCCGGAGAGGACAGCCCTGCGTGGAGAGGCCAGGAAGCAATGAGAGGCCAGAAAGAGCTCGGAAAAGCAGGTGGCCTCGGGGCTAAGCCCGGGATGAGCGGGCCCGGCCACCCGGCCACATGGCACAAGGACGAGGACGGCCGGGGCTCGGGGCAGGTGCGCCCAAGGCCAGGTGGGCGGCCTAGGTGGGTCGGGCCCTTGGAGCAGCAGCCTCCTCCCTCGCCATCCCGTCTGCAACTGAGCCCAGCCGCTCCCCGGGGTGCCTGTCACAGCAGGTGCTCAGCAGCCGTCCTGGGGGCTCCCCTCATATCCCCGGGGCCGGGCGGGTCCCCAACCGCGGAGCCCGCGCCCCGAGTCACCTGCTCCCCCCGAGCCTCCGCGACGATCCCTCCAGGAGCGATGTTTGCACAAGCCGGCTGCGCTCGCAGCCACGGTCCTCGGTAAATACAGAGTTTTATTATTAGAAGGTGATGAATTTTTAAAATGCCAATTCTGGCCTTTTCACCGAGGCAGAGGATAACTCTGGGCTGCACACGCTTGGCTCCTCCGTCGTCAGAAACCTCACAGGTCTCAGCTCTGGCCAAGGACATGACCTCGTGCCCGGGTCAAGGCTGTGCCATCCGGGGGATCAGAGACAGCCTGGGGGACCCGCCAGGCCGCTCGAGTCCTGGGGAGGCCCAGGAACCTGCGTCCAGCGTGGCATGGTAAGGAAAAGCAGAAAAATCTATATTTTATGTAAAATTTCCCGAAGGTTAAGCAGGGACCTCAAACTCAAAAACTTAAAAAGAACACGGTGAGGCCTTAACATGACACATCTGAGGGCCAGGTTTGCTCCCTCCCACTGCCCCCACCCCAACCCCCCGCCTGCTGGCTTCTCATCTCTGGGAACTTGGCCCTAACGTGCACATCAGTGGACCCAGTGGCCGGAAGGTCTCAAGGAAGCGAGCCGTGGTCACCCAGGGGAGGGTGAGGTCTGCACTGTGCATATTTGCAACTACTGGTTCTTAATAGTTTCAGCTTTCCACTCATTTTCCCTTCCGTGTTTTCAGTGGGATGAGTTGTCCTAATACAGGTTTTGGCTCTGTAGCCCTGATTCTTAGCCGAACAGGAAGGCTGTCGGGGTGAGGCCCACACGCAGAGCCAGCGTGGGGCCACGGGTCTTGGGTTGAATCATGACTCCGTCACTTTGTGGCTTTGTGATTTGGGCAAATCTCTTCATCTCCCTGGCCTCATCGGCCAAAGAGGGCTGGTTACAATCCCTCTTTCAAAGGACAACTATGAGAAATACTCACAGGGAAAGCACCGAGCTTCCTCTTGGGCAGAGTTTGGAAACCCCAGCTGTAGGATCTCTTTCTCCTCAATGCCTCACTCCTAACCTAGAACCGTAAGGCATGCGGAAAGCCAGGTGGACAACTTCTGGGGAGAGAAAAATAAGAGATCAGAAGCAGCCAGCATTTGGGACACATCCCTAAGTCTCAGCAGGTCGCTGAGCTAACCTGGAAACAATCTGGCACATGCCCAACCGGCCTCTTTTACTGATGGGATCAAACAAGCTCACAAAGACATAAAGTTTGAGGCATGGAGTCCCCATAACCACTGGGACCTGTGTGGGTATAAAGAGATTCCTTTATCTCTTGGATCTGCCTCTTGGGCTTGTACCAGAATGTTCGATGAGACCCTCTCCCATGGCACACATTGTTCTACCTCATTTTGCTGTTGTCTGTGGACATTAGAACGTAAGCTGGTTGGACAGTGGGCAGAGTCTTCATTTCATTCATCCTCGTATCTCCTTCCTCCCCCATAAGCCTGCCTGGTGGCTGCCAAGTATTTGTGCCAAGAAAAACCTCAAAAACCAAAGAATTTTATTAAGGATTGGGCCATGGAGCATTAACACCTAATACCTAAATTCTCCACTAATCCCACTCCAGCTTTTGTCCTTTGATAGTTTCCTTGTCCTTCTCCAGTTGAAAGCTCTTGCTGATGTAAATTATTGCCTCTACCATAATATTATTGTCTGTCTCCCTCATTACATTATAGATTCTTTGGTTGCCCATAAAACTTTTTTTAAATATTTTATTTATTTATTTATTTTTATTTTTATTTTATTTTATTTTTTTTTTTTTTTTTTGAGAGAGAGAGAGAGAGAGCATGGTGGAGAAGGGCAGGAGAGGGAGAGAGAATCTCAAGCAGACTCCCTGCTGAGCATGGAGCCCGATGCAGGACTCCATCCCAGGACCCACGAGATCATGACCTGGGTCAAAACAAAGAGTTGGCCACTTAACCAACTGAGCTGTCCAGGTGCCCCATGAGTGTCCATAAAACTTTAAATGTGACACTATTTAGAAATAATGGACTGTGAAGAGGAGGAACTGGTTCTTTTTACAAAACTTCTTTACTGAGGTGAAATTCACATAACACAAAATTAACTGTTTTAAAGTATACAGTGTGGTGCGTTGAGTCCATTCACATTGTTGGACCACCTGCAACTGGTTCCAAAACTTTTCCATCCTCCAGAAGTAAATCCTGTACCCGTTAGGCAGTCACTCCCTATAGTCCTCTCCCAGTCCCTGGCAACTCCAACTTGGGTCCTGTCTTCGTAGACTTACCTGGATATTTCCTATAGGTGGAACCATATTATATATGACTTTTGTGTCTGGCGTCTCTCATTTAGCATAAATGTTTTTAAGATCCCACCATGCTGTGGTATGTGTCACCACTTCATTCCCTCTTACAGCTAGCCAGGTAATATCCTATTGTATACGCCACATTTGATTCGTCCATTCCCTTGCTGAAGAGTGTTTTAGCTGTTTCCACCTTTTCATGTGATGAACGTTTGTGAGGAACTGGGTCTTTGTCGCCATTGTACTTCCAGCACAAGAGGCTTGTAATAGATATCCGTGGGTAGATGTCCAAAAACTGGTTGTGAAAAAAAATATGCCAATGTAATAGATTCACATTTCCCTATAAGCTTAAAGGGTCCTGCTCCCTCATCTCTAACTCCAAAGAAAAGAGCTCACAGTGTTCAGTGCTTGGCAGATGTTACGAGTGCTGATGTGATGACAGTCATGGCAGTAATAATGAAGAACATGGGAATGATGTAGTCCTGGGTTTCACAGAAACACAGATGGTGGTAAGATTGGGTCACTTACCTATTCTCCTTTTTAAACGAGATTTACTCATTTATTTATTGGGATGGGTGGAGGGGCAGAGGGCGAGAACCACAAATGGACTCCCCATGGAGTGGGAAGCCAGAGTGGGGCTGAATCTCACGACCTTGAGATCATGACCTAGGCCAAAGCAAAGAGTCAGCCACTTAACCGAATGCACCACCCAGATGCCCCAAGATTGGGTCATTTAAAGATAGGCCACCGGGCCCCTGGGTGGCTCCACTGGTCAAGCGTCTGCCTTTGGCTCAGGTCATGATCCCAGGGTCCTGGGACCGAGCCCCACATTGGGCTTCCTGCTGAGCGGGGGAGTCTGCTTCTCTCTCTCCCTCTACTGCTCCCTCTGCCTGTGCTTTTTTCTCCCTCTCTCTCTCAAATAAATTAATTAAACCAATTAATTAATTAATTAATTAAAGGCTGCCTATGTTGTAGATGTTCCTCAGCGCCTGTAGAAATCCAGAAAAAGAACACAAAAGGTCTAAGATTGGAATAGACCTTCTCATCAGGAGCCTGGAGAGCAGAGCCAGAACATGCTGGGTGTGAGCAGTGGGGTCAGGCCTGCTGGAAGTGACTGGTGGGCCCTGGGGGGGGGGCTTGGGTGGCACCAGGCTGACCTGGAGTCAGAGAGAAGCCATGGCCAGAGCAGGGACAGGCCCCTGGGATGACAGCAGCACAGCCTCGAACTGGAGAACAGTCCCCACAGGGAGAAAAGCTGGCGGGCGTTGGCCTTTTCAGGGGCGCCTGAACACACCGTCAGGAACTATTTTCAGGGTGTTTGCATGACTAGAAAGCATGTCCTGGTCAATGTCATGTTTCAAAGTCTAATGAATCACACAGTTTTGCAGGTGGGGGCCCACTCTGCCGTTGTGCTTATGGAGAGCTTGAAATAACCAGTGATCCACGTTCATGCACTTGCTCTTCAAGCATTTATGGAACACCGACGATGTGTGCGACGCTGTGCTCCATGCAACAGCACGGCCACGGGGAGCTCAAAGCCTACGGGGGCCTACGGTGTGGTCTCAAAGATGGAATCGGAATTTACCAGAGCTACGTGAGCTGCGGAGAAGAGGCACGGGGTTGAAAGTCCACCTTTGAGGAGATGGAAAGATAGGACATAGGCACAAGGGTTTTCCAAGTTCAGATCATACAATTATTCATTTTTAAACATTCGAGATGATCTATAGTTGGCCAATATTTGAAGAAAGGAATTTGGGAGTAAAATACCTTTTTTTTTTTTTTTTACATGTAAGTTATTATACAATAGTTACCTGCCCACATTCAGAAAAGTAATTGAAGTAATTTCCAATAGGAATTCCTTGTCTAGGAAAGAGAAGGCTCCGTGATCTGATGTTGTGGCAGAGCTGCTGGCAGTCCACCCGTGGCCACTCACTCTTCCTCCACGTGGCCATTTCCTACTGCCTGAGAGCTTTCAGCCCATGCGAAAGACGGGGGTTAAATTCCCCAAATTTCTCAGGTGGGGCTACCTCTGAGATGCTGTTGACATTGTCTCCTGGAGGCTCCCAAGATGACTGAGGCCCAACTGCCCACAACCGCATCTTGCTCTTTAATGCCCTCCCTATTGGCTCCCTTCCCTTCTCTTTCTCACTTCGCCACTCACTTACCAGGACTCCCAGGGAGCCCCTCACAAATAAACTCTCTGCATTCAAATCTTTGTCTCAGGGTCTGTTTCAGGTGGAACTCAACTGCTGTGGATTGAGCTGGGTCTCCCAAAAGGATACGGTGACGGTCTGATCTCAGCTCCCCCATCTGCGCCGGTGATCTTTCTTGTTTGGAAATAGGATCTTTACACATGAAATCACTTTAGGAAGAAGTCACCCTGGATTAGGGCAGGCCCTAACGACTGGCGCCCCTAGAAGAAGAGAAGGGACACGGACTCGCACAGGGGGACAGCTCCGTGAAGATGGACACAGAGTTGGGAGCGACACATCCACGTGCCGAGGAACGCCAAACATTGCCAGGAGCCACCCAGAGCTACAAGAAACACATGCAAAGGATTCCCTCTGAGAATTTCCCCCAAGGAACCAATTCTGTCAATACCTAGAGTTTGGTTTTCAGGCCTCAACATCTATGAGAAAATAAATTCTTATTCCTTTGATACATCCAGTTCGTGACCCTTATTATAGCTTCCCTAGGAAACCAATACACCAACCTATGATAAAATGAATGTTTCATTCCTCTGAATTTTTTGAGTCTGGGGCTCTTTGGTTATATTTAGCATCCCGGGGGGCGGGGTGGGGGGAGACGGTGGTCAGACTGTGATGTCAGGAGAAATCAGGCAGATAGGAATGAAATACAGGGGTAGGGGTACATAGACTCTTCTGGAGTCCTCCTGGGTGATTACACCCAATGAAAATAAGAATGTGATCCTATTTTACAAACAGAAAGGACTGGAAGTGACTGATAGTTCTATAAAATTTGTAGCTCTCTTCCACACATGCACATAACTAAGCTGGCACAGCTTTTCAACGCTAAGGTAAGTTGTCTGCCATCTTTCGATGGATCTCAGCTCTAATTAAATATGGTCACAGGAGTCTGTATAACTTTAATCTCACTTATGACAAATTATATATTCCAAACCTTTTGGCTGTGTGCATTTCTATTCCAGTTATAGAAAGAGAGAGAGAGAGAGAGAAGGAGGCAGGGAAGGAAGGAAAGAAGAAAGGAAGGAAGGAAGGAAGGAAGGAGCAAGAGGAAAGAAAGAAAGAAAGAAAGAAAGAAAGAAAGAAAGAAAGAAAGAAAGTCATTAAGCTCTCTTGAAAATTATCTTAATTTTTTATTAAAACCCAATTCCAGTTTTCAAACCTTCAAATGTTTCTCTCTTCCTTATCCCCCTTTACTGAGCCAGCTACCTCTTCCCTTACTTGCGTGCCAGCCCTTTTCTGTAAGAAATACATCTCCTTTAAAGTGTTTGACCTTGAGCCTGGAAGGCGGAGGACAGAGGAAAAGCCCCACAGCCCGACAGAGACATTGCAAACCCACTCCCGAGGCCGGGGGAGACGGAGCGGGAGCACTTCCCACGTTTTGGTACCACAGACCTCTCCTCCTGGCCTCCCATCCATCCCCTAGGCCACAGTCCTCAACCTGGTACCCAGAGCAAAACCCTTGGTGGGCCTGTGGCTGCAAGTGGTCACCCCTCTCTCTTTAAAGATATGATGGGGTCTTGCAGACTGGGGTTGCCATGGTAACTCTCCAAGGCCATTCTCCACCAGACAGAGACATCCCAACAGGCAGAGACAGGCGGTCAAGGAAATCTATCTTGACATGCAGTTGGCGTTTTAATTTGAGGCAGAGTCAGAAACTCTGCCTGCAGCTTGGGGTGACCCTTGGAGCAGGAGGATGCAAGTGATCGAAGTCATCTGTAATGTCTCTAATCAGACTCCCTAAGCGGGGAGAGCACTGTCTGGAAGCCCTCTGGGGGGCGGGGGGAGAGGTCACTCCATAAGAGAGAAGCCCAGCTGAGCTATAGAATCGGTAAGTGCCGTGAAGAGCAGAAGTCAAGGACGCTGATCCCTCCTGGACAAGGAGACCAGCCCAGTCTGGCTCTTTCTCTCTGACTCCCTCATCTATTCACTCACTCTCCCCATCTCCCTCCTAGAATCTTCCCACCTTACTGGGTTCTTCCGTTTTTGGGGGGATATGCCATATTGGACTGCGGTGTTCCCTGGATCCTGGAGTTCAGACCTAGCCATGCTTCCTTGTTGCTTAGCTTCTCTGGACCCCAATTTCTTCACCCATGAAATGGAGCGAGCGTGGTGGAGGAGGACACTGCTCAACAGGACACGGAATGACACCTGTAAATAGCACAGAAAGGGCACAGAGCCCCCAGCAAATGTTGGTTCCTTCTCCTCTTACGTCGTTTCTTCTCCTTGGTAGTCTCTGTGTTAAGAAGAGTGACTATAAGTCAGAGATTACACATGTCCCTCTAGTTCTAGGGGTGCTTGGCGAAAGTAAATGGGTTTTGCTGTTAATTATCGTTCAGTTGGAGGAGAGACTTTCACAGCATAAACACACGACATCCCAAGAGAGTTGGGAAGGGACAAGCAGAAATATCACCCAACAAAATCTTGCTGTGGCCCCTTCTAGTGAGTCAAGACCACCGAGGGCGGGGGTAGGAGGAAGCACAAGTGTCCCCAGCAGCACAACAATGTGAATGAACCAGATGCCACTGGACCGTATGCTTAAAAATGCTTAAGATGGCAAATTTCACGTTATGTGTATTTTACCACAGTTTTAAAAAGGTGTGTCACCATGATTCCTGATTTTTTTAAGTCACATGATTAATTCATTAAGCTAAGGAAAAAAAACCATTTAGGTTTTTTTCGTTTGTTGTCGTTAATGACCACAGTGGCAGAAAAGAGGCACTGAAAGACTTTGAAAAGCCAGGGAGGGAATGAAAAGTTGTTAACTCCCCAAAATCACAAGCCTTTGAACTAGGATCGTAGGCACACATGATCCTGGTTTGTCTGCGGGCTGCCTTTAAAATACGGTTTTTGGTTTTCTTTCTGAATGCACCCGTATTCCACCCTGAAGGTAAATTAATCTGCACGAAATGGCAAAGTTATTAAACGAGTGCATCTCTGCTGTCAGAGCTGGAAAACATTTGAGGGCTTCTGGCTTCCCCGGCGACCAACCCAGACACCCACCCCAGGGAACACAGCCTCCTTCCCGAAAGAAGGCGGCTTCTCACCTGCCAGAGGGGCTCCTGGTGAGGCCCTAGGAAAATTTGGGGTCATAAAGGTGGCTCGAAGGCTGGTTGCATTAAATGACCACTTAAAATGGCAGGTGCAGTCAATTCTTTAATGACTCTTCCGCGGCAGCATTTGGGCTTTTGTTTGCTTCAAATTAAAAATGAAGGTGGGCAGAAGAAAAGCAATTTCAGAGAGACTTTGCTGAACATTTTCTGAGCCTGTGGAGTTTCATTAGCATCGCTACCCCCAGAAAAAAGTATGTCAATCACAGATCCAGGAGTCGAAAGGGGGTAGAGCTTTCCAGAACGGCTGTGGCCCAAGGCACAGAGGGTAGGCACTGGCATCATGAGCGGGTTCCTGCCGTCCTGGGAGCGATGAGGCCAGACATTGGAGGCCACTCAGGACAGAAAGGGACAGTGAACCCTGAGCAGGGTGAGCCTGGTCCTGGCCCCCTGGCTGAGGAACAGAGCGCCTCTGGAGGCCCATCCACGACGAGGGCTCTCTGTGCCCGATCCTTGAGACTCTGCATCAACCTCGTACAGTAGGAGTAAAGAGCTTACCGAAGTGAGCCCAGGTGGTAAAGCGTGGGACTAGGAGGGCCCGAGAGCCCTCTCTCCTGCCACCAAACCCCAAGCTCCATTTGTAACCTGGGAGGAGGTGGTTTTCAGGTCAGGAGGACAATGTGGGGACCTAAAGTGCCACCGAAATGCGGTGCTGCTAAAAACAAAACAAAAACATGAAAACCCACCAACACACCAGCAAGACCCCATTGAGGCCACATTCTTACTGCCCGTGTTGAGTGATTAATGGGGAGCCCTTGAGGATGCCACATCTATAGGGGGTTTCTCCAACCACAGGGTGGGCGCAGGCTCAAGTGGAAGGATTTCAGGAGAATGTCAATGGTGTGGCAGTGAGTTGGCTTCAGGGTTTGGACCTTCTCTGTTTTCCGAGCAGTTAGTTATACTTTTTCTTTTCTGCACCTGCTACCCCTTTCTTGGGGGGGATGGAGGCAGCATAGCGAGCTGGTCACAAGTCTGCCAAGACCTGCCTCTTCGTAGGTGCGTGACTTGGGGCAAATTACTTACATTCTCTGAGTGTACGTTTCTCTTCTAGAAAACGGGAAAAGTAATATGTGCCTCCTGGGGTTACTGTGAAAGACACAGGAGGAAAAGCCATGTGACACTTGGCAGAGTGTCACACAGGTCTAAGTGACAAACGCCATTTTCACTCTTAGGAATGGATGGGAGCCCCTTGCTCTTTCCACATGGCTTGGGTGGCAGGTGTGCCCACAATCGAAACTGTGAAGTAAATGGAATTAACCTTTGTTCTCCTTCCAACCCTCCCATTCACACACACACACACACACACACACACACACACACACACATACACACCCCACCCTGAGCTCCGAAAACACATTCGGGGGCAAAATCTGACCCGAAGTCAAGGGGATCCTGGCGACAGACGTCATCACAGTGGGCAACTCATACCCTCTGCTGCGGAAGCTTCATGTGTTTGACGATGGGAGCCTAGGGTATGGGGCCCAGGTGTTTGGCCGGTGTCTAGTCTAGAAGTTGCTGTGAAGGTATTATTTTTAAGATGCAATTAGTGCTTGTGATCAGCTGCATCTTAATTTTACTGTTAAAACTTTTTTCATTTTAAGTAAACTCCACACCACACGTGGGGCTCGAACGCAGAACCCAAGACCCAGCATGGCATGCTCCACCACCTGAGCCAGCCAGGTACCCCTCAGCTGACTTTAAATAGAAGGGATTCCTCTCAATAATATGGGTGGGCCGCCACAACGAATACCTTAGGCCCGGGGGCCTAAACAACAGAAATTTCTTTCTCACAGTTCTGGGGGCAGGAAACCCAATAACAAAGTGCCAATGGCTTTGGTTCCTCCTGAAACCACTCTCCTTGGCTCATAGATGTGCCCCCCTTCCTGTGGCCATGTGAGGCCATGTGCTTCCTGCCACCCCACCCTCCCCACCCCATAGTTACTTCCTCTTCCTATAAGCACACCAGTCCTGTTGGATTAGGGCCCCAACCTGTGATCTCATTTAACCATAATTAGTCTTTAGAGACCCTATTCCCAAATACAGTTAGGACTTAAATGTATGCAACTGGGGAGGATGCAATTCGGTCCACATCAGCCCCATCCAATCCATTGAAGTCCTTAAGAGTAAATGTTGAGGATTCTCGAAGAAGATGGAATTTTTGCCTCAAGACCATAACACATTTGAAATCCCACCTGAGTTTCTAGCCTTCCGTTCTGCACTGCAGATGTTGGCCCTACCAGCGCCTACCACCACGTCAACCAGTCCCTTAAGTCAAATCTCTCTCCATCATCCATCACCTATCTATCTACCTATCATCTATCATCTACCTATCATCTATCTATCATCTACCTATCATCAATCATCTATATACCTATCATCTATCATCTATCTATATAAGATCTATCAGGGGATCCTTGGGTGGCTTAGCGGTTTGGTGCCTGCCTTTGGCCCAGGGCGTGATCCTAGAGACACAGGATCAAGTCCCACGTCGGCTCTCTGCATGGAGCCTGCTTCTCCCTCTGCCTGTGTCCCTGTCTGTGTGTGTGTGTGTGTGTGTCTTTCATTAATAAATAAAATCTTAAAATATATATATGTATAACATCTATCATCCATCTACCTACCTATGATCTATCATCTATCATCCACCTATCTACCTATCATCTATCATATATCTATCATCTACCTATCATCTACCTCTCTATCATCTCTCTATCATCTCTCTATCATCTCTCTATCATCTCTCTATCATCTATCTATCTATCATCTATCTATCTCTATCATCTATCTATCATCTATCACATATATGTGTGGCATGGAACATATGACAAATAGGGGGCAGTGCCATGTACCCCTGCCTTCTGGCCTCAGGCTCTCCAGGCCTTGGTGTCCAGCAGCTGAAGGTCCAGCACCTGAGACCTCAGGGTGGAGCACCCTGGGGCCAGAAAGAATGTGGGCAAATGTGGGTTCTCCAGAGTAGCTCACTGAATACACCAGTGCTGAATCAGTAGGGGACAGTCCTTTGACAAGTGAGCCCCATTTGAGTCAATGGAAAGTCTTACCATGTTATTTCCCTAGATAACACCTTTTCTCAGTCTTTGGTGAGAGGTTCGCCTGCCACCTTCTCTTGTCCGTTGGACTTACAAACCATCTCAGTTGTAACTCCGAGCTGCTAATGAAGTCCATTAAGCACTGGGAGAGTTTGGCCTGCAGCAGTGCTATAGAAATCGAGGGTTTTGCCAGTGACTCATCTGGCCGGGTATATTAATTATTGCATGAAATGTTAAAGCTTTGAGAAGGTTCTCAAAACATCCTAAGGATACCTTGATAACGAAAGATCTCCCCCTCCAATTGGCCTTTTCGTGGGCAGGAGGATGCCTCGTACCACAGGCAAGCCTCCGTCTGTGGTAGCACCCAAACATGCACGAATGTGCTTTCACACTTGCATCTGTGAGGGCTGGCCGGGTGGTGGGGTAGCAGCCATCTCCCACCGCCCCCGATGGGGCCCAGCACGAGTCTGGGGAATGAACGAATGAACCATCATCCTTTCTCTCCCCTCCCCTCTATCCTGGATTTTGTTTTGAATGAAGGGGAAGAGTTCGTTGGCTACAGGTATCCTCCTTTTACGTCTTGTGAGAAAAGTTTGGGGGATCTGTTTAGGATAGAGTCCAGATGACCTCTTGCTGGGAAGGCCCTCCAGGCACCAATTTTGCCAACTGAATATCCAGTCCTGCTCTGCTCTGGGAATCTGTGGCCAAAGTCGGGAAGGATTTCTTCCTCGCAAACATCTCTCTGTGGCCAGCAGTTCAAGTGGCTGAGATTTCGGGGCACCTGGGTGGCTCAGTGGTTGAGTGTCTGCCGTGCGGGTGCAAGCATCGGAGGGCAATGGGGAGCAGGTGCCTGGGTGAGAGGCAAGAGCACTCTCGGAAGACTCGCGGTCCTGGGATGCACTGTGTCTCTCTCACAGTGATGTCAGGGCAACCCCGGGCCCAGCCCATGTGCCAATGAGGCAGAGAAGCGCAGCCTGGAGATGCAGGGGCCTCGGGAAGAGCATCTAAGGTGGGAAAGCTGGTCAGGCTTTGGAGACCGACAGGCGGGGTGCAAATTCCAGCTCCAGCTTGCTATATGATTCTAGCTTTACTAGAAGAACTAGAAGAACTTTACTTAAGTTCTTTACTTTCTTTGAACCTCAGCCCTCCTTTCACATGGGATTTACCATATCTCACAGGCTGATGTGAAGATTTAGGGGAAAGCACATGTAAAGTGATAAAGTGCTGTGCTCCGGGCATGGCAGGTAACAAGGGCTCGATAACATGAACATCCTTTCATCCTTTCTTCTCCCGTTCGGATTTCCTCCAGGCTCACCTTCCCCACCCACAGACACACACAAAGCAATGCAAAAATTGTTGGTTTTATAAAAGGCCCATTCTTACCTTACGGTCTTCAGACAAGTTTTTCAAATTTCTGGTCACAATCCACGGTCAGAAATACATTTGAATATGGGACACCTGGGTGGCTCTGTGGTTGAGCCTTTGGCTCAGGTCATGATCCCAGGGCCGGGGATCGAGTCCCACATCGGGCTCCCTGCATGGATCCTGCTTCTCCCTCTGCCTGTGTCTCTGCCTCTCTCTTTCTCTCTCTCTCATGAATAAATAAATAAAATCTTAAAAAAAAAAAAAAAAAGCCAGGGGCTGATTATCATAAAAGTCAGGATAAGGCTGCATCTGGGGTGGGGGTGGGGGTATCGAGGTGAGGAGGGTCAGCCAGCTAAGGTCTCAGCCCTGTCCTAGTTCCCAACCATGGTGGTGGGAATTTGGGGTGTTGCCTAATTAGTCTTTAAAATAGAAATTGTATATATATGCTGCTGGGAGTAATAGTATTTACAATTAAAATAGAGGTGAAAAAATAAACAGAAATACATTTATGCCCCCATATCAGTACACACATTTATCTATCTAGGTGTGTTTATACTAAAATGAAAATTTCACAGAGAAACCAACCTTTGGGGATGCCTGGGTGGCTCGGGTTTGAACGTCTGCCTTTAGGCCCAGGGCGTGATCCCAGGTCCTGAGATCGAGTCCCGTATCGGGCTCCTTGCAAGGAGCCTGCTTCTCACTCTGCCTGTGTCTCTGCCTCTCTCTCTGTGTCTCTCATGAATAAATAAATAAAATCTTCAAAAAAAAAAAAAAAAAGGAAAAGAAACCAACCTTTATTACATGAGGTGTACCCCTATATGTCTATTCTATTCTATTTGGTTCAATTCTATTTTCCAATGTAGTTGTGACCTACTAAACTGATTTCAGAACCCCCTGGTGGGTCATGACCCCTAGTTTAAGAACACTGCCTTGGACTGATGATAAATGCCAACATTCCCCCCAACCCCCTTGCCTAAATGAGAAAAGCTATTTGAAATATTTGGCAAAGCCCGATGTGGTCAAGACAGACCTTGTTCTTGGAAGGGATTTACTCACTTTCAATCAGCCATTTGCAGGTCAACGGCAGAGTTTCTCCTGGGGAAGCCTGTCCAGTAGGTGATTGCTGGTTGTGGCACTGCCGAGTCACACACCCTTGTCATCTGATTCAAACAACTGAGGAAGAAGAAGGCTGAATGCAACAGTCTCTGGGGGCCAATGACCGTGTTTCCAAGAGAACCAACCAAAGTGTGCCATCAGGAAACACACAGCGGAAGCTACTTATTGATGCGGCAGGGAGTGGGAATCGCAGCAGGTGCATCTAAAGGAAGGGAATGCTGAGATGAAAATGGAGCATAACAGGGCATCCCATGGAAGAGCGTTTCATCCTGTTGCGGTTGGCAAATGATGTGGAAGGAGCAGCCTGTGGAAGAGAGAGGGGCTTGCTGGCTAGACAACAGAGCGGCAGTAGGAGCCATCACTCAGTAGGAGCCTAAGGAAACACTCCCTAGGGTCCAAATTACTCAGAATGTTCCTCTTCAGTGCTTTGGTGTTAGTGTTGCCTTTAAGTCCGAGCATGACCCTGGGCAGAGCTGACTCCCACGACTCAGATCCATACAAATTGTGCATTTGCTCTAAGAGACCAAGCACCTGTTTGGATGGTCTCCTGCTTTTCCAGGATCCCTCAAAGGGATCCATCCACTCCCTGGCTTTCCTGTAGGCTCCCGAGTTCAGTAAATGATGACTCCTTCACCGGCTCTAGAACCCAGACTAGAGTAGGAGCCAGTGGGATGCCATATCCGGGGCTCTCAGCCCATCTAGCAAGCCCCATATGGGCTATTTCAGATGCCCCCTGCGGTGGGCTAATCCCAGGCTCCTCTCCAGGGAGTGACCAGAGTAAGAACTCTGGGACGTTCTGCTCAAGCCTTGAAAGGGTAAGTGGATGGAGCATCGAGGTGTTACAGTGGGAGAAGTCAGAGTTCAGCACTGCCCTATCCCCGACCTGAACCACAGGAAGGCAGAGCAGAGATTCTGATAAATACCTGGCCGGTAGATAGGATCAGAACTTCTGATGTGAGCTGCCAGGAGGCAAGGACATCATTTGGGCTCCAGATGGCCTCAGTAGTGATGTCCGGGTGGCCAGAGTCCCACCCAGTCATAGGGAGTGGTTGGTGGTAAGACAAGGGCGGGAATGAGAGAAAATGAGAAACAGGAAATGAGAGAACTCTCACGTTCCTCTCTTTTCCTTTTTTTTTTTTTTTATAAATTTTTTTTAATTATTTATTTATGATAGTCATACAGAGAGAGAGAGAGAGGCAGAGACATAGGCAGAGGGAGAAGCAGGCTCCATGCACCGGGAGCCCGACGTGGGATTCGATCCCGGGTCTCCAGGATCGCGCCCTGGGCCAAAGGCAGGCGCCAAACGGCTGCGCCACCCAGGGATCCCCGTTCCTCTCTTTTCTTGACAATCACTGCAAATTTATAGCCAGAACAATACAACTTAGGTTCCCAGATCCTTTTCATCCCAGCACTTCTCTTCCTAAGTCGGAAGGAGAAATGTCCTGCCACATTATTGATGCTCTAGTATTATCTGATTTGCAGAGAAGACCACCCCCAGGTGTAGCTGGTCCACAGCACTCAGGGGCTTCCTTTCGCATCACGGTGTATGGCAATGAGGAAATCAGGAACCTTCTGTCGTCTGAAAGAATCCATGAGGGAGGTCTGCCAAGATGACCCGAATGTGTCTCCTTCATCTCCAGAAAACTATTCATGCTTCTTTGTTTGTGTTGCATAATCGCAGCTCTGTATGTGTGCGTGCGTGCATCTGCATCTGCTTGTGTGCGCATGTGTTTGTCCACAAATTGGAGACAGAGGGAACAAGCTCTGAGCAAGACCAGAAAGGAACAGAAACGTGGTCTGGTAAGCAAATGTTGACATAATCAGGACCCAGGTATCCCCTTGCAGGTTTTAGCTCAGAGAGGGGGCCCTGTCCCTAATAGCTGGGCCTCTTGATCAGTCATGCCTGCTTCTAACCTACTTTATAGAAAAGACTTACATGTGGGTGTTCGGTAGCCCCTAAAAGGAAAAATCAAGCTTTGAGAAGCTTTAATGGAACAAAGACAGTGATTCACAGTAAATACACATTTCTTGATAATAACAGAAATTAAGCTGCTGTGGGTTTTTCCTCTCCTACTTGTAAATGCGTCCAGAGGGTAATAAGCCATGAGCACATCCAATAACTCCAATAATTGAATAATAAATAAGCATCAAGTCAGCACAGACTGTGTGAGGGAGCGATGCCAACAGGCTGGAGCAGCACCTCCCCAAGTGGCACAAGGGCAGGTTGATACAGATCAAAGAGGAAATATTAGGACAACCCTCTATAGATTTCCTGACCTTGGCATTTGTCCAGGACATGCAGCTGCAAACAAACTCCTCAACGCACACCTAGCGCACACCACCGACCTCCTTGCAGCTCTAAGCGAGTCTGTTGAACACCTGGTTGTTTTAGCGTGGGCTTAAGGCAGCCACTGGCAGCTGCAGGCCAATTGCCTGAAGTACTTAGACCATCACAAAATTGGATGGATTCTGACTTCAGCATCAATCAGCTTCTTCTCTGGGTTAAAAAAAAAAAAAAAATGTGCACGTGTGTGTGTGTGTGTGTGTGTGTGTGTGTGTGTAGTAGGAGGGTGGAATTAGGTTATTGAGTTAGAAGAATTAACATAATGGAAGGAAATGAGGAGCTACATAAAGTATATGAATTCATTGCCATATATAACTCACTCCCGGAAATTTCTTTTTCCCTTTATGATTCCTGGCAGATTTGGCCCAATGATTTGGGGCATGTCTGAGGCTCTGTTTAAATTTGAGGTAAGGGAGAGTAGAGCTCCTTCACTAAACAAAGAAAGATCTACAGGCAGCTGATGAGTTGGGAAGGCACTGGCTGGTGAGCCTGTGATGGAATGCGGAGCTCACACTCCTCAGGGGAGCCCACGTTGGGGGGGGGCTGCACTACCCAATTACAGGGCCAGCCTTCCTCTCCCAGGAGCTTCCATCAGGGAGACCACGGCCCCTTTAATAGAAACTCCTGGAGCCTGCCTATGCCCATGCTCCTTTGGAGCCTACGAGAGGGAAAGAGGCCCCGGGGCCAGCAGATTGTTGCACATTCCATTAATGTTATTAGCACGTCCCTCAAAGTAGTGACAAAGCACCAGGCTATCATTAGAAATGGAAGATACAGTCTCTGTGTCCATCCGCAGGGTAAACCTAAACCATGAAAACAGTTCTTTGCACATACATCTATCGATCTAACAGGTCCCTGTATTCACTTGGTGCCTTGGAACGGCTTAGCGCAATCTCCTGTAGAAGGGATGGATTACGTTATCTATGCAATGTCTTGTCATCTATGACTTTATTGGTCAGTCCCCAAATTGATTTTATTTTAAGGATGTTTATTCATTTGAGAGAGAGAAGGAGAGAGGGAAAGAGAGAGCACAAAAGGAGAGCGAGAGGAAGAAACAGATGCTCCACTGAGCAGAGAGCCCAACCCGGGGCTCCATCCCGGGACCCTGAGATCATGACCTGAGCCCCCCCAGGTGCCCCATCAGTCCCCAAATTCTGAGGATTGTGTCTCTCAGTGTTGTGCATGTAATAGTTGAGTAACAAATGCCCCTGAGCTGATTTTATGAATCCATTTGATAGGTTGTAGGTGGAAAGACTAAACCTGTTCCACCAACAGAGTTTGTTATGGGGGTGGGGGGGGGCTGAGAAAACCTGATTAGACAGAGTCTGAGATGGAGAACAGGTCCTTGAATAACGAGTCCACTGGATTCATTACTAAACTCACCTTTTCTACTAGGAAGGGAAGAGTAAGAAAGCATCCAAGCTGTGAAGACAGGGATATCGGAGCCAACTCCTTCCCTGAGAGGGGACAATCCCACACATCCATTACACCATCAGGGGATTGATGGTGTCACCATCAGCTGTTTTTTTTTTTTTTTTTTTTTTTTTAAAGATCTCCAACTTCTTGTTTTCTCTGTTAGTGGAAATGAGTAAATTTTAAGTGCCTATGGTTTATTCATCCATCCATTCACTTATTCAATGATTTTTTTTAATTGGAGTTCAATTTGTTCAATGATTTTTTTAAAAAATTTATTCCTGAGAGACACACACAGAGACAGGCAGAGACACAGGCAGAAGGAGAAGCAGGCTCCACACAGGGAGCCCAATGTGGGACTCGATCCCGGGACCCCAGGATCCTGACCTGAGCCAAAGGCAGATGCTCAACTGCTGAGCCACCCAGACACCCAATCTGTCCCTGATTTTTATTTTATTTTATTTTATTTGTTTCACTGAATACCTGCTAGGTATTGTACATCATTGATGCTAAGCCAATCAAGAGACTGTCAGGGCCCTCAGGGAGCTTGTAACCTAGTAGAGCCTAAGAAGTATTCATGCACGAGTATCCTGCCCAAGGCAGGAAAAGGGGAACGTCTTGAGAGAGACGTAGGCAGGCTAGTAGGTGCTCTGAGGCGGGAGAGATAAGGCAAGAGAAGAATCTCCCATCTCCATCATCGTGTGAGAGTAGAGCCAGGAAGGAGGTTCATCAAAAAGCAGAAGCCAATCGGGGGATCCCTGGGTGGCTCAGTGGTTTAGTGCTTTGGCCCAGGGTGTGATCCTGGAGTCCCGAGATCAAGTCCCATGTCGGGCTCCCTGCATGGAGCCTGCTTCTCCCTCTGCCTGTATCTCTGCCCCTCTGTGTGTGTGTGTGTTTCTCATGAATGAATAAATAAATAAAATCTTAAAAAAAAAAAAACACAGCAGAAGCCAATCTGACATTGCAGATATATGGGCAGGATGTTGGCCTTCCTGCCTACGACCCTTATCCCCTTATCTTGCCTCAGTATTTGGTCTCTCTCTTTAAGAAACAGAGTGACTTTGGGCCTTCTGCTTTGTGGTTCAAGATCTAGGAGCCTGAGACGACTTCAAGTGGTCTTCATATTTGTCCTGTCAAGAGACAAAAATCTCTGACTACAGCTCAACAGCCCAAAAGAAGGACAGGGTGACAGGACTACATGCTGACACTCTGCATTGTCCAACCTGCAACATGTTTTCTAGGTTACCTACCCTATGGGCACTCAGGGTGAGACGGCCCAGTGTAACCCAAGAAATAGCATCATTTCAGGCCCTGCCATTGCAAACACTAAGAATACCAGGTCCCATGATCTACCAAAAGGAAGAAAAATATCAACTCCTCTTTTTTTTTAATTTTTATTTATTTATGATAGTCACACACACAGAGAGAGAGAGAGAGAGGCAGAGACACAGGCAGAGGGAGAAGCAGGCCATGCAGGGAGCCCGACGTGGGATTCGATCCCGGGTCTCCAGGATCACGCCCTGGGCCAAAGGCAGGCGTCAAACCGCTGCGCCACCCAGGGATCCCCCAATATCAACTCCTCTTATGGAAATACCCACCTGTCAAGGTTTCTCAGTGTTCCCCTTGTTTATATTCCTGACTTCAGGTTTTTGCATTAACCCCAGAACCTTCCTGAGGAATTCATGTTAGCAAACCTCAAAGAATTAGTCTTTCTGATAATATGGCTGCCAGGGCCTCCTTCTGGGTACCACGTACATGGCAGCTTTACCTTGCAAGGGCTCATGATCTAGACTCTTCGGAGAGAACTGTCTAGTGTTAGTGTCTGCGACGTTTCTTTCTTACAGAAGAAAGAAAATCAATCTGAGGGGTTACCATCAACCCTGATGTCAAAACGCCAGTGGACGCTGAGAAATAACAGAAATAATGCCAAGAACAGTTTCCCTCCCCGGATGTCCTGATGATTCTCAAGAATACACGGAGCTCCCACTTGTAAAATCAAGGGCGGGCAGACCGCAGAGAAGTAAATAATATCTCAGGAGGGTATTTTCCGCCTTATGTTTTCAGGTATTCAAGCAATCATACGTGCAATGTAGAAAAAGAGAAAACACAGATAAGTAACAAGATATTAGAAGAGCCAGCCAAAATTCCACTACCGAGTGAAAATCGCTGTAAATATTTCGGTGTATATTTATTGATGGAATAAATCAATATTTATTGATGGATTGCTTGTGCTTCCCCCTCCCCATCCCCACCCAAATTCATATTTTGAAATCCTAACCTCCAACGTGGTTAGGAGGCAGGGCCTTTGGGAAATGATAAGGCCACGAGGGGGGAACTCTCGTGAACGGGATTAGGTACCCCTATAAAAGAGACTCCAGAGAGCTCTCTCCTCCCTTCTTCCACATGAGGATGGAGGGAAAAAAACCGACCATCCTTGAATCAGGAGGTGGATCCTCACCAGACACTGAATGTGCTCGCGCCTCGATCTTGGACTTCCAACCTTCAGAACAACGCGGGCTACGCTTCTGTAGCTTCTCACCCATCTTGTCTGTGGTGCTCTCTTATAGCAGCCCGAACAGACCAAAACACCTGCCCAAACTTTTTCACATGTTTGCGTGTGTTTATTTTTTTAACGGAATTAATGCTGCATTCAATATTTAGTGACCTACGTGTCCTCTTCACATATCATGAGTATCTTGTAGTTACAGGCGCACACACAGGCCCATCATCATTGTATTATCTTTATTATCTTTAACGTTTCAAGAATTCTATTCTCGAGATGAACAGCAGTTCAGTCCTGTATACCCGTGGACATTTAGGTTACTCGCAGCTTTTTGCTATCAAAAGATTAGAATGGGTGTCTTCGTATGTACATTTTGCATACTCGTCCGTTATTTTCTTGGCATAAAGCCCTTAGAGTGGAATTGCTAGGTACAGCCTACCCTTTTGAGACAGTGACTACATATTTCCAAGCTGTACTGTGGGATATTTGCACTGATTTACACTTTCAGCAACAGTGTCTAAGAGAGCCTCTTTCCCTAGACCATGAAAGGCACCTTTGAAGATCCTGTGTGTCATCTTTGCCCTTGGACTCCCAACCAGGACACACTCCTTTCCTGACAGCAGCTTACAGAAAGGGCTCTGGGGCGCTCGTGTGCACCAAAGAAAGAAAGATGGGCAGGCAGCCATAAACTGGAGGAATAATTGAGAGGCGCTATCAAGACAGAGTGAAATTTTGCTCAAGAGAAAGAAAGAAAAGAACCAGGTGTCAGCCTCAGAGGTATGTGGCTTGGTTCTCTCTTCCCTTCCTCCTGTTTTAGAAGCAGCAACACAGGGCATCTGGGGGGCTCAGTGGTTGAGCGCCTGCCTTTGGCTCCAGTTGTGATCCTGGGGTCCTGAGATCGAGTCCTACATCCGGCTCCTGGCATGGAGCCTGCTTCTCCCTCTGCCTGTGTCTCTGCCTCTCTCTCTGTGTCTCATGAATAAATAAATAACATCTTTAAAAAAAATAAGGTAAAAGCAGCAATGCTTTCTGTTTCTATGGCACCACTCCCCTGAAAAAGTTAGATTACCCCAGCAAGGCTTCAGCTGACAACCCTTTCTCCAGATTCGAGCACAGTTAATATTTGTGTGCGTTTACAGGGATCCTCATAGCAGATCCTCCCCATGACTATAGTGTTTGGTGCAGGTGTAATCAACCGCTTCGCTGCAGTTTAGGACACTTGCCTAAATGGCAGGGTAGAGCTTTGAACTTCTGGTCCTCAGTCTAGCATTCCCTTTAAATAGTCTCTTCTTTCATTTAACATTTAAGACATTGGAATAAATATATAACAGCACCAGGATCGGTGGTAAAAATTGCCTTTTTTTTTTTTTTGCCTAACTCCTGCTTATCAACTTTTGTCATGCTTCGACTTCCTCCTAAAGAAGGAGACAGCAGCAAAAAAAGTAATAATAATAAAAGAATAATAATAATAAAAGAAGGAGACAGCACAGGGAAAGAAATGCTGAGATCTAGTCCCAGCTATTCTGCGGGTGCCATGACACCAACCACACCAAGGGGACCCTAGACATTGTGTGAGTGACCCTCTGGGGTCATGGTTACTGATTTGGGAGGAGATACCAAAGTTTGGACAGTGCTCTAAGGACCCTGTCAAGGTTAATTTTTCTGGCAATTTGGTGAGGCCACGATACTTAGATATTTTGGTCAAACATTATTCTAGATATTTCTGTGAAAGTGTTTTTTGTTTGTTTGTTTGTTTCAAGGAGTTAACATTTATATCAGCAGAACCTGAGCGAAGCAAATTACTCTCCGTAAGGTGGGCAGGCATCATCCCATCAATGGAAGGGCTTCATGGGAAAAAAATGACCTCCCCTGAAGATGAGGAAATTCGGTCTCCAGCCTGCCTTTGGACTTAAACCACGGCATCAAATCTTTCCTGCGCCTGCCAGTTTGCCCTGCAGATTTTGAACTTGCCAGCCTCCACAACCGTGTGAGCCAATGCCTTGAAATAAATTCACTCCAATTCTCGCTGATACATAGATGATAGATAGACAGATAGACATATTGATGACATCAACTTGTGACAGAGCTTTCTGGCCAGGGTTTTTACCTTATCCAGTGTCACTTCCAAATCCAAGAAGCAAGCATAGGTGAACTCCATTCCTTCCCACTTGTCAAAGACAACTTGAAATGACAGTGATAATAGTAGTAATGTCCCAGGTGCTGTGCCAGGTTCACAAGCCAACAGCGGGAGGTTGGCCTTGGAGCCTGCACTGACGGGAGAGGAAGCTAAGGCCAGGGGAGGCTGGGCTACCTGCCGCTGACCTTGTAAATGTGCCTCCAGCTAAAGGGCATGGGCAGCTCCAGGTGTCAGGCCTGGGGCCCTGAGTCGGGTGCGCCTGACCCCCCTGACTTCCAAGCTCAGGCTCTTTGACCGATCTAAGCCACGCTGCCTTGTTATATATGTGGTTTGGCATTTGAAAAAATACTCAGTTCCAACAGGGCTCTAAATTCTCTACTTCTGAGCATGTGAAAAAACCCTGAATACTGTTTCAGTTCTGAAGACACAAAACGAGGTTCAGGTGGGAAGGAGAGCCCCCCTTCCCTGAGCCAGGGTGTCGGAAGGCTCAGTTTCTCCCCTTGAAGAACGACTGAGATGAGATGCTCCACGTCTCCCACCTGATTGTTTACAAACCTCCGTCTTCATCCGTGTCCGTGTCCGCCTCTAATCCCTCTCTAAGGCCCTAACACGCACAGCTGGGCTCCTGACTCAGCTCTTCCCCAGCGTCCCCATGGGGTCACCTTCTGGCCAGGTCGCCTGTTGGCTGCACTAGCTGCGGGCTGAAAATATCTCTAGCACATTCCCCAGACCTGCTGTCCTCTCTCTCTTCTCGCTGCCATACTCTCCTTCCTTCATCCTCTTCCTTTGCAGCTAAAAAGAACCAGAGGCAGGAGCCAAGGGGAGGAAAAGAGGAGGAGGAAGACCAACGCCATTCCTTCCCTCCCTTCTTCCCTCTCAAGTCCAGACACAGCAAAAACATAATAAGCATCTTTCAGCCTCCTGAATAGATGCTGCGGTAACTGTCACAAGAAAACGTCAATGTGTTTTCACACTCAAGGGGATAGAGCTGTAAGAAAGCCCTGCCTGCCACTGCTTGGAGTCATGGAAGGGAGAATGACAAGATGACAACAGGCACTGGACTCCTAGTTGGGTCTAGGCAGAGGAGAATGTGAAAAACACCACTTGCCTTTCCCTGATGACACCTCGCACGTCACGAAGGTATGTTCACCCAGAAAATATTCAATATTTTATAGCATTCTTTCCTGTTTTCCTGGGAAAGATTTACAGAATCATTCTGCTTCTTCATTTCTACTGTTTTCCCCCCTCCCCCACCCTCTGCAACGACAGAAGCAGCTGCTGTTGCCTTGGCAACATTACAGAATAAACTTGTTGCCTTTGGACCATCTGTACCCAACCTGAGCTATGTCGGAGCTGTGGGTTTCCTATTCCTGGTTATCATCCACCAGAAGTCAGGCTTCGTATTTAGTTGCTGACCTCCTTAGTTCTGACCTTTGAGAGCTAACTGAACTTCTCCGTCGTTCTATGAGAACTATCTCAAAGTTAGAAGGGCTGGTCATTCCTTCAAATTGGGGTCTTTTCCGTAGGACCCCTCGTAACACATATGCCCACAACTAGGGAGGCGAGGCCCACCGACACATTATAATCCAGTGGGATTTGTCCATGTTCTTGCAGAAAACAGAATCTCAATGGACAGAATCGCAGGCCCACCATGTGAGAAAACAAGTACTTTATAATTATATTCACTTTTTCCTGACTGGCAGACATATTTTCACTAATTTATCTATTTGTCTTATTCCAAAAAAGAGACAATGTAGTGATTAGAAAATAATATTTGTATCTTAACACAGATTGGGCAAATATAGAACAATATTTAAATATTACCAATAATCTTGTTGCCCACAAACATTGATATTTTTTATATTTTTTTCTTCTGTATTATTATGTTTCCTTAAAAAATAAGATAGGTTTATTTTATAAATACAATTTTACATCCTGATTTTCCTAATTCAGTATACATTGGGCATTTTTGCATGTTATAAAAATTAATTGAAAAAAAATTTAATTGAAACCTAATTTCTCTCTCTCTCTGCAATGTATTTGTTATCTGTTAAAGAACCCAGTCACTTTTCCTACAACCTGGATTTTGCTAGTCAGATCCCCATGTTGTCATTTATCTTGTTCCTCTGTCCCCTATATTTCCTAAAAGTTGGTAGTTAAATCTAGAAGTTCGATCAGAGGCACGTTTGTTACTTTAGCAAGAGCGCTCTGCAAGCAGTGCTGTAGATCTCCCGGGGGGCACACAGTACCTGGCTGTCTTTCTGTGATGTCAGCAGTGATACTTGATGCCCAGATCGATTGCGGCATTAGGAATTTCAAAAAAGTATATTCTCATTTTATCATTATTTCTTCATTTGGGAACTGGACTACTTCTACAAAGAAAAACTTCTCATTTGCTAATTATACTTAGGTATAATTCATAGAAGACAGGCAGGATAAATGCCCAATTTATTCCTTTTATTCACTGGTTATCAAAATAATGAATTAAGTGCCAAGTATGATCCAAAAGAAACGAATTCGTTTTTCTAGTATCACTATGAATGCAGGGATTTAAACATATTTGATGTGTTTTAATTCATTACAGTTATTATTCTTAATCATGCTTTAATTGTTCCATCTTCAGCTAGTAGGGGCCTCTTGGCATTATTTTCTGAATCCTTAAGAAGGCCTTAGCATTTTTTTCTAGTATTTTTTTTTTTCATTGCATCCTTCCTTTCTGGTGTGATAAGATGTTCCAGGCTCATCTTCAACATTTTCTGCTCCAGATCTGGAATTAGACATTTCTTCAGAAAGACCTAGTTTGTTTTTAAGTGGGAAAATGTATACAGAAGCCGCAACCTGGGTTTTAATGTACTTATTTTTTCAAAGTTTTTTCTGTGGACAGAATTAAGAAACTTTGCTTTTGCTCTCCTCTTCCTCCTCCTCTTCCTCCTTCCCCTCTGTCTGCTCCTCAACATAAAATAGACCATTGCAATTATTGCCATTTGAATTCAAGACTACAGTATTTTTCAACCTCATCAATCTTAAACCTGTGGCTCCTTTCTCTTACCTCAACAACACCAGCATAATTATCCATTTGCTTCATCAATGATACACGCACATACAGACATCAAATTACCCCAAAACTTAATGGTGCAAAGCCACAATAAACACTAAAAATGTCATAGCATCTATGAAGGAGCAAATCAGAAGCAGCTTGGCTACATGGCTCAGGGTCAGGGTCTCTCATGAGATTGCAGACAAAATGTTAGCCAGGGCTGTCATCATCTGAAGGCATGACTGGGGCTGGAAGATCTGTTCCCAAGGGGCCCTACTTACATGGTTACCAAGTTGATGTGGACATTAACTGAAGACTTCTTTTGCTCTCAGAGGGCCGTTGGAGGGTCCTCACAGCATGATTTCCGGCTTCCTCAAAAGTGAGTATTCAAGATGGCAATGCTTTCAATGATCTAGCCTCAAAAATCATACATTGTCTTGTCTATTGCATTCTGCTATTGTAAGTGAATCACCAAGTCTGCTCATATTCAAGGGGAGGACAACTAATCTCCATCCATTGAAAGGGAAATATCAAAGAATGTGCAGGCATATATTTTTCTACTTGCTGGCTTACTGGTTTACATTGCAAATGTAAAATACACTTACTTTTCCAAAGACTCCCCGAAATTCATTCTTTTACAGAATCAGCTTGAAGTCTGGAATCTTGTCACCTAAATCAGGTCTAGGTGTGGAGAAGCAGCCCGAAGACCTATGAACTAAAAAAGAAACGTTATTGGCCACCTCCTCACACATACACACACTTAACACATAATACATACAAAGGTGGGACAAGCATAGGATAACTACTATGGACCATGGCCCATGGCCCCCAACACACACACACATACACACACACACACACACACACACACACACACACTTTCAAAATAGAAGAAAACAGAGTCACATAGGAGCCTCTGACCCACAGCAAAACCATCAGGGAAAATGTTGGAAGTTCCTTGACTAGGACTCCTGACTCTTAACTAGGCCTGAAAATGAGTCTCCTTAGGTCTCAGCCCCAGCCTCTGTGCTCTTCATTCCATCCTCTAGATCGAGGGTGAATGATCTCTGTTGAGAAAGGCAGCCCAGGTCTTCTGCAGAGGAGTTTTCTCAGCTTGCTTCCCGCAGACAGCAGCTTCAGAGTTCAAAGGCTTCTTACCATTTTATACTGATTCTGCTCCCTTTCAATCCAAGCTTGTGGCATTTCTGCCAATTTACTTCTCTTAAAAACTGCATGGATCTCCTGTGACTCTTGTGGCCCACTCAAACAACACCATACTCACAAACTCCTCCAAAATAAACCCTTCTTGAGCTTAGGCTTCTACTCATAGTTCTTTCAAGGCCTTTTAAGACTTTCATGAATACTTTCAGCTTCTGTCCACCACCCAATTCCAAAGCCACTCCTACACTTAGGGTTTTGTTAGTAGGCAGCACCCTCCTGCTAGCACAAATTCTGTAGTTATCTATTGCTGCCTGACAGATTATCCTAAAACTTAGTGGCTTAAAGCAACATGAAACATGGATTATCCCACAGTTTCTGTAGGTCAGGAACCTGAGAGCAACTCAGCTGGGTAGTTCTGGTGGGGATTTGCCCATAGCGTTGCGGTAAGGAATATGTCCAGGGCGACAGTTATCTGAAGGCAGGGTTAAGGCTGAGGGATCCACTTCCATGGTCCCACTTTCATGGTTGGCAAGTTGGCACTGGCTGCTGGCAGGAGACATTAGTGCCCTTCTGTATGGATCTCTCCAGGGGGCTAATGGAATGCCTTCATGGCATGAAGCTAGCGATCCACGAGAACGATGGAGAAACCACAATTCCTTTGATAATCTGGCTTCAGAAATCCCACGTAATCATTTCCACACTTTTCATTAGAAGCACTCACTAACTCTGTCTCACATTCACGGGGAGGGGGCGATCAGGCTCCACTTTTTGAAGGTGGTGTCATACTTTTAAACCACTACCAGGGATCCCTGGGTGGCACAGCGGTTTGGCGCCTGCCTTTGGCCCCGGGCGCAATCCTGGAGACCCGGGATCGAATCCCACGTCAGGCTCCCGGTGCATGGAGCCTGCTTCTCCCTCTGCCTATGTCTCTGCTTCTCTCTCTCTCACTGTGTGCCTATCATAAATAAATAAAATTTAAAAAAAAATAAAAATAAAAAAAATAAACCACTACCAATGCTAGCATTAACAATATGATTACCTAAAGTAGTTAAACTTTTATTTTTTGTTTTTTTTTTAGATTTTTATTTATTTATTCATGAGAGACAGAGAGATTGAGGCAGAGACACAGAGAAGCAGGCTCCATGCAGGGAGCCCGACGTGGGACTCGATCCCAGGACTCCACGATCAGGCCCTGGGCCAAAGGTGGCGCTAAACCGCTGGGCCACTGGGGCTGCCCAGTAGTTAAACTTTTAACTTATTTTTGCCCTTTGGGCATTACTAAAGAGTTACAGTAATATTATCATGTTCCAAAATCACCTAAAATTGTCCTTTCTGTGGGCATCTACCACCAACTTGAAAAACAGATTGTTTTATCTTGCTTTCAGTTTTTTTGGGGGAGTCTCTTTTGTATTTTTGTTTCATAATTATATAAAGTAATTTCAAGGTTTCAAAGCCAAGTTATAGAACAAGATATATTCAGAGAAGTCTAGCTTCATTTCTGCCTTCTCCTCCGTCTTCCCTTCTCTCCTCTATAAGTCACCTTGTTTATGGTTTATTATTTATTTTTCCGCTTTTAAAACATAAATAACAAATACATATCCCCCATTCTAAGATAAGCACTTTGCATGCTATGCACAGAATTCTTCACATTTCTTTTTTGTATCTACTAATACCACCTGAATTCATTGCATAACTATTTGGAGATAAACGTCATTTCTTTTTAAGGCTAATGGCCACCATTATATAGAGGGAAATAGTTTAGTCAGCCAGTCCCCTACAGAGGGATAAAGCGGAGGTTTCTAGTCTTTCACTATTAAAAATAGTGCTGCAAGAATAGCTTTATGCACATGTCTTTCTAAATTTTTTCCCAGAAACATATTTTTATAGCTATAATTTATTCCACATTTTGAATAGATGTATCTTAAATTATTTAAGTGTACTTCTCTTGTGGCCACATAAGTTTTCTCCATTTATTCCACTGGTATAAACGATACAACAATGAACATCCTCGTTGTTAAGTCTTTTTTTGTTGTTGTTGTTGTTAAGTCTTTGTTGACATTTCTGGTTATAGCACAAGAACAGATTCCTACAAATTTAGTTAGTAGGTCAAAGTTTATGCATCTTTTTAGGCATGGATACGTATTGTCAAATTGTTCTCAAGAAAGGGAACAACAAGTTTACCTTCTCAGAGGCAATAAATCCCAGTATCTGACACTGGAGAAGTCTAGGCTTCAAGTCCTATTTTCACGTGTGCTAGTTGAATAACACTGGACAAGTTCATTTTCCTGAGTCATGGCTTCCTTGTCTGGAAATAAGGAAAATAATGCTTATCTCATGGGATTGCCGTGAAGAGAAAAATAAGATATCAGATTGTGGATATACTTACCAACATAAGCTGAGTATTTAGCAGAGTGCTTGACATACTCCAAGCGTGTGTATGTTTGTTACTATTAGTCTTTTCACCAGTAGATGAGAATGTTAGTCTCACAGCAGATTCATCAACGCTGGATACTATTGTTTAAAAATAAAAAGAGCCAATTTGACAAGTAAAAGATGCTATCTTGTTTTGCTGGCAGTTCTTAGAATTCTAGTTCTATTAAACATTTTCCATTTATTAATGTTTTTATTTCTGGGGTGGCTGGGTAGTTCAGTCAGTGAAGCGTCTGACTCTTGGTTTTGGCTCAGGTCATGATCTTGGGGCTGTTGAGATCGAGCCCCGTGTTGGGCTCCACATTCACGCGGGATCTACTTGAGATTTTCTCCCTCCACCCCCCCCACCTTTGTCCATCTCTCCCCATCACACACACTCTCTCTCTAATAAATAAATAAAATATTTTTAAAAATATTTTTATTTCTTGTCCTGTGTAATTGATATATATCCTTCATCTAGTTTCTCTATATAATTTTAGTTCTTTAAAATGTGTATGCAAAAAATAATAATAAAAAAAAAATAAAACGTGTATGCAAAAGTTCTTCACCAGGAATACAAATCTTTTGTTGTCACAATTGCTGCAAATATATCCCCTAACATGCTGGTGGCTTTTTTTTTTTTTCTTCTTAATTTCACTTGTTAGACATCATTTGACAGAATTTAACATTCTATGTAATCAAGTATTTCCCTTTTTACTTCAACAGGCTTTTAAAATCTTATGAAGAAAAAAAATAAAATAAAATCTTATGAAGAACCTCACTATTTTGAAGTGCAATTAGGTGCTCATCCACATGTTACTTCAGTATTATTTGGGGCATGTATCTTACATACAAAAAAGGTGCCCTGATGGTAAGTTCACAGCCTAAAGAATTTTCACAAAATAGATGTATCCACTGTATTAGTTTGCTAGGACCATCACAACAAAGCACAATAAATGGGTGGCTTAAACAACAGGAATCTATGGTGTCACAGGTCTGGAAATGAGAGGTCCGAGCTCAGAACCGCAGCAGGATTGGTTCCTTCTGGAGGCTGTGAGGGACAATCTGTCCCACACCTTTCCCCTAACTTCTGGCAGTTTGCTGGTCATACTACGTGTTCCTTTGCTTACAGATATATTGCCCCACTGTCTGCCCTCCTGTTCACATAGTTTTCCCCCTGTGGGTACTTCTCTGCATCCAAATTCTCCCTTTTTATATTAGAACCCTAGTTGTATTGGGGAAGAGCTTGCTCTAATGACCTCATTGTAACTCGATTACCTCTGGAATGACCCTATTTCCAACTAAGGTCACGTTCTGAGGTAGTGGCAGTTAGAGCTTCAGCACATCTGTTTTTAGGGAAACAATTTCAACCCACAACATTCACAGAATTAGAACACAGACCAAGAAACAGAATATACTTTGCTTTCTAAAACCTACCTTGTGTCCACTTTAGCTCTAACCCTTGCAAAGATTATCACTGCCTCGGTCGCCCACACCATAGACTACCTTGTCCATGTTCTTGAACTTCATTTGAATAGAACCACACAACCCATATGCTTTCATACCTGACTTCCCTACCTCAAAATTACATCTGTGAGATACACCCATGTTATTGCATTGTTGCATGTAGCAGATAATTTGCTTTTTCATTATATGGTACTTAGCAAAAGGGGGGCAAAAAGAAGGTAATTTACCCATTTTATTGTTGATATTTAGGTTGTGTCCAGTTTCTTAACCACAGTGGATATAGCTGCAACGTTGCAGTGAAAATCCTAGTGCAAATCTTTTGGTGAGCCAATGCTCACATTACTCTTGGGCACATGGAGTAGGCTTTCTGGGTCACACATAGGGTATGGATATGTTTAGCTTTAATAGATATTTCCAAACAGTTGTCCAAAGTGATTTGCAGCAGTGCATGAAAGTTTTGGTTGTTCCACATCTTTACCAGCACTTTGGGTTGACTTAAACAAAAATATTTTGGGTGAAAAGATAATGATGATGATGATGATGTTGATGATGATGATGGGGGCTTCTCATCAAAATTATTAAGAAAACCAGGCACTGGGCTGGTCATTTCACCTCTATTATCTCATTTGATCTTTAAGCTACTTTTCAAAAGCATGATTAGCTTCATTTCACAGACACCAAAACCAAGCATCAGTGATATAAATAATTCGCCCAAAGTAACAGTAAGTAGCAATATTGGGTTTGAACTACAATTTGTCTGATTACTAACTTTCAAGTCCAGATGAAATGCAAGTCTGATTGCTACAGAGATGAAGGGGAAGCCCTGGGCATCATGGTGTAGAATGAGGGCATTGGTGTGACCATTGCAGGGGGGGCCGACTTAGTGGTAAACAGTGACACAGCTCTACATCTCTATTTGAAGGCTGGCTCCTGCCACCCTATTTTGGAGACATCAAGCATGAGCATCTGCCGTTAGGGTTAATTCCAAACATTTCTCAGTGGATGGTTATTTGGAGGACTGATTCTGAGGACAGATGATGCGCTTATTAATATTCTAAAATAGAATGAAAAAAATCAGTTTTGGGGTACAGAACTTGACCAAAAAAGTCTAACCAAAAGGGGCTCAAGTCTAAGACCAAATAAAAGCATCCACGAGAGCAGGTCTGTGGTGCTGCCCTCACTGCTGACATCAACACACACCCCTCAGCTCCTCGGCCCTCACTCCCAGGCCCGGCCCCCAGGTCATCAGGAGTACCTACCCTTGAGGACATAGCAGGAGCCCAGTCCACTGCATTTACACCCTCTGCTTCTGTGGCCCTCAAGGGTGGGTGACTATCCATAGGGAAAATATTTCATGGAGCAGAAAGAAAAAAACATGCTGCCAAGTAATCACCCTTCCACCAGGGATCTGCAGAAGACTCAAGTGTTGACAGTCTGCTTCGAAGCAGGCACCGTGCCGTGCCGGGACTTCTCCATACATCATCTTAGTCTCCACAATGACCCTGAGAGACAAATTTCTATTATCCCCACATTACAAGTGTGGGAACCAAGCCTCCGTGAGGTTAAGAAATCCCTCTGAGGTGATACAATGGGAGAAACAAACGACACAATAGTTCCATTATAACAGAGGATGTCGAAAGGGGAAGTCTGGACTTTTCTGAATTGCAAATTGTGTCTTTAAGGAATCTGTGGGAGTATATGCTTACTTTTATTTGATTGTTTTTTTAAGTGAGGCAATGAAAGAACACTGAATGCTTTCCCGGTGAACCGCTAAAAGCTTGTTCTGGCAAATGAAAACTTCGGAAAGCAAATTCAGGTGTTGTGGCCCAGCAACGCTTATTTATGAACCACAGAATGAGAGGGTCCGGGCACTCATCTCCTATAACGTCATATCACATCGCCTGAGCTTCTAATCAGTTCAAATGTGGTTACCTTCTCGTTTTGTGTCAGTGCAATTATTTTTTCAAAGTATAAAATTTCCGTTAATTAAAATGGAAGCAGCAATTAGGTGTTTGGCTCACTTGTTTCTCAAAACATTGACTTGGTTTTAAATTCAAGTTAAAACTAACATCTGCTTTTGTCCCGGTTTTAGCATATCCTGCGAGGGTTTTTTCCTATTTTAATGGTGTTGTTTTTATTGCCTGACCAGGTCATAGATGCGGGTGTCCTAGGTGTGCGCATGCTTTGCCTACATTACACCCCAAGCTCTGTAGCCAGAGGAGGGTGAGAGCCATTCAGAAGGATCACTGGGCTCCCACTGTGGGTGCAATTCACCCACAAGGCTGATGCGTCCTCACCCGGGGGCCAGGTGACTTCGCCACAGAGGAACCACTAAAGACAAGGGGAGACACAGCACGCTCAACTCTCGTGTGTTAGTTGCGAGGACTGACTAAAGCTCGCAACTCGTTCCCAAGATACCTTAGGGCATTCTGTGTACTGTTCCGGAGACTTTCTTCCAGAACCAGCTTAGTGCCCCCACCTGCCCCACTCTGGAGAGGGAGCGCCGACAGGAGCCTGGGATGCCCTCTGCCTGCGTCAGCACAGAAACGTGCTGCCTGCGTTCGCCGATGTGGTGTGTGTGCTCCTAATCCCTATTTCAATGTCTCCAACAATCTAGCGGTTAATTAGCAATTTGCTGCCCACCAATATGCAAATGGATGACAAGCAAAGGCCCTCCACATCTGTAATTATTTTGCTGATTTACAAGCCACTTTCCTCTCTGTGTAGGTTTTTCTGTGTGTGTGCATTCATGCATCAGGGATTTCATTATTTTTAGCAGCATACTCTGTGCATTTTTATGCTTTAATATTCTCAGGCTTCGGTAATTACAGTATATATATATATATATAATCCCCCAACACTACCACCTCCAAATGCTTTTGTTAGGGATTCTTTGCTTTGATAAAGATTGGAAAGTAAGATTTATCAAGGGGCTGAAATCCAAATTACGGAGAGCACAAGATTGAAAGATGCACGTTTCTATGCTGCCAAAACCCTGATCTGGAATCGGAGTCTTGTAATATTTGATTTTCTCCCAAGCAGCTCTGGTGAGTCGAGCCCCGATCTGCGTTATTCCATCTGCCTACTTTGGAGCAGGGTGTTTTACTATTTGGCGGTTTCAAAATGCTTTATGTTTTTGGTGGGGTTTTTTTTGTTTTTGTTTTCTGGTTTCTTTCTTTTTTTTTTTTTTTTTTTTTTTTGCCGGCGCATTAAGAAAGGCTCTCATGTTAAATTAAGTCAATTAATAAATGGAGACACATTAAGCAATCAATTTTGTCAGCCTATCTCCGCAGCATTATGTACGGTCGGCTGTAATCGCAAGATAAATGCAATGTGCTGATCTATGGTAATGTTCAATAATACATTCTCCGCCAGGCTCAATTCATCAGGGAGTTTCGGGAGGGGAGGCATTTGTTATTGGCTGTCTCTGCACCTCAAGGATAACATTTCTGTCCTTTTGATTGGCCGCCTCACTGCTGCAAGATTCTAACCGTCTTATTTTGATGATGAATCTGAAGGCACGCTGAGCTGAGCCGGGCTGGAGCGGAGGGTCCTTGCAGAGCCCAGGACTTCCAGCTCCTGACGCCCCTCGCCGAGCCAGCAGCATCCCTCCCCCCCCACCACCCCAAAAGTTGTGATGCTTTTCTTTACCCAGTGCTTTGGGGCTGTGTTAGATCTCATTCACCTCCGCTTTCAGCACTACAAGGCTAGACGGGTTTTCTCCGCTGCCGGGCAACTTGTCTGCGTGGTAAACCCCACGCACAACCTAAAGGTGAGTTGCTGTGGATCGTTTGACAGTCGCGCAGGTGGGGTTAGGGTCCTTCCCCCTCCCCCCCTTCGGGGTTAGAAACCCTCTGCGCGGGGCGGGGAGGGGGGCGCCTGCGCTAGGGGACTCGGAGGGGGTGCCTGGGGTCGTGGGATGTCTTGGGGTCTCGGTGATCGCGCCTTGTGTGTCCCCCCCCCATTGGCAGGAACGACTGGAGTGATGGCCTGGCCTCCCCCCCTCCCCCCACCCCTACCCCGAGGTGTCAGGGTCAGGAGTCAGGGGGCGTCCTCTCCTGGATCCCATATATTCCCGGGGCGAGTGTTCAGCAGCCAGGATGTGAGAAGTTGCCCACGCTGCGGACCGTCCCGCGCTGCCGGGGAGGGCAGGCAGGCGGTGGATTTCGGAAGCCCCCCCCCCCCCCCCCCCCCCCCCCCGGGGACGCTGAAGTGGGGAGGGGGGACTTGGGAGTTGGTGAGGGGGCTCCTTCTGCGAAATGTCTCTCCTTGTGCTCGGACTAGGCGCGTGAGGGTGGGGGGTGGAGGGTGGAGGGTGGGGAGGGGACATCCGGAGGAGTTTGCTCGCTGGGAGCTAGCTGCACCCCTGCGCGGGGACCCAGGGGGCGGCTGCTGCATTTGTGCCTCCAGGTGGATGCTCTTTAAAGAAGAGCCCGGATCTGGGATCATCTGGGATCTGGGATCTGGGAAGACAGCGGGCTGCACAGCCGAGACTGATGGGGGAATGAGTGCAGAGCCCGCCTTGGCTGGGGAGGGGGGGGAGCCAGTGAAGGGGGGTCCGGGGATGCAGATGAGCTGCTCCCCACCTTGGACCCTCCGAGCCACCCTGGCTCTGTTTTCAGATAAACGATGGACTCATTGGGGGTCGCTTGCAGGTCCTGGTGCGGGTGCACAGGGCTGGGGCGGGGGGCAGGAGCGGGTGTCTGCAGCCTGGGCTGGCAGCAGTCTCTGCGAGGAGGGGTCTGGCGTTCTGACCACTGTTCTTGGGAGGAAAAAGTGTTGCTTGTTGCTCCTCACTTTGTAAACTCCGATGAGGCATCAGACTGTCCTCAGGCAGCGCCCTGCAGGCCGGCACGGATGGGTGCCTTCCCCCCTGCCCTCCTCCCCATTCCTGGAAGTCCCTGGGAGGGACCACCTGCTTGCAGGCCCTGCAGTCTAGAGGTGGCCAAGCCTGGGGAGGGTGGGGAGGGGGGTGATGGACCGCCCCGGGGCTGCTAGGGTGCACAGACTAGGAACTGGCTCCCTGGGGTACCCAGTCTGTGACCAGCACCCTCCCGCTCAACTGCTCTCGCTCCCTCCTTCCTACGCTCCCTCTTTCTCTCGCTCTCCCTCCCCTCGTCCCACGGTCTCCTTTTGCCTCCGTGGCTTAGTTTTATAAATGAGAATTCACTGCTGGTCACCCTTGGCGAAGCAAGGGTACGGCGTACATACTAAGATATGATTCTGAATTCCATTTTATGGCCCCTTTTGAGACCGCATTCAAACTCCCATTATTTTGTCACTTTACATTAGTTACTTCCCTGTGGCAAGAAATTTTGTTTACTCCTGTTTTGCATTTTAATACCTTTAAAAATTGTTTATGAGACTTAGCATTTCCAAAGTTGGAATTTATATGGTTCATGGACTACAGCTGATGATGGAGGAGAGAAGTGCTAAGATCTTGGGGGTGGGGTGGGGTGGGGGGAAAGGCATCCTTGTACATCTTTTTGGTGAGGTCTGCCCGGATCGGATCGTGCTAAATAGTCCTGCTGCCTGAAACCCAGGAGTTCAGAGTCAGGGTTGGAGGCTCTGCATCAGCTCTCACCAAGCTCTGTGCCCTCAAAATAGTCAATCTCTCTGAGCCTTCCCTTCCTCACCTTCGAAATGGACATATGAATGAATATCTCCATGGCTCTGTGAGGCTAAAAAGAGTTACTAGAGGTGGGTGTGCTGTCTAGCACTCTCCTCCTCAAAAAAAAAAAAAAAAATCATGCTAGTGTACATATAACCTGTGGGGTTTCACTAGGAACTTGAAAAGTTGTCACTTCAAGTCTTTAGCCCACTTAGAAACCATGTAAGTGACAACATAAAAATAGGTGGCATATGCCTTGGGAGGCTGTTTTCCATGGCTCACCTTTTCAAACATATACTCATTTGGCTTTTCATTTCCCATAAAAATCCACTTAGAGATTTTGCTCGGACAACCGTCACCGAGGTAAACAAAGCAAGGTGAGGGCTGCTGATGCTGTGAGAGGGTCTGGCAAGGTGCGCGGGACTCGCAGAGGCCGCAGAGGCCGTGCTGGGCAGAGAGCTCTCTGCAACCCAGGGTACCTTTACGGTGTCTCGATAAGGACCATGTATGTGCTCTCCCAGGGTCCAGGTAGCCCATTCAGGTAAATGTTACCTGCTTTGCAAACCGGAGGGCTAACAGCCATGTGCAGCGCTTTTGAAAAGAACAATTCTATAGGAGCATTGCTGCCCCCATCATTCGCATTAAAAAGTGAATAAAACCTCAAAAGAAAAGTGCTCCTTCTAAGCATTCATTTCCATAGACAGACCACAGAAATATGCCTTGGATATAATAAGCTGTGATCTACATGGAGGAAAAAAAAATCTTTTTTTTTTTTTTTTTTTTTTTTAAGAAAAAGAGATTGTGGCAATGTTAACCCAGAAGAGCTATTGATCTGTGGTGCTTCCCTGCACTTTGTATGACAGGCTGCTACATGAAATGGTGACCAAGGACAGAAACTGCAACCTTGCTTTCAATTTTCTAGGTTGTGTGCAGCTACAAAGAGGGCTGGGAAGCCTGTGTTTTTCTTTGTGGAAGCATATTTGCGCTCTGTCCTTTCCCAGGCTTCCCTGAGAATTGCTAACAGTATTCGAGGACCGGAGGCAAGTGCTGAGTTATAATGAAAATTCACTTACTGAGCAGAGAAAATCGTGTATTTACCATGCTTCTATAGGTCACCTTCATTCTCAATCTTATTAGGGCGATTACTCAGTAACCTGGGATTCCTTCGAGCAACCTGATGCCTTTATGCTTCTAAACGGAAAAGCAGACGCCCTCCTGGGAATGCAGACACCCCTGGGTAGAGCCATCACACCCCTTAAGCCCATCGTAATTAAAAGGGGGCAGTCGCCAGGGCTGGAACGTGAGGGATGGGAACCCCGGGGCTCCCCATGGAGTGCAAAGGACACTCCGTGTTTCCCCATGTATGTCCTTCTGTCTGCCTGAACGGATGGCTCCGGGCACAGATCAGGATCCCCCATTCCTCCTTCCCACTTCATGAAGAGTGACCACCCGGAGCCAGTGTTCTTGGCTTGCTGCCCCCGGCTTCATTCAAGAGGTTACAGAGATGTGGCTACAGGCTTCAGGCCTGCCGGCGGGGGCTCCCGCTCCTGCTCCTGATTCAGCATTCCTTCCTCCCTCATGCTTTTTGCTTATTTCCAAATCAAGGAGGCCTTTCTCTACTGGCGCCTCTCCCGCTGGCACTAGCCCCTTCTATAATGCCCTGGCCCGGGCAGCCCTCCCCTCTGGCTCCCCACCCCTAGGGACCTCCTTCAAGGGCTGGATTGGCCAGGCCCTGCACCCAGGCCCTTCCAGCCCCTCCAGGGTCGGTCTCTCGCACTTCCCAAGCAGACAGTACTTGAGCCGAAGTTGCTGGACCACTTCCTCCTCTTAACTACAGCTCTTGATAAACTGGATTCCGAAAGACTAGCAAAACGCTTTCTAGCAAACTTCTGAAGAAGGCCCTGGCCAGTACCAAAGTCGTTCTGAGACCCCCAGCACCCTCTGTAGAGTCTAGAACAGAGGGTATAACCTCCCCACTTGTCGTGGAAGGTTACTCATGCCTCCATCCAGCTGCTCCTAGACCTCTTCTTCTTGTTTTTTTTTTGTTGTTGTTGTTTTTTGTTTTTAAGATTTATTTATCTGAGAGTGAGTGCACTGCGTGGGCATCATGGGAGGAGCAGACGGGAAGGGGGAAGGGAGGGGGAAAGAATCTCAGGCAGACTGTCTGCTGGATGCAGAGCTGGTCAAGAGGCTCTAGCCCACCACCCTGAGATCACGACCTGAGCAGAAACCAAGAGTCTGATGCCCACCTGACTGAGCCACCCAGTGCCCTCTACTTCATTGCACCCATTAACCTTGGGCTCGCAGACACGCACACACACACACACACACACACACACACACACACACACACGCATGAGGCGGGAGGGGCATCCACATGCCTTTCATTCCAAGACCCATTTCATCCCAACTGGACCTGTGTGGATGAATGTGTGTTGATGGGTGAAGGGGGGCAGGGGTGAGGGGCTGCACCGAGAAGGAGAGGGATTACCAAAGGGAGGGAACAGAGGAGAAGAGATCTGTGGCAAAGCCAAACATCGCCTCTCCTGTTTGTGGGATAATCTTTGGAAATCCCGTTACCGCCCTGAGGCTTTCACTAACTCTGCTCGACACAGTGCAGCAGGCCCTGAATGAGAGCTAAAGACCCGAACATTGTTTTTTAGAGATTTACAGGTGGCCTTTGGAGTGTTCAGCCTCAGTACCTGTTTTAAAGCAGTTAAAGGCTTCCGACAAGATTGTTTAACAGCTAGCGCGTGTGGGTGACTCAGCTCTTGTTGACATAACGCGCCTCGGAGGATCCCATTCCCCATCCTCTGGAAATGTCACCGTCTTCCTTCTGCTGCCCTCTCTCGAGTCCCCTCACAGTTCATTAGCACCTTGGGGGAGCCCAGGCCAGGATGCGGGAGGGGCTGAAACTGGGGGTGGTGGCTCTCTGGGCTTTATTCTCAAAGCTTCCGAGTGCAGCCTCTTGCAGCCCTTGGGTTCCTGTGAATATTGTCTGACACTCCACTCCACCGGCACAGAGCGGTGGGGCAGCGCTTCTGGTTGATGATGATTGCAGATGAGGCTCCCGAGTCACATAACCAACAGCCCCGAGCCCCGAGCCGTCGTTCGCTGGCTGCGTGCTAGTGATGGAGGGGCGGGCAGGCTGGAGCGGCCGAGCTGCTGCGGTGAGCCGTGCTCCATCTATCCAGCAGCCCCAAAGCAAATTTTGTGTGACTCCCTTAGCCACGGTCCCTCAAGCTGCAGAAAACTGTGGCCGAAATTAGAAAACAGGTACTGAAAGCTTTCCTTAAAATCCACAGAGAGGTCAGAGCTATCTGGATGACTTCCCTGGGGTAAGGCCGAGTATGTTTCTAGCCACTAACAATAAGAAAGAATAAATAAGCGGCCGTCCACGAAGGGATTTTACCCTTAATGGAGTCATCTGGATTCAAATAGCTCTGTTCCTCAAAGGCGAGAGGTGGCCCGTCTAGACGCTCCCTTGTGACCTGGAAAAGGTTGGTTCCAGAGAACGGAGACCTGTCCTCCCACAGGGGCCTGATGTTCTGGGAATGACACAGAGAGTGTCAGAGCTGGGAGGTCAAACCTTCTCACTGCATCGTCCAGGAAACTGAGGCCAGAGAGGGGAAGTGATGAGTATTCGTTTCCGAGGACTGCTGTAACAAGTTGGCGCAAACTGGGTGGCTTAAAACAACAGAAATGTATGCCCTCGCAGGTCAGGAGGCTACAAGTTCAAAATGAAAGGTGTCAGCAGACCCGTGGCTCCCTCTAAGGCTCTCCAGGGAAGAATCTGCTCCTTGCCTCATCCAGCTTCCCGTGGCTCCATGTGTTTCTAGGCTGATGGCCACATCCCCCCAGTCTCTGCCCCTGTGGTCCCGTCGCCTCTATCTCTGTGTGCCCTCTCCTCTGTGTGGCTATCTTATAAGGATACGTGTGACTGCCTTTAAGGCCTCCCTGGTTCATCCAGGATAAGCTTCTCCTTCCAAGATCCTTAATTTAATTCTACCTTTGGTCATATCATATTCACTCTTTTGCCATATTCACTCATCTTCATAGGCACCAGGACATGAACATATCACCTGGTGGACCACCCTTCATCCCACAACAGGACTTCTGCGGAATCAAACCCAGTGACAGAAATGGAACCATGAGTTAGGTCGCTTAATGCCAGACTTATATCCCCTACCCTGTCCCAGGCTGCCTTCAAATTAGCCCAAACGAAATATCCCTTGCTTGGGTGCATGCTGTCAGAGCAGAAAATTGCAAGGACCTCCCCCCCAACTTCCTGTACCCCTATCAGCCCTGGGCCAGCAGTAGGACCCCATAGGTTGTACCACATACCCTACCATCCCCGCCCTTCACCAAACCCACACCCTTCACCAAACCCACATTTCCTTAGCACATTGGAGCCTCTGCATCATCTTGCCCCCTACTCCCCTACCCCCGGCCATAAATCTCCTTTCTTTTTCTTTTTTTCTTTTTTGAATTCTTTAAAAAAAATACAATTAATATGAATTCACGCAGACTGTGTTCTGTAAATCAAAGGATAAAGAGATACATAGTCAAAAGCATAGACCTTTAAATCCACCAGAACAATATGGGGAGAAGCAGTGGGCACAGGAAAAAAAAAAAATAAAGCATCAGTCTGGGGGCAGCCAGGCCTGAATTCAAATCCAGACTGTGCCACTTGCAGATGTGTGATTTTGCACAAATGATTTAGCCTCCCAGAGGCTCCATTTCCTCATCTTTAAAAGAGAGAAAATCATGTCCACCTGCTACGGCAGCATGAGGCCAAAATGAGCTCACATGAGGAAAGTGTCTGCCTGAGAGAGAGAGAGGGAGAGAGAGAGGGAGAGAGGGAGGCAGTCAGGAAACAGCAGCAGCAGGTACTGTCAACATGGTCATTACCATGAAAGCCGCTCCTAGGAAGCTGGAGGCAACTCCCTGCAGCCCCACCTGGCTGTCTTTCTCTGCCCTCCCTCCCTCTCCGCAAGCCTCCTGCTTGCTCTTTCTTGATATTTGTGCATCGCCCTTGGCCTTGAAGAGAAATTTGAATAGAACAATTTCTTGCCTTATATAAAAGTCCAATTTGTCCTTAGTGCATAGCTTCAACGACAGCCCTGCTATATTCACCGCTTGGGTTTTCGAGCCCATGTGGCCACGGGAGAGGGATTGGGTCTCGGGAGGACACAGGTGGCTCTGTGGGGACGGGAGCTGAGGAGCAGGGTCCCCTTGTCCTTCACAGAGCCAGGAGCCGTGCAGAAAAGTCCCCACCTCCGCCCTCCTGAAACCTGCCCCTCATGCCTTATGCATGACTTCATTAGCGGCAGCTGAGTAAGCACAGGGGTAAGTGGCCCTGTGGGGGGGGCATCTGATCTGGGGGGTGTGGGCCTGAGCTGAGAGAGATTGGGCGGGTGGGAGATGGACGGACGCTGCACGCTGCCTGGGACACTGGCCGTCTTCTCTTTGACCCTCAGTTCATTCTGCCTTGAGAAGCAGCTTCCCTCTGAGCAGGGCAAGGATGAAGGGGGACCACGCTCCATCCAGGCCGCAGCCCCCGCCATCGAGGGAGGGCAGGAGACATGCTCTGACCTTTCAGAGCCAAGAAAGCATTCCTGGATCCTACTGTCATCAGAGAGTTTCTTTTTATTTTTTTTAAGCACTGAGTGCAGGCCCAGGTCCCCTGCACTCCAGCCTGAGTCTCTACGCACGCCCGCACACTCACACACACTCACGCACACAAGTCAATGGCAATTGTGAGGTGCCAGGCCCTCTGGACCCCGGCGTAGCCTCTGCAGGATGGCAGGAGGCAAAGCCCAGAGCCGGGGGCAGGGAGGATCCTGATCCCCAGCACGGTGGAAGGAAGAAGAAGACGGAGATGAACCAGATCCTTCTCCCCTGTCCTGTGTGGGACTGGCCACTGCCGTCTCAGGAGGGAGGTTCAAGGGAGAAAGTGGTGTTGGCAAAGAAAAGGGGCCACTCTAGCTGAGGCTTTAAAGTACAGGTTTTGGAGTCAGACGGATCTGGGTGTGAGTCCAACGTGGCTGTTCTCGAGTGAGCTCTCTGACCTCCGTGAGCCTGTGTTTCCTCGCCTATAAAATGACGGTTGGGAAGATGAAGAAATGTGATGGACATCGGGTGCTTAGTGCAGCCCCTAGCGCGTGACGCGTACTCCATCAATGGGGGCTGTCGTGACTGTGAAGCCGTGTCCCGTGGTGATGCCACCTGGTGTCACAGGAGCTGACCAAGCTTCTTTTGCCCAACTCGTGTGGGTGACCAAACTTCTCCTACTCCAACTGGATGGGGGGGAAGGGTCAGTAGTAAGATGACCTGTGTCAAATGACTATGATCTTGAAGCACAGTCTGCTCAAGGTCAGAGAGCTAGAGCCATGCTCAAGTGCCAGGGCTGGGTCTGAAACACAAGGACCAAAGGGATGAATGGCTTGCCCAAGGTCACAGCTGATAAGGGGCTCTGTGACACCACGCTGCGTGGGGGTGAGGACGCTGGTTAAGGACACTGCCTCTCCACCAGGACTCTGTGGCAATGCTGGACATCTTCCCAGGGGCTCCTTGTCCCCAGGAATGTGCCATGATGTAAACCAGCCGGGCAACGGTGGGGCAATTAAGAAAGTAAATGTTCCTTGGGTCTCTCGTACTGACGCAAATACACAGCGAGGACGGGGGTGAGGCTCCCAATGAAGTCACCAAAGCCATGAAGCCAGAACCCCACACTTGCAAAGAGCAGTTGGTGGAATCAGGTTCTACGACAAAGGAGCCCCAGATGAAGACGCCCTCAGAAGACAGATCTGAAACCAGCCTAGTGTCTTCAGCCATAGAACAGGCGTCCTTGCGGATAATTTAGACCTGTGGTCTAACTGGAAACGTCAGTTTTATTTGCAAGATGCGGTATCTCTTCATAATTTCTCTGTCCTTTAATGTATTTTTAATCAGGAATTCGTGATGAGGAGGGAGCTGTGTGCTGCAGGGCTGTCTCCAGCAGAGGCACCGGGAACACCAGCCAGGGGAGAGCGGCCTGTGGAAGGGCCAAGGCTGGCCCCCCCCCCCCCCCAGGACAAGGCTGGCAAACGTCCTCTATGGAGGGGAGAGGCCACTGCAGACCACACTGGAGAGGGAAGATGGGGTTCGCTCAGCATCAGGAAGGCCCCCAGAGACAGGCCTTTAGATTGATAACAGATTTTGTAAGACTGGCCAGCGAGGCTAACCACTTGCCCTGCTTTGCAGCCAGACACCAAGACGCCCCCCCTTCCACCCCCAGAGTTAACTCCTACAACCTCGCTGAAGGTGTGCCAGGAGGTCTGATGCAAGTAGCCACCCGGAACCTCGGTTTCCCTTCTATAAATCGGGGGTATATTGTGACTTTTACTAAGCTGAGCCAGCTACGCATCCTGAAGCCCTTAGTCCTTTTCCTGCTATCTCAGAGACGCACGTCGGAACAGCAGTAATGACAGTAGGAGCCACGAAACGGCCACCGTTCACTGAAGGCGGGCTACGTCCAGGAACTGCGTTGAATGCTGTACATTTAATGCTCGCTAGGAAGGGGTATATTATTACCATTCTCCATTATACAGAATACCGAAGCGGAAAAAGGTGGAAGAGCTTGTTCACTGGGGCGGAGCCTTCTTAAATTAAAATCCTGTGCTTATTTTAAGCGCTTCTTGCTACTTCACCCTTAGTGCTCTCTTTTCACAACAAGCAACTGAGCCAACAGGCTTGGCCATAGGACTAGGATTGAGTATATTACGTTTCATTTAAAAACCCTGAGGTGGGACCCTGTCTTACCCTTGCATATATACATCAAATCCACACCTAGATGCTCCAGCTCTTGACGGACAGTCCTAGGAGGCATTCTCCAGGCTTCTCTGTGCTGCCAGGTAGAACCAAACCCCTGTGGCCTATAGCAGCCCCTTTCCTCCCTCCTGCTTCCCGGAATCGCCTTCCAAATAAATTACTGCATCCAAGTCCTTACCTCGGGCTCTATTTTTGGAGAAACCAACGTAATACTATGTGTGTGCGTGAGCTTTTTTTTTTTTATTAGCTAATGTTTATTGAGCACTTACAAACTGCCGACTGCTGTGCTAAGTGATTTACCTGAATTGCCTTTTTTTTTTTTAAACACGCTCAGTACAATGCCATCAGCCTATCCCCACTTTGCACAGGAGGAAGCCAAGGCAGAGAGAGATTAAATAACCTGTCCAAGCAGTAGAGTTGAGCTGGTGCTTTTAACCTCTATCTTAAGCTTTCCCCCCCCCCCCCCCGAAAACACAATTGCTTATCTGTAAACGTCTACAAAGAGCAGAGCCCTCCAAATTCAGACTCAGTAAAAATTAGGATTGGCATCAAATGGTTCAGGGAAAACTTTGCAACAACTTTATCTACACACCCAATTCTGAATTACCCTGCATGAAAGAAATGTGTCCCCCATGACCACTCTTTTTAATGGGTGCACAGCAAAGGAAACTCGCCAACAAAATGAAAAGGCAACCTCCCGAAGGGGAGAAAATATTTGCAAATCATATATCTGATGAGGAGTTAATATCCAAAATATATAAAGAACTCAATTCAATTGCAAAAATTACAACAGCAACAACAAAAAATCCAATTAAAAAAATGGGCAGAGGATCTAAATAGATGTTTTTCCAAAGAGGACCCACAGATGGCCAGCAGGTTCGCGAATAAATGTTCAACATCACTCCTTATCAGGGAAACGCAAACCAGAACCACAGGGAGATGTCACCTCATGCCTGTTAGAACAGCTATTATCAAAAAGACAAGTAGTCACAAGTGTTGGCAAGGATTTGGAGGAAAAGGAACCCTTGGTGCACTGTCGGTGGGAATGCACATTGGTGGAGCCACTGTGCAAAACAGCATGGAAGTGTCTCAAAAAACTAAAAGTAGGTCTGCTTCCTGATTCAGCGATGACACTTCTGGGTATTTATCCAAATGAAACAAAGACACTAATTCAAAAAAGATATAGGGGCCCCTATGTTCATTGCAGCATTATCTGCAACGGCAAGATAAGAAAACAATCTATCCATCGATGGACAAACAGATAAAGAAATTGTGATATCTATCTATCTCTGTATAGATATTTATAGAGAGAAATAGATATCACACAATGAAATACTAGACAGTCATAAAAAGAAAAGAAGGAAATCTTGTCATTTGCAAAGACATGAATGGACTCCGAGGGCATTATGCTAAATGAAGTGAGTCAGATAGAAAAAGACAGATACCATGTAATCTCACGTATACGTGGAATCTTAAAAAACAAAAAACAAACAAACAAACAAAAACTCAGACACACAAAGAACAGGCTGATGGTTACCCGAAGGGAAGGAAGGGGTTTGCAGGTGGGTGAAAATTTTGCAAAGGGGGTCAATTGTAGGGTGACAGATTGGGAGGGACTATGCTCATGTGGCAAACACTCCGCAGTGTACACAAAAAAATCAAATTATTAGGTTGCACACCTGGAACTAATATAATGTCATATATCAATCTTACCTCGATAGGAGTAAAGAGAGAAATGGTTATGTGTTTTATGTGTTTTAACAGGCAGACAGGTGTCTGAACCTAGCGCGACCCCCAGATCCGGGGCATGTGATTATCTTGTCAGTGCGTCCCTTGCTTCTCCACGACCACGGGAGCTAGGTGACCGCGTCACAAAGGCAAATGCTTTCTGAACATGGGGACAGCATTAGACCGGCCACATTTTCTCAGCAAGAAAAAAAAAAAGGAAATTTCTTTTATACAAAAGTGAACATGTCCTTTAAGAGAATGTGGCTCTTCCCATGTCACACCCGTTCTCTAAGAAGATCCACAGGCCTTTGAAATTCCCTGTCTCGTTCTCAGCCATATTTATTGCTAATTTTCTTTCCCCCCTAAAACCAAAGAGAAATGCAACTTTAATGACCATGTGCTACCTAACCTAACTCAGCCTCGGTCTTGATTTCTGGCCAACCTTTCTCCTAGTCCCTTGCAAGCATTTTTCTTTTTCCAAAACTGCTGTGAGGTGAACTGAGGGAGGGAGGCATCAGCCCAAGAGGTGAGCTTAGGGAGAAGAAGGAGAAGGAGGTCTGTGAGCTTTGCTTCCAGGGTGCCAGCTGGAGAAATGCAGGGTAATGTTCACAGGGACTTTGGAGGGCAGGAGGGAAGTCGCCAGGGTAAGCCCGGGGCCCCTGCCCCAGCAGCCCTGACGTGCGGGGGAGGTCAAGGGGGGGGAGCTGCACAGGGCTTGCAGGGGACCCTGCCGGGGAGCCAACAACAGGACACCTATGCACGCAGCACCAGGGCACCCAGGGCCCCGTGAGGCCTACTCAGCCCGGCCTCCCCGGGAGCAGGGGGGCCTCCAAGCGCAGTGAGGACCAGCCTCACTGCAGCCCAAGTGCTGCAACTGTTTGTGGTAATTAAATAAATGCCAGCTGGACCCTTCTGGGCCCGCTGACTGAGGCGGGTGCCAGAGACACCAGGCTCTCCAAGACTCCCGGGGAAATCCGAGGCGGGAAGGCGAGCGCCCAGGCACTTACCACCCACTGCTTGAAAACACTTGGCTGAGGAGCTCTTCTCAGCACCCAGAGGCTGAGCTTTTCTCTGCAGGCTGGCTCGGGTCCCGGCGGGTCTTGTGCAAGTCCTGTCACCTTGGCTTCTCCACCTGTCAGGGTGGAAGGCGCCACTGCTCTGTGCGTCCCTTCCAGGTGACCCTGATGTGCCCGTGGAGAGGGTCCTTACCTCTGACCCCGCCTCCAGGCTGCCCCTCTGCCAAAGAGGTCTGAGACCACCTCCCCCAAGGGCTGCCGAGGCAAGGGAAAGACGATGTGGGGGGCAAGTGGGCTCACCGTGCCAGCCTGGCCCGTTTACAGTGAGTGACAGCACCTTGGTGATGCTGGGAAACCCCGCACACGCATCTTAAACACCTCCGAGTACACTGGAAAGATCGTAGCCCTTGGACTCCCACGTGCCTTCCGATTTAGCTCCTGTGTTCTTCGCTGTGTGACCCTTGGCAAGTGCCTTGACCTCTCTGCGCTTCATTTTTTGTTTGTTTGTTTGTTTGTAAGAAGGCGTGTGGTGTGCAGCGGCCGGAGCACATGTGGCAAATAGATGGAAAAGCACCTAAATGGGGCCTGAGCATGTGGCAGCGCCCTCAGAAATGCTGGTTTATTTTTCCTGCCTGCCTTCTTCTTTCTTCTCTTCCTTCCTTCTACCTTTCTCCTTCCTTGTTTTTTTTTTTTTTCTTTTCATTTGTCTATCCGTGTTAAATAAGCAAGCCTCCCAGAAACGCTACTGCTGTGACCTGATTAGTGGGTTCAAAGGGCCTCTCGGGTGATGAGAAAGAATTGGGAATTTATGAGAGGAAGAAATGCCTGTCGTGCGGGGAAGGGGAAAATTTTAGAGATGGGGAATGACTCAATTAAGCTTATCCAGAGTCACTAAAAGGTGGGCCTTTTAGATTTTCCGCATCTTATTTTTGTTATCTGGGTGAGGGGTTAGTAAGATGGGCTCCCTCGTATACGTCCGATCTCGCAAAGGGCTCTGGAGTTCAAGGGACACGGAGGGTGTGCGTTGCACACGAGGCCGGGAAGGCCAGGGCACGGCTGCAGGCCCACGGCCAGCTTCCCAACAGCAGGGCGGCCCTCTAGAATTCCAGGCAGCCGGCAGGAAGGAGCCCCTGCTGCCTGGGCCCCGATGCCCTGCCGGAGAGCCCCCTTCCCCAGGGGGAGCCAAAGCTGCCTCACCTACTCACATCCGTCCCTGCGGCCGTCTGCACATCTGTGTCCCTTCTGGACGCTGAGTCCCCCAAGGGCCTGTGTCCCCAGCCGTGGCGTAGATGGACGGCACGCAGGTGCTTAGTAAACGCAGGTCTCGCTAACACGCAGATGGCTCGGGATCATAAGAACAAGGCAAGGGAGTGAGAGACCAGAGAGGGTTATCCAGAGACCCAAAAGATGGAGCCCCTGTCCTGAAGCCTGCTCTAAGCTATGACCTCCCCACCCCCCCACCCCCTCACCCCCCGCCCCGCGACTGATCCTTCCTGCCTGAGAACACGGTTGGGTCTCTGAGCCCAGACTGGATGTGTGGGCTCATGGGTGAGGCCAATGACTCAGGAGGAGGTAATGCTATGCTAAGTGATGGACTCTGGAGCCACCCCCCTGGGTTGTGCAACCCCTGCCTCCGCAGCTATCAGCCTTGTGACCCTGCACTTGTCACTTAGCTTGTCTTACGCCTCAGTTTTCCCACCTGTAAGATGGGGATGATAATAGCACCTGCATCCCAGGGGGGCTGTAAATACTGAGTTGATATGGTAAAGGGCTTGGCACACAGTGAATGGGGCACAGGTGTTCCCTACTCTCCTTACTGCTGATGGTTGGTGGGGTCATTACTGGATGCAAGGGGGGCAAGGGGGGCTGCACACAGTCAGCCCAGAGGTCCTGAGATGCAGAGAAAGGAGGGAGGAAGCTTGCGGGTTCTGGCTCCCTTCCACCCACTGTATTACAGCTGCCCCAGCTTTAACTGGTTAGGAGCAGATCATCTGAAGATTAGCTCTCCACGTGCTGTTGGCAAATGTTTTGGGTTCCACTCTTTGAGAGCCTGGGGCGGTCACTACCCTGGTGCTGCGTGGGTCAACTTTTGAAAAGAACATGGGTTGGAGATCTGTTTGCTGATGTCTTCAAGTGAATCGGGGCAGTGGGGGGGTTGCTTCGCGGTTTAGGGGATGGTGGAGCAAGCTTTCTGTCTTTATACGCTATGTCGTGGGCTCTCAGGCCTAAAGGGGACAAAAGAACATGAAAAACCCCTTCAACTGCTAAAGGGAAGTTCTTGTTTATTTGTGTCTAAACACATAAAGCACTCGGTGCCAGGCACATGAGTCTAATGATAAATACTCAATCTTCAAAATAACCCCGAGAAATAGAGCTCCCCTCAGCCGTACTCTACAGGTGAGGATAGGCAGTGGGCACCCGGCCACACAGCAGTGCGAGGGGAGCCTGCCCCCCAAGGCTGCTCCCGTGTCCTTGCCACGCCGCCTCTCTGGAAGGCCTGTGTTTGGGGAACCCCACAGGAAGGTAAGCGGACCCTACTCAGCCCAGGATGAGTTGAGCTGCCTGCAATCCCACGTCCCCCATCAGAGCAGCCGTGCTGTCCCTGCTGGAAGGAAAGAAATCCCACAGACCACATCAGATTCCCAGGTTCCTGCTGACTCTGGGGGCCCAGCTTTGGAAGGAAGGCGTGTCTAGCAGCCGTGGGGCCTCAGCTCCCTGCGAGCACTGCCCTGTACCCTGGGCCCCCCCCACCCCCACTGCCTCTGCCCCTTGGAGGTCTATCTTCTTAGTCCCTGTGGGAAGTCCCCCAGGTAAGGTTTGGGGCCTGGGGGACTTCCTCCCTCTTCTCCAGGCGGAGCAAAGGAGCCCCAGGGAGGCTGCGGATGTCAGTAAACAGGGCTGTGTGATCGCGGGGCCTTCACAATTGGACGGCCTTCTCTTTCCCCTGATAGAGATAAATGTTGATAACTCAATGATGATGAAAACATTGTAAAGTGCCAAGCGCAGCATGTTTAGTTACAAAAGCCAGGAATAATTGCCTCAGCCTTGCTGCTAAGAAAACCAGTTGTTGAGTCCAGAATAATTCTAGGAAGAAATTGGCATTCGGGGATTAATTGTTTAGACTGTAATGACTGCTACAACCCAAGCTAATGAGAACAGAAGGCAGTTTCCAATTTGAATTTCGGGAATGAAATAGGCTTTGCCAGGCTGGCTGGTGCAGAAAGAAAGAGAGAGAGAGAGAGAGAGAGAGAGAGAGAGAATGGAAGGGCCTTTTTTTGGTTTTTTGTTTGTTTTTTTTTTTTTGACCTCCGTTCTGATTGGGCGAAAAATAAGAAAGCATTTTGCAAGAACAGCTTCTGGGGAGACTAGCCAAAAGTCTGTGCAGACGCCTCAGGAAAACTCTTGATTGATTATTAAAAGCCTGGCTGAGCTCTTCCTAGGGGCCCTGAGCAGGTGTGGGGGCAGCAAGGCAGGGGTGAGTCATGACTGCAGGTGGAGGGTGAGCGGGCCCTGGGCATGGAGTCAGACCCGTCCCTGACACTTCTGCTCCGACCTTCGGTGGGTCACCTGTCCTCTCTGAAGGTGTCCCCCTGCAAACAGTACTCACCCTGCCAACCGCAGTGGCTTACGGTGAGGCTCGGATGAGAAATGGCAAAGTACTCTGCGATCTTTATATCACAGTGCGGCTGGAGAGCATTATTTGGATAAATTACTCCCTTCCACATCCATTAGAACAACCCCTGCCTTGTTCTAGAAGGGACTCAGGGCAACCTGCCCCCTCCCTTTTTTCCCCCTAATTTCTTGCACAGCTGTGAGTACTCTGTAGAGTAACTGTCAAGGCAAACAGTGGTTCAGTACCAGAAGAGACCAGAAGAAACCCAGATGGTTGGCAGGGTCCACCAGACAGGAGCCTGAAGGCCCCTTAGGGAGTAGTACCCTGGCCTGGTCTTTGGAAGGGGCTACGGATAATAATAGGCGAGGGAGAAGGGACAATGGGGTGGCCCACTCATTCATATGTCTACTTACTGGGCTCCGGCTAAGAAGAGATATTTATTTATTGAAGGGCTGTTATGGGAAGCAACGCTCTAATGGGGAGATTAAAAGGACCCTCACAAGACCTATTTAACAGGAACCCTGTGAGACAGGCCTCAAATTCTCCACCAGTTTCCCAATTCTTTTTTTTTTGAATTATTGGCATTTTATTACGCTTACTACAAACTCTGGCTTCCTAACTAAGTAATATGAAATAGACCCAGTTACATAACAGAGTTTGTGTTACCTATAGATTTATTTCATTATTTTTTTGGCAATCATACTTGCTATTTTTTTATTTATTTAAATTCAATTCATTAACACATAGTGTAGTATTCGTTTCAGGGGTAGAGTTCAGTGGCTTATCAGCTGCATACAACACCCAGGGCTCGTTCCATCACGTGCCCTCCTTAATGCCCGTCACCCAGTTACCCCGACCCCCCACCCACCTCGCCTCCAGCAACCCTCGGTTTGTTTCCTAGAGTTAAGAATCTCTTATGGTTTGTCTCCCTCTCTCATTTCATCTTGTTTTATTTTCCCCTCCTTTCCCGAGTGATCCTCTGTTTTGTTTCTTAAATTCCACATAGGAGTGAGATCATGTGATAATCGTCTTTCTCTGACTGACTTATTTCGCTTAGCACAACACCCTCTAGTTCTATCCATGTCATTGCAAATCGCAAGATTTCTTTTTCTTTTTTCTTTTTTGATGGCTGAGTAGTATCCAATTGTATATATATATCCCACATCTTTATCCATTCCTCTGTTGATGGACATCTAGGCTCTTTCCGCAGTGTGGCTATGGTGGACATTGCTGCTATGAACATTGGAGGGGCAGATGCCCCTTTGGATCACTACATCTGTATCTTTGGGGTAAATAAATACCCAGTAGTGCAACTGCTGGGTTGCAGGGCAGCTCTATTTTCAACCCTTTGAGGACCCTCCATACTGTTCTCCAGAGTGGCTGCACCAGCTTGCATTCCCACCAACAGTGTCAGAGGGCCCTCCTTTCTCTGCATCCTCGCCACCATCTGTCGTTTCCTGACTTGGTAATGCTAGCCATACTGACTGGTGTGAGCTGGTATGTCATCGTGGTTTTGATTTGTATTTCCCCGATGCTGAGGGATATGGAGCATCTTTGCATGTGTCTCTTGGCCACGTGTACGTCTTCTTCAAAAGCTTCCCAGCTTCTTACCCAGTTTCTTCACATCCATCCCTGCCGTCTGGTTGACATTGCTAGTAGAGATGCTGAACAGTGTTCCCCTGACTTACTTCCATGGGAATGTACCCTCTTCAAAATCCCACCGTAGGTGAGGACTCCTCAGACTGCCTGCCAGACTTGAGGTCAGAGAAGGTTCTGAGGGAGGACTTAGATGTGATGCTGTTAGGATAAAGACAAAGTCACTGGAAAATCCCAAGTGTTGGCCAAGGAGGGATGTGAGGAACTGGAAACCTGTATGCTACCAGTGAGAACGTGAAATGGTGCAGCGCCTATAAAAAACAAGGGGTGGGCAGCCGGGGTGGCTCAGCAGTTTAGTGCCATCTTCAGCCCAGGGCGTGATCCTGGAGACCCAGGATCGAGTCCCACGTCGGGCTCCCTGCATGAAGCCTGCTTCTCCCTCTGCCTGTGTCTCTGCCTCTCTCTCTCTCTCTCTTTCTCTGTGTGTCTCATGAACAAATAAATAAAATATTTTAAAAAAACAAAAACACTGAACTCTACCCCTGAAACGAATACTACACTATGTGTTAATGAATGAATTTAAATAAATAAAAAAATAGCAACTATGGTTGCCAAAAAAATAATGAAATAAATCTATAGGTAACACAAACTCTGTTATATATAACTGGGTCTATTTCATATTACTTAAGATAGGATGCCTGGATGAAGGGTCCTCAAAACATTTAACATAGAATTACCATGTGACCTCACAATTCCACTTCCAAATATACACCGCAAAGAATTGGAAATAGGCTCAACCAGGTATTCGTACACTGATGTTCGGAGCAGCACTCTTCGCAACAGCCAAGCGGTGGAAACCACCCAAGAGCCCACCAACAAATGCATGGATAAACAAAATACGGTCTACACATCCAATGGAGTATTACTTAGCTATAAAGAGGAATAAAAGCCTGACACACATGTTCTGACTCTAAAATATGATGCTAAATGAAATAAGCCAGGTACAAAAGGACAAAAGGACAAATATGATATGATCCCACTTACACGAAATACCTCAAATAGGCAAATCCATAGAGACAAAGGTAGATTCAAAGTTACCGGGAGCTGAGGGGAAGAGGAAGCGGAGAGTTATTATTGCTTAATGGTCACAGTTTCCTTTTGGGATGATAAAAAAGTTCTGGAAATAGATAGCAGTGGTGGTCATACAACATGATGCATGTAATTAACGCCACTGAACTGTACACTTCAAAACAGTAGAAAATGGCAAATGGTGTGTTTTATATATTTTATCATATAGAAACTATATACTTTGCTTTAAAAATAAATAAATAAATAAATAAATAAATAAATAAATGGCAGAGTCCCTAAACAAAACTGGGCCTGGCAGGGCCCTTGCCTTCCCCGTGGTGGGCTGGGGGGGGGTTACCTTGATTTCCCTCTCTCCCCCTGCCTCTCCAACCTTGCTGCTCACCTTCTTGCTCCCTGCCACCACTGGGCCTTTGGGATGCTCTTCCCCCCGCCCAGAGCAAGCCACCCCAAGTCAGGTTCCTTGCTTACGTTCTCAGAGACCCATGCTCCTTCTTCACAGTACGAGCTCCAATGGCAGGGTATTTGAATGACGTCTGGCTCTCCCATGAGACATCAGTGCTGTGGTAACAGGCGTCTGTGGGGTCTCTCCTGCCCACAGCAGGCTCTCGGCAAATAAATATATCCTGGATAATGATACACATTGAACAAATGAACTCCTCCATCTTTTCCCCGCCCCCCCATCTCCCCGCAATCATGTCTATCCCATTATTTGTTATCCATAGCACTTATATCTATCAAAATAATTTGAAGTATTTATTCCCTTACCATCTACGGTGTCCTTGCCTTCTCATGAGGATGCAAACCCCCTGAGAGCAGGGACTTTTGCTACCTTGCCCCTGACAAGGGAGCAGCACCCCCAGGATACAGCAATGCCTGGCGCGTTGTGGGGCTCCATGGGTGTCTATTGGATCACTGAATAAGCAGAACTTCGTTACCTCCCGCCTGGATTATCTTCTACTGAGTCTCGTGTCTCCGTAAGGATGCCAGAGTCACGTGTCTACACGTGTCAATTTGTCCTTGTACCCCTTCTGCTCTAAGCCTCCAGGGCTCCCCCAGGGCCTGGAGCCATGCTCCTGGTAAAGCATACAGTGGCCTCTCCTGACGTGACTCAGGTCACCCCTCAAAACCTCCCACACCCTCTAGATAGACCATTCTTAACGCATGCTGTTCTCCTCCCCCCTTCTTTGGCTTGTACTTTCTCACTCCCCAAGCCCACTCAGAGGTCTTCTTCCAGAAGTCCTTCCCTGAACGTGTGTGTTTCTACCATGTTGACAGCCAGGCTCTCCCACTAGACTGGAGGCCCTGGAGAGCTGGGAGTCACTTCCATGCATCCCCATCCCCATGTGTGGCTCATCCCCATGCAGCCTGGTGTATGGCAAGCCCTCACTGAAGAGGGACTTAACCAAACTGAACTCTTCAGAGTGACTTTGAAAATGAAGAGGGTTTTCTCCTGATGGAGACCGATGATCTCAGTTCCATGGAGTCACCCTCGGACCAGACAAAAGGGCCTCCGAAACCGTGTGCTCTGTAGGTGTCACCTGGCTCTCCTCAGGCTGTGCCCCACACCATGTGGGGTGAGGAACCTGCAGCCCCAAGAGAATGTTCCTACCTGGAGCTCAGATCTTCCCTTCTAGGCTTCTCTCTGTGTACCCAGAGCCTGTCTTCCGCAGAACTACACTCCTGAGGCCACACGGTACCACCGGCGTGCATGCCCCTGGGCCGGACAGGTGGTCAAGGCTTCCTTTTTTGTGGAGAACCACGGCAGAACCTAGATGTACAGAATGGGATGGCCACACGCATACGTCAGGTATAGGACAGAACCAGAGAGGGGAAGAAAAGGGAGGTGGGCCGCCCATGGCTGACTCGCTCTCCACCACATTCTGGAACTCTGAGGAGTGTGAGCCCTCTAAACTCAAGGCTGGCTTGCCGACGTATTGTGAAGATGTTTATTTATTAAGATAGAAAGAATACATGTCTTTTACATAAGTCTCCTGGATTCGCATACAACTCTGAAACTTCTAGACAAGTGGTCTGTGAGCCTCCGTCTGACCCTCGCCCTGAGTCTTGCTAATGTTGAGGGTAGGCCTGCACCTCGGCCAGAAGGAGGGATGTCCTCACCACGGGGAGAGGGGGATGGTGAGACATGGATTTCATGTCCTGAACAAAAAGCTTCTAAAAACACAAGGGAATTGCTGCACTGAATAGGTCTTTTTTGATAAGCGAGATTCAGCGGCTCTCGTGGCCCTTCGGATTGAATGTGGTTGCCCTGGAATGCCTGGTGGTGAAGGGAGAAGCTTCGCCTTAAAGACCTTTCTAGGGCTTCCCCGGGGGGCTCAGTGGTTGAGCCTCTGCCTTCGGCTCAGGTTGCGATCCCCAGGTCCTGGGGATCTGTCTCTCATGAATAAATAAATAAACTATTTTTTAAAAAGTCCGGGTGGCTCAGTGGTTTAATGCCGCCTTCAGCCCAGGGCGTGATCCTGGAGACCCGGGATCGAGTCCCACGTCAGGCTCCCTGCATGGAGCCTGCTTCTCCCTCTGCCTCTGTCTCTCATAAATAAATAGACAAAATCTTAAAAAAAATAAAAAAAATAAAAAAAAGACCTCCCTATATGCGTGAGCATACATCTATATATCTGTATAGGTGCATGTGTACACGCGCACACATATATATGATTTATTAGCAGACCTGAGAGAAAGGAGCACCTGTTGGTCTTCTCTGAGGAAAAAATGCAGGAAGGGACACAAGCAAGACTGTTGTGCCTCTCGCTATGTGACACAGACAGGTGTCAGAAGAGGGGTTACCTGGAAGTGGGTGCGAGGGAGGGAGGTTGACTGGGAAGGAGCGCGAGAGTCGCTCCCAGGGCGCTCGAAGAGTCCTACATCTTGACCTGAGTGGGGGTTCCTGGGTTGCGCACAGTGAAACTCCACCGGGCTGCACACCTGAGATCGGTGCACACCTGAGATTGGTGCACTTTACACACATGCAGTTTTGGGGAGTCCATCACCTTGGGCTTGCCAGCCCAATGCCCTTGAGTGGGTTACTTATCCCCTTAAACCCCAATGTACTTACTACATGGTGGACCCCCAGCTCCGCGAGGAGTCAGCGAGGAGTCAGCGGAGGCCCTTCATCCCATCAGCTGGATAAACTACTATTGAACTAGCTGGGGTGGCTGGTGCTTATGAAAACGCTCGAAACTTTGAGATGTATGGATTTTTGTTTTTAAGGTGGATTTTTTTTTCTCTCAGAGCCACAATAACAACAACAACAATATGAGTTCGCTCTATCCCAAACCCTCCTCCCTTTCAGCTCTTCCGTCCACACCGGTCATTCTCGGGCACTGAGCTCCTTTACGCAGCACTCAGCCTGCATGTGGACTGTTCTGCGTGGGAGGCAGGGTTCCCCTCACCATCAGGCATTACTCTGCGACAGAATTCGGTCCCCGGGGAACCCAGAGCACTGTGAGGTGGCTGCTGAGACTGGCTTCTTGAAAAAGGCCTTTATTGCTCTCGTGGGAACGTCACCTAGGCCCCAAAGAGGCCTGGTCCCCGGCTGCCTCTGATTCCTGTGCTAACGCCCTGGCTCTTACCTCACCCCACCCTGGAACCCCAGCGTGGGCAGCCGGGACGCTTTGTTGTCACCGCAGGTAGGCCGGAAGGCCCGTTCCCGAGTCTCCAAAATGCTGAACATGCCTTGCTTGGCAACTGCCGTTAAACTAGGCAGTTTCAACTCCGGATCGACCTGGAAAGGAGAAGTGGGCTTTGACTGAGCTCCGGGAGCTTCAAGAGGAGCATCTTCATACATTCGTCAGACCCTCCCGGCACCTGCCAAGGACAAGGGACCGTCCCAGGCACCCCGGGAGGAAATAAAGAGGCTCTGGGCCCTCAAAGAGCGTTACGGGCCCTGTTCTAGACGAGGCCCTGCGAATGTGAACATGAGCCCCGCCGCCGGCTGGGCGCCCGGCGCCTTCCCATTAAGTCAGGCACAAGTCCACACCCGCAAGAGGGGAGCCCAGCAGAGCACTGTCAGGTGGGCCACGGGGGGCTGCTGTGCCCACGACTCATTCCGTCCTCCCCGCAGCCCCGCAAAGCAGCTCTCATCATTCTCATTTCACAGATGGGGAAACAGAGGCAGCGCAGAGAAGCCAGGCCGTGGCCCAATGTCACAAAGCTCCTACGTGGAGGACTGGCTGCGTAATTCGTGGGGTACACAAATTTGTGGATTTGTGGGGTTCACATAATCTGTGAAAAGTGAAATAGGGAGCCTTGGTTAGAGATTCAAGAATTTTGCAGTAATGACAGCTGCGCCTTAAATCAAGCCTGGGGCCCTACTGAGCTTGGGGCCCCAGGCGGGTGCACGCGTAGGATGTCCATGCAGCCTACTTCCAGGCGAGGAGCTGCAAAGAATTAGGGGAGCACAGAGGAGGGAGGAAGGGACTAATCTTTGTGGGAAAGAAGAGCACAATGAAAAGCCTGGTTGGGAGACATGGCAGTGAACTGGGCGCGAAATGTGGCTTCCGTTTCCTACAGACAGACGCGAGGCTGCCCTGGGGACCCTTCTGGACCAGAGCCAGGTGCAGCCAGGAGCTGGGGTTTCTCCTGAAGCCTCTGGGACTGAGGGGCCTGTCCCCGGAGCAAGCCGCCTGGACCCAAGGCGGGAAGGAATCCAGCTCTTCACCTCATCTTCTGCTGTCTGGAACCTTCTCCATCCTTCGATGAGCTCTGTGGCCTCTGGACCGACCGTGTCTGCACGATTCCCCATCGGTTCGGGATAACATGGATGCGAGTAACCATCGATGACCAAGCACCGGTGGCTTGAACCGGCGCAGGGTCTCTGTCTCACGGGGCCGGGACTGGGACCAGAGAGCTTCCAGCGCCAGTTCACCTGCTGCACATCAAGAGTGGCTTCTCGGTGATTTTCTTGCTCCTTCCCTTGGGGCGTCAGCATTGCAGTTAGGAGGCGTCCCTGCGGCTCTAGCCGTGACTGCACCCAAAAGTAACTGCAGGGAAGCGAAGACACTGCGCCCCAAAGGGAAAGCAAAAGCTCCCTCGGAGTCCCCACCTCCCCTGACCCGCCCTGGGTCACGCGGCCACCCAGAACTGCCAAGAAGGCCGGGGAAGCGCAACACGGGGACTGCCACTGAGCCCGCTGAGCCCCCCCAACAAGCCCCACGTACCCGTGGCCAAGGAGCTGGGACTGGTACCTGCGCCCGAGCTCACCCGGCCCTTGTGCGTGACCCTGAAAGTCCTAGGGGGCTCTGAGGCCGGCTGGCCGGGCGTCACCCCAGGGGACCCCTGTCCCCGCGCTCTTCCCCCGGGCACCCCCCACTGCCTTGCAGGGCAGCGGTCCCCTGAGGTTGTATCCCGCCCCCGGGTCGCAGGCTCCCGCGCTGCCGCCGTGAAGAGGGGACCTACCCAAGGGGGCCGCCCCCAGAAGCGCCGCGACCCCCCCCCCCCCCGGGGCGTCCCCGACCCGCCGCTGGCTCAGCATCCCGGGGACACACACCCACAGGGGCTGAGGCAGCTGAGGCGCTGGGCCGCCACGTGGTGCTGGCACCTCCCCCCGCGGGCAGGGGCTGCCTTCCGCTCCCGGGACTCCGCCTTCCCTAGTGGGGTTCCGCGGGGAGGAGGGGGGGGGTGGCCCTGGGGAGGAGTTGGGGGGGTCCCGCGGGGAGGAGCGCGGAGGTTCCGCGGGAAGGAGCGTGGGGGGGTCCCGCGGGGAGGAGGATGGGGGGGTCCCGCGGGGAGGAGCGCGGAGGTTCCGCGGGAAGGAGCGTGGGGGGGTCCCGCGGGGAGGAGCGTGCGGGGGGGGGGGGTTCCGCGGGGAGGATGGGGGGTTCCGCAGGGAGGAGCGTGCGGGGGTTCCGTGGGGAGGAGCCCGAGGGGTTCCGGGGGGAGGAGCCCGAGGGGTTCCGGGGGGAGGAGTGCGTATGGGGAGGGAGGGGGGAGAGGGGCGGGGGAGTAGTATCCCGGGGTTCCGTGGGAAGGACCATGGGGTTCCCCAGGCAGGAGTGTGAGGGGTTCCGCGGGGAGGAGTGTGCGGGGGTTCCGGGGGGTAGGAAAGTGTGCGGGTTCCGCGGGGAGGAGTGTATGGGGGTTCCATGGTGAGGACTAGGGGGGTTCCGCAGGGAGGAGCATAGTGGGGGTCCCTGGGGAGGAGCATGGGGGGGTTCCGCGGGGAGGAGTGTGCGGGGGGGGGGGGGGGGGGGTAGGGGGGTTCCGCGGTGAGGAGTGCGAGGGCTCCACCGGGAGGAGGAGGGAGTTCCGCGGGGAGGTGTGTGCAGGGGTTCCGCAGCAAGGAGTGTGGGGTTCCGCGGCGAGGAGTGCGGTGGGAAGGAAGCGCTGGCGCGGCGGCCAGTCCCTTCCCTGCCTTTTCTCTAGCATCTTCATTCCCGCTTATTAGCGTGATGCTCCCGGAGTCAAGATAATGATTTAAAAGCTCTAATTTTGTTACATTCTGAAGCCTGTCTGCCATCGAGGCTGATGGTAATGAGATTTGGGAAGGAGCCGGGCTCTTAGCCGGGGTCAATTCATCTCTGGGAGAAAGTGCTACCATCAAAACGCCCAGGAATTATTAGCACTTAGAGGACAGCTGAAGAGGCCTATTAACCTGAGATGCCAGGGGGAGTCCTGAAGTGTGAGGTGCAATTACATTTCTGCTTTATTTCCCCCCGGCTTCATATTTAAGGGTGAAAAAAAGATGGGTGAGTAAGAGCTTGCAGAAATCAATAAATATTTATTAGACCCCCAGAATGCCGTCATCCCACCTCATCTCTGTCATCCCACCTCATCTCTGCGTGCCGCACCTGCGTGCACGAATATATGAACACGGTAGCTCCCTAACACTTCTCAGCCCAGCCCTGGAGACAGCAGGCCCACCTGTTTTGCTACTTTTGTGTCTTAACCAAGGGGGAATTCAGGGCACAGCAAGGATACTTCCCTGTCTCTAGTTGGCGGTAGAGCAGGATTTAAGTCTGGATTTCCCAATTCCAGCATGCTGTCTGCACAAGCACATGCCAGCACTTTCTCTAGGTGCCAGGCTCTACATGGTGAGGCCAGGCAGCGAAAGCGCCAGCCTGTGGTCTCTTTTGCAACAGTGGGTCTCACTCTGCCTGCATGTTAGGCTCATCTGGGAAGCTTTAAAAAAAAAAAAAGAAAGAAAGAAAGAAAGAAAGAAGGGGAAAAAATACTGAACCTGGGTCCATCTCCCAGAGATTCTGCTTTGATTAACTAAGGGCAGACCCAGACCCCATGAGCTTCTAGAGTGTGGGAGAGTGTTGTGTGCCCATCTCAGCTCCTCAATAACCAATGTTGCGATTGGGCAGTCCTCTGTGGCCTTAGCACGATGGCAAGATGCCTGCAGCAATAACCATCAGGAAACTGCAAAACTGAAGGTTCATCACTTATAGGGCCTGGAAATTATACACACGGCAGGTCCTATGTAACGGGGGGGGGGGGGGGGGGAGGAAGCAAGGCAAGTGGGGGAGAGAGGGAGACCCCAAAGAGGCCTCAGGGTGGGAGCCTGCATGGCTCGTGGTCTAGTTGTACATACGGCTGGCAATGTGTTTCTTTGAGATAGGCATCTTCAAAGTGGACGCTTAGGCACTCAAAGTTTATGTCGGGTCCTTGCATTACAAAATGCAAAAACAAAGTAAAAAGTAAAACAAGAACAGTCAAGATTTACACTGGAGAGAGAGAGAAGTAAAAACGTGGTAAGAGACCCATGATTTGAGGGGGGAGAGGGGCAGGAGGGGCTGTGGTTACTCTTTTTTTATCAATACAGGCAGTTACCCTGCCAGCTGCCAGGCCCTACCCCCTTCAATCCTACCAACCACCCTTTGAGCCAGGGGACATTGCTCACCCTTTGAGGGAACGTCATTGCAGAGTGAGACAAAGAGTTTGGAATGAAGAGGAACTGACTTCAAAACCAAGTTCTGCCGGTGGCTATTTGTGTGATGTTAAACAAGTCACTTAAACGTCTTTAAGTCAAATCTGTCTACTTTGTAAAATGGGATGTAAAAATTTGCCCTAAGTTAGGTTGTGTGAAGATCAAAGGGAAGAAAGTCTATCTTTGAACTTCGTAGGGTCTACTCCGTAGGCCATATAACATCATCCCAGTGATACTACAATGGGGGAGAAAACTGAAGCTCAGAGCCAGGAAGCCATCTGCCCAAGGTCACAGGCGGGGGACCCAGGCTTCCAGTGGGACAGACACACTCCTTTTGATATGATTCAGCACCGCTCCCTACACTGAATGGCCTATAATAGGGTGAAGCCACCAGAGGCACACTTTCAGGGCACCTGCTTGTCCAGAAGGCATTCGCGTCTTTTGGCCTCTGCCTAAAAGAGAAGGTAGGACAATTTCTGGGTGGAGAGAAGCTAGAGAGGCTTCCCATTGTCTTTGGATAGTGAACGTTTTGGGGCCAAAATGTTTCCAGGGCTTGGAGTATCACAGAATAGACTAAGCTCTCGATACAGTTGAGAATTTACATTCAGATAATTGAAGAATTTTAAAGCTGGAAGGCATATCAATCGTAGCTTTCACAGAAAAAAAAAAAAAAAAAGAAAGAAAATTGGAAAAACTCCAGAGGTAGAATGAGATTTAAGGTTTCTAAAGTAGTGCCTATAAAAAGACTTGCCAGGGAAACTAGGGCAGACTCTCCTTGCAGACAGCGGCCCTCGCCCATCCACTGAAACAGTGGACAAGAGCTTTAAAAAGTCGGAAGCAGCAGTTCTCAGCCGTGACTGCAAAGTAGAATCACTGGGGGAGCTTCATGAGACCCCAGAAGTGGGGCCCCACCCCGGAACAATTAAGTCAGAATTCTGGGGGTAGGGCCCAGCAGTCACAACTCCTCAGGCAATTCAACCGAGCAGTTGAAGCTGACCAAGGCCCCTCTGAAGCATCGTGCAAATATGAGTCATTAGTATGCAAGTGATCTAGGCCAATTACGGAATAAGGTGCCCACCTTCTGCCAAGGTTCCAATAAGGACTAAGGGCTTTAGTCTATGGCAGGAGGGACCAGCTAAGCCTAAGGAGCTGATGGTCCGGAGGGAGATTAAGAGAGTCCCCAGTGTTTGCCCTTCTCCAGTGTGATCCAAGTGTAGACTACCATGGAAAAGTCATGACCTTCATTCGGTCTTCATCTGTTCTATAATAAAGAAAATAAATAGACCTGCGCACAGGGAATATTTAAGGCCGCGGCTAGCGGCCAGGGGGGCAGGAGGTGGAGTGTGAGAAAACAGCAGATTTAAAACCAGCTCCTCTTTTTTTTTTTTCCCCCCTCCTTTAAAACCTCTTCAAGAATGAGGATGAGTTGGTCTCTTCCAGGCCTGCAGCACACCCAGCTCTCACACACTATCTGCCACCTGCACTGAGGGTATGGACTCTTTTAAAAACAATGGATTTTCCGATTGTGTCTAAAAACTGCATGTTTGTTTTCAAAATTTGGAGATGAAAAACATAAACAGCTTAAACCTCCAAATAAATAAATAAACCAACAGTTTAAATCACCCATAATCTCATGGTCCAGAGGCAATTGTTATTAATATTAACACTATTTTCTGCCTTTTGTCCTCATGATCATACGGATATTTGGTCGTGAAAATCGAAGCTCTCTTTCTCGTGTCACAGGTCACTCTTGAATAATAACTCAGAGCTGAAGCTTAGATCACAGAAGATTCCAATTCAAATACAGCTTATTTGGCTACAAGATCATTCCTCTTAGTGCCGTGTGTTTTCACATGATCCAATAGGCTGCCTGCTATACTTTTAAAAATTAATGAATTGTTGGGGAAATATATTCACCCCTAAGAAAGTTCTATGACAGCTGAAGCACAAGAATCCAAATCACAGTCCTGAAAGATTGCAATTTTCCTGCTCACGGTGCCCAAGTTATGAGAGTGGGATAGTATTCAGGTCTCATGTGAGACGCCAGAGTCTGCGGAGAGCACCCTGGCCTCCTTCAGACTGATAGCTCCAGGAGCCAGACTTCTCTGGGACGCCCTGGGTGCCACCCCAAGAGCAGAGGCATGCAGTCTGAGCCAGAAACACACAGGTATGATCCGTTTCCTGTAACCACCCCATAAATCACTCCTGGCAGGCATTTCCCTCAACCGAGGGGCCCTCAACCCCGCTTCCCCGAGGGTGGTGCTGAAAGATAAGCCCCAGAAATCAATTCGGGTGCATGAAAAAGAACCTCCAGGTATTTCCCAGTGAAAGAGCGTTCTGGTTCTCTCTTCCTACCCAACTTGCAGAGCAGAAGGCCTCCCCACTCCCCGCATTGCACTGCCTCCCCGACCCACTCCCCTTGATCAGCAAACCCATAGTCAGGAACAGGTATCTGCTCTATCTCGGGGCCATAACTAGGGGATGAGATGATCTGTCCTAGGGCCACAGAGTCACTTAAGTAACACTTGCTCATTTTCCTCAGCCCTACCCCCCCAAAGTCTGACTTCCTCTTTGATTTTTTTTGTTTGTTTGTTTTAATTTGGCACCACTGATTTCTTGTAGAGGCCCTTGGTGGTCTGATTCTTCCCCAAGGACCGCACTCCTTGCATGTACTGCCCCCCCAGCCATGCCCAACGCCGTGCAGCCCCCAGACACACCCGCTTCCTCTGGCCTCTGTGAATCGGTGCCCACTGTCTGTCCTTTCTTCCTGACACGCTCTTCCCATCTGGTATCTGTGAGAAATCAAGTTCAACGGCAAATAATACCAACCGTGTTGCTGGTCACAGCAGGCTGGAGGCTGGCAGGTGGCCCCACAATAGATGGTGAGCACACAGGCCAGCAGGGCCCGGCTCCTATGGGGCTTGCCTCCTTTCTCAGCGATGCAGACGGTCCACAGGTGGCCCTGGCCATCCGAGCCAGCACACCCACGGAGGAAGGGGTTAAGGGCACATGCACTGAGGTTGCTTTCCCTCAAAGAGCTTTCCAGAAAGTCCAACTGACAGCCTCCACTGACATTTCTATGCCCCTGCCCCATCTAGATGGCAGGCAGGAAAAATGTACCATATATGGCCAAGCACATGAGGACCCCCAACAAAACGCAGGCCCACTTCTGAAGGAAGACAGGGAGACTGATGGCTGAGCGGTTACTGGCGGTTTCTGTTCTACTAGGGCCCATCTTAGGGCTTGACTCAGGGGGCACCTCTTCCAAGAAGCCCTCCATGCCTTGCACGGGCTCACTTATGAGCCCTTCTTGATCTCCCAGTGCCCTCTTCGTGACTCTGGGTACAGCATTTAGGTAGAAGGTTTCTTGACCATCGCTCCTCAGAACGTGAGCAAAGGGAACAAAAGAGTGCTTTATTCATCTGTGTCCCTAGCCCTCCAGCACCTGACAGGGGCTAAGAGTAAAATTTTTTGTGTGTGATTACTGTTTTATTTTATTGTAGTAGGCTGATGATGGACCCCAGGCATGCCCACGTCCTAATCCCCAGCTCCTGGGAATGCTACTTTCTATGGCCGAGTCTTGGCTCACGGGATTGAGCTCAGGATCTTAAGATGGGGAGGTTGTCCCACGTTACCGGGCAGGCCCCAGGTGCACTGGCATGAATCTTTAGAAGATGGGGCAGGGACAGATTTGGCACAGACGTATAGAGGGGAGGGTGATCTAAAAGGAAGGTGAACACGCTGGCTTTGGAGACAGGAGTGATACAGCCCCAACCCCAGAGAGAGGCCCAGAAGCTTCTCCAGAAGCTGGGATTGGCGAGGAAGGACCCTCTGCTGGAGCCTCCAGACAGACATGGCCCTACCGCCACCTGGATTTCAACCTCGTGCTACTACTTCCGGATTTCTGACCTCCAAAACCATGAGAGAATACATTTCTGCTGTTTGAAAGCACCCACCAAGTTTATGGCTGTTTAAATTTGTTACTGCAGCCCTGGGAAAATATCATGCTTATTTACCACTTTAAAAAGTCATTATTGAACGTAACTGCGTAGAGAAACACAACAAATACATACGTGTGTGTGTATGTGCCTTAGTTTGGGTTCTCCACACACAAACCTAAGACAACGACATCGACGCAGGTGGTTTATCAGGGAGGTAAACTGAGGAAACGCCTGTAGGGGAGTGGGTCCATGAGACATAAATGGGAGGGAGCCATACAAGGTGCTTGCGTGAGCACACCACCACCATCAGGACCTGTTGAAAGGCGCAGGACACACCTCAGAGTCACCCCTTATGAAACAGGAATCTGGGTATTTTCTTCCAATTTCTGGTCATTGTGTGTCAACAGCTGCCTCTGGAGCCGAGTCAAAGATACTTGCAGTGTGAGGCATCGGCATGTTTGGGAAGGCGAGGTGGCTGAGGGGTGTGCGCAGGGCACCTGCAGACCTGCTGGGGATGGGTCACGAGCAGGTGGTCTTCCCTGCACATGTGTGGGAGGAGGCCATGGGGCACAGTGTGTGAGAGCAGGGGCTCGGGGCTCTAACCGACCTCCCGTCATAGTCTTATCTGTAAAATGGGAATAGCAATTGCTTCCTGACTCATGAGATAGGAGGAGTAAAAAATACATATAAATATAAAACTGTGTATAAAATATGAATATACATTATATTTATTAAAGCGCTTACAGTGATGCAGACACTCTTTTAAGTGTTTTATACAAATGGCTGGTTTAATCCTCAGTAATCCTAAAAGGCTGGAGGTATTATTACTCCTAGTTGCCTATGAGGAAATCAAAGCACTAGCTAGTTAAGTAGCAGAGAGAGGATTTGGTCATCTCATACTAATTCCTAATCACGACGGAGTATGGCCTTCTTTCGATGAAATAATATGACCTGATTTGATGTAATAACTACCTGGTTGGTAACAGGCTCTCATAATAGTATTGTTGTTGTTGTTGTTCCTGTCATTATTGTTTACTACTGCTACCTCTAGGCACGTGTGGCTACTACAGACACTCTCGCAGCGCTCTTCTCCAGCCACACTGGAGGGCGGGTGGGAAACAAATGCTACCCAAAGCAGAGAGAGCCCCCTGCTGAAGTCATGTGAATGCACTGAGCAGTCCCACAGGCCTTGACCGTCTTGGAGGCAAGGCAGGTGAAGGTGAGTGGAGCACTCTGACGCTGCTCTACCTCAAGCAAACCAACCTTAGGTACATGGTCTGGCCCCAGAGTCCTACTGACATAAGGGCTGTGTTAATATTTATACTCAGATGAATGCTACCCCTCCAGGGTTTTATAGCTCAAAGTTTCTATTTATGATGAGACTTTTAAAGATAGAAGCATATGCATAATTTTCCAGTCCACATGTCAGTGGAAATAAGTGGCTATAGACACCTGTCTTTTTTTTTTTTTTTTAAGATTTTATGTATTTGTTCATGAGAGACACACAGAGAGAGGCAAAGACACAGGCAGAGGGAGAAGCAGGCTCCCCAGGGGGAGCCCAATGTGGGACTTGTTTGCAGGACCCCGGGATCATGACCTGAACCAGAAGCATATGCTCAACAGCTGAGCCACTCAGGTGTCCCAGACACCTCTCTTCTCTAGCTGGGATATTAGCAGGTTTCCCTGGCTAGGCCTCACTTCACTATCTTTATTCCAGTCCAGCCATCAGGACCCTGAAGTGAAGAAGCCAGCAGAAGCAGGGTTACCAGTTCGCCAGACTGCAGGGCACCAGTCCCTGCAGGCTTGTGAAAGGAGGAGAGGGCCCCCTGGAGTTGTGCAATGTCATGGCACAGAACAGAAATACAAATTAGATGGAGCTCCAGCTTCAGCTCCTTATGCTCTCAATACAGGTCTAGCTAGCACAGCTGGGCAAGCAGAAGGGCCCAGCCTAGTGACCTCAGCTTCCTGAGAACCTGGGCGATGCAGCTGAGCTCCATGCCTCGGTGTGTTCTCATCTCCAGAGCAAGGTTGATGAAGCACACATGGCTTTGCTGTGAGATGATGCATGTAACTTGCTTAATGTGACTCTTGGTTTTTGGAAAACGTTAAATAATATCTGTTGTCATTTTTATTATAAGCATCCCACACATTGCTGTGCCACCTTAACAATCTCTGTGGGTTGTGTGACAAATGAAGAGACTCCTAAGAAGTTCATCAACTTGTCTAAGCCCTGGAGTCTCACTCCAGACTGGGGCAAGAATGGAATTCAGGGATGTTATTTCTACCAAGCCCTTTGAGATCATAGTGTGAATACTATAATCAGTGGGAAAAGCCAGAAAGGTTAGTCTTCCCTGGTGGATAAGATGTAATGCTTTTAAATGAATCAGGCAACGTAAAGGTGCCAGGGCTTATCCACGGTATTAGTCAGGGTTCTCTGGAGAATAGAACCAATGCCAAAAGAGAGAGATTTATTATTATAAGCGATTGGCTCATGCGATTGTGGGAGCCGTCAAGTCCAAAGTCTGCAAGGCAGGTGGAAGACCGGAGACCCAGGGAAGAGTCTGCATTGTAGCCGAATCTAAACACAGTCTGCAGGCAGAGTACCCTCCTCCCCCTGGGAGCTCAGTCAGTCGGCTTTCATCCAAGGCCTTCAAATGATTGGATGAGGCCCACCCACATTATAAGGAGTGATGTGCCCTACTCAAAGTCTACCGATTTAAATGTTAATCGTGTCCAGGGGCACCTGGATGCTCAGTTGGTTACGCATCCTACTCTAGATTTCGGCTCAGGGCATGATCTCAAGGTCACGATCTCAGGCTGGAGAGATCGAGCCCTGCGATGAGCCCCATGTCTGGCTCCACACTGAGCATGGAGCCTACTTAAGATTCTCTCTCAGCCCCTGCCCCTCCACCCCCCACCCCTGCTTTCACTTTTTCTCTCTAAATATAAAAAATTAAATACATAAATAAATATTCATTTTATTTTAAAAAATCTTTTCCCAGAAACATCTGGACTGGTGTCTAACCAAATATCTGAGTACTCTGGACTTGCCAAGTTGACACCTAAAATCAACCATCACACCCAAAAAGATGAAATATTTCAGTATGACCCTTCCCCAGCAAGCACCCACAGCGATAGATTTTTTTATTTCTGCTAGATCTTTTTTTTAAGATTTATTTATTTATTTATTTATTTAGGAGAGCGAGAGTGCAGATGAGCAGAGGGAGGGGCAGAAGGAGAGGGAGAAGCAGACTCCCCACTGAGCAGGGAACCCCCACAAGACAAGGGGGTTCTGGGATCCCAGGGTCCTGGGATTATGCCCTGAGCTGAAGACAGACCCCTTACTGACTGAGCCACCCTGGCAGCCCTATTTCTGCTGGATCTTTATGGACAAATAAACTTGGAACTTCCTCCAGCAGTCTAGAACAATCTGAACAGCATGGTGCTGTGGGGCAAGCTGAGGTCTGGGAGGGTGAGAGAGAAAGAAGCCTATGGATTGCTGAACTACCTTTGCAAGCACTGTTCCCCATGCCAACAAGTCTGCTCCCCTGTTTCTTCTGGCTTGCCCAGCTCTTGTATACTCTCTTGGAGGCCACTTCTGGGGAACCTTCCCTAATACCCTAGGATAATGCTGGTTTTCCTATTAAATATCCTCTGGCAGCCAGCACACTCCCCGAGTATGTAAGTCTGTGATTGCTTAACAGCATGTCAGTTTCTCACACTGAATTCTCTTCTTTTTTTTTTTTTTTTTTTGAGAGAGAGAGATATTGAGGAGAGGGGCAAAAGGAGAGGGAGAAAGAAAACCTTAAGCAGGCTCCACACTCAGTGCAGAGCCCAACGAGGGGCTCAATCTCACGACCTGAGCCAAAACCAAGAGTCAGATGCTTAATCAGACTGAGCCACCCAGGGATCCTACTCCCACTGAATTCACAGTGTCTTGGGGACTATGCTCCAAAAACACTTCTTGCATAGATGGATGAGTGTTATGGACCGCATGGTTGTACCCTCTGCCCCAAAACCTACACATTGGAACCTAACTTCCAGTGGGCGATATCAAAAGGTGGGACCTTTGGGGGGAAATGACGTTTCAATGAAGTTGTGAGGGTGGAGCCCTCACAATGGGATTAGTGTCCTCCCAAGAAGAGAGAATCTAGCGCTCCCTCTGCCATGTGAGGATACAAGGAGACGGCCATCCGCGAACCAGGTGGAGGGCTCTCACCAGACACTAGTCCTGCTGCACCTGCTCTTGGACTCCCCAGCTTCCAGAACTGTGAGAAGCAAAATGCTGGTGAAGCCGCCCAGCGTACGGCCTTCTGTTAGGGCAGCTTGAACTAACCAAGAGAGAGAAGCAAACAAGAGAAGGAATGACTTTGGAAGGCTAGGGAGGAGGGCTCATCATTACAAAGCTGGCCAAGGGGGTTTCAGATGCAGGACCGCAGAACAACGTTCTCCCTGTCTTAGTCTACTTGGGCTCTTATAACAACAAGCCACAGACAGGGCATCTTATAAGCAAGAGGAACTTAATACTCCCAGTTCTGGAGGCTGGAAGCCCAAGCCAGGGTGCCAGTGTGATCAGATGAGGGTCCTCTTCTGGGTCACGTCCTCGCATGGTGGAAGGGGCAACGGAGCTCTTCAGAGCCTCTTTAACAAGAAAGCAACCCCACACATGATGGGTCTATCCTCATGATTAAAATACCTCCCACAGGCCCCACTTCCTAATACCATGATGCTGGGCGTTAGGATTTCAATATATGAATTTGGAAGGGAGAAAAACATTCAGACCATGACATTCGGGTTCTCTGGCAGCAGGTCAGGGCTATTTTTTTCTTGCCCCCTAAACCTTTGGAGCCGAACAGCCTCCTTCCCACACTCGACCTCTCCCCCTTCTCAGCTACAGGAGAGCATCACCATGCAGAGCTGAGGCGAGCCACTCCTGGCCAGGCTCACATGCTCTGTCTGGGTCCAGTCAATGTGCTTGTGAGTGTGGATGGTGCCGACAGCAAGGGCCAGGCACTCTCACTTCCCAGCAGCCCCCACGGGAGCCTGGAAAGCACGAGTGGACCTCCGTACATGAACTTCCTCCTGCTTCTGAGAACAGACAGTAGCCTGACATTTCCAGCCCAGGAGAGGCTCAGCACCTTTAACTGCTACCTGCACTCGAGCCTACGCAGATACCCAAAACTTGCTCTCATGGCAGGAATGCCCTACGTGTGCCATCTGCAAAGGCTTCTGTATCACTGGAGCATCAGAAAATCCTAGGGCATTTCTGCTTTCTCGTTCCCGGGGCCTCAGGCCTTGCTGCTAGCATCCAGCTGCCTCACCAGGCTGCTCTGAGGTGCAGGGGTGTGTGTGGACGTGTGTTGCAGGGGGTGGGTGGATGTGGATGTATGTGGGGGGCTATGTATTATACACACACACACACACTCATGTGTGTCACAAAAAAGCCAGACATTAAGCAAGACATACCCTGGGCTCCCAGTGATTCTGTGTCATGATACTGATCATTATAATCATTATAATATTAGCCACCCGCTGCTTCAGGATGCCGGTAAGGATTAATGGGATGCTGCTAACAAAGTGCCGTGAGTCCTTGGGGAAAGCTCTTTAGCAGGCACTGGTTTGAACCTCTTTCGGGTGGGAAGGAAAATATAAACTAGGAATGGAGCCACATCTGGCCACTGCCCTGCCTTAGCTTTGGGGCCTTAGGCCAGGATTATATCCTGACTCTGATTCCTCCTCCATAAAATGGGCTCATAGGGTATGTCTGTTTTCTCCCCTGGGGACTGGGCAGGACAAAAAAAAGAGATCGTGTGAGTGAAGACCCTATGAAAACTGGCAAGCTTGGGACATATCCCCAAGCTTGGCACTGTCAACTCTCAGGCCAGGTCCCTGCACCACCAGGTTGGGGATCCACTGGCAGCTCTTCCTCAGAAGTCCCTATGTTTGTTCAAATGTGACTCACTTTCTTCACCTCCACTGGTGCTGGGAGGGGTCCTTTGGATGAGTGGCTTTAGGCTAAAAGGAGCACACGGGGAGGATCTAGCCCTGTTCTCTATGTCCTCAGCGTCTGTGCCCAGGTGATGTGTCCCTCCCCAGTCGACAGCTAAGGACTCTCTGAAAATCCAGATGGTACCTTCCCATGGGGTCCCTGCGTGGAGCCACTCTCGCAGCAGGATAGGGCTAAACATTTACTGATTTCCCAGAGGCAGGATCGCCTTCCCTTTGGAAGACTCCTTTCTCCAAAGGGACTCCTGAGCCCTAGGTCACTAGTGGTTGGTGTACATGGGGAGCAGAAGGTAGACCCAAAAGCCGCCAACTCCCAGGGAAGACGGGCTTGGGAAACCCTTGGGAAGAGAAACCGGAGCAGGGTGACAACAGAAGCGACCATCTCCTGTCCCCCACCATAGTTTCCTAGCCCTGAGATCCTCAAGTGGTCTCCTGACGCCCAAAGAAAACGTCACCCACAAGGTTTCACTTAGAGGACACGAAAAGTACTTTTCCAGAGTATCTATTGCTCCTGTCCACAAAGCCTGACCACAGTTTTCAAAATCCAGTTAGGCTGAAAACATTCCTTTCCCCTAAGAAGCGTTCACTGCCCCCACCGTGGCCAGAGTACCAACGGCGACCATCCTTCATCCCCTCCAACTAGTCCTGTTTCCCTAGGTTCAGAGAATCATCATCATCACTACCACTGGCACCGATTCACCACTCCTCTATACCAGGCACGGTGCTGAGGTACACGAATCTCTCTCTTCATTCTGGAAATTACCCTATGACAGAAGTTCTATTACCGGCCTAATTTTACAGGTGAAGCTCAGAGAGCTTAAGTAACTTTCCCCAGATGAGCATCTGAGCAGCTGCACTGGGACTCAGCCCCAGGTCCCCCAAAACTCATGCTGTGAACTTCTTCCCTGTTTTGCTTCTCTTGGGCATAACAGAGTAGTTCCTTGACCATAGTTCCACGGAAGCCAACCAGAAGGATATGGGCGTGCAAGCTGTATATTCATTCTTTCTGACTCAGTGCCTGATTCTGGGACGTCTGCCCCAGGCTCTTTCAGTTCCTGAACATGCAGACTTCATTTTATTTTTAATTTTTTAAAGATTTTATTTATTTATTCATGAGAGACACACACAGAGAAACAGAGAGAGAGAGAGAGAGAGGCAGAGACACAGGCAGAGGGAGAAGCAGGCTCCATGCAGGGAGCCCGATGTGGGACTCGATCCTGGCACTCCAGGATCACGCCCTGGGCCAAAGGCAGGCGCTAAACCACTGAGCCACCCAGGCTGCCCGCAGACCTCATTTTAACTAAAAGTTCCGTGGAGACAATGAACCAGAGGGTCTAGAGCAAATTTGCTGCCTCTTGTCTCCAGAGCTGCCTGCAACTATATCAGGAGTGAAGAGGCACAGCCAAATTTTAGCAGAACTCGGTCAAAGGAATCATTCTTATAGAGTTTCAGTTCTAGACTCCAATAGTCTCAGAGTATTGCAACGTATTATCTCTCTAAGGGGCCGCCTCTGACTTGCAGCCTAGAAGTGTTCCAGAAATCAACCCAGCTCCAGGCAAACGCTGGGCTAAACCTCTAGTCCTTCATCGGCCCACGTCCTAGCACTTTTCTATTTCCAGAGGGTGATTTGCTCTGATTCCAGGACACATCAATACCCCACGTCTCAGCTACTCAACACCAGCTGCTGGTAGCAGGGTTTGAAAAATGCCTCCCAGATTTTAAGTATCCGGAGTGGTTTGCAGCAGCGCTCCATCAGCTCGATGACACACGAAAGAGTCGAGATATATGTGAGCTCCTGGTGCAAACCATTCTTCACCCAGGTGCCGTGCGAGAGCCGACTCGACGTGAGGTTCATCCCTCCATTCGGCCCACCAGCCATCACAGAGCAACCCCAGTGCCCACGAGCCCGGGCTGGGCCTGTCCCTCACCTCTGCTGGAATGCAGATGTGGGGCTGAGCAAGTGGGTGGGGGACCCTGGCATCTATCTCCCAGGGGAGGACGCGGAGCTCAGTTTCCTGGGAAGGTCCAGAACAGAACCCTGGCCACGTGGGCTAAGCTGAAGGCTTCTCTGCTACCCTTGCTGATTTATGCCTTCGGCTCTTGCCCCAGGACTCTGCACTGGCTTAGGAACTTTGGGTGCTGTGGGTCAGGACTAGGGAAAGCAGGGACCCAGTGACACCTCTGAGCCGGGGCCGGGCTGCCGAGAGAATTCTAAACCCAAGTGTTTTGGGTTTTGGTTGCGCTCTTTCCCCTCCTTCCCTCCCTCTCTCTCTGCCCCACCCCCACCACAACACATTATTTTCAAAATAACATTTTTCTAATTACATAACCAGTACATAGAGGGGTGCTTGGGTGGCTCAGGCAGTTGAGCGTCTGACTCTTGGTTTCAGCTCAGGTCATGGTCTCACGGGTCCTGAGATCGAGCCCCACACTGGCCTCCACACTCAGTGGGGAGTCGTCTGCTTGGGATGCTCTCCCTCTGCCTCCTCCCACTCACACTCCTGTGTGGGCACACTCTGTCCCTCTCTCTCTCAAATAAATAAATAAATCTTTAAAAAGAAAAAAAGTGTATACCAAAAAAAAAGAAAAGAAAAGAAAAAGAAAAAAACCACTAAGGGGATCCCTGGGTGGCGCAGCGGTTGGGCGCCTGCCTTTGGCCCAGGGCGCGATCCTGGAGACCCGGGATCGAATCCCACGTCAGGCTCCCGGTGCATGGAGCCTGCTTCTCCCTCTGCCTGTGTCTCTGCCTCTCTCTCTCTCTCTCTCTCTGTGAGACTATCATAAATAAATAAATAAATAAAAATTAAAAAAAAAAAAAAAAACCACTAAGAAAACCGTCTATCCTCCCACCCAGAGATGGCTGCAATTAGCATTCTGATATTTGTACTTCCAGTACATTTTTAGTGCAATCCACTTGATTGTATTTTTCTGTAAGTAAGAAGAGAGTTAAATAGTGATATGCCTGTACAGTCCTACCTGGTTTTTAAAAGAATTTTTTTAAAAAAAATAACATATTGTAAACACCTTACGAGGTCTGTCTGCAGGCAGGGGCTCCTCGGGTAAGCGCTTGGGGCTCTCCTTAGCCCCGTATTCCCTGACTCGAGTCTCTGCCAGGCTAGAGGGATATGGGTCAAATCACTGACCTCTAGGCCGAGGCTCTCCTTGCTGTCAGGAAGCCGCGATTCTCCCCGTGGTCAAGAGTCATGCCTGGCAATTCGTCCACAGGGCACCGCTCTCCATCTTCGGCGGGCATACACTATTTATCTGGGATGTTTTTTACAATGTCCAGAGATACTGATTTCCCAGATCTACAGGCACAAAAAACCACGTCTAGTACTTGCAACAATTCCCAAGCCATAGTCTATAAATTTCCAGCGTCGACTTAAGTGTGGAATGAAAATTATGGAGTCCATTTAAAGGTCTTGGTTCTGGGGAGCCCCCAACACGCCCATTCCTCTACCCCAACGCCCAGCAGCTCAGCCAATTACCTTAAGGCAACCACCACTGAGAGGTCAAAGGTTACACAGGGCAGCCTCAGGATTTATGTCCACCTCAGGACTCACTGACCCTCATCGACTTCTTTTATGAGTCAGGACCAGGAAGGGATCATCAATATTGTTACAACTGGGTTGGAAGCCCACTCGTCTACCATGTGGGACATACCACCCGAGGCATAAACAGACGGCTCTCTGGCTTCAGAGGCTCCTTACTCCACTAGGCTCCTTTAGATGAGAAATGGGTATAAGTTGTAAGCATATTGATCATTTGAGGTGTGCATTAAGTGTAACTGGATTTAATATACATACTATAGGTTCTCACTGCATCAACAGAGGAAGGTTAATCTTAGCCATCCTCAAGATTCCCCACTTTTTCCAAGTTTGGAGGGGCCAGTGAAATATTCTACTAGATGTCTGACAATCAGCTCTCTGGGGCGGAGAAGGGGAGCGGCAGGGAAATATGCATATACATGTGTACATAAATTTATTTTAAATTTTACTGACATAGGGACGCCTGGGTGGCTCAGCAGTTGAGCGTCTGCCTTAGGCTCAGGGCGTGATCCCAGGGTCCTGGGATCAAGTCGCATATCAGGCTCCCTGCAAGGAGCCTGCTTCATCTCCCTCTGCCTGTGTCTCTGCCGCTCTCTGTGTGTATCTCATGAATAAATAAATAAAATCTTTTTTAAAAAATAAAATAAATTTTACTGACATAAAGGATGTACGACACAATTTTAAAATAATCGTAAAATATGCAATATTTTGCACTTTGAATTCCACACAGCTGCACAGAATGCCTTCCCTGGTTTTGCTGAACTCTTGTACCCCTAGGCAGCCTATGGTTGTGATGCAGCCATTATTTACCAAAATCAGATTACAACAAGAAGCCACCACATCACTAATGAATGTGTGTGATTTCCATATGAATGTTGGTATTTTATGTTAACAGATACAAGTGAAACAACAAAGGTAAATGTCAGAATATCACTCATCAGTGATGCGAACTGGATAATGATCTTACAATACTAAAAGAATATTCCATCAATACTGTGTGCTAACACAAGGTAACAGCTACACACATGACACACTTTAAAAAAAAAAAAAGGATATTATTTGTTTATTTGAGAGAGAGCCTGAGCAGGAGGCAGGGAAAGGGAGAAGCAGGCTCCCCACTAAGCAGGGAGCTCAGCTCAGGGGCCAATCCCAGGACTCTGAGCCTAAGGCCTGACCTGAGCCAAAGGCAGATGCTCAACCAACCAACTGAGCCACCCAGGCACCCCCACATGACATACTTTTAAGTTTAATTTGCCTTATTAGCATTTTTTCCATCACCTTCTTCAGTCTGTTCTAGACAATCAAAAAACCAGGAAATCAAGCCCTGATTCCCAGCATTTGTAGATCCCTGAGGTGCAAACACTCCCATCCATAGCTAATTTCAAGCTACCAACATGACATTCTTCTGGAGGAGACGCTTACCATTATTTAGTATTTCCACCATCCAAATAAAGATACAGATTTATAGATAGGTAAATAACTTCAAGAATGCATATAATAGTAAAATAATTAGAAAGTGATGAGTTTGGGGTATTTATTGCCTTTGTTCTCTATATAATTTATCTAATTATCAGTTCACATAATTTGATTTTAACAATAGCTGTATCGGGGATCCCTGAGTGGCTCAGCGGTTTGGCGCCTGCCTTCGGCCCAGGGTCTGATCTTGGAGACCCGGGATCGAGTCCCACATTGGGCTCCCTGCATGGAGCCTGCTTCTCCCTCTGCCTGTGTCTCTGCCTCTCTCTGTCTCTCATGAATAAATAAATTAAAAAAAAAAAAAAACAGCTGTATCTAACAATCAGCTCACAAAACTCCTGAAACTTCAATAATTAGCTCTTGTGAGCTGATATACACGGGGCCTGAGCACTGTCAAATGGTTGGATCTGGTGGGCATTCTTTCTAGCTATTGCCGTCTATCCATAATGACACCTGCTAAGAATTCTCGCTGACATCTAGCTTCTGGTCATTGGTCTAAGCAAGGTCACTGCTATGTCTTGATTTCTCTACACACTGTCTTCTCCAGATACACGAGCTCTCCCTCAGTTCACTTCCATGGATAAATGGAGATGCAGATTTTAAAACTCATTAGGACAGCTGGAGAATCTTCTAGTAATACGTAATGCTTTCTGCTCCATTAAATGTACTAAATAGACTCATATCTATTTAAGTTTATTTTTGGACTCTATGCTGTTCCATTGGTCTGCTTGCTTTTTTATGCAGCAGAATCACACTGCTTTAAACTCATTCTGTGTTTTGCAAGTTGGTTGGCTGTTCTCTTTCACTGCTATTCATTTTTCAGTAATATCCTAACTATACTTTTGTGCTTTTTTTTTTTTAAGATTTTGTTTATTTATTCATGAGACACAGAGAGGCAGAGACACAGGAAAAGGGATAAGCAGGCTCCCTGTGGGGAGCCCGATGTGGGACTCCATCCCAGGATCCCGGGATCATGCCCTGAGCCAAAGGCAGATCCTCAACCACTGAGCCACCCGGGTGCCCCTTTCATGCCTAAACTTTTAAAATTCACCTTTTTTTCATTGTGCTTTTTAACCTATTGGCATATTTGTTATGCAAACAATACAAAAATGTCAACATATTTATGATATTCAACCAACCTATTCATGAATAGACTATATATATATATTATACTTTTTACTTACTCAATTCTTTGTGTTCTTCAGTAGCATTTTAAACTTTTTTTTTTTTTTTTTTTTTTAAGATTTTACCTATTTGAGAGAGAAAGAGAGCACGAACAGAGGGGAGGGGCAGAGGGAGAGGGAGGAGCAGACTGGGGTTGAACAGGGAGCCCAACATGGGACTCGATCCCAGGAGCCCCGGGATCATGACCTGAGTTGAAGGCAGATGCTTACCTGACTGAGCCACCCAGGCGCCCTAAACTTTTTTTTCTTATAGCTGTGAATGTTTCTAGTAAAATTTATCCTAGGTATTGTTTTTAATGTGTATAACTAGTTTTTGAATATAATTATTAACTATATTAAACCTGTGCTTTCCTAAGTTCTTTAATATAATACTTTATTTTTCTACTTATGCCTCTCATTTCCAAATCTTTATAACTCTTATTTATTTCTCCTATCAAATTGCATTTGGCTACTTCCTGTGGAATCTTAATAACAGTACAATGAGCATTCTTGGTTTGTTCCTGATTTCAGTGATGCTTCCAGAGTTTACCCATTATAATTAATGCCTGCCTACTTATTAAGAAAGTTTGTATCTAGTTCTATTATTTATAAGTCTTATTGAAATATAATTTGCATACCTTCTAAAGTATATAATTCAGTTGTTTTTCATATCTTTACAGAGTTACACAACCATTACTATTAGCTAAATTTAGAAAACCCTCAACACCCCCAAAAGAAATCCATACTTATTCGAAAGCACTCTCATTCGCTCCTCCCCCCACCCCCTGGCAGCCTTGAATTTACTTTATAGGATTTACCTATTCTGGGTATTTCATATAAATGGAATCATACTTTTGTATGATCTGTGTCTTTTATGTGTCTTTTATGAATTTGTGTCTTTTATGAATGAAATTTTTCACTTAGGATGATGTTTTCAAGGTTTATCTATGCTGTAACATGTATTAATACTGCATTCCTTTTGTTGCCAAATAATATTCCTTGAATGGATATATACTACATTTCATTTATTCATTTGTCAGTTTATAGGCAGTTGATTTGCTTTTTTCCAAGCGTTGGCTATTATGAATGATACTACTATAAACATTTTTTTTTAATTGTATTTATTTGAGACAGAATGAGCATGAGTGAGGGGCAGAGGCAGAGGGAAACAGGGAAGCAGGCTCGCCATTAAGCAGGGAGCCTCTTGTGGGGCTTGATCCCAGGACCCCAAGATCATGACCTGAGCCAAAGGCAGACACCTAACCAATGGAGCCACCCGGTGCCCCTGCTATAAACATCTTTGTAAGTCTTTGTGTGAACATCAGTTTTCACTTCTCTTGGGTGTGTACCTGGAGTGGATTATATGGAAACTCTACTATGTTTGACCTTCTGAGGAACTGATCGAATGTTATCCAGAGCGATTGCACCATTTTATATCTCCATCAGCAGTGTGTGAGGGTTCCAGTTTCTCTACACTCTTACCTACACTTGTTATCTTTTTTTATTTCAGCCAGCCTAGGAGGTAAGCTTTCTTACTGGGGCTTTGAATTAGAATTCCTTAAGAGCTAGTAACAAAGAGCATTTTTTATATGCATATTGGCCATTTATATATCTTCTTTTGAGAAATGCATTCTCATATCCTTTGCCCATTTTAATTTTTTTTAAGTTGTTATTCAAATTCCACTTAGTTAGCATACAGGGTAATACTAGTTTCAGGTGTACAAGATAGTGATTCAACACTTCTCCTTTACTCATTTTTATTTATTTATTTGAGATAGAGTACACAAGCAGAGGGGAGGGACAGGGGGAGAGGGAGAAGCAGAGTCCCCACTCAGCAGGGAGCCTGATACAGGACTCTATCCCATGACCCTGGGATCATGACCTGAGCCAAAGGCAGATATTTAACTGATTGAAGCACCCAAGTGTCCATACTTTACTCATTTCTAAGTTGAGTTATCTGTTTTTTTGTTGTTGAGTTGTAAGAGTTCTTTATATATTATGGATATAAGTCCCTTACCAGATATATGACTTGGATATTTTCCTCTCACTTTTCACTTTACCAAATGTTTTTCAACAGCAAGGAAGATCTTTTTGATCTATTTAAATGGTGAATCATATTAATAGCTTTCTAAATATTGAAACATTCTTATATTCCTGATATGAACCCTTTTTAGCCAAGGAATATGATTCTTTCCATATGCTGCTGCTGTATTCTATTTGCTACCATTTTATTTAGAATTTTACAATGACATTCATAAGTGAGATTAGTCGATAGCTTTCTTTTTTGTATTATCTACATTAAATTTTATTATTTTATTTAAGTAGATCATTTATTTGGTAAAGAATCCCTCCGAAACCATCTGGCCCGATGGCTCATCTTGCTAGAGCTATGGGCAAGGAATGAAAACTATCTCTATTGCTTCTTAGCAACTGATGCATTTAGATTTTTCTATCTTTTCTGAGATTACTTTTGCTAATTCATCTTCTTTAGAGAAAGTATACATATACTCATAGAGGCTGAAGCAAAATACAGTTTTATAATTTCTACACATTTCCTCTCTGCCCTGATTCTCATTTCATATTTTCACATTTTCCTTTGATAATGGCTCAAGCTGTTCTTGGGATGGCAACATGCTGAATACAGAACTGAAAGTACCTGAGTGTTTTGATGAGTTTCCCAAAGGCCTCTGACCTCTGTTTTAGAACACTGTGTTATCCACAGCATACCCCCTGCCTATTTCAAGACATGAACAGTGGCTCCTAGTAGCAACAGATGTGGCTTCCCTGGCTAGTGTATGAATATCTTCATTGAGGAATTATCATAATAATCCAGAAGCCTTCCCTATTGTTCTTTCTTCCCAGGGACCACACTACCAGGTCCAGAAGAAGGATTAACTCGATAGCTCCTTCCCTGCTTCACCCCACCTAGCCCTATCCCCTCACCATCATCCCATCAGGGCCCAGGAGCTAGAAAAAACTAGACTCCTGTCACCCTCCACTTCACTGAATTTTCTTACTCTTTGTACTGATTTTCTGGTGGATTCTCCTGTGTAAGATCCCAGTCCGTAGACAAAGCACTCTCCCCTCCTGCTACCTGTGTCTCTCAGAGTCAGCACAGACAAGCACAATCTCCACCAAAACTCAGCCTCGCTGCCTCTTAATGTTTTCATCTGTTGGCTGAGACCAATGCCCTGAACGTAGGGAACACCAGGTAGCAAATGTTATCAGCTGGCTGAGTGGGCAACCTTACCTATATTCAGGATTACCTGAAACACTGGATGCGAAAATACTTTTTTAAATGCTAGTGATGGTTCAAAGTAATGGTTGCTGACTGGAAAGATGGCGTACGAATGAATAATGTAACATGTCATTAAGTATCTGTTGAAACCCCTGCTGTGTGAAAGGCTCCATACACATCCATGTGCCAATTATGATAATTTATCATAATTTTTTTACTCACTTGTGTTAGAAGGCATTCAATAGATGGTCATATATGCAGGATATGGAATGGATCAAAAGTGCTTTGAAACCCTCTGCCACCCCTCCTGCTCCCCACCATGGTCTTGTTTTCAAGGCTCTCAGTCATCGGGGTATATTGTTCCTGCCCAGCCTTAGTTCTCATTCCTCTGCTGAGGCCTCATGAGGCTCCTGTCCATGCTCGAGGTGTACTCCATCCTCCAGGAGTGTTCCCGTCTCATCCTTCCACCACCCAGTCCTCATCTAATATTTCTGGCCCATTTCTGGAGTCTCCACCTACCTAAGCCTTCCCTACAACTCAAGCCATTTGATGCCGATGAGAGCACAACCTGCTTCACTCCATGAACTTTTACACTGCAAAAACATATGGCTTCACATATGGCAGGTGTTGCTGAGCTCCCTGATGGCCAAAACAGCAATGTCAATGGCCGTGTCCCCTCAACACGTCACCCAGCAGCCAGCGTATTCTAATTACTCTACAGGTGTATGCTAATTGTTAGGGACCCCGGGAGGAAATGGCTCTGAACCTACAATCAAAAGTTGACATAGGCAAAATCTGCCCATCTCATGGGATAGGGGGACAGTCGCGGGAGTGAGGCCCCCTTCCCCTCCCCACCACAAACATGGCGCCAGGAGAGGTCACCCACAAAGACGATGTTCTATCTCATTACCAATTCAGTCCCCGTGGAAACCCTTGCCAGGGCCCTTAATTTCCTGTGTTAAAACAACAAACGAGGTGACCACAGCACAATCTCTAATAGGTAGCATGGGTCAACAATTATTCATTTGTACTAGTGCTTTTCGCATGACGGGCCGAGATGAAAACTTGTCCTCTTCCTGGCAAGAGCTATAAATTAGTTTTATGCTACTGTTAAACCCAGAGGCAAAAAAAGGGAAGGGATTGGAAGTGGGGGAGGGTCAGGCAAATAAGGCCTGACCACTTCCAGCGACAAAGCTACTTCTTGGACCGTGTAGACAAGGGGGAGGGAACAGCAGAAGACAATGAAATTGGGCCGGTAAAAAAAAAAAAAAATGGATGCAGAGTCTCTTACACAAGACAGCAAACTCTTCAAAGATCTAAACTGAGTCTTATTTTTCTTTTTATCCCAATATCTGGCAGGTGTGCTGAATGAATGAACTAATAAATGATGGGCTATTTATTTGCAGCAATTGTGTCCCTCTCAGCCACATCCGAATGCAACCAACTATGTCACATCCCTATGAGTGCTCTGTGAGTTCTCCGGGGCCAATGGAGCCAGTGCAAATGGTGGTGTTAATCAACATTTTTTGACATGTATTGTTCCATAAGATACTAAGCAGAAAAGAAAACAAATTATAAGAATTTACGTATAGGTATTTATGTTTAAAAGCACGGGAAAAAGTACGCACCAAAATGCTAATGGTGGCATTTGCCGGGACGGCGGGGCATTCTGAGTTTTTTATTCTCTTCTTCAAACCATGCAGAATTCTCTAAAATTGGTGTGATGAGAATACATTCCCTTCTAATCAGAAAAAAAAAAAAAAAAGGTTGGTTTTTGGTTTTTAAAACTCTCATCCTCCCTTAGTTATCAGCTAGAAAAAGAAAACAGTGTAGATCATCTAGGAGATGGGAAAAGTCACCCATGCTTGACTTTGGAATCTGCCACATACATTTTCCCCCCCCCAAAAGATTTATCTCCCTAATTATGCTTTGCTCTTTACTTAATATTAGGATTAGTTCTAAGTCCCTGAGCTCTCTTGCCAACTAATGAGCTGAACTACATGGCAGGAAAAGTCAGGTTGGAATGAAATGAAATAGGAGCTGCAGATAATCCGCAGGCACATAATTGAGCTTCAGCGGCACACACAGAGGTGGGTAGGAGAAAGCTCTGGGCGGGGGGCTCAGTTCCCATGCTCCAAAGCCAGACTCCCGAGGATCAAAACCCCAGTTCCATTGCTGCTAACCCCGAGGTCTTAGGAGAGACCTTTATCCTTTCGGTGCTCTCGTTTTTCTTGTTTCTTCATTTGCAAACTGCTAGATATGATGGTCTCCACCTCCTGGAGCCCAGAGGAGGATTAAATGAGACGAGGCGTGTAATGTGTTTAGCGCAAGCCCTCAGCAGGTGCCCGGGACAACTGTGCATTCGGGGCACACCCTGCCATGATTTGCATCCATATAATACCTCCTTCCAAACGGATTTCACTGTTTAGAACACATTTTAACATATTCCTCTTATCCTTTCTCTGGGAAGGGAGGCGGGTTTCGTCATTCGCATTTTACAGTTATAAAAACGAAGGCCTGGAAAAGTGAAAAGAGTTGCTCTTGGTTTTATGAGGAGGAGGAGGTCTGAGACCACATCTCAGTTCTCCGTGAGCCAGCTTCGCCCTGTGCCCCTGCCCTGCTGCCATGGCGCATAATCTATGCCTCTGCTCCCTTTCTTAGCCAACGCAAGGAAATGCAGGCTTTCATCCCGAGGCCTATTCATCAAGACTTGTGAAGATGAGCCAGGGAATTACTGTTAAGTGCTTGGCCAAGATCAAATGCTGTGCACATGCCGAATTCTAGTAATAGGGAGAAACTGAAGAGACCCCAGTTCATGGTGGTTCCCTGTCACGAGGCTGGGACGTTCTCAGGGCTGGGATTGAGGACCTGTCATTTTTGCGTTTTACAGAGGAAGGCTTTGATGCCATTAGCAATTTATCTTCCTTCTGAAATATTCTCCAACACTGGATTCATGGAAGAATTTTTCAGCATAATGGGATGGGGGAAATGAGGAGGATAAAGTCCTCCCAGACTCCCCTTCCTAATTCATACAGAAATCACTTTCCAGACCCTTTAAGTGCATCTTAGCTCCTTCCTCAACCACTCCTGTCCAAGGCTTTCTTCTTTTCCCTCTTACCTTTCCTCTCTTCCCACTGGGTTTGGCATTAAGACAAGAGAAAGTGAAAAAGGACAGGGCAACCTGCACTCAACCCTCTGCATGAAACTGGACAAGGTGCCACCCTGACCATCCTCCTACAAACCCCTTCCTGGCCTCTGACAGCATTTGCCACCCTTACCAGAAAAACCAGGTCTGTGACAACAGGGACCATACCATGTTGGCTTTGTTCACTATCTTATCCCCAGCATTTAGCAACTGCTTAATGTATATTTGTTAAATGAATGAATGAGTGGATGAGTGAATGAATGGATTCCCTGTGTAACAGAACAGCATGGAAATCATTGGATGCTGCTCAAGAGAGTGATGTTTCTTTACATGTTACTACTTAAAACGAAGAGGAGGGGGCACCTGGGTGGCTCAAGAGTTGGTTGACTATCCAACTCTTGGTTTTGGCCCAGGTCATGATCTCAGGGTCCTGGGACTGAGCCCGGCATTAGGCTCTGTGCTCGGCAGGGAGTCTGCCCCCCACCCCTACCTACATGCCCAGGCTTTCTCTCTCTCTCTCTCTCTCTCTCCCCTCTCTCTGTGAAATAAATAAATAAATCTTAAAACAAAACAAAACAAAAAACAAAGAGCTGCTTCTAACTTCTGAACACGAAAACCCAATTAAATGAAATAGTAGGAAATGGCAGGCAGTCATAAAAATGAAGAATTTATTAATTAAAGCTAAGCTCTCTGAAAGAATGAATTTAACTACTTTGCAAAGAAAGAAGATAAACCAACTTCCCATCCTGTGCTTAACACTTCTCTCAGACTGTAATTCCTTCCTGCCCCTCCTGTGAAGCCGGTCTGTGTTCCAAGCTCCGCCCGGCTATGCAGGCTCTGAGGACTGACAAATTAAGTGGTGTCTTGTGGAATCAGGCGGCCCTATTGCCTATGTTACAAAGAAGGTACTTTGGAACCTGCAGGGATTGGAGGCTGTTGAGGAATCAGAGGATTAAGAGGAATGTCTGAGATCACTAAGAATCCTCTGATTCCAAAAGGGATGCTCAGCAGGCTGCAGTGCAGGGATGGGGTGGGGTGGGGTGCTAGTCTAGCTCCTCCTCCTCCTCCATCCAAGTGTTGTCTGTGACCCAGCAGCTCTGACCTACAGGCTGGTTAGCAATGCAGTCTCAGCCTCGGCCCAGACCTGCTGACTCAGAGTCTGCACTTGCCCCAGATGCCCAGGACACCCGTGTGCACACTGCAGTGTTTAAGGCGCCAGTCTAGCCTGCTTTCTGCCACGCAGTGAAGAGTTTTGCTGCTTGTGACACTACAAGGGATGTTATGGGATTTATATAAATGTAAGGCACAACATCAGGTGCTGTGGATCGCTCAGAGCTTCACATGTGCCTTTCCTTCTATGACATTCCCCTAGAGCATGGGAGAAAGCAAACAGATAGGGGGCAAGCCCAGCCCCCCAGCTGACCCTAGAAATGACCCAAGCTACAGGTATCATCCTAGCCCGTAGATGAGGGGGGACTCAGGCTCCTTCCCCTCAGGCTGGTTGGAGAGTCTGGGACACTGGTAGAAAGTGAGCACCCTCCAATGGGGAATGGGAGAGATGTGAACAAAATGGGCCCAACATTGAAAGGTAGCCATGGTGAATTCTGGAAAGAAATACACTTACGGGGACAATTTCAATTGCCTTGAAGTACATGGGGCTAATTATCTTAGCGGACACTAATAAATGTGTTCCTTAGAGACACATGGTGACTGTAATAACTCAAAGATGAATATTGGATGAATGAGTTATTAGGGACTGGCCAGACTGCTAACCTCTCAAGCCCAGGGGACAGCTATTCTCCCTTCTGCCTTCCTAGACCTTTCCCTGAAGCCTAAGATTTTTATTAAATATGTACCCAGCTACTGGGAAAGCTTTAGAGTCAATAAAACACCTGCCCCACCTCGCTTATGGGTATTTACTTGGAGCTGTCAGCCACTTTCCATGGCGGTACTGGTCCTTGGACTGGGGTGAGGAGAGCCACACTGCAGAGAGGGGAGGAGCCTATATGCAGCCAGGCACTCACCCCAAAGTTAGGGTACGCCTCCTCTAACCCGTTGATGTGCTATGGTGCCAGTTGCAATCCTCAGCCCCCAATCTCCTCTCAGAGGAGCCTTCTGCCCCGGAACCAATGGGCTAGGCTGCACCACTCCAGGCATGACTGTGAATACCCTCAACTGCTCCTCCCAGTTCCAGGCCCTGCATCCCCCCTGAAGTGTCAGCCACAAGTGGACTTTCCAGCCCCATGGGACACTTAGGTACCCAGGGCCTGTCACCTCTGAGACTCTCATTCCCAACCCACAACCCCCTAGGTATTTAGCATCACAGGTGACCAGATCAATCCGTGGATCAAATGAGCACATGGCAAAATGAAAGAAAAGCCTTTCTAGGGTTCTTTCTTAAGCTTTATACAATATGCCCATTTTATAGTGACCTAGAGACAATGGCCACATCCACCATGCCCCTTCTGTTTGTTCACATCTAACATGCAGTATATATATAGCATAGCAATATCTTGATGGATTTATGTGTATGTGTGTGTGTGTATCCATATAACCACTACCTAGATCAAGAGTTAAAATAGGTCCAGCCCCCCAAAGGGTTCCTCGTGTCCATTCCCAGTCAGTACTCTCCTACACAAAGATAACCCCTGTTCAAGCCTCTGTCACCATAGATCAGTTCTGCATGTTTTTGAACTTCAGAAAAATAGGATTATTAAGTATGTGTTCTGTGTCTAGTGTTTCTTTATTCATCTTACTTTTGAAATTTATCCACACTGCTGTGTGTAGCAGGAGTTCTTTCTCTTATTACAGCTGTGTAGCATTCTATTGTGTGAATTTACCACAATGTGCCCCTTTAACGCACACTGAAGTGGTTTTTAGGTTTGGGGCTGTTATGAACTAATCCTTCTGTAAATATTCGTGTGTATGTTTTTTCATCGTGTAACACTCATTTCTGGCAGGTGTTGAATATAACCATAGAAGGTCTGAGATATTCTACTTGTAGGTTCCTCAAGGAGCCTGCCCCAGTTTCATAGTTGCCGGGGGAAGACATGAGACTCTTGGGTCAGAGAGGAGGGGCAGTTTCTTAACCACAGCAATAGCAACAGCTAGGGTATTTGCATCTTTGCACCAATTCCTTGAAATCCAGTTTCCACAGGTAATGCAGAAAGGGTAGACGATGTCTGCACACACAATAATGTTGCATTATAAAAGCTCAGGTAACTCAAATCTCTTCTAATACACAGTGAGCATCCTGCCCTTAATTCCGAAGGAAGATGTGGTGTCTGTGTCCCAAAGCTGTAAGCAAACCTGTCTTTTGCTCCAGAGACACTATATCTATAGTTAAGGTTATTCACTACAAAAATATCCTTGAAAACAATGGTCTGGAATAAAGGTCATTCAGTGCCATGCTTGCAAGATGTGCAAAAATGCAAGAGATCAATGAAGAATTGTTTCCCAACAAGTATATGCCCAGGAGTGGAGTTGCTGAGTCAAAGAGGCTGGCATATATTTAGCTTCAACAGATGCTAAATAAAAAATTGAAGAAAAAAATAAAATCCCAAAGTGATTGTATCAATTTACACTCCCATTAGCAGCATATGAGAGTTTCAATTGCTCCACATCCTTGCCGACACTTGGTATTGTTGATCTCTTTCACCCAAGCCATCCTGATATGGCCATACCTCTGTTTTTTCAGCGACTCTCCCACAAAACGGGGCTGCTTACATGTTATTTATAATGATGGTTCAAATCATGGTGAATACCACTGCCGAGGGCAATGTAGATTGGAGGCTCTTGGAGAAGCAGAAAGACACACAGGGCAAACTTCTCTCAGGAAATGTGCTTCAAAGATATAGAAAATATGAGGCAGTTCTTAAGCAGGGAGAGCTGGTCTTAGGGGAAGGCACTGCCTATGCAATGCTCTTCAGGGCCTGCCACCATGGCTGAGAGACCTCAAAGAGGAAAGGAGGATGCATGAGTGGGGAAGGTGGGAGGACCAATGACCGGACCTGCTCAGAGGATTGACTAAACTTTTCTAGAAGCACTGCACTGGCCAGGATGCTAGGAAATGATGCTGGCAATGCAGATGATGAAGAAGGTGATAGTAATCACTGACTGAGTACCAACTATGTTCCAAGCCCTAAGCTAGGCTCTTTACTTATATTAAACTACTCTGCATTGCAACAGCATCCACTGGCCAGTGGTGAGATGGAAATGGTCAGTAAAAGGCTTTTGCTAGTGAAAACATCTGGTCTTGGGTGAGAATTGTCAGGGAGCTTTAAGGGACATCTGGAAGGGCTTTCATGTTTTTATTATTTCATCTAATTCCTATATGAGCCTAGAAATTATGCAGGGTGAACTGCCTTCGCCTACATCTCAATCAACTAGCTGACTGACAATAAAGATAGTAGCAGTGAACACAAGGATCATGGTAATAATATCTTCTTACTCGGGGCTAGGTACTACCCAGTGTGCTTTGTATCCCATTCAGTCCTCACTTCAACCCTAAGACACAGTATGATTCCCATCTTATAAAGAAACTGAAGCTTTAAAAAATTAATTAATGAACCCACAGTCACAGTTTTTAGTAGCAACGCCAGGATTCATTTCCAAGTTTGTGACTTCAAATATGTTTTCTTTCTCCTCTGAGCACTATCTTTCCATCTACTCTTGATTAAATGACATACTTCCTATTTTAAGGATAAGCTTATAGGAAGGCCTAATTTGCTAAAGCTGATTATTTGGGAACTTAGCCTTCTGTTGCAAGATTTGTGTGAAATGACCTGGTCCTCTGCTCTAGATTCATGCATTTCTGATATTAGCATATGGATGTGAGTTGATGATCATTTTGGATGGATTATAGGCTACATCCATGCCTGTGTGTAGGCACAGTGTTTTCTGACAGTGAAGCCATTCCCAATCTTAATCATCCAGGAAAGAGGCAAGTCCTCAGATAGCAAACCAGAATCCTAACTGGGGGTCCTAGGCAGGCAGAGAACCCCTGTTTCTCTCACAGCCTTGCCATTATGGGCCTAGAAGACTTTGAGGAGTACAGTATGCAGGCATGAATTCATCAGTGGTGGAAAATTTGGAGACTGGGAGCCAGAATGGACAGACTGGAAAGTCTTAGAGGACAAGCCTACTATTACATGCAATAAACTAGACCTGCCCCTAAGCACTGGTCCACTTTGGAAGTTTAGTCAGAGTGAGCTCAGGAATGCTTCTGCTACATTTTACTTTGAATCTGCAAATAAATAGCTCAAAGAGACACCCAGGATCAGAGACACACATGAATAAATGCCTCTCTCCATTGCTTCCCCAGGTCCCTACAGATGCTAAAAGTTCCACAGTTTCAGCAGTCACAGGCTGAGAGAAATCCACCAGGTCAGAACTGCCCAAAACTCATGAGAAGAGTTGGGGTAGGGTGTTGGGAATGGGGATAGTCATATCAACATTCTAGTGACATGTACACTTTCTTCCTCTAAGATGGAAAAGGTTAAGCCCTAAAGGAATTTATCCATTGATTCATTAAAAACAAAATAAAATGACTGCACTTTTAGGTACCAGATAATGTTCTAGAGATACAGTAGTTAACCAAGATGGCCAAGTTCCTATTCCCAAGAAACACTGCAGTAGAGAAGATATAGTACAGCGCACATGCACAGACATGTGACTCCGACTATATAATACATTATAGTTATATAGTATTGATAAATACCATGAAGTAGGGATCCCTGGGTGCCGCAGCGGTTTGGCGCTTGCCTTTGGCCCAGGGCGCGATCCTGGAGACCCGGGATCGAATCCCACGTCGGGCTCCCGGTGCATGGAGCCTGCTTCTCCCTCTGCCTGTGTCTCTGCCTCTCTCTCTCTCTCTGTGACTATCATAAATAAAAATTAAAAAAAAAAATACCATGAAGTAATGTAAAACAGAATAAGAGGAGTGAGAGGGTTTTTTTTTAAGTGAAGGTAATTGTGGAGCAAAGATGCAAAAGAAGGGGGAGAGGGACCCACATGGGAATCTCAGAGTGTTCTAAGCAAAGCAAAGAGATAATGCAAAGGTCCTATGGCAGGTATAGACAGCATGTTAAAGAACAGTGAGTGGTAATGTGCTTAGAGCAAAGGGAGCGAGGGTGATACAGGTGGAAAAAAGATGAGGCCAGAGAGTTAGCTGGGGACCAGAGTGTGTTGGCTCTTGATGGCCATGATAGGGAGTTTGGGCTTCATCCTGAGTGTGATGGAAAACTATTAAGTTATTTAGGGAGAAAAGTTACAGTCTGTCTGAAGCAAGGATGAACACAGGGAGACTCGTGTATTAGTTTCCCAGGGCTGCCACACAATTACCACTGACTTGATGGCTCAAAATAACAGAAATTTATTCTCACACACTTCTGGAGGCCAAAATTCCAAAATGAAGGGGTCTCTGAGGCCACACCCCCTCTGAGGGCCCTAGGGCAGGGAATCCTTCATTGCTTCTCCTGGTTCTGGTGACTCCAAGTATTCCTTGGCTTGTGGCCACATCATTCCAACCTCTGCCTCAATCCTTACATGGTCTTCTCCTCTGTGGCTTTCTCTTCTATCTGTGTCTTCTCTTCCCAACTCTTCTAAGAATATTCGTCATTAGATTGAGGACCTACCTGGGTAATCCAGGATGATTTCATCTCAAGATCCTTATCTTATTTATGAATACAAAGACCATTTTTCTCAAATGAAGTCACATTCATAGGTTCCCAAAGTTAGGATGTAGACATATTTTTGGGGGTGCCACCTTTCAACCCACTTCAACTAGTCAGGAGGCTCTCATAGGAGCCCAGAGAGGGATGAGGGGACTTGCCCTATGGTAGTGGCCCCTAGATGGTAAAAAGTGGTTAGATTGTGTTAGGGTGACAGTCAATGGGGAGCAGTCATTTATTCACCCTCTTCACAAATATTTCTTGGCTACCTACCATGTTCCAAGCACCGCAGGGGTAAAAACAGATATAATGCTCACCCACCTGGAGCTCACATCATGGTCCAGGAAAACTGGATATTGAATAAGCATGTTGCATGTTATAAAGGAAGTAGGCAATAAACAGACCTGACCTAGTCAGAGTACCGAACACCTCAACAAGGATACAACTAGGGGTTGTATCCTAAGGGTAAGGGATTGGGAGGGTATGGAGTCCTGGCAGAGAGAGCTGAATGTATGAATTATGGAGTTAAAGACATCATTAAGTCATGATGTCTTTAAAAACAAACAAATAAAATAAATAAAATAAATAAAAAATAAAAACAACCAGACAAACAGGGATGCCATATGGCCTTGGAGCAGTCTGGCCATCAGAATGTCTTAGGCCACTTGGGACACACCTCTGCCCCCTCACAGCTGCTGAAGTTTACATCTGTATACATAGCCATTTCTAGCAACCTGCTCACTCTCTCAAGTTATGGCATGGACCCCTATCATACTATGAGTGGTACTGTTGCCCACAACCTGCTCTTGTCTAGACCACTTGAAGTGGTGCTCTCCCAGCATGCTTGGCACACCTCCCTTGAGCCACTCCCTCAGTACTAGAGTCATTCTATGGAGATGCTCATGTTAATGGGACTTCAGTTAATTTATTTTTAACCTTTAAATTGCCAATTGCAGATACAAAAATCTGACTACACAAAAATTTGCTTTTAAGAAAAAGTCTTTCCTCTCCAAGATTCGTAACACTCATTAGCAGGCTCAAAATCTCGCAGCTGAAAGGCAGAGCCAAAGAATAAATGAAGATGGAGCGGCTCTGCTCTGACTCTGTGGTTTGACTGCAGGCCTGCCCCTAACATTTGCAGGGCTCGAGGCAAAAGTGCAAATGGAGGTCCACAGATTTCCAAGTCCAGATACTTAAAAGTAAAAACCAAGGTGAGAAAGTCTTAAAATATGTTCTTCCCTCCTACTTTAATAATTATGCCTTCGGGGAAGCCCTGGTGGCTCAGCGGTTTAGCGCTGCCTTCAGCCTGGGTGTGATCCTGGTGACCCAGGATCGAGTCCCACATCGGGCTCCCTGCATGGAGCCTACTTCTCCCTGCCTCTCTCTCTCTCTCTCTCTCTCTCTCTCTCTGTCATGAATAAATAAATAAAATCTTTAAAAAAAAATTATGCCTTCATAGTGACCTGCATGGCCACAGCCCCCAGCCAATGACCTGTCTCACTTTCTTCCTGATAAGGCTTAATCCTGCACTGTGATAGGTCTCAGGCAAAGGCAAGTGAACCCCCACAGGCCATGCATCCAAATTCTGTGCATATCCCCCCAAAACAGTCACCCACTGGCCACATCCCATGTCTAATGGCCCAGCTTCTAGATGTTGGATCCCAGAAATAGCATAGCTGCAGAAAGTTGACCTAGAGCCACTGGGTAGGGAATTCTAGGATCCCAGATATCCGGAATATAGTCTACAAGGGCCAGTTCAGGAGCTCTGGGTAGGCACAACCCATTAGTGCCTTATCTCATGAGGAGGAGATAGCTGGAGGAGGGCCAGTAGGCTTTGGTTGAATTGAAATTACTTCCTGTGCATGGGAAGCAGAAAATAAATAATAAGGAAATATGGGGGCACTCAGCCTTCTGTTAGGTCAGTGGTCCTGCCGAAGTATGGGAGGGGAAAGTGGTCTAGGTCGGTCTAGCAGGTGGGCAGATTTCCTCAGTTGACCTACCAGACTGTCCTTCCCAAACAGCTGTAAAAAGTAATCTGCTATTGATAAAAGGAATGCCAGAGATTCCAAAGTAGAGTAATCTCTGTGAAAAATAAAAGCAAATAAAGTACCTCTCTGGCATGAAAAGTTTGTTCTTCAAAGTTTCCTTTTACTTCCTATGATGGAAACTGAGTACACTTCAGGCCCTCCTCCTGGCCAGAGCCCAGTACATACTCTATATCTCCTCACTGTTGGGTTCCGGGCCGAGGGCTGCCAGGAGATCTTCTTGATAAGCCCTCAGCAATGGACTCACACAGACACACACATCCACACACACACACACCACATATTTCTATAGGAGCTAAGAATAAAAGGTAGAGGACAGAGCCTCCAACTGAAAACAAAGAGCTTTTCTATGAAAATGGTCCAAAACAGGGTTCCATTTATAGATCACTCGTGCATTCATTCACTCGAGCAGCAAAAATTTATTGAGAGTCTCCTAGAAGCCAGACATTGCAAAGTGCTGCATTTGCCTATCACTGGACCAGGCACTGAGGAAACTAAACATAGCCTCTGCCCTCAACGACTTCCAGCCTAGTTGAAGAGAGCTATGATTTTCAGTATGAGCTGCTCTAAGTAATGGATTATATGGATAGGTCTTAACTGCTGCTGCAATTCACCAGGCAGAGAATGGTGACATCCATCTCACAGAGGCTGATTGGTCTCAAACACACAGCACCAGCTGGGACTGGGACTGACCCGTCCAAATGATATGAAGGACAAGAACCAGCACAATCCTCACATATGAAGCTGTCACTAAGGCACCGATGAGCACAGCAAGTATGTATCAAGCATCTGTTGCATGTCCGGTGCTGTGTTAGCAGTGAGGACACATGAACAATGTGTTCCCCATCCTGAAGGCTCTTGAAAGACAGGAAGCTCGTCAGATATAAATCAACCAACCCTGGGAAGCCAAGGGCCAGGATCTAGTAACTAACAAAGGTCCCTAAGATCTCAAGGACTGGGTCATATTTTTTGTTTTCAAAATGTCACCCACATATTCCTTCCCAGTCCCTCACAGAGTGAAATGTACTATATTTATATGATGACCAGATTGGTCAAGAGGCTTTTGAAGTCATAGGACTGATAGGTCCTACATAGACCTACATAGGTCTGTGGAGACATCCATATAGACCCCTCTTGTTGCTCTTTGCCCATGGACTTTGGTTTTAAAATGCTTTGACCACCAAAATTTTCATGTTCCTCTTTTCTAACTAGTTAATGGCATACATATCCCAAGACCCACAGCTTTTGTGTGCCTGATAACTGATAGTTTCTTGCTCGATTTAAACATAATTTTGATCATCAAGAAACTGTGTGTGCAGCGATGTAACAGAGGGAAGAATCAGATACTCTCAGAGATGGTCCTCGACTCAGTGGCCAGATATAGGAGTATTTAGGGAATAAGCTTCCAGGCCCATCCCTAAAGTGAAGAATCTCTCTGAAGTATTTAAGCCAATCTTCACAGCTTGAAAACCACAAATTCTATCAAGGCAAGTCCATTTCTAACATTTATTATTCTGATTAACTAACTAATAATTTCACCAATGAAAACCTCTGCGAAATGTTAATTAGCAGCATCTGGTGGGGATCAGAAATATGGACGTTAATTGAGGCAGTTGGAGTCGTTATCTGTGGAGTGTGGCCTTCTCGATAAAATGTTGGATGATCACCTCAAAGCGTGAATTTCTGATTAGGGGACTGACAGCCCCTAGAGTGTAGGTTAAAAAGTTACACATTTATATCACATTCCCTCCTCTAAAGTATTTTAAAGAAAAGTATAGATATTATCGGTGCTGTCCGTAGGAAAAACCTCATCCATCTGTGTACCAAGTATAACTAAGTCTGGGGGAAATGGAGCATGAGACACATTTGCTAATGAAGATGTTTTCTATTCCAGGTGATAAAAGCCCCACTGTTGTTTTCTATCTCAGCTTTTTTTTTTTTTAACTGTTTGGAAGGCATTCCAGAGTCATCCTGAGTTTTGTATGCATGTGTACATTCTAGGTGTTGGGGAGAAGAAGTGAAGAGCCAGGGCAACCCAGGAAAATGCAATAGGCAACATCCAGCCTTCAGCCTTGACAATCCTTCCTTGGAACAGTGAGAATTCTTAAGCTCTACAGAGTAGGACCTAGGAGTAGCTACAATTATTCCTCTTCTTAGCAGGCCTGATTCCCAACTTGGTCCAGGCCTTGATCTTATCCCAAAACTCTGATACCTGCCCTGAAATGTTACCCCCTCCCCTAGCTGCCCTTCCTCTGTGTGTGTGAGATGTGCCTATCACGCCAGCATCGCTGCCTTTGCTCCTTCACCAAGCACTGGAAACCCTGGTGAAGTCACGGCTTACATCTGAGCAAACTCAGAGCGAACTCCTGTCATTTGAAACTGAGCACAAATCCTCCTTCAGCTGAAATGCAATAGCTGATCACAGAGAACAGACACTGGAAAAAAGGGGTCACACGATTTTCCAGGGGCAAATGTCCTCCTTGGAGGCCAGGATTTGGAGGGATAGCCATTACCAACCATGGAAGTGTAGCTGATCAAATTAAGGCAGCCGGGTTTTTTTTTTTAATTCAATTACACCCTCAGTGGAAATGGTGTCCCTAAATGCTTGGGGAAAGAATTATACCTAGTCCATAAAGCCTAACACTTCTAAACCCAATTTTGCACATTATTCTAAAGGTTAATTCAAGATCTCTCTTCCAAATGGGAAGTTAAATACAGCCAATGGGAGGAAGGCATCGCTGATTGACTGAGGAGTTTATCCGTCTGTAAGAGTTCATTAGTTTTAATTAGTGTAATCACTAATGTTGCATTAACAGTTTAGTGAAGGAAAGTAATTACTCACACATCCACTGTATTAGATGGGAAGATTAGAATTCATTTTCCAAAACGATTAGCATTTTGCCAATTAAAAGAACCCTTTCTCCCTGCCAGGAGCCCTGTGACCCCACTCACCCAACGATCGTTTAAATGAAACATATTTTGCATCAGAAAATGCAGAGGGAAGAAGTGAAGAAATAAGGCTGTGTTCATTCTTAGAGCCTTCTTGGGGCCCAGCAAGTGCATGGGCTCGCTGAGTCGATAATGTCATGCTCTATTTGCATAGCCATTCACTTCAGTCGCTTTGGATTATGCCTGAGTCTCCCGCAGAAATTAAAAAATGAAAAGAGGCTAGTTGAAGATGAGACCAAAAGGAAGCAGCAGAGAGTCCATGTGAAATGGCCATTACCAAGGCCCTCTGGTTGGACAAGTGTGGGGCTTTGCCACTGGCCCCATCCTGAGCCCACAGGAGAGCTCCAAGTTGCAAGGCTGTGTTCCTTGGGCCCCCTAACGATTCCCCTGAGCACTGGTGCCATCTGGGTGCCTCTGACTGCTCTCCAGCACCATGGCCACCTCCTGTCCAGCTCTACCAGGACCTCCATCTACCCAGCCACACGGATCTGTGCCCCATCAGCAAACCTCTGACCTGTTTTGGTAAGGCATTCACTCTTCACACCTTGCCCAGTGTACATGCTGCTTCACAGTAACTAAATGAGCTATTCCCCCCACTTTGTCCTCGGGGCCCCCGCTCCCCACATCCTGCAGTTTTGCATTCTATATTATACAAACTCATAGTGAGCTACTGAGGCAGGAACAGGGATCTTCCTCTGTTGGGGATTCTCAGCCCTTTGCACATATTAGGGGCTACATACATTTTTATCAAACGGCCAACTGAATTGTAGGCATTTACCCATCTCCCCGTCCCCCACTCTCTATCAGCCTAGTCAGATTTCAGCCTAGGAGGCCCAGCCTGGTCAGATCAGCAAATCTATGCCTCAGGAGAGAACTGAGACATTTGCATACAGGGGGGAAGTCCCCTCTTCACCTGTACCTCTCACCCAGCACTATTTTCAAAAGGAGCTGGCCTCTGAGTGCATCTCTAGCTCCCTTCTGGTGGGTCTCTGACTGGTTTTGGCCAACGGGAGGCGCTGGCAAGGGTTCGGAGGGAGGGAAGAAAGTGAGGCCAAGGAATTTCTTCCCCAACTCCTCCCTACTCTGACGTCACGTGTCTGGTATTAGCTGCACCGAGCAGGGTGCAGAAAGGGCAAATGGATCAGGAGCAGGGCTCATGGAGAATAACTAGCCCAGAGATCCCTTTCTGAGATGGGAAGTTCCAGATGTTCTGTTGTGGGTCAGTGTTGTGACAGGAGGCCCCAGGGCAAGTGTGACGTCAGAGTCTCCAGGCCCACACGTTGGCCTGTGCTCCGCCCAAAGTGCTCCCCGAACACAGAGGTCAGCCAACCAGGACCAAGAGGCAGGCACCAACTGAGGCAGAAGGCCATCAGGGTAATCACTCAAAACCACATCTGAATGGAGATGCCATCTTGATGTCATACTTGATGTAGTCATTCAAGCTGTCTCACACGCGGCTCATTTGATCCCCAAACAACCCTTGGAGAGAAATATTTTGTTGATAGGGGAACTGACTTAACCAGGGCCGCTGGACAAGTAAACAGCGAAACAGACCAAAGTCTGCTGACATCCGGCTCGGGATCTCCTCAATCTATGATCTATGTCACCTTTGGCTGATTTGGGCTCTACTCCCAGCTGCACCCCTATGAGCCATGTGACTTTGGGCAAGTGACTCAACCTCTCTATGTTTCTTCATCTGTAAGACAAATGTAATCTGTTTCTCTGTTGATCGTTGTAAAGACAAAGTGAGAAAGAGGAGCTCCTCAGAGGCTGGGGGAGGGGACCGCGCTTGGGGCTTTCTGTGAGAGGCTGAGACCAGGCTGTCTTGAGCTTCACAGACAAGGCCGATCTGCTGCCAGGCCTGAGTCTACTAGAAGGACCTGGGGGGGCCTGGCACCTGTCTGACAGAGTGCGTGAGCCTGGGTTTTGGTACAATCCCAAGGGATGGGAGGAACTCCCCATCGCCCACTGATTAATGGTACATGCCACCAGCAAGCAGGCAGGAATGAAGCCAGATTTCATTTTACTTTTTTAAACAAAGGGAAATTGATCTTTGCTGTGAAAAATTAAATGAAATTATGCAAAAAAAAAAAAAAGCAAAACCATAAAACTACCTTTTCACAGTGTCTAATTCTTAGTAGAGGCCACATAGTAATTAGTTCCCTTCCTATATTTAACACTAATGGGTAACTCAGACTCCTCACTAGCAGGACTCTGGAACACAGCCTATTCCCTCCTGGGCCTGGTAGGTGTGCAGGATGGGTGACAGCAGGCTGCCCATCAGCTTCCATCCCGGAATAGGGTAAGGACTCCTAAAGGGCCCCTGGAGAACATACTCCAGGTCCACTGCATTCCCTGGGTAGCACACGGAAACTGGCATCTAAAGCTCACAACTCTGGGAGCAGAGCTAATTTGACCTCCACCTGCCTGTAGGTCACCTCGGCCACACAGTGACCACCCCAGCACACCATGTAGGTGTCTACAATGGATGAGGGGGTCCTGTATGCCCTAAAGAAAGGGAAGCTAGCCAGACCTCCACCATCGGCCATCCTCTGAGCCCCAAGAGACAGAAACTCTGGCAGCCCTAGTGGCCAGGGTGAAAGGCAGACCTTCGCCCTCACCCCTACACACTGGGGACAGAAGGAAAGGAGGGGAGGAGGCAGGGGCCCAATCAGCGGTGGTCCTTCTGAAAGGGCTTGGAGAGTTAGGGCAGAAGGGTCACCGCACCTTCAGAGAATGGCTCAGAGAATGGCTGCCACATAGTGGCCTTGTGCCTCTCGGAGGTACCATCCCATTGCATGGTGACCTGCATTCTAATTCAAGAAAACAGAACTGGAGCTCCAGAAATGGAGGCGGAGCTGGAGTGAGGGATGACCACAGGGTGAGGGAAGGAGGTGACGAGCTGCTATGTTCAGAGTCAGGAGGCCTGCAAACAGACCCCAACCTTTCCCCTACGAGCCTTGTGACTTTGGGCATGTTACTATGGGACCCTGTTTCTTCAGCTGAAAAATATGACTCGTAGTCCTCGTGTCACAGGGAGGACCCTTGCAAAAATCACAGTTAATGATAGGCACGCTAATGTCTGTGCCCCACACAGCCAGAAACACGGTTTGTTTTGCTCACAGCTGCACCCCTAGTGCCCTCCTGGTCTGGCCATCCATAGAAGGTATTCAATAAATGTGTACTGATAATACCTGATCAGAAGGTGCCATCACAGCTCCTGGTGTTTTTGAGGGCATTTATGGACACAATGCCATAAGGAACGAAAGGCCGGGAGAGTCTCAGGGTGGAGGGCTCCTCATGTTCAGCCCCCAGGAAGCTGCTCTGCAACAGTGAGCCTAGAACAGGGCAGAAATGTGCCTGGTGAGGTGGAGTCCTCAGAATCATAATGAGGCTCCCTCCCTGGGTACTGTGGCCCAACTGCACCTAATCAGCCCTGCATCCCACCTCAGGACCCAGGAGAAGGACACCCAAGATAGCACAACTCCTGGTATCACAGGAAGGACAAATGGGCACTTACTGAAATTTTGTTCTAAAAATAATAGCAATGATAAGAAAGAGAGGCAGGAATTCCATTGACCTCTAATGCCTGCACAAAAATATTAACAGTATCAAAAGAGGAAAAACTTTTTTTTGGTTTTTTGTGGATGTTGTTCTTTAGTGACCATCATAATGCATGTTGAGGGGGAAATTACCTATTTGTTTCAGTATCTTATCAAAGAATCAACAAGACACAAATAGTGTATTTTCTTGGACTGAATTCTCAAAATCTCAACTACCCAAGGCATCTACCTCAATTAAAAAAAATTTTAATATACTATTAGATTTGGAAAATCCCTTTTTTCAGGAGGAATCTTTTAGAGGAGCTTCTATTTTTAATTGGAAAAATTTAGATTCTACACCAAAATGAAATGTCATGGAGAGGACTTAACAATGCCTCATCATCTAATTCTGGCAAAACACTCAAAATAATCAATTTTGTCTCATAGATTAGATAATCACAAGTGTTGGCAAGGATGTGGAGAAAATGGAATCCTCTTACATGGTTGATGAGAATATAAAATGGTGTTGCCACTTTGGAACACAATCTTGCAATCCTCTCATTTTTTTAAGAAACAAAGCTTTCTCTAGACACCTGGGTGGCTCAGTCGATATAAGCGTCGGACTCTTGATCCCGGCTCAGGTCATGATCTCAGGTCATGAGATTGAGACCCAGGTTGGGCTCCACACTCAGCATGGAGTCTGCTTTGAGATACTCTCTCCCCTTCTCTCTCCACCTCTCTGCTCCTATGTCTCCCCCTTTCTTAAGAAAGAGAGAGAGCAAGCAGGCTTTCTCTATCTGCACTGGGGAGTCTGCTTTCAACACATGGCATACCTGGGGCGTCTCGGCCAGGCTGAGAGACTGGCCTCAACCACTAACGCTCTGCTCTTCCTCCCACAGTATGTGTCCAGCCGACGCACCGTCACCCAGAGTGCACCAGAGCAAGGCAACTTCCCCCCTCATCACCTCACCCACCACCACCGCCATCACCGCCCCCACCACCACCTCCGCCACCATGCTCGCCCGCACCACCTCCATCACCAGGAGGCAGGGCTGCACGCCGCCCAGGTGACGCCCTGCATGTGCCCCCTGTTCTCCTGCCAGTGGGAAGGCCACCTGGAGGTGGTGGTACCCCACCTGCGGCAGATGCATAGGGTCGACATCCTTCAGGGGGCTGAGATAGTCTTCCTGGCCACGGACATGCACCTCCCCGCCCCAGCCGACTGGATCATCATGCACTCCTGCCTGGGCCACCACTTTCTGCTGGTGCTTAGGAAGCAGGAGAGGCACGAAGGGCACCCCCAGTTCTTTGCCACCATGATGCTGATTGGGACCCCCACCCAGGCCGACTGCTTCACCTATCGCCTGGAGCTCAACAGAAACCATCGGCGTCTCAAATGGGAGGCCACCCCTCGGTCTGTCCTTGAGTGTGTGGACTCAGTGATCACCGACGGGGACTGCCTGGTCCTCAACACCTCACTGGCCCAGCTTTTCTCCGACAATGGCAGCCTTGCCATTGGTATCGCCATCACTGCTACAGAGGTCTGCTCCTCAGAAGCCGAGATGTGAAACCAGAGGTCGCCAGATGTTTGGGCACAGCCACCGTCCACCCAGACTCTCTGCCTGTGTCCCTGGGATCTCTGAATGCCAGGACTCCAGGCTTGTTTTTAGTCTTCTCCCTCCTTCTGTCCTTCCTTCCTTTCTTTTTTTTTTTTTTGTCTCAGGTACTTTGTGGTATTTAGTATTTGTCTGCCATGGGCATTACAGTAGGTCAACAGCCTGTGATTCAACATCTTGGTGTGATGCTTGTCCTGATTTGTCAGTATGGCTTTAGAGAGCATTTGTCATCCAATTCGGTCAGAATGGTTATTTCCTATACCCCCAGCATCCTTCTTCACTACTTCCCACGTGAGTAAAAGACACCAACCACCACAAAACAGACTGTTGGGGTTGAAAGGAGACTTAGTGTCCAAATCATTTCTTCCTTTTCAGGCTACTTCAGACCAAGCTAACTCGGAATTGTGTGAGGACAGCAGGGTGGGGAAGGGGACCTGGGCAGCTCAGAGTTCTACTTCAAACCAACCAGTTACAACTCTGACCCCCTCCCAGAAAGCTGAGGGTCAGAGCTAAGCTGCCTGGACACAAGGAGATGGGTTTTCCTCCAAAGGCCAGGGTACTGGACGGGAGGTAATATCATGCCACGAGGCCACCAAAGTGACCCTGGGACTCATGGGGGTGGGTAGATGTTGAACTCTCTGTTGGCAGGCTGCTGTGGGCTTGCTGTCAGCCTGGGCGGTCAGTTCCTGTGCTGGAGTCAAAGTCCTCATGTTTTTGGTGCTTTCTTGAAAACCTCTTCACCCTCCATTGAGCAAGTAGGAGAAAAGAACAGGCAAGATGCAAAAGAAGAGAAGCCACTGAGAAAAAAAGATAAAATCAATCTTCCACTTCTGGGAGGGCGTTCTCTCTTCAGAGAGTTTTATCATCAAATTGTAAAATCCGTCAGTCCTGCCACTGGGGTGGAACTCTTGTATCACACCAAGAACCCACTTTACTCTTGATATCCTGTGAACCAGAACCACAGCTGAGCATCAAACCCAAGGAATTGGGAGGGTGTGCCTAAGACCTCTGACCTTGGAGGTCAGAGGTGGCTCATAATCCTGGGACGGGGGAGAGGGGGTCCTCTTTCTTTTTCTTACTTTCTAAATGCTCCAAGGGCCCCGTTCAGCACACAAACACTGTCACTGGTCAACTATTATCAGCTCCCTGTTGCAGCGTGAATGAAAAGGTGACAAAAATCCATCTTGCCTCTACGTAGACTGCTTTCTTATATTTGCTGTCCGAACAACTGAACACCTTCTTGTGGAAGTCTCTCTTGTGTATTTGAAGAAAGTAAGCATGTTTAATCGACTTTGTCCCTTCTGTTCAATGGTGAACACCTTTCAGCCTTCCCAGTAGACCCCCTTCTCCCTCCTGTCTGACGTTTCTGTTCTCTCCTTGGCTGCTCTCTAGCCGCTGTAAAGCATGGCACCTGAACCCCACACAATGCTCATTAGAATTGAGTGAGCCTTGCGCCATCCAGACGTCGCTCTCTGCCCTTTTCCCTCATCTCGGCCAACTTGGCTGCATCTGGGCAGGCCTCCAAGTGAGTACTTAGTTTTAGGCAATTTGCCCTGGCTGGCCATCAGCAGTCTTTTCCCCACTAAAAATAATTGATCCCAAAACATAACTCCCTTCCCCTCACCAAATTAGGAAATCCTCTAGCCACCTGTGCTGCCAACCCACACCCCAAGCACCAGAAGGGTGGCATGTCAGTAGAAAATGTCTTAATGCAGCCCCCTCTAGACACACAGCAATCGCTGAGACCCTGGGGCCAACCTTTTGTTAGGTTAGAGCCCTAAGGGCTCTATAAACATCGTAAGGGGGTGTTACAATAAACATCGTATCACTGACTGAGGCAAGTATCAGGTCATGATCCCAAGGAAAGGGATTGCTCTTGTTTTGTCAGAACATCCTACCAGGGCACCAGCTCTCCCCTCAACCACACAGACAGCCCAGGAACAAGCTGAGGCTGGTTGGTCAGCACTGGGACAGACTGGCTCACTTGGTTCCTGACTTTATGCCCAGGACCATTCCCAAAACCTCAGATCTCCTTGCCCGTATGTTTGATTCTTTGAGAAGCCACAGTTCCTCCCCTGGTTTCTGATACTCAACTACTCTGAAACATTTCTATAGCATCACAGGTGCCCCAGATAAACAGACAAAACCTCAACAAGAATATAATTACAGTTCACAGGGGCCTTAGAATTCCTAAAAACATCACCTCTGCCTTCTTGTTGTGCTGTTACCTGAGCCCAACTGGAAATAACTTCAGGCCATTATTGCACACAAGACTGTATTATGCCTAGGTGACCCCAGGTAGGAACTTGTATTTTCGGTACTTAGAAATGTTTAGAATAAAGGGTAGAAATGTTTTATTTTCATACATCTGTGGTGCTCCCAAGAAAGCCTTCCTCTCTATATCCACATGTGAAGAATTGTAGAAAAAGGAACAAACCAAAAACAATGACTAGAGAAAACAGTACCAACAGACTGTGCTGTGGCGAGCTCTATAGTCAGAGTGCTCTCCCATTCCAGTCTTGGGTTACTTATTATTGGCACCCTCAATATACTAGAAAAAATGGAGACTCTGAGACATGAAATGACCTTCCAAAGGTCACACATCAAGTAGGACCATGATTAGAACTCAGACAACTGACTACACATTGATGTTCTTGAAAAAGAAAGGCTGACCCCTAAGGTTTCAGGAGTGTTCCCACCTCATCCGTCAACTGTGGGCCTGAAGGTCAACCCCGTCTTTGTTCTGAGATACCTGAGTGATCAGGGAGAGAGAGAGACTGGCCTGGATTTGCTTTTAAAGGCAGCTCAGCTTGAAGATCCACTCCACCTGGAGGCAGGGGTGGGTGTGGGGAGTGAGGGACTAGCTGTGGAGTCTTCAGTGCCCTCAGGCTCATCACCCACTCCAGGATCCTCATTCTCAGATTTCCCGGGAGTCTGGAGAGTCTGTGGGGTGAAGAGCCCTGGCATCCCATGATATCATTCACACCTAGGCGCTGACTTAATGACTCACCCTCTAAGGGGTATCTGCACTCTAAAACTAGGCCTGGGGAGAAAGCCACACTTACCGCAAGAAAGGAGTCACCAGTACTTAAAATTCAGGCATCTGTGAGAATGATTTTTTTCAGGACGTGTAGACATCCCTCCCCTAGAGGTGTCTACATACCCGGTAGACGCTGATAAGGAGGTCAGCCCATACAAAGGTTGTCTTTGACAGTCTTTGCATGGACCTGCATCTGAGATAGATCCCATCACCACCCATGGCTACTATGGACATTTTAGAAATAGGCCAGGTTAATAATAATAACAGTACTGATGGCTACCATTTATTGAGGGTTTATTATGTGACACAGTAGATTGAACACTTTGAATATATTATCTCATTTCATCCCCATAACAACCTTATGAAATAGGTACTGTTATTGTACCTGTGAAAAATTTAAGCTGGGAGAGTTTGAACCTCATTTAAGATCATACAGCCAGCAAATAGTGAAGCTGGGTCTGGAACCCACATGTCTAACTCTAAAGTCCAGGCTTCTGACCAATAGCAACTTGTGCATTTCTATAAATTGGTGGACCCAAGGCTCAGAAAGTCTGAATGGCATAGAGGCCTTTTAGTACTAATTGTGCCCTTTCATTTCTCTTTTTTTCCTGCTCTTCTCCCAGCCCAAGACAGCTGCTGTGCTAAAGCTGGTTTGTATATCAGTTGTTAAATGTTTTAGGAAATCTGCAAGCTAAGTACAGCCATTACTAAAAATTAGATTATCTAAATTTACAATTAGTTATATTAAAAACAAAGGTGACAAATATTCAAAACTCACCACTTCCTAATTGTTTCACTACTCTTGTATTTTCTGTGCTCTTGAGATTATTCTCATCCACCATAATTGTATGGTGAACATGCCACACAATGATGCGCCACCAACTCCATATTGAGTGACGTTATGGCAATAGCTGGAAATCGGCTGTGGTGGTAGTGTTTATGACCATTGGAAACTGGCAAATGTTATAAGCCAGGGCTTTTCCCCCATGGAAAACTAGCTGTTAAACGTTTACCAGCACACCAATGCCAAGACATCCCTTTTGCACACAGCAGTGTGGAAGAGAGGGGACTTTGGAAGGAGAAGTAAATTCTGTTGGCCACAATGACAGGGACACAGATTATGGCCAACCTAGCAGAACAGCAAATTATGGGGAAAACACAATCTGTTCTGTAGAAGGGAGTCTGGGTCTTCTAAGTAGCTTCACAGGCATTCCCTGCCCTTCTCCAGACCCTGCTCTACTGCTGTTAGGGTGAGGCGTGCTATCTGATGATTTTCACGTACAAGGCATAGCTCCACAAAACCAGCCTCTTGGCCATCCCAATCCAAAAAGTAAAATCACGCTCTATAAGACTAGACTATCTTGTTACTTGTTCTTACAGGTCATCTTTCTTATCTCTACATGTAGACCAGAAAACCTCGTCTAAAGAAATAGATGAGGAAAAAAGAGAGAAATATTTTACTTTGAAATTAGTGATTGGAAATGGCCTACACCTGAGGGCACCATGAGCAGTGTTTTCAAACATCCCATAAAATGTGTTACCATCAGAGAGAGTAGGACCTTTATGCAGCACAAAGGGACAGAAGAGATAATGAGTCAAGAGATGGCACCTTACTTTCCTACTCTGGCTGCTTCACTCCACTGCAACCTGACAAAGGATCCTGTTCACAATCTGTAGCCCACTCTAACCAATACTTTTCCTAAATTAGGGGCATGGTTCCCGCTAGGGTGAAAGTCAAGAGAAACTCTAGGCTGTGTCTGGCAGCAAGAAGAATCTGAAGGTTAACAGTAAACCAGTTACTCTGGTGCCAGTGGATTCCGTGTGAGGGAAGAAGTGAGGTTTGCCAAAGCTTCCACGGGGATTGGATTTCTGGTGGAAGAGGAAGGGATTGTGGACGGGACATCACAAAACTATGCTCTAATGAAAACCTCCCCTACAAGTAGCATCAGAAGTAGAGTCTCCCAGTAGATTGTTAGGCCTTAGATGATCTGTTCTGAAAATTTCCTTCAGGAACTAGTGAGTTCTCTGTTACATTAACCTGGAGAATGGCCAGCCAAGAAAAACCTCATGGGAAAGAGATCCAAGAGATCTGCTGTAGATAAACATCGATTCTTTTCCCCCAAATCAGGCTATCACATGGGTTACCTACAGGAGTTAGAGTTTGTCTTTTCCAGCATTGTGTGAAAATATTTTACCTTGAGTACTGTAAACACTCCTCTTTTTTTTTTTAATGTTTTTTCTAGGGTATTGACATAAGAAAGAGAAGGGAAACTGAGAATCATTTTACTTACCCTGAACTGATGTATATATACTTTTCTAAGCTTTCTTATGATGTTAAAGACAGCAAGAAGCAAACTTAGAACGCTACTTTACCTCTATCCTGTCTCCCATGAAGAGTGTCATTAAAGTGCATTTGATACTGTTTTCCTGAATTCTTTGGAGTTGTTTTTTGTTGTTAGTGGTGGTTTTTTGTGTTGTTGTTTTTTTTTTATTTCTCTTCCCACAGGCTACTGTGCAATATGCGGGAACAGAAATGAAATGCTACAAGGAAAAGCAATTATCAGAAATTCGCCAGCTGCCATAGTTGACTTATGTTTCATTATCTTCCTCCCCTTTTCATTTTTGCCTCTATTTTAAAGTCATAATTGGATGTAAGGAAGAGAGTGCTACTAGAGGTGAATAAAAGCCCTGGCAACTCATTTGCCCACAACACTAGCTCAGCATACGGTGCGGCCCCGAGGGGGTCACTGGATTGCAAAGAAAGAGACAGGCGTCCACTCCCCTTCCCTTCCTCCCTGTGCCCGTTATCTCTGCTCTCCCCTCCTGAAATTTACTTCTGGGCCTATCAGATCAGTTGTCAAGGGAGCCTTCATGGTTTAATGCTTTAATTTCAGGCCACTGTTGGTTACTCACAAGATCAGGATTGAGCAAGAGTACTAATCCTATTGCCTGTCAATTCAAGTTAACCTCTATCTTCTTTCCTACTTCCTTATTCCCAGAACCTGTTTTGTGCCCTCACAAAGGCTACTGACACTGCCCTGAATTAATCGGAGTGATCAAACTGACCATGTGGCCAGCATGAATATTCATGAGCCAGGTGAATTCTCTAGCCAGGGCCTCTCTTGGGACAATTCTGCATCCCACACTATTCCAGACAGGTGCCCCTTCCCTCCAAATACCTTCAGAGCCCTGCAGGAAGGTTACTCAGTGCTAGAGTGAGACTCCACTAAGAGAAGTGAGAAGCTGACCCACCTGAGATTTGACATGGGAAGAAAGGCCCCTTGTCTCTGGCCCCACTCTGGGACCCAGGATTTTAGTTTCCAAACTTCCAGGTGCTTAAGAAATATCAGGAGGGGCACCTGGGTGGCTCAGTGGTTGAACATCTGCCTTTGGCTCAGGGTATGATCCTGGGGTCCTGGGATCGAGTCCTACATCAGGACTCCCCCCAGGGGAGCCTGCTTCTGCTTCTCCCTCTGCCTATGTCTCTGCCTCTCTCTGTGTATCTCTCCTGAACAAATAAAATCTTGAAAAGAAAAGAAATATCAGGAGAATTTAATTTTGGAGTCCCAGATCCAGAGATTCTGATTCAGGAGGTCCAGAGCAAAACCCAGTTCTGATTTTTAACCCTCTCTTCCCTGGGATTCTGCTAAGGGTGTGGCTGACCATTCAATTCTCAAATGCAGGGATGAGCTCATTGGTGAGAAAAAGAGCCACAGAAAACAAAGGAGCCAATCACAACACCTGAAGAAGAGAGCTGGTCCTTGTATAAGAGGGAGGAAGACAGGAAAAGAGGTGACGGGGAAGTGGCCAATATTTCATTCTGATGGCGAAGCAGTAAACACTTAAATGGAGATCAGAAAGGATCTAAGAAGGGAATTAGGGAGGAGTTCCCTGTAACCAGGTAGTAGAGGAAATTATTCTTCCATCATTCGGGGTGGTGGGGACAGAGAAGCAGGAGAAATGGCTATGCAGGTAGGATGCCAGAGCTCATCAGCCATGACCCATGGCCAGCTGATGGAGGCCAGAACAGAATGATCCCCAGTACTGAGTGTCACCCAGTGACAACCCCCACCCCGCAGCCTGGTACCCGTCAAGGGACTGTGTAAATCTTCCCACAAGCACAGAAGGGGCTCATCAGTAAATCCCTGCCAGGTTGGTATTTAAATCTCTGCCCCCAGCGCTGACAGGGAGTTACCTAGCGAATCCCCAGGGAGGCATTTATTTATCCTGCAAACCTCCCCAGGACGTCTGAGCAGGGTCATCATTTAGGGAGGGCCCTCCGTGGGGAATGTGAATCTCGGGACATTTTCTGAGGCAGCTCGGAGCTAAGCTCCATGTAAGCCTTGCCTATGGGGTGAGAGAAAAGGAAATCACTGAACTGCTTTCTTATTAGCCTGGAAGAAGACAAGATATATACTCAACACACCCTTTGCAAGGGTGGAGGGGGCCAGTGGGAAAAGCTTCCATCAAGGATCCAAGTTGGGAATGTGGATTACCACCCATCTGGGGGGCAACTACATCCCCCATCTTCTCCTTCTCCTCCTGGGCTCCAGTTTGACTTTCATTAGTAACACAGGAGATTGACTTTTTTAAAAAATATTTTTTTAGACTGGATATGACAGATAATTCTGGGAATTACAGATAAAAAAAGTAAAACGGGAAATCAAGCACCCCCAAAACAGCCAGATCATTCAAAACGCAAGCCCATTTGCCACCACTTGGTCCTGCTTTCTGCGAACACTGATAGAAGGCTGTTGGGCAATATTCAAGGAAATTCTCCTTGAAGGCTCATTTTTTCCCTAAACACCCAGCCACCAGTCTGGGCCCAGTCCTGCCCATGCGAGGGGCTTGCTTTCCCTCCCACAGCACCCAGCACCCAGCACCCAAGGACGGACTTCAGGGGACACATTTAGTGTCTAAGACCTGCTGCTGGAGACAGTGTCTGCGGAGGCTTCAGCAGCAGTGGAAACATTACAAAACACTTTGTTTAAAGATTTTATTTAAGCTATTAAGAATCAACATGCAAACAGCCTACTTCTTCATGAACGATTCCATTTTATTGACTGAACTTTTCTCATATTTCCACATTTCTCAGTCCTGAAGACTAAGGAAAACAAAGTGATGCCTATTTTGCATAAAGTTTCTGACTCTGTCTTGAAAACAAAAAACAAAAACCCAACCCAGGAAAATGTGCTCTATGGATGAGGGAAAATCTGAAAAACCCTTATCACTAGGGCTGGTTTACAGTAGGGACCACATCCTGAAGAAGAGGCTCAGTCGCAGAATGGGCTATAGTGAGGAGACAGCAGAGAATAGGGCTATGTAGTAAAATACAGGATGCCTGGTTAAATTTGAATTTCAGATAAATAACAGCAACAAAAAATTTAGATTATCTTTTGCAATATTTGCAATACACAATATGCAGACTCATGCTAAAAAAGTATTCATTGCTTATCTGAAATTTGAATTTAAGTGGGTATCCTGTATTTTTATTTGCTAAATCTGGCAAACCTAGGAGAGAAAGAGTCCATAAAGTACATTCATTTTATTGTGAGTACAGTTTGTTATCCACAGCAAGCACTCAGGAGGAAAGGTCTCCCCCCACCATAACTTTGCCTCCAATCTAGGGAGCCAAGGATGTAGCCAATTCTCTCTGGCCACAGGGCTGGTGGGGCTGTTTTCCTTCGGCCCTGCTGCCACATCCATGGTGGGCTTGTTTTCTAAGTGGGCACTGGTGGGGTGAAACTGGCCTCTCCTTAACAAGACTAGATGGCTTCAGATTCCAGAGTCTCAGAGACACCTGGGTAGAGGGAAGCCATGGAAATTTAGAAATAGTTCCAAGTCTTTGTGCCCCACTAAAAAGAGTGTTTCAGAATAGGATGTATAGGTGCCTTTAGCTTGAACAACCAAATACTATCGAATGCCTACTATACGTTGGGCTTGCCGGAAGATATGAAGGGAAGAGAAGATGTGGGCCTTGCCCTTGAGGAACTTCTCAGTGAACCTGAGGCTTGAGGCCACAAACAAATGCACTTACACCTGCATCTAACAACTGTCAAGCACTCCTGCAGCTCCTAAGCAGCCGCACAGGAACAGCGGTGGGACTGGTTTGCATGCATCCATAGATTCAGCCATAAGGGGCAATGAGCCCAAATGGGTTTAGACAGTTTACTGTTTACAGCAATAAGAACATTTTGCTCCAGGTTCCTTGAACCCCCATTCCAACAGGACAATACAATGAGGGCCAGGGTGTTGCCTACACACAGAGAGAAACCTGGTATTAGGAGGCTCTGATCTTACGTGGGGTTGCCATCAAACCTGCCCATCCTCCCTTCTGGAGGGAGAGATTATTTTTATTACCCTGGAATGTAAGCAAGTCTGAGAAGGGCATACCTCCTAAATGTAAATAAATTTGCTCTAGAAGGAGTCGCTGTCTCCATGCTTCTACCGACATTCCTGACAAGATAATTCTGGAGCAAATTGGCTGTTCGTGCCTTGACTTGTAAAACCATGAGAGATTCGTGGACAATTGTCTTCCAACAGTAACACACAGCCTTACATAATGAAGAGTTAATAAGATGATTAAGACTTGACTGGTGCAAGGAGGAGCTAATTAACTAAAGAATGCTTCAGGGAGCAGCACCTGGGTAGCTCAGTCTGTTGAGCATCCAACTCTTGTTTTCAAGACGTGAAGGTCATGGTTTCAAGCCCTTCATCAGGCTCTGCACTCAGTGTGGGGTCTACTTGAGATTTCCTCCTTTTCCCTCTACCTCTCCCCTGGCTCATACACTTGTGCTCTTGCTCTCACTCTCAAATAAATAAAATCTTTTAAAAAAGGAAAAAAAGAATGTTTCATGGGAAAAGAACTTGAAATTGTCCCTGAAGAACTTAGAGATAATATCTAAGACTACAGCTTGTTTTATCCAATAGAAAAAGGGCTGGCAAACTCTTTCTAGAAAGAGCCATACAGTAAACATTCCCGGTTTGGCAGACTGTACACCCTATATTACAACTCTTCAATTCTGCCGTTGTGCTGTGAAAGCAGCCACAGACGTAAATACCTAAATAAATGAGTGTGACTGAGTTCCAATAAAACTTTATTTACAAAAACATGCAGCAGAATGATTTTTGTCCCATAGACTATAGTTTGTCAACTTTTTCCACTAGAACACAATTAACATTCAAACAGATGCAGTGCATGATCAATTGTTAGAAATGGTGGGAGGGATTCATTCAAGGGAAAGACACTTGGATGAGGTACTGAATAAGGAACAGTAGTAGAGGAAATACCCAGACTAGGTAACTCCCAGAGTTCCTTATCACTCTGAAATTCCACAACGGTTCAGAGATTTGGTAGAAAAACTACAAACTATGTAGACATTTTGAGCTTTCTCTCAAATGTTAGGACGAAGTTAGAGTGCTGTTAGAATCTTTATATATTCATCTCCAAGATTCTAGAAGGACTAGAAGATTCTAGAAGGCCACAGGCAGCCTTGTTCATATGATAGCTACTGGGTGCCCTGAAATAAGTGAGGAAGGGGTCTTTGAATCTGATGGTCAGTGGCCTGTAACACTAGGATTAAGCTCCATCCTAACAATGAGGGTGGAGTACATTGAGGGATAATTCTGCAAGTAACTTCCCTGAGGCAGAAATCAGTCAAAATACAAAGGCTCTGTCTTGGGAAATCCAGTTTATCATAAGAGATAAAGGCTTTGGAATATCATAGTACGTAGTAGAGTTTAAATACCTTCTTTCCCAGTTTTTAAAGATGAACCAGGATTTGTTTTAATCAGGTATGGTAAAATGACAGACATGGAGATAGCTGCCTTTGAAAGAAAAATGGACTGCTTACAATTCCCAAGAGAAGGGGGCACATCATGCCATACAAGGCCATACAAGGTTGATCAGGGTTGATCAGGAGACAGAAGGAGAGATGGAAAAGCACAGGCAAAACTTTTAATGTGGGTTTTTTACAGGAAGGAATGGCTGTGGCAAAGTAAACATCTGAGCAGGTTTAGGATTGGAAGTTTCAATTGTTTCAGTGGGCTCTAGGCTACAAAGGTGGTCTCAAATTTATCTGTACTTGGCACTGGGGTGATTTAGGGCAGGGGGATAGTGTCAGACTTGAAAAGCCTGATAAAAGAAGTAGGGTTTGGATGTGGATTCAGGACTGGTTGGCTTGCATGTTGAAGGCAGGCTCATAGACAAGTTGTTTGCTATCTCTAGGAATTAGCTAACTTTGGGAGGGGCGGTCCCTCTCCAGGTGCTCAAGACCTTCAGGTATCAAAGCATCCTAAACTACAAAAAATAAAAACATGATTAATGGGCCCAGCCCCTGGAAAAAATTTTTTTCTAAGAGTTTGTACAGAAAAAAGTACATCCTAAAAGAGTTTTAATCTTTTGAAGAAGGTCATATGGGCTGAAAGAGTTGTAATCTTTATAGAAAATTCTCCCTTCACACTTGGGTGGCTAATGTACAGATTGTGGAGTGAGACCCAAACTAAGGCGGTACGGGCAGCAGAGCTTAGTAATAGAGAACAAACAGGCTTTCAAGAAGGCAGCAATTTGTAGGGCAAAGTTGCTCAGTGTACGTGAATGGTGTCCTTTGTAGTTGTGCGGTGTACGATCCAAATAGCTGTACACAGTAGCCTTGAGTGTGAACCACCCAGAACACACAGGGAAGGGGAGGGTATATCAGCCAAGCCATAGATGGTAAAATCTACTTTAGAGGGTTTAAGCAGGAAGTATATTAGGAAATTCACAGAAGGTTTAGAGAGTCACACAGTCAGAAACAGAGCCAGAGAAAACTCGGCTACAGTACAGAATGCTTCTAGCAGAAATACCACTGTTGTTGCCTTCTGCTGCTTGACACCTTGGTGCTAGAGACCAAACACTAGGCTCAGAAACTGTCGCAGCTGCCCCAGAAGAGGGAAGAGGAGCAGAACAAGCCACTCCAAAATATGTCTGTAGGAGTTCAGGACATGCCATCTCAAAATAACACTTGGATATACTGATATTTTGAGCTGTAGATGCTTTTAAAAAACAGCAAAAGCAGGAAGAGACTTTCTCTGAACTCATCTTATCTGCCTAAAGACAGGTCCTCCAAAAGGAACTCAGTTGTCATACATGCCCTCCCCCAGAGTTTCATCAATGACTTCCAAGTCAACACTGCACCCAAACTTTGTCACAAACTATCATAAGTCCCTACCACTTTTCTCTTAAGATTTATTTATTATTTTAGTGAGAGAGGGGGGGAGCAAGCCTGGGGTGGGGAAGGGGCAGAGAGAGTCTTAAACAGATTCCAAGCTGAGCGCGGAACCTGACACCGACTCAATCTGATGACCCTGAGATCACAATCTGAGCCAAAATCAAGTCAGACGCTTTACTGCCACCCAGGCACCCCCTACTCCCTACTACTTTTCTAAATGCCCATTCATCTCTGTGAAAAATCATTCACTTTCCCTATGAGGGCTAAATCCATCCTTTCCTTTCCCTCTTAAGATGGTATTTAAATCTGAATTTTAAAATCACCTCTTCGGCTCACTCATTTCTCCTGAGTATCTCCCATGTATACATGAGGTATACGTATTTGTAAACTGCATTTCTCTTGTTCATCTTTTATTCCAAGCATCTCAGCTAAGAACTTAGAAGGGTAGAGGGAAAATGATCTCTCCTCCCCTACAAGAGCCAGATGTCCCTTCTTCCATGCTTGCCTAAAGATCAAATCCCTAAATTATATGAAGAGCCCTACATGCAGGAAAATCCCAAAGTATAGGCTTTCAGACTTAGCTTTGGTCAAGAAGGCAAACTGGTGGGACACCTGGGTGGCTCAGCGGTTGAGTGTCTGCCTTTCGGCCCAGGGCATGATCCCAGGGTCCTGGGATAGAGTTCTGCAACAAGTTCCCCACAGGGAGCCTGCTTCTCCCTTTCCCTGTGTCTCTGCCTCTCTTTGTGCCTCTCATGAATAAATAAATAAAAATCTTAAAAAAAAAAAAAAAGACAAACTGGAAAGGGACTGGCATCTGCGCTAAGCGAGTTACCTTAAGCTGTCATGGTAAAGAACGACAGAGTTTCAAGAACGAGATTGGTGATAAGCAGCAGCTACCACTGGAATTGTCATCTGAGTTCTGGGCTGTCCCCATGCTGGTGGGGCCTGGGGAACAAGGGGTTAGTAATCTGCCTTGAGGAGCACCAAGACCCTTTAAGTAGGCTGCATTTTGCCAATAGCCCTATTCCTGAAACAACGAACGAAATCACATTCTAAGTGCCACATATAATATTTATTACTGAAAGAATCCCATTGTGAATCCTTTTGCAAAGTGAGTAAGTGCGCTTCTATATTTCTTTCACGTGAAGCTAGATTTAATATATTGAGCTTTCTTAAATCAAGGTATACCATCCCCTTGGAGCCTTTAAAAGGATGGAACATCACAAATCTCATGAAAGAAGGCCATAAAAAGTCACAGTTTTGACACGACAGGCATGACATAACTGCAGATGGTAACTGGCAACTGCCAATGCCATTGTCAGCTCCCTGCCTTCCAAATTGGGAGCTGGAACCCATCAGCTTGGACTGGAAGGAAAGCTCTGCATGGCTCTAATGCCTGGCTGCGTCCACTCAGTAGTAAAAATCTTCCGAGTACCAACTCAAATGGAGACGCTGGGCCGCACATCCACAGCACGTGTGCTATAAATACCAACGGGCTGGATGGGAGACACAGGTACTTAGTGCTCTCGTAAAAAGCAGCATGCAGATGGTAATTAATGCTTCACCCTGTCCCCAAGGCGCAAACCAGAGTTTCTACAGTGGCAGCAACACTGATTTCTGATTTCTTTTTTAAGATTTTTGCCCAGAGAGCTGGAGGCCAAAAGCAGCACATTATGAAAGATTTCTCCGTCAGCTCCCTCAAACCTCAGCTCATAATGGAGATTGGTTCTCGTTAATAGATTCATGTACTCCTTCCCCAGTGCCTTGTCAAATAATAGCACAGTCAAAGCAATAAGAGAGGAGTGAGTCCACACTCATAAGCAGCTCACAAGTCCGATGGTGAGGAGGGGGCTTGTTTATGACCCTGTCTGGAGCTGAATCAAATTATTTATGGACCATTTAGATGCAAATGCATCATTCATTTAGCAAACATGCTGCATATGCAGACAATTTACCCAAACAATGGATCTATAAGGACATCCCCACTAATCTGGGAATATCCACTGTGCCTTTTCAAAGGGGATTTGGATTTTCTCTGAATTGATCAAACTTGACAAGTAATTTCTACCTAATGTTCAGGCTAGCCTCCTCTCTCTTCACCATCTGTAGGTGAGAAATCCTATTTTCTGCTGGTGATGGGGTAATGCAAAAGGCTACAGATGCAGGTTGAAGAAGAGGAGGAGGTTTTGTGCCCACGACTCTCTGTCTCCACAGAAAATAAAACCGTTCTGAAGGATCTATTTTGTTCGGTTGCTTTGAAATTACAAAATGTTTCCATTCGACACACGCCCCATCCCCCAACCCATTTATGCTTCCTGAGCTGTTGCAGGAGAGGAAGCTGGGAAGAAATCTAAGCCATCTTTGTACAAAGAGAGTGTTTGCCCCCACCTGCTCTCCGGGAAGAATGTCTCAGTCCCTGCCCGGGAATTGTAAAAGAGTAACTCTCCAAATCAATGAAAACCATATTAGGGGAAAAGACACTAAATTTGAAAACTCTCCCCATCTTGGAGTTTACTATCAAAATGTCAGCTTGATTCAGTCGTTCGAAACAACTGGGTGAGTGGGAGAAAGGCAAGGTAATAAGTCCAGCAGGTCAGAGATGTAAAATGGAATTAGATGAATTTTTCCGCCACGGGCTTGGAAGGGAAGGAGCTCTGAACCTGAGCCTCTCTAAGTATTCTGATCTTAGGGCTCAGTCCCACATGGATTTCTATGCGGGTCCTCTGTGATGGACCTTTTTTTTTTTAAAAAAAAAAAAAAAACAGAAACAAAACCAAAACATTTTTCTTTGTTCATATCCAAAAGGAGAGATGATATCTACAATCTGCCCGCTGCCTTCTCCAGAAGCCTTAGTCCAAGAGAGGCCGCCTCTGCCGCCAGGAGATTCTTTGGCCTGGTCACTGGAAAACAATAATTCAATTGCCACTGAATCCTTTAATTAGGTTACCTCCATTTTACTGAAAGGCCAGCCAACGCCTAGGTTCCATTGACAATAATAAAGCAGCAATACTGTGGACCAGGAACACTGGGCTTTGATGCCTTTTAAGAAAAAAAAAAAATTTTGTTGTTGTTGTTGTTAATTCAATGAGCTTTGTAAAATGTTGGTTAGGGTACGATTCTCTAAGTTCTAAATAGAACTCAAATCACATGAACTGTAACTCATCCTCCTGGATCCCTGGCTCTACTTCCCCAGACCCTTCTGTGTCTGCTGCACCTGAGCACGCAAACACACGCAGTCTGCCCGTGTGCTCCCCACTCCTTCCAAAGATCCAGACTCTTAAAATCTGCAGACTCTTAAAATCTACTTCATTAACTTCCAATATCTTCTGTTCTGCATTCCAGCTTCATCCCTCACAGCTACTATTTTCGGCTCTTTCAAGTCACAAGCTCCCACTTACTTCCCTGCCAGATACAGTCAGTCGCCTCTTTCCAGGCTTTGTTGTACCCAAACTCTCTGCCACATTGGATGCTGTGGATGCTTGTGGATTTCCAGGAAATTCCTAAACACCGCACAGGGAGCTCCTCTAGGCATCTCAAACTCAGTTTACCCAGGTGAACACTGACCTGCATCCTCTACCTGCCCCACGGGGCATCCCCGGCAAACCTTGTGTCCTTCTGAACTTCCTGCCTTGGGGAAGGTCTGCGCTCAACTCAATCACCTGGACTACAAGACTCGGAGGCATCTTAGACCCTTCCCTTTGCCTCAGCAGGCTTCTCCAGACACCCTGGCATCTTCTTGATCCTTCCCCTATACCACTGGTTCTCCAAATCTTGTCCATCACAAATGGCAGTATTACTCAAGGTACGCAAATTGCCACATTAAGATGCTCCATATGATGTCATATTATGTTGACAAAGTGACGCTTTCACAATGACCTTAGTAACTTATACTAAGTGACAAGATCTGATGAGTTGGTGTTGAGATGCAGGTTATTTGACCATAAAGAACTTTGTTGTTTTTTCTCCTTTATATTATGCTTAGTGCATGATTCTTTGTTATGAGAGTAGGTTGGATACGTTAATGCGGTTGATAAATACTGCTTGCTTCCAGCGTATATTTAATGTTTCCTTCCCAGGCCCACCACTTTTGTCTACATTCTCACCCAGATATGAAAATTATCATCCTCTATCCCATTCTTCTGTGTAGAACTGCTTGTCTCCGATCTGCCCTTTCCACTGCCAGAAAGATGATCTTTATTCTGCACACGTCAGACCATGTCACTTTCCTCCTTCCACATCTGTAACGAGAGGCGATTCTAACTCTTGAGTGTGGCATGTAGGACATCATAATGGGGTCCCTGCAACCTTCCCAGTGGGTCCTTCATGTATCTCGGCACACTCGCTAGGCATCGGTACCCGGGATGAGTTTACTCCTCTAGACCTTTGCTTATGGTGCTCCCTCCCCTTTAACCCCCCTTCTCTCTTATCGAGCATCCAAGCTCCAATAGGACGGTCACCCCCTCAGTGTTGCCTCCCTGCCTCCAGATCCCCTACTCTTCTTGAATGCTTTGCTTAAACTGCATTTGTGGGCCCAGCTCATCCCTCCTTGTACCACAGTTTAGTGGTTTACATACCTCTTCCCTAACGTGGGTGTCCTCCGAGCCAGGACCATCCCACTTATCTCTGTACCCCCTTGGCGCCCTGCACTTTGACATCGCGCCTGCTCAAGAAATGCTTACTGCACGCAGTTGAAAAAGCCAATCCTTCTACGCTCAAGACATTTCTGGAGAAAGACCAGTTGGGTGAGCCTGAGGGAGGGGAAGTCTGGCTAGCCCTATTAATGGAGCTAAATTCAGGGCTTAGGGCTCCCCCCAGGGAAGGCCTCAGGCATTTCCATCCTGTTATTTCAACAGAAATTAAAAGCACACATCAATAAAACAAGGAAGGATAAAGCAGTGCTTTCTTAAGAGACCATATTGTAACGCCACGGCTTCCTCCACCCCCACCCCTCTGTCTGCCCTGGAGGTCCCTCCCACAGGTACTGTCAGAGTTGGGGTGACTCTGTGGCCAATGTTCTTCCAGCTGCGAGTGGGGTCCATAGAACCCATCCGGCAATGGGCTTCAGGCCAGGGGTGCCCATGGGGAAAATGCTCCCCACCGTCATCTCTAACCAGGAATGATGGACACGACCATTCCTCTCTTTGTGTGCCTCGATGGCCCCTTAACCCCCATCTGCATCTTTCCCAGTGAGGCAGGTCCCCAGTCTTCCCTTCTATCTTCGGGCTCTGTCTACCTGGCCCACTCCAATCCTGCTTTCTCCACTAGCCTCATTCACCCACCTTCTCTCACTCTGTTCTTTAACTTTCAGGCCGTGGGACGTGTGTGACATCCTGTCTCCAGGGTCCTCATGCTCTTGCCACTGCCTGGAAGATTCTCCCTCCTGCCCACCCACATTCATCTGAATAAATCTCACTCCTTTGTGCCTCTTGCAGGGGGTCTTGCTTGACATCTCTGATTTAATGAAGGCTCACACACAGATTTCTCTTTTTAAGATTGATTGATTTTAGAGAGAGAATGCACATGGGGGAGAGGGGCAGAGGGAGAGAGAGAAACTCTCAGACTCCCCACTGAGCATAGAACCTGCCACAGGGCTTCATCTCATGCCCCCAAGATCATGACCTGAGCAGAAATCAAGAGTTAGATGTTTAACCAACTAAGCCACCCAGGCACCCCAGGTTCCCACTGCTTTAAATCCTGCTGCTGTGCAACACTCATCACACTTGCAGTACCCTATTGTGTTCCTTCCCAGATCAGTGTCTGTTCACCATAGTTTCCCCAGGGCCCAACACGGGGGTTGGCACACATGAGAAAAATCAATAACTATTTGCTGAATTGAAATGAGTTGCCTGCCTGGTTGGGTCTGCTTATTTCACGTGAATGTCTAACCACATGCCTGACCGTTGTTCCCAAAGCGTTGGAAAAACAGCCCTGAACTAGGCAGAGGGTCTCTGTTGTCAAGGGCCCTGTATTAATGGAAGGAGATAGACTTTAAGACGTAAATAAATGAAAAAGGAATAGGATTACTTTTTTTTTTGGAATAGGATTACTTCCAAAGGCAATGTTTTTGAAAAAGTTAAAATCCTCCCTTTCTTCATTAACCTGTTGTCAATGTTATGTAAGACCCAATTCCCTTGATGCCCATGATCACCCAATATGGGGGTATCACAAAATGAGGGTGATTGTAGCTGGGAGGAAGGAAGACCGACAGCCCTTGGGTGGACAGCCAGGGTATCTGCCCCTTCCCCACGCCGGACCCCTCTCCTGGCACCCCTGCACTCTATCACCGCTCCATCCAGCTACTCTTTCTTTCCAGTTCTCCACGGATGTCTGTCTCCAGTGGTTATCAGCAAGGACCACCACTTCTTTAATCCTTGCACATGGCCCAGCATATAGTAGGAGCTCAATTAACATTTGCTCCTTCTGATAGAGCTGAATTTGAAGGCTAGTGTACCAAAAGGTAACTCCAGAGAAATACAGAAAGCAAAGAGCAATGGGACTTTAGCAAACGCTGAGAAGATGATTCCACATGACTCAGCCTCCTGACCTTTCTGACACTGGGTCCCTGTCAAGAGATTTGAGGACTGGCGGATGTGACACTCATACAATTCTGTTGTCACTCAACTATCCTAGCTGTTCAGTTCGCAGTGCTCCCTCCCCGTGACTAAGCCCAGTCCCACCACCTATGTTGATGAATAACCTCCTCTGGGGCCCATCAGCAACATGCCCCCTACCCCCACAGGTTTGGGAATGTGGCAGTCACTACAGACTCTGCTAACTGTGGCTCTACACAAACTGTCATCATTCCTATATAAGTAAGTCAGAGCCAGGCCTGGTGGACTGGGGATGTCCAGCGTGTGAGGCAAAGCAGGAGCGTCTTGGGAGCCTGGATCAGAAGGCAAGTGGCTTTTCAAGAATGTGACATCAAGTTGTCCTGTTTCTCTGCCCTGGGGAGAGGGGGCATGAGGGGGGGGCCTCAGAGAGAAAGCAGAGGGAGAAAGAGTACCCACTGTTAACACTCGAAGGGGGTAAAGGTATGAGATGGGTCAGGCGGTAAACTGTGGAGCCAGAGACAGAGTTGAGAATTAGACCAGAGCCGTGCTTCTCAAACATTAGGGTACCTGGGAATTGCCTGGGCAGTCCTGTCAACATTCGGGCTCTGATTCCATACGGCTGGATGGAGTCTCAGATTCTGCACGTGTGACAAGCCCCCAAGGGACACCCATGCTGCCGGGCCTTGGGTCACACGCTATATAATGAAGAATGAGATGACTTCTAAGACCCCCATCAATGCTGGGCTTGGGCCTATGATCTTCTGCAGGGCTGGACCGAGGGTGACCATGCTGGCTCGTGGAGGCTGGGAAGAAGAGTCACTGCTCCTATGGCCAAATGCCCGGAAGCACTGGGAGCTTCTAGTACCGTGTGAGGAGAGAACAGCTTTTGGAAGATGTGCCACATCCTGTGCCACACGAACCCCGAAGCATCACTTACTGTGTGCTGAGCACGGCACTTTCTGCTCTATACGTACCAAGTACCGGGTAGCAGAGCACTGCCTATAAAATGGGCACTCCTGTTAGTCCCCTGCTGTAGCTGAAGAGACCCGAGCTTGCTTAAGGAGGCTTCAGTAATGTGCCCAGTCACCCAGTTTGAAAATGGCCAAATTAGATTTTGAACGTTATAGGGCTGAACCCAGAGCCAGGGTTTGTAACGACTTTGCCGTGGCCAGGTGACATGAGTTTAAATAAGGCCTCTATCTCTTCCTGGCTGTGTAATCTTGAGAATAGAGTAAGGGCCTGATAACAGGGTCTATTCTTATGACCATTAAATTGTTGGAGGCAGGAATCCCCTGGGATTTAAAAAGCAGGAGGAGGAAGGGAGGATCTGGGATGCTCTGAACCTCTGGGCCAGAAATAAACCTCTGCTCAGGGAAAGCCCTGAACCGAGGCGCATTGGCTCCCAGCCTCATTCTCTTGCCCTCAATGTGTTATTCTTCCTCCGCCAGCATCGGACATCTACGGAAAATGACACGTAGGGCAAAGGTTCACCTTAACCTCAGAGCCATCGTTTTCCTCACAGGCATCAACAAGGGATGAGATGCATTTACTGTCGCAGAAAAAGGACCAGAGAGACACAGGGAAGGCTGAGTGCTCAGCAGCTGGTCGGCTCGTGCAGGACCGCAGGGGCCAGGCCGTGTAAGGCAGGCAGCTGTGAGTTTGAGAAGACCTCAAGAGCTGGCATGGCACCAGGAATAGGGTGCGGAGAGTGAGACATTCACTTCAGGTGTGAAATTTAAGACGGTGCCCCCAAATCAAAAATGAAAATAGATATTTTAATGCAATCTTAAAAAAAAAAAAACTGATGCCAAAAAGTCCACGATGGAAAAAAAAAAAAAATCAGGGTGATCAATAAAGACCAGATCTGACCTTGTACTTTGCAAGTGTGAGCTTCTCAACCTGTTCCAGCCTTCATTAGCTGGGCATGGATAAGAGACTGAGTCCCCCACATTGGGTATAGGGACAAAATGAGGAGATGTGGTCCCCACCCTTCAGGAACTTGCCATTTCATCCCAATGAAACAAGGAAGCAATTGTTCACAACACAGGTGCTTGCCAGGCCAGCAGAAGTTGGAGTGATGTTACAGAGAATAAAATGTCAACACTGGTCAAACCCTTCAAAATAGGCAGGCCCTTGAAATCAGCAATTTCACTTCTAGGAATTTATCGTAAGGCAGTAATAACACATGTGCACAAAGACATTCATCATCGCACGGTTTGTGTGGGAGAAATTTTAGAAGCCACTTCAATGGCCAGAAATAAGGAACTGGTTTTAAAACAATAACAAGATTCCTGTAATAAAAAATACTATTCCGCCATTTAAAATGATGCTTTTAGGGATTCCTGAGTGGCTCAGTGGTTTGGCTCCTGCTATCAGCCCGGGGCATGATCCTGGGGTCCCGTGATCGAGTCCTGTGTCGGGCTCCCTGCATGAAGCCTGCTTCTCCCTCTGCCTGTGTCTCTGCCTCACTCTGTGTCTCTCATGAATAAGTAAATAAAATCTTTAAATAAATAAATAAATATAAATAAAATGATGCTGTTAGAAGAATTGTTAACGATATGCGAAAAAGCTCCTGGCACACTGTCACGTGATGAAAGTAACTGAATATGTACATATGAAAATCATCACTAAAGAGCTAAAAATGATTACCTTTGGGGGCAGTGGCATTATATGCTAGTTTACTATATTCTTTATTACCAATATCTTCTAAAATGAATTGCTCTTAGAATTAGATCTTAGCCTAGTTTGTGTTTTTGTTTTTGTTTTTAAGAAGCAAGGGCTTATTTACGGGCCAGTAGAATTCGGAGAGGGATGGATGTAGAATGCTGTCCTCAGAGCTGGAAAAGCCACCCAAGTGTGGTGGCCCATGAGAGGGGAGGAGAGCATTCCAGGAATGGCCACGGGCACAGGCAGTGGGGGTGGCCGGGATGGCTGGAGCAGGAGAAATGCCCATCCAAGTATGGTGTTGTAAACCACACTCGTGGCTGAGGGACAAGGGAGCACAGAGCCAGGAGCAGAGGGAAGGTTCTTTGCACTCAGAGCAGGAAGCAGCTGACCACACAGCTGCCAATTCCAAAAAGCCCTGATTATCCTACATCCTGTGCACAAAGGATCCAGTGACCTGCTCCAACCAAGATGTAAGGAGCCACGGGCATCACTCAGAGGCCGTGATGAAAGTTCCCGCAGCTCCTCTGATTAAAACTGCAAATCCGCAACTCTCCACCTAATCCCTTGGTGAAAAGGACAGATTAGCACGAGTCGCAGCCCTGATAACTTCTTCTATCCCTTTAAGTTGCATGTAAAATTTCAGGCATCACCCTGGAGACCCCAAGCTGGGCTATGGCCATGGCTCTCCCACTAATTGGAAAACTATAATAAGAAAGTAAACATTGCCGATTCTGTAATAACCTGAATAATAGATCAGCCTGCCTTGTGCTCCCTGATTACTCTATCCGTTTACTAAATACACTTGCAGGGCTTGAAAGGATGAATGATGGGGGCTATTGTAAGCCCTTGATGTCACTGCATTTTTCATTATATTAAAACAATAACATCTGTACTGGGAGAGATCATTTGGTCCAGAAAACCTTCGGCCTCCTGCAGGCTAGGAAGGAGGCTTTGCCAATTTCAATGACTCCCTTTGGGGACATAAAGACACGCAGCTTTCTTTGCCCACAACTGAATCATTAAACCACAGCAGGAGGAGGAGGCAGCATGAACACAGGCGCCTTGGCGAGGCGGTGGCTTCTTCCTCCCTTTTTGTTCCAAAACATTTCATCTCTGGCGTCTCCAAGCTCTTAGGAGGCCATAGCCGATTGAGGCAGAGGAGGTGAAGGGAGTCCATGGGGCAGGCAAGGGTTGGAGCACCTCCAGGGAAGAGTGGAAGATGCTCCCGACCCAGTCGTGAAGTCCAGAGTGCTGTGCAGTGGCCGCAGCCTGCCTGCTGCACCTGCTGGAGACCTAGTTGTCGCCAGCACGCCATTGAGAAAACTACATTCCCAGCCCTGGGAGGCCTTGATCCCTCAACCTACGACACAGGGATCCAAAGACTCCTAATGCAGAATCCACTGATTTCCTGATAGTGTCCCCAAAATTGCTACTTTTATTGCTGATTCTATAGGGCTAGTTCTATAAAGGTGTGGGAACGGGACAGGGCTGTGCAGAGTCCTGTGTCAGGATGGTTACTCTAGTTCAGGCATTCTACACATTGCTTTTTCTTGCATTAAGTGCACAAAGGTATTAAAACATTCCAGGGCTATTAAAAGAGTGGACAATATTAATGGAAATATAATAGAGCAATACACTGTTAAAAGTATCCCACTTGACACACTCGGGAAAGGCATTAATGAAATTTTAATGAGAAGTCAGATTGCAGTAATTTTAAAAGTAATGATTATCTTCCTTCCAAAAAACCATTTTGAATAACTGTCTCCACAGTGATGCCCGTAGTTAGAGAGGTATATATTACTAAAAGAACCGGGCCACAAATAGGCCACAATGGTTGTTTTTGCAAAAGAGTGGCAGAGGTGTTAACTGTGAGGCTGTCTAAGGCTTTACACAAAGGGATGCATTTTTTAACGTCTGCTTGGTTTGAGATAAAATTACAGGTGCTGTTACATATGTAACAAAAGAGGAAGCCTCTAACAAGCATAAAGCCAATTTCCGCGGCCTACTACAGATAACACCAATTTTGCTTTACCTGGAATAAGCACTGGACAATCAGCCATTCTTGAACCACAGAGAATGCTCAGGCCCAGGAATAAAGAAGCAGTCCCGGGGCAAGGTGCGTATTAGCCTATAAGCAAGAAGCAAGGAAATGCTGAGAATGGAGGATGGAACATAGCAGGAGGAGGAGAAAAGGATGCTGTTGGACAGGTTTATGGCCGCCCTTGGTACTGTCCCTCATCAGCCTAATCCCAAAGCCATCCCATTTTGTAAAACCCTGCAGGTTGAGGCAGCACAAAATTTTCAGAAAGATGTTTTTCCAAATGCAAGACAGTTCTCCTCTATGCCATAATAATACCTAAAGCTTATTAGAGCAGTATTTCTCAAGATTTAACAGGCATACGAATCACCTGTGGATCCTATTAAGATGCAGATTCTGATTTGACTGGTCTGGGTTGTGGCCTGAGATTCCTGCAAAACTAACAAGTTCATAGGTGACATGAATGTTCCAGGTCCCATACACCACGCTTTGAGAAACAACATTATGAGGTATCATGAGCTAGGCACTTTCTGCATAGCGTTTGCCTGTTACGATAAACCTCTGAGGTACACGTACCATTATTTCTCTCCCCTTCTGCAGATGGAGAAATGGAGACACAGAGAAGTTATGTAATTAGCCAGGATCTGACCCTGGGCAGTTAGGTGCCAGAGTCTGGATCTCTTTGACAGCTGACTTTTTAAAATCAGGTTTAATTCTCAGAAATAGAATTCTCTGTATATCTCTAATCTGCTATGAAGCCATACATACGGGGTTCAGATTTCTGCTTGGATACATTTCTTAACACACTTATTTGACAATACTTACGGAGCAACTGTTCTGAGCCAGACCCCATACCAAGCGCTAAGCTTGCAGAGAGCCTCTCTGAAGGAGCAGAGGGAGGCAGGTGGGGCACTGAGACCACTGAGCTGACAACCCACCCTGGGGTCACCAGATGCACTGGCCCTACTCTTCTTTCCAACATGGATGCAGCCAGGCTACTGTTTTCTTTTCTCCAAGGTGGAGGGAAGGGAAGACAAGGGAAACTAAGATTTTTTTCAAATGCCTAGTACCTGATAAGCCTTGTACACCTACTACCTCATTTAACCTTTACATCAACCTGAAACACCGGTGGTATCTTCCCCACTTGAAAGCTGTATCAGACCCTGTCCAAGGTCACCGAGCTAGCCAAGTAGAAGATGACATTCGAACTGACCTATAACTGACTCCAAAACTGGTATTTTCCCCATATGCCACTGTCCTGGTTATATATTGCTGCAAAACCCCAAAACTTTGTGGCATAAAACCACACCCAATTGTTTATGCTCAAGGATTTTATAGGCCAGAAATTTGGAAAGGGCACAGCTGCTCCACAGTGTCTGAAGGATCCACTCTCAAAGAGGCTTCTTTATTCACAGGTCTGGTGTCTGGGTCAGGAGGATGAATTTGGATGAATTTGTTAAGGATGAATTTGTTCAGCTGGGACTGTCACTTGGAATACCTCCCTGTGCCCTCTCCAGCATGGCTGTCTCGCGATAGTCAGACTCTTTACAAGGTGGATCAGAACTCCAAGAGTGAGTGCTTCCACAAACAAGGTGGGAGCTGCCTGACAGTTAGTGATCTAACCTCACTTCACCTTTCTCTATGGGTACGTCGTAGTCACAGAACCCGCCCAGGCTGAAGGAGGGACCTGGAACCCAGCCTCTCCATGCCAGATGTGTCAAAGAACTTATGACCATGTTTTAAAACCACCAAAGTCACTCTTACCTAGAAGGACCACCCTTAGGTGTAGGCCTGGTCTTGGGGAACCACATAGGAACCTTCTGAGGACTCAACCCATGAGGACCTCAATCAGTACAACACAGATTTACTTGGACCAAACCCCCAAACTCACCAAAGGGTGATTTCCTGAGTGGCTAGAAGATACCAGAAGGATGAGTTCACCTTCAATCCACCCTGTGGGAGTGCCCTGAGGACCACATTCATAGAGAATCGTGGAACTGACCTGACGTCAGATCCTCCCCCATTAACACCCAGTGCTACTGCTGAATGCCAAAGCGGAGATAATATTGATGAGCAGAAATAGCTTTTGACCTATCCACATCTTTCTTGGACCTACCTCCTCACCACAGGCAGCAGTGGCTCCTAGATGAAATGTAACGGGATAAAAGCTTCCAATTCACAGAAGCCAGTATCCCCAGAAAAGCTTGGTTTCCAAGGGACACCTAGAGTGGGGACTTCTGGCTACCATCAGGAGAGTCTATCAACCTCTATGTAGATGAGGGTCTACTTCCACCCGCCTCAGAACCTCAGGTCACAAACCTCATAGCTTTGAAAGCCTGACAAGGAGCCAGAGGAAGCCTTTCACCATTCAGTATGGCTGATGGGTGAGAGCAGAGATAATAACTGATGGAGAGTTGATTAGACAGGAAGCCGTTTAATCAATCTGCGCAGGTGCTGCAGACCACTCATACCGAGTTCAATCAGAAACAACTGACATGTGAGAAATGCCTCCTTTACTGGTCCTCAGAAACGTGGTGCTCTTCCCTCCACTCAGTGCGGATTTATGTTGATTTTGCCTTAACAGCTTTGGTTGTAATATTTAAGGCTTCCAACAAAATGGAATCCTTCCTTCCTTCTTTCTTCCCTCCCTTCCCCCTTCCTTAACAGTTTACTAGATAGTCTAGGAAAGCATTCATGAAGCAGCCAGACCAAAGCCTCTGCCTAGGTTCCATTCTGGTTGGGAAAATATATGACCAATAAGCACAATCAACAAGTAATGTATACATTGTGTGAAAGTGTGGTAAATGCGATGGGAAAATTAGGGCTGGGCAAGATTAAGTGTGCTGGTGGGATGGTGTAGTTTTAACTTCAGTGGTGAGGGAGGGAATCACTGTGAAGATGGCACTTAAGCAGAGGGGTTCTCCGCAGGGCACCTCTTGGGGAGAGGTGAAGGTACCAGGCATGAGTGTGACTTGGCAATGTCATCGAAGCAGATTGAGCAAGATGTAGTCACAAGTGAGGTCACAGAGATACAGAAGAGCCCAGTTATGGATTTAGGCTTTTATTTTAGGAGAAATGGGAGGAGAAGGAGTTGTAGGGTTTTTAGCAGCAGAGTCACACCATCTAACTTAACTTTTCAGAGGATTATCCTGGCTGTTATATGGAGAATAAACCAGAGGAGATGGAGGATGGAACCAAGGAGACCATTACAGAACTGCAGGGGACAGATGATGGTGGCTAAGCCCAGGGAGGAAGCAGTGCAGGTGCTGAGATATGGTCTGATTCTGGCTGTATTTTGAAGATAGGGTGAATGGAATTTACAGCAGAGGGATATGGGATGCAAGAGGAAGAGTGGCATGAAAGGTGGGTGACTCCAGAGTTTTGGACCTGAGCATCCGGAAGCATGGGGTTGCCACTGCCCAAGATGGTGCAGATTGGAGAGAAGATGAGGAGTTCTGGTTTGGGTTTTTGAAGTTAAGAGATGTCCACTAGACAGCCAAGAGGAGATGTCAAGTAAGTAGATAGTGGGTGTTAGCATTAACTTTTGCAGGAACCACCTGAGAAGCAGCTATTTCTGGAATGATGCCTGGGTGTTCACAGGTGACTGTCAACAGCAGCAGATTTTCCTAAAGATATGAAGACACTGGTCAAAATAGATAGCAACTCTAAGGTCAATGGATCAATCAGGGTGCATTTTCTGGGCACCTGCCACGTGGCAGCACCATTCCAGGCACCTGAGGGATGGAGCAGGAGCCTCAGACACAGATGTTTCCTTTAGGGTATCTTTAAACTTTCAACTGACACTTGAGCTGCACCAAATCAATAAATTTATAGATCTCCACAGGGCACAGATGATATGCTGGGCACAGAGGAAACACAAAATGCCAAGACACAGCCAAGAGAGTCATCTATAGTCAAAGGGGCAAGACATAAGCTATGAAAAGTTAAGGAGAAATCTTAAAGAAGTCAATAGTGTTAAACAAAAGTAGGAAAATACCCAGCAAATGACCTCCTACTCAGGCATGTTTCCTGGGGATCTGAGTATAAAACTGGGGAAAGCAGGTAACTGCTTGGATTTCAGGAAGCTCTCTCCCCACTGTTAGGCTTTAGAACACTCTACCTCCAGTTTTATAATCTTTAAAAGGTGTGAGCCTCCTCCTAGCTGATAAGGGAGTGTAGGAATCATTTCATGTGTGGACATTCAGTCAGTGGTTTTCAAACATCGGTGTTTTGGGAAACTGGAAAAAATGGAGAGTCCTGGACCACATCTCTAGGGAATTTGGTTCAGTAACTTACTTACTTCAGTCCCGTGGTTCTGGGCTCTAGTAACCTATCGCCACAGCCGCAAGGGGAATGAGCAGGAAAACTGGCAGGTCCCCAGGACTAGACTTGGGAAGAGGGTGGTCAATAGAATGTAAGGGGCCTTTGTTTTGGTAAAAGCCTGTGATTCTCTGTAATTTCGATTTATTCAGAACTCATGAGTCTCTATTTCGACCACATATCACTGTCATATCTCTTACTCTAATGAAACAGAAAACAAGAAATATGATTTAAATCTATTTTCTGGAAAACGCAAAATACATTCACCCAGCAGTGCACATTCTTCTCTTTGATGACACAGGAATAAAAGTAACCCCTTCAGTTGGACCCTCTCTCTTCTTGCTCTTGATGTATTTGGATGTTGTAATTTTAACAATCAGACTGCTTAGAGTCAGTAACATGACAATATCAGCCCCCACCCCACCCCTGGCTATTTTGACATCTCTCTCCTTGAAGGTCTTTTTACAAGTGTAAAAAATCTCAACTTATTGATCTCCTCAATGTGAAACACACTGAAATATGTAACCACAGTTCTTTGAAGGGGAGGGGGTGACAAGTTCATGTAAACATGTGTCTTCTGGGCTTCACGTACTGGACCTCAGAAAAGCCCTGTGGGTTCACTGCCATAATAATCCTACTACAGTTCCTAACATGTTGGAACAAGAGACAAGGTCATGGCAGTCGAGCGTTTTCCTTATCTTATGTCTGTTTAAAGAAACAAATTCCTGAAGCAGTTGTTGGCAATGAGTTTTGATGGTTTACAAAGGATGAAGACACAGATCTGCCCAGGATCACAGGCTACTATGTGGTTCCACTAAAAACTGAACTTAGGTCGGTATGACTTCAGAATCAATTCCCTTTCCTCTTCTTCCCCATGGAAAATACACCAAGATCAACCACGTTTGCTGTTCAGCCTTTTCCCCATAATCAGTCAAACTGAGACATAGTGACAGGTCTCATACCTCCTCTGCTCCAGGTCAATCCAGAGTCAAATTTGATGGCGAGTCCCTATGGGGTGAAAAGCTGCATTGTACAAACACCAAAAACAGCAGACAGAATTAAATTATTCTATTGCATGAGGGGTAGGGAAGGAGTCCCACAGAGCCTCCTCTTGTGAGCACAAAAATCAGTGGGTGGCACATAAAATGTTTACAGATATATTCTTATTCTTTACCCTTTGTAATCACAGTTTCATTCAATCTTTTAAATCACGACAAATCAAAGCTACCTTGAAGCCTTGCCTTGTGCCAACGGAACAGCATCACTGTTACAATCTTGGGACCTGGCAGGTGGATGGGGGCAGAAGGGGGGGATCCCTGCGTGGCTCAGTGGCTTAGTGCCTGCCTTTGGCCCAGGGCGTGATCCCGGAGTCCTGGGATCGAGTCCCACTTTGGGCTCCCTGCATGGGGCCTGCTTCTCCCTCTGCCTGTGTCTCTCCTCTCTCTCATGAATAAATAAATAAATAAAATCTTAAAAAAAAAAAAAAAAAAAAGCAGGAGGGACACAGGGAAAAATGGATGGAGCAGTCACCGAGATCAGGAAAACCACGAGCTCAACTGAGTGCTTTCTAATCTAATGCATTTAAGTCAGACTCGATGAAGCTTGGCACTGATCCCTGTTCACTGTGCTACAAGATCTCTGCAGATTCTTATTAATACATTGGGAGCTTTCCAAAATCCTTTTTCTCGTAGTTGTTCGGACTGAGCCATGTGGAGGTCATTAATGCTGTTTGCCAACTACGGCTTGTCCTTCCCACCTTGGGCCCATGTAAGGACTGCATGTCCTGGTCTCCTGTGGTTGCATGAGGCCATGAGACCAGGTTTGGCCCATGAATTGTGTGCTTCTTCCAGGCAGAACTTTAACTACAGGTGTAAGAACTTTCAGGGTTTTCTTTCTGATGGCATAGCCATCGCCAACTTTAAGATGGTGGCTGCTCTATCATCCTGGGTCCTTGAAGGATTTTTAATATTTTTTAAAGGTTTTATTTATTTAGTCATGAGAGACACAGAAAGAGAGAGAGAGAGAGAGAGGCAGAGACACAGGTAGAGGGAGCTCCCTGCATGGAGCCTGACGTGGGACTCGATCCCAGGTCTCCAGGATCACGCCCTGGGCCGAAGGCAGAGCTAAACCATGGAGCCATCCAGGCTGCCCCCAGCTTGAATGATTTTTAGGAGCAGAGGCCACTTGGTAACCTGAGAGGGCATGTCACATGCAAGTATCTCTCTACACATCCATGACCTGTGAGCATGTATCCTGCGTGAAAAAAGGCTGGTGATAAAATGTTATATTATATAATATATTATGTTAATTATGAAACATACCCTAGCCTATCCTGACTGATTCGGTAACCAAGCTTTGGAGCCAGGGACAAGCAAGGAAACAGAGCTTTGAAATTGTAGGAAGCCTTTGCTGGAACTATGAGGAATTACATATGGCTAAGATTTTTGCCACTCTGGCAAAAAGAAATTTCTGGAGAGCTGTAATACGAACATCCAAAGCCCTGTTGAAGCCTATTGAGTTTAAGGACTCTCATGATTCCAGAGGGCGCAACTCCCAGTACCTGATACGTGTCACAAATCCCTATAGAAGTGCTCAATAAAGGTGCCTGGGGGCTCAGTCAGTTAAGCACCTGACTTTGGCTCAGGTCACAATCTCAGGGTCCTGGTTAGCGGGGAGTCTGCTTGTCTCCCTCTCTGCACCCCCCCCCCCCAGGTCTCTCGCTTTCTCTCTCTCAATAAGTAAATAAATAAATCTTTAGAAGTGTTCAGTAGACATCAACATAGTCCAAAAAGTAAGTAGCTAGGGCAAAGATAGTGCTCTATCCTGTCAACTGTGGTCCCCAATTTAAGATCCTCCTGGGATTATGAGCATGCAGTTGGGCTCCACCACAAGGGTTCCAATCACAGCTCCACCATTTACTGGCTGCACGACCTTTGGGCAGATTGCTTAATCTCAATTGTTCTCATCTGTGAAGAGGATCTACTATATCTCCTAGGGGTGTTGTAAGGAACTAACAAATCCATGTAAGTAAAGTGGACCAATGACTGGCACATAGGAAGTATCAGCTATTAATATCACCAATTCATTATTAGTATTATCATTAACCCATGTTTCCAGCTGTCAGTGAATATCTTTTTTATTAGATAGGAAAATCTTTTATTACTCAGATTTACCTAACTGTAAAAGAAATATTTTCTAAATTTAAAATCGGTATTTTTTTTTAAGATTTTTTTTATTTTTTCATGAGAGATTCACAGAGAGAGAGAGAGAGAGAGGGAGGCAGAGACACAGGCAGAGGGAGGAGCAGGCTCCACACAGGGAGCCCATGGGACTCGATCCCAGGTCTCCAGGATCACGCCCTGGACTGAAGGTGGCGCTAAACCACTGAACCACCGGGGCTGCCCAAAATCGGTATTTTTTTTTGAAAATGTATTAAAATCAGTATTTGGGGGCAGCCCGGGTCGCTCAGCAGTTTAGCGCCACCTTCAGCCCAGGGTGTGATCCTGGAGACCCAGGATGGAGCCCCACGTCGGGCTCTCTGCATGAAGCCTGCTTCTGTCTCTGCCTCTCTGTGTGTCTCTCATGGATAAATAAAATCTTTAAAAAATACAAAATAAATAAAATCAGTATTTCAAAAATGCCAATTTTAAATACATTCTTTTTCTGGCCCCAAAGAATTTGCTAGCATTTCTGCTATAATTTCTGCTATAATACCACTAGCTGCACACATGCATCTGTCTGGGTGCTTGATGATTCACAAAGCCAGTATAAGCTGTTGGCTATTGTTCATAAATGGCTATCACCATTCTTGGCCCTAGACACCATCATTTTAAGAATTCTCCTTACTGCATAGCTTTCAAGGTCCCCAGTTCTATAGGATGTAGTGAGACATTCAGACCTTTAGAAGTGGAGACAGTTTTTAACTTCTCATTGAACTTGGTGCTCCATTCTATGAAAGGGCCATGGGTTTAAGCACAGAGAAGCTCAAGGCACACCAAAATGGTGCATCAACTTTTTTCAGGTGACACTCAGTCCCACTGACTTTCCAAGTATCTGTCACCAAAGCATCTAACACACTTTGGAGAAACTCCCAGAGCTCTGTGTGCTCACAAACACCACAGGCTTCAAGAATATCTATCTTCCCTTGCTAGCCCTCAAATTGCTCTCAGAGGTGCTAGGGACCCATCATATGGCACTCAAAATGTGGAGCACTGGCAGCCTGCTCCATGCTGGAAAGTTCTGGCAGCTAATCGTCCCTGCATCCTCGGGCCCATTTAACTCCTCCGGTTCTATTCTCTCACCCAAATGTGAGTCTGCTCCGTGGGTTAGAGTGAAAAAAGAAGAAAATAAATTAATCCTAATTTCATCCATGGAAAATTTAGGACCATTCTGTTTTCCTACATGTTTTTAAGCCACGTTGCTTGAGGTATAATTTATACCGAGTAACATTTATCCTTTTTTAGGTTTACACAGCTCTGCTGTTTTTAATCCAAAAATTCAGAAACTCCTTCTAACAAGGGTCCTCCTAGGATGCCAGGGAATCCACTTAGAACCGCAAATACAGCACAGGTCTCTAACTTAGATTTTTGCCCTTCAAACCTCCAGACAAGTGATAAAAACCACTTTTGAACACATAAAAGTAAAGGGCATAGAAGTTTCGGTTTTCTATTAGGCCCTGAGAGACTGAAATGGCACCTTTGACCTCAGTAGAGCTATTTATATATGTATTAATAAAGCCTTTTTATTTTCTATATTTCTGTTGCTTTGACACCTGGGGCTTTGCTTTGACAGTCGAGGGACTGTCCCTCCCACGGCTAGCTAGCCACGTCTCAGAGGCAGTAAATGACTTGTCTGCAAGTGTGCCTTTTATATGCAAACCAACCAATCCAAAGCCCACCCACGCACTCCCCATACACACACACACACCTCCTCTCTCACACTGAGCCACTATCTCCCTGTCTTAATCACCCCAGGGCCATGTACTGGACAAGTAGGATGGGCCGTGTACTGAACAAGTAGGATGGTCCCTGTAGCCCAAAAACTCACTGCAATTGTTCAAACTAGCCTATCCTAAACCTACTTACCCTGCCCAGCTTGCATTTTCCTGCAGAAACTATAATAAAGACACTTGCCTACATTTTCCCTGCACTCCCTCTGTGTCCGGACCAACTCTGGTGCTTTCCCATGTGGCCCTACACCGCACGGCGTGCCACCCTCTTCTCAGGAACTCTGAGTCATAGCTATCTTTTCAATAGCTGTCCTCTCCTGATCTACTGGCCTCACCATGCCCACATAATAGTAAAATGCACATTTTAGAATGATACAAATCCCCACGTTATGGATGTTTTACAAAGTATACGTCCTACTGACTACCCAAAGGGCTCTTCCCAGGACACATGCCAATGACTGCTCGGAGCCCATTAATAGCACACAGGTGGCACACAGGCCACCTCCAATTCTCTGTCACCGTACCCTTAACAGTATAAACAGTGCAGGAAATGGTTTGGTGAAATTTAACATAAAATTCATTCATTCGGATATTCACTGAACATCTACTATAAACCAGGTAGTACCAGAGACTCGGGAGAAAAAATACATTGTGATCCAGACCTCCTTGAGCTTCTAGCATTAAAAAAAAAAAAAAAAAAAAAAATTAGAAACCACCATCACCTTGTGTTCTGTAGAGCGCAATGGACAGCCATCCTGCTCCTGGTCTCCTAGCTGTCGTGTCATGGGAGGCGGGGGGCAGCTCAGAGACTCCAGCAGCAAGGCAGCCAGAACGGAAGCTAAAGGTATTGGCAAATATAAAGGATGAACAAAAAACTCTTTGGCTTTGTGAATGCATTTCTTCTGCTTCCCAAACCTCAGCCTCTGGCCTTCCCAGTTATCTTAATTCATTAGTCTTAATTCATTAGACTTCCAAGAAGTCTCTATTTCTAAAAAATAATATGGTTCACCTTCTGGGTCATATATTGTGATATTGTGATATTTGGCACATCTGCCTCCCATTTCTTGGCCAAACAAGGAATGGAGTCGAGCCAGAACAGATGGCTGGCCCAGAAGACTTTCTTACCAGAGGAGGCACCAGCCATCGGGATGTCCTAGTGAAGGGCAGTAAGGAGGGCTTGCTGGTCGTGACTGCTTTTTATCAAATATTCCCACCACTCTAAACTAAGGCACAAAGAAGAATTGGCCTTGATGGCTCCCTGTGGTTAGATGGAGCCACTTGACCAATTTTATCCAATGAGTTTTTTCTTTTTTTCAAATTTTTATTTATTTATGATAGTCACAGAGAGAGAGAGAGAGAGAGAGAGAGAGGCAGAGACACAGGCAGAGGGAGAAGCAGGCTCCATGCACCGGGAGCCTGACGTGGGACTCGATCCCGGGTCTCCAGGATCGCGCCCTGGGCCAAAGGCAGGCACTAAACCACTGCGCCACCCAGGGATCCCTATCTAGTGAGTTGTAAGCAGAAGAGACATGGGTAGTCACTTCTACATTAAGAATATGATTGTCGGGGATCCCTGGGTGGCTCTTCCTGGGATGCCTGGGTGGTTCAGTGGTTTAGTGCCTGCCTTTGGCCCAGGGCGCGGTCCTGGAGTCCTGAGATTGAGTACCACATCAGGCTCCCGGCATGGAGCCTGCTTCTCCCTCTGCCTGTGTCTCTGCCCGCCGCCCCCTCTCTGTGTCTGTCATGAATAAATAAATAAATCTTAAAAAAAAAAAAAAAAAGAATATGATTGTCAAAAGGGAACTCGAGGTCTCTGCTGCCCAGGGTGGTCGCCAATCACTTCATGTGCTTCCCTAAGCCCTTGAAATGGGGTTGGGCCAAACTGAGATGTGCCATAAATATGGAATACTCACACTGGATTACAAAAAGCTGGTATCCCAAAAGGAAAGTATATACAAAAATGCACTAATAGATCTGATATTAATTACATGTTGAAATTATGTTGGATTCAATAAAATTCGATAAAATTTATTCAAATCACCTTAATCATCTTCCCTTTACCTTTTTAATGTGGCTACTAGAAAATTTAAACTTACATATATAGCTCATATTGTATTTCTACTGGACAGTGCTGCCCTAGAGCTTTTTTTTTTCCCCCTCTGCCACCACAGCAATTGGGAATGTGCCAGATAAGGCTGACTTCTGATGACCAAGGGCCTGGGGTAAGAACAATGATGTGGAGAGAGCCCTGCAGCTCCCCTCAAAGGCCATGCAGCATAAGCAAGAAAAACCCATTTATCACTGTAAGCAGCCAATTGCCACAACATGATCTAGTCTATTCTGATACAAAGAAGAATGAAGACAACAAGACACCAGGAGCCAATCTGGGTGAAGGTGAGGCAAGACACATAGTAGGAGGGAAACACAGAGGAAGAAAGGTTCCTTATATCATGACCTTGCCTATAATCACTTCCGTGCATGTGTATACATGTGCATGCACACACAAACACACACACCTGTTTATTTCTATGGAAGAGAAGCCGCCAGGATGTGAAGTGTTCTTTTTTGCCTTTTTGATTCTTCAGACCACAGGTCTCATAAGGAACCTGGCTTGCACAAGTAGTTGATGCTGGAGCCGTTAGCTTGGCTATATAGTTTCCATGCACGATGACAGGTTTTCACCTCATTCCTGCGCACAGAACCACTTCTGCTATTTTACTTCTAGGGCTGACAGTCACCATAATGCCTCATTCAATGTGCACTCTTAAGTTAATTCAAGACTCATGGTGATAGTGCAGGAAAAAAATAATAATAACCCTGGGATGAACAGCTTAATGGAATTCTGAAGGCACAATATAAGGGTGGACTTAGCCATTTGGTCTTCAACAAACATTTGGGAAGGGAGATCATGAAGCCCCCTTGTAAAGGGAGTGTGAATGGTATCTCTGAAGATGAGTTCACCAAGAATCAGAAATCCAGATTCCTCTACCATTCACCTATCAGCTAGCTCCCCATTCCCTTCATCCATTATGGGTATTTTGGCAATAACAGAACCTTTAACGGTAGTTTAAAATAGGGATTTATCTTTCTCATATAACAAGAAGTTTGGGAGTTGTTAGTCCAGGGCTAGCCTAGCAACTCCACAGTCATTGAAAACCCAGACTCCACCTATCTTTCCTTCCACCTTCCTAAGCAGATTAAAGTGTTGTTGCCTCATGGTTATAAAATGACTGCTTAGCTCCACCACCATGCCCACTTTCAAGACAGTAATAAGAAAAGGTGGAGGAATTAACCTAGGTCCCATCCCTGTGGTACAAAAGGTAGGGCAGATGCTCAGGCCTCATACTTGGGGTTAGGAGCATATTTTAGAGAGACAGGTACAGGAGAGATGTACTTTCTTCTCCTGAATCTATTGGCCTTGACTCAGGGCTTCATGGCCTGGAAAGAAGGGACACCTTGGTGAAATTTTTCTGCTCAGATGTTCTTTTTGCAATACGTACAAAGCACCATATGTGCTGGTGACCTTGAACCTGATAGCCTTGGTTGAAGGGCCTCTGCTTCACATGCTTCCAGAGATGCCCCCTGCCACATACAATGATCATTTTTACAGGAAAAGTGACCAATAGTTTAGAAAGCAGCACCTTAGGATTACAGTATATAACCTGTGATGGCTCATCCCTGGACTGTCCTGCTAATCCCACCCCTTACCTCTTTCCCACACCATCATCAGCACCAAACAGAACCACCCAAAAATACAACAGGTTCTTACCTCATGGCAGCTGATTGGCAATTCATCCCCACCAAAATCTTAGCAAATAATAACCAAGCATTATGTCCTTAGGAGCACCCCATATTAACTGGCTACTGTAGAAGTATCCAAAGCTCTTTCTAGAGCCTGGGAGTCATGGGTAGTTACTGCCCTGACCTAAGAGAAGAGGTCAGTTCTCTGGAGGCAGCCTGCCTCGCTCCCTGCCATCCCACTGGTGGTTGTGGTTGTGGTTCTGGTTCCGGTTCTGGTTCCCCCCAGGCTGGATGGCATTTTCTGCCACTCTAGACTCGAGAGGCCAGCTGCACCCATTCAGCAAAGACAACTCTCACAAGTGGTGTTTCTGGCTGCGTAAATTGCCCTGCAGCAAAAAGAGCTAGTGCTAATTTAGTGTTCGTTTCTCATCAGCTGAAATGTTTTTATTTTAGGAGGGAATTGGTGAGCCACAATTATTATTGATCTCTGTGATAGCAATCAGAGAAAGCTTTCGTGTACCCTCAAAAGAGCAGGACCAGAAATAGATGCAGTGTCTTTCTTGGCCAATCAGAGTTTCTTCTTGCTCTAAATTGATTTTATAGCCATCAAAAGAAAAAAAAAATGAAGTTCTACATAGTAAATGTCCTAATCCCTCCCCCCTTACCCCCCTGCCAGTATTTAAGAGGCTTCCACTAGGACCCTAGCCATAGTCTTAGAAAATGTCTTACCTGACTTTCAACAGATGGATGTTAATGGGATATTTATTTACAGAGTAAAATTAAATTGGAGCTGCATCTTAATGCACAATTTACATAATCAGCTTTGTTCTGAACTGATGAGCTGTTTTCAACAGCACTTGGGACCTTGCAGTCACAGCTGCCTCAATGCTGTAGCCACTGAGAATAGAGATTAAACAATTTCCTAAAGCTAGAAGTCTTGATGAGGATCTATTATCCCATCCTGGAAACCTCATAATTTCTCTAGACACTGGCATGGGATCAAAGTTCCATGTTCACTTCTTGCCACCATTCAGGATCAAAAGAAAGATGTTCAATGTGCATTTGGAAACCATTACAGTCATGGCTAATCTCCACGCTAACCCTCACTTCTAAAAAGTTGATGGCATTTCTAGTTTTAGAACACCTCACACTCCAAACAACACACATGAATTACCAACTTGCCACACCATGTGCTTGAGGAGCCTGGAGGAAATCTTTCTAATGATGAATTTCATTGTAATACCTGTGCACACAGGCTGGTCTCCATGGAGAGCAGATCATAGGCGAGACAGGTTCAGAGCCTGGAGGGGCACAGGGAGTAAATGTTGAGGGGGAAAGCCAGGTTGGCAAAACTGGATCCTTAATAAAGAACTGTCATCTCCTTATCCCTACCCCAGCCCAGAGTGCAGTACATTGACCATATGCTTCCTGTCTTTCCAACCCATCTGAGCTCGACCAAGGCTATGAAAAGCACTGCTTCTGAGACAAGTCATAATAATAAACACTTCCTAAAAACACATTAACTCTCTCAACAGCCTTAAGAGATAGCAATTTTATTCCCCTCTCCTTTTACAGATGAGAAAACGGAGTCCTAACGAAGTAAGTAGGTCTCAACTCCTCCAGTGAATTAAATGGAATAATCAGAATGTGAACCTAGGCTGTCTGGTTCCAGAACACAACTTTCGCACTGTGCTCTCTGCAGTCTCAGGGGGCAAAGTCTTAGTAGACCAGAAGTTCCCGCTTAACAGTAAGAAGAGGCTTAAACAAGACTTCCATTCCTTGGGGCTGTGTTTGCTAATGTCCGTTCTTACATTGGGCAAACACATAAAATCCGGAAAAGTAAGGCTGGTTTATTTATTTTTTCCTTCATTTGTTTATTCATTACAAAATGGCTTGTAAGGCATACTTGAAATATAGTAGAGAGGGCAAAGCCATACCTCCTGGAGAGCAAGCAGTGTACACCACTGGAATCTCTACAAATGTGGGATTTTGTGATGTCAACTGTTTGTCTAAAAAAAGTCCAATTCTGACAGAAAGGTATATATACATGAAACCTGTTCCTAAAATTCACTGAGATCATTAAAGAAAACCAAAGGTAGTAGGAGAAACATTCACCTAGGAGTTAGAGGAGTCAGAGACTCTTCTACTGGTTAGGCATTGAACTCTCAACTCATGGATCTATGTTTCATGATGGGTTAAATGGCTATTGAAATCCTGTTCATGCTTAAAATCCCAATTCAATTCCATTGCAGGCTTCACACTTGCTCTGGAATGTTCCAGGAACCACGAGATGAGAGAAGAAAGGTGGTTAGCTTCCTTGGTCAGGTAGTCAGTCCAGGCAGGAGAGCACAGCACAAATATGATGCAAAATTAGGGAGTATCTGGGGACTCAGTCGGTTGAGCATCCAACTCTTGAGCTCAGCTCAGGTCTTGATTGTAGGGTCATGAGTTCAAGCCCTGCATTGGGCTCTATGTTGGGTGTGGAGCCTACTTTAAAAAAAATATATGAGGCAAAATTAGGAATGTCTTTGCCTCCTAATGGGGGTGCCCTTTCATGGGTTCAGTCTGTTGAGGTACAACATCTTCAACTGAACACAATCCAGTCATTTACCCCAGAATGCCTGGTGTACCAGAGCCTCCTTGCCTCTTATCACTTTACTAATATTTGCCTTGTCTTTCCCCTTGCCCCAGGATCCTGCTGTTTACCCATACTAATGGGTACTAAATGTTTAAATGACCTTTCTCAGAGATATTTTACTTTTTAATAGGGGCCTGCTAGAGAGATAGTGATTAAATTTCAGTTGCGTTAAAACAGTAGCAATTTGGGGGCAAGACAGCAAGTTGGGAGAGAGATGACCACTGTAGTAGGTTGAATGATGGCCTCCCAAGACATATGTCCATTTCTAACCCCCAGAAATTGCAAAGGTGAGCTTTTTGATGACCTTATGTATCTTTGTAGATATAATTAAGTTAGGATCTCAGAATGAAATTGTCCTGGATTACCCAAAAGAGCTTTAAACCCAATGATAAGTGTCCTTATAAGAAACAGAAAAACACAGGGCACCTTCGTGGCTCAGTTAGCTAATCATCTTGATTCTCGATCTCAGCTCAGGTCTTGATCTCAGGATCATGAGTTCAAGCCTTGTGTTGGGCTTCATGCTGGGCATGGAGCCCAGTGGAGCCTAGTGGAGCAAAGCCTAGTGGAGCGGAGCCTAGTGGAGTGGAGTGGAGTGGAGTGGAGTGGAGTGGAGTGGAGTGGAAAGGAAAGGAAAGGAAAGGAAAGGAAAGGAAAGGAAAGGAAAGGGAAGACACAAGCATAAAGGATGTAAAGATGGAAACACTGACCAGAGTGGTGTAGCTATAAACCAAGAAATGCCTGGAGCCCCCAGAAGCTGAAAGAAGCAAGGAGGAATTCTTGAGCCTTCAGAGCTTAGTCATGATCATGGAAGCTATCTGCCAAGTTGCAGACCCACACTCTTTGTGGCATGCTTCCCCACCAGCCCTACATACCTACATTGCAAAGAAGATGGGGAGTAAATGTCTACCTACATTCATGAGACCCCAAATTGGGATCATGAAGAAAAACTCAGAGGAATAAAATCTATAGTGCCAGGACATGCTGAAGAAAGAATATCATAATTTCCTAAAATATTACAGGAAGGTTTAACATAACAAAGGAGACTAATAGAATAAAGAAATAATGGAATTAAAATGAGAAAGGAAATACTTAGACAAATACGTGACTGTCAAGAACTAAAATTAGTCTGCAAGATGATTTCTATAGGTAGGTGATGGAAGACTTGTCACTCGGAACAGTTAAAGCTAAATCAGTCTGCAGGATACAAACAGAAGTGAAATGCATCACCAGGGCCATATTCAAATAATTCAGAAAGAAAAAGAAAAGTATTCTTTGAGGTAAAACAGTGCTCTCTGAAAATCTGCACTTAATCTTTGTGCAAATCAAATTTACCTGGCAATTGCTTGTCTACTTCTTTGCACAAATCAGGGTTTTTTTAATGCATGCAACTTTCCTAGGAGTACCTAGTCAAGGTTAGGAAAACATCCTCTACCAGCAGGACAACCAAGTTACCATAAAGATTATTTCAGCAGACTCCAAGATCTGACTTCTAGACACCAAAGTCTCTCTCTAGGTGCTCTAGGTGGTACAGGTGCAAATGTGGGTGGGCCCTGTGGCTCTGGTATAGCCCCATCTTTAGCCCACAGCTTCATCTCTCTGTGTCTCCCTCACCTACACAACACAGCAGATTACTCTAAGGGCAACGACGTGGTTGTTTGAGCTAACCCACCACTGTGACGCCACCTGACCAACCTGCTCTGCCACAGTGTGCCCATCTATAGAAGGAGGAGGCAAGATGGGGTGTCCCCCACCCTCCCAGCACTCAGGCCCAGCTGCCCTCACAGATAAAGCCTAGAGAGGGAACACTCTTCACCTCCTTCGTAAGTCAGGGAGGCTTTGCATAAGCTCCCCATCATAAGTGATTCCCAACAGCAAATAAGGGTCCTCTTCTAGCATGCTTGTTCAGATCACGTGTTAACATGCTAAGAGACACATACAAAAAGGCAATGACATGGGGCATTTTTACTGTAAATTTTCTAACTCTGTTGTATGTAAAAAGTTATCAGGAGCATGCCATTTAATCTCTTTTTCTCCAAGGTAAGTTACTTCTATTTAAAATGTGAAACGTTCCTGTCTCTCGCCCCCCCCCCCCCCCCCACGGCCTTGCAGCCCCTCCATGATCTAGACCCTGTCTCTATCTTGGATTCATGTCCTCTTACCTTCTGCCTCACCCCTCAGCTCAGCCACACCGGCCTCCACACCAGGCTGCTCCTACCCCAGGGCCTTTGAATGTGCCACTCCCCGCCTGGCAAAGTCCCCCACTCCCGACCCCAGTTCCTCACATGGCAGCTCTTTCTCTTCATTCATCTCAGCTCACATATGTCAAAGAGCCTTCCAACATCTGGTTTCCACTCCAGCACATAAAGACCCTGGGCATCTTCATTCCCTTCCATTCTCAGAAGAAAGTCTTTAAAGACTAGAGATCAATGACTCTTCTTACAGAAATCAGAGAATTGGGGTTCCAGGGAAAACTGTCACCCCCAAGCTGGAAAGACAGAAAGGAGGATACAGGGAACCACAATTTACCGGCACAGAAACTTCTGTGGGAATCAGTCCTGTGCTAGGGTAGGAAAATCAGAACTGTGGACAACTCTGAGAGGGACCCATTTATGGAGGACCCTCACGTTTTTGTGACTTTTACCTCTAGGAGTTCCACCAGATTCTCACATGGAAGACTAGGGAAAAATCCGCTCACGCTTTCTGCAGAGGGAAGAGAAACAGCAGCCATTTTCAAAGACATCAGAACATTCTATTCAGGCAGCCCGGATGGCTCAGGGGTTCTTAGTGCTGCTTTCAGCCCAGGGTGTGATCCTGGAGACCCGGTATTGAGTCCCATGTCAGGCTCCCTGCATGGAGCCTGCTTCTCTGCCTGTGTATGTGCTTTCTCTCTCTGTGTTTCTCATGAATAAATAAAATCTTAAAAAAAAAATTCTATTCTCCTTAATAAGGCCACTCTCAAGAGAAATGGTTTCATCAGAGCCTACCTAACCTGCTGGGGTTTTATCAGAGCCCACCGGTCTTGGTGAAGGAAAATACTCAACTCCAGCCCCTCCAGCCATCCTGTCCCACTTAAATGAGGAAAATCTAAGGGGCACCTATGAAGGTCAAAGCCACCAGCCCCCTGAAAGACAGAGACTACAGGACACTCTCCTGCCCACATACTTTCACATCACATGGATGAGGATCCTGTATAATAATCAGGGAATATAACTAAAGACCTGCACAACTTGGATCTTATTTAAGAAGTCTCAAAGAGGCCTTTCCTGACAATCCTGTCTCAAACTGCCATACACACCTTGCAACCTAACAGCTCCTTCCCTATTTCTTCGTAGCGTTTAGCTTCACCTAAGATTATCCTGTGATATGATTACCTGTTTGTCTTCCCTACTAGAATATAAACCTCATGTCTGCACTGAACCTCAATGAGCCCCCAGTGTCTATGACAAAGCCTGGAACATAGTCAGGTGTTAAAAGAATATATATGGCAAATTACTGAGTAGCCCATTGGCGTATGCCTCATTAGCCTGCCATTTTCACTCATGACGTATGTTTTGATGCATTCCTCTTCTTTTGGATCTTAATATATATATATATATTATATATGTATATATATATATACACACACATATATAAAGTATGTGTACGTGCTTTGTGCACGTATAGATAATATGTGTATTTTATATATACACTGTACTCTAGCTAGCTATACTCTAGTTCTTTGTGATGAAGGATGACTTAATGCTGCTATCCATACACACACATATCAAAACTGTTCCATATTGAAAGACGTCAGCCGCAGTCACTGGGCAATCTCTATCAGGTACACAGTCATGGAGAAAGGAGAACTTTGTAGTGCAGGGTAAGATTTAGAGTTAGAATAAGATTTGGGATCATGTTTGCCCTCATATCCATAATATTTTTTTGATAGTGCCACCATCCACTTGCTCTATTTAAAAGATCTTTTTTTTTTCAGTATATGGGAGCATTTCAATTCTTAGATACTAAAATTAGTTAATGTCGAAGAAAGCCTTGGTAGTTTGAATATTAGCAAACCCCTGGAGCCCCTGAAATCAAACAAATGAGTTAGACTATGATGATCACGTCTTCCCTTGCTAACACCATAAGGATCTGTTGTATGTAGCAGATGGCGTACAGACTTGCTCTCTCATTACACCTTCCCATAGTATGCAACGCACATCAGGTCAAAGTTAATTCTTGGGGCAGCCCCGGTGGTGCAGTGGTTTAGCGCCACCTGCAGCCCAGGGCATGATCCTGGAGACCTGGGATGGAGTCCCATGTCCGGCTCCCTGCATGGAGCCGGCTTTTCCCTCCGCCTGTGTCTCTGCCTCTCTCTCTCTCTCATGAATAAATAAAATTAAAAAAAAAAAAAAAGCTAACTCCTCCCCACCAAGAGAGCCCATTATCCAAATCACTGCTGTAACTTCTCTGTCCTCTTTCTCACCTAAATATCCAGAGGCATCACTGCCTCCTTCTGAGGATGATCAATGAAGTAAAGGGGTCATTGTGACCTAACCAGTGTCCTATTAGAGCTACCTAAGGAGGACATTTCCATCTTAGTGACCTCTAAACACAGTCTTGAGTGAACATTTCTACAGCTGTTGGGCTCCAACCATAGTTCTAAAGGGAGCATGTCCTCCAAACGTGTGTGTGTGTGCATGTTTGCAAGATCAAGATGTACGATTTTTATAAACTATTGGTTTTTACAAATGACAGCATCACTCTCTAATCTTGACCCTGAATCAGTGTTTATATATATATAAATAATCTTGGAAATGGTAGTTTTCTACCAGCCAATAGCCTACAGACTCTAACAACTAAAATAACACTAAATCCTCAGGGCAGCAGCAGTGGGGATATAAATCGCCACTGAGCATCAGTATCGGACCGTTTCCTTACTAATGCACAATTCTCTCTCCTCTTGTCTCCCTGTTTGGGATATCATGTTCCTTCTCAACCGCTGCTGTTAAAAAACAGTAAGATTGCTAAGAGAAAAGTGTTCTGCTATATATTTTTAATGCTACTGACTTCAGTATTCCGATATTTTGAGCCTCATGATCCATTGCTGGTGGACAATTTAAATCAGACCCCATTAGCAAAGGGCACAAAGGCACTGAGTTTTTAGCTAAACTGCCAGCAGAAGAGTACTATGGCTGTCCTCCGCACAAACCCTTGTGTTTCTTAGCTACTGAGCAGCTACTGTGTTCCTACTGCCTGACACTGTGCCAGGCAGTAGGAATTTCTGGATGATTAGCCTTGTCCTCAAGAAACTGTAAGATCAAAAGGAGGGACAGATATAAAAACAAACTACTTCTTGGGACGCTTGGGTGGCTCAGCAGTTGAGGGTCTGCCTTCGGCTCAGGGAGTGATCCCAGTCCCGGGATCAAGTCCCGGGCCAAGCTCCCCACAAGGAGCCTGCTTCTCCCTCTGCCTGTGTCCCTGCCTCTGTGTGTCTCTCATGAATAAATAAAATCTTTAAAAACAACAACAAAAACAAAACAACTTCTTGGAATATGCGATGAGTTGATCTGGTAAAAAAAAATATCCCATGGTTAGGAATAGGGAAGACAAAAAAGAGGGACTCTTGGCCTAACCTTGAACATTAGGAACATTTTCTGAAACAAATGATTCTTAAAAATTGAGTCTTGGAGAATAAATAAGAGTTGCAAGATACAAGAAGAGTCAAAACATGTTCCAGATACAAAGAATCACATGAGCAAAGAATGATACCTAAAAGGCTGAAGACATTTCCACATTATGACCACAAAAAAGCCAGAGTGGTGGGAGGTGGGGCCTATGAAAGGAGAGAGGTCTGAGCAGCTTGGATTTTATGTCATAAGCCTTTTTTCCATCGTGGCACACATAGTAAATTATACCTGCGTGGAATATGGAGGGGAAGGGGTGATAAATGAGGCTGCTCCCAACCCTTTGAGCTAAAGGAATCAATATTTCTGTACACCTATAATCCAATCCAGCATACTAGTAGGGAAGGTCCGCAAAAAGAAATAAGGAGCCATTAAAAGCTTTAAGGGAGAGTTATAACACAGTCCAAGTTGTGTTTTAAATGGCTCACTCTGGCTGTGGTGTGGAAAATGGACTTACTTAGGATTAGACCACAACAGACAAGCCAAGAGCTGAAGCAGGTTGATGGCTATACAGATCAAGAGAAAGAGACAAGTTCAGAAAACTTGGAGGAGGTCAGACTGGCCAAATTTGGTGATTTATTACATGTAGGAAAAAAGGGAGAAAATGAAGTCAGTATGTCTCTCTGGTTTCTAGCAGAGGTGTTGAATGAATATATAAATACATACATTTATTTTGTCCAGAAGATTAAGATCTTTACCCATTAATCACACTGCACATACAGAACTAGAGTTTGTTCGTGTTTTAAAGATTTTCTACGACAAACACACACTAAGGGTGTTTGACATCCTCTCTTCTTTTCCCTCTACCAGAGCCAATACTCTTAAAGGGATACAATTTTAAATGTTAAGAAATAAATCTGATTTTCTGTGTGACAGGCTGACATTAAATTCTCCTTAGCTTGGGGCCCTTGCCATCTTGCCAGATCTAAGAGCACTGCAGGGGGCCTTCCTCGGCTTAAATAGCTCCTTTGCCTCTATTCTTTCCAAGATATCAGGTGTCAAGATAACACCATGGGTCTCAAGTCCTTCAAACGACCTTGAGATTAATGAAGCTAACCATTGGGCAATATTGGTACATCACATCACAACTCCAGTGAACACCTTTCTGAAGAGTTCTAAATCAAAGGGGCTTTAGACACACCAAATGGTACCATTAACATTCCCTGGAAGATACAAAAAAAAGTTTCAGGAAACCACACTGGTTTGCACCTATACTGAGTGCATCGGGCTCCTTTCAGGTCCTTGGCAGGCCAGACTACAAATAATACTCGCCCATACTGGATGGATGCTCCAGGAATTGCACAGAATTCTCCTCCTGTAAAACAAACTTAGGTTTCTTACATAATACATGGATCTAGTTTGACTCAGATGGACAATGGGAGAAGTTTTATTGTAGACTGGGTATTAGATGCTATTGAATTGGGTTAATTTGGATATAGGTATGACAATAATATAGTGGTTCTATTTTCTTAAAATGAAACAAATGTCTATCCTGAAGTACTTATGGGACATCTAGGATTTGCTTTTAAAAACTACCAAAAGAAAGTAAGTGTGGGGGGTGGGGGATAAGTGAAGATGGGCTGTGGATTGATCTTGGGAAGCCACATAATGAAGGCACAGGGGCTCATTATAGCTTCTATGTGTGCGTGAGAAAATTTCCGTCCTAAAGTTTTGTTCTACTTCTACTTCGTGCATTGACCACCTGTTAGATCTGAGTTCTCAGTATCATGTTAAGCCGATCTGCATTAGTTTTGGGCAACAAACGGGCTGGGTAAAGGCAGATTTTTCCAAGTCATTGACCCTGCTGCAGTAATATAATAATCATAGCCACCATTCGTTAGTCCTCATTATATTCCAGATGCTGAGTTAATCATTTTGGGCACATTAATTTATTCAATCCTCACACTAAATCTGTGTTTAAGAGCATAATAAGCAGCTCAGATGCCAACTTTAGACAGCCTTCCAATACCATAAAAAATTATTGTAGCTAAATACACTAAAAATTTTTTTCAAAAATCTTTGAAGTTTTCTATGAATTATTCTAAATTCTGTAATTTTTTAGACGCACATAAAAATGAACCATGATGAAAGTGAATAAAACTTCTTGAGTGTTTACAGTATACTAGTCTCAGTTCTAAGCACTTTCTATGTATTTTTTTTACCTAATCCTCACAACAACCTATAAGGTAGTATGATGGATTAAGTGTATTGATGGTCCTAATTAATGGATGCCCTATATCCATGAGGAGCTGGGATGCATTTCACATCCCTCGAAATCTGAACTGGCCTCGTGACTTGCTTTTGCCTATAGAATGTTGTCAACAGAAGTAAGGACAGACCAGTTCCAGCCTAGATTTCAAGACACCTTGCCTACTGCTTTCTTTCTTCCTCTTGAACCCTTGCCTCTGCCATGGGACTAAGCTTGGGGCAACTAGCATGCGGATGAGAGACCACATGAAGGAGAGCTAATGGGCCCTGTCATCCAACCACTGGAAGCAGAGCCACCACCTAACAACCCGCCAGCTAACCAACAATAGGTTGAGCAGGTCCAGCCATGACCAGAACTGCCTGGTTGAATCCAGCCCAACTGAATACATGGTTAGAAGCCATTAAGTTTTGGGATGGGTTTAGATGCAACAACAGCTAAGTGAGATAAGCAGGTGCCACTTGTTTTCACTAGAAAAGGGAACCATGATAAAAAGGCGTCTTGCCTGAAGTCTCGTAGTGAGTGGTGAAGCTTTGATACGTACTCAGAAGCCTGACTCTGAATTCCACACTGCTAGTGCAGAGCTCTTCAGAGTAGATGATCTTCACTAAAGACATGGCAAGATGGGAAGCTCCTGGGCTCTAACACCCAATAGCCCAATCGTGACCAGAGATTACTTCCAACCACCTGGAAACACAGATGTCCCCATCCTTCCTCACTAGGCCAAGTACATCTTCCCTAGAGCTCTGCTAGCCCTTCCCAGGAGAAGGGATCTCTCTGAGTATAATCTCCAAGAGACAAAGAGGCCATTTGGTTAAATTGTATTGAAAACCAAAGGAGCCCAGTAAGGACCCTGAGAAACAGTGATATGTAACAGAATTGAGAAGGCCAGAAGAATATAAAGTAGTAGCTGCACTCAAGTCAGAGACCCACAGTAAACAGTAAAGTTTTATTTTATCCTAAAGACCTTGGAAAGCTAGTGATGCATTTTAAATAAGAAAATAGTGGGAAAGCATCCACATATTTAAGAAAATCAGTCTGACTGAAACATGGAGAATGGGCTGAAGGTAACCATGCAGATCTGGAGATGAATGCAGAGTTGGAGCCGTCACCCAAAAGATGACGGTAGCCAGGACTAGGGTCATGCTCATGGAAATTGAGGGAAGTATAAGAATTCCAGAGCTGTTTAGGAGGTAGGATCAACAGGACCTGGTAATGGATCGAATGAGTGAAGGAGAGGGAAAAGGTGAGGATGCCCCAATCATCAGGCCACAAAAAGTAACTTACAACCTGGCAATTCTACTCTGTTCCACAGTGTTCCTGAGTGATGACTAACCAGTTTCTGAAAAAGATTTGGATTCAGTCTTGCCATGGTGAGAGGAATTCTGATGGAGGGCTCTGAGTCAACATATCTGCAAAGAATAAAGGCAGGCTTAGAGAGAGAAAATGTCAAAAATTAAACAGCCACTTGTCTTGACAGCATTAAAAATAATCTGTCACCTGCTCCTAACTTTGTTCTTGGTTACAAAGGCCATTGTTTGAGTGAACAAAGAGGGTTAAGGAATTTGGAAGAACTATTTACCCAGAGAAACTGATAAGAGCTCAGGCTGGAGGAGACTTGCATGTGAATGAGGAAGGGGGTGGGCAGCTACAAACACAAACATTCTGTGCACAGCAAATAACACAACAGCTCAAAATCTCATTCACTGGAGAGAACATGGTTTTCAGCAACTGCTGTTGGTAGTTTCAGATCTGAAAATGACCTGGCCTTTTAGTAAGAGCCATTTCCCATCTGATGAATCAAAAATTCAATCCAAGGACAATAAACTGGTTAGTTGAGGACTTAGGGTCTCTACCTTCCTCCATCAGAACCTTGCCCCAGCATGCCCTCCTCTCAGCCACTCCCCATGCTGCCCAAAGTCACACTGGACTCTGCCAAGCATTCACCACGTGCAGACTGAGGTCACTCCATATTATGAAAAGTCCTTAGAAAAAGGGAGAGTTCAAGAATAGAATCTGAGTATACAAAAGCAAGAAGATTTTCTTCAGAGTTGTTTTGATTCTGGTTCCTCTCATTGGCATACTCTGCTACACTCAGAATGCCTGTTCTTACATAGGTGATTTTCCTACTGGCATTCCTTCCCTAAACTAATTCTGGGGAACTTTAGTTCCCATTAACTAGCTAGTTGTTTTAGGTTGTGAATATTCTTCTCTATTTGACCTGACCCTTAACTCATGGGCCCTACACAGGCCTACGGTTAGGATTCAGCCAATTCAGTAGGAAGATTCAGTTGACCCCAGCAACCAAGAGTGCCAGTTAGCCATGCCAAGAGCCAAATGGGAGAGGGATAATGCATAGCTCTCTAAAGCCAAACCCTAGAGGCTCAAGCCAAAATCATCCCTACAAAGAGAAAACAGACTCAGCCATTAGTGAGGGACCCAAGGAGGCAAAAAGAGTGGAAAAAGGAGCGAAGATGTTTAAAGAAGTGCTCCCTGAAGAACGAAATTCACTGTGTTCTACAATAAGTTAGCTCCCACCAAATGTTAGCTAATCTGTGACAGATTGCACCATACAATGAAACATTGTTTTGAAGTAAATCTTCCCCACTCCATAAAAATGACATTTTATGGCTTTTCTTGCTAATTTTTCACCTATTTAGATTCTGCTTGACAGAGAAAGTTGACATAGTTAAATAGTATTAAGTCCTCTGAGCTCCCTCAGCTGGCAAGAAGCCCCCACCTGCTGTTATGTAGATTAATCCAAGTTAAATATTTGTAACACACACACATAGGGAGAGTCTGCCTTTTGTCTTCCCGTTGTCTGGAGTCACAGAAATCAATTTGATTTCATCCAAAAAAAAAAAAAAAAGAAGAAAAAGAAAAAAATCCTACACCCTGGGGTTATCATATTGACTTAAACATATGGCATATCATGATGCCCTGCATGATGCATTTACCAAATGGAGGAAAAAAAACAACTCCCAAGGGCCAGAGGCCCATTAGCAACAACTTCCTATTTATCAAATTTGGGTGGCAACAAGGGGATGAATTACTGAGCTTCTATGTGCACATCAGTCCCCTCTGCTCCTGTGTATAGAATAGATGTGTAGTCACTAATTGGTAAGAGAAAATACTATCCTTGTCTTCCTTCATTTGGAATCTCTGACACTATTTTGGGTAAGACTCAACAACTTCCCAAATCTGGAAAATAGGCACAAAAAACATTTTTAAACTTAATTTTCGGAGGCCAGGCTTACTTAGCAACATGATCTACTAGGAGTTTGAGATCTGCAGCCATGAGGTCTGTGTTGAAGTCCCTGCTTGGCTCTTATTAGCGGGCTAACCTCTGCCAAATCCCTGGCATTCCAGTTCCTAAAGCTGCAGAAGAAACGGTAATGTCTGCCACACATGTACCGAGGATCATGGGGGTCACACCAAGTGCAAAGTGCTGGGCAACTGCCTTTCACTCACCTTCTGGAGGTTACCCAAGGCTCAGAAATCTAGCCAGCATGAGCAATGGGTTAAGAGTGAGGATATTCCAGTCTCTCACTCAACATCTGTCACAACAGTTTCCCATCAACAAAGTGGATAAAACTCCTCCTTTCCCTCACATGACTCCTCCTGAAGACCCATTGCTAGTGAGTGGAATAGGATACTGAGAATCCGTTTAGCTCAAAGACCACTAACCTAATCTCTCAATTTTGTAGCAGATTGGAACACCTGGGGAACTTTTAAATATAAAAGTAAGGAATTTGGAAAGAACTATCTACCCAGAGAAACTGAAGAGACCTCAGGTTGGAGAAGATTTGCATATGAATGACGAAGGGATGGGCTGCTCCAAATACCAACATTCTTAAAGTGCTGCAAACAACTCGGAGGCTCAAAATCCCATTTGCTGAAAGGAACACAGTTTTTAGCTGCAGCAGTTTTTTTCAAAGCCCTTGAGGTGGCTCCACTATATAGTAAAATTTGGGAACCTCAACCTAACTCCCTCTAGAGTCACCCAAGTGTTCCTTTCAACCTCTTGGTTCTATACTCTGTCCTAGAATCAAAGCCCAGGACACTAAATTTTGAGCCTCTGTGCCTCCCTCCAGTAAGCCTGGGAGCCATTTACCCCATCACTTACCTCCAACTGGGAAATGTGAACCATGAGTAAGTAGAGGGCACCCAGGGAATAAGGTGGTGAGCCTCAAGTTGGGGAGAGCACAGGCACTCCTTTCCACATTGGGTGAACAGCAGGGTCACATAAAAAGAGATTTTGAGGTCAAATAAAATTGTGCTATTCTCAGCTTACCAAAGTTAAGCAGATTTCTTCATTGCAGGACTTCTCAGATTTTTAAAGTTTGACTATAAGTCTGTGAGAGAGGATTGTGACAGTATTTCTCCCCATGGAAACTTCCATTTTCTCAGAGCATGTCAAGGACTAGTGTTTCAAAGAATATACTCTGAGAAACTTAGAGCAATGTTGGGGGTAGGGAAATCTGGCAGTATCTGGAGACACCCTTGGTTGTTACAGCTGGGAGTTGTTTACTGGCATCCAGTGGACAAAGGCCAAGGATGCTGATCAACATCCAACATGCAGGAGAACCCCCCATCACAAAGATCTTTGTCAATAGCACTGCAACTGAAAAGCCCTGGCCTAGAGTGACCTCTTCTCCTACAGGCCATCCTTCATGCCATAGCTTCAGAAATGGAAGACGATGAAAGAAAAAAACAGGAGAGAGCAGACAGGAGTAGGGGGGAAAGGAAGAAAATAATGAAAGAGGAAAAACAGACAATAATGAAGGAAAAGGCTGGGGGGTGGGGGACAGAAGAAGACAGATTCATAAGTGCCTAAACTCGGAAGTGACCAAGATGTCCTCCCGCAGGTTGAACGGATAAACAGTGGTACAGCCACACGGTGGAATATTACTCAGCACTAAAAAGAAATGAACTATCAAGCCATGAAAAGACATGGAGGAAACTTATACACATACAGCTAAGTGAAAGAACCAACCTGAAAGGCTCCATACTATATGTTTTCAGTATACAACATCTGGAAAAAGCAAAACAGTGGACACAGTAAAAAGCTCAGTGGTTGCCAGGGGGTTAGAAGGGCAGGGTGAAAACACAGAGCACAAAGGATTTTTAGGGAAGTGTGAATACTCTCATACTATTAACAGTGGGTATGTGTCATTATCCGTTTGTCCAAACCCGTGGAATGTACGATACTGAGAGTGAACTACAATTGAAACCACAAACTCTGGGTGATCATGGGGTGCCACTGTAGGCTCGGCAGTCGTGACACTGCCCCACCCTGTTGGGGATGTGGACAACCCGAAGGCCAAGCATGCCTGAGGGTGGGGATCTATGGGAACTCTCTGCACTATCTGTTCCATTTTGCTGTGAACCCAAAAACTACCAGAAGGAAAAAGAAGCCAGAGCAGCACACTGATGTTAACTGGCCCTAGCCTTCTCATGCCTTTATTACTTCCCCGCGTTTAGGAAGGTGGTAATTCTGCTCCTCAGCAAGCACACACTGGTGGCTGAAGACCAGGAGACAAGTGGAAGGCAGGAAGTTTTCTTTGGCCGAGTTTCCGTGCCCAGTGCTCCTTGGAGGCCTCAGACTCTGCTGGGCTTCTTGGGGTCCTTGTTCTTGGCAGGCATGAAGGCGTAGAGCTCCTCAATGAGCATCTCCATTCGGGCAGTGACCTCAGTCACCGTGTCGATGACCAGCTTCTGCTGCAGCTTCAGCTTGTTGTTCTCCCACAGGGCCTTGTTCTCCTCCTGGAAGATTCTGTGCTTCTCGCGAAGCACGTGAAGGGCCCTGTTCTCCTCCTGCAGGAGGCGGTTCTCTTCCCGGAGGATTTGCAGGTTCTGGTTCTCCTCCCGCAGGGCCTGCAGCACCTGGTTCATCTCTCTCAGTAGCTCCAAGGACTGGCTTCCATCCGGCAGGCCCGAGCCGGCTTTCATCTCTTCATCCCCAGAAGACCCAGACAGGTTACCGACCATCTGGCGTAGGACCCGGAGTGTCTTGGAGTCCTCCTGGGGGGTCGACGGCCCCTTGGACTCCTCAAAAGGTGAGGAGAGGCCTGTGCTCTGGTCTGGCAGCAGCCCAGGCACATGGGCCTCCTCATGAGGCAAGGGGGCTGTCTTGTTTTCCTCCCCGGGGCCTACCTTCTCCTCCGTCTGCACCCAGTAGGCCTTCCTCTGCTCCAACAGCTGCTGCAGGGCCCTGTTCTCTTCCCTGAGGAGCTGAAGGGTGCTGTTCTCCTTGCTGCGGTGCATCTGCAAGGCTGTGTCCTTCTTCACCACCTCCAGGGCCACATTGTCCTTGTGCAGCAGTGGCGAGGATGCCCTGCTCTCATCATGGCCCAGTGTGGCCTTGTGCTCCTCCCAGAAGACCTGCAGGATCTTGTTCTCTTTCCGGAGGGTCCTGTTCTCCTCCCGCAGGGCCTTGTTCTCCTCCCGAAGGGCCTTGTTCTCCTCCTGCAGCAGGTACTCCTTGGCCAGCCTCTTGTGGTGCAGCTTATGGTGGAAAGAGGAGGATGGAGAGAAGTACGGGGACTGGAGGCGGCAGTTTTCGTTCACCCACCGCCCATCCTGGAAGACAAACATTTCATCGCTGAGCTGCACCCGAGGAGGGTTGTAATCCAGCTCGAGGTCTGCCTGGGAAGTGGGGCGCTCCATGGGGTCCAAGGGCACAGAGGAGAAGCGATTCAGCGGGTAGGAGTGCTGGCTGACCACTCTGCGGCTCAGCCTGGGCAGGGCAGCCTGCCTGGCACAGCGTGGGGTGGGGTACAAATTGTGGAGCCTCAGGAAAGGCTCGGCTGTGCCCCTCTGTGGGAGAGAACAGAGAAGCCCAGAGTTAGTCAAGGAGCTAACATACCCAAGCTTGCTGACCCGGTAAGAGGCCAAGATAACCCACAATTAACTCAGTTTGATAGTCCGGTATGGTCACAGAGGACACTTTTGTTTGGTCTCTTGGGAGTCCTCAGGAGAAAATACAATTGATCCTCATTCTTCACAGCAGCTCTGTTTTGTAAAATTAACTGCAAAGACTAAATCACAAATACCAAACCACTGCTCCTAGGAGAAATGTAGGGTTAGGTTCCTGACAGCCTTCAGCCACGGTTTTGTCAATCAATACATAACTTTGTATTTATATGTATTTCTGTTGAAAGACATCTTACTTAGTATACATTATGAATTCATTCACATTGAACTTACAGCCAACAGCACTGTCTCTCATGCCTGAACAAAGCTTATCTAACCCATGTTTTTTCTCTATAAGGCACATCACACCTTCTTCCATTTAGGAACACTGGACAGACCTTCAATATACTTGGGGGCATTTGAAATCATGAAATCACCCCAAGAAAAGCACAAATAAACTGTACGAAGGACCCTATTCTACAGTATGAAAGCAGAAACAAGGCTTCTTAGCTAGAATGTGCACATCAGGTGACTTAAATTTCTCATCACTCTGTGCATGTCTGTAAATGACCACCAAAGTGCCACAGGTATTGACTGGGTGGTTACAGATTTCAGTGAGTGGGCAAATACACACATAGGGAATCCATGACTAATGGCAACTGCATATGTATTTTACAGGTTGAAAGCATTGATTTGGAGTCAACAAATATTTTGATTTCAGGCCCCACTATTTTATCAGTTACAAGGATATGGCAAGTTATTTGAGTTTCAGTTTCTACATTTTCAACTTGGGATAACTACATCAACTGCTTTGCCTCACAGAGATATTTTTAGGATTAAAAAACATTATGTATGAAAGCATGAAACATGGGCTCTGGCACACTTCTGTCACCTTAGACGAGGAATAAACACTCTTCTCAATCAACCCCAGCTGCAGATATGGACCCATAACAGGCACAGGCAGAGAAGCAGCATGAATCTCCCCAAGAGACACCCAAATCACTGTGTCTGAAATGGTGGTGCTGTCCATTAGCAGAGCCTGCTCCCTTGTCCCATTCAGGCTTGTCCTTCACTCTTAGCAACCCTGAGGTCTGTCCTTCCAGCAGCCCCTTTCAAATCCACCAACAGAGTGTTAGGCTCAAAGCAGAGTCCAGCTGGTAATTTTGGAAAAGAAGGGTACCATCACGGACATATCACTGAGCTCTGATGGTTCAACACAGTTGTTGATAATGAGGACAGCAAAGAATACCAAGGAATTCATAGAGAGGAATTCATGATGGTGGCCCATACATCTCAAGACCATTATATATATATATATATATATATATATATATATATATATATATATATAAAGGGGATCAGAGCCACAGAGCTTAAATCCAATAAGCTAGTAGCTCTTATACTTTCCATTTTAGAATAATCAGCTGAGTGTGTTTAAAATTCAGACTTATTTTTAAAATTTATTTATTTAGTTTTGAGAGGGAAGGAGCGAGCATGAGTAGAGAGAGAAGGTCAGAAGGAGGGGGAAAAGCAGACTCCCCCCTGAGCAGGGAATCCCACATGAGGCTAGATCCTGGTACTCCAGGATCATGACCTGGACCAAAGGCAGATGCTTAACCAACTAAGCCACCCAGGCACCCCTTAAATGCAGATTTCGGAGTTCCCTACTTGTAAGACTGATTCACTTAGGATGGATTATGCTCCAGGAATCTGCATTTCCAATCAGCTCCCTCAAGCAATTCTGGCTACAGGTGGTCAGGACAGTTCTGAGTCAGCTGGAATGTGCAGTCTGCCTAGTTGGAGGTTACACCAGGGTTAAAGGCTGAGGTATCAAGACTGGGGGTCATAAGAATTCTCATCCTCATTCTGTCGCTGATGGGCAGTATGAAACTAGAAACTTTTACCCTGTCTGAGACCCAAACATTTTACTAGTAAAAAAGAGAAAGCCAGACTCCCTGATCTTAAAGGCACCTTCAAGGGGTGCCTGGTGGCTGAGTTGGTTGAGCATCCAGCTCTTGGTTTTGACTCAGATCATGATCTCATGGGTCGTGATCTCAGGTGTTGTGGGATCAAGCCCCACCTTAGGCTCCATGCTCAGCAGAGAGTCTGCTTGAAGATTCTCTCCCCCTGCCCCCACTCGTACAACATGCACTCTCTTTTTCTCTAAAATAAATAGATCTTTTTTTAAAGACACCTTCTAACATTTAATGTCAATGAAATATACTGTAAAATGGAAATAAAAACACATGCCCTGTTTGGTTCACCACACTGTTGTAAAGATTGAATGAGACAACGATTGCAAAAGTGTTTTTAAAACTGCCAGGTGCCATGGAAATGTAAGGTATTGTAATCAAGAAATGTATAATTTGCTAATGGAAGAATTCTGAGGTGTATTCAGAAGGTGGTGAACAGGTGGAATGTGTCCTGGAGAAGAGGCAACAATTGCAGCAATGAATTTAAATAAAAATAAGACCATGATAGCTATTTCTAAATACACACAAAAAGCATTTCATCTTAAGTATACTGCAATGTTCTCCAAATATCAATTCCTCATTTCTTAGTTATTTTCACAATTTTACAGATAGAGAAGATAGAAAACAAGTCACATTGTCTGCATTAGATATATGGGTATAGAGAGAAATATAATTTGCACGGTGTATCATGTTGGCTAGGATTCTTTAAGACCCAAAGAGCTAGATAAATCGAAGTCACAGTTCTATGCTATTAACTTTGCAATAAGCACATGTCATTAACTTTATAAGGATGTGTTTAATCTTCTAGATAGTGAGGGTAAAAGAACATTCTGCAATCAGAATGAACTTACTTTAAATAAATCCAGCCTCCATGGTTTTCATATTTCTCAATTAGGAAAGCACATTGGCTCTTGTGGCTGAACCTATGACCAGACTGAACCTCACTGTGGGCAGCCCAGCCCATTTAAAGTCCCTGGGTCCCAGATTTCGGGGAAGATTCACCATAGTCACTAAGGAGTAGATCATGAGAGGACCTCTCCATCCAATGTGGGGCCCCCCCACAGCAGGATCTCATTCTAGAAAACATTACCATGGAAATAATGGCTTTAGTCAACAGTGTGTATCCCAATCTTGAAAAGAAAAAGGAAGAGGGAAACAAATATTGAGCTCCAATTTCATGCCAGGTCTTAAGCTGAGCATTATGCCCACAGAATTAATTTAACCCTCGCCATACTGACTTAATGTTGTTATTATTATTCCCATTTTGCAGACAGAGAAACAAACTCAGAATCTAAGTGAAATTATCAGTGTGAGTTCACCCACTAATGTCACAAACCCAGTCCTGGCTGCCTGAACTTACAATGTGTGAATCACGCACACAGGAAATCACCATGGATTTCTCAAAGGACTTGTAGTAGTTAGGGGGTGAAGATAGTTTTGTTAAGTTTGTACTATGGAAAACTTCAAACAAACACAAAAAGAGAGAGAAGAGTCCATTAAACATCCATGTACCCCTCACCCAGCTTCTGCAGTTACCAAGTCCAGGCCACTCACATATTTCAACTGTACGTCCACCCAACTCCACCACCACTCCCCACCCATTGCATTGTTTTAAAGCAAAGTGTATAGACATCGTGTTATTTTACCCATAAATACATTAATACGTATTCTTTTGACAAATCGTCAATACCATTAACAATGATCACTTAATATGGGCAAATACTAAGTCAATGTTCTAATTCCCCCAATTTTCTTATTTCTATTTGATAATTATAATTATTTCATTTCAATGAGAGATGCACACACCTTGATCCAATTGAACATCCAAAGATAAATCACTAATGCTTTCTACTGTTTATTACTGCTCAGAGTATTCATGATGGTCTTTAACTCATCATATCCAGCTGCCTTTATTCTGCTTTGGGTACCCGAGGAGTTTTCAACTGTCCTCTCAGCAGAAATGCACTAACTAAAACCTTACCATGTGGATGACAGATCCCTCCCTAGCTATCAACAATCTGGATATTTGGACTCGTATCCTTACACATGCCATCAGGTGACCTTGGTCACATCCTCTCACCCTCTGACCTTGGTTTCCACATCTGTATAATGAAGGGTCGGTAACATGATCTCTAAATGTCTTCTTGGTCTAACATTCTCTGGTCTAGTGGACTCATGTTTATAAATGGGCACCACTATGGCCTCAGCTGCCCTCTTTACCATCCTTAACATCTTGCCCCCTTCCTTTAAATGGCCAATGCTTCCACACAGACTCTATGCCTTCTCTGTCACATGCCCACAACACCCGATCCAGAAAATGTTGACAGGCTAATAGGTCCCCTCTTTACTTCCTTCCCCAGAACCTAATTCCCCTTTCACGACTAGTCTTGTATCTTCCCTCCAATTGCCAGACAGGATCAAGGAGGTCAAAGTCCAGTGTTGCCTCGTTAGCCTAGTGTCTTAGACAGAACACAAAAACATTTAAAAATTCTTTAGCAGTCATGGATTTATTTTCATGATTATTAGAAGAACATACCTGTTTTATCAAACCCAAAATCCTATGAGTAGTATCAAGATGAGGTTAAAGTAAATCAGTACCTTCTTCTGAAAGTGAGATTTATAAGGAAAAATACCAAATATCCAGGCAAGGCATTTCAGAGACTCTAGGAATCATGATTAAAGACAAGAAAAAATGTTAAGACTAGATAAATTCTTTCTTTCCCCAGTTCCAGTCAGACCTAGCTGGACACAGTCCTTAAAGAAAGGCTCCTTCCTGGCCTTGTAAAAACTTCCCACCCTAAATCTGTTTCTACTCTGAATATTCTTGCACCAATTCTTGCTCCACATTTGTGTTGATGAATCAACTAACATTAATTTGGCACCTGGTCTCAGACCCTGCCTTCAGTGAACTTCTGGTCAATTTGAAAATTCAGTGAGTAGCACCAATTACTGCTTGGTGCAAATGAGGGAAGTCAAAGAGCAGTAGGCAATAACGTAGGCTGTACAATATGGGGGTCAAGGGACCAGGCATCATAAAATCCAAAAAGAGTCCTAGCTTTACACTGTATGAGTGCGTGACCTTTACAAAATCATTTCATTTCTGTGCCTACATTTCCATATCTAGAAAATGTAGAGGCTAACATGATTCAGAGCCACCCTATATGTTTGTACAAATAACCAACTTTAGGGGATCCCTGGGTGGCTCAGTGGTATAGCTCCTGCCTTCAGCCCAGGACGTGGTCCTGAAGTCCCAGGATCGAATCCTGCATCAGGCTCCCTGCACGGAGCTTGCTTCTCCCTCTGCCTGTGTCTCTGCCTCTTTATCTCTCTGGGTCTCTCATGAATAAATAAATAGAATCTTTAAAAAAAAAATCAAAACAAAATAACCAACTTTAGAGGGTGCCAGTCACAACTGCTGTTGCAGTGTACAACCTGTATAACCATCCACAAACAACCTTACTAACATCTGCCCTATTTCTTTTAGGGAGTTTGTTTCACAGTCCAAAAGTGAAAGGAGAATATGTCACCATTGGTCATGGGTTCATTATACCTTTCCATCACCTTGTTAGGAGGACAACCAAGAGACTCTTCCTCAGGAGTGCCGTGTTCACTGTTGTAACCTAAGATGCATTAGTGCCAGGGATCCAGAAAGGGGCTTGGGCACAGACATTTCCCTCCCAGAGCCCGAATCCCACCTGTGGATGGGAATCCCTCCTTAGCATAAGGCCTGGCCCTCTCCCTGGCATCTCCTTTTTAAGTACAAGTGGTCCTGCAAGGGAATTGCTTGAAACCACCAACTACCAAGTGCCTTTGTCTATCGAACTTGTGGCAAATAGAGAGCATGGAGGAAGAATGGCCAATGGGAAGGGGGTGGGCGAGAACAAAGGGGAGGTGATAAGACCAAGGTCTCTTACTGATACTGTGGAGTTTCTAAGGAACAGGACTCTCTCAATGGGACCTTCCAGGATGGAGTAGGCAGGCTTAGCTGACATGCTCTACAGTTCTCTCCACTCCTGGAAAACTATGGCTACCACACACTAGAAGAGATGTCCAAATGCCCCAGTAGACTCCAAACCTGCTGACCAAGTTTTCTGTAAACACCTACTCTCCCAACATTCCTGAGGGTTACAATCAGAGAACATTAGCCATGTGAGGTACTATTCAGGCATGTGGAGCTGAGGCCCCAGGATGCTGAGAGGAAAAGCCCGGTATGCTACTAATTTTCAGATGGAGGGACAAGGCTGAGTCTCATTTTCCTAATGTTAAATTAACTCAGCTGCCTAGCACCATGATACAGCCAACGTTGGTTTTAATAAATGCTAACAGGTAAGAGGGTCATTCACAGGTCAATGTGAATGATTTTGAGAGAATTATAAAATTAACAGCAATAAGGATAAAAATGTCACTATATGTGATAGTTTCAGGTAACTGTTTAACACAGAATCTCCTGGAATCTTTCTCCCAAATTGGGAGAGAGATGGGGATTGTCAGCAGATTCCATAGCTTCTTATTCTTGAAGAAGCCCAAACAAAGGAGAGTGAGAACAAGAGTCCTCCATAGAGCACTGGAAGGTGCTGTTGGAGCTCATTCTGATCTGGTATAGACCCTTTGCTAATGATCTAGCTATAAACAATCCCTTCATGAGAAGTCACCCAGAGCACTCATCAGGGAAATAAGGAAGCCTGTGAGAATGGGATGGTCATGCGCAGAAGGAACCAGGTCGGCTAGCTTGGGCAAGAAATAACAGTGATGGCTGGCAAGTTAATGCACTGTTGGGAAATAGATCCAAAACCACAAATATTTAATGTGAGAAGAAAAACTGGAAAGCGATAAGACCTGAAAAGACCTAAGGGTGATAACAAATAGTGAACCACATGCATTTGCAGTGTAACTGAAAAGCCCAAATGCCCAGCATAACTGGGAGCTGAGAAGCCAGAGGCACTTTCTGGAGACATAAAAACGGATGGGCTGCGTCCCAGAATAAAGCAGCATGTGACAAATCCACACAAGGAACTTAGAGGCAGGCAGTTAAGGTGCCCACAGAGGAGGTGCTATTTCCTAAAGGCAAGAGAAGAGAACAGAGAGAGCTAAGATGTGACCTGGCCCCACCAGGTGGCATAGGCCTAGCTTGTGGTGTAGTGGAGAGAGTGGACACTGGCCTGCTTTCAACCCCCTATCTAGCTCTGCCATTACTGGAGGGGCTGCTGGGGCTCAAGTTTCCCATGCCTATACAATCCCTACCTCACACTAGCATTGCCCAGTGCCTGCCACATGACCAAACCAGTGCTCAGTCACTATTTTTTCCTCCCCTTGTTAACCAGCTCACTTTCCCCTGAGTCATGCACAATTTCATTTGGGGAGGTCTAATGAGTACACTGGTCCCTTCACAGTCCTGGTGGTGGCACAGTCCAGATAATCTAAATTTATAGACACCCACACCCCTCCCTCACAGTTTCAGCCTAGAGCATCCTGGCAGGTGTCTGAAACTTGGTGTATGACTTGGGTCTCCCTGGCAGGTATACCCATGAGGCCACATCTGCCCATGAGGGGTATACATTCCATGCCCTCCGTGCCCTCCAAAACCACAACAGCAGCACCAAGTCCTGCAGTGCAGGAAGTGAATGGCCCCAGAACAAGCTTGAGCCTTCTTAAACCACCCCCCAGGTTCTGTTCACCTTCTCTCCTCCTTCAGGCTGGCCTATCTCTGGGACCTATGCGGGAAGAGTTGTACTAGGTATAGACAGAAGACTTTTTCCAATCTCTTTATCACATGACCACTATTTCAAATCCTATTCCTGGGGCACCTGGGTGGCTCAGTGGTTGAGAATCTGCCTTTGGCTCAGGTCATGATCCCGGGGGGCCTGGGATTGAGTCCCACCCACATCAGGCTCCTTGTGGGGAGCCTGCTTTTCCCGTTGTCTATATCTTTGCCCCCCCCCCTTCACAAATAAATAAAATCTTAAAAAAAAAAAAATCCTATTCTTGCCCCTATCCCCAACCTCACCCTCAGGTTGGCACCCTCTTCCTGTCCCTTAGTGAGGCTGTGAACAAACCAAAGGCACAACACCCACCCTCAGGGGAGTAGTGGCCAGCAGAATTTCATGGCATTTCAGTGGAAAGAATCAGACCTAAAGCAAGGTTCCTTGAGCTGTAGGAACCCTGTGGGCAAGCCATCCTGTCTAATGATCAGGACAAAGTAGCTTATAGTCTAGGCTTCATGAGCTGAAACTGATGAAGTGGCTACTCACTACAAAGTTATAAGGATAATGGGAAAACAAAGATCCAGAATGTTCTTTTGTCCTGTCTTTCCCTCCTACTGAATATATTTGCCCAGACTGTTACAATTATCTCCACCTATTGAAAGAATGACAGAGGTCTTCTTTGTAATCTTGTTCTTCGCAAAATCCTTAAGATACGGCTTTAGAAAACATGTATATATCATTTTGTTATGTGTACTAGATATAATTATGTAGTTATATATTATATATGTAATTATATATTAAATATATGTTACTATAAATAAATAAGTATATATATAGGATGCCCACTGGTACTCGATCCTGTTCCTACACACCCTGTACCTCGCTTTCAGGTAGTTACCTCTGCATTGGATTCCTCCAGCCTACATTTCAGCCCCTCTGGTTGCACAGCCATGATCTTCCAACAGTGCCTTAGGTGACTCTGGAGAAGCAAGGCTGCCCCTTTGTGACATAGCAGCAGGAGAAACAATCCAGTCAGGAGAACCCCACCAAGGAAACTGCTGCTTAGCAGGACAATACCTGAGACTCTCCAGACTGTCAAGACTTCATCCATTTACGGGCCTCCTTTCTGAGTTCCCCTTCCACTCTATCTTTGTATCCAGCAGGCCTCAATTCCCTTGGCTCCTCCAAATCACCCTGTACCTCTTGGTCCACGTCCTGGGCTTTCTACTCATGGATTCAGTCATATGCATTTGGTTCCAAGTCTCAGTTCTAATTCTCTCCCAGAAATCTGGAATGGTTGTACAATAGCAAGCACCAAAACATTGAAGTCTGGGAAGAATGTGGCTTACTTCAGAGTGTCATAGAAACTGTAAGCATTATGAGGGCTGAGAGGTCTTACCAGGTCACTGAACCCACCTTCCTCATTTGAGGGATGACAAACTGAAGACCCAGAGTAGCTAAGTGAATTCCCCTTGGCACACAGCTAGTTGGCAACTAGAGGTCCTGACTACCCTGTTCATTCTACAATATCTTGCTACAGTCTTGAAAGAGGAGGGTTATTCCGGCTACAAGGAAGTTGCACCCTTCTGTGATTATCCCTACCTGAGGCAGAACCACATTGATTGGAATTTCTAGGCTTTCAGATCTGGTATCTCTTTTTCTTGTAATATTTGGCCTCGAGTGCTGTGGGAAAAGAGAAAATAAAACGATTTCTGCTTCCCAGCCCATCCTCTGAGCTTCAATTGCTCAATCTGAAAAACAGATGACTTTCTATTCACTTATCCCCTCTTGTCAACTATGTACATTATGAAAATCTGAGTCTGAAACAATGTGATGATAGTATCTGAAAAGATGCTTATCAATCTCTAGACAGAAATTAAGACAGATTTTATAGTTGGTGTTAAAAACCTTCCAAAAAGTCTTTGGAGCAGAGATACCCATACCTAATACCTTTTCTAAGGTTATTACTTCTATCTCAAGTAAAAAGCCATACCAATGTTAGGTGCCAGGTATAGGTCCTATGTAGGAGTTGATCACCAAAACACTCAGAACATTCCAGAGGTGACATCACAAAAAAATATGGTGTTTTTCAGGGCTCATGGTCTCTCTGAGCATCACAGGTGGGAATGAGGCACCTGACAGGAAGAGTCACCCTGGTTATGTCTACCTGGCTGGTCAGGGTCAGTGTGACACACAATAACCCAAACATTAGCCCCCTATTTGGTCATCTTTGCTACTATTCATATCCCCACTGCCTGGCTGGGCTGTAAGCCCTACCTTCTCTCTAGAGCTAGCATCTTCTACTTGGAGTTGTATCACTCAAAAAGGGAGAAATCCAAACTGAACTCATTTCAGACCAAGAGAAGCCACGGAGCCTGAGATATTTTCTGACACCCAACCAATTCTCCAATTCTCTGAAGCCAACTGTATGTCCTATAATTCAATTCAATTCTTAGACAATCTACCTGGAGTGGGTGTCAGGTCACCTAAGTTAAAGGGCTCCGTCCCACAAGACTGCCTACACCAGACTTTAGACACCAGTCACAACTCTCAGGCCACCAGTATTTCTGAATGACCAGCTATGAATTGGTGGGGGCCCTACAAACCCCTCCTCACCTCTGTAATTTGCTAGGATAGCTAACAGAACTCAGGAAAACACCTTACTTACAATTACTTTGTTATAAAAGATGCAGCTCAGAAACAGCCAAGTAGAAGATGCTTAAGTCAAGGTATAGAGGGAGAAGGACATGGAGCTTCCACACCCTCACAAGTCATACCATCCTCCCAGCTTCTCCATGTGTTCACCAACCCAGAAGCTCTCCTAACCCTATTAAGGGTTTTTATGGAGGTTTCATTACCTGGTGGAGGTTGATTAAATCACTGGCCATTGGTGATTAAAGATTTCCAGCCCAACCCACCCCCCCATCCCCCATTTCCCAGAAGTGGAGAGGTGAAATACTTGAAAGTTCCCAACCTCTAATCACATAGTTGATTCTTCTAGCAACTAGTGCCCATCCTGAAGCCATCTAGGGGCCACCAAGGGTCACTTCATTAGCATAAAGTCAGGTGTGTTCGGGGGCACTCCTTGTGAATAATAAAATCCTGCTTTAAATTCTTTTGGATATATACCCAGAAGTGGGATTGCTGGATTATATACAGTTTTATTTTTAATTTTTTGAAGAATTTCCATATTGTTTTCCCGTAGCTGCTGTGCCATCCTTTTACATTCCCATCAACAGCTCACAAAGGTTCCAGTTTTTCCACATCCCTGTCAAAGCTTGTTTTCTGTTTCTCCAAGGGTTTCTAGTGATTAACTCTCACACCGTTGGAAAACTCAGTTCAGCTTTCCCTTATAGATGCACCTCATAGAAGCACCTGTACATCGCCCTTGGGCACTGATCTAGGAAATCTAAACAAAGAGGGAACTAGCCGTGCTCATTTCCTGGGGGTGCCCAAACAAAGGACCATGAAATGGGGATGCCTGAGTGGCTCAGCAGTTGAGCATCTGTCTTCGGCTCAGGGCATGATCCTGGGGTCCAGGATGGAGTCCCACATTAGGCTCCTTCCTTGTGGGGAGCCTGCTTCTCCCTCTGCCTCTCTCTCTGTGTCTCTCATGAATAAATACATAAAATCTTTAAAAAAAAAAAAAAAAAAAGACCATGAAATTAATGGCTTAACACAACAGAAATTTATTGTCTCACAGTTCTGGAGTCCAGAAGTCAAAATCATTGGCAGGACCATGCTCCCTCTGAAACCTATAGGGGAGAACCGTCCTTTGCCTGTCCCCTGGCCTCTGAGGGTTGTTCACAATCCTTGATCCTCCTCAATTTGCATGTGCAGCACTTACATCACTGCCTCCACCTTCACATGGCCTTCTCCAGACATGTGTCTACAACTGTTGTCTCCTGGAGACAGCTGTCATACTGGATTAAGGTCCACCCCATTCTAGTAAAATCTCATCCTAATCCTCTCTTTCTCTCTCTCTCTCAAATGAATAAATAAAATCTTTTATTTATTAAGTATTAAAATAAATACTTATTTCTCACAAGTTCTGAGGCTGGGAAGTCCAAGATCAAGGTGTTAGCTGATTTGGTTCCTGGTGAGAACTGCTTCCTGGCTTGCAGACAGCTACCTTCTCATCTGTAAGGACTCTATTTCCAAATAAGGTCATATTCTGAAGCATTGGGGGCTTTTAACTTCAACATATCTTTTCGGGGTTGGGGGATACAATTCAACCCATAAGAGAAGCTAACACTGAACACCTAATGAGCACCAGCAAGGTGCCAGATACTTTGTGCTATTTTACTTAATCAGAGTCATTGGTACATATATCAAGTCCTCCCCCCTTGGTTATAGCCCATCCTTGAGGTCCCTAAGACCATTGCCCTGGCCCATCTCCAACAGGTTCACTTGAACCCCTTCCGCTAACAAAAGATAGCTCTAGTGCCAAGGAGCACAGCTCTTCCCTGCAAGGTTCCTCATGGACCAAGGTATCTGGTAGTATGCCTTATGTATTTTATTACTATTATATGTATTATATGTTATTCTTATTTGTTATGATTTTCATTTTGTGACTTTTGCCCGGTCTCAGTCACCCTGCTTGGCCATGTTCCACCCAGTGTAGCAAAATCCTTACCTCTGTCCTGAGGCCATCTCTGCATAAAGAAACACCCCACCCCTTTTTAAGCTCCTCTTGGCTTCTTACTGTGACACACTCCCTCCCCCAGAATGATACCCATGACCTCAGGAGAAACAAGATATAATTCTTCCTAGAAAGGAAGTCTTGCTATTAGATGATCTCAGAAACTCCCAGGATCCAGATGATGGTGGAAATCATTCCTTTTTCCATTTCAGTGCCAAGTCGTCCAGCAGAGTTCTCCTCTAATGGGTATCTGGGGACCTTTCTTTTTGTGGGTTCCCTCCGCCCTCACCTCTGCTTTAGTCCTCTGCCTTTATTGTGCTAAGAGGCCTGGCTCCAGGTGAAGGAGCAGCCACCATACTGTGGCTGACAGTGATGGCTCTCACAGCATGACAGTGACTCATTATCCCATCATCTGAACACAGATCCTCTCTCCCCATCCATCTTGCAAGGGGGAGTGCTGGAGAAAGGGAAGAAAACGAATGGACACATGGACTGTCCTACCACATTAGCAGAAAAACAACTTCTTTTATTGAACCCAAAGGAAGGGTACTGATAATAAATGAGGATGACTGGGCGCCTAGATGGTGCAATCAGTTAAGCATCCAACTCTTGGTTTCAGCTCAGGTTGTGATCTCAGGGTTGTGAGATTGAGCCCCAAGTCTGGCTCCGTGCTCAGCACAGAACCAGCTGGGGATTCTCTTCCTCTTCCTCTGTCCCTCACCCCGCCCCCAGTATTCTGTCTCCGTCTCTCTCAAATAAATAAATAAATCTCAAAAAGAATAAGGAGGAGGAGGAGAAATGAGGATGCAAATAGCCAGGTCATGGACATTAGTATCAGCAGTGTGGAAATCTGGAGACCAAGAATTAGTTACTTACTGTATGTCTTAGCATGTCTTAACTCAGTGTATCACAACAAAATGCCACAGACTGAGTAGCTTAAACAACAAATACTTGGGGCGCCTGGGTGGCTCAGTCAGTTAAGCGGTTAAGCCTCTGCCTTTGGCTCAGGTCATGATCTCCAGGTCCCAGGATGAGTCCCATGTTGGGCTCCCTGCTCAGCAGGGAGTCTGCTTCTCCCTTTCCCTCTGCCCTTCTGCTTGTGCTTGCTCTCTTTCTCTCTCTCTCTCAAATGAATAAATAAAATCTTTTATTTATTAAGTATTAAAATAAATACTTATTTCTCACAAGTTCTGAGGCTGGGAAGTCCAAGATCAAGGTGTTAGCTGATTTGGTTCCTGGTGAGAACTGCTTCCTGGCTTGCAGACAGCTACCTTCTCACGGTGTCCTCACAGAGAGAGTGTTCTGATCTCTCCCTCTCTTATAATCCCACCCTCAAGACTTCACTAAACCTAATTACCCACCAAAGGCCAAACCTCCAAATATCATAACATGGGGGATTAGGGCTTCAACATACGAATTTTTTTTTTTTAATTTTTTATTTATTTATGATAGTCACAGAGAGAGAGAGAGAGAGAGAGGCAGAGACACAGGCGGAGGGAGAAGCAGGCTCCATGCACCGGGAGCCTGATGTGGGATTCGATCCCAGATCTCCAGGATCGCGCCCTGGGCCAAAGGCAGGCGCCAAACCGCTGCGCCACCCAAGGATCCCTTCAACATACGAATTTTGGAAAGACACAAACATTCAGTCTCTACACATGTGACTTGGGCAAGTCACCCCACCTCTCAGAAGTTCAGTCTCCTCATCTCCAAAAGGAGTAAATGATATGTAATTTGAGATAACATACATAAAGAAGCTGACACTCAGCAAGTTCTCAATACTCACTGCCTCAGAGCCCTTTTACGAAATTGTCTTGCTCCTTTTGACTTAAAATCTCAAGCAGCTGACACACAATTGGCGCTGCTGTTAAAAAAAAGTCTTGATACTACAGCTTCTGCAAAGGCTCTATGGTTGCCGGATTGATAGGGTTTTTTTTGTTTTTAAGGGAGAGCGTTTGGAACAGGGCCATCCTAGTACTGGCATCTACAGTTGCCTATTAGCTGGACTCCTTCCCTCTCCAAACACACGTACCCATGACTCAGTACGGAGAAGCTTCCTTGAGATTGCACCCAAAATGCCTGTTATTACTCAGATTAACACTGTCATCAATCATCCACGTTCCATGAGCATCCACAATTGGTGGACGCTACACGGGAAATGGAGGTAGACATGCCTCATGGGTGTCTAATCTAAACAGACAGGTAGAGCAGAGCCAAAGGAAAGGGCAAGCATGCATCTAAGACTCTTCAGGCTTTCCTCACCTGCAACTACTGGATGATGAATCACAGAGAAAAATTCAGTGTGCAGGAGGGTCCATTGGAGAGCACAGGGCCCCTTGCCCTTCCCCATAGAGTCACAGAAACTGCAGCTGTTGGTCCTGGAGTCAGAGGTGGGCAAGGGGTGCGGGGTACATTATGGCCTTTCTCTCCTCATTGGTGGAGACGGGGATGGAAGGTTGGATGCATTTAGTAATTTGTCACGATGCCTGTCATCTCCAAATTGCATGACATGATTTGCAATGATCTGTTATTTTTGCTACATAGGGCAAGGTAGCTCTACTTTGGCACCAGAAGAGCAGCCTACGTATAGCCAGGCTTTGGCCAAACTCTTTAGGGACAGCTGGGAGCCCTCACCTTTTGAGGAAGCAGAAGGCAGCAGCCAGGGAGTGCAAGAAAGGCTGCACTCCAAAGTTCAAAAGATAACCAGGATAAGTAAATCCTTGAAGCCAGAAAGGAGATCATGTGCTAGACTGGTCCTCAGAAGTAGGGTCGAAACTTGCAAATCTCTAGAGCTACAAGACATCCTTACAACCAGACTTTTCCTTCTGAATCCAGGAGCGGCTAGCAATTCCCCCAAAATTCTGATGTTTTCCTAATCTTAGTCCATTAGTTCACTTGAGCCCAGAGAGAGGCTCTATTAAAAGCTATCTTATGGAAAAAGCATTCAGTCTCTAAGAAATTCTTCTTTAGTTTGGGAAAAGTTGCACCTGGGGATCCCTGGGTGGCTCAGGGGTTTAGCGCCTGCCTTCAGCCCAGGGCGTGATCCTGGAGTCCCGGGATCAAGTCCCACATGGGTTTCCCTGTGTGGAGCCTGCTTCTCTCTCTGCCTATGTGTCTCTCTCTCTGTGTCTCTCATGAATAAATAAATAAAATATTAAAAAAAAGGAAAAAGTCATACCTGAAACGAATATAACATTGTATGTCAATTATACTTCAATGATTTAAAAAAAATATAGGTGTGGGATGCCTGAATGGCTCAGTAGGTTAAAGCAAGCGGATCTTGAAATTGGCTCAGGTCATGATATCAGGGTCAAGAGGTGGAGTCCGGTGTCAGGCTCAGCGCTAATGCTTAAGATTCTTTCTCTGCCCCGCCCCCACCCCTGCTTGGAAAGCATTATCTCTCTCTTAAAAAAAAAAAAAATTGTGACTGTGTGGTCTCTGGCCCTAGTCAAAGACTGTGATTGGTCTTGTTATCGCAGGCAGTTAGAAGCCATGGGAGTGGATGCTTCCAAAGGAAGAGGTGGGGAGTCTCTACTTCTGACCAACAGGGGCAAAACTGAAGGTTTTATTAGTATAACTCTAATTAAGATATATGTGATTCTGTACATTTCAATCTGACCAAAATTTTAAAATCATCAAATTAGTTGTGTGGGTAATCCCTTCAATTAATTATCCATCCTTTGCTTCTTAATGATAATGGAATGTTTACCAAATAGTTTGTGATCTCTGAATAGTGCCAAATAAATTGATTAAAATATTTTTTCAAAAAGTAACAAAGATTCCATTTGTTCGGTTTGCTCAGTGAATTTTTTTTTTTTAAGATTTTATTTATTTGTGTGAGAGAAAAAGACACCAAAGTCAGGGAGGAGCAGAGGGGAGGAGATTTTATTTGAGAGAGAGAGGGAGCATGAGGGAGAGAGAACACAAGCAGAGGGAGGAGGGGAGGGAGAAGCAGACTTCCTGCTAAGCAGGGAGCCCAAAATGGGGCTCCATCCCAGGACCCTGAGATCATGACCTGAGCCGAAGGCAGACGTTTAACTCACTGAGCCACCCAGGAGCCCCTGCTCAGTGAGTTTTAATGTGTTCAGTCTCAAAAAGTGGGTCTGAGATTGGACTTGCATTACTATGTGGAACAACGTCTTAGGTGACAGTGTCTGAGGAGACATTCACCTCCACACTGGGCATCGGACGGGCACACAGACTCTAAGTCAGAGTACCTGTGTTGGAACCTGTTTCTACTTCCGGCTAGTTTCTACCCCTGCTGCTTACCTTTGGCTAAGCCTCAGTTCCTTTGCTGATAGAATGACCATGATCATTCTTGCGCTTTAGGGTGGGGTGCGAGGAGAGACTCCAAAACAGTGGTGCACGGGCTCTGCCCATACTCTGCCCATACTGGTGCTAATAAACACTTACTGATTGGAAAGTTCAGGTGAACTGAAATCCTAATGAATGTCTTGAGCATTGTCTCTGAGCAAGGCTATGTGCTTGGTAGTGGAGACAAGGAAGGAAAAGGGCAGAAGAAATCAGATGCCATCTGTTGCTCCCAAAAGGGCTATAATCTAACAAGAGAACAGCATTTGGGGAAGCAGGAGATAGAGCATAATAATCAATATTTATGGAGTGCTTACTACATTCCAGGCACTAGTATGAGCCCTTTAAGTACCATTTAATCTTCTCAACAATTCAGGAAGAGAGATACCTGTTAATTTGAGCCCCATTTTACAGTAAGAAAAGTGAGGCAGCAAGAAGTTAAGTGATTTGTGCCTATCGTCATCACACAGCAAGTGCCAGAGCTAGGATACAAGTTCCAGTTCTGCGCCCTTAGTATTGCCTGCATGTTGGGGCCAAGAGGAGTATCCTGGACTTGGGACTTGAAAGTCCCCAGTCTGCATCTTCCATGCCATCTCTGCAGTCCTACATAATTACTTCTCAGAGCCAGAATCTCCTCATCTGTAAAACGAGTTAACAGTCCCCACAGCATGGTTTGCTGTGATTCTGAAATAAGGTAAGAGTGCTCTGCATTGTGCCTGGCATGCAGTAGGTGTCTAATAAAGTTTCCATGCATCTGATTCTGTATTGCCATTATTATTTATAAACTAAAATTTCTATCAGCTAAAGTCATCCTGTGTCCCTCAGATAAAACCTGAACACTAAATGTTTCAGACTCTCATAATAAATAGTGACCCACACTATTTCAAACACCATTATCACAGAATTACACATGATCATTGGTAATCTAGTCAGTGAGCTACAAAATCTTTTCCTAGTTTTCAATTATTTGAGTGCAATCCTACCTATCCTACCAATCAATTATTTTGAGTGCAACCCCTCACAAGTCTATTTCCTAATTTACAAATGTGATGCTTTTTTAAATGTTTTATGATTGCACATTATAAAATAGACCCAAATTGAAATTTTTACAAGATAAATGAAGATAAAGTAAATATTTCATATAATGCTGTTGTACCTGATTCATCATAATACAAAAAAATATTTTGCCTCCACAAAAAATTATCAATAATATTTTTAGTGAGCACAGTGCAACTAAACATGGTCCCCTGTTTCTCAAAATCTTAGTTTTAACACAGTGAGTCCACAGTTCTACATTCAGTTGACTCAGATTTTTTCATTTAATGGCTGTCCTCATAGAGGACGGTACTTCACGAAGATCTGTAGATCCAAACGGTGAAATACATTATTGACTGCAATTTCCAAATAACAATACTCAATATTCAGTCTGTTGTGCCCAAGATTGCTGCGGAGGCTGAGAAAATTAAGGCCATTCCACTTTAAGTTCAGTGTTAGCACAAGTACAGCCATCCCAGGCCCCTGTGAATAAGAGCTGAAATTTACATTACTTCAGTTACAGGAAAAAAAAAAACAAAAACAGTTTACAGCTTAAGGTCCTAGAAAGCCCCATAGTAGAATGAGAACAGAGCCTAAGCCTCTGGCAGGAAGCCCCATATCAGAATGTAAACAGAACTTGAGAAATTCCTCCACCCCTTCTGGAGGTCCCCTAGAACAGCCCTTAAAACTAAGCTGAAACTCACCTCGGGGTCCAAGTCCCTACTCCGCTGTGTCGGGTATACTTGGACCCAAGCTGGAGCTTGTAAATAAACCCTCGGGTGTTTGCGTCGGTGTCGGCTCCTTGGTGGTTTCCATAAGTAATCTTGGCCACAACATTGCCCTGCTCTTATTCACAGGGGCCTGAGATGGCTGTACTTGTGCTAACGCTGAACTTAAGGTGGAATGGCCTTAATTTTCTCAGCCTCCACAAATCCTATCGCCAAATAACGCATTTTTTTTTTTACTAAAATGTGCACTTGTTTTCAAAACATTTTCTTCACTGAATAAGCTTAGCTTTGTTTTGTTGTTGTTCTTTCAAAAAAAATTCTAAACTCTCACTTATTGCTTTCCATGAAGGCAAAACATAACTGTGGTTTTTTTCTTTTTAAAAATGGCTTCTAGACTGCACACTGTTAACAGTCAATTATCACCCCAAAAAGGGTGAGCAAATTTGGAACACTTGGTTTTTTCTGTAAAAAGAGACAACTGCAAGATTCCCTGCAGCAAGAGAGACTTTTATGGTTATTCTCCATCTTGGGACAAAGTACTGCAAGAGTCCTAGCATTTTTATACAGCTTCCTCAGTTATTAAAATCAGATTAATCACATTCATAAGCTCTTCTAGCTCATTGCACACTCTTGGCTTCAGCTGTTTTGCAGCAAGAGTTTAACTAGGAATCACCAGGGGGAAAGGGGTCAATTGTAAAGGTGATGGATACTGACCAGACTTGGTGGCGATCACTTGGTTGTGCATACAGATGTCTGATTATAATGTTGTACAGCTAAAACATATAATGTTATATGCCAATTTTATCTCAATAAAAAGAAAAGAAGAAGAAGATGGTACCACCTGCAGGAAGCAATGCCCTGAGCATAAGAGCCACAGCCAGCCCAAGGAAATGCTGCAGGCCAGGGGGAGGTACGTAGAGTCAAGAGAAGGTATGCCTGTATGCCTGTCTGCACCACATTCCTCCCTCCTTGAGGGTTCCCTCTGATCAAGTCCAAGAAGCCAGAGCACAAGACTGCTCTCTGATGGAGCAGCATCTCAGAGCAAAAAGAAGAGCAAAGTCTACATGTAAGGAACAAACAAAATAACCACAATTCCCAAAAGGATTTTGACTGCATCAAAATCTACTGGAGGTACATTTTTAAAAAATATATGAACTCCCCAGAGCCAATCTCCAAAATTCAGAGTTCATATGCCTGGGATGGAATCTTAATAGTCTTATGTTTTGGGGGCTTCGGGGGGGGGGGGTGCAAATTCCTTAAAGTGATTCCAATGCACAGTTAAGCTTGGAATCCCTAACTTTGTAAGATACACAAATGACCTTGAAGATTTCAAAGGAGGTCACACAGTTCCTTCTCACCACCTGGTCCAAACCAACAGGGGCAAATCACCTTAAGAATCTTCTATAAAGGAGGCAGCCTGGGTGGCTCAGCAGTTTAGTGCCACCTTCAGCCCAGGGTGTGATCCTGGAGAGGTTGGGGGGGGGGATCAAGTCACATGTCAGGCTTCCTGCATGGAGCCCTGCTTCTCCCTCTGCCTGTGTCTCTGCCTCTCTCAGTCTCTGTGTCTCTCATAAATAAATAAATAAAATTAAAAAAAAGAATCTTCTATAAAGGGACTGCATTTTGACCTATTATGATCTCCCAACTGCAGCAGCATTCACCAATCAAAAAGAGAGAACTGTCTTACTCTCTACAAGTACTAATCCTGAGGATAGCTAAGCCTAAAGATACATTCTGTACACTTGAAGTTTATTGTCCTTTTACCTCCTGAGTAGAAAATACAAGTAACAAGAAAGACCTGAATCCTTGAAAACTCTTCATACGAATCCAGACCCTCAACTTTAAATGATAGCAGGCTTGAGTGGCTAAAGGAATTGTATTTCCACAAGGACCATCATTGGCAAGGCATGTCGTTCAGAAGTCTCACTTAAAGATCATTTTTTCCATTATAATCATTGAAGTGAAGCCAAGAGGGAAAAGAGTTGACATTCTGAACTCTAAAATCTTGGCTTCAGAAATGCCTATTAATACAACACAATTCAATTTAATAAAACTTACAAACTCCCGGTAATCCTCAAGGTGCTCTTAAAATTGAAATTGATTCTGTGAAACTGCTTTCACCTACCATCATTAAGGAAAATTCCATTTTAACTCAACTCTTAATAGGGAGGTCATGAAGAAAACTATTAAGTCTTGGAATACAGAATGTTAGGAGCACGTGGCCCGGAGGAAGCCGAAACAAGGTGGACACCCAGTCCAGACCTTACACTCACCTCACACTGCAGGTTCTGAGTCTAGCAGCTGCTCGTTTTCCTAGGGAATTAAGTGGAGGAAATCGCTTATAATTTCCAATCACACAGCGCAGTTCTAAGGCAAAGTGTTTTCCATAAGGTCATTTTACCATAAACATGACCATCATTAAAGGAAACTTGGCTGGAGGGTGGAGGGGGGGCAGGGAGTAGACATTTATTTACTAACATGGACAGGATAACAAAAAAAAACTTCATGGACCTGCAGAAGTTGGAGCTTGAAGGCAAAGCTTAGGTTCATCCATGTTGTGAATGGCTCCCGAGGGCCATGGTTGGGATCGCGAGGCTCCTGGGTCCTGTTCCCTTACAGTCTATTAATCTGTAACCTTGAGCCAAGGATCTTAAATATTTCTTATCAATTTCCCACCAGAATAAATGCAAATAAAAATAGGCCTACCTTAGAAATGCTATCAGGGTCAAACTTCACTTTTCTACAGTCGGATCCGATGTCCGACTTTACCCAGTAGGTATGTCCCAGATTGCAATGAAATGCTTTACAATGAATGAGAACTCAAATGGTTGTCAAGTGGTAGTTTTAAATACTCTCACAGAATTGACTTTAAAAGTACTCATTCATGGGAGTGGCTAAAAGGCCAGGTGCCAGAGGTAGACAGCTGTTTTCTTAATGTAAAACAATTAAAAAACTGTTTGTGATAGATTAACCAACATTTTTCCTGTCCCCTTAATTTCTGTTATCTCACACCCCTTCTCCTCCATGTGCTAGGACCTTCTACATTTACTACTGTGTCCATGGCAGCTTATCAAGCACCAAAGATGAGCACTCCTGCACCTGCACAGAGTGAAGGCATCTCTGGGCAGTGACTGCCCAGCCCCGCACTGCACCTTGAATCCCCCATGAACTAGGCTGAAGCCATGTGACGGAGTTCTGCCCAAAAGAACGTGGTAGAAATAACACATACTGCTTAGGACCATCTGTGCACAGCCACCAGAAAGATAAGGAACAGAATAGGACACCTCATTCCTCAGGGACATTCCCTGAGTCAGTCTGAGTCAAGAAAATAGATACAGATCTCTTTTGTGAGTCCTTTAGGATCACACACTGCCCTGAGGATTCATGTAGCTGACTCCCTAGCCAGGACCAAGCACACGCTTCTGTAGAAAACACACTAGGCATCTACTCGATGCCTGTGATACACAAGCTCTCTCACATATAAATACAAAATCTCATTTTTAAGAGTGGTGGAATCATCTGCATTTAACAGAGGGGAAACTCAGGTCAAAGGGATGCAGAGGACTTGTCCAAGGTCATTCAAATAGAATGCAGCCATGTGAGGTTTGAAGCCAGGTTTTCTGGCTTTGGATGCAGTGATGGTAGCACCATTCTACAGATCCCTCTTCTGGAGACGGTACCCAAAGGGATCCCCAGCTCTCCTTCAGCTGTTACCTTCGAAGGCTCAGGCATCCAACGGAAGATGTGAGGATGACTAATTGCAACCCATCTGTCTCTAAGGGCATCCTACTTGAGATTCTGAGAAAGAAAAAAAAAATGTTTCCTACAAATTGTTTGATCCACGTGATGAACGCATGGGCCACAGGGCCCTACCATCTGTCCACCATTATCCTTGTATGACTGACCACCGCCAGGTGCCATGCCAGCCGGCATGGATTAATTAGTTGGTATAAAACAAGTTCAACGTAATCAATCACACAAACTTGAGCCCTGAATATCCAGTATTACTAAAAGTATACTATAACCTTGGAACACTAAAGGATTAATGACCAAAGTGGACATGCGAATAAGGCCTTAAATGCACCTGATTCATGTTCAAATCAAGTCTGATACTCATTTGCCCTGCAGGGACTCTCCCAACTCACTATTGTAATCAATGAAAAATTCATGTGGCCCGAATACATATAGATTTCTGATCATGTGACTGACCCACAGTAGCAAAACCTCGAACAACCCCACAGTGAACCCTTCCTTTGGCTTGTTTCGACTAATTAGCCCAATACATTCCAGAACTACTAGTGAGACACAAGGAGCACACTGCTAACGTTACCATGGCAGCCCCCCAACGTCCCCTGGAGAAAGGCCTCCATTTGCAGACCCCGTCCGCTCCCATTATGGGACTACAACACATTTATCACCTTAACTTCCCAAGGGGGCTTCCAGACTGTCTGTGCTATTGATTGTTTCAGCAATTTACCAGGTAGAGAATTAGAATTATGGGTTAGTGATTTCCTGTGTGCTTCTTGCTCCACTTCTGAAAGTTTGGTGCTAATTTAATCCTTGTAAGAACACTGCACTGCTAGGATGCCCTGATGGCCAGCTGATTATTCATCTGCAAGACTTAGCAAAACTCACTGACAGGGATGTGTCCCTGGCTGATGTCAGACTCAAGTTCAGGCCCCAAGAGCTTATTTGGCCACAAGAAAGGACTAAGAGCGAATAAAAGACCCAAGTAGACAGAAAACGCGAAAGGCAGGGAAGGGAAGCTTTGCATTCTCTGAAGGATCCCAGAGCTGGGTTTTGCCAGGGAGTGGGGAAGGACAGGAGTGAAGTCCTGCAGGGGAGATCCCAGGAGACAAGCATTCCCCCACCCCCGACACACCCCAGTTCAGTTCCCAAGGCAATGTTCCAGTTTAGCACAAAGCATAAGTCAGACATGTTCAACCAAGAAAAGCCAAGAAACAGGGATAAATAATCTGCACAGGAAATGCCCGTATGTCACAGCTGCTACTGCTGTTGCTGTTCCTTCTTCCTCGTCCTTCTCCATCCCCTCTTTCCCCTCCCCTCTCTCCTCCCCTTCCTTCTTCATTTTTTCCTCTTGCAAAATTCTGAAAGTTCTCATTTCCTGGGCTGGAATGACTCACTGCACTATACATTCAAATTTTTACCCTATTCCTAACTCATGGGTAACTGAGACCAGGCACTGGTGCACAATAAATTTCTTCAACCTCTTTACCCCCAAAAGACTCTTGCCACAGCACTGACCTTCTGGGAAGTGGCCCCTTTAACTTGGGCCAAAGCCCTTCAGATGTTTCCCACCTGGATTTTTCCTGCTGTACCCACCATCATACCGGGTCCTCAGACATACTTTTCCTAATTTCTCCCCACCTATGAAATGTTAGTATCACAGATACACAGATTCTGTGTATCTGTTTGGGCACTGTATGCTAATCTGTTTAATATATTAAAAAATAATAATTTTTTTCACCTCCCAAGAATAAAATTTTGTTCCCTTGAGCGCGTGATCACCCGGCACTGCCCCCCCCCCCTTAAGGAGGGAGAATGGATACTCCTAAGTGCAGACTTACAGGTGTGATGATTTACAGGCTCATTCTGTTGAGTAGAGAAAACTGGGAGCCTGGTAAATGGAAAAAGGAGCCACTTAGGAGGAAGAGAATACAGACAGAGCAAGGGGGACACAATATTAGGGAGATTCTTCAAGAAGCTCCCAATTTATTGTGCACCAGTGCCTGGTCTCATTCCTGAAGAACGTCACACTTGTCCCACCTTGGGGGGGGGATCATTTGTGGGGTGTCAGCCTGTGCTTTGTCCTCAGCTAGCTGCCCATTCCCCATCAAATATCACTTTCGATTTTTTTTATAATAAATTTATTTTTTATTGGTGTTCAATTTGCCAACATACAGAATAACACCCAGTGCTCATCCCGTCAAGTGCCCCCCTCAGTGCCCATCACCCATCCACCCCACCCCCCGCCCTCCTCCCCTTCTACCACCCCCAGATCGTTTCCCAGAGTTAGGAGTCTTTATGTTCTGTCTCCCTTTCTGATATTTTCTAAAAGGACCACCTTTCCCCACCGTTTGACAGTCTCTGAGGAAATATTATGCTAGGACGGACTTTGACAAACAAGGAACACCTTTTTCAGAGCAGATCCAGGCCTTTCTTCTGCAAATCTCTCCCGCCTTCTCTTTCTCTGTTCTCACCCCTGCTGTGCAACACCCAGGTGCCCAGCAGTCCCCAGCATGAGCCTCAGGCCCTCCGCAGTGCTCTGGGCCATTCAGAGTTTATTACAGCATTTTGTAATTAGCTGGGAGTATTTTAGACCTGTATTTTTATTCCTCATCTCCCTGATTGATTTTCTAAATTATGTGTCAGCACGAAGGTGTTTAAAAAAAAAAAAAAACACTTAACTCAGCAGCAATTAACTGCAAAGCTTTTAAAGCTTCCTTTTCATCTCGTAGGTCTTCAAGAGCCAGAAATAATATCAATAATACTGAAATCAAGTTGTATTTTACCCCTGGTTTAAAAGGCAGCAAGTGGCTTGAGAGGCACTATTTATCTAAGGCAACATTCACTTATATTTTTTTTCCTGCCTCATGCTGTTAGAATTTCCTACACACACACACACACACCATGGAGGAAAATGTAGTTGGGCAGGATTTAGCTGAAGTGGGCATTGCTCACGAAGACAGCATTTGAGAATGTTCTTGATCCCTGAACACTTTTGGAATGCCAACATTTTGTCTTGGGCAATGCTTAGGTTTAGGACAGTTGGTGACGACCTCATCCATTTTCTAGAGCCTCTAAAAGCATAACCCTTGAGGTTATTCTCAGTTTAGAGTAAAAAACATAAGAAAGCAAGACAGAACTGCCCAGATGCTTTGTTCAAATGCTGTTAAGGAGCCCCCAGTTTGCAGGGAGGGAGCATGGAGACCTGGTTATTTTGCAGCAACAGTGAGCAAAGAACCCTTTCGGGAATTTGGCATTCATCTGGAGATCAGAGCTTGCACCTGAGGTAAGGGGTCGTTCACAGTTGAAGATTGTAAACATCCAAGCAATACTGCAAGTTGGCGAGAAAGAGGCTGAAATCACTGGTGTAAGAAGAATCTAGAGTTCATCATATATTGCAGAAGGAAGTAATAATATGAAGCAAAATGTCCCCTCCACTGCCTTCCACCTGCCAGTCAGTCACCAAGTGGCCACCTACAGCTTTCTATTCCCACTGCGCCTTTTAAGTCTGCCCTCAATGTTAATGTTAACCACATTTCACCTTTAACTTTGAAGTACCAGAATGTGAGGATGAACGGGTGGGGGTGTGTGCGTCTGTGGTGTTTGGAGATGACCAGCCAGCCACTCTGACATTTGGCCTTAGGATGCCCCCTCAGAAGATGCAAAATAAAACCTTTTTCCTAGGCTAATTTGTCTGCCTGAGCTCACACACCTAAACCCTCTTGTCTCAGAGCATATTTTATTTTAGTGATAGAGATCTTCGTAAGTCATCTAGTTTTCCTTTCAGCCTTGACTGCTGGGAATCTCAAAGCTGAATGCCTTGCTCAGTTGCAGTAACTGGCTTTAGCACACATTTTCCACCACCACATCTCGTCCCACCAATTGGCCCCTACCCCCTGTGCAGGGCATGACATTTGGCCTTTGTTCTTTTATCCTTACTTGGAAATAACTTCTACCATAAGCTACCCTATAGCTTTTTTGGTGAAAATACAAATAAAAGAAGAACTGAATTATCTTTAAATGACTTTTCATTATGGAGCGACGTCCTGGCGATACGCCTGAGTTGACATCCTTATTAAGAAAGGCTGATCTGCAGTGGTGATTTAACAGGGTGATTAGCACACACACCAGAATTTGCGAAACCTCTACAGCATTACCTGCTCCACATGAACAGAAAGCCATTTCTGCCTGCCTGTTAAGTTTCCCCATCTATAAAATGATAACAATGCTTGCTCTTTCTCCCTGTTACACTCATGCTATGAGGATCAATGCCACAGCATCTATAAAGTGCTTTGAGCTCCTCAAGGGACAGTGCTCTATAACTATAATTACCATTATTGACAGCAGCGAGGAACCGCTGTAGGCTTTCCAAGGAGGGGTTGGTTGTGGCTCAGGCACCTGCCTGGTCTTTTCCTGGAGCTGCAGATAGACTGGGGCACAGACTGCGTTTTCCTTCTGCTAGGGGGCATACTTACCACCAGCCCCAATCATTGATATAAAAGAGATCTCAAAATGCAGAAAGGTTCCAAGCAGGCTGAAAGCAACACATCACCACCACTGCCATTAAAAGAAGGCTAGGAACACCCAACAGTACATCCACATAAACAGGCATGTTGTGAGGACAGCCGGCAGCAGGTGGCACAGGGCCTGGATGCGTTCAGTTGGTCTATGCCAAGATAATCCTTTTCCTAGTTAGGGAATGCTCTTATTCCCATTCTTTACACCAAAAAAAAAAAAAAAGTAGATTATGTCCACATCCATCAGGCTGCCAAGGCTTTTATGACCTTTTTAAGACTACTTCTACTGGAAGCCTGTATTATCTATCTCAAGGAGGCACCAGGACTCGAGTCCATAACTTTATCATCTGCCTCCTGACTGTGACTGCTCTCCTCTCTCTTCTCTGGCTGCTGCCACTCTACATCATTCTCAGCTCCGTCAGAATTCCACAAGCAAACTCCTCCTTCCAACAGCTCTGATTCCTCCTCTAATCTGAACTTTGCAGCCAAAGGAATTCTCAGACTATATTTTCAAATATGTCTTCTGGTTATTTTTCTCAAGACCCTCCATTTTGAATATTTGCTTTTTTTAAAAAAAATGTATATTTTTAAAGGTTTTATTTATTTATTCATGAGAGACACAGAGAGAGGCAGAGACATAGGCAGAGGGATAAGAAGGCTCCTTGTGGGGAACCTGATATGGGACTTGATCCTAGGAACCCGGGATCATGACCTGAGCTGAAGCTAGATGCTCAACCACTGAGCCACCCAGGTGCCCCTTGAATATTTTAAGTCTTTTCTGATACTAAAAATATCAGGACAAATCCTAAAATAGGACATCATTTACTTGGTTCCAGGGAAAATACAATTGCCTGCTATTTTGAAAATCTGGGTACAACTCATACAGTAATGTTGGCATCGTAGCAATAGCTAAACAAAAACTTCTAGAACTAAAAAAAGGGAGACAGTGTCTGGGTCAGGAGACTATAAAGCCAAAGCAAAAAGAATTGGAAAAAAAATACATATATGCGTATGTATGTAGTTCCAAGATTCATTTGGGTGCAAAAGAGAAATATACCGTACTTAGCAGTCTGCTTTCAGTGTAGCATCAATGAATGCCAGGAAATGCGATTTCAGAATATCTGAAATTCAACTGCAAACTTGCATTAACACTTGGGAGAAAGGAGGGGAACATAAAGTGACAAATTTACTTGGAGTCGTGCAGACTCCTTTTTAGCCAAATTGCTGGTTTGAGACAGCTCATCATCTCTCTAAGAACATGAACTGCAGACTTGTCACTTTTCCCCACTCTGTGCAAATACAAGCTGAGTGATTATGTGTCTGCCCTCCCCAATCAGCAGCCCAGTTCCTGTTCTCTTCGAGGCAGTCAGAGTCAAAGAAGAGCCCTCTCGGGGGACTAATGAAGAACTGTCATCAGGGCTCTATGACGGGATAATGGCGGAATAAATGTTATGGACGAGCGGCACCTTCGCGTGAAAGTACAAGGCTCACTAACAAAGAGAACTGGCTCGGTGATTGAAGGCCCCTCTAGAGCAGCATTTGGCTAACGAGGCACTGTTCTTAGTTGCTTCTGTCCCCTGGCCTGTCCTCAGGGACTGCGCCTTCTTGTCCCAGATGATCAGGTTTATTTCAGTGCAGCCAATTACTTAAATTGGGAGCCCACCTCCAACGAATGCTCTCCCAGATACTGCAAGAAAAACTGGAATCAGGGCGCCTCGGTGGCTCAGTTGGTTAAGCATCTGCCTTCAGCTCAGGTCATGATTTCAGGGTCCTGGGATCAAGTCCACATCAGCCTCTCTGCTCAGGAGGGAGTCTGCTTCTACCTTTGCACCCATGCTGCCCCCTTGCTCCTGCTTTCTTCTCTGAAAGAAAACAGACCGAAGAGGGGAGGGGAGGGAGGAGGGGAAGGGAGGAGAGGGGAGGAGAGGGGAGGGGAGGGGAGGGGAGGGGAGGGGAGGGGAGGGGAGGGGAGGGGAGGGGAGGGGAGAAAAAAACCTGGAACCACTGGTCATGAACTCTTGGGAGGTGGCTATTAGGCCTGATCCAACTCTACGTGTCCAAAAGGAGCTCAATAAATGCATGGTGAGAAGCAATGTATATGAAGTGATTTATTAAATATGTAGATTATGACATTCTACTTCATATGAAGATAGCACTGAATCACCATACTAATCCTAGGAACACCCCACTGGCCTCCTGTTAACGGAGGAAGAAACAGAAACATTGTAAATGACTTGCCCGGGGTCATGCAGTGAGTGAGAGTCTGGCTCCACACTCCTGGCTCCTCATGTCTACACTGCACTCCTCCCGCATGGAAATACAGGCCTCCCCTCCTGTCACTGATTCCCTGGAGCCAGCAATATATTGAGACAGACAGCTACACTGAGGTTCTGTAGGAGATGCACACAATAGGAAGTCTGAGGGGCTCATCACAACATCCTTTCTGCCCTCTCTCAGGCTGTCCCACATCAAATGCAGGCCAAGGGGAGTGAAGGCCAAAGGACAAGCCAAGTACCCTTGAAAACCCATCTTCTTGTCCCAAATGAGCACCCTTCTCCCTCCCTTTCTACTACCCCCTGTACAACACAATTGTACACATGCTCCCACACCAAGGACTATTTCTCCCAGCCTTACTGTTTTTGTCACCTGTCCTAACAAAGCAATGAAGAGGAGGTTATACCCTAATGTACCTCCATTCCAAATTTCCAGAAGTGAAGTTCCTCCTGGATCACCGAGGAAGTATATAAGCCAGTCTTACAGGCAAGCTGCAGCTCAGGGTAGACACAGTACCAAGGCACCCCCACAGAAACAGGGCGTTCTGGTGCTTGGCTGACATCGAGTAAACTGTGTGCCCTGTTGACATGGTCATGTAAGGTCATGTAAACCCACCATTAAAGAAACCAGGGGAAGGGGCTTAAGGCCATTTATTCCAAACCCCTGCCTCATGATGGGATAATTTTTCCAAACCAATTCTCAGAACTTGGTTTAGTTGTGTCAAATCCTTTTGGCTTGTGGTGGTATTCTTTTTTTCTTTTCTTTAAAATCAAAAACTAGGGAGGTCTCGGTGGCCCAGTCGGTTGAGCATCTGACTCTTGATTTCAGCTCAGGTCATGATCTCAGAGTCGTGAGATTGAGACCTACATTGGACTCCTTACTGGGTGTGGAGTCTGCTTGAGATTCTCTCCCTCTCCCTCTGCCACTCCCCACTGTGACCTCTCTAAATCTATCTATCTATCTATCTATCTTTTGAAATAAAAAACTACAAATAGGTAAATCCTCAAAGGGAGTACCCCCTCCATGTCCTCAAAATATGACTGCATATGATAGTTTCAGTTCCCTCCGTGGATTTTATTCCTGCTTCTTATCCTCAGTTCAGGTCACAGGGGGCATAAGGAAGGTTGATGCCTTCCTCCCTACTGCCGTGGCTGCCACTCAGGCATTTGCAAAACCAGCACCTCTGTTGTACCTCCACAGCCTGGCATCTGGGGACATATGCCCTTCTGTCCCTCCTTGCCAGGCCACTGAGAAATCTAGGAATCAGGAATCGGAGACTAAATTAACTTCTTCAAAATTTACTATCACATGACATCAATTGGTGAAATTATTTTCACATATAAACTTAAACCAAAGTTTGACTTTAGTTATAAGTCTATATGCTGATTCAAATGAGATAACAGATACCAAACTACTTTGAAAAAGCTGAAACATTGTGCATGACAAGCCTCAGCTGTGTGTGCTATGGCATATATATGATACATATGCGTGTACATATACATACATGCCTGTGCACTATATATACATATATATTTATATGTATCACATGTATTTAGGTAACTTACTATTAGAATTGGCAAAAAAAATTTCTTAACTACCCCACAGGAAAAAAACTCTTCCATCCATTCATATTGGTCACAGTTTTTGCATATGTTCAAATTCTCAGTTGTCTAGGCCTGAAAATAATTTTTTACATTGGTTTTACCAGGTTTTGTGAGGGGATGGCTGAGTATCAAAGGGCCAGAGGATTCGCCAGTACACACTATCTGGGCTGATCCCACACTCACCATCAGTGGACTCACTGACCAGGCAAGGAACTGCTGGCAGAGGCTACTAAGCACTTTTTTAATTGCTATGCTATTCGGTGATCTTTTCTTGTAAATAATTTCCTTCTCACAACAAATGGAATGATCGATCAAGAGAGGTTTTCCGCAGAGAAAAGAAATTTAACATTCCAATAAGGACAGTTTCTCACAATTGTAGCAGAGGTTCCCACAGTTCATGAATAGCGGTTGCAAGAGCTCATCAGGAGGCCCAGGGGTCATGGTGGGGTGGTCGGTGGCAAGGCCCTAAGGACAGCAACGGGCCAACAGCAGAGGCTCCATCCAAAGAGTCAGAACAATCTTAGGTGACAAATTCAATAAATCCTTAGATCTTTAGTCCACTAGGCAATGACCATGGCTTTCAAGCTTCTGCCTTCAAAAAATCCAAGCCCACAAAAACAAGTCAAACAGAGAATTCACCTCTCTTGCTCAGCAGACAGTCTTCCTGCCACCACCACCAACCACTTCATTTCTGCCAACTGGCAAATGCCCAGCACCCTCTAGTGATAACTGCAGATGGAGCCAGCGGCACCTTTGCACAGCATCACTGGCTTTACGTGGCCTTCAATTGAATGCAACAGAAATTTCGAGGCCTTTAATTATTCTCCATTTTGTCCTGATTTTTTTTTCAAAGTTCAGAAGTCACATGCTCATTATAATGCATGAAATGACATAAAACTGTATGAAAACAATATTAATCTCCATACACCCCTCCTCCATCACGCCTACTAAATCCAATAAATAATCCATCACTCTGGGGAATCCAGAGTCCAGTGTATTCTCTGCACTCATGCACATGTATTCATGAAGACATGCACATATACCAGACATTTTCTAGCTTTTCTTTAGAGTTTTTTGCCAAAATTAAAAAATCGCGTTCTATACAATTCTGCAACTTGGCATTTTCACTTGACCATCGTGGACAAGTTAGTGATTGCCGCACTAATTACTCTGTTCCAGTTAGTGATTACCGCACAACTGACTAGTTTAGCATGGGTTACCAAACCACAGCCAGTAGGCCAAACACCTGTCTTTGCAAATAAAAGTTTTATGGCAGCACAGCCATGCCCATTCACTTCCCTCCTGTCTATGGCTACTCTCATCCCACAACACAAGAAGTAAGTAATTGAAAAAATAAAATAAATAAATAAATAATTTTTAAAAAAGAAGTAATTGTGATAGAGATCCTATAGTCCACAAGGCTAAATTTTGGACCATCTGACTCTTTAAAAAACGTTTTGCCAACGTCTGCCTTAAAAGAGCAACCGTTTATTTCCTTGTGATTCTATAAGTTAGCAATGTGGGCAGGGCTCAGCCTGACAGTTCAACTGCCAGTCTCACTTAGGGTCACTCTTGTGAATACAACCACTTAGCAGCTAAATCATTCAAACAGCTTCATCCCCATGTTGGCAGCTGGTTCTGGCAATCAGCTTGGTAACATGGGTCCAGATTTCTATATATGATGGCAGCATTCCAAGAGAGCAAGCCCAATGTACATACAAACCTGTGCTTGCATCCATAGCTTCTACTCATATCGTTTTATGCATTTTTCTTCTAAGTTTTTTTGTCTTGTTTTATGGTTTTGTCAAACTTGTAAGAGATCACTGTATATAGAGATTTCAATACATTGTCTATCAAAGGCGCTTTTAATCTATGTATTCTCTAGATTATATAGTCAAACATTTTTTTTTTCTTTTAAAGATCCTGGGTTATCAATCTTTGTTACGAGCATTTCTCCAAATCCTGGACTGTATCTGTATTTTCCCAGATTTTTTTTTTTTTGTAATTGTTATTGTTCTCTTTTTTCCTAGAGAGAAAGCACATGCTCATGAGTGCACATGTGCATGAGTAGGGGGGAGGGGCAGAGAGAGAAGGAAAGAAAATCTTTTTTTTTTTTTTTAATTTTTATTTATTTATGATAGTCACACAGAGAGCGAGAGAGAGAGAGAGAGAGGGGCAAAGACATAGGCAGAGGGAGAAGCAGGCTCCATACACCGGGAGCCCGACGTGGGATTCGATCCCGGGTCTCCAGGATCGTGCCCTGGGCCAAAGGCAGGCACCAAACCGCTGTGCCACCCAGGAATCCCAGGAAAGAAAATCTTAAGCAAGCTCCCCACTTAGTGTAGTGTGGAGCTCAATGCAAAGCTTGATGCCATGACCCCGAGATCATGACCTGAGATGAAATCAAGAGTCAAATGCTTAACTAACTGACTGAGCCACCCAGATGCCCCTTTGTTCTCTTTTTATATTAACTTTTTAATCCATTCAGAATTTTATTCTAGACTATGATAAGAGCTAGGGAACCAAATTTATTTTCTTCCAAATAGAGAACTAGGTGGGCCAACATCTTTGATCAAATAAATCAAGCTCTTCCCTCTGAATAGAATCCATTTTTGGATTCTCTATTCTATGCTAGTTTCTCTTTGTCATTGTATCAGGTTGGCTTTCTTGGCTTTAGAGTATGTTCTGAAATCCAGTATGGGAAAGACCATCTTACCATTATCTTCATATTTTTTAGCGACCTCAGATACAACTATTCTTCCAAATAAATTTTAGGATCACATTATCCAATTCAAAATCAAGCAAACACATAAACATAACACTGCTGGATTTTTAACTGAAACTGTATTATATTTATATTAATTGGGGGGAACTGACATTTTAAAATAATCATGTCTTCCCTTCCAAGAATATATGACTTTTCATTTGTGCAAGTAACATTTTTTATACTTTCTATCTTATATTTTTTTCATTGGCATGTTACAAATTTTGTAACTACTGCTAATAATGTTAATACCCAGGCCTTAACCAGGTATTGTTAAAATGGCGAAGAATTATTGACTTTGTACATTTAGTTGGTATCTGAACACTTTAACAAATTATTCTGGTAGATCTTCGGAGAAAATAATCACCTCCTATGCAAAAAAACTTTATCTCTTTTTCCTCATTGTTTAGATTGATTATAAAAATAACAATATAGGAATCCCTGGGTGGCTCAGTGGTTTGGCACCTGCCTTCAGCCCAGGATGTAATCCTGGAGTCCTGGGATCGAGTCCCATATCAGGCTCCCTGCATGCAGCCTGCTTCTCCCTCTGCCTGTGTCTCTGCCTGTCTCTCATGAATAAACAAACAAAATCTTTAAAATAAAAATAATAATAATAATAAATAACAATATAGTCTGTAATAGGGGCATCTGGATGGCAGTTGGTTAAGTATCTGACTTCGGTTCAGGTCCTGATCTCAGGGTCCTGGGATCAAGCCCTGCATCAGGTTCTGTGTTCAGGGGAGTCTGCTTGAGGATCTCTCTCCTGCACCCTCCTGCCCCTCCCCATACTCTCTAATAAATAAAATATTTAATATATATAGTCTTTAATATACACATATATGTATATATGGCCATATATAGAGTCTTTAATAATGCAAATTCTACTGTAAGACAATAAACAATCAAGCTCAAATAGGAGGAAGATAACTTTTTATCTAGGATGAGGGAGGATAAGGAAGGAAGGTGAATGGTGGGTACCCATATCCCCATTATTCTATTGGACCAATTTACCCAATGAAGCAGGAACCAAATATCTGAGAAATTTCTGGATAATTGCCAATATCCTGGAAAGTCCAGCCCACAGATATTTAAGCTGAAATACAGAAGTTCTATAAAGTCGCACCAAACTACAACTTAAGAAATAATTAGAGAGCACAACTTAACCCCTCAAATTCCTAGCTGGTTATATAACTGATCTCACTTAACTCAAAAAAACCAACTTCACAGTGTACAAAATGCAAAATACAAAAATATGACTCTGCAAGTTCATTTTCGGGACTTCATTTATTGCATTAGTTTTACTGTTTTTGTCTAGCAGTATGTGTTGCTGTTGTTGTTGTTGTTGTTGTTGTTTTAATTGGTCTTCTGGCATTCCCAAAAGCCTTCAAGAAAATTGCTGAACAATAACAGGAGGGGCAGACATCCCCATGCAGTTCTTGCTTGATTTAATATAAATTGTTTTGTGTTTTATTATTCATACTAATATTTGTGGTTGTGTTTTGAACAACTGATCTTCACCATTTTTAGGTACCTTTCGATTAAGTCAAGAATGCCTTTGGCTGAAAGTAACGGAAAACCTAATTGTGGCTTGCACCCGAAATTTAGAGGTAAACAGTGTCTTGCGTTCAGTTAGCAGTTCAGCAAAGTTGAGAATGGAATATGCATAAGTAGATGGCCCATTTCTATTGTATAGAAGAGACAGGATAAAGTGCTCAAAAAGAACTGTGAAGCCAATGAAGAAGAATAAGGAGACAAGAAAAGGAAGAGGCAGGGTAAGGGGTGGGCTACAGATAGGAAAGAGAAAATCCTCTGATGGGGAGGAAAACCATTCTGCAGCATTTCCTGAAAGACTACATGGACAACCACATAGAAGATATGATTTTGATTTAAAAGCTTTAGATCACACTGAACTTGCAAACCTTCATAGCAGACTCCAAAAAAATCACAAAAGTCAGTATTACTAGGTAATCGTGCCCTTCTGTTTATTAGTCTACTCTAGAACACTTAAGTACAACATCTCACATTTCAGGAACAAATGAACAGAACTGGTGGGCACTCCCACTCAGAGACCTAGAAATAAAAATTCTCTAAGATGTGACAGCACCGGATCTAACGGGCTTGGAGCTGAAAGCAAGTGTCGACAGAGTCCTCTGTGGTGGTTTCTTAATGAGATGTAGAGAGCCAGCCCCTGGGACTTCGAAATAAAGCTAAGCTTTCTCAGGAGCCCAACACTGAGAGTATATATGTTTAGCATCAAATATCTCATGCAAAAATAACAAGCGTGGCTCCTGAGACTTCCTTGAGTATTTCAGCGAAAACTCAACGCAAAGCTTCAAGCACACATTTCTACCATCAAACTAAAAGGTAAATTATTTCTGGCTGCTATATAGCTTCAAGTTTCCCTTTATTTGACTAGTTTGACTAAGTCTAAGCTGTTTAAGAACTCTTTTTTACCCTCTAATGTAAAAGTAAACCAATTTTTAAAAGATTTTATTTATTTATTTGACACAGATAGACTACAAGCAGGGGGAGCAAGAAAGAAGGAGAAACAGGCTCCCCCCATGAGCACAGAGCCCTATAGGGAGCTCAATCCCAGGACCCTGGGATCATGACATGAGCTGAAGGCAGACGCTTAACCGACTGAGTCACCCAGGTGCCCCAAAAGTAAACCAATGCTATCAAAAATATTTAGAAAGTAGAGATGCCTGTTTGCCTCAGCAGCTGAGCATCTGCCTTTGGCTCAGGGAGTGATCCAGGAGTTCTGGGATCAGGTCCCACATCGGGCTCACTGTAGGGAGCCTGCTTCTCCTTCTGCCTATGTCTCTGCCTCTCTGTGTCTCTCATGAATAAATAAATCTTAAAAAAATAAAATAAAAATATTTAGAAAGTAAAATCATCATTAGGGAGTCTCAAAGTTACATCTTAGACTGAAATAAAACATACTGTATGATTTGTCTTATGAAAAATCAGCTTCCCCGCTGGAACCTGAACAAGCTCCGATTTAATGGTGCCCTGAAAATGTTCCCTGCTGTACCATGAGACAAGATCTCATAATTCCTTTGTGAACTATGAAAGAAATCTATCATTGAGGCCTTGTGGGCAGGAACACAGATTTAGGGGGTCAAAACACCAAGCATTTCCATTCATGACCTCACCACATGAACCCCTAATTAATTATGGGTATCCTAATGTGAAAAATACTTTCATAACTGAAGGATGACCTCCTCCCATTCATAAGCAGACCACAAATCTGTCATGACTCCCCAAACACCATGAAAGAGCTGCTCAATTTGTATCTGTGTTGAACTTCAAGTGTTGCATAATTTATATCTAAAATCCACTCTCATACATCTGCTAAAAGACCCACTCTGACCTTCGCTCCCAATCCCAACTGCATTAAAATGGACTATAAATCACTGGAACACAGCACCCAATCACAGCCCAGTTCTCTCAAAGCAGGCAAGTTTCTCACCTTGATGAGTTCATCATCCCCTAAAACAGGTTATAAAAACTGTTCACATTTTGAGATAATTCAAAGACTCTTTGTTTTACCCGTGGTTCACTACTTACCCAGGTGAACCAGGTGTGCACAGAGACAAATGGAGCAGCTGGGTCCCACTGGGCCTTCCATTTATCCCTCCCTTGAGAAGACCAAACCTCAGATCCATGCTTGCAACCAGCAGGGGCCTGTCCTCAATTTAACAGAGCTCTGCCTTAGACTCAACAGACTTATAGCCAATGATAGCACAAAATATAAGAAGATGATCTTTACATCTAAAGATCTCCTTGACTCTGGATCAAAAGTGAGAATACAGTTTTACAGGAAACCCACCTTGTCTTTTTCTTATAGCAAAGCTTGCTTTCAAGTACAAATATTTCTTGATCCTTAATATTTTCTCTGCTTTGTCAGGGAAGGAAATCTCGAAAAATTCTCTCAATCTCTGGATACTTTACATCAGTTGTGTTGATAATGCAGATGGTATGAAGTCTACTCCCACCCCAAATCACTATAGAGAACCAGAAGCCCTGCAGCAAACAGGTGCAGCAAGGAGAGGCTTCTCCTAGCAGTTTCCAGAGAGATTTTTCCCAAAGAGAACTGTGAGGAAGTCTTATTACCAACTGCCATCCAGCAGTAGGGCAGCTCAGGATTTTCCTTGGCAACCATGGTTCATATATATCTTAGAAGGGGCTTGGTCCATCCAGCGTGGCAGAGGAGAGCTGGTAGACTGGGACCAATGGCCAAGCTTGGCACCCCATAAGTAGGTCTACAGAGAACTAATGTTCTTCAAGTTGACATCTGTCTTTCCTATTCAAGGGTCTCCGGGTCACTGACACCCACAGTAGGGTATTTGACTGAGGTTCCGTCTCCACAGTCTACCAGGAACACATGTTGTTGCCTCCCTGAAGAGGCACACACAACTTAGGAGTATCCTAAGTGCAAGCTGGTCACTCTGCTAGAATAGAAAGAAGGTAAAGGAGTTCAGAAGAGATCTCTTTACCTTCCAGTTTATTAAGAAATTTAAAGTTTCCTGGTGGGATATAACACAACCTGGAGAAAAATTTTCCAAATGGGCCACTATCTACAGTACAATTAGATCAGTTATACAAGCAAATATAGGCCATAGGAAGAGAGTCTCATATGGTGTTTCATTTCTTTTTCTTTTTTTCCCCATTTTTACCTATTCCTCAGCAATGACTTCTTTCTTGTGACACCCTCAAACGTGGTTAAGGGCTCTGTACAGTAGAGCCAAGTTAGCAATGTGCTGCTTTGTCTATTCTTCCTGTATTTCCAGGCCTGGAGATCTTCCCCCTGACCTGTGTTCCCCCAGGGTACACTTGGTATGGCTAGAATATATAAGAAGATGCCTACCAGAGCTGTTCAACCCAGAAGGTGTTCTTCCATTCTTTACATAGAGAAAGTACAAGAGAAAAATAACCTCCAGGAGAGGAAAAGCTGATTGTACATGAAGAAGCAGGATTTTAAAAATATTTTTGCACCCCTGTTGTCCTTTAGAAAAAAAAAAAGTTCTCTGAGTTTCAACAGTCAGGCCAAGTTACTCGTAGAATGAGAAGGTAGAAATCTAAAGGAGAGTAAGAAGCAAAAACAATTACCACTAAACAGAATGTAATGTATGGTATTGAGTGAAGACCTTGGTGAGGGTTAAAACAAAAGCCCCAGTGCCTGGATTCTAAAAGGAGATAAAGGTGGTGCCCAGCTTTCTAAAGGACAGTAGTCCTTGGCAATTGTCAAGTGTTCTGTCAAACTGTAGTATCTAGAAAGCTGTTAAAATGCAGGCAAAGAGAAATCACTGGCATGGGTTTGTGAAAAGCTTATGAGCAGGCTACCTTCACTTGACTCCATGGTAGGATGACAGGTAGATGCTAGAAACAATAGACGCTATCTTCAAAAACTTTAATTAGGCTCTGGGAGCTCTTAACTTGCCACTAGCAACCCAAGGAATTGGCCTTTGAATAACTGATCTTGGGAGCTGGGAGTTGGAGAGGACAGAAAGCCCAGCTTTGGGGATGAAGAGAGGATAGAAGGCAGGGGACTCCCCACCAGGCTCACGAGAGGCCCATTCACCTTTGTCCCTGCTTCAGGTGTAAGTGAACAGCAGCAGGATTTCTCTGGGCTCCTGGAAGTTACTCTATTTGGTATTGTCTGGTTAGCTCCCACTTCATCCTAATGTACTCGCTGCTTCCTCCTTTCCAGGGTTTCAAACTGCTCTGCCAAAGCCAATGTTGAGAAGTAGCAACAAAAGTCAACCTGCTTATTTAACCCTTTCCTAACACACAGGAACATGTCTTCATTTGGTGCTGGTGGCACTTCCAGGAGCTTTTGTGGATCCTGGCAAAGGAATTGATTTCCTTATGCTCATTTCTCTCAACTTGAACCTAAATTAATTATTTACTATTTAATAAATATTAACCATTGCTAAAGTGGCCATTTGTCCTCGTTTGCTCAGACAGTCCCTGTTGAGCCTATTGTCCTGGCAAAATTATTCATCTCTCCCCTCTCACTGACAGTGGGTCCTGGTGTAGAGGACACATCATGTGCTCATGCTGGCCAGGCAACACAGGCAGTGCTTCTTCCCCTGCCAGCCTCTCTTCCCTCCACCTCTCCTCCTCATCACCTATTTCTCTCTAACTCATTACTTTACAGTCATACTGGGAGATCATGAGTAATTTATTATTCATATCCCATTACTTCCAAAAAGGATTAAAATAGTATACAATGCATTCACTTGGCAAATATTTCACGGAAGCCTAGAGTTCTGTGAACACTACCCGAAGGCATAGAGATACACAAAGTTGTTCAAATAAAAGTTAAAAGTGAAGGCAATGAAAAACACACGGAGGGGAGGTTACCGTGTCAGAGACCATGGGGGAAACAGTACTAATAATTTTCTCTATGCTTGACTTTGAGCTTCCCAGTAGTAAAACCAAAAAGTAAATTACAATGTGTAACATCAATCATTTGCCTAAGGAAGTACAACTTTGACCAAAAAAAAGATGCTTTTTCTTCTGACACTAATTCTCATAGAATTTAATCATTCGTTCAATATTTATTGAATACTTACTCTGTCCCAGGCCATGTCCTAGGTAGTGAGATACAGAAGTGAATAAAACAGAGCAAACAGACAAAAATATCTGCCCTCAGGGAGCTTCCATTCCAGTAAAGCAATAAATAAAATATATAGTGGGTCAGACAGTAGTAAGTGCTATAGAGAAAAATGAAGCTGGAACAGAGAATAAAGAGAGCTCAGAGAGGTGCAGTTTTAATAGGGTGGTAAGGAAACTCCCCACCCCTAAGAAGGTAACATCCAAGGAGGAATGTGAGGGGAAGAAAGAGGGATCATGCAGCTATCAGGGAGTAGTCTTCAAGACAGAGGCCTCAAATTGGGAGCACAGGAGACCAGTGTGGCTCCTATGAGATGAATCAGAAGCAGATTATGAGGACATCAAACCACAGATGGGAAGGTGGGGGGAGCAGGAAGTGGAGATCTTGGATTTTTCCTTCCAATAAGACAGAAAATCATGGGATGATTTTGAGCAGAGAAGGGTCACAATCTGACATATTTCAAAGGATCATTCTGGATGCTATAACAAGTATAGATGTAGAGGAACAACATATAGAAGTAGAGAGACCAGTGAAAGCATTTGAAATTTTCCAGGCAAGAGATGGCAGTGAGAAATCGCCAGATTCTGGGTATGTTAAAGGTAAAGGCAACAGAAGTTGATAACTGGTTACATGTGAGAAGAGAGAGAGAGAGAGAGAAAGGCCAAGAAGGTTCTAAGATGCTTGGCCTGAGCAGTGGAGTTGCTGTTTCCTGAGAAGACTGTGGGAAAAGCAGATGGTAGAAGAAGATCAGGAGTTGCTTCGGGCTATGTCAAATAAGATGTGCCTACTGGACACCCAGGTAGAAATGTCAAGTCAGGTGGTCAGACAGGAGTCTGGGGTTCTCATGAATCTTCACATAAAAGGATAGAGAATGGTAAAGTGAACGAGGTCTTTTAATAATTGTTTTTTGTCAAAATACAGAAACATTTGTCTTATGACCATTTTCTTTCTTTCTTTTTTTTAAAGATTGTATTTATTCATGAGAGAGACACACAGAGAGAGAGGCAGAGACCCAGGCAGAGGGAGAAGCAGGCTCCATGCAGGGAGCCCGACATGGGACTCGATCCCGGGTCTCCAGGATCAGGCCCTGGGCTGAAGGCAGCACTAAACTGCTGAGCCACCTGGGCTGCCCATGACCATTTTCTTTAGTCTGAGATAAAAATCAAGATTATACTTTTCAATCACAGCTAAGTGAAGGTATTTCTGGAAGCAGCCAAATTCATACAGTAAATGTCCTAAACATGTTGCCTTTGGGAATCTAACTTAGAACAAGGGTAGGGAAAAGAAGAAGAAGAAAGAAGAAAGAAGAAAGAAGAAGAAAGAAGAAGATAGAAGAAGAAGAAGAACAACAACAACAACAACAACTAGGGTAGAGCTTACCGAAGCTGAAGGAAGGGGCAGTTTACACAGACCTCTATCTGTTTCTCTCAACTATGTTTCAGATTTGCCTTTGACGAGAGTGAGCTCTTTGATTGTACTTATTCTCTGGGGTAGACAGGTGGCGGGACTGACATTTTGCAATGAAAAGTCTGATAAATTCTCACCCAGATCAAAGTCCATCTCATTCATTCTTACTTGGAGGCAGGTCACTAGAATACCTGAAAGATCTACCCAAATGTTTTCTTTAAAAGGAGCTGTGGGATGGGATCCCTGGGTGGCACAGCGGTTTAGCGCCTGCCTTTGGCCCAGGGCGCGATCCTGGAGACCCGGGATCGAATCCCACATCGGGCTCCCGGTGCATGGAGCCTGCTTCTCCCTCTGCCTGTGTCTCTGCCTCTCCCTTTCTCTCTGTGTGACTATCATAAATAAATAAAAATTAAAAAAAAAAAAAAGGAGCTGTGAATTCACTCAAATGGGCAGACAAAATCCCAAGTTGAGACCTCAGAATGATAAACTGGTGCTTAGCGACAATTTGGAATTGTCCAAGTTAAGATGGGTTTTCCTGGCAAAAGGATGGATCTCAGACAGTGGTTTACACAGATACAAGTTAATCCTTTCCCCAGCCAAATAATAAAAGTGTCTAGAATTCCTCCAGGCCATACTATGGAGGAAAAAAAAAATCGTGCAACTGTCAGAAATGTAGCAGAACTTTCAAAAGTACAGATCAGGGGATCCCTGGGTGGCTCAGTGGTTTAGTGCCTGCCTTTGGCGCAGGGCGTGATCCTGGAGCCCCGGGATCGAGTCCCACATCAGGCTCCCTGCATGGAGCCTGCTTCTCCCTCTGCCTGTGTCTTTGCCTCTCTCTCTCTCTCTGTGTGTCTCTCATGAATAAATAAATAAAATCTTTAAAAAAAAATAAAAATAAAAAAAAGTACAGATCAGCAACATAAATGGGAAACCTCTATCACAGCTGGGTTTTACCTCTGAAAGTATAAAAATCACAGTCTTTTAAAATTCCTTGGAACCAGAGACTTGGATTGTCTCGTTCAGTGTGCGTCCCCAACAGCTCCTGGAACAGTGCGTCAGCGCACAGTAGGCATTCATTAAGATACTGACAAAGTACCTAATTGATCAATGTTGAAAAATTAAACCAAAACCTAAGAGCGCCATCTTGTGGAAGGCCTTACCATGACGCCAAGCTCCCAGCAGGCAGAGGAATGGACCCTGAAATTCCTGTGTGGCCTGAGGGGCCATGGGCTGTTGGTAGTAGGGGGCTCGGAAACTGCCTTGAAGCTGTGTTTGGAAGCCAAGTACATGCTTTACTTAGATTCAGGTGAGCTTAATGGACATCGCAGGGGGCTCTAATATTCTCCCAAGCCAGCCCTGGCACTGGCCTTGAGAATAACTAAGGGGCATAGCTAACGAAAGTAGTCTTTGGCCAGTCCTCCTCACCAAAAACTGTTGTGATAACAGAGCCTCAAATTATTCCTTTGTGTTTCAAGAGATCTAAAGATTCACAGACCTCTTTGGACATCTGGTAGCATGCTGTCTTTCTGTTTCTCCTACATTTCTCCCCAACTCACCAAGGCTCCTGCTGTCACCTCATAATACTGGTGTGAACCTGGCCTCTCTGTGTTTCTCCAACTTTCTCCACCAGGGAAGAGGAGGAGCATAAATAATTATCTGGTCACCTTCTTATCTCCTATGGGGCCACCAAGTAGAGATTGAGACACCAAGAACCACCAAGTTTCTCTGTGCCCCATGCCCTCACACTGGACTCCTCTTTTCTGTCACTCCCACCCCCTTCCCAGGAGCCTGACACAGCCCACTGAGAGACAGTATGAAGAAACCCAGAACATGCCTGGTATGTACGGGTACTCATGATTCTTCAGTTTTGTGGATACCTGGAACTTACACAATATGATGAACCTTCTTCAAGAAAAAGAATTCAAAATTATAAATACAAGTGCAGGTACAAACATGAATATTTATTTAAAATGGGGGGGGGAAAGTCACAGAAAATTACTGACATTTCAAAGATCTGGGACCTTTTCTTCTGAATTGTGTGACAACTGACCAAGCCTCCTTGCCCTACCTGGGCCACTCCGCAACTCCCAGCAAATGCACTCGGAGTGGCCAGAACATGTGAACTTCACTGGCTTTCTCCTATGGACTCTGTTCTCTGGGCATAGCTGCCTGCCTCCCCAGGCCCCCCAAAAGTACCCCAGAGAGAGCAGAGCATCCTCTGTCCTCCAGGTCGCTGGTGGGGGTCTTTGTCCTGGGGGCCAGCCCAGGTGAATCTATTCAGGGTGTCTCGTGGGAATAACCCCTCAACCCACTCTGCAGCTCACAGGCAGACCTGAGTTAAAGGTTGTCAGCTCTGGAAGCCATAGAGCGCCCCACCACCTGCTTCCATCTTAACAGCCACCCACCAAGCTCAGCCCTGGGCCCCAAGATTCAGGCAAGCTAACCCCACTGCACGATTTGGTAATTAGGAAAACAAAGCTATACAAATGACACAGCATTAAGTAAATAACACCAAGAAACAAAACTTCACCCAGTCTTTGCTGGCCCTCCCCAGCCCGGGGCCCAGTAGGGCGGCCCCAGCCTGTTGCGGTCCCGGTTCCCCCTGAGGGACACCTGGCGCAGGGGGCCCTGGCACACATAAGAAGGCAACTTTCCGGCCCAAGCCCTCCCCCAAGCCCTCCTCCCTCCGCCCCCCCCCCCACGGGAGCCGGGGCACCGTTCCCATGGTAACCAGGCCACCACAAACGCAGGCGGCAGGGCCTGGCGCCACATCCGCGCTCTGCCCAGTGGGATAAGCTCAGGTAAGGCTCAGGGCTGCGGCCCCGCGGGGCACAAGTGGGGCGCGGGGTGGCCACCCTGGGGCTCGAACCAAGGCGCATCAGCGGGCAGCCTCCTTTGTTCTCTCCCCTTTCTCTGCCCTCCCTCCCGGGGCCTTTCTGCTCCCTGCTTCCCTCCACGCAGGGTAGTCCTACAAATAGAGGAGGCCGGGCCCCTTCCTCTCCAGAACCTCGGGCTCTGCGGGCTCTGCGTTTAAGGAGAAACTAGGGGGTGTGGACGGGGTCGCTTCTTCCTCTTTGCCCCACACAGCCCGGACAATGAAGCAGAAAAGGGATTCCCCAGATGGAAAACTTAAGCTGTGCCCACAAACGGGTTCCTGTGACCCAAAGCCATTGGCGCGGTTTCCCTGTGTGCCCTTCCCCCACCTCTAAAATGGGAGAGCATCAGTGGTCCTCACCTTCCTGGGAGACGGTGAGGAGAGGCCAGTGGCTGGGGTCCCGCAGGTGTTCTGTGAGGGGTGTCTGCTCAGGGCCTCCTTGAAAGCTCAAACCTGAATATCTTTGAAATTCTATGTATGAAAAAGGCCTTAGGAAATGACGTTTTAATGAGTACACTGGGGTGTCCATACTGCTAAAAACTGCACTGACTGGCCTAAGGGAGGTTAAGAGACTTTTTTTTTACTTCTGTGCTGTCCCCTGGCATTTTTAAATGTGGCTCCAGATCGGCCTGGGCACCGCACCACAGAGTTCACCAAAGCAGGCCATCCAGTTCTTCCCCCAAGAGGGACGACAGCTGCCCACAGCAAGAATCCTGCCAGTTAGAGAGGTTAGAACTGGCAACTGAGGACAATAATCACAGCAACCAAAAGGCCTCGCATCTGCAGGGCGCTGGAGAATGCCCGGGTTCCTTCACAGAAAGGGGGCTCCTCCCCTTGCTGCAGCCAGTTTCCAGGCTTCTGCCGGCAGCACCCATGCCGCCCCCAAGGTCCCGGGACCCACCCCATGTTCTCCCACAGCTGAGGCTTTGCTGTCGGAGCCCACCCACAGCCTGGCTCTTGGGTGCCTCTCCACAGCAGGAGGGGAGGTTAGGTAAAAAATGCAAACCAGAAAATGGATGTGCAGCCAGTCTCCTGTGGACCATCTGTTCCAGGCACAGCCGTCTGTGGCAGTGCCCCCCTCCTCCTGTGCCAGGAGTTGTGCGAGGCTACCCACCCCGTGGCTGAGGCGGACCTGCAAACAAGCGCCAACAGGGCAGGAAGGAAAGGACAGGAGACTGTGGAGGGAAAAGGACACTCCTTCCAGAGGAGCTTGCCCGTTGTTACAGAGGAGGTGACTTGGAGTTGGGGTTCTAGAGAACGAACAGACTTTGAAGTCCTTTAGGAAATTCGAAAGCCAGCTGGGGCCCCAAAAAAGAAATCTCACCCTGGAAGAGTTGGCGGAAATGTGGGCCGCGTCCTCCAGAAAAGCAAGCAGGACTGTGAATATACTGAAGTACAGAAGCAAGAGGAGATAGAAGGGAGGTCAGGGGGTGGCAGGGCCAGGAGACCGATGCCTGCAGTCCCCACGCTAACTAGAGGCGCTCCGTGTTGGGCCATGCCTGGCCTTCTCCCCAGCTGATGGCTGCTTACTCGTGGAACCCTGTGGAACCCTATGCCAGCCTCAGCGTGGCCCTGCATGACGACAGGAAATGCGTGAGCCCCACAGGGAATGTGCTGAATAGCTGCACTGTTCTAAAACCAACCTGCTCTCCAGGACCTTATGGCAAGAACTCAGACGTCTATCTACCAAAGATCGAGGCTTCGCTTGCACTGTAAGAGGGGTGAAGCCCTGCCCTCCCGTCTCCGCTTTTGTAGTTGGACTGAAACATACGGTTAAGTAGAGCCTTGGCAGCCGAGAGTCCTCAACCTCACGCTTGCTGGCCTTCTCCTGGGATCTTAAGGGTTTACCCAACCTCTTCACTTCCAGCTGGGTGGCTCAAAATCGTTTCGTCTACGAACATCTGCCTCTGTTCTTCCGGTCTCGTCCAAGTCCAGTGCTGGTTCAGTAACAAGAGTTTGGTCAGTTTTTTGTTATTTGATCACTCCCAGCTCCAAAGATCCTTGCCCTTTTTGACTGATGCCTTTACCTTTTTAGAAGACATGGATGCTTAAGCAGCACACCACAGGTCCTGAACTTCCTTCCCAGCTCCAGATCCACTGAAGCCGCACCACCACCACCACCATCACCCCAGCATATTCCCCCCACCGCCTCCCACGGTTGTGCTAAGCTTCAGCTTTATGTTGGTTCCCAGCTTCGAGCCACGCTCCTGGAGCTCAGCCCTATGTGTGCACTCTGTGCCCCAGGAGTTAGACCAGACCATGTTCACAGACACAGTCTGGAAGGCAATAAACACTATCACACTCTTCAGTCAGGCTAGAATGTTCTGAACTGACAACAAGTAGAGCTCCTCAGCCCTAACCAAATCCGTCTGTGCAACCGACTTCCTACAGTGTTGCAGGGATTACGCGAGGCACTGTGGAGAGATTCAGCCTAACAATGTGCCTACAACCCACTCATTCCCAGATTTTGTCTTGCTCCTGAGGTTTCTTTCCTTAGGAGGGGCTCACTGCCTCAGAGGGACCCCTCTTTGAACAGGCCATGGGGCCAACATGGGATAACGGGTCCAGCAAGGTCACCTGTTCTCTGTCCTAACACCTGAGAATTTGCAGGCTCCCAGCACCATCCTGGGCTCTGCAACAGAGTAGACAAGCCTTCTGCCTGGATTCCTGAGGATTCCAGTCTTCGTACTCACATTCTATATGACTAGGTAATTATGCTTGGAAGAACCCCACAAGCAGTTATAATGAAAAGTCGCTTTGGCCTTGGTCTTATCAGCCCTTCTAGTGACTAATAGCATTTTCAGGGCACAAATGACTCCTTTCCTCTCTCAAACTGTTCCTCCCTGGTTTCTTATTGAAATCTAGAATGCTCCCCACTTCTCCAGTCTGCCATGTGAAAACAGACCCGCTAGCCAAGATAGCTGAACCTGCTTTTTAAGGAGGTCCCCCCGGGGGAAAGGGAGGAGCCACCCTGGCCAGGCAGGTAGGAGAGAGAAGGGGCTGTATCACTGAGCAGTAAATAGCATAGCCCCTTTCATTACTGAGTTCCCCTTACCTCCCTCTACACAGAATTCTCTTCCCATGTCTTTAGAGTAGCTAAAGCCTACCCACTGCCTTCCCAACCCCAGAACATCCTTTGGCTCACTTTTTAATTAAGTGGGGACAGCCCATTCCCCTCCTGGGTCCCACAGCCTAGAAGACAGGCAGAGTCCTGGCCTTCTCCTAGCTCCCTATTCTTTCCCCTGGCAGATTCTCTTCCAGCTTACAGTGACATTCACCTCCTCTGTTTTCATTCATGACATCATCATTCTATACTGTATTTTAATTTATTTTTCTGGTTCCCTGCTTCAGCAAGATCTTGAGGTCTATAGATGTGCCTTATGCAATCCTGCAGTCCCAATGCCTGACAGTGTCTGGCACATAGAAAGTCAATAATTTTTTGTGGCACAAAAGAGGAAAAGAAGAAAGGGAAAAGGGATAGGAGGGAGATTTGGAATTTGGAAGCTTATCATTTTCAGTAGCACATTTTTATAAAGTCTGGTTAATACACTGCGTGATAGAATCAGATTCACAAATATTTGAGCAGCTTGGAAGAGTAAGGCAAAGCCAGCAAGATGAAATTTAATACTGATCTACATAACTACTTAGGTTCAAAAAAATAAACCTCAGTTTAGTAAAACAAAACAAAACAAAAACCCAACAAAACAAAAGGTACAGAACACAGAAGCTGTGTTGCAATATCTGTAGCTTGCTGTGGAGCAAATCTGTTGTGAGTAGCTCCAGAGAACAGACCTGGGAAAGCTGGGTGAAAGCCCAAGGGAGGAAGATTTAGCAGAAGTCTGTGTAATTTGTTATGTGCTAAATACAGTGTCTTGCACATAGAAACAGTGGCTGTGATCTTTCTTATCATTATTACCAGCATCATCGCCATTATTTATTATTTATAAGAGCTGTCCAACAGTCTGCCTCGGGAAGCACTGAGCTGCCATCCCTGGAAATCCAAGGTTATCATTGAATAACCACCGGCCTGGGATGTTTGTCAACCTGATTCCTAACCCCTGGTCTCCCTTTCTCCATAATCCCGTGATCTGAAGAACAATGCTCTGTATGTACTGGGTAGTAAAAGCTACAGATAGAATTCTTGGCTGAGTATACTGTCTTTTATATAAAGAAGCTTTGGCATGCCCCACATTTGTTGCAGCATGCCTCCTTCAAGCAACCCCTCCAAAGCATCACTTTCATGTTGAAAAATAAAATTGCTTTGTGTGAAAGCTCCTTTAATCTTACATAGATACAAATGCTTTGTATCTTGAGGGATATGCCAAACTGCTTAGTATTTCAGAATTAATCTCGTTAAAGAAATCTCTGCTTAATCCCCACTGCTGTTGGCCAGAGATGTTGAATAATTCCACACCTGTTCCGGCTGCCTCTACACTTTGCGCCCGACCTGGATTTGGTGGTGTCTCAGAAAACACATCAGTGGGTTCAGGCTGGATCATAGCATTCCCATGTTTTGTTTGATGCTGTTGTTATAGCAATGTTCCTTTGTACATCTTTATCTCAATTTCCTAATTTGAAAAAAGTAAAGGAAGAGGTAGGAGGAGCTTGCCTATTAGAAAATAACAAATGAAATGATGGAGTTGCTCATTAACTAATTCCATATAAACTTATGATAAACCATCAATATTGCTAAGAAAAATGGAGTTCAGATAACAAGCAGTTGTCTCTTTTCAAAGAATATAGAAAACTCGTAATTAGAATACCTAGTTTATAAAACATTTTGTATATAAATGTATATTTTACATACATATACATCACTCAGTGAAATTACTGACTTCCTACTCTCGACACAAATTCTGGATCTCCTCCATTAGGAGCCATCAGCAAATGATCCAAAGTTAAACCATGTGAAATAATCACTTATTTATTCATTTCAACAAATAGTTATTAACCTCCTCCTGTGTACCAGGCATTATTCTAGGTGGCAGGAATATAATGGCAAACAAAAAGGAGCAAAGTTTCTATCCTCCAATAAACAGATCAATGAACATGATACAAATGTTATAAAGAAAATAAAACAGCATGGTAAGAGGGGTGCCTGGATGGCTGAGTTGGTTAAACGTCTGACTCTTAACTTCAACTAAGGTCAAGATCTCAAGGCTGTGATACTGATCCCCACATTGGGCTCTGTGCTGGGCATGGAGCTTGCTTGGGATTATGTCTTCCACTCCCTCTGCCCCTCCCCCTACTCTCTCCCTCTCTTAAAAAAAAAAAAAGAATAAGATACATAGTGACTAGGGATACGGTACGGGTGGGGTCGGGGGCGATTTTAGATCAATTGCTCAGGGAAGGCCTCACTGGGGAGGTGACACTTAAGGACAGCATTTAAAGATCTAGAACTTTCCAGACAATGGCAAGGGCCACCACGGTGGGCAGAGGTCATAGCACAGTGAGCAAGGGGAGAAAGGGACTCTGAAAAGGTAAGAAAGATAGCAGGAGCCAACATGGGCAGGCTTTGGAGTCCTTTGAAATTGAAATGGAAACCACTAGAGGGTTTTAACCCCTGGAGTGACATGATCTAATTTATATATTTGAAAGATTACTGGAGCACCTGGGTGGCTCAGTCAGTTGAGCATCTGAGTCTTCATTTCTGCTCAGGTCATGATCTCAGGGTTGTAAGCCTGAGTTCAGAGTCAGGCTCCATGCCCAGTGGTAGTTGCTTGAGTTTCTCTCTCCTTCTCCCTCTGCCCTTCCCCCCATTCTCTCTCTCTCTCTCTCAAATATTTTTTTAAAATTTTCCCTTTGAAGAATGGGTTATCAGAGAGCAAGAGCCAAAGCACACAGGTAGTTGTAGAAGATGGTGGGCTAGACAAGGGTGAGCACAGTAATAGCAGACAGAAGAATGGATTCAAGACATTTTTTGGAGGATAATGCCAAGAGGACTTACTGATTGGTTAGCAGATTTGGGAGAGTGAAAGAGGGAGGAATCAAGGATGACTCCATATTTCTACGTCTGAGCAAGTGTGTGTATTATTCCAGAGGTTCCGAAACTTTCTCAGTTCATGGCACCCTTAGTGTCTCAGTAAATTTTTCATGGTGCCCCTCCACCCCAAAAGAAATCTGTACAGTTTTCATTTATTAATTATATCCAAATAACTTAATAAATATTGTGTATCTTTATGTCACAGATTTATGTCACAACTTAGAGAAGAAAAAAATAACGCATTTACTTCATTCTTGAATAGCCCTGATGACTCTCTAATGGAATGCATGTGCCCATGGGGCATTGCGTGACTTCTCCATTCTTGGAATCTGATTGCACGTGGCCACCCTCATTTTCTACTTCATGCTGATTTTTGCGTGATACTTCCTTTTCATCTCAACAACTGCCAAAAACCCAGCTTTGCAAAATACGCCATCATTAAAAGGAAGACAGCATAATCAAAAATTAGGTTTTCATACAATACCCAACAGATGTTGAGTATTGCTGTTTTCTTCAAAAATTTAAAACCCACAGCAGCATCCCTGTGAGTTCTCTGCAGTGCCCAGAGAGCATCAGTGCTTGGATTGGCTGAACCATTTGGGGGGGGGGGTTTGGAAAGGGAGGTTCTAGAAGTGAGGGATGCTCAGGTTTGATTTCCATGGTGAACATTCAGGGACAGCTACTGATCAAAGAAGGTTAATGGAGAAATGCACTGTACCACAAAAGTAAACTATTCCAAATTATCATAGGAAAAATACCCATTTTCTAGTATTCTTAGAGAATGAGGTATTGTCCGACTAATTTTCTGTGTAACTAAGAGCTAACCAGAAAACATTTTTCTTTCAGCTGTTATTATTGAAAAATCTCTTGACTTGGACTCAGTTCATTCCCTGACATTGTAAGTACTGAGCCATGAGCATAATTGGTCATAACTACAGCTGCATTGTTCCCAGGTCTTGAAGGCTGTACGGTCATGACTGCAAATAATTCTTCCTGTGCTCCCTATTAGACACACTGTAATCCCAGAAATAGCAATGGAGCTCTACAAAGCAGATATTATCTTCCTAGAGTAATTTTTAACTGCACTGCATTTCCCATTAATGACACCACATTAGGTAATTCCTAGACGTGAGCACCAATAAGAAATACAAATGCAAGATTAAAATGTCTTACCCACAAATTTCATAATTGAAAAAATTTCTGAAAACTTTAAGTCTTCTTGATAAGTTTGTGGCAAACCCATTTGGCCACAAAACCTGAACTGCTAGAGCTCGGTTCAAAGCAAAATCCAACCTGAACTGATGTGGAGCTATTGAGAATTTCTCTTTATCCCACTTATTGTGAAAATTTACATGTTTTGCTATAAAAATACTAATAAGATTGGCTACAGGGTGCTGCCCCCGCCCCCCAACCCCTCTAGGATCGACATGTATTTATGACATAATCATCATAAGGGCAGCCTAAATCAGAAACAAAAGTGAATGCCACAACACAACTGGCTCTAAGGGTTTTGCATAAGGGATAGTCTTTAGAAATGTAGGGCGGGGAGGAACCTGGAGCCCTTTCTAGGTCAATCCACTGATACTACAAATGAGAAGAGAAGCCTAGACACCAAGTGGGAGGAACAGGGAGCACATTCAAAATCACATATTCAGCTTCAAGCTCAGCCCAGTCAGTGCCCTCTCTCCTGCCATCTGCTGCCCACAGCCCTGTTGGGCAGCCTTCATGCGTGCTCCTATGAGTTGAGAACACAAGTAGCTCAGCACACCACTAGTGTCAACAAGGCACACACAAAATATGCTTCTACTGAGATCCTAAGTTGAACTATCTGAAAATGAGTATGTCATCTGTTATAACAGTTCCCAGTAATCCCACTTCATGTGTCACAATTTCAAAGACTTGAGGAAGGTCAATTCAAAGGGCATTCTATTCTATATGACTTCAAAATCAGTCCAGCAAACTTTTAACTGGTAATGGCTTTCCATCTAAATGAATTTCCCTTTAGCAAAAAGAAACGCTAAATAATATTCTTCAGTTCTCTTAAATAATTACCATTAAGGCCTCTACATTTGAGGGAATCACTAAAAATTTGAGCTGTCCAGACTGAAAGATGACATACCTTTCTCATCTCTTTGCAGTTTGGTTTAGACTTGGAATCGAACAGACCTCGTGTGGAATCCCAAATAGGTTTTCTACATTGAAAAATAAGTAACACTTTACCTGCTTTTTGTGAATTTATTTTTTTTAAAGCCTTATTCTGTTGTAGGCACAGAGGAAACGCTCAGGAATGACACAAACCCCTCTTCCCCCACCTCCCGCCATCCCACCCTGTTTAGGAGAGAATGATTGTTTAGCCTAGGGTGAGGGGGGTGGTAGCTGAGAACTAAAGCCAGTGCCCCAGGAAGGGCTATCCTCCAAAGAATACAGTCTCTCAACTCACATGATAGTCCAAGTGGGGGAAAAAATGCCACTCTGCAATGGCACACCTGTGTCCCGATCCTAGTTTAGCTACTTTTTACTTGTCTGACCTTCAGTAAGCTATTTGATTTCTTTGAACCTGACTGTTGTCTGTAAAATGGAGATAATCATATTTGCTGCTCAAGGATGCCATGATGAACAAATTCAATTAGGTACATTTGCTGGTTTCGCAACTCAAAGGATTATATAAACAGCTGGAGAATTGAGAAAAATTAGCATAGTACCCCAAATCTAGAAACAAGAGAACATTGTCCTGATTTAAACAAAAGGAGAAGAGAAGGCGAGATGTGGCAAATCATGTCCCAGTGAGTTTGATATTGATGCTGCATACAATTCTAGAACATTTCCTTTAAGAGCATGGGAGCACTTGGGAGAGATGACAGGTAGCACAGATTCCTGGAGAGCAAGTCATATGGGACTGGACTTCTCTGACCATCCCCTTAGAGAAGTGGGGAGATCTGGAGTGGAAGTCCTAGGGAGCCAGAGAGGAGGACCCACCAGAAAGTAGAGAGAAAAGAGGCTTCAGAGAGATAGGAAGCAGGAGGGGACCCCAGGGACACACAGGGGAAGGGGCCTTATGAGTCGAGGGGGCAGGGCTAAGAGAGCAGAGGGGAGGAACCTCAACAACTAGGTACTGCCAGCTGCCCAGAGAAAGAGCTTTATTCCTTAAAGACTTCTTCCCCCCCACCACCCGCACCCCCAGCAAAGAAATGTTTGTGGTAAGATCCTCTTTCTCCCTACTTTGGTTCACTTTTGATGCTCAGGAAAAAAAAAAAAAAAAACACAATTTTTCCCCATAAGCTACTTTTTGTCACTGTGACCCTCTAAAGATTATAAACCCTTCTGTTTCCCTTAAGCACTGAGTCCCATTCCCTCATCCAGAAAGAGGGGATGATTGTACCTACATCAGGGGTTGTTATGAAGGCTAAGGAGGCCGAGCACTGTAGCTGACATGGAGATGTTAATTCCCTTCCCCCAGCCTCTCCTGATTGATGGATGAAGATGGCAGGTGAGGCTTGGTCCCTGCCCTTGGGGCTTTCTGCTTTGACATCTATATCAGTGATTTGGATGAAGACACACACACTAGGAAGCTGAGAGAATTAAGAAATGACTGGCAGTCCAATAAAAAAAATTATTGGGAGGAGATGGAGAAAATGTGAAGTCTCAGTGAGAGAGGAAAGAAACCCATCGCCCTTTTGGAATGGGAGCTCTAAACAAGTTGACAGAGCTGCCACTTAAGTGTTCTCAGGCATGCCACACGGTTTCAGGGAGATGGCTATGCTCAACTGGGCCTGGGTTCTGGGCAGGGAGGAATCAGGAGTCACATGTTCATTCAATGAATATTTATTATTTCCTACTCTATGCTGGGCACAGTTCTAGGCACTTGGGCAAATCAGTGAATAAAACAAAGATCCCTGACCTCAAAAAAATTTACATTCTAGGGAGAGGAGAGACAATATACATAATAAATGAAATCAAGTACTTAGTATGTTAGGAAGTGATAAATGCTCTATAAGAAAAAGGAAAAATTAGAGCTAGTTAGGGGGGATCAGAAGGACCATGGTACCTGAGGAACGGGCCCAAGGGACAGTAGAGTGAGGGTCTCAGGTGGAACAGAGCCTGGCAATGTTAGGGACAACGCTGAGACTAGGGTGGCAGGAGAGGAAGGAGAGGGCAGGAAGAGACAGGTGAGAGAGGAGATGCAGGCCAGGCAGGAAGGATCTGCAGGCCTGAAAGGGCTCTGGCTTTCAATGCAAGATGCGGAGCCATCGCAAGGTTCTGCACAGAGGGGTGAGGTGATGGGGCTTCGGTTTTAAAAGCAGTCTACCAGCGGAGAATCAGCCACTAGCAGAAGGCTGCAGAGTGGAGGCAAGATGCCTTGCTGGTCAGACCAGGCACAGGTCGGAAGGGGGGGGGATCCTTTGAAGGAGGAACCAGCCTGACTTCCTGGTGGCTGGGCTGCAGACTGAGGAGGAGAGAAGGGAGGATTCCAAGGGTTCCATCAGCAGCTGAGGGGTATGGGGAGGAAGAACAGGATCACAGAGGGCTATTAGACATCCAAGCAGAGATGCCAAGAAGGTGGCTGGAGAGCTGAGCCTGGGGCCCTGGAAAAAGGTCTGGGACCTCCAAACACTTTAAGCACCATCAAGGGTGAAGAGGAGTGAGAACCCTCCACTGTGGCTCCCCTGGGAACAAAAAGAACAGACGTCAGAATGGAAGTCAGAGAAAGGGCCTGATTCAATCCAAGCAGCACTGAATCAGAGCCTCAGCAAAGGTGTCTTATGTTTATAGATAACAGCTTCCTGAGATCAGGGACAAGGGTCAGAAAATGGACTGACTTATTCTGTAGGACACTGTATCTTGGCCAACAAAGACATCATCATAAACTTCCCTTGGGCCAGGCAGTCTTCTGAAGGAAGGTTCCAGCCTCCCAAAGAAGGATAAGGCAGTGTACTTCTGGAAATACCTGTGGCCATCTTTTCTCCCAGAGTCCAGCCACCAGGACCTGGACTGCACAACAGACAGACCCTAATCTCTCAACCTCTCACTAGGCTGTAGTCACTACCAGGGAGCAGGGGAGCACAAAGCAGCCTCTTTTCTCTCTCCCAATGCCATAAACTAATTAAAGCCTGCACACACCCCCACACCTACACCACACTTAGACCACTACTAGACAATCTCCAGAGCTGGGCAGCAAGTCCTTTGAAAGGAGGTCTGGACAGCACCCTCTCGGTTCACCACACTGCCTCAGGCTAATGCTATCAAAATCCAGTAATCCAAGGGTTCTAGCAACGCTGCAGGTGAATAGATGAGCCCACTGGCCCACTGTGAATGTGTTCGCACATCACACTTCTCATTTTGGGCATCACATTGCACACATTAGCAAGAGATCCATGATCTCATCTTGCTGGTCCCTAAAACAAAGCTTCCTGGTCTAAGATCTGAAAAAAGGTAGGCCAAAACACTGATCCATTAAGTCCTTGGAGCAAACAGGAAGATTCTGGACAGTCTGCCTCCAATAGGAGCAGCAGCCTCTTCAACTTATCTCACTGTGCAAAAAAATATATATATTTTTTTAAAACTTTGGGACACCGTGCTCTAGAGCCATCTATTCTTGCCTTTCACTCAGTTAATGATCATTTATTCACTGGACATGTATTAAGCGTCAGGCACCAAGCTAACCACTGGAGACAGAGTGAGGAACAGTCACTCTGTCATAAGGTCACTGTCACTGAGACACTTATTATCTAGTGGAAAAGGAAGATTGGACAAGTAAACAGAAACCAGAAACAGTGTAAATGCTACAGGAGAGACTAAGAGAGTGGGAGGAAAGAGGAGGAATAGCAAGAGATAAGTCAGAGAGCCTGGCAGGTGCCAGACCTTACAGGGCCTGGAAGCCATTGGGGGATTCCAAGTACAAGGGAAAGCCACTGGGGGATTTATAAGGACTGGATATCATGGATCTGGTTTCTATTTTCCCACAAGTACTCTTCACGGAGAATGACAGGGGGCTGGGCAGCCATGGTCCCAGGAAGGCCAGTTTAAAAAGAGCTGCAGTAATTCTGCCTGGAGAGGACTTGGCTCACTGTGGGCAGACACAGTGGTGATATAGAAGAGCAGAAGGATTCAAATATATTTTTAAACAAGAATCAATCCTTCTGACCCTCAAAAAGTTCACACTCTGTTGGAAAGACGGATGTGTAAGCAAATCATGTCATCTAGCAAAACTGTTACTTTAATGGAAATACAGAAGCTATGCAGGGAGCTTAGGATGGAGCTCAGAAGACTTCTGGGAGGGAGTCAAGGTGCTCACAGCTGCATCCAAGCTGGGAAGTAAAAAGAAGTGTTTGCCGAGTGAACAAACAGTGGGTGGTGCTTCTAGTCAAGGAGGGGGGCCGTCTGGCGGCAGACTACCAGCTGTGAGGCCCCAGTTGCCATGACTGGACCACCTCACCCATGCCTCTCCTATCGCTCTTGACACTTTGCATATGGAAACCTGTCTTCAGGACTATTTTTCTCACCAGATTTCAAGCTCCTGCAAGACATCCTATCTTGTTGCAATAAATATTTCGTGACAGATAACTAAAAGTCCTCTCTGCTGACTGTACCACTAGACACTGCAACATTGCTTCACTTCATACTGTGCAGTCATTGCAAAGGTGTCGCCTTTAGTTGTGGTCTTTCCTACAAGCTCCTTGAGGGTAAAACCTTCATTCCCCCTTGTTTGTACCTTTTCATGTGCACTGATCCGCACACTTTCCAAAGACTGTGGAATAAAATGAGTGAACAAAAATGTATTTAAATCAACATGCAGTAGGCAATTACTGACTAATGGGATTTTATTCCTTTCTTGGTTACCAGGATGGTAAAGCAACTGCCCACTGCTTGCTGAGGGGTCTCATTGGCTCAATGCTGCCCCAGCATGTCTGCTGAAAACAATCCATCATCAAGAGAAACATCCCCTCCCTATGAACCTTCAACATCCCAATATTCCACACAGACCTTATCTTCAGAGGAAGAAGATAAAGAGGAAGACGAGAATTCAGAGAGAAAATCTCTCTCTCCTGAACACAATGAGTACCTGGAAGACGGTGAGTATCTGGAAGAGGAAATCCTTCTAGAGGAAGACGAGTACCTGGAAGAGGAAAAGTTTCTGGAAGGGAACACATATCTGTATGAATCAGAGTATCTGAAGGAGAGAAAGCATCTACAAGAGAAAAAGCTTCTGGAAGAAAAAGAGTTTCTGCTTGAAAAGTATCTAGAAGATGGTGAGTATCTAGACAAGGGGGAAGTATCTGAAAGGAAGAGTATGTGTATGAAGAAGAGTATCAGGGAGGGGACATTCAGAAGAGGGCCTCCTAAAAGATAGCAACTCTGGTTCACCATACACCCAGGATAAAAGATCAGACTTGGGAGAGAGCACAGATCAGTCTGTCAACCCCACCCACAGTGCTGACAGGCAGGCACACTCATTATTGACCCAGGTCTCTTCCCGGCCTCCATGGCTGTGCCCCCAAGCATGGTGCCATCAGAGCAGACAGGCTTGATGAACATAAGATAAGGCCCCTATTCATAAACAAAATATATCCTATATTGTGTGTTTTTTCCTTATTGCACAAGTAATTCATATTTATTGTGGATGTCTGAGAAACTATATATAAGAAAAATGAAGAAAGCAAAAAATCACTACCATCCGTAGGGGAATAATCACTTTCACACTTTGGTTTAACTTCCCCAGACTTTATAAAATGTGTGTCACAGGGCACCTGGGTGGCTCAGTAGGTTAAGCGTCTGCCTTCAGCTCAGGTCATGATCCCAGGGTCCTCATATGGAGCCTCACATCTGGCTCCTTGCTCAGCAGGGAGTCTGCTTATCCCTCTCCCTTGGCTGCTCCCTACCCCCATGCTCTCTCTCTCAAATAAACAAAATCTTTAAAAAAAAAATTTTTAATAAAAAAAAGTGTGTCACCTAATTTTTAAGGAATATTATGCTTTATATATATATATATATAATTACAAATAAATATACTGTAAAAAGCAGGTAACAGATAATACTTATATTAAATATTTACATGAATATATGTAAGTATTCATACTTATATGAATACATTTCACATTAGTATATTTTCTGCAAATCATTTTCATAGCTACATCACACTGAATTGTATCTTCAAGCCGTGGTATTTTTAATTGATTCCTGATTATTATCAATTGTTCATTGCTTCTGATTTTTTGTTACTTTTTCAAACAGCACTTTGATAAACATCCTTAGAGCTAGATTTTATCAATGACTTCTAATTATTTCCTAGAATACATTCCAAAATCTATTGCTAGGTCAACAGACACTAGTATGCTTCTTGGAGCACCCACTCGGCCCCAGGAAGGCATTGTATATGAGTATTTAACTTCGGAGTGATTTCTCTCACCCTGGGGTTGACATTTTCCCAATACTGTTTCTGTGACTGGCACCTTTTCCTTCAGTTGGGTTTTATTATTTGGCAATGGCCCCCTTGTGCTATTGTTAAAGGTGGCTGACTCCCACTTTCTCCTAGGCCCCGTGCTGCTTTCTCTTGCTGTCATGACTACATGGCCATATCCATCCAGGTTCAGGAAGTTACAAATCCAAGTCATCTCCATCATCTTCATATTCACCTAGAAACAGGACTACATTATTTTCCTGGATCTGATTCTGTTACCAACTGCGAGCAACTCAGGCAGCTTGAATTTTTAAATCCCAGTCGGATCACACAGCCTGCATCTGGGTATTCTTAACAGCCACACAGGCATTTTTTTTTTTTTCACACAGGCATTTTTGCCTTTACTTCCTACCTCAAATCAGACGCACCATCCTAGATTCCTACTACCCTCATGTAAGTTTTGTCAGGGTACTATAGAAGTAATTCCTCTATTGCTGGGAAACTCTCTTTCATGTGTGCCTCTGCTGTGAAACTCCCACTCAGAATCCTAATATTCCTGCTGTTCAAATACCAAGTGTTAATTCTAATTCTGAAAAATAGCATTTGGGCCATTTCTCTTGCACAGTATGAATCAAGCATTCTTAACATGTCCCCTGTATGCACTGGACCTTTGTAAATATATTACCCACTACAGTAGGACAAATACAATGCTGACAAGTGAATGGAACTGTGTATAAAGCAAAAAGCTTCGAAAATAAATGCCCTGCTAGCAAAATTTGGAGAGGCACTGAAAAGACTGTAGAGGAATGCTAAAATGCCCCTTCAAAGACACATGGAAGAATGTCTTGGTCTATGAAACCCAAGGTACCAAGCCAGACTGCCCAAAACAGACTAAATTAAGAAGAGGTCTACAACAGGATTTGGAGCTTTTCAAAAGAATTTACATCAAGATTTCTTAATGTGGAATATTTTGCCAATACCTTTAAGAGGAAATTTGTTTAGCCTTGGCACAGGAGTGCCTTCCTGACCCATAGCAAATGCTCAGTACATGCAAATTGAATCAAGTTCAATTTCATTTATTTCATACAGTCAGGCACATATGCACGTGTGGGTGTGCACACACACACATTTGTGCACACACCTGCATTTATTTTTAGAAACACCTTTTATAAATTCATTGGCACCTATAAAATGAGCCCTAGAAATGACAAATGGCCTTCTCTCAGGTTGATGGATTAATTGCTAGAGACTAGTGGTGGAGCCCTATGTGGAGAAAGATTCTGAGAGCCAACTTGAGCTCAGCAGGAAAGAGCACCACGAGGGACTAGTATTGTGGGCCACAGAATCAGATGGGGATGGAGGAGTAGGAGTGCCATTTATTTGTCTGTTTGGTGGTAGATGTGAGTCTGTTGCAAAGAACACTGTTTCCTTCCTCTCTCTGGAGTTTAACTGTCTTGAGTCCGAATGTCAATTCTCTCCCACTTATTTTTTTTTTCTCTCCCACTTATTAGGGAAGGACTTGGGCAAGTCACTTAACTCCTCTGCATGCTGGTTTCCTTAACTATAAATTAGAAACAACAGACATATCTTATAGGATATTTGTGAAGATTAAAGGAATTATCCTAAAGCATTATAAACTATGACTATGACAGGCACACAGCATTCAAAGACTTTCCAGTGTTAGTTATTACTGTTGTTATATTGTATTTTATGATTCCCCTACCACTGACTTGTGAAAGGTAGTTTACACTTCCCATCACCACATACCCCACCCAATTTGTGGACTGGATGTAACAAAAAAAAGATGCAATGAACTGGGGTATAGGAGGGACCTGTGCCCCCAACCTAACTACTCAGCAGGCAGCTCAATTTCAGAGACTCCTACTGCATGGGACAAATCAGGGTAGGGTCACGCTAGCAACCTATAACCCCCTTTCTCTTCTTTAAAGAAATCATTTTCCAAAGAAAAATTATTTTCCCCATGATTTGTAGAGAAATCCAATAAAATTAGATGAGAAACCTGAATATAAATGCAGCATCAATCACCACTGAATAATCAATAGCTCCATATGAGCAATCTCCCCGAGAGATTCCAGGTAAGTTTTGTAAAATGTGGGTGTCCACACTGCGGTGTCAAGAGTCAGAAGATCCAGCACATGGCAGGGCCTTTGACCTTGAGCATGTCATTTACTTTCTCTCAGTTTCAGTTTCCCCATGTACAAAAATACCTTTCTTCACAGTGTGGTTGCAATATTTACATGCAAAAACATACTGAAAATGCTTTGAAAACTCTCCTATACCATATGGTGTAAGATCAAAAATGCTCTTCTGATCTCACATGGGGAGGAGGCGCTAGAAGGAAGTACCATCTATGTTACTATCATGCTGTCACAGAACATGAAACCACCCCATATTGAGGACCCTTTTGGGTTTTTGGGTTTTTTTTTTTTTTTTAAACTCAAGACCTTCTAAAAGATGAATTCTGTTCTGTGGCAAATAATGTCATAGAGATATCACAGGATATTAATTTTGATTTATAATGTTTTTTGCTCAATAGTATTTTGATATGCACAATATGCTGGATTTGATTTTCTTTACCCTTGCAACCTCCTCTTCCACAGCTCCGAATGCTGTTTGGCCTAAATGCTATTATAACTCCTTTGCCATTTCCAATTGAGAGTTGCTGCTGCAATAACTCTTTCCAACAGGGCATCTAGCAGTTTTCTGCATATTTAAGAAGAAACGTTTGCAATATATTGATAAGGCATGGATGGGAGAGAGCCAGCCAGTTTGTCAGGCAGGAAACTTCACAGATGATGACAGAGCTCCACAACTAGTGTGCCCTGAGTACAACTGGTGGGGGAGATGCTGAGCCCCCGGGGCCAGTCGCTCACAGCCTCCACTCCACTCCTGAACAAACTTCATCATCTTCTGTGTCTTGCCCAGAAGGTCAGGAGCACAGTCCAAGGCATAGGGCATGTATTGTATATTTCACAATCTTTGTCTTCTTTTTTTAAAAAAAATATTTTATTTATTTATTTATTCATGTGAGAGACAGACAGAGGCAAAGACACGGGCAGCGGGAGAAGCAGGCTCCCTGTGGGGAGCCCGATGTGGGACTCAATCCCAGGACCCTGGGATCATGACCTGAGCCTAAGGCAGATGCTCAACCACTGAGCCGCCCAGGTGCCCCTGATCTTAGTGTCTCCTTAAATTCACCCAGCCATTATTTAACCCCATGACACAGGTGAAGAATCTAGAGTCAGAGAGAGGGTATATGACTATGCCAAGGTCACAGAAAATCATGAGAGGAGCCAGGACAGTCTCCCCAGGCTTCCCTTCTCCCTCTTGTAATCGCCTCTTTCTTTTCTTCTTTCCTTCCTCCTGTCCTTCTTTGTTCAGGCTTTTTAATAAATAGTGTGCATATTTTAATTTTAGGAGAATGACATAAAAAGAAATAAAATTTACTTTCGCTCATTTTAATGGTTAATTTGAAAAGCAGAAGGTATAAAAACATTACCCCATTGACCAACATCCAAATATAAATAAAGCTGATTCAGTCTTTAGTGATTTTATTTTTTATTTTTTTTTTAAAGATTTTATTTATTTATTCATGAGACACACAGAGAGAAGTAGAGACACAGGCAGAGGGAGAAGCAGGCTCCATGCAGGGAGCCCGATGTGGGACTCGATCCCAGGTCTCCAGGATCTCACCCTGGGCTGAAGGCAGCGCTAAACCGCTGAGCCACCTGGGGTGCCCCTCTTTAGTGATTTTTATTCTGTCCTTCCTGCTCTTATTTTTTCCATGTTTGATTGGTGGTGGTGGTCCTTGTTTTGTAGCTTTGTCTTTATAGTTTTAAACATGTTGTATGTACAAGTTGGTATTTTACTTTTGTAACAGAAATTGCGACTTCAATATTTGCCCCGTATTGCTTAACTTTTGTAGACATCATTTTAACAGCAAAGTAATATTCCTCAATATATTCTGTCTCATGGATAAACTGTGGATAAGTGTTGAACATTTAAGTTTCAAATTTCAATTTCTGGTTCTCATGTCTTTACTACTTCCACTGTGCCAGTCTCTATTATTAGAACTAATGGCCTACTTTATCCCAATTGTACACGAAATTCCTATCATTCAAGGAAAATGGGTGATTAAATGACACAAATAAATATTAAAAAATATTTAGATACTCAACTCTGGGAAACAAGGGGTGGTGGAAAGGGAGGTGGGTGGGGGTGACTGGGTGATGGGCAATGAGGGGGGCACTTGATGGGAGGAGCACTGGGTGTTATGCTATATGTTGGCAAACTGAACTCCAATAAAATGAAAAAATAAAAATAAAATAAATAAAAATTTAGATCCTCTGAGCCTCAGTCACCTCTTCTATATAGATACCTTTCATCTATGACAGAAGGAAGCCTCTGTGATAACCCAAAAATTAACAAAGCAAACTTGAATTTCCAAAATCCATGATTTCATGAAAATTATCTTAAGTTCTCACTGACTTTACAAAATTTAACCTTGTAGTTTGTAAAGGAAACCATTAAGAAAGACAACACTAATGAAAAGTAAAAATAGAAGAATTCTATAAACTGGGGCCTCACCCCCACAAATCCAGCACTTAGCAACATATTTTTAAATAGAAGAAAGATGCCTTTTTTTTTTCAGTATTATCTTTCTGTTCTTTTTCCAACAGAATTCAAGAGTATGTCTTCATACCAAACTTTGCCTCATCTTACCACAAGGTAATAGTTTTCTTTTTGGATAAATCAGGTGGAAATTCATGCTTAGGGATGATGCTTCAGGAGCCTTAGGAGTCCCGAAGACAGTGAATTGGGGGGCAGGTGGGGTGGAGGTGCAGGGTTCAGGCCCCTTGAGGAAGGAGGGATTCAGGTAGGGGTGGGTATCTCCAAGAGTCACACATAAGGGTCCACCACTGCCCCCTCTACCACTCAGCTACTCACAGGGTGAGGGACAGGTCCCAATATCCAAGTCCTGGGCATCCAGAACTACAGAGATGAAAGGGCAGGAGCCATCTGAGTCTGCAAAGTTCTCAACCAGGGAGAGATAACAAAGGGCTTGTGGCCATGCCCTCAGGGTACAGATGAATGAATGCCCAAAAGACAGTCACCATCTTCCTTATTCAGGCATGTTTCTAAGGTCTAGGTCACCATTCAGTGAGCACTCATTAAACTGCCACAGGGCTTGGTACATGCAAGATGGTCACTAACATACCTATGGAATAAATAAATAAATGCTTCCTTCCATGTGCTCAGCTCTGTAGAAACCAAGGTGGGCAGTACCGCCCACCCCACCCCCCGCCCGAGTCCTGTAAGGACTATGTGTTCACAGTCCTCATCCTTGTGTCTCATCCCCTACAGTCCCTCCCCAAAGGATGACTGCAGGGCATTTGCATCCACTGGTGAAGTGGGTTGATGCTAGATACAAAGAAAGCATGAGGCCAGTTCCATTATAGTGAGAAATAGGAATGAGATCCCTGCTCTGCAGCACAGGGCAGCTACAGGCTACCATTTGAGGACTACCCTTCAACCTGGTGAGGCCAGCCCCCATGGCTGCTCTCCACTGGCCCCTGAGCTCCACACTTCACCCTCCTAGGGGCTCAGCAATGTGGATAAGATGAGGTGGCTCTTTGGAGGTCCCCTTCACCTCAGGTACTGACACCCACAGCATACTGAGGAACGTGTGAGTGACCACGGGAAATTCTGTGACTGAGAACAGGGACCCTGGAGCCAGACTGCTTGGGTTTGAATCTCTGCCAGCTGTGTGCCACAGGGCAATCACATAATCTCCCGGTTTCTTCAGCCTCATGAGGCAGTGGTCGAGATTAAATGGGTATTAACACACGGGGCTCACTGAGAGCAGTGGCTAGCACACACGAATGCTCTGTAAGTGCTACACTTCATTGTTACTGCCGGTTCTGCCCCCCACATGCCACTGTGTGGCAACTTAGCATGCCTAGAATGTGAATCATGATTCCAAACATGGGCACCCATTCAATCCTTTATTCATCTTCCAGCTGAGTGGCTTTCCTGTCACCGAGGAACTCACAGGGACCAGAGGGGCCCTGGGGCCTCACCTGTGTCTGCCACATGCTCTTTGGCTTGGCTCCTAGAGTCCAGGTCTGGGCTACGGGTGCTCAGAGAGGCCCTGGACTTTCCTGACACAGGCTGCTGAGAGACTGAACCTGCACAAACCACTTTAGACAAGAAGCATTACACTCATATTTGTTTGTTAAGCCAGAGGAGGGAAAGGGAAGCAGGTTCAGGTCAAGCATTTCATGGGTCCCTAATAAACAGGAAGGCTCCCTTTCCCACTTCTACACGCATGCCCTGAAGATCCCCCTGGCACACACCAGGCCCTTCCCCCACTCTGAAACAGCTGAAGAAGTAGGCCTGAAACCATCCAATCTCCCCAGGATCTAGGATCTAGTGGCTCCTCCGGCACCCTTCCATTGCAGATGGAGCAGGGAGCTGGTGTTTGGCCCAGGTAGGCCAGAACCCTAGTCCTGCTTCCAGAGGTGCCCCAGAAGCCCTCACCATGTCTCAGCCCAGAGCAGGTGTGGCAGAGAGGATGCTGAGTAAATGTAGTACATGAAGATGGCAATGAGCAGATAAGCCCACCATTACCTTAGGTATGATCACTCGGTGTGTTTGGCAGCTTTACCTTCTCAAAGTCCTTTCACGAGGATTTGCATTACCTCTTTGGGTCCCAGTGACCAGCTGGTAAGTGAGGTAGGACAGGCATTATCCCAGGAAAAGGATAAATCCCAGGAGAGTCCCCTGATCTGGCCCTGAGGCCTGGAACAGGGCAAGAGTCGACAGTCGCCTAAAGAGCCTACCTGTGTTCCCTAGTTCTTTATTCCTGTGGTCACCTGATCTAGGATCTACCATCTTGCCACTTGATCCCATTGCCCCTTTTCAATGGTGCACCCTGAGAACACAGCTGCTGTGCCCTAGCCACAGGCTGCACAGAGCCAGGCCTTTCCATGGGTCCCCTGGAAGAGAAACAAGATCTGTCTGTTAACTCCCCCTGACGCTGAGCCTCTCAGGTAGAGCAAGCGGCCTCTTTTTCTCTCCCTCAGCCTCTGCCTATAGCCCCTCACTCCCTCCCTGTCCCTCTCTGTATGGGGGGAATGCAGACCCAGGCAGGGAACAGGCCTGTCTCTGAAGGGCCACTAAACTGCTGAATCTCCAGTAACAACATCAGCAGCCAACAGTGCACTTGCCCACTCTCGCTGTCCTCTCCGGTGGGGACCTGTGAGGGAGGGATGATGAACAGAAAGGAACAGAAACTGAAGCGCAGAGACATTAAATAGGTTACCCAGTTACTCCTCAATAGCACTGGAGCCAAGATTTAAGCTCGAGTCATTCGACACCAAAGTGTGTACTTTTTCTACCAACCATAGTCATTGCCCGTTTATGTGCTGGGCATTCCTCCTTATGCTTGTCCCTGCCATTTCAGCCAGTTTACATGAGATGACTTCAGGACTGAAACACCCCAAGACCTTTCTCATCCCTTTGGATGACAGTTTCTTGCCCCAATTAAGAGCCAGAGCTTCCTGAGGAAGGATACAGTGTGGGTCAATGTGTTGGGGTTGTCCCCTTTTGATCCTAAGCTACCAGATGGCAGGGCCTCTGCTTGAGAGCCAATATTCTGTTGTCAGGCCCTGTGGAAAGCTTTCTCAGTAATGGGCAGTATTTGTATGTGGGTAGACTAGAGGGGAGAGATCTTCGTGCTTGATTTTAAGCTGCTACAGCGTCTACTTTTTTATTTTTTCCACTGAGATAGCAGTAAGGCAGGAAGGACCACTGGGATGGGCAGGGTCATGAGCCAGGAAGGACAGAGAATGTTCCCGAAATGGGACTGCCACTTATAGAAGCCTGGCCCATTGGCCTCTGACGGCATCCATAGAGCCTTTCACTATAAATGAAGGAGCAGTTGGCAGTGTGGGGCTCTGCTGCCCAGAATGGCACACAGACCTATTTACCATCATCTACTAGATGGTCCCTTCTAACCTAGGACACCCACCATCTGAGATGGGCAGCGTCTGCAGAAGCCAGAGAGGAGCCACCCCACCTCCCCAGCAGGTCCTCACACCGAGTGCCTAACCTGGCCCGTTTGGAAGTTGACCTGCCCCTGTGCTTCCCCTCTGACAGGAGCGTAGTGACTGGCCCCTCTAAGGGGACCACCCTCTCCGCTGTCCCTCCTTCCACCTCTGAACTTCCCTATGAGTCTCTGTACAGTGACTCAACACCTTCTACCTCATACGTACAGCGAGATGGAGACCTTCTGGCCTGGCAAAACCAGAGCACACAGACGGAATGGATCTATGAGAGTAAGTCGGGGAAGGGACACTGCATCCTGAGGGCCATCACGCAGCGGGCTGGAGGGGGAAATGCATTCCATGCGTGGGAAATATTGTGGTTCCAGCACTACCTCTCATGCTAATGATGCACCCTGCTTCCTGTGCCGTCTGAAGTGGTATTTTAGGTAAGAAGTTCAACTCCTCTGCTAGCCCTGCTACCCCCTTCCTCCCTCCCAAGACCCCCTCAAAGAAAGAACATCAGCAAAGTGCTGAAGCAAATGCCTTTTTCAGTCTCTCCCTCCCTTTTCATTAGTCTTCCTGTTCTTGTTCTATATGAACACAGGCCCTGATTCCCTCAGGGACACAGGCTATTACCTTCCCAGATTACAGACTGGTTCCTTGGGGTGATGGGTTCTATCCAGATGATCACATGGACGTTGGCCAGTGGGACTCTGTCTCAGCAGGCAGTCAAAGCCAGCCCTGATTCAGAACCAGCCAAAACCATCTGTAGTGTGGACTTCTGTAGCCACAACTGGGAGATGCTCAAGAGAGTTTGGCAAGATTGCGCTGAGAATCTTAATCCTCTACCCAATTAAGCCCAAAGTCCCCTCACCCTAAGATCCTGGGATGGAACACTGAACAGCATTTCTTGCCATTATTAATAATTTAAATCCCGCCTTCGTGAGATTGATCCATCATGGGTTCACAGATTCATTTCACATCTGTAGTCATGGCAGCAGTAAATTAGATTCCCCCAACACCTCACTTCTCCGCCTGCATCCATGCCTGCTATATTTTGTAGCTCAAACGTGGTTAAATGAAATTAGGAGCCAGAAACCCTATGAGGGAGAGGAGAGAGGAAGAGGGCAGGCCCACACAAGCCAGGAGCTCAGTGGCACAGGCAGCTCAGGATGAGAAGTGTTTTATAGGTTTACATCAGTTCATGTGGGACTTCCATCCACATGTGTGCTCCGGCAGAGCCCTGAGAACTGGAACCATTTCAAAGTCAATAAGCATGACAGCTGGGAAAAATCTGAGCATTTATCTAAATATTCATAAGCAGGATTCTAAAAGTCATTTACTGGGTAATAGCCTGTAAAGTGCCAGTGCTAAGCTTGAAAGGATGTGGGAGGGGAGAAGTGTTGGAAGAAGGCTGAATGGGCAGGGGGGCAGGGGGGGGGGGACAGCAGTGCCTATTCATCCCACTGTGAACCCACCTCCAGAGACAGAGCCTCCTGCAGTCACTGTTTCATTTGACCTGTTCGTTCATGATCCTTTTGGTCCTGAAACTTAATTTACAGAGCTAGTCATGTCTGTATCTAATTCGGATTTTAAGCATTCTGTGTATCTGGTCTGTAGGGGCATGTTCTGCAGCTAAGTGTCTTCCTAGTACTGAATTCCTTAGAGCTAACGTGTTTAGTGCTTAGTAAAAGCCCAGCCACCCACAGGAAATACCTACTGATCAAATATGGTGACATGGGTGGCCTGGCCCAAAGGTGTGCTCGGTGTTGGAGCCTCTAAGACCTGGTCAGTGACACACTCCAGCTTCCTGAAGTTATGTGAGAGGATGGTGGGTACAGCAGAGATTGAAACACAAGGAAAGGCAAGCAATTCTCTAAAATTCACCAAGGTTTTTCTTTCCCCTTCTGCCTTTGGTTTGCAATCTCTCTTTGGAGAACACTGATAATAGGCAAAACTTTTCTATAATATGTACGTGATTGTGTCTGGGCAACAAAATGGTCAGCAAGTGTATGACAAAGATATTTGCTTCTGAGGGTTAAAGAGTTGTTAGAGAAGTGATGGGGTGCAGGAAAAATGCAGGAAGGATGGCACTCCAGGAAGGCAGAAGTTCTCAAAACCACGTCAAGAGACAAAAGAGGAAGGAAACATAGGGAAAATGTTATGTGGGGGGTGGGGATGGGGCCCATGCCATGGAAGAAAGCCAGTCCTTTTGCAGCTGGAGTGCAGAACCCTGAGGATTCCCAAGCATGGCAGGTGCAAAAAAGAATCTGCTTTCAGCCCAGGACAAAAGCCACCCATCCACTTGTTGGAGAAATGCAGACAATCAAGGCAAAAGCAATCCAAAATGCTGGCTGGGGAGGGTTGAGGGCAGGAGCAACAGCAGAGATGAGAGTAGGCATTAATATTGCTGTGCAACCCTATCCCAGTTACCTATAAGGATGCAGCCTTCCAGCCTACAGGATCCCTGTCTGCCTTGTTAACAAGATCCCCAGAGGATTCATTGGTGAACCAGAACATTGGTGAACCAGAGAACCTCAAGTGTAGGATGAATTTCATGGGTACTGGGTTTCTATTTTTAAAGCATTTGTAAATTATGGGAGTGTTCAACCCCAGAGGGCCAGAAACTGCATTTTACTTGGCAGGGTTCTTCTCAACAAATAAGACTTTGAACTGAATCTGGAAGGAAAAACACCCAGATAAATCCTTGAAACCTATTCCTACCGAGAGTGGTAGGTCTGATACGGAAAGAATGCTAAAGGCACCAGAAATGCCTCATGACCCATGTAAGGAAGTGTTCCGAAGGTGGTCCAGAAAGACTATTTATGGCCTCGGGTGTCTACCTATCCAGGCACAGAGCAGGGTCATAACTAACTGCAGAAGTTCTAACACAGAGTATTTATGCCCATGACTATAAAAATCCTCAAGACTTAGTGCCTGGAACATAGTAAGCCTATAAATATTAAATACTTGCAGAACTGTTGTTGAATCCTCATCTGATTTGAGATCAGACATGGTGATGAGAGGGTGTATCCTACCCCCAAGAAACAGTCTAGGTAGGAAAAAATATGTACATAAAGAGACACTATCCATATAGAAATGTGGGTAAGGATAAATAGAGGGACACAGTGCTGTCAGTGGAGAAGTTTGCTTCGAGCTACCTGGCCAGATGGAGAAGATTGTTGGAGAACTCCCAAAAGTGCAAACTAGCATTTGTGCAGTTTCCTGCCATGGACTCAGATCGTATGTGTAGGTTTAAAAGAAAAATGATAAAGTTACCTGTGGTAAATGTAGGAAACTGGTTCAAACCTTAAGAATAGTGCCAGGAGGGACCTCTGAGTGGCTCAATGGTTGAGCGTTTGTCTTTGGCTCAGGGTGTGATCCTGGGATCCTGGATCAACTCCCACATCGGGCTCCCTGTGGGGAGCCTGCTTCTCCCTCTGCCTGTGTCTCTGCCTCTCTCTCTCTCATAAATAAATAAATCTTAAAAAAAAAAAAAAAAAAAGAATAATGCCAGGAGAGGGGTGCTTGGGTGGCCCAGTCAGTTAAGCATCCGACACTTGATCTTGGCTCATTCTGTAATCTCGGGATTGTAAAATCTAGCCCTGCAGCAGATTCCAAGCTCAGCCAGGAGTCTGTTTGGTGTTCTCTCTCTCTCTCCCTCTCTGTCTGCCTCCTCCCCCACTGCTTGACACTCTCTCTAAATAAATAAAATCTTAAAAAAAAAAAAAAAAAAGGAATAGTGCCAGGAGAACTGAAGCCCAAGATAAACTTATTCTTACTGAAAGATCATCCTTGTCATTGCCGCTGCCGCCACCACCGCCAGCACCACCACCACCACCACCACCACCACCACCACCACCACCACCATCATCATCATCACCATGCAGGCAGCCACAAAAGAAGGGGCCCTTCTAAAATATGATTAGGGCAAGGGACCTGGGTAGCTCAGTAAGTTAAGTGTCTGCCTTTGGCTCAGGTCATAATCCCAGGGTCCTGGGATCAAGCCCCACATCAGGCTCCCTGCTCAGCAGAGAGTCTGCTTTTCCTTCTCCCTCTGTTTGTGTACTCTAACACACACACACACACACACTCTCTCTCTCTCTCTCAAATAAATAAATAAATAAATAAATAAATAAATAAAATATTTTAAGTAAATAAATAAAATAAATAAGATATGATTGAGGCAAAAGGAAGATCAAGGTAGACAGGTTACTGTTTGGTACAATGAGGTGGAATGATTCAGAGAAAGTCAGATTCTTCACTTGCTATTTAATTTTGACTTCGCTATGAAGGAAAATGACCTCCGGATTGAAATGGGTGCAACAAAATTAGGCAAGAAATAGCAGAAACCAAAGACTGGTGAAAGAATCAAAAGGGAATAGTAACTGCTATGTCCTGACCTGGATAAAATATCCACCAAACTATCTATAGACCAAGAATAGCTTAATTGCATTTACGGTTTCTGAGGAATTGGGAAATAAGTCTGTGACCAATCCAGGACAAATATTAAGAGCAGGACAAATATTAAGAGCAGAATGACAAGAAACCAGCATAGGATCAATAAGAACAAATCAAGTGATATTGGCTTTTAGGCTGTTTTTTGTTGTTGTTGTTGTTTTGTTTTACAAAGTACATAAGGGAACAGTGATAACCCAGTAGGCTCAAATTCCACAATGGACTTCATTTTCAAAGGCTTCCTGATGTTCCTGTGGACAAGACAGAGAAAAATCAGAAGGATGCTAATGGAAGATGATAGAATGGTAACTGATGGCTAACCACCCAAAGAGACTGCTTAAAAATCAGTTAACCCAGTTTCCACTGGGGAGCCACAGAGCTCCATCTGGCACATTTTATCATAGGCCTGGACACAGATGTAGGAGGAATATTTATATTTGCAGATGACCTGAAGCTGTTGGTTGATGGGAGTAATGTAATCAGATTCTAAAAGATCCTGACAGGAGGAAAACATTGAACTGGGACCAGCTAGATAAAATATAATGCCAACTTATATTAGGTCCTGCTCTTGGGCCCACAAAAATAATAGGGTAGAAAAGTACAAGATGGGGAAGCCCTGTTTGTTGTAGATCCTTGACTCATCCACAAGTTCAGTTAAGTCAGTGGTATGACTGATGTGAGAGAAACGTTAACGTCACCAAATAAAATTAAAAGGTTACATAAACAGAAGACAGTCCTGCTTTAGCTCATGCTGGAGGGTCAGCCCTGGGACACCTGTTCAGTGTTGGAGCTGCCACACTCCATGACAGCTTAAAGCAGACTTGGAGGAGAGTGGTTGTAGGGGGACCTGGAGACCACATCAAACACAGAACTGTTGAAGTGAAGGGGGATGGTAAGCCCAGAAGACATGTAGCTCTGAGATAGGACTGCCTTCAAATATCTGATGATCTGCCACACAAAAATGAGACCTGACTCTCTGCATGTGCCCTGAAGGGCTAGAAGAGGTCCACCTTCAGGAAAATACGCTAAAAAAAGGCAATAGTTCCTACCAGTCAGAGCTATGCCACTGTAGGATGAGATTTCTTAAAAGCCAGAGAGCTCCTTGTCTACACAGGGCTCAGTCTCAGCTTAAGAACTAGCGGGTCCAGCGGATCCCTGGATGGCTCAGTGATTTAGCACCTGCTTTTGGTCCAGGGCATGATTCTGGAGTTCTGGGATCAAGTCCCACATTGGGCTCCCTTCATGGTTCATGGAGCCTGCTTCTCCCTCTGCCTGTGTCTCTGCCTCTCTCTCTCTCTCTCTCGAATAAATAAAGTCTAAAAAAAAAAAAAAAAAAAAAAAAAAAAAGAACTAGCGGGCCCTGACACTGCCTGTGTGCTGGAAGCTTCTCATCGAGGCACCTCAGACCAGGCTTGAGTCCTGCCACCCCTGGGAGTGGATGGAGCAGTTTGCCTCTGCTGTTTCCTCACTGGTCTGCCACTCTGCTATCAAGATTAGTATATCTAGGGTGTGTGTGGGTACATACGCGTGCATGCACATGTGTTTAGGGACAGGAAGAGGGAGAGGTGGGTGAAGGTACAGAAAGGAATAGGGACTACCAAACTGCAGAAGACAAAATAATGGTAACCATGAACTTAACAAAGGTTCTCAAAAAATACAGTGGCCTCCCACTGGTGTATCTTAGCGGATCTATGCTAGATAGCCCCTTGTTTCCCAGCCAGCAACCACCGAACACTTTGCATTGAGCAACAAAAGAGCAGACATGCCCACTTCCTATAGAGTTGAGCATACCCCATAAACGTCTCCATGTGGCCTGGGAGCTACTTGGAGCTCTAAAATCTGCCTCCCCCCTACCCACCGCCCTCAACCAAGCCCCACCCATCCTCTATCCACCAACTGGCCCATGGTGAGTGGAGGAGATGGCCACAGAGGGGCTACATCTCCCAACCTCTGGTTTACTGCAGTCTTGGAATAAGTCAGCAAAACTAAAGAAGAATCGGGGAGGCAGGGGACACATCTAATATATGGCCATAGTGCCCTCCAAAGTGCACTTCCCCTCTGTTGATCAGCCTTGGGCACCAAGGAAGAACCTCAGGCCCTAAATGATATGAACTCCCTGGGAAATATGAGGTTAAATAAAATTGTTAAATGGCCACCTTCTGTCTTTTAACAGCACCTACAAAATCAAGACTGAAAGCACAAGAAATCTCAAGAATCTCTCTATCTTCTTTAAAGTCAGGTTCAGAAGGTATCTAAATTTTATTTTATGATGATTTTAAATGACTTACAGGAGGTACAGATCCATCCATGAGAAGGTAAGAAAAACAGAATTAGCATGCCCCCAGCCAAAGAGAGACCTCTTTTGACCCCTTCAAACTAAACTAATTTTAATTAAGGCCTGAGGCCAAGGCATTATTTCAAGGGCTAAAGGCTTAGGGTTCAGGGAAGAAACTGACCCAAAGAACAAGTGTTTTTAAATCTGAATTAAAATTGAATTTTGAATAGGGAGGAAACAGTATTTACCACTGGAATTAGAAGGAAAGATAATAGGTTACCCATACTCAGTTTATTCCATGACACTACCAACATTTATTGTATACCTACTGCATACTAGGCAGGATGTAAGATAAACGAAACCATCATACCCTCTGACAGATGGTAGCCATGCTTGTGGTGAGCACAGCAGAATATAGAGTTGTTGAATCACTATGTTGTACACCTGTTCCTCCGGGAGCTCAAGTTAAAAAAAAAAAAATCACACCTTCTCAGAACTTAAATTCTAATGTGCAAGATGAAATATGAACAGAGGGAGGGAAATCAGTATTTGTTGAGCGTAAGCAACAGGTCTCAAACTGCTGAAGATTATGGAATCCACGTATCCCAAAACACATGATCTCACCCAGCTGTTTAGGAGATGCTTTTTAAATTGATTCCCTCGGGGACCAAAAGGTCCAGATAAGTTCACCATACCACACAGCCTATTAATAATTGCTCCTATTCTTTTTCAGTGTACGCTATCCCTGACACATCTCACGAGGAAGAAAATGGTAAGCACTCAACCTAATATATCTGAAGATCCCTGTTCCCTGTGGAATGACCTGGGCTGGGGGTAGTTGCCCCGGAAGGGTGGGTCCCTTGCTGGTCCAGCTTCAACCAACTTGGGGACATGCTGGGCACACAGCTCCTGAACTTGAATGGGTTTCCCTGTCCCTTCCTGAAGAAGAATAGGATAATAGAGAGTCTTTGGAGCAAGACAGAATGACCTGGGCCAGAAGTCCATCTCTGTATTCAAGAGCTCTGGTATAGAGACCCCCACAATTCAGAAGGTCCAGTCAGTTGATGGGCTACCTCAGGTCTGGGCAGCAGAGCACAACTGGGACTCATGGGCCCCTCCAAGTAGACTGATCATGGCACCTTGGTAGGGAATAAATTGGAGGCCCTATAACTGGTACCTTTAAAGACTTAATTCTTTATTAAGGAGGGGTTGGCTGAACCCTCTGAAGAGAGACAGAAGAGAATACCGACGGTGGTTAGAATCTCATCTATACCTACCACTCCATAAAACAAAAGCCCCCACAATTAACCAGGCCCTTCCTATCAGAAAACAATTTAGGGACCATGATCTCTTGTCTTTCAACATGGTGGGGGCGGAGGGGAGGATTGAGTCTCATACACACAGGTATGAAACACACATGTTGAAATCAGGAAAAACCATCAGAGGAGAGGAACTGATTGGTTAGAGAAAAATTAAGATTGGTTCCTGATCAGATCCAGAGAAGACACACTCTACATTTGGGAATCCTGTATGCCTGGCATTTACTTACAGTAGCACTCTGGTCCGCCACCCTGAAGACGAGTCTTATCGTTCCCATTACACAGATGAGGGGACCAGAGAGCCAAGGGGCTGCGCAACAGGCTGCAAGTGGCCCATAGGGGCCACCACTCAAAGGCCTGCAGCTTCCCCCCACCGCCTGCACAAACCCTCCCACAGAGGCACTTCAGGGGAAGATAATGATCTCACTAGAACAAAGGTAGAGGTGACAGAAATCCCCAAAGGAAAAGTTAATTAGGCAGAAAGCTTTTCCTTCTCATTCAGCCCCAGTTACAGCTCTTACTGAGTATTTCCTGTGCTTGTCTGGACATGAAGACAGTGCCCATTGATGTTAATAAGGTTATTTATTACGTTGAATCGAACACTTCTGAACAGTGGCTATTCAGGATTCAGGGTTGCCGGGTCACCTGCTTCCCTTGATAAACATCTAGTTTTGTTTCCCTCAAATTAACTATGTATTATTCAATAAAGCCTATTAAAATACAGTAATCACAAATGATGGGGATTTGCTAAGCTCTTAGGGCCAGAGCCAGACTCTTGTTCTCCATCTAGGGCAGGGACGAACTCAGAGAATCTTACATGGGAAGATGCTGCCGATCAATCGGTCCAGACCCGTTCTCCCAGTATCCTCCCTCTCCTCTCCAGTGACAACCACAAAGGAGCTTCCTCCTAGGAGCTTGCTGGAATTCCCATGGATTCTTGTCGAATGAATTCCTGACCGATTTTTCAAAACATTTCTCAGCCGTTCCCATGGCAGGCAGTCTGGGGACACACAGTGTTTTTTGGAATCGAGCTGAAAAGGGCCCCGGAGCCTTGTCAGTTCTGAGTACTCCAAGTGTGGACGCGAGAACTAGCAGAACGAATTGCTGCGAATTCTCCCAGCACAGGCTCTACCACAGATGTGTCAGGTTTCTGTGAGAAATAACTGAAGCTGGGGTAGGGGGTCTGCAGGCAGAAGGGCCCTTGAGCCCCGTGTGGGTAAAGGCAGATCCAGCTGAGTGGTGTTGCCAACAGAGTTTTTTATTACTGAACCAAAATTGGGAAGAAGTGCAAAGTTAACATGTACAGAGATCACGAAGAGTGTCTCTTCCCCACCCCCAGAGACACACAATCAGACAGAATAAGTTAGCCCTGCACCAACCTGGTGGATTTTCAAGGGCTCTCTGGATGGTCCAGCTTGAAGGGGCTGCTGTCATCCTGAAGCTGAGACAACAGGCTGCAGAAATTTCCCCAGGGGCCCAATTACCATGTGAGACCCCATCCTCTGAGCTCTCACCTCAAGAGTCACACCTTCCAGAAAGCAGGAGATGGGGCCCAAGTTGTAATTATCAATTCCTCGATTCAATTTGCACCCCGTCAACACTGAAGGCTCCAAGCCCCTCTCCCGGCCCAGAGTCATCAGGCTGTAGCTCACCTTGAGAACAAAGGCATTTGCTCTCAGGACTTTTTATGAACTCACTGGCTTGAGAATACATGTATTATGCTTTAATTTGCAATTATGAATCATATGCAAGTATAGAAATCGGCAATTTTTTACAAAACTGGCAAGAGACAGAAATATTTCTCAGGCTTTCCAAGAGAAAAATCACATTCAGAATAGATCTCTCCCAAAATAAAACCAAAACTCCTTCCCACAACCTACAAGGTGCTCTGTGAGCTGGCCCTGTACCCCACCTCATTGCCACTCCTGCTACCTCCCATACTCGCTCTTTTCCAGGCATACTGTTTGTCGATTCTGTCAACCACATTCCCATCCACTGTCACCACCAGCCTTTGCACCTCCTCACCCCCTGCCAGGAATGTTCTTTCCCAGATATCTGCCTACTTGCTCATTGCTTTGCTTTATTCAGGACCCACTCAAATGTCACTTCGTCAAATGAACCTTTGCCATCCATCAGGAACACACTTTTTCTCAAGTCAGCCACTGAAACAGGACCCTTTTATTCCTGTCTTATTAATATCCCCAAGTTGAATTTTGGGTAATTTGGTGAATTTACTTCAAGTCTTACCAATCATGTATGCATTTTTTATTTAAATCATCAAGGATAAATGCCATAACTATTTCCTTTTGGTTTTCTTTTTCTGTTTCTTGTTATGGTTCCTTTTTCCAAATGCCTTTCCTTCTGCTGTGCCTTCCAAAATCAAAAGTCTTGGATTTTGTTACTAAAGAGAGCTTTTGGGACGATTTATTAAACGAGCCCATTGACTCACTGGAAGCTGAGGGCTTAGATGACAAGGTAAGTCAAAAACTCAAGACCATGTTCCTCCAAATGTTCAAGCAGGGCGGCCCAAAGCCATCCAGGAGCTGCCTCTAGAGTGCAGGGACTCATAACTTCACTCATTAGCCCAGCCCAAGAGAGTTTTTCTTAAAACAGAAGTAAGTTTAAATGACACATATTAAATCAAAGTGGGTCAGAAGAAAGCCAAATGTAGCATTCCACGGCCCTACTTTCAGAGCCCTGCTGGTAATATAAACACCCTCCAGATGACTTTTGAAGGCAGCAAAAGCAAAAAACATTTAATTTATCTAGATATCAAGGCAAATCAGTCTTTGTAGAAACCCTCAATAAAAATGAAATTAAATTCTAGAAAGCTGGACTAGATGTACTCTTCCCACTTTTAGTACAGCTTAAAACCCTAGACGTTATATGTAAGACAAATGGAAGAAACTTCTTAAAGGTGGACAGAAGTCAGACTGGCTAATAACCTCAGGACCCAAGGAATGACAGGGTGGTTAGTTCCCAGAGTTTTCATTTTGCTTCATATATCCCTGGTGATGAAGTGCTGAAAGACAACTCAGAAACCCCAATAAGCACAAAGCCCCAAGAAATGCCTGCTATCTCTAACCAAAAAAACCAGGAATGGGGCTGGGGCAGTCTGGCAAGACAGACACTTTATTATTATTATTTTTTATTTGACAGAAATGGAGAGCAAGCACAAAGCAGGGGGAGAGGGAGAAGCTGAATCCCCATGAAGCAGGGAGCTGGGCCTGGAGCTTGATCCCAAAACCCTGGGATCCTGACCTGAGGGAAAGGCAGACCCTAACTGACTGAGCCACCTAGGTACCCCAAGACAAACACTTTAGTCAACAGCCTCTGCCATGCAAACACCAAGCAACTAGCAGATGACCCTCCCCAGATCTGTCATCTTGCTGCCACCACCTGCAGAGGGGCACAGAACCAGCCCTGAGCATCACTGGATGTTCTTTCCCTGGCTGGACCACAAAACCTGAGAGGAGATGGGAAGTCACAGTATGTTACATGGTCTTTCCTGCATGAATATTTTACCGCTGCTATAGCCTGGTAGCTCTAACTTCCTGTGTCAGCTTACATTAAGACTTATATGTTGATACAGGTAGAAAGATTAGTATATAATGTTTCCATTAAAGCTAAGAAACTTTCTCAGAATTCTAGGTACTAACTACAATCACAAGAGTGAAATCTTGTGTCCCTGGAACTCAAAATTAAGCAGATATATTTTTTCTAAATTTACAATAGAAAAAAACCTTTTCAAAAAATAGGTATTGGGGTTTTTTTTTTTTAATTGCTTAATCAGGAAATTTTCTGGTCTCAGTTCATATTTAGCCCTAAATTTCTTCCTGTCCACACTTGCTTCTGTAGACATAATACTAATAAGAATTGCTTTTCAAATACTGAAAAATCACACTGAAGAGAGAAAAACAATTTCTGGAACTCAAAGTCACCTCATTGAATTTACTAAGACAGGAAAGTAAGCTCAGGCGTTTTAGAAAGACTTTTTAGCAAGAGCTGAAATCTAAAGGAATTATTTTAATTAGAAACTTAAATTATTCAGAACCCATCAGCCTGTCAGCTGAGGTTCACTATGCTGGACAGAGCTGCAGTCACAGGCAGAGGGGAGACAGCACCCGTGTGTTTGGTGCACAGCACACTGCCAGGGTTCCGTGTGACAAGTGGGCTACACAGCCCCCTGCCTAGATGCTGGCATTCTCACGATAGGCAGCTGTACAGCTTGGAGCAGTACTTTGAGCAACACATAGGTGGCAGATGTGGACAAGCAGGGTCAGAGCAGGACAGAAAGAATGAAGTAAATGCCACATGGTACCTGCAGCTGAAAGACTTGTTTGCATGAACTTCGGAAGTCCTTTTTCGCGGAATACCAGAAACCAACAGGTTACAAACTAAAGAGAGGGAGCTAAGTCCTTCTACTTGGATAGGAGCTATCAACCTATACTTTGGTTCTTCTGACAATTCAACTCCTTTGCTATTCATGCTTGTTCACTATACATGCTTGTTTTATCTCATGGCATCCCATGCATCACAAAAATTGCTGTGCAAATGCTTTTGGTTGTAAAAACCAGAGATTCACCCAGGAGAAGTCTTGGGCATGGCAAACTCATCACTGGTGTACTCAGTACACCTACTATGGTGAGGAGGATAGTTCTACTCTACAGGCAGGGGAAGCAAATGGGACAAACCTCAAAGATGTTATGGGCGCTGGCTAAATCCAGTGGGGTGGCACAGCCTAGATGGGACGAGAACTTCAATGAGGCCCATCCAAGGGGTCTGTTGTCTGGTGGACCTCAGTGAACACCGTATCTTCTGGTGAACAAAGCTTAGAATACAAAGGAGATGGTGAGAGATCACTGGCCTAAACAGAAAGTCTCTCCACCCCAAGGGAAGAACTGTCAACAATGAGAAATTTAGAGGGACGCCTGGGTGGCTCAGTGATTGAGCATCTGCCTTCGGCTCAGGGCATGATCCCGGGGTTCTAGGGATTCCAGTCCTGCACCAGGCTCCCTCTGCCCATGTCTCTGCCTCTCTCTGTGTGTCTCTCATGAACAAATAAATAAAATCTTTAAAAAAGAAAAAAAAATTTAGAGGCAGACATATTGGTACCATGAGCCTTAACCTCAACCTGCTCTGAAGCTCTGAATCCAGTGTTAAAAGATAAACTAAGGCATACAAAACATTTTAAGAGTTTGAGCATATATTGATTTGAATTGTGCATTACCAACCAGAAGTGATTAAGGGGCGCTCTACTGGCAGGAGCTGGGGAGAGGCTTTTATAAATAAAAGAGCACAGCAAGGCAATTTTTGATTGGCCATCACTTAAAGCCTAATTGGCTGCTTATGATTGGTTGTCCCCAGGTTTTGATTCATAATGAGGAGGCATTTATAGGCTTAGATTTTGGTGTGCTTACCAAGGCCCCACCACGTTAGAGCCACCTCCATGTAATAGCCTGCTCATTTAATTAACACCAGTGTGCAGCGGCTGGGAATTGGGCAAGCCAGACGGGAGGCAACCCAGCTTGTCCCCCAACCTAGAAAATCTAGCCAAATACAAGCCGTTTTCTTATATTAGTCCCAGCTCACATGCAACTTTGGATATGCCAGCCTTCCACTCGCATATAAGTTAATGGCATACTATACATGATCAGCTGTTGAACAACCACCATAACAACCATAACAACTTCAACTTGTAGGTGAGCAGAGCAACATGAAAGCTCCATGGTTTATTTTGTTTTACATCAAGCCAAATTTCACCTTCTGTCCAAAGGGATCCAGAAGAGAAACTCCCATGAGAACCCACCTATGATTCAGTCCTGGTTATTAGCATCATAGACTTGGCATAAAATGCACAATTTTACAAAATAAAAAGGCAGCTTACAACATCATTACTCTGGAAGAATCTCTAAACACAGAATTGTCCACTTCTATAACATGCTAGGTGCTACCCTGCTTTCCTGTAGACTGCCTTCCTTCACAATGAAACAACCATGAAATAAGCAACTGTCCTGCCATTGGCCATTTCTGCAACTCAGAAAGCCTGTTATGCTCTTAAATCATGGAAGCATTTTTATGTTCTATAACCATCTCCACATTTGGAAAAGGGGTAGTTTTATGCTTTGAAAAGATTTCTTGGCATACTGCTGTTAAAAAACAAACCTTGTGCATATTGTGGAGTGAGGAGTATGAAGACCATGGAAATATTCTTTAAAATAACTCTTGCTAGCCACCCTATTATTCCCACTGTTTGTGTTTTCTAATAGCATGTTGAAATCTCACCTGGCACCTTTGAGAGTCAGCAAAGTACTTAATTGGTAAGCCACTAATTCCCTTTTTCTGAGTATTTCATTTTGTTCCTTTTGTAGCTTTTCAGCAGTTCTTATCAGGCAGTGTTTAGGACGATGCTCAAAGAAATGGCTGCTCGCAAAGAACTGGAAGAGGATATTGATGTCCCCCTGACCGGGATTCTGGAGAGTGAAACCAGAAGGAAACTAGGAATTCTGTAAGTGACTGGAAAGATCAAGCTATTGGTCAGTGGGTTCAGGTAGGCCAGCAGTAGCAGAGAAGTCTAAGTGGGGCCACCATAGAGAAAAGAGCAAGGCCAGGGCCAGGCAGGTCCCCTGAGTCAAAGGGCAGGCACATGAGCAAAGGCAAGCTCAGGGGGCAGGTGAACAGAATGATCTGGCTGCCAAAAGTCAAGAGCAAGGAAATGTACATGCATGGAGTTTCAGGATAGTATCAAAGGCTAGCTGTGACAGAGGTTGGAAATCCAGGGCAGGAAAAGTCTTAGAGGGACCATGAGCTTCTACAGAAGTCTGGGGGGCAAGGCTCAGAGCCCTAATCTTTTAAGAGAGGGGATAATGGGGGATTAAGATCCTAGGCATCTGCCAAAAAACTCCCTAGCTTCAACATAGGCTAATGTTCCTCCACACTCCCTGGAGTGGGAAAAGCCATGAGCTGCACTGACCTGGGAGTCATGGCCAGAATCCCCATTTGAAGTGGGGAACAATAAGGTTACTGAAGACTTGCTGGCACCACGTCTGTCATGGTCCCAGGTGACAAAATGCTCCCGAACTCCATTTGTACATCTAGTCTGTGATGCATGGAAACCTGGATTTTCATGTATTCAACTACCAGAAACCTTAGCAAGCATGTTAAGGCCTCCTAAACGTCTATTGCAGACTCTGACAATGGCACCAAGAAACAGGCTGTTGGCACAGGGTGCCCTGCATAACCTTCTTGATGAGTTGAAGCTTTCACAAAAACCAAGAAGACAGGGTGACTGCCAGCAACTTCTGCTTTGGGCTGAGTAGAGTCCTGGAGCCAGAGATCCCTGAGGCTTCTCTAGGAAAGAAGAAGGCAAAATACACAGAACAAAACACAGAGACTACCCAAGCTTTCAGATCCTTATACAGCTACAAAAACAAATGCAAAGTAACTTCCCTGTAAGTTATCTGGCCTCACACGTAACATTTCCCCCACCCATTCCATCCTGTTGAGGCCTATGACCATCCCATTGAAGCCTATGGAGCCCCATAGGAAGGGATCTAATCTGACAGCACTCAACAAATATTTCCTGAGCATCTACTATGTGCTGATCTATTGGGTGCTGATCAATAGAACAGTGTGTATCTCAGAGTCTCCTCCATTGAGGGAACTAGTTGGCAAGGATTCCACCAACTTGCAAAGGTTGGCAAAAGGCAAAAAGAGGAACCTTTCAAAAAGGGCTTTGGGTCCTTCTGGCTGGGTCCCTTCACTGGAATTTAACTCTTGCATCTCCCTGCATCCTGCTGTCAACCTGCAGGTTAGGCTTCAACCCACCACTAATTCAGTCCTTACTCTTTCACAAATGATGGCAGGCTAGATAACTGCTTTAATTCCATTCAAAGTGCCTGTAGATAAACAACATTTGATACAAATGGGCCATAAAGAGCTCGTTCTCAATTGAGTTCCACCATGCTTCTAAAGTGCAAACAGTAAACCTACTCCCTGACAGGGAAAACAGCTCAGCCCTTCCCAGCAAAAGGTATTTGCTTTCTGGAGTGACTTGGGGTTAACTTATTCTACTCTCCTCAAGGAATCTGAATGGAGAACTTAAAATCTGCCCTGTCTAAAGGCCTTCTTCTCAAATCCAATTAAGCCTGGGAAACTCACTCCTTCCAGCATATCCCCTTTTAAATAAGCTGTGATCTGAGAACCAGAAAGCACAATGGTCCTTGGAGACCACTCTTATTTGGAAGTAAAATAGCCCAAGCCATCAAGACCCCAACATGACTCTCCTTATATATTGACATGCAAAGGGGGTAAGGGCTTGATGATTTTGAAGAGCTGTACTTCAGTGTGGCTTTCATGATAAGTCATTTTGAATGAGATTATTGGAAATGTTTCCCCTAAATGTAGATGGGCTTTGAGTGACTCTGTCCAGGTCACCGACGGTGCTGTTCCTCACAGCTACTTCCAGATGTAACCTTCACTGGGATATGCTCAAGCCACAGAAAGGTCAAGCTGCGCATCGAACCAGCCTTGCATTTGAACCTCCCAGCCCTGCCCTAGCTCCCAAGATGACCCTTGTTGAATTCATTCTGAAGGCTTTAGGTGTCAGCTTGGAGGAAGCAAACACTGAGTCAATACCATGTGCTGTCCCTTTATTCCTGAGTACCGACTGGAAGGAGAACAGAGTCCAAACACAGAGCTAGGGGTCTGATTTTTCAACTATGAGAAACACCCAGCAGGCTCTAGCACTGTCTACACCATGTAGCATGACCTATAAACATGAGTCAGTCCCAGCTTTTAAAGGTAATTCACATTCCTTTTAGGTTGAAGAAAAATTTTGGAAACTACAGGGAAACGATCCTCTGGATTATGAAGAAACGTGAACGTAAGGACCGTTCTCCCATTTTGCATCCTTTGATGGGCTCTCCAGTGGGCATCTGGAGATGCCCTATACCCTAAGGGAGGCGTAAATGTTCCTTGCATAGCTTGAGCACTTATGAGCAAGCAAGGTCCTAGCTGCCAGGGATAAAATACCAAGCAAGATGGACACAATCTGGGGCCGCCTTACCCTTTTTGAGGAGCATGGGTGAGGGGAAACAAGCAAGCAGAGGCTTCACGTATGGAAGGGTTAAGTGCTACGGCAGGAAGAGGAGGCTATGGAGCCCCATAGGAAGGGAACCTAGATCTGAGGGGCTACCTAGATTATTAACACAAAGTTTGGGAAAGAGTTGGCCCCTTTACCAGATACTGAAGTCATCTGCGGTCCAGCTGGTAAGATTTGCCAATGAAGGGGGTTACCAGTGTTTTTAAGTCTAATCATGGAAAACTTGGGCCAAGAGTCTAAAGCCATTGAGGCCACTTCATTCAGAAACACAAAGCCACCACACACCTTTCAGATTACTAGATCCAGCTAACATAGAAATGGCAAAAGTACCCATGGCAGACATAGCTAACCAGTCCTGGTGCTTCTTCTTGAGCCTCAGTCCTTCCCAAGACCATGTTCCAATCCCCCGATACTGACATATGCCCTTGACCTAACTCTTCGAGAATAATTGCTATGGACTAGGTACTTTCACATACTCTATCTGATTCAAATGCATCTTTGTAACCACGTGAAGCAGGATGAAGAAGCTACAGCTCAGGAGGCTAGGAGACTTGCCTGAGATCACCCAACCATTGTGTGGGCACCAGCCACATTCTGCCCAAGACCTCTCAGGCCAGACCCGGGGCTCATCCCTTTGGCGTGTTCAATGAACAAAAGGCTAGTGTGTCTACAGAAGAAAAAGTGGGGGCCTTCTAAGCCTAAGTGTCATGTCCTCACTGGAGTTAGGAGGCAAGGAGAGGAAGGAAAGACTGCCTTCAGTTTTGATAGTGAGAAGGCCCTATCTCCCACCAAGACTCACACAGTGGGGTGCCCCCTAAAACAAGGAGGGGGGGTTCAGATGCTCAGCTGCCAAAACACAACAAACAATCTATTCCACTATGCCTACTACTGTTCAGAGTTCTGTTCCCTCAGGGCTGTAGACACCTGTGTCTTCCATCCCGTGGCATCTCAGCAAGGTACACAATAGGTACTCAATAAGCGTTTTGTTTAATGGAGATAGACATGCACGATTTATTTTGCTCCTTTGGGAATTAAGGCCTCCCAGGATACTCTACCGTCACACACCCAGGGTAGGACTTCCAATTGGAAAATGAGATCTGATATGGCCGGATCCCCGTTCTGCTTTACCACCACCCCTGCCCGCTCCCTGGCCCCTTTGGACAACTGAAGCCTAGAAGGTTTGAGCTTTTTCTACAAAGAAGCAACATTTCATATAAATAAAAGGCAACTCCATGTTCTGGTGTAACCAGTCCCCAAAAGAATCTCCCAGCCTCTTTTAAGATACAGACTCATTTCCCTCCAGTACGCAGACCATTCCTTATTCCAGGCACACAACCCCACGCCTCTGCAGGCTCCGGATTTCCGAGCCCAGGCGTCCTGCATGGGCGGAGGACCCACGGTCAGGCACACAGGGCTCCATACATAGGCCCTGTGCTTGGTTTAATGCTCTGCTGTCACTGTCTTGAAATCCTTAATAATTTTAGAATAAGGAGTCCTGCATTTTCATTCTGCACGGGGCCCCTCAAATTATGTAGCCTTTCCTGTTGAGAACCATCTAGGCTGGGGGAAGAAGCAGGAGAACACTGCGTAGCCTGAATCATGAGCCATCAAAACTCAAAGCTCCCTGCAAGAAGGCCACAGAGGTATGGCCCCTCTATGGGGCGCCCGGCGCTATGCAGGCACTATTCACAGTAACCCCGAAGGTCTCTATCCACAGCATGACCCCATTTTAAGGACAGCGAGGCTCAGAAAGGTGACCTAGAGCCTCACCCTCGTCATGGCAGTGCTAAAAGTACAGCACAGACCCGAGTGTCCAGGATTTGAGCATTCTGACAGGGAAACAACATGGGCATATAAATGTCCTCTTTTATCTCTACCTTTTCAGGAAGGTTTTCTATTAATTTCTAATTGATACTCGGGGACGGTGGCCAGGCTCACTCCAGCTTCTTCCCTCTAACAAATCAACATCATTTGTAAGCAGGCACTGGGGCTGGAAGTACTCCTCACAGAGACCGAGACCACTCCCAAACTGCCCACTCAGGTCTCCCAGTGACCCTGCCCTGCCACCTCTGTCTCGTTTTCCTGAGGAATAGCTTCCTCTCTGAGCTCGACTCCATGGCCTCTTTCGTCCCTCAGACATGCTGTGGTTCTAGTCTCCTTTTCCCACCTCCCAACCCTCCTCCCCATTCTCACTGACTCTTCCTCAGGTGCCTTCATCTCTCCCCTAGAAGCAGCTCTCCCTAGTCTCCCTGACTTCCTTCTTCTCCTCTCTCAGTCCTTCCTTCACATTGTTTCCAGAACAATCTTTTAAAACTCCTCACTACCCTCCCTTGCCTACAGGAAAATGCCCAGAGCCCTCACGTGGCTTAGAAGGTCCTCACTTTTCCCTTTCCAGATACACTGGCTTTTTTTACTCCTCATGGAATGGGCCAGGCATCCCTTGCCACAGGGCCTTCGCCCTTGCTATTCCTCTGCCTAGAGCACTCTTTGCTCCAATATCCCTGTGGCTCACTCCCTCACTTTACTCAGGTCTCTGCTTAACTGTCACTTTCTCAGAAATAGTTTCCTTGGCTACCTTGTATAAGTCAGTGCACCCACACCCACATGCACATACACACACCCACACACACAGGGTAGACCCTTCTCACCCTGCTTAACTTTTCTTGGAAGCACTGCTGGCCACTTGGCATGTTATGTTGTGTCTGTCCACTTGTTCAGCATTCCTCTACTAGAATGGAGAGCAGAGACTACAGCAATCCCCGATACCTAGGACGCTTCTCGGCACCCACATCCACAATCCATCTTTACTAAATGAGGGAATGAGGGAACACTCTGGCCCTCGTCTGAGGCGTCACCCATCACCTCTGACCCGGCCTCACTGTGGCCTTCACCTGTACAGAGCTTATGCCGGGCACACCCCCTACCTGGTGGAAGCTTCACTTCCCCAGATGTTGCCTCAGCCTCTGGGCTGGCTCAGGTCCCTTCTGGGAGCTCTCCTGGCCCCAGTGTGGTTGTTCCCAAACTTGGGAGTTCCCCAAGTGAAATTAGAAGCTGGGGGACAAGGAGACACTCCAGAAAAGCCACTCAAGACTGGTAGGTGGCCGTCCCCAGAAGCCAGGGAACTTACGAATGCTCGTCTTCAGCAGCCGAGAGACAAGTAGATGTTCATGCCCACCCGCAAGGACCTTGAGAGTTTGCACAGAGGCCTGCACTGGGTTCAGTCCCAGCCTGCTGTTCAGGTGGTCTGAACCACACCCGGCTCTCTCAGGGTGGCCTCCTTGAAAATGGCTCCAGCTGTGAGAACGGTGGGCGGACAGAGGGTACCTTCCAAAGAGGGGATCAGGTTAGGAGCCTCTGATGGCCTGGCTCTAGAGGTCAGCCAGTGGTCACGTGCTCCCATTAGCCCCCTCCCGCAGAGTTGACCCTGGTAGTGGGACCGTAAGCTCTTTCTCTTTTTTTAAAGATTGTGTTTATTCTTGAAAGACAGAGAGAGAGAGAGAGGCAGAGACACAGGCAGAGGGAGAAGCAGGCTCTATGCAGGGAGCCCTATGTGGGACTTGATCCCAGGACTCTAGCATCAAACCCTGGGCTGAAGGCAGTGCTAAATTGCTGAGCTACCAGGGCTGCCCACAAGTAAGCTCTCTTAACTGACTTCCCCCTGGACCTAGTTAGTTACCTAGGGAACTGGGCTGCTCTGGCCCCTCTGCTCCCCCTGCTTCTCTGATGCCCATGGACAGGCTCAGGCTGTGATCCTGGGGTCCTGGGATCAAGTCCCACATCGGGCTCCCCACAGGGAGCCTGCTTCTCCCTCTGCCTGTGTCTCTGCCTCTCTCTCTCTCTGTGTCTCTCAGGAATAAATAAATAAAATCTTAATAAATAAATATTTTTTATTTTATTTTTTAGAGACATGATTTCTTTTTTTTTTAAGATTTTATTTACTTATTCATGAGAGACACAGAGAGAGAGTGAGGCAGAGACACAGGCAGAGGGAGAAGCAGGCTCCACGCAGGGAGCCCAACATAGGACTCTATCCTGGGTCTCCAGGATCAGGCCCTGGGCTGAAGGTGGCGCTAAACCGCTGAGCCACCAGGGCTGCCCAATATTTTTTAATTTAAAAAATTAAAAACTACTTTAAATTAGATGCAGACAAAACAGGGGATCCCTGGGTGGCTCAGCGGTTTGGCGCCTGCCTTTGGCCCAGGGCGCGATCCTGGAGTCCCGGGATCGAGTCCCGCGTCGGGCTCCCTGCATGGAGCCTGCTTCTCCCTCTGCCTGTGTCTCTGCCTCTCTCTCTCTCTGTGTCTATCATAAATGAATAAATAAATCTTAAAAAAAAAAAAAGATTAAAAAAAAGATGCAGACAAAACATACATTAAAGATTGGGGAATAGGGACACCTGGGTGGCTCAGTGGTTGAGCGTCTGCCTTCGGCTCAGTGCATGATCCCGGGATCCGGGACTGAGTCCTGCATTGGGCTTCTTGCATGGAGCCTGCTTCTCTCTCTGCTTATGTTCCTACTTCTCTCTATGTCTCTGATGAATGAATGAATGAATGAATGAGTGAATGAATACTGGGGAATAGATAGGATTTTTTTTAAAGTCTGGAATTCTGTGTTCAGACTATTTAGAAACTAGCAAAACTGAAATTATAGATAATAAATTATGAACATGCTTTGGGCAAAAATCATCACAGAGCCCGTCATCAGACCTATCCACAAAGGAAAGACCTTGCCCTACATTTTAAAATGGCGTGCTAATACCTATTTGCCTTTTAAGTTAAAATGACATGTTTAAAGTATGTTTCTTTTTTTTAAATGACTCTCCACTTTCGCCTATTTTTAAATTGGCAGAATTAGCAGCCACATTTGTTATTGGCATGTGGCTGGTAAATCACCTCTGGCATCCCCAAGTCTGGACTGTGTGGTCTTCACCAGGGTGTCTGGCATCTAACACTGAGCTGGCACACTGTAAGCCCTTGATAAATATATGCTGAATGAATGAATGCAAAAAATGAGAAAGGTGGAATTCAGTGCTTACACATTTCTCTCTAAAGGCTTGCTCTACTTATCTGGCAGCTTTCATTATTGGGAGGAGGGTGGATATAGCCAGTATCTCAAACCTCAAACTCTTTGATGCCCTGAGAAAGATAGGTCTAAACTTTCTTTCTCTTCTCTACCAGACTTACTCAATGCCAGAACCACAAATACGTCCACTTTCACACTTCAATTATGGAATCAACCCCCACAAATCAGGGCAGCTGTGACTGAAGTAAAAAAAAGTCGTCCTGTTGTTGTTCGTCCTAAGAAGAAAGTTGAAATAGATACAGAATGGATACAGAGCACGATTAAGGTAAGTATGGCAGTACAGTGGTGTTTTTATTTTGTGCATGGATGAGACACACATATTATCAGGGAGCTGTCAAAACTAACATACAACGTGAATACAAACAAGAAAAATGTGCTCAACATACAGAGGTACATCTGAGTGTGTGGATTATAGGCAAATTAAGTGGGGTTTTTACTAGGGTTCACTGAAACTCCTCTCCCTGCAGGGCTTGATTTAGGCAACTGGATGGGATTATTATAATGTATAGTTCCATCCCCTTATAGATATAAAATCTACATCAAAAATCAATCACATAATGAATGGATAAATAAACTGTGGTACATCCATACAATGGAATATTACTCAGTGCTAAAAAGAAATAAGCTATCAAGCCGTAGAAAGACATGGAAGAAATTTAAATTCATACTACTAGGTCAAGGAGACTAACCTGAAAAGTCCACAAGCTGTAAGATTCTTACCATATGACACAAGTCATATACTCATTCCAACTATAAGACAAATTATACACATCAGTAATTACCTTGGGCTTAAAAAGAGGGATGAATAGGTGGAGCATGGAGGGCAGTAAAACTACTCTGTATGATACAATAATGGTGGATATATGCCATTATACATTTTCCAAAGCCACAGAATCCAAGCCACCAAGAGTGACCTTAATGTAACCTATGGACTCTGGGCGATAAGGATGTACCAAGTGTCGGTTCATTGACTATAACGGACACTGTGGTACAGGGATAGCAGGGGAGGCTGTGGATGTGTGTAGGGACAAAACGCATGAGAATTTCTGTACTTATTGCTCAATTTTGCTGTGACCTGCTCTAAAAAATAAAGCTTATTTTAAAAAAACACTTACATGATATATTTATAAAAATTCATATTGTAGTATTTGGATTCTATACATAAAGGAAAATATTTCAAAATACTAGAGTCATTCAGAGAGAGCTAACAACCACATCTGAAGCTCAAAAAAGAGTTACTGAAGTGGGAATTAGGAAGATGTGACATGTTTTATGCCTTCTGAATACATAAAATAAGAACATATTATGCTCCAGGGCCTCTTCTAGGTGCTGGAGGAGATACAAGGTTGAACAAAGCCCCTGTTCCCATAGAACTTACGTTCCAGTTGAAGAGGCAGCCAACATGTAACAATCCTGTTCAGTGCCATGTCAAGTATCATCAGGAAACGTGGATAAAGCAGCATAAGGGCTCATGAGTTGTTGGCTTAAGAGAACTGCTCTCGTACCTATAGGGTAGGTGAGGAAGTACCATTTGAGTCTAGACATCTAGAGATGAGGGGCAGAGCAAACAGCTCAAGAATAGCTGTCAGCAAGTGACAGAAGGATAGGGAATGAACTCAGATGCCCGGGTCAGGTAGAGCCTTGTGGGTCATAATAAGATTAGATTTTATCCTAAGGATGAATTCATGAAAAGGATCTGGCGCAGGGGAAGAGCATCATCTGAGTTATGCTCTAGAAGAACCTTTCTGGTTAGGTATGGAGAATAGATTTAATGAGGCAAGAATAGAGGCAGGATGTTCAGCTGAGAGCCAGGGCACCAATTCAGGTGACAGATGATGGGCATCTCAACTAGGGTGGCGGCAGTTGAGGTGGTAGAAAGCAGTCTGATTTAGGACACTTTCTGAAGGAAGAATCAAAAAGGCTTTCTGTTAAATTGAATGCATGTGAGAGAAAGACAAAACAAAAGGATGAATTTAAGAGTTTGGGCCTGAGCAGCTGTGTAAACACTGCATTACTATTTACTAAATTAGAGAACACAAGAAGCCTAATGGAACTTCACATTTGTGTAACACCATGCAGGTTATAAAGCATGTCTATGTGTAATGTAAACTGAGCTTTTCCCAACAATCTCATGGGGTAAGTATGGTATTGCTTTCTTCACTTTGCAGGTGAAGAGAGTGAGACCCAAAAAATCTTAAATAGCTGTCACATGGACACAGAGCTCATTACTTTCTGAAACAGTTCCCAAAGCTAAGAGGCTTAATAACCAGATGTATGTTTCTTGCTCATGTCACATCTGATAGCTCTTTTGAGTGGTCTCTTTGACGTTAGCTCCTGGGGATCTGGGCTCTTTCATTACGGGTCTCTGCCATCTTGGAGTCCTTTGTGTCCTGTTGCGGCCAGGAAGTGAAGTCATGGTCGAGGCTTAAATTCTATCAACCAAAAGAAGTCACATGACATCACCCGGATGCAAGAGAGCTGAGAACTGTATTTCTGCCGTGCATCTGGAGGAAAATGAAAACAGTCTGCTAAGAGGAAAAGCAACCAAACATCTTAAAGTAATGAGGGGGACCTCACCTTGGGGCAAAAGTAGGAGAGAACCAGAAATCAACACTGTCAACCAAGGTATGACTCTTTCAGCCTCCATGGAAGGAAGGGAAGGTTCAGTGTACCTTCACATCTCTTGGGCCTGCATGAAGGGAAGTCGGTAAAGCAGCCAGAACTCCTGGCTGTAGACGGGCCAGAGAGAGAGAGAGAGAGAGAGAGAGCGCAGACAGAGAAATCAAGGGAAAGCCTCTCTAGGCTGTACCAGACATTGAATGGTGAGGGTGTAAGAAACCCTCAGAGGCCTTCAGCTTCCTCATCGGTAATACATCTGTGAAACCATTACTTGGTTTCTTACTCTAGCTGGGCTGGTGAACTCTGTTTCCCACAATCCTTGAATTCGGAGCTTTTGCTCCTGCAGCATATCTGTCCCCAATTCAATCTTAAATGTCCTTCCTGCAGCCAAGGGGAAGAAGGTTCTCATCAGGACCTTTAAGCAGGGGTTCTCTCCTAATGTGCCACACACGTCAGGCTGCCCAAAAGGCCCACGAGGAATGGGTTTTTTTTTTTTCTTTTTACAGAGCGGCACTAAATTCTAGGTAGCTTGCTAAGTCAGGTAACCCTATTTGTAAGTGGGTGCTGACCTCCGGGCCGAGTCCAGCCTGGCCAGCCCAGGAGCAGCAGCTCCACAGCAGGCGGGAGGGCTCAGAGACAGACAGGAGTTCTTTCACAGCACAGGGCTCTGCTGAGAGGCCAAGTTTCCTCCACAGCAGAACTGAAGGAAGGGCCAGATATGGAGTCCCTTCTCTCTTATCTGTTAGCTCCTAGTTTCATACTTGGTCTGTCCCCATGTAAACAGAGGTGAGATTTGGGTTTATTTAGATAAACCACTTATATAATTCCCAGTGAGGGAAAATGTGACCACTCCACCTCTCGTCAGAGATTTTGCTTTGCCCGTGGGGTCCTCATCACTAGGAAAACGTCATTACATGACAATTGAATTTGACAGGCAGAAAGCATCTCGATAAAGTCTGGCTTTCAGGGAATGTCTGAAAATAAGACCTAAAATACAAATATCCTCTCCTGTGAGCAATATCCAGAAACTTCCTACAGGCCATCAGGAACGAACCAACCCCCAATGTCTTTACAAAGCACTTTTTTTAGGGTAAAGGGAAAAAGAACAGTGATTTGTAGATTGAATGTGGAAAGTAGCTAGGAGCTTAATGGTTGGAGGTGGCATGTTCCTCGAGCCTGCGGGCAAGGGTGGGCTCTGGCTGAGCTCTGGCTCTCCTCCCACCGGATAAATTTGTGTAAGTTCCTTAGCCTCACCTTAAGGGGAGCCAATGATCATGCCTACTTCGTAGGGTCCTCGTGGTGGAAATAAAGTGTTCACCTCAGTGGGTGTGAGGATGAAGCCAGTTTTCAGACCTTTGTAACCTCAAGAGGAGTGGTTTTCACCCAGATGGTTATGTTCCCAGGCATTCCAAGACATGCCCTAAGGTGCCCACAGCCCCAGCTCTTCAGATGGTTGTCTTTTTTTTGATTGTCCTAGATTTGGGCATTCTGCTGTAAGCTTTCTTGAACAAAGGGGTCTTCAACTATTAAAAATAATAGTAGGAGAACCACTGACTTCCATTTAGAGCAACATGGGACACTAGATGACTCAAAAAACCTTCCCATTGCAAACATCTGAGAAATGTAGACGAGATGTAAAAAGCATCTGACACAGAGCAGAGTGTGTAAGAACGGAAGAGAAATCATCAACACCAGAAAGAGAGAGAAACTGAAACATCAGAAGAGTAAGAGCGTGAGCAGGGTGTGAGTGAGGTGGGGTGGTGTGGTGGGGAGCCGAGGGCGAGAAGTGGGAGAACAGTGCATCTTGATAATCCAGGCACCTGGGTTCCCATGCCCAGATGGGAACGCAAGACAAGGACATGTGTCCTTCACAAGGAAATCACCATATGTGAAACAGCTCCAATAATTGATGACACACTGGCCACAAAATAAAACAAGCCTCAGCAAACACTAAACAGCTGATATCACATAGACTATGCTCTCTTACCTCAATGGATTTTAATAATAATAACATCACCCAAAGCAACTCATGCATTTGCTACTTTAAAAACTCACTTGCAAATAACTTGTGTGTCAAAGAAGAGATCATATTGGAAATTCAAAAATATTTCAAATGGAGTGAAAGGTAAACATCTCTACACGTGGGAAACAGCTAAAATGGTATTTTGAGAGCAACGCTATAGCTTTAAATGCTTATATTAAGAAGGAGAGGAGGAGGATTGTGAAGAAGGAAAAAGATGAGGGGCGCCTGGGTGGCTCAGTGGTTGAGCATCTGCCTCTGGCTCAGGTTGTGATTCCAGGGTCCTGGGATCGAGTCTCATATCAGGCGTCCATGCAGGGAGCCTGCTTCTCCCTCTGCCTACACCTCTGCCTATCTCTCATGAATAAATAAATAAAACCTTCAAAAAGGAAAAAAAAAAACATGAAAACCAAAGAGCTCAATATATTCAAGGAATTAGAAAAATAAAATTGAGTACTATAGAAGACCCACAGAAGATAAAAGTATATAAAGGATAATAATAAGACTAAAAATTGGTACAGTGGGAAACAAATAGAATAAACAAACCAAAAGCCAGCTCTCTGAAAGACTAGTAAAACAGGCAAATCATCAGATGAGGTTTATCCAGGAAAAAAAGAGAGAGAAGATAGTCATAATAAAAAGAATGAAGATAATAAAGGGTTTTTCTTAAACACCTTATGACAACAGTTTTAGGACTAAAATTTTGAAAATCTACCTAAAACAATGTCCTAGAACAATATAATTTACTAAAACTGATTCGAGAAGAAATTTAAAAAACCCTAGATAATGCTAATGTTATGGGTTGAATTACATCCGCCTCCCCCCCAACAAAAAGATACATTTAAGTCCTAAACCTGGTGCCTCCAAATGGAACCTCATTTGGAAAACTGGTCTCTAAGGATGTAGCTAAGAGGAGGCTGTGCTAAAGCAGGGCAGGGCCCTAACCTGGAATAACTGGTTCATCCAAGAAGATGGCCATGTGAAGACACAGAAACACAGAGGGGAAAGCACATGAAGACGGAAGTAGACATCGCAGTGATGTATAGGCAGGCCAAGGAACAAGGATCCCATGTCATCACCAAAACCCAGGAGAGAGGCATTGAAGAAATTCTTCCTTGGAGCCTCCAGAAAGAACTAACTGTGCTGACACCTTGATTTCAGACTTCTGGCCTCCCCACCTGTGAAACAGTAAGTCTCTGTAGCTTTAAAGCGCCCAGTGGTGTTACTTTGTTACAGCAGCCCTAGAAAACTAAACCAATAACTGGGGCACCTGGGTGGCTCAGGTCAAGATCTCGGGGTCCTGGGATAGAGGTCCACATACCCCTCAGTGGGGAGTCTGCTTCTCCCTCTGCCCTACCCCACCCCTCATCCCAACTCACGTTTTTTTTTTTTTTTTAAGATTTTATTTATTTATGATAGTCACAAAGAGAGAGGTAGAGAGAGAGAGAGGCAGAGACACAGGCAGAGGGAGAAGCAGGCTCCATGCAGGGAGCCCGACATGGGATCGGATCCTGGGTCTCCAAGATCGAGCCCTGGGCCAAAGGCAGGAGCCAAACCGCTGCACCACCCAGGGATCCCCCAATTCACGTTCCAATAAATAAAATCTTCATCAAAAAAAAAAAAAAAAGGAGGGGTGTCTGGGTGGCTCAGTCAGTTAAGTGTCTGCCTTCCACTGAGGTCATGATGCTGGGGTCCTGGGATCGAGTTCTGATTCAGGCACTCTGCTCAGCACGAAGTCTGCTTCTCCCTATCCCTCTACTACTCCCCCTGCTTGTGCTCTCTGTCAAATAAATAAAATCTTTAAAAGAAAAGAAAAAAGTAAAACAACAACCAATAACCATCAGGATTTAAATGATAATTTAAAATGCACAAAGAGTGATCCATTTCAGCCTCTGCATCACCTAGACAAGTAAACTAAGGCCCTGAAAAGTCTCCTAGCCAGAATCCTCAGCAAGGTGGTGGTAGTGATGGGGGGTGGGGGTAGTGACAGGTGGAGTGGCAATGTGGGCATTCAGAGAGTAAACAGATCCCAAACACTCTAGTGACAACCCCATGCTCTGAATCGGGATAGTGAGCCCCTGTGCACTTTTTATAAGCTCATCTTTTCTTCCCAGGTGCATGCCCATGATGGAAAATTAATTCTCTATCCCAGTGAGACTGTCTTCCAAGTTCTCCTTCCTGATGGATCAGGCCAGATACAGTATCCACTGAAGCCCAGGAACATTCACACTGGCTCATATGGCACCTCAAAAGTCTGTGGTTCAGGGCTGGGGTGTGGGTTTTCCCAAGGCCCACATCCTCTATGGGGCTGCTTGTGCCTTAACTGTCTTCCAGCTACCCGTCAGGAAGGCTGGCTATGCTCATCCTCAGCACAAAAGATAGAGAGTACACATACATCATTCTGGATGACAGTGAAGAAAGATATGTCCGGGCCCTTATCAACAACTGTGGCCATGCCACCTTCTATGATGAAAATGGAGAAATCTGGTAAGTTTGGGTCATGAGTCCCAAACATCCCTCCCCACAGAGAGGCAGTGTGGTTAACATTTGATTCCCAGTCCACATGGCCGGCCTCCCTCACTGGTTATGTCTCTCCATCATTTGCTTGTGAATTGGTTTCTCTGACCCACACATACTGCAAATGGGGAAATGAGTATCATGATGGCAGCAAGGCAGGTCCCTGACCTCAGGAAAGGTGCTCTGTCCTTGTTGCCATTGCTTCCCCAAGGGTGGAAGAGCAGAGACTCACAGTGACCAGTTCTATTAGCTCCGTGTCCTCTACACTTCCTGATGAGAATTACCTTAGAAAGACCCAGTGCCCCTCTGTCCCACGTGCCTCGGAGAGGAGGGTATGGTGAGGGCTTCAGAGATGCATGTACTGTGCACAAAAATCAAACTTCTAAATATTTCATGATAACTAAACTTAGTTAAGTTCCCATCTCTGGCAATTGTGGAAACCACCTTACCAGCCACTTCAAAATCTTTCTCCACCTTTTTGGGGTAAGTCCTCCATTTTTTTCAGGATTTCCCCCTTCCCCACTGAGTGATCATGGAGTAGGAAATGCCTACCATCTTGCATCAACTTTATACTTTCTTTCTTCTTGATAGTCAAAACCAGACTTTTTGCTTTTAATTCCAAAAAAATATTTTCACTCTCCCAAAACTGGTTTTTAAGAATATTTTTTTAAAGATCTATTTATCTGAGAGAGAAAGAGAGATGGGGGATAGGGATGACAGAGGAAGAGAGTCTTCAACAGACTCCATGCTGTACACAGATCCCAATGTAGGCTTGACGTGAGGCTCAATCCCATGACCTGAGCTGACACCAAGAATCAGATGCTTAGCTGACTATCCCACCCACATACCCTTAAGAATATTTTCTGAGGTTGCCTGAGTGGCTCAGGAGTTGAGCATCTGCCTTTGGCTCAGGTCATTCATGATCCTGGGATCGAGTCCCTCATCACAGTCCCTGCATGGAGCCTGCTTCTCCCTCTGCCTATGTCTCTGCCTCTCTCTGTGTGTCTCTTACAAATAAATAAATAAAATCTTTTTTTTCGCTTTAAATAATATTTTCTGAAACATTCTTTGAGTTTTTTATTTTGTGGAGTTTTGGGGTTGTTTTTTTGTTTTGTTTTGTTTTTTGTTTTTGGCTTTATGGGTTTGTTTTTTTTTTTTTTTCATTTTTTTTCTTTGAGTTTTTAAAACACTATTTCCTAGGTGACAACTTTGTTCTCAGAGCTCTCTGACCTGCCCTGAGGGCCTTTTGTATAGAAACTGATGTCTGAAGGGTAGAAAAAGCTACTGGATGCAAGAAGTACCAGGTAGTGAGTGGGGGCAAGAAACTCAGCCAATTATCTCACATAGTATCTGGCCACATTCTGTAGGGCCTCTTCTCCATAATGACACTTACTTTCATGGCCAGCAGAGACCTTAGGGAAATTAGAAACTACTTGTATTTTCTTGACAAAGAAACTTAGATTCAGAGGATATAAGTGACTTGCCCAGAGTCATACATAAAATCACGAGTAAAAAGTTTTATGACATCAGACCTAGCCTAAAATAAAGCACTTAAAAAAAATTCCCAGGTAAGGCATACAAGAGATACCACATCTTCTCCCTCAATCTCAGCCCATCAAAACCCAAGGGAAAGGGTGATGCTCAGACTGGGGAAGGGCTGACCCCTCACCTTCTGGATTCACACTCTGTCCATCTGGTGTGGGCCTGCAGATCTGCATTCTGTAAAAGCTTCCCAGGTGACTGTGCAGGTCAGCAGGGGTAGGGGAGCCCAGGCCAGGAGGACAGAGAGAAGGAAGGAGGCAGGGGAGGGAGGCTGGCCTGCACGCACCACAAGAGGGGGCTCTGCCCCTTGCACAAGAGGCCAAGTGCTTGATCCCTTCTTGGTCTAGGTTGAGCATGAGCCAAAACTTGGGTTACTACTTCCCCAAAGGCAAACACCAGAAGGCCTGGAACTGGTGGAATCTAACTCTTCATGTCCACGCACCTCCTGTCCAGTCCATCTCCTTGAAAATCAACCGGTACATCAAGGTACAAATAAGGAGCCAGGATAAGATCGCCTTCTGCTTCCGACACCAAAAGAAGCACGTGTGCTTAAACCTGGGCACCAAGTACAAGGTAAGGTCTCAACTCCCTCTGCCAGGCCAGCACCCACTGGGCCAGGCCACAGGCCTCCCTCTGGGCCACATTCTGCATCACTGCAACCTACAGAGAACACAGCCACCTTCGCTGACCTGATGTTCCACAAAAGTGTTCATTTAACTTCTGAGCACCTCAAGATGTGAGCTGAGGAAACAGACATCCTCAAGGAGCCCAGCCGCAAGCCAGACAAAAAACCCCAAAGATGTCAACATGTGTTTTCTCTCTGACTCCCATCAGCCCTGTCAGTTGGCAGGAACAGAAACCAGGAGGAAGGAAATCTATGTCCGCAGGCCTGCCACTGGGGTCCTCTTCTCTTCTCTCCCAACACACTCATCTCAACATAAATGAGACCCTGGAAGTTCAGGGAGCTCAGCCCAGGCCAGGCAAGAAAGTAGCAAAGTGTGTTCATATCCTAGGGCTGCAGGACAAATTACCACAAACTGGGTGGCTTAAAACAGAAACTTACTCTCTCACAGCTCTGGAGGCCAGAAGTCTGAAATCCAGGTGTCAGTAGGGTGACACTCCCTCCAGCCGGCTCCAGGGGTGAATCTTCCCTTGCTCCTCTCAGCTTCTGGTGGTCCTGGGCGTCTACTGGCTTGTGGAGGCATTGCTCCTATCTTCTACAGTCACACAGCCTTCTTCTCTGTGCCTCCTGGGTGTCCAGTCTCCCTCTCCTTTCTCTTATAAGGACATCAGACATCAAATATAGGGCCCTCCCTAAGTCCAGGATGACCTCACCCTGAGATCCTTCAATTAATTACATCGGCAAAAACTGTCTCTCCAAATACAGTGACCTTCACAGGTCCTAGGGATTAGGAGTCAGACGTACCTCTTGGGGGCCACCGTTCAACCCACTACAAATGGGGAGTGTGCATCCTGAAGTTCTGATTGAGTAGACAAGAAGGCAGGCTCCTGAGACCCTTCCCTAGTCCCAGAGTTCAGGAGAGAAATAGGCTGTCCTTGGCTTCCCCCCCGGCCCCCTGCTGAGACCCACACAAGATCCTGCTCCTGCTCTGGCTCCCCTTCCCCATTTACAGAAGGCTCTGTTCACAGACCACCAGAGAGGCATTCGCAGTCTCTGAAAGTAAGACTGCCTGCCTGGGGAGACAGACAGACATGTTTCCTGGAAGGTAAACGGACAGAGAAGTAGGGTGATGGAGGAAGCAACCAAACAGCAGACTCTGGCAAAATTAAGCTTTATGAAATAACTGGGAAGGAGAGTAGGGAATGTGGTAGGTTTAGCTTGCCCAGGACTGAGGTGTTTTCCAGGACATAGGACCTGAATGCTCAAACTGGGAAAGCTCCAAGCAGATCTGGACAGCTGGTTCCCCTTGCCCAGCAAGGCCCTCCATTTTATAACCCAAATGGTGTCCCAACCTCCTCAGCTACCCCAGACTTCCCAGAGCAGTTATCCCAGGAGGGACAAGGCATGTACGTACACAGTACCGTCCCCAGCCATCCACTGGCCACCCCTGCACAGAAGTGATGAGCTAAGCGACCAGGTGGGGTGGGGAAGGTATGAGGACCTGGGCCACTGGCCTTTAGACGACAGTGGGGTCCCACTGATGGAAGGGGTCAGGGAAGGAAGCCAGTGCCCAAGAAGGGCAGAGGAAGGACTGGTGCAGGCAGAAAACCCAGGAGGCCTGGCAGCCCCAGGAGCTGGGCCACTGGAGGAGGGACCCCAAATGAAGCAAATCAGCACCCTTGTGACAGGTCCACCTGGGCCAGGCAGTCAGGGGACCCTGGGAGGAACATATGAGCCCCTCCACTTCCTGCAACACACAAGGCAGGCCTCATGCACTTTTTATGCCCATTATTGTCATAAAATGTACACCACATTGTTGTAAGGCTTAAATAAGATAGTGTGCATGAAAACATTTCATAAGGTGGATACACAAACCAAACATACTGGTATGATCCTTTATTACTTCTCCCTCCAGGAGGCCCTTTGCTCAGCCTCTATAGGCTACAAACCAAGGCAGAAGTTGGCCTAGAGGTGGCTTCCCTGGGGAGCAGTGCCTCATCCCAGCAAAATCCAGACATGCTTCAAGGGAGCCCAAGCTGGAAGTGGGACCCACTGGCAGACACTGTGGATGGCTTCTTGGCTGTGGTAGGGCCTTGGCCTCCCCCAGTCCCCGTGGTAGGAATCCACAGGGAGAAGCCAGACACACCCAGGAAGACACAAGGCAGGCCATACAGAGGCCCAGGAGCTGGTAACCCTCTGGTTAGGGGTCAGGCATGAGTGTGTGGCCTCAGCTCCCATCTCTGTAGCAGTGCTGTCACAGGCCCAGGCCATATGAGTGAAGTGATGCCGGTGGGAGGGCTGGGAGCATAGATTTGCCCTGGAGAGACATTGCAGGGAAGACTTGGTCCTGTCAAGGGGCCTCATCCTGGGGTGGAAAGCACGATGTCCAGGCAGCAAGTGTCCTCACCGAGCCTTCTGTGAATTCCCACAGTTCATAATGCCAGAGGTGCTGAGTGAAATGAGGCAGAAAGCCATCCTGGAGGTAGAATGTGGTTCAACTGCTCGGAAGATACAGATCCTCCTGGGGAAAATGAGTAGGATCCTCAACTTCCTGACCATCCCTGATTTGGAAAAATTCATAGAGGACGCCCAGATTGTACCAGTACAGCACCTGGACCTGAAAAACCCTCACCTCCCAGAGTAAAGCAGTCACCAAACTGGGCTTCTCCAGCAACCGCTGAACCTCTCAGGAAACAGGAGCACCAAGGAAAACCCCAAAGCCCTATTTATGTCTTTTGAGTATTGATTTGTAATTTGGACCTATCACAGCTCCTTGGTTTGAGAAAACAATCTGTGGCTGGCCGCAGAAAAAACGTAATCAGCCCTGACCTGAGAGCTCCGGAAGCAAGCCGCTTCAGGAGGCAGCAATACATGTCAACACCTGTCCCGCCTGCTTCCACTGGTCACTTGAACGCAGAAGCTCTTTTGCAGCCTTCCCGTACTCGGGTTGGCTCAGCACCCAGGCTGTCTCAAGGCCTACCTCTGCCAGTTGTTGGCTATGTGGCCTTGGACAAGTAGCTTTATGCCTCAGTTTCCTCGTCAGCAAAATGGGGTCTAGATATCCCCAGAGGTTCTCAGTGACCCTCCCCTCATCACAAACACCCGTCTCCACGCCTTCCCAGGCGGAGGGAGACCCACACACAGCAAGCCAACATCAGACTGCAGCAGGTCCCCTACACCGGGGGCTGGTCGGGAACCCGAAAGGACACACGCTAAAAAAAACCTTCCGCTAATTGGGGCTTTTTTTTTTTTTTTTTTTAAAGATTTTATTTATTAGAGAGAGAGAGAGACAGAGACACAGGCAGAGGGAGAAGCAGGCTCCACGCTGGGAGCTTGACGTGGGACTCGATCCTGGATCTCCAGGATCAGGCCCTGGGCTGAAGGCGGCGCTAAACCGCTGAGCCACCCAGGCTGCCTAGTTGGGGCCTTTTTGCTCACAGGTGACAGTCCCCAACTCGCGCAGGTAAAGGAAAACAGGAAATGAGTCACCTGGAAGGAAGGTGCAGTGGGTCCCAGGAAAGGATCGGAGCGCGGGAAGCCGCCGAAAGCTAGGGGGACTTTCGTCCTCCTCGTCCTGAAGACGCCCCGTCTGCGCGCCTCACGTCACGTGGCTTTGCTTCCCCGACGTCGTCGCAAGACCCCAGAGGTCACAACCGGCCTCCTCAGGAGGACGCTCCGGGCGCAGCCCCACGTGGGCCGGAAGGGCGGGGTTAGGTCTTGACGCCTGCGCACCGGGTGCAAGCAGAAGTTTCTAGAAAAAGCGGGCACTCAGCGGCCTCACACGGTGCGGCCTTGAGGCTGCCCGCGACACCGCCAACTTCCCAGGATGACCCGCGCCGCAGCCCTAAACCAAGACCGGAAGGGAAACCCCTTCCTCGCAGTCAGCCCTGGCAACTGGCCGTGACCCCGACCGCGACCCCGGGGCCCGCTGCCACCTTCGCGGCCCGGCTCCCCTGCTCTCCTCACGTCGTCGCCGCCGCCGTGCAAGGCAAGGAGCCCGACGCCGCAGGGCACGGAAGCCCTTACCAGCCGCTAAGAAGGTCTCAGCAACAAGCAAGTCCTCCCCTCCCCCCCCCCCACGTTTGTGGCCGCTTGTGGCCGTCGCCGCGCTGGTCCGGTCGTGTCCTCAGGCCCGTGGAGGGCCACGGAGGGCCGCGGGCACGCCCCCTGGCGAGGGGGCCACCAACCCCGCCCGCGAGCTGTGCCCACTCGGGCCGAGCAGCCAGCCCGTCTCCTTACCTGTGACAGGAGGGCGGTCACCGGGCTCACCTCACAGACGCACACACCCGGGGGGCGAGCGGAAGCAGCGCCTCCGCCCACAAGCCCCTGCGCTCGGCCTTCCGCCGCGTGGGTTCTCGCGAGCTCCAGCCGGTTCCCACGCCGACCTTCCTCCTCTCGCGAGGGCGAGGACCTGTTCACGAACTTGCGGAGCCGGTCAGCAGGCGGCCTCCCGGAGGGGGTTTTGAGGTTTTGTTTTGTTTTTTTATTTTATTTTTTTGTGTGAGAGAGAGAGAGAGGCAGAGACACAGGCAGAGGGAGAAGCAGGCTCCACGCAGGGAGCCCGACGCGGGACTCGATCCCGGGACCTCGGGGTCACGCCCTGGGCGAAGGCGGATGCTCCCCCGCTGAGCCCCCCTCCCCCCTTCCGCCCCAGGTGCCCTGGCAGAGGTGTTCGGTTTGGTCAGCCCCCTTTTTAAAATCTTTGGCTGCCGACATTTAAAAGACCAGAGACTTCACATAGGAGTAACGGGGGCTCTGCACCAGCGTCACCTGAAACGGGACAGAGTCACGCGGTCATCAGGGGCTTTGCACAAGGGAAAGCGAATCACCTCCCAGACTGGGAAGGAAGCCAGGCCGCCAGCCGGGTGGCCGGGAGGTGCGCGAATGGAGATCCCACCCCCCGCACGTCCGCGGGAGGCCCACGCTGGGTGCCCGCCACAACACAAACTTGCTGGGCGTGCTTCTGGAGCCCGGAGGTGCGAGAGCTTCCCTCCAGGGGCGCGAGGGGGGGCCTGTGTTTGTTCCAGCCTCGCCCGCTTCTGGTGGGTCCTGGACCTCACCCGGCCTTCTCCCTGCGTCCCTGCCTCAAAGTCCTTTATTTATAGGGACACCAGCCACACTGGATAGGGCCTGGTGTGCCTCGGTAGGGCCTCATCTTGACTAATTACATCTGCAACAACCTATTTCCAAATAAGGTCACGTTCCCAGGTACTGGGGTTAGGACTCCAACATAAGAATGTGCGGGGTGCGGGTGGGAGGGCATAATTCCACCTCCACCTGTAGCACCCTCTGCGCCGCATACCCTGGGCCCTTCCCATCATTCTATCTTCAGTGACTTGGCAGGAAGAGGTGCTTCTCCTGAAAACGAAAATGAACTAAGTTGGGCTGTTTAGGAATACCAACCTGTTCAGTTGCACACAACCCAAGGGTTCCCTGCTGAGTGACAATCAGTGAGCACCCGGAGGCAAATGGAGCCTTGTCCAGTGCCCACAACATTACTAATTAATTCAGTCACTAATTAGGGCATGCAGCAAATACACACTGAGCTTCCACCAAGTGCTCAAGGCCCAAAGAGGAAAGAACAAGTTGTCTGCCTCCAGGGGAACTACAGAGACCTCAGAGCAAGCAGTAGCAAAACCACAAAAGTGCGGCTTTGTGGAGAAGCACAGCAAAGCAGAGTCCCTGGCTGAGAGGGAAGGGACTGCAGATCGAAGAGGGGTGGAGGTGAGGGACAGGCTGCGAGTACCCAGGACAGAGGGAAGAACCTCAAAAAGCCCCTACCCCCCCCCCCCCAGCACCAAGGCTGAGGACAGAGCTGGAGCTGTGGCCCGCTGGCTGGTGGGGAATTTCACTGGAGTGTGGGGGAGCTGCAAGTTTCCCACGAGGACACCAGGAAGAGCACTGTACAGCGAGTGTCCCCAGACCCCCACACGCTGCCACAACTGCCGTGCAGAAGGAAAGAAAGGTTTGAGCAACAGAGTCCCCTTTCCCCGTGCCCGGCAGCATATCTCCAGCACCCTACAAAGCCTAACTTTGCACCTGCTTGCAAAGGAGCAATGTTCTCAGGGTCCGGTTCCGGAGTCTTGAGCTGAGAGGCTGTAAATCAATAGCTGGCACAGAGACTGTCTTCCTGAACCTGTCCCAAGAGGAATGTGGTTGTGGTGGTGACACCAGGACCCTGCCACAGCACTGGGGTCTACACTATCTCCTCCTTTGAAGAACTATATACATCCGTGGTATTTCCTGCTCTTATCCCTCTGGTTCTCTGAGCCTCTGGTCTGTCCCTACCCAGTCCCCCCCATTTCCTTTGGGCAGAGCCCTTTCCTGCCAAGTGACAGTGATGTCTCCTGTTGTGTGCACTCGGAGGGACCTGGACAGGTCCAGAGGACGAGGAGTGGGGAGTCGAGGCCCGAAAACACAGATGGGCAGGGGCCCCATGCTGGCAGATGGACAAGCTGCTGGCCAAGCCACCCGCAGGACAGAAGTGCTCCAGAGAGCAAATGACAAAGTTCCTCTTTTCTGAGAAGCAACATTCTCTCACCAACCAATGAAAGATTCTCTATGGCCCGAAGGTTGACTATTCTTTCTTGTAAGGTAATAAATAGCAGAAGAGAATTTACAGATACGGGATTGGTGGGGATCCCTGGCTCAGGGTGGCCAGGGCTTAGCACCTGCCTTTGGCCCAGGGCATGATCCTGGAGACCCGGGATCGAGTCCAACGTGGGGCTCCCTGCATGGAGCCTGCTTCTCCCTCTGCCTGTATCTCTGCCTCTCTCTCTCTCTGTCTCTCTCATGAATAAATAAAAACTTTAAAAAAATAAAAATAAAAAAATAAAGATATGGGATTGTTAAACCAGGGAGAAAATAAAAACTCATCTTTATTGCTACTTCCCTAACATTAAATTACCTTCCAACTAATGAAGCATTAAGAGGCTTAAAAAAAAATGTCTTTCCACAATAATATTCTTACAAAAAAATCCATACAGCCCAAGTAAAACTGGGCAAGCGTGAACAGCCCAGTGGTGGAGTGTACCAGGGTTGACACCCTGCTTGTGATGTGTTCTACTTTCACAAGATGTTACCACTGGGAGAAACTGGGGAAAAGGGACACGGGATCTCCCTGTGTTACTTCTTAAAACTGCATGTGAATCACAAGCTAGCTCAATAAAAATTTCAATTAAAAATTTGTTTTTAAAAAGAATCCATACACAGACATATAAGGACAGAATAGGAAGCAAAAATCTTTATTTTTTAAAAAATTCACATTTATTAAAAACAGCAATTTCTAGCCAAATAATATAAAGCATCTTAAATTAATTTGAAAGTATGTACACTTTTTGTATAAGTAAACACTTGAAACTGTACAGATTTAAACAAATACTCATTTAGCCTACAAGTTGGGTCACCATCACCTACTCAGTACTTTGTAAGCTGTTTGAGTGTTTCAGAAATTAAAGATTCAAAACACAAGAATGAGTGCCATCAAATATTTTTATCCTTAAGAACACAGCCTGCTCTGTACATCAAATTAAATCAGTCACAGTATTTGTACAATAATCATGCCCTCATTTCTTTGGAAAGGCTATTTAAAAAATCAAATGTACATATAATACAGAAAACAGGGTATTTTACAATTTCATTAAACATGTATTTAAAATAGTAAGTGGACGTAAATACAATCTTCCTGATTCATCATTTCATGTCAAAGAATGAATATGGACCCTCTTTACCTTATACCTTCCCAAAACAGACTATCAAGCCACATTCATCGCCGATTTAAAAGGAGCTAAAGAACACGTGACCTGTTTAAAATGACAGACATCAGGATATGTAACCTATCTACACATTGCGAGAGTCTGCTTTATGGGGAAGACATCTCTGTAGAATGAGGTCAGCTGGCTACATTCTAGAACCCTCTTTTCAGTGTTCATCCCTAGATAGTGTTTGAGTAACCCAAAATTCCTTCTGAACCGAAAAGCAGCTTATGTTCCCAAGATCAGAGGCAAAACCAATCCACTCAGCAAGTAGATTTCTGTAGGAAAACTCATAGATGTGTGTAATCTGTGACAATCCCTGATATAATATGGTAGATTTCAAGGGGTGGACCATCTTCATCCTCCTAATCTTTGTTAGTAAAATGTATCCTGCTGTGACAGGGCTAGAGCCCCACAAGGCTGGTACACGACACAGCCAATGAGTAAAAGTGGGAGAAGAAAGTGTTCACTTTTCAAAGAACTACCAAAACTAAAGGCAGTGCCCAGAAAGCTGGTAGCCCTAAGCTTTGTGCATGAAATATACTAGTCCTTGGGTTACCTTCTCTCCCTTACGTACCAGACTGAAGACACCTTAATTGGTGCTTCCCACTCACAAACACAGACTGTGGTACCGTGACAATTCTCATTATAGATACTGTGCATATCTATTATAAGGAGGCTCCAACCCCTGCTTTTGAACGTTCTGCACCTGAATTCAAGGAGTACAGACACCAGGACCATACACGAGGTCCTTGCACCTCAAAACCACCTCATATCAAACACACAGAGAACACCCCAGATTCCCAGGAAAGCCGAATGTGTTCTCAAGACGCACCCCATCTACTCCAAACAAAACTTCAAAGTGATAGGAGAGACATTTCATTAAATATAGCGTAGAAATAAGATTTCTGGAAGTAAAAAATAGCCACCATGGAATCTCTGTGGCTCAAAGTATTGCAGTGTTTCGTGCTTTGACAAACCTTACTCATAGAAGCTTTCTAATGAACGGTACTTCTGTAAAGTTCTTCTCTGCACTACTTATTGTAACCTACTTTCATTGCACATCTTTTGCTAAGAACCATTTCCCTGCGCGCCCCTCATAGCTACCTCTAAAAAACTCATGTTTCTCGTGACCTTTTAAAGAAGGCAGTTCGCACACTCCCAGATTAATCTTTGGCATTTTGATGTTTTTGAAAGGGAAACACCGATCTTCCAAACACTTTGCTTATACTTCATCGTGCAGCCAGCAGTGAGCAGCACGGCTGTGGTTCTCAGGGCCATTCCCACATACAGTTCCGCAGCGTCCTGCAGGCCCCGGACTCCTCAGCCCACTCCAGCCGCGCAGACACTGACGCGGGGCCTGACCGCCAGCTGGGTTATTTACAAACTGACAGCAGGAGGTTCAGCTGAAAAGCCAAAGGAAAGGCTACGTTAGCTCTGCCATCAAATACCAAACTTGAAGTGCTGTTTAGATCCTCAAAAACAGAATGAGAGAAAAAGTCTAGGATTTTTAAGAATTCAAATGAACACGGCTGGACTCATTTGTGCAGTGGCACCCTGTGAGGGGGTCACACTCTATCACTGAATCGAGGCCCTCAACTTACTTTGAATCCAATGAAAAATGACAGGAAAAAAAAAAAAAAAACTACATGCCAAACTACAGACCAAAAAACTACATACCATACCTATCTCTATCCCTGAGAAGAGACAGAAACAGATCTAAATTATCACTTGCACCTTTTCCTGTGCAGAGTGTATTGTGGGAAAGAGTTGTGTATACGCTGAATTCTTTGAATGATTATTTTTAAATGCATAACAGGCCAAGGAGTGAACTTCAGCTCAGTCACTAACTCTGATGACCCCTGGAGCACCCTGCCCACTCTGTACAGGAGGGCAGGCAGGACATGGAGCTGGCACCTGAGAGAAGCAGAGAAACCCACCATGGGACAAGGTAGGTGTGCAGTCTGCACACCAGAAATCTGTTACCCAGGCCCTAGAAGACATGCGGTTAAATGAACCTGGCAGTAAACCCTCCTACACAGTACAAACCATTTTGGTGATCAAAATAACTGCCCCCCCTAATCTCTTCTATAAATTTGTACTCCCAGTGAGAGTGACACAACATCACCTCTGTGTTTTTCCTGCCAAAAATAAAAAACTTCAATCTAATCGTGACAAAATAGACAACACCAAATTGTAGGGCATTCTACAAAATAATTGGCCTGTCAAGGTCAAGAAAGCCAAAAAGCCTACAGAGCTGCTCCGGGTTAAAAGAAACTAAAGAAAAGTGATATCTGAAAGCAACACGTGGCCTGGATCCTGGACCTGGAGAGAAGTATCTGTAAAGGACATTATCAGGACGCCTGGGTGGCTCAGCGGTTAGGCGGTTACCTTTGGCTCAGGTCATGATCCCGGGATCTGGGATCGAGTCCCACATTGGGCTCCTGTGGGGAGCCTGCTTCTCTCTCTGCCTGTGTCTCTCATGAATGAAGAAATCTTTTTTTTTTTTTTTAAAGGACATTATCACGACACTCAAGGAAATCTGAACATGACCTAGATCATAGCATCAATGTTAGATTTCCTATTATGATCACCATGGGGCGGAGGGGTAGGGTCAAAGAATTCCTTGTTCTTGGGAAGTACACGGAACTATATCCAGGTAAAGGAGCACAGTGTCTCCCAACTTCCTCTCAAATTGCTTAAAAAATGGTGGTGGGAGAGGAGAAGGAAAAGACAATAATGATAAGAGTGAATGAGTAAGGTGTAAACAACTGGGTAAAGTTCCTTATTACCATTCTTGCATTTTTCCTGTAAGTTTAAAATTATAACAAAATTAAGTTACCAAAAAAATCTGTACTGGCTTATATTGGATCTTAAGAAAATGGGTCATAAACATTCAATTTCTAGGGAAATTTTTTTTTTTTTTAGGCAAGCTCTATGTCCAACATAAGGCTTAAACTCACAACCCCAAGACCAAAAGTTACAGGCTCCGCCAACCGAGCCAGCCAGGTGCCCCTCCAGGGAAATTTAAAATGGGAGAGAAAGGGTTCCCTTAAGCAATGATGTACAGGATCAGAAGACAAGGCTCTGGTTCCTACCCTGTGAGGAACTCAACCAAGTTACTTAAAACTTTCAGGGCCATGGCTACTTCATCAATTAAAAGGGGCAAATATCTTCAAGGGAAGATTAAATAAGATAATACATGTCAGATCCTTAGAACAGTGCCTGGCAGCAGGCAGCAGTCAATAATACCATGTATTGGGGTGCTTGGTCTGTTAAATTTCTGACTCTTTGATTTTGGCTCAAGTCATAATCTCAGGGTCATGAGACTGAACACTGTAGTCAGGCTCCGCACTCAACAGGGAGTCTGCTTGAGATTCTCCTTCTCCCTCTCCTTCTGCCCCTCCCCCACTGTTTTTTTTCTCTCTCGTTCTCTCAAGTAAAAATCTTGGGGGGAAAAAAAGATTCTCTCTCTCTCACTCTGCCCCTCCCCCTGCTTGCTCTCTAAAAAAAAAAAAATCAGCTATCATTATTATCTGGAAAAGATGGTTCTGAAAGGGGATCAAGGCACAGAATGATGGTCTATCAGTGTTTCTCAAATTATAGGTTGCAATCCACTGGTACATCATGAGAACAATGTAGTGGTTCCCTATAACCCAATGGTTCCTGTAACCCAATGTAGTGGTTTCCCTATCAAATGAATAGGGAAAAGAAGAGCAAAGCAAATTGGGTTGTACATAATGTGACTGATTACTGTCAAACTTTTAATTTACAAACATATACACATATACTAAAACACGTATGTTGCTGGCAGGAGTCGGCAGGAGCCCAGAAACCCTGCATGTTCTTGGCAAGCCCCACCTGACTACTCTCATCTACACGCCTGCAACTGACTGTAACTGGAAGAAAAACAAACAACCATGCTGACTGGTATCTCTTGGATTCATAACCACTGAACTCAACTGAGCCTTTCTCCCCAAATCTTTAGCACCTCCTCCCTTTTAGTGGTGACTCTGCTTCCTGTTTCACTCACAGGCATGAAGCAATCAGATGAGAGCTTCCATGGGGCCCTATCATGTCCACCATCTCCCCACGTGTGCCCACACACTGGCTTTCTTTCCTTTGCAACTGAATACCCCCACCCCCATGCACCTAAACAAAGGCTCCACTCCCCAACTGTTCCTGAGATTCCATCCCCCCCTTTACTATTCAAGGACATTATTCCAGCATCAATTTTTCCCTTTCTCTAAAAACTCCTCATGAATATAGAACATGTATTTTCCCTTATCTTTAAAGGAAGAAAAAAAAATGGAAAAAGATAATCCAGTAACAAATAAAAGCAAGAGTTATTTATAGAGCAAAGGAAGGAAAAGGCTGGAGGGGGCTGAAAGGGAAGCAAGATGCCTCCAATTCTACCTTTTTCTAGAATTCTGACTTGGGAACCATGTTAATATTTTATATAAGAAAACAAAATTAAATCAAAATGGTGGCAAAAAAATCTCTAAGTACTGAGAACAAACCTAACTATATATCAAGTTAGTGGTATAATCACACAGAATATAATTACTCCAAATTACTTACTAAAAAAGAATTTTAGGGACGCCTGGGTAGCTCAGCGGTGGAGCGTCTGCCTTTGGCTCAGGGCATAATCCCAGAGTTCTGGGATCAAATCCCACATACGGCTTCCCACCTGCATGGAGCCTGCATCTCCCTCTGCCTATATCTGCCTCTCTGTGTCTCTCATGAATAAATAAAATCTTAAAAAAAAAAAAAAAAGAATTTTAACTATAATCCTGGAACCACAGACACATCCTGACCCATCTATCCATACAAAGGACTACATAAAGCCATAAAAAAGAATAAAGTTCTAAAACATGCTACAACATGGAAGAGCCTTAAAACATTCTGATAAGAGAAAGAAGCCAGTCATAAAAGGCCATGTATTGTATGATTTTGTTTAATGAAATGTCCAGAAGAAGCAAATCCATAGAGACAAAAAAATAAATTATAGAAGATGGAGGAATGGGGAATCTGCTAATGGGTATGAGGTTTCTTCTGGGGGGGGATATGAAAATATTCTGGACTTAGTGGTGATACTACACAACTTAGTGAATATACTAAAAACCCACAGAATGTCCACTCTAAAAGGATGAATTTCATTGCATATGAGTCCTATCTTAATTAAAAAAAAAAAAAAAAAAAAAGACCCTATCTCCCCTCCAGCTATACCTTTTCTCTCCCAATGTGGTAAAACTACCAAAAGACTCACCCACACTCACTGCCTCCAGTCCCTTCCCCAAGCTCTCCAACAACTCTGACTAGGCCCCCACACCTTACCACTCTCTCCTACACCCTCTAGTCCTTACATATATAAAACTCCTAAGCTATACCAAACTTAAAACTGGAAATAAAATACCCTCCATAGAACCAGCCTACTCCTAATAGATAACACGGGCTCAATAAAAACTTGCTGGCTGAACTGAATACATGAATGACAGTAAACACAGGTTGAGCTCTGTATTCAGTTCTTTAAATTTAAGAAGAAGAGAAAAAACAAATACTTCTAACATTGAATCCCTAAAGTTAACTTTTTTTCATGTGAAATGTGGGCCTCTTATCATGCATACTGCAAATTATTCAGCAACCTAAATACCATTATTTGAATCTTTCACAAACAGTTCATGCATGTTAAACACAGCAATTTTCAATAGAAAAGATTAAAAAGCAATTAAAAAATTATAGTGTCATCACTAAAAGAGAGCAATTCAAAGTTTGAATTCTTGCTCATCAGAATAAAATAATGTACAATTTTTTTTTAAAGATTTTATTTACTTATTCATGAGAGAGAGAAGGGGGGGGGGGGGGGCAGAGGGAGAAGCACACTCCATGCAGGTAGCCTGACATGGGACTTGATCCTGGGTCTCCAGGATCATGCCCTGGGCTGAAGGCAGCACTAAACTGCTGAGCCACCCAGGCTGCCCAAGTACAATTTCTTAAATTAAAATAAATTCATGGTTTCTCAAAGACATTACCTACACAAGTAAAATAACCAAGAGGGAATAATAAAAGTAATAGGATCTTCAGATGATGGGATTTACCTGTTCCATAGAAGGACAAGCAATGATCTGGACATCTTCAGGGCTAAACTCTTCCTTTAACAAAACATGGAACTTCTGGAAGACTTGCTGAATATTATTCTTAGAAAGTAGAAGAGGCAATGTCATTAAATGAGTCACCAGAAACATATGAGCACATATGAAATACAGATTTTCTTAAACATGAAGCATTAAGAATGTTAAATCTTTTCTTTTTAAATTTTCATTTAAATTCCAGTTAGTTAACAGTGTTATATTAGTTTCAGGTATAAAATATAGTAATTTAGCACTTCCATACATTACCCCATGCTCATCACAACCAGTACGCTCCTTAATCCCATCACCTATTTCACCCATTTCCCCTACTCATCACCCCTCTGGTAACTATTAGTTTATTCTCATAGTTGAGAGTCTGTTCTTGGTTTGCCTCTCTAAGAATGTTAAATCTTATTATTTGCCAAACAAGTGGAAGAAATGTATCTTTCATTGGATTACCAAAGACATGTAATTTGCACTTAATAATTCACATGCTAGCACAACCCGACTAAGACTTACCAGATAATATTTCCTGGAAAAACTAAACTCTAGTAAGCCTTGTTCCCCCAGAGAATAATAACAGCCTTCAGCAGCAATTCCTTACACAAAAGATAATAAAGTTCCCAGACACATAAAACATACTTTAAAAATCAACCAATGCCTTCAGTAAAGATGTGAGCTCAACACAGAGCTGGAAATTATGAGCACTAAATTTGCTTTGACATTTAATCCCTTGATGACCACTGCAAGTCATTTATTTCCACTACTCACCAGGAAAATGAAGCATAATTCCTGAAATGCTGCTTTCTCAAGTACTGGGCCACATTCAATGATAGGGTCTAGAGACGTACTTATTTACTATTTTGTACTTTAAGGCCAAAATTACCTTGTTGCCAAAGGTAAGACAATAATTTATGACAAAGGATAGGGATTGGGGTGGGGGAGATACAATCAGGCAGTCGCTGGCTTTGTAAGCTTTTCAAGAATTACAGTGATCACCAATCCACTTTACTAGAATAGCATGCCAACACTTTTAAATGCCTACAGGAAGAGGAAAATGGTAGACAAGGCAAGAAAACTTAAAGAGACTGGCTAACATTCAAATAAAATATCAAAATACTCACCCTAACAGGTTTAAACAAGATGAACTCTGTGTCTTTATTGGATAGGTACAACGACATACTTCTCAAAGTCAGAGGCAGCTTTGCTTTTATTGTCTTGTAGACACTTGTTACAAGGTCACTGACCTTTGCTGAAAAGAATTAACCTCATTAGTGTTACAAACAAAAAGAGAAGAAACACTTCCGTTTTCATTCAAAGGGGAATAAAGGAAAAGAAAAAATGGCAGAAGAAAGGACTCTATTTCTCCCCAAATTTTCTTTCACTTTTCCTATTGATCAAGTTTAACCACAAGCCCTATAAACCTTCATTATCTACTGTATACAAAATTCTACTCCCAAAGGCTAGGGCAGCAAAAAACTCCTCCAACACCCTTCAGGACACTCACAGGGGCTACATGATGGTGCCTTTGGAATTTAGGTAACAGTGAAGACAAAATAAAAAATGATTTGCAGATACTAGTAAGAATCATTTTATTATGAATGAGCTTTTTCACTCACAGCAAGAGATGCTCTCTTGTCTTGTGAGACCATTCTGAAAACATCCACACATATTTAATGATATCTAAAAATACATCTGTTACAGTCTTTTTTTTTTTTTAAGATTTCATTCATTTATTTGAGAGAGCATGAGTGAGAGGAGCAGCAGAGGGGGGGAGAGAGAGGGACAAGCAGACTCCATGCCTGAACACAGGGTTTGACGCAGGGCTCCATCTCAGGACCTGAGCTGAAACCAAGAATCAGACACTCAACTGACTGAGCCACCCAGGTGCCCCCATCTGTTACATTCTTATACTGTATTATCAGAAAAGATACAGAATTCCAGAAAACTGTTAACTGAAATAATTATGTAGCCCAAGTATAGTGTCTGAAAAGAAGTACAATGGAAAAGAGTAGTGATCTTTATGAGGTCATTTAAAAGAGGAAACCACCTAGAAAGCTATGAAGAAAAAGACTGGTTAATAATTTTAAAGATCACTCATAATTAAAGAAATGTGTATTAAAATAACTGAGGTATTTTAGGATTGGGAAAAATAACTAAGACTGTGAAGATCCACATTTGGTAAGGGTGTGCAGAAACAGACCTTCTCATCCACTGCTGCCGGGAGTATAAACTGGTTTAGCCACTCTGGAGGGATATTCAGCAATGTCTAGCAAAACTGAAAATGCACATATATTCTGTCACTTAATACTACCACTACTAGAAATTTATCTATGGATATACTCAGAAAATACTAAGATCCGTGTACAAGGACATTAAAGAACGGATGGGAAAAAGAACTAAAAAATACTTTATCTATTAACAGAATTATTAAAGAAATTATGCTAGAGTGATGCATTCCATGCATCATTTAAATAGAATGCATAAAGCTGGATATGCCAGTACAGAAAGAGCTCCAAGACACAGAATAAGTAAAAAAGAAAAAAGGCAGAATTTTAAAAAAAAGCAAGGCATATGGTATAATTTTATTTGTACAATATTTTTAAAGTCCATATAGGCTAGTACATATGCAGAATGACTGCAGAAAAGAGACTATTAATAGTGGCTACCTTTGAGAGGACTGGTTTGGAGCTGGAAAATAGAATTACTTTTCATCTTATACTTCTTCAAAGCTCAAATTTTATGCCGTATTAAAAACATTTTTTTTAAGATTTTATTTATTTATCCACAAGAGACAGAGACAGAGAGAGAGAGAGAGAGAAAAAAAGAGACACAGGCAGAGGGAGAAGCAGGCTCCATGCAGGGAGCCCAACATGGGACTCAATCCTGGGTCTCCAGGATTATGCCCTGGGCCGAAGGCAATGCTAAACTGCTGAGCCACCTGGGCTGCCCTAAAAACATTTTTTTTAATTTAGAAGGGCTATGGTAGAGTAGGGTAAGAAAGTATCAAGGCTCTCAAGAAGAAAGAACAAACAATCCAGGAATTATTTTTCATAAAATAAATGGAAGTTCCCTTAGGGCACTTAATTCCATGGGCTCTGGTTCTATCCTCACTAACATACTTGAAAAATCCCCAAATCAATTTTCAGAGCTCTTGATAACCAAATGCTGGGTGTGAAGCCTAGTGAACAGAGGAGCCCCTCCTAAAGGCTCTTCATAAAGGTATATTTCTCAGAGTACATTAACAAATTGGCACCCTAATTTACGACTCAATCTCCTTTGAGTTTATAATCATAAAATGATCCCCAGGAACCTGATCAAGATGGCATGAACCAATCACCTTGGGTTTCTAGGGCCCTAGACAAGTCCCTAGATTGTTCTCGATGCTCCCACACACTAAAGACCCAAACATCCCTGACATTTCAGCATGGGCTTCTTGTACTACAGATGAAGAAAAAGCAACTCCACAGCTCCATGAGGCTACATGGACCAGAAAATGCAAGAACTAAGTAAACTGAAGTGCCACTGCTCTATTTGCCAAGACCTCGGCCCTCAGAAAGACAGGAAATGAGTTAATGACAAAACAGCAAGCCCCACTGCAATCTGTCCCGTTGTCAGCTGCCCTCCATCTACTCCTGCTTTACTAGTGACTGTGCTAACAATGCCATAGAGTACAATACACCTAACACTGGGGACTCCAGTAGGATGCCATCTGAAAAAATGACAGTCCCTGTTTTGAGTGTGGAAAGAGGATCTTTCCACAGAAGAAAGAAAAGTATATTAATTATGCGTCAAGCCCCTGGGCTTAGCTGTATTAAGTACACCTATGCCTGTTTGTTGGTTTCTACCTATTTTAAGAAAGATTGATTGCACCCAAGAGTTTCATTTATATAAACATTCAAAAGTAAAATCACCTCCTATTTCTAAATAAGCCCTAAGAGTGACTGAAATCTTGAGTCAAAGTCCTAATTAATCCAGAGGTGGTCAGAATGCTTTCCTGGTATTGTGCTGAGTTATGGAATGACAAGTCTGCTCCTGACTGTGAAAGGTCAGAACAGGTGGCTACTAGGGGCACCTGGGTGGCTATGTCAGTTAAGCACCTGCTGCCTTTGGCCTCGGGTCAGGATCCTGGAGTTCCGGGGCTCGAGCCCCTACAGGGAGCCTGCTTCTCCTTCTCTCTCTGCTCTTCCCCCCAGGAGTGGGCTCTCTCTCTCTCTCAAATAAATAAATTAAATTAAGGAAAAAAAAAAAAAAAGAACTGGCTACTACTACCACAGCTAACTATGATTAGAATTTACACTGTTGGAGCATCTGGGTGGTTCAGTTGGTTAGACATCTGATTTTTGGCTCAGGTCATGATCTCAGGGTCATGAGATCAAGCCCTGTGTGGGGCTCTGCACAGAGCCTGCTCAAGAGTCTCTCTCTCCCTCTCCCCTCTGCCCTTCCCCACACCCATGCTTGCATGCTCTCTAAAAATTAATTAATTAATTAAAGAAATAAATTTCAAAAAGAATTTCCAGGGGTGCTTGGGTGGATCAGTCAGTTAAAGTATCTGCCTTCAGCTCAGATCATAATATCAGGGTCCTGGGATTGAGCCAGCATCAGGAACCCTGCTCAACGGGGAGTCTGCTTTTCTCTCTGCCCCTCCCCCTGCTCCTGCCCTCTCCATCTCAAATAAATAAATAAAATGTTTAAAAAAAAAAGAATTTCCAGTGTTATCAATAAAAGAATATTATTTTGTCTTCTGAGAGAATGTACTACTGCATCAGGTATGATCTCTGTCCTTGGTAAGATGATGAAGATTTCAATCTCACATGTGACACAAAAATTTAAAATAATGAAGACACTAAAACATTTACTGTCTCCATCACAGGTAAACAAAAGGCCTAAAGCTGTACAAAGTTTATTTGCAATAAAGCAAATCAATGTAAACCTATCTGACATCATCAAAGTTCATATTACAAATTTTTGAAATAAAATCCTGTCTTCCATTCAAATACAACCAGTAATTCTGGACATTTACAAATCCTCCTATGAGAGGAGATGCACAGCTACTCTTTCAGGTTCTCAGTTCTAGTTCAACTTCAAATTAACCTGAGCCATTAATAAGAGCCAAAAATTTTAGAATGGCCTCAATTCTTTTTCTCAAAAGAAATAAATACCTAACAAAACATTATATTCTTTCAACATGGAAAACCAATCATATAAAAACCTAACACTAGATTAGATGCCTCTGGACAATTTTTTATAGATGCTAAATCTGAATTTGGATCTCTCTGTCAGCACAAAGCTGCCCTACCAATACCAACTTGGATACAGCCTATCCATAATTAAAACACAATTCTTCTACCATTTTGCCCTTTTTGGTTTCAAAAGGTCTCTATCATGATATGGGCCAGGGAAGAGCCAGAAATACTTTCAAATCTTCCAAAATCATTAATTCTGGTTTAATGGTAATATAAAATGCCAAAAAATGAACCAAAAGTGACCCACAGAATTATGACCCTAAATGTCCAAGGTCTAATGGCTAAAGGGAAAGAAAGAAAGAAAGAAAGAAAGAAAGAAAGAAAGAAAGAGAAAAAGAAAAGAAAGAAAAGAAAAGAAAAGAAAAGAAAAGAAAAGAAAAGAAAAGAAAAAAGAAAAGAAAGAGGGGATCCCTGGGTGGCGCAGCGGTTTGGCGCCTGCCTTTGGCCCAGGGCGCGATCCTGGAGACCCGGGATCGAGTCCCACATCAGGCTCCCGGTGCATGGAGCCTGTTTTTCCCTCTGCCTGTGTCTCTGCCTCTCTCTCTCTCTGTGTGACTATCATAAATAAATAATTAAGAAAGAAAGAAAGAAAGAAAGAAAGAAAGAAAGAAAGAAAGAAAGAAAGAAGAAAAGAAAAAAGAGAAAAGAAAAGAAAAGAAAAGAAAAGAAAAGAAAAGAAAAAAGAAAAGACAAGACCCTCTGGCACAAAAAAATTCACATTTAGGAAAGAGTAAGATTGGGAACATCTCAAGCATATCTGCCAATCAGACAATGATACTGCTTCCCAACTCCCCACTGACACCACAATTTTTATAATGTTTTTCCGAACATTCTAAAAATGTTAACAGAAGATGTGACTTGCACAAAAGGTAAAACAAAATAATGACCCAACATTCTTTCATTTAACACTTGAGAACAATAGCATTCCCTCCATAATTTCAGACTACAAAACAGTACTTTCATCAAAGCTCTAACACAATGAAAAGCAGGTGTGCAGAATCAAAGTGTTTCCATCTAAGCCACGTTTTATTTTTAACTCTGCGTATTTTTTCTTTTAATTCATCTTTCCTCGGACTGCTTTTTGAAATGCAAGTAGTGCTGGCCCATTAAGACCTGTCAGCTCCAAACTGCATCTTGCTTCAACACAAACCACAGTATAAGTAGGAAACCAACTCCAAGCTGTCAAAGACTATATAAATAAAACTTAATCAACATTCTAAAAAAAGAAATCCCAAATAGTAAAATGTTGACTACCTGGCTGTGCCCAAGGCTGCTGTGAAAGGGTATACTTGGGTCCACCCTGACTGGCCATCGTCTTTAATGCCGAAACCTGGTAGATGAGACAAAAAGAAAAACGTTTCTTCTTATTTCACAGCTTTCCAAGCTTATATTCACCATCTGAACCTATTAAAACATGATGACAGTCAAATATGCAATCCTAAAAAAAAATGCATCATAACTCACAATCCTTCCAGCTAATAACGTATTTTAGCAAAACTTCTTTCATGATTTCAGGGCATATGCTGTCTTGCAAAAAAAAAAGAAAAAAAGCCCACCACCCATGTCCTGATTCAGTCTGAAACATTTTAGAGAAAGAAGACAAACTGAGGACCTAGGGAAATAAGAACATAGAACAGGGCTCTTTTTAAGTGGACTATTATTTCAACATTGAATTATTATTGTATGCTGTTAGAAAAATGTCACCCCAGCAGGACAGAATCTCCTTTTCATATCTAGAGATTCTTTTTATTATATCACAGACAGAGAGAATGTTATGAAAACAAGATTTCCAAATAGCATCAAAAGACATACTTGACCAATTAGTCTACAGGCAGGCTTGGATGCCTATCTTTTATTCATCTCCCTTTCTATCCTCAGCCATCACTACAGAGAAGCAAACCCAAAAAGTACATCCGACAAGCTTGCTCTTAAGATGGCAAATTGTGGTGGGGCTAAGGTATAGTTGGGGAAGGTGAAGGATAGAAACTGCATAAAACATTTTTTTAAATGGACTGTTAGGTGCCAAATGTCCAGGCTGTGACCTTGGCCTCACTAGATAATCTCATTAGAAAAATCTGAGAACCAACACTTTTGATTAAAGGTGGCCAGAAAAATATTTAGGCAGAAGTCGGCACAGACAAAATACAATAATGTTAAGTCAGATCCAAACTTCCACTCCTTATAGACTTTTGCTGCCATATATATAAAATCACCCCTTTCCTACTGTCTATCCTTCTCTGTATCTTTACTTTTTATAGTGAGATGCAACTTTTAAAAACAAATCATATGTATGATTATAGATTAGACAACGCTAAAAGAAAAACATGTTCGTGTATAGTATATGTTATCTGAAATCTTTTCCAACATAAATATATAAACATATGTCTACATTTCCAAAAATAGGAACACTGTGCTTTGACATCTTTTTTCCCCACTTAACTCTAATTTCTGGACATTTTTCAGTGTCCAACAGTTACATTTTATTAGTTATGGTTGCCTATTATTCCACTGATTGTTCCACAATCTGGCCAATTTCATAATGACATATATGCTATAGGTTTAGGCTTATTTTTATATTATTATGATTATTTTATTTTATATTATTTTTATATTAAAAACCAAGAAAAACTTCTATATCCATCTCTATTTACCACCTAGGTAATATACATACCTTTAAGTTAAACTGCAAGGAGAATTTACTTCAAAAGTTTTCCCCAATTAGCCCTATCTTTCCCAAAAACCCTACAAAATGAACAAAGCCCCACTGTCTCATGGTAACACTGTAGTACACGTCATAATGTTACATATTTTCTATCATGATTTCCCATTAGGTTATAAGTCTGTGAGAACAAAAATTAAATTTATAGGTCAAATTCTATTACATGTCTTACAATCAAGAAAAAATTTAAATTTATAGTGTTGCTGAGGAAACTAATAATACTTCAGAGGAAATATTAAGAATAAGCTTGCAGGGCAGGGCACCTGGGTGGGTCAGCTAGTTAAGCATTCGACTCTTGATATTCAGCTCAGGTCACATCAGAGTTGTGAAATCGAGTCCTGTGTTGGGTTCCATGCTGGTACATGAAGCCTGCTTGAAGATTCTTTCCCTCTCCATCTGCCCCTCTCTCCCAGAATAAATAAACCTCAAATACTTTAGTAAATTACTTGGAAAAAAATGAATATTGTTAAATACAAGCCTGAGTCTTCAGCATAAGCTAACTGGTCCTAACATGGGGAAACACTTTAGCTTAGTTATCAACTTGAAAGGTATTTCCTTTAAAATGCTTTCATTCAGATTTTTTGCTAAAGCCAAACCTGCACTTCAAATTTGTCATATTTTCCTACAACATTTCTGCAGCATTTAAAGTACCATCACATATATGATCTTCTTTTGGTCTTCATATTAAACTTAAGCTGGGAAGAGGGATACAGTAGCTCTCTCTCTGCTACAGAGATTAGAAAATCAAGGCTTGGAGAATCTACTTTGCCACCTTTTCACTCAGCAGGTGGCCGAAGGGGGGCCAGGGCTGAGCCTTCCTCACTGCTCTTTCTACCCTACCCATGATTAGTCTGACCCCTACTTAAGGGTTTGCTTCAAGCAATGTTCAGTATAATGAAATTCTAAAACAATAAAAAGTATCAATAGTTTTTGAGTTTAACACAAGATATTTGACCCAAATTATTTTCATATGAACTTCTACCCCTAACACTTAAAACAGTATTATATACTCCTTAGGGTTACTCAAATACTTAGAGAAAAGGTTATCTTTCAAGGAGCAGGAAATAGGACAATAGACAATGTATGTTCTTCTAGAATTTATTTTTCTCAAGAAACCTCATGAACCGTACCGAAAAAAATCAGGAAGGATGTTCACACCAGTCAGATTAAGAGTTTGTAGAAATGACTGTCTTAAGTATACTGAATCACTCTGTAAAACTTTTGTTTCTCAATCTGTGAAATGAAGAGGTTTTACTTACTCTAGGTGCCAGGGATATAATGAGAATTAATGAAAACAAAGCATCTCAATAGGAGTCAAGGAACGAGCTACACAACCAAAAAGGCCAATTTACAGCAGGTAAAAGGGGACCAGAATCACACCCCTAGCTTTCTGCTCAAAAACAAGTCTTCAGACAGCCTAAGAATGTTCCCCTCACTCATAGTTTGTTTTATTATGCAAACCCACATCTATTTAAAAAATCAGCCCGAACTGTTCTCAGCTGAGAACATTTGTTGATGAGGCTTACATCCAAATGGTAAAATACTGAGACCTACAAGCATACACCCAAATTGAAGATGAAATACTGTTCCCTTTCTGTACCTATGAATGCTGCTTCTCTTGCAATCATTTATCAAGGTACAATCATGGGCTGCCTTCTAAGATGCCAACTATAATAAAAGAGGCACAAGATTCTGCACTTGCAGATTTACCTTTAAAGAAAATCATTTTAAAGTTTTAAAATCATTTATTCCATGTCTGCTATTCAGAATACTAGTGACAGCCACCAGATAAAAAGTGAAAAATGTCTGGTCCACAAATTCTAAGAAGCAATGTCTTAAACGATCACATATATCTGTGTGAACTCTAGTGCTTATGCTGCATGCTCTGTGCATGCATGTGTATCTTTGTCTCTGACTCATTCTACTCCAAAAGGATGGGGGAAGGGACTTGAATGTGGAATAAGATAACGTAAAGGGATGCTCAGTCCTCTCAGCTGTACTATCTGCAAAATATATTGACTGGATTCTGAAGACCAGTGAGGGACCAAGATTGAAAAAAGAAAGTGCTTGCTTCGGCAGCACATATACTAAAATTGGAACGATACAGAGAAGATTAGCATGGCCCCTGCACAAGGATGACATGCAAATTCATGAAGCGTTCCATATTTAAAAAAAGAAAAGAAAAGAAAAAAGAAAATAAGACATCAGTGAATGCTCTGACCCTGGGCAACAAAGACTAAGCACCAAGGATGAGACTGACTTCTCAATGATGTCAAGAGGCAGGGCCTTTCCCTCTCCAATCCCTCAGTGAGTAGTGTACAAAAAGAGATGTGAGAACAGCTATACAGAAGTCTCTGCTATCGATGTGTAACATGTCCACAGAGAACCATTATGAATTCAGACTTGGAATGTATGTTTTCTACATATACCTCTGATTTTTTAAAACTGTTCATAATGTTCAGAACCTTCCAAAATGTACAATTACAGAGTTATACCAGATTTACCAAACTTATACTACTTAGACAGCTGCATCAGTGAATTTTCACTCTCCTGACTTCCACAGACATTTTCCAGAAAAACCCTTTAATCCTAGATTTCATTATAATCAACTTGCTTATGTCAGAAGATTCATTCTGTTGCTCTGCTATTGCAGAATACTCATCTACAGTATTTCCCAGCAGGATTAATGTGGATGCTCTCCCCAAAATACATAATACAATCTACAGACTGGTTTCCCTTAAGGACAATTTCAGTAAAAACCGTAATGGATTTATCTGTAAATCACAGAGTATCAACATACTTGTGCCATTTTTAAAAAAAAATCAAAACCCAGGAAGAAATCTACCAATTTCCTTTTAAATTACGTGGCAAGGAAAAGAATTCATACTCCAAATACTTGATATGAATGGACTAAAACCCAGTAAACAAGTGATATATGCCAATGATAAAATAGTTTGACTGCTTTAATATTTCTATATTTGGTTTTTCAGCATTTATTACTATTTTTAAAAACAAATGTCTTCTGTCTTTTGAACAAATATCACAGGCTTCAGGCATATTAGTCTTGATGACCCCGGCAAAAAATTACTAACAATTTGCTTCACGGTCTCCCGGGCATTTCAGAGATACAACTTGTCTTTCCAGTTAGGAATTAGGTAAGTAAATTTGAGAGAAAGGGTTGTCATATTTTTATTCTTTTTATAATGTACTCTAATACAAGTCTGGACAGTAGAGGCTTAATAAATGAAAGTTAATGTCAAGACTTTTTTTTTTAATTTCCAGACTTTTTAGACATTTTTATGAAGTAAAGTCCTCAGTAACAGTATTTAAGTATTAAAAAAAATAAAAATAAAAAATAAGGTTGAAACAGTAAAGTCAAAATAGCCATGACCTGATTTTTTTCATTACTAGCATTAGCCACTTGGATGGATTTTAGCTAGTAGACAATATATGCACTTTTTCTCTTAAAAACTGAAAACTGTGCAAGCTTATCTAAAAGTCCAAAGCAAAAAGCTTCCATTATAGGAAACACAGTGATTTCCTAGATGGAATCGGCTATTTACTGTCTCCTGCCAGAGTTTTCACAAGAGGGTAATTCAAAAGGAAATCTAAGGAAGAAGTCAAAATTACTTTACCCAATATGCACCAAGGTCTATACCTTTGTCATGAACTCCTCCAGCTGCTCTACAAACAGCTTGGTCTGTTGCTGAATAAACTGCTCACAGGCCGATTTCAGATGACGGTCTACATCTTTTTTAGAGTCAAGATAATGTTCTCTTATCTCAGGAGTACCCTTAAAAAGAAGATGACAATTTCCTCCTGTTTTTACGTGTCTAGAAATTACCAGACATGTAAAGAATGCCATTTATCTCCCACCACCAATAAAACAGACTCCTTCTCACCTCCAACAAGAACTCTATCAAGGCATTGTTGCTATTCAGCCTAAAAAATCTCGGAACAGTCATAGGGTTCAGGATTTTAAATGCTGCATCTGTGAAACAAAATTACTCATCCAGTGAATATGTACAATTTTAGCAGAAAGGCCAAGTTACCGTTTCAGTGTGTTAACATACACTAGTTTATCTGTTACCACAAAGCAAGAGTCGTCTCAATTCCAATTCACCTCCATGAATGGAAGAGGAGGAGATTAATGCCAACCATGGCTCTAGTATCCACACATAGTTTTTTCCTACAAGTCACTTTCACAATGACTATTAATCTCAATTATTCATTTACAGAAAAAAAGAAAAATGATAAATGGTAATTGATGCCTTAAAACTTCCCTGCTTTACTTTTATGCTGCTAAATAGGTTATTTTTTAAAAAATTCATATACTTACCCAGCTTCATTTGTTAAGATCCTAGCTGGCACAGAAATTTATTCATTTGAAGTAGAGCGAATAAACTAATGTGTCAGCCAGAAAGAAAACACCAAAAGGACATATTTACCCCTTAACCTCCAGACTAACTAGAATCTATACAAGGTACTGAGGTCTCATTGATGTTCAAATGCAATAAGATATAATGTTAGTCATGAGAGGTTAGAGGTTTAAAAGTAAAGAGAGCAAGTATTCTTAAGTGATAGAAAAGACCATTTCTTTGCTTTGCCACGCTGGAGAAGCAAAGCATGAAATACTACCAACTCTGTGGTTTCTACAAGTACACACAACAGTACTTACTGCCTTGACACTAATCTTACTGAAAAAGATCAGATTCAGTATTGAGAGTAAAGCTTTGTTTCTGCTGTCTTTTCTACAAGATAACCTCAAAGACTGACTGCGATTAAATAGAATCAAATCGGCATATGGTAGGATTATATAGGCTTTATAATATTTTAGGGAAAACATACTTTAAACCAGTATTGGCCAAAATTTTAGGGCATTTCATTTTCTCACACTTCAGTGGATCTATACCAGAACTAAGTAAGCAGCAACAAATTATGAATAAGAAAAAAAAAATGAAAGAAAGTACATCAACCTTACTTTGTTCCATCACTTTAAATAAAGTTAAGGAATATCAGCCCCTGCACACTTCAAAGCTACAGCAATATTCCCACACCTCACATTGAAAGGACAGAAGGAAATCCACTAGACTGGGAGGGGGATGAAAGCCTTTGAGAAGAATCAGCTATAAAAAAAATCATGCATTTTATAAAGGCAAAAGCCAGGAAATTTGGCTACTGTTTTAAAAAAAAAAAAAAATCACAGGAACGCCTGGGTGGCTTAGTCAGTTGAGTGTCTGACTCTTGATTTCAGATCAGGTTATGATCTCAGGGTGGTTAAGATTGAGATCAAGCCCACATCCAGCTCTTCAGGGAGTCTGCGGGTCCCTCTCCCTCCCTTCTCTACTTCTGTCTCATCTGCTGCTCTTCCCTCCAAGCTCAAGCACACAAGCACTCTCTCACCCCCACCCACCCCTTTAAATGAATATGAATGAATGGATGAATGAATGAATGAAAATCTTTTTAAAAATAAAAAAAATTTAAAAATCACAAAATATACAAGTAACACACAGGCTTACTATTCAAATTCGAACAGAACCAAGAAGTATTCTCTGTGGTGGAAAGGAGAGAACATTAGGAAAAAATAAAAAGTAAACTGATCTAATATGACTCATGATGAAACCACTTTGGTTCTCAGGTAAGTCAAGCCCACTATTTATAAGCACATCATTAGGGAACGAGCAACCGGCTACCCTTGAAAATGCTATATTTGGAGTTCCTCTAACAACAGAGTACAGTAAATAATTTGAGTGACTACTTTCTCAATTTCCCCAACACCTAAGAGAGAAGTTCCATTATATAAACAATGACTTAAGGCATTAGAACTTAATTCTCTTAGAAATGGTTAAGACAAAGTCTAGATAAATTTGTAAGTAAGGGAAACTAGGGATATTCATAGTATATCCTTAACTGCTTAAGATCAACATCTTAGAAAATAGCTATTTTGATCTTTAATTTTTCTTTTTAAACATTTTATTTATTTATATTCATTCATGAGAGAACAGAGAGGCAGAGACACAGGCAGAGGGAGAAGCAGGTTCCGTGTAGGAAGCCCAATGGGGGACTCGATCCCAGGACTCTAGGATCATGCCCTGGGCCAAAGGCAGATGCTCAACCACTGAGCCAGCCAGGCATCCCACTAGTTCAAGCTTTCAGAAATCACCTCTTGTTAATTCAGTCAGAGGCAAATCACCAGGACGGATGAATCATCTTTCCCAAGATGATTCAGTGTCTATTAACAACTCAAAGGCCCTATCCACATGATTACTTACTTAACAACCAGCTGATTTAATAATACCAAATAGGCTTATTTAAGCACCTAAAGTTTATAAAGCACTTTAACATACATTTTCATGCTTAATGATCTCAATAATCTGGTGATGTTATCATGACAAGTTGATTCTGCTAATTTCACCTGGGATAGGAAAGCTAATATACCCATCCAAGATCACAAAAGAACCAGGAAATGATGGGCCAGGAACAGAACCCAAATCTTTTCAGACTCTTAGATAAGTACTCCTCCCATTTTACCCAGCTGGCTTCCTGAATTTTCATGAACCGACAAACTCTACTCAATGTTTAAAATCACCCCAATTAGCTGACACTGTTAAGTAGCTGTTACACTGATTTTTCATTTTTTTAACTGGTTATGGTAATATGTGGCAGAGTCTAAGAGAAGTAATGCTATATCACAAAGTGAAATGCTCAGATACAGTTCCCTTCATAAAGAAAATATAACAAGTCAGATGTAATTAGGATGTTGACAGCTCAGCTTAATATGAACAAGCAACATGCTTAGCAAGCGCAGCATGCAAAAAAAATTGCAGATGAACATAAAATAAACCTATAACCTTTGCTGACACATTTGGACAGGTCAAACACACCCAACTGTGCCAGCTAGGACAATGAAGTACCTCTAGTTTTCTTGAGGTCCAGGGAAATTTCCTTAATGGTGAATTCAGTATGAAATGGAGCAATTTGTTCACGAAGAATCAAAAGGTGCTTAATTAAGAAAAGTTGTCCATCAATCTGAGTCTAAATTGCAAGACAGAAAAATGGATATTATCACAGATTAAATAAAAACATATAAAACACATGGTGTTGTTACTAATCAACATTAACCTACCTAGGTTTATGGCCCTTATCCTAACTATCTACCAATACTCCTTTGTTGTGCAATGAACTTTCCCCATATTACCCAGGTTTGAATTTTCTGGAAAAATCTTGCTGCAAATCACCCACTCTATTTCATCAATCCAAGAAAGTAAATCAGACAAAGGTTACAAAATAACACGTTTAGAAAAAGAAATCAAATCTATTTTAACTTAGTTCAGAAACAGAAGAGATGAAGTGACCTAACCATGGCAGGGAGCAGGAAGTAAAGGTCAAAACATGAGCGTGACTCTGACCTCTCATGGCTTTCTAGTTTCTCTTCAAGTAACAGGGCTCTCACTATTTGATCAAGGTGGTTTCAATATCCAGAATATCAGAAATATTCACATTTACACAAAAGGAGCTTCCAAATATAAAAATGATTTGGGATTACCATTTTTGGATTATCCTGTCATGAACAGAGCACTGACACTGTACACCCCGAGAGTCACTACACTTGCATCCGCCCTGTCGGGACCCACCTAGGAGTCTCCCTGCTCAGCAAGGAGTCTGCTTCTCCCTCTTCCTCTCCCTCTGCTGCTCCCCCTGCTTGTGCTTTTCTCTCATTCTTGGTTTCTCTCTCTCAAAAAAAATAAATAAATAATTTTTTAAAAACTTTTTAAATAGATAAATATATTTAATGGCTATATAATAGTCTACTCTATGGAGTATGCCACAATTAACCCATTTGCCTAATATTAGACATGCTTCCTGATTTCACATATTATTAATATAAGAGCTCAGATTTAGAAATACTTTTTAAAACTTAAATCTGCCTATCTACAACTAATTTTCCTTCCTCTTTCCAGCATATGAAAATTCATTTCAATCTTCCATTCCATGACTGGGAAAATGCAGAGGTCACAAACATATAGGTACAGTTTTCCTGGCAACAGAATCCCAAATTTTTCTGTGGGAAGTTTCCTTTGTCACTTGTTTTTGCTTGGTTTTACACTAATTTATCTAAAGCCTTGAAGTAAGAAATCAAGTTTGTAAATCTAGAAGTCCGGAAGGGTTCACAAGGTTAGAATACTCCAAGCAGCAAAAAAAGTTTCCCTGGAAACAGCTCCCACAGCTCCCTCCCTTTGGGCGACAGGTATTTTAAAGCAGTGTTAAATGACCAACACTTTTGACCATGCTATAAAAAATTCTCAAGAGGCCCTGGGAACAAACTTCAGCCCTAAATCACTTCTTGATTAAAAACTGTATGTCACAAAGTTATGGCAACTACTTCTAGTCACACAACCCACGGACCACAGTCTTCCAAACTGACTTGGCTAAGTTCCTCCCAGTGAGGCCATTCAACTATCACTGAAGGGATCATTGAAGGGATGATTAAAAATTGCTATGTTTTCTTGAAAACACTGTTTTGGTCTTTTCAGGGAAACAGGAGCCTACTACCTTCCCAGTTGCTAAGGCTATAATAAACTTTTACCCTATAAAATTTATAACCAAAGTACCCTTTTTGACACTTTAGCAAAGCTAAGCACTCTTTTATAGTGCTGTCTTTAGTTAGCACTATAATAAAATACAATTGAGCCTTGAACAACATAGTTTGAACTGCACTGGTCCATGTACATGTGAATTTTTTTATAGTACAGTATTATAAGTGTATTTTCTCTACCCTACAACTTTCTTAATAACATTTTCTCTTCTCTAGCTTACTTTAAGAATACAGTACATAATACATATAACATAAAAAATATGTATTAATTGTTTATGTTATCAGTAGGCTGCCAGTCAACAGCAGTTAAGTGTTGGAGAAGTCAAAAGTTCTACATGGATTGTCAACTTCGTGGGGGGATTTGTGCCCCCTAACTCCTGTATTGTTCAGGAGTCAATTGTTCTGGCTTCTCTTAAAGGGCCTCAAAATTAAATCATATTAAACAAACAAAACCTACTGCCAAAAATGCCTTTAAATTCCTGTGCCTCTAAACAAATGCTACATTCCACAATATTATTATAGGTAACAAGACTTCACCAACACTTCATCAAACCTTGTTTTTGCTGATAGACTCTGATGCTCCAAGCAATGACTGAATGCAGGCAGACAAGGCTTCCTGTGATAATCCTTGGAACACTGCCCTCTGGTGAAATAAAAGAAAAACATTACCCTGAAGTGCTTCACAACACAAAAAGAGAAATTGTAAATGGAGTACACGGAACAATGGATGCTTGCTTGCCCGCACCCACTGGGTTAACAGGTTACTGACGATATTCCTCCTGGAGTTTCCTATTCCCATGCAACCTATCTAGAACAACACATAGTTTTGTATTTTGTATCTCTTAAAACTCTCATTGTAATCTTTCAACAATATTTTCTTAGCACCTGTTTCATGCTAGGCTCTGTGCTAAATGTTGGATGCACAGGGGTGGGTGAACAAGGTAGATGTGGTTCTGACCCACAGAGCCCTGATTCCAATATGGTCTCATGTTGTAGGCTGCTTTTCAAATCAATAAAACCAACTCTAAAACAAAGCCTCGGTAAATCCACTTCTAAAAATGTATCCCAAACAATCACTGTTGTATCATAAAATTCATGCACATGGCTCTTGAGTACATTATTTAAAACAGCAAAAAAAAAAACACAAATAAATGTTCAATGATGGAGAAGTTGACAAATAAAATACTAGTAAATATAAATTATACAATACTGTGCATGAAATACAGAAATGCTAAAGAAAGCAATAAAATTTTTATAAGATATAATTAGGTAAAAACAAAGTAATTAGGTTACAAATAGCATGCAAAAGTAGGAGTCTTAATTTAATTCTGCCATTTCTGTATCTTCCAGAGGCGTCACATGGTGGTCTGCGCAGGGTTGCCTGCAGTCCCTTGCTTCCCACCCTGCTTCCATCCCATCTGAGAGAGAACCGATATGGAGGAATGTGAGCAAGATATTTATTATGAGGCCACAGTCCTGGGTCCTAACTTGATGTTATTCTCTTTTCGTACTGCTTCCCTCTCATGTGTTTTCCATGAGGCTTCCGCAGTAAAAAAGATTAGGGATGCCTCTTGCTAGGTCACTGCCCCTGCCTGAGGAAGACCTTCCCTTCCCCCTGCTCAGTCTTCATCATGAGTTTTTCACTAGACTTGGCTTTCCTTGCCTCAAATGCTTAAGATAGAGAGGGATAAGATTTGGACATAAGCTAGATTAAAAAAAAAAAAAAAGAAATTAGGCCGGCCCCCGGACATAAAATAAAAACAGGGAGAGTGGTATCTCAGGTCTATCCTACTGTTTGGCTAAAATCCCTGTTAAGCACCTAAAAGGCTTCACAAGGGCCTATCATGGTAACAGGTTCTATGTGGAATACACCCTCATGTGTCCCTCGAGATCTTGCTCTACTCTACGAAGTTACTGAATCCCAGTAACTGAGCCATCATTCTCATATACCATCATTCAGCACACATACTGGGGAATCTGGGGAAGAGGAGATGCCAAAGTCCAAACCTCCTTCTGGAAGACAACTCATTAGCTGGGCAAAAGAGGTAAGACATCTAACTGAAGAGGTGATCTGGCCTCATGCTAAAAGTCCCAGAACAGGCCAAAAGATATTTTCTGGTTGAATTTCAAAATCTAAGCACAAATTCCAATAGCTATGTAGCTTAAAATAGACATTAAGCACTGTGCACTCTACTGAACCAATGAAACAACTGTGCAATCTTGCCTGCCCCTAGGCCTCTAAGATATGGAGCATTTGGGCAGGGGGATATAACACTCCCTTCGAACTCTTGTCTAAAGAAAATAATACCATCTTGACAATTAATTACATTGCTCTTGTATTTAACCACTTTTTACTTTTACATACTATTTGAGTTGTAACAATCAAATTTTAAATTAAACACTGAATTTTAAGGGCACCTGGCTGGCTCAGTTGGAGGAGCATACAATTCTTGATCTCAGGGTTATAAGTTCAAGTCCCATGTTGGGTGTAGAGATTACTTAAACAAATAAAACTTTTTAAAAAATTAAATTGCATAAACTATTTCAGCAGCAAACTCCTAACACTAAATAGGTAAAGACAACTCTAATCTGTCAAGATTGATAATCGGATCATTAAACATTCCAGAATGTTTACACTAACTCTGACCTAAATCAATGCACAGAGTTTAAGGTAGTACTTAAAAAAAAAAGAAAAAGAAAAGGTACTGTTTTAGTTATTTCAGCAAATAACTAAAATTAGTTCATGGTTAGAAACACATGGATTGGGACGCCTGGGTGGCTCAGCGGTTGAGCGTCTGCCTTCAGCCCAGGGTGTGACCCTGGAGACCCAGGATCAAATCCCACGTTGGGCTCCCTGCATGGAGCCTGCTTCTCCCTCTGCCTGTGTCTCTGCCTCTCTCTGTGTCTCTCATGAATAAATAAATAAAATCTTAAAAAAAAAAAAAAAAAGAAACACATGGATTCTTAATACTACTTGTTAAGAATGTTGAGTTAGAGGTGCCTGATTCAGTCAGTTAAGCTCCTCTGACTCTTGATTTCAGCTCAGGTCATTATATCAGGATCATGAAATCAAGCCCAAGCTGGAGTCTGCACATGGTGGGAAATCTGCTAAAGATTTTCTCTCCCCCTCTGTCCTTCTCTCCACACCCCCAGTTCCATGTTCACTCTCTCTCTCTCTCTCTCTCAAATAAATATATAAATCTTGGGACGCCTGGGTGGCTCAATGGTTTAGCACCTGCCTTTGGCCCAGAGCCTGATCCTAGAGTCCCAGGATTGAGTCCTACATCAGGCTCCCTGCATGGAGCCTACTACTCCCTCTGCCTATGTCTCTGCCCCCTCCTCTCTCTCTATGTCTCTCATGAATAAATAAAATCTTAAAAAAAAAAAAGAAATAAATCTTTAAAAAAAAAGAATATCGATTTAAACGGAGTTCAAAACTAAAATAATGGAGTGCCCAGGTGGCTCAGTTGGTTAAGCACTCGACTCCTGGCTTCATCTCAGGACATAATCTCACGGTCATGAAATCAAGCCCTGGGTCAGGCTCAGTGCAGAGTCTGCTTGAAATATACTCTTCCTCTCCCTCTCCCTTTGCCTCTCCCCTCACTAATGCATAGGTACACACATGCTCTCTTGAAAATAAATAATCCTTATTTTAAAAACCTAAATTAAAGTAGATGCACTTAATAATAAATTTAATATTAAATATATATTATACCCATGTGACAGTAGACATTATCATGTAACCTTTCTGCATGTCTTTTTCCTTACGTACAAATGAAAATAAATGAACTAACCAGTAGTTTTAAATTTTTATGTGATCATAGATCCCTTCTCTCTCCTAAGAAAGACACAAATATAGACATACAAACACAATTATACCCATAATTTCAAGGCGTTCATAGACTCTCCAAAGGCCACTAGTGAATTCCAAGGGTCTACAGAATGAACAGGTTAAGAATTCCTAAATTAGGGGTGGCTGGTGGCTCAGTTGGGTAAGTGTCTGCCCCACAATCCTGGGATCAAGCCCCACATCGGGCTCCCTGTTTAGCAGTCTGGTTCTCTCTCCTCCTCTGCCCCTCCCCCTGCCTCATGCTTTCTCTCTTTAATAAATAAACTCTTTCAAAAAGAAAGAATCCCTAATTAGGTTTATCTTTTTTTTTTTTTAATTAGGTTTATCTTAAACTTACCTTGGTCTCTAAAAATCATGATTCTCATTTAATACCCAACAAAATACTACATCAAGATCTTAAAATTTTTAAATTTCACATGAAAGGGCAAGCAATTTACAGTAAATACTTAAGAATTTACACACGTACATCTATACATCTGTACAATTTGGAGAGACACACAAGAGTTCTTCGAACTGTAGGATACCACATTCCATGAAGGTCTGCTGGAGAAATTGTGGTCTGTGGTCTAGGATTGAGGGATTCTGTTGAACCTAAAAACCCAAGTGGAAAAAAAAGACACATTTCACACACATTGGAGGTTTGTCTTATTTGCATGTTAACTATAAACTGTTATTAGTTATCAATAGCTGGAGGCATCTATTTTTTCTCTAGGTTTTTTCACCTTTAATCAAGAATGCCATAGAAACCCACAGGAATCCATGACAGCTGGTATTTAACACAATTAAGTGACACTGCACATAAATACATATATACATTCCAGCCTCGTGTGTGTGTGTGTGTGTGTGTGTGTGTGTATTTAACTCAAACAGCTATTCTAGAACCCTGATCAATAATCTTTATGGAATAAATAAACAGTATACATACACCTTATTCAAAAAGGAGGTAGATCTGTATGTAGTCATGTGGAAGCAAGTGGGAATCAATGGAGGGATTGAATGACAAGAAAATAAAGCAATGTGAAACAGGAAAATTAATCAAAGCTTGACAGCCTGCCTTCCATGCTCTTAGCTGTATTACTTACAGGCCTACTTAGTCTATCCAATTCCCAAGAGTAATGTCCCCCCTCGCTCTGAGACAGGGCAGACACTCTGGTGAAGGTGAGGAGCAACAGGCGGGAAGCTCAGTTGAACAGAGACATCTTTGTAAGGAAAGCACAATCACCAGAGTTCAAATGAGCCACATAAGCAAAGTTAAGATAATACTTTGGAACAAGAAGGGATCATGAAATATAGACTGGGTATTAGAAGACATTAGGAAACTCTACTAAATGTTTTAGTGCAATAAAGTTTTGTGGTTATATAAGAGATGTCCTTTTTTTAGAGAGATAATGAAATACTCAAGAATAAACTGGCAATGATGGCAATCTTTAGCGAAAGATTGGGGCACCTGGCTGGCTCAGCTGGAGGAGTATGAGGCTCTTGATCTTGGGGTCGTGAGTTCGAGCCTCACACTGGGTGCAGAGATTACTTAAATAAACTTAAAAAAAATAAAAATACAATGATTAACCAAAGAATATTATGTATATATAATGTGATAAAATGTAAAGTCTTGAATCCAAATGGTGAGTACTAGTGTTCACTGTCTGTTGTATCATTCCTTCTGCTTTTTGGTATATTTGAAATCTTTTCAATAATAAAAATATAAAAGTATAGCCAAGGAAAGCACAGTCCTTTTTTTTTTTTTAAAAAAAAGAGCTAAAACGGCCTATGCTTAGAAGAAGGTCTGGAGGTCGTGGTATATGGGGAAAAAGAGAGAATGTTGTAGGTTAGTGCTTTCACTTTACAATTCTGCTTTTCACTTTAACTTTCTGCTTTTCAAAAGTACATAAACTTTCACATGTAATTTTAAAAGCTCCTCTCTAAGGCACTACCTTAAAATATCTACTTTATAGGAAGTTCCTTAAAAAGAATAAACTCGACAAATTATATCAAAGAATGTTTAGGAAATTAAACATCTCTAGTTGTGCTAAGATTATCATATCTGTAGGATCCCTCCTTCAATATAAAATAGAGCCAAAAAAGTACTCCCAAATACAAGTTCAGTGAAACTTATCTATTTAAGTACTTTAAAGCAGAAGTTGGCTTATGACAGAGGGAAAGTCAATTTACATGACAATACATCAAAAGGGGAGTAGCTATTGGCTGCCTCTTTTGAAGAGCAGGGCTTCTTCCTCCTGCAATCTTCCTCTGGCATCCTCCTCTATCTCCATGAGCCCCATCCTCCCCTGAACTGCTCTATGTAGAGAATAGGGCCTATTCTTTTAAACATACTGATAATCAGCCTCTTCACACTATGGTCCCTCTATCAATTTGCCCTGGCACCTAGTTACACTATATGAACATCATGTTGTTTAAAGCTCTCACTTTGGAGGCTTCTCATTTTCACTTCCAACATACCAAGAAACCAAGAACCAAGAAAAGTGATTATATACTCTTTTTTTTCCGCCCCTTGCTGCTTGACTCAGTCTTGCTTTCCATCCCAAATTCTATCACACTCTAAATAGCATCAATAACCATATGGACAACCACATGGTTGTCAATTCTGAAGACCTTCACTTCCATCCCTGCATTCCCTACCATACAGATTTTCTCAAGACTTTCTTTCAGAATTACTTTAATATTTTCTACAGACATTCTTACCACTCCAAACTATTTCATCTCTTAATTATTAAATCTTAGCATCTCATTCTCTGACCACAGTATCTTTGTGATCTTCCATTTCTCACGCTTTACCTAACACTATGTCAAGCCCTCCTACTTTGTCTTCAATCACATCCTATCCCCTTGCTTCTGACCTATCTCGCTGTCAGCCCAGGACACTCTTCTAATTCCATTTGCTCTTTACTGTTAGCATCTGCTGAGGTATTCTCTCCAGATTTCTGCTATTGCTACTCTACTACTATCTGTCCTGAAGTGATTCTACACACAAGCCCAAAGTGTCAACTACTCTACAATCTTCATCCTCCAACTCAGTCCTTTTTAAGGCTCTAGAGAAGTACTGTCCGAGACAAACACAATGTGAGCCATAAATGTAACATATTAAAATGCCACATTAAAAAAATTAAAAAGAAAATAAGTCGAATGAGTTTTAATATTTTTAACCCAATATATATCCAAAATATCACCATTTTAACATGTATTCAAGACATATTAGTAATAAGGTATTTTCTATCTTATTTCATATTAAGTCTTTGAAATCTGGTGTGCATTTTATATGCTAACAGGATATTCCTATGAGTCACATTTCACATGTTCAATGGCAGGCTGCTGAACCATACTGAACAGTACAGCTCTAGACTGATATACACAGATTCTCCCAGTTGTCCACATGGACCTGCTAAGTCTGTCTCAGCCCCCACAACTAGTGTGTCCTCAAATTCTATTGATTCAAGCTTTTAATCAGATGTCTCATCTATTCACTTCTCTCCATCCTCTTGTCAGTGCCCTAGCTCAAACTTTTATCTTCCAAATGAAAACAAAACAATCTCCTAACTAGTCTCTATAGTTCTGCCAACAATACCTTATTTATATCAAGGCCAGGCATGGGTAAAAGAATAGAATTAACTGGGGAAAGGGAAGATGTACAAGACCAAGGTCTATAAGACAGAAATGTACTCTAATCTCTCCAATTACTCTTGCAGAGGTTTACTAGGTCCAAGGTGTATACTAGGATCAAAAGGTATACTAAGATACGGCACAGGTTCTATTTCAAAGGAGGAAATTTTAACCCCCAATGAGTCTCTCTTTCTATGAGGCAAGTGTGATAAAATGGCTTCGCCAAAGAGGGACTATCCAAGCCGCTTGGCATTCTGGCTTTGAGGTATCACAACTATTCATAGAATATCACACAATAACTGAAGATGCCCTAAACCTGGGGATTTAGAGACAATTGGGGCTCTTTAAAGCCTCCCATTCTCACTACCCCAACTCCCAGTCAGTCCCAGCTCCATGAGGAGGTGAGCTTCAGTGTCTCCCTTACAGTGAAAAGGAGAGCAGAAGGAATAACCCTGCTTCCCATCTAGCTTGTGGTCTACATAATCCATAAATACTCAGGACGCTTCTTGGACAATTTTGTTTCTTTCATAACATGCACCCTAGTCCAAACTATCCCATATATTTTTATCAGTATCTTATCCCAGTCCCAGGTACTCAATATATTTATAAGATGCAAATGTGGAATTTGCCAAAACATTATATTAGCAAGAAGTCCAAAGTCCATGGGACTATTATGGACACCTACCTGGCCTGTTTTATCTGCTCTTCCCTACAACCAACCTATGCCCAAACATACCAAAACCATTTGACTTCCCCAAAACCACCACGGTCTTCCATTCCTACATCCTCCTCCAGGCTATTCTATCTTAAACAACCTTACTTCACCTGGTTCTCTCGTTCTTTTCTTTATACAGTACAGCTTTCAGATACCACATCTCTCACCGAACTCACCTTCCTGCACTCAAACCTCATCTCCCTTCATAATTCTGATGCCCTTCTACTATGGCCCAAGAGTGCACTGTACATATCTTTAGCATGTCACCATTCAATTATATCTGTGGCTTATCAATCTCCCCCCCCGCCCACCCAAGTGTGGGCTCCTCAAAGGCAGAAAACTGTTTATCATGCCTAGAACATGACAAGTCCTCAATAAAAGTTTAAACAAATGAATAAAAGAGTTGAACACCATAACATACCAGATTTTGTTAGATTATTAGACTCCGTTTCCTCTAACCGAACATCTGAAAATGAAGCTTCTGAAGGTACCTTCTTCTGCTCATCTTTTAAACTCTTTGCAATTTGCTATATAAAGAAATCAGAAGAAATATTAAAGTGTAGCTTTCAGCTGTGTTTGGCAATATGAACATGTTTTTTTCAATAAAGTTAAAAAAACTAGTTAATAAATAAATGGACTAATGAAGAGAACCACAGCAAAACCACCTACGGAAATGAAAAAATTAAATTAGTATAGTGTCTCTATTCCCATAAATATACCACTAATTTCAGAACCATTACCAGGTATCTGCTGAAGGGTGAAATAAACAGGTTAGTATATAGGAAGCTAATTTTCAACTTTATGCTTAGAAACAAAGTTTAAGATTGGATAGGAGGATATATTCTGAATCAGAAGTACTTTTATCAATTAACTGGCCAATCTAAACAACTGGCTTTCTCTTTATGTGAGAATAGCTACAGTATACTATTTTTGAAACCCTTCTTCACTGTCTAAAGAATAACATCAAATAGACACACGTCACTAACTACTAAGTTAATAATGAAAATCTCACTAATTCATATTTATAGCTTTATAAAGGTAGAAATATACAGAAATGAAGAACTAACAAACACATAGCTACTACCAAAAGGAATGGCCAGAAAACCGTTTGGGAGACAGACTCCATATGGCTCGAGCCAGTCCTCTCTGCATGCAGAAACCAGAAAGTACAGCCAATCCCTAAATGGTACACAAGTGTCACAGCAGGATCACCTTATGCCCCTGCCCCACACCAAAAGAAAAACAAAGCAAGCATATTTACTGAAAAGTGGTATCCTTAAGCCAAAAGGTCCACACAAGAAAGCATTAGGATACTGGTCATGTGATGACTAAGTAAACATACTAAATATATCACTAAGTTACAGTGGGAGGGCAACTTCTAGTAAGCTTCATCACCTAACATCCTATCAGAACTATTAAAACAGGCATTCTATCTAAAATATAAAGCTGAAATTCATAAAGAAGACAAAGAAAGAAGGGGAAGAAGGAATGAGAATACAATTCCCCAGACTGGACTGAGAAACAGAGCTAGTCTTCATCATACCAACTTTGTGGCCTTCAAAGCCAAGTAACTCCTGCAAAGGGATTATCTACCTTTCCTTGGAATTATTAGCAATATTCCTACTATGAGCCTGCAGAGTAATAAAAGCTGGGTAATAAACAAACAGCCTCAAAACTATATGTCCTACCTATCATATATCTGATTCCTATAAGGCTGATTTTATATATTATTAGCAAGAAGTACTATGCAAATAATTAATTATCCAAAATATAAATGTAAATAGAAGTCAGACGAAGGGATGAAAGTTGAGAAAATTCTTAAAATAGGCAAGGGCAATAAACTAAATAGCCTGATATATTTCAAGCCTGTTAGCTTTAAAACAACACAATTATTACAACTCTTTTTTTGTGATTATTTATTTATTTTGTATATATATACATTTTTTAAAAGATTTATTTATTTATTTATTTATTTATTCATTCATTCATGATAGACGGGGGGGGGGGGGGGGGGGGAGGGCAGAGACACAGGAGGAGGGAGAAGCAGGCTCCATCATGCCGGGAGCCCGACGTGGGACTTGATCCCGGGACTCCAGGATTGCGCCCCGGGCCAAAGGCAGGCGCTAAACCGCTGAGCCACCCAGGGATCCCCTATTTTGTATATTTTTTATTGGAGTTCAATTTGCCAACATATAGGATAACACCCAGTGCTCATCCCGTCAAATGCCTGTCACCCAGTCACCCCAACCACCCGCCCACCTCCCTTTCCACCACCCCTTGTTCATTTCCCAGAGTTAGGAGTCTCTCATGTTCCGTCACCCTCACTGATATTTCCCACTCATTTTATCTCCTTTCCCCTTTATTCCTTTTCACTATTTCTTATATTCCCCAAATGAATGAGACCCATATAATGTTTGTCCTTTTCCGATTGACTTACTTCACTCAGCATCATACCCTCCAGTTCCATCCACGTTGAAGCAAATGATGGATATTTGTCATTTTTAATGGCTGAGTAATATTCCATTGTATACACAGACCATAACTTCTTTATCCATTCATCTTTCCATGGATACCGAGGCTCCTTCCACAGTGTGGCTATTGTGGACATTGCTGCTAGAAACATTGGGGTGCAGGTATCCTGCTGTTTCACTGCATCTGTATCTTTGGGGTAAATCCCCAGCAGTGCAATTGCTGGGTCATAGGGCAGTTCTATTTTTAACACTTTGAGGAACCTCCACACAGTTTTCCAGAGTGGCTGCACCAGGTCACATTCCCACCAACAGTGCAAGAGGGTTTCCCTTTCTCACATCCTCTCCAACATGTGTTGTTTCCTGTCTTGTTAATTTTCCCCATTCTCACTGGTGTGAGATGGTATCTCATTGTGGTTTTGATTTGTATTTCCCTCATGGCAAGTGAAAGCATTCAACTCTTGATTTGGGCTCAAATCATGATCTCAGAGTCAGGGGACTGAGCCTACATCAGGCTTCATACTCACTGGGGAGTTTGCTTAAGGATTATATCTCTCCCTCTCCCTCTGCTTGCACACACTCTCTCTTAAACTAAATAAATAAAACCTTTAAAAAAGAAAATGGTGGAGAAATCAGAACCCTCATACACTGCTGGTAGGAATGTAAACTAGTACAGCCACTCTGGAAAACAATCTAGCTATTCTGAGTAAACAGATAGTTACTATAACATAGCAATTCCACTCCTAGGCATATACACAACAGAAATGAAAACTCATGTCCACACAAAAATGTGTATGTGAATGTTTGAACCAATATTATTTATAACACCCAACAGGCGGAAGCAACCCAAGTGTCCATCAGTGGACAAATGGATAAACAAAATGTGATACATCTATTACAATCATACAGTGGAATATTATCCAGCCATTAAAAAGGAAAAAAGTACTAATACATGCTATTACATAGATGAACTGTGAAGACATGCTAAGTGAAAGACATCACAAAAGACCATATATTACATAATTCTATTCATACGAAATGTTTAAAATAGAGCAATCTATAGGCAGAAATCAGTGTCTGCCTCAGACTAGAAGGCTGACAGCTAAAGGTACAGGGTTGCTTTCTGAGATGGTGAAAATGGTCTAAAATTGAGTATGGTGATGGTTCCACCTATCCATGAATATATTATAAACTCTAAGTGGGTGAATTTGGGGTTTATAAACTATAATTCAATAAAACTGTTTATAAAAAAGGAAGAAGTCCTCAAAAATTACAGGAACATGTCAAAAGGACAAAGAAGCCATCTAAAAGCTGTCTAAGGGACAAAGAAGCCATCTTCCACTGGTCAAATCTGGGACAATTCTGAGCTTCAAAAAGAAAAATGGCAATATATTATAATAAATTTTTTAAAAACTCTGCTAGTCTAGAAGGGTCAGAGGTAGGAAAAAGGGAGCAAGAAAGAGAAATTAATTCTTTACACAGTAGAATGCCAACTAATAAATGCAGAAGAAATGGCAGATAAGAAAATTGCTATTTTGCTACTCCTAACATAATAACTAGTTTAGGCACAGATCATTAATGGTTCCAATAACCACCAGGTAAAAAGATGCTGGGGAACATAAACCCCACATAATCCCAAAGTATCATTTCATCATTACTCACTAATTATAAAGGGGATAATGGACTTTTGTTTTGTTTTGTTTTTGATAATGAACTTTTATAATGAAGAAAGTTAGCGATTACTACCTTAACCAATTGTGGGACTTCCTGACATTATGTGCCTTTGATGTCATGAGTTAAGTACACATCAGCTGTGTAGTATTCTTGCAAAAAAAAATTGTTTTAAAGACAAAAGTTTAATCTGAATCTAAATATGAAGAAAACAATAAGACAAATCCAGAATGTGGCACATTCTACAATAAAGCCAGCTCAGTCTCTTTAAAAAAAGCCAATGTCATTAAAAAAAAAAAAACAAAAAAAAACAAAAAAAAAAAACAGGGAGAAATGGTAACCTTGACTGGATTCCACCTATTAAATTTTTTTATCCTATTTTCAAGATATTTGAAGGACAACTGGGCACATTTGAATATGTACTGCATATAAACAATATTGTTGAATTAATGTTAATTGTTATATATGTAAAAAAATATATATGCATGTGATTATGTGAAAAATATTTTTATTCTTAGGACAGTAAGAACTGAAGTATTCAGAAGTGAAGTATCACAATGTCTATAATTTACTTTCAAATGGTTCAAATTTTTTTTTAATTTTATTATTTATGATAGTCACAGAGAGAGAGAGAGAGAGAGAGAGAGAGAGGCAGAGACATAGGCAGAGGGAGAAGCAGGCTCCATGCACCGGGAGCCCGACGTAGGATTCGATCCCAGGTCTCCAGGATCGCGCCCTGGGCCAAAGGCAGGCGCTAAACCGCTGCGCCACCCAGGGATCCCTCAAATGGTTCAGTAATAAAACATACAAAGAGATAAAGTGGGACAAAACACTAACAACTACTAAATCTGAAAAAATTCCAGATTCAACTGAATTTTCAATGATATTAAGGAACTACAATAACGTTTATAGCTGTGATAACTATATCACAGTTGTATTAAAATGAAAAGTGCGCTCAGCAAAATAAACAGGTAGGACTGCATTAAACTAAAAAGCTTCTGCACAGCAAAAGAAACCATCAACAGGGATCCCTGGGTGGCGCAGCGGTTTGGCGCCTGCCTTTGGCCCAGGGCGCGATCCTGGAGACCTGGGATCGAATCCCACATCAGGCTCCCGGTGCATGGAGCCTGCTTCTCTCTCTGCCTGTGTCTCTGCCTCTCTGTCTCTCTCTGTGTGACTATCATGAATAAATAAATAAAATCTTAAAAAAAAAAAATTAAAAAAAAAAAAAACCATCAACAAAGCAAAAACATGACTTACAGAATGGGAAAAAACATTTGTAAGCCATCTATCTGATCAGGAGTTAATAAAGACTCATACAACTCAATAGCATAAAAACCAAGCAACCCAATTAAAAATGGATGAAGGACTTGAATCAACACTTTTCCAAAGAGGATATACAAATGACCAACAGGGAATGAAAAGATGCTCGACATCAATAATCATCAGGGAAATGCAAATTAAAACCACAATGAGATACCATCTCATGCCTGTTAGAATGGCAATTATCAAAAAGACAAGAGATAAAAAGAAAAAGTATTGGTAAGGATATGGAGAAAAGGGAACCCTTGTTCTCTATTGGCAGAACTGTAAACTGATGCAGCCACTCTGGAGAACAGTATGCAGGATCTTCAAAAAATTAAAAACAGAACTACCATATGACCCAGCAATTCCACTTCTGGGAATATATCCAAAGGAAATGAAAACACTAATTCAAAAGAGTATCTGCACCCCCATGTTAACTGCCAGCATTACTCACAATAGCTAAGACATGGAAACAACCTAAGTGTCTACCAATGAATGAATGGATAAAGAAGTTGTGATCTATAGAGATAGTGGAATATCACTTGGCCATTAAAAAAAATAACGAAATTCTACAATTTGCAACAACATGGATAGACCCTGAAGACATTATGCTAAGTGAAGTCAGAGAAAGACAAATACTGTATGATCTCACATGTGAAATCTAAAAAATTGTTTTAAAAAGTGCAAATTTAAAAAAAAATAATAATAAAATAAATAAATAAATAAAAAGTGCAAATTTTCAGTTATAAAATAAATACTATAAATGTAACTTACAACATGATGACCATAGTTAACAATAAGACTGTGTATAGATAGGAAAGTTGTTCAGAGGTAGACCCTAAGAGCTTATCACAAAGAGAAATTTCTTTTCTTTGTATTGTTATCCACATGAGATGACTGATGTTAACTAAACCTATTGTGGTCATTATTTTTTTTTTAAGATTTTATTTATTTATTTATGATAGACATAGAGAGAGAGAGAGAGAGAGAGAGAGAGAGGCAGAGACACAGGCAGAGGGAGAAGCAGGCTCCATGCCGGAAGCCCTACGCGGGACTCGATCCCGGGACTCCAGGATCGCACCCTGGGCCAAAGGCAGGCGCTAAACTGCTGAGCCACCCAGGGATACCCTATTGTGGTCATTATTTTACAAAGTATATAAATCAAATCATCATAGTCTATGCCTTAAATTTGCTGATATATGTCAATTCCTTTCAATAAAACTGGAAAAAAAAGACTTCATTGCAAAAAAATAAAATGTGCCCTTACCTTTTAAAGTCACCTACTGAAAAAAAAAAAAAAAGTCACCTACTGAAGTATTTATTAATAAAATGTTAGGAATTTGCTCCAATGTAACTAATGGTAGGGAAGAGGAGTAATGGAGGTCTAAGTGAACTAAGACTGGCCATGTGGAAGCTGGGGTAATGATGTGTAAGAGTTAATTATATTATTCTCTCTACTTTTTGCTCATATTTGAAACTTCTATTAAAAAAGTTCTAGGTTCTGGGGCGCATGAGTGACTTAGTTGGTTATTGGTTAAGTATCTGACTCGATCTCAGCTCAGGTCTTGATCTCAGGGTTGTGAGTTCAAGTCTCATGCTGGGTTCCACACTGGGCATGGAACCTACTTAAAAAAAAAAAAAAATTTCTAGGTTCTAATTCTGTTTTAGCACTAATATCCTCAGCATTATTTAAACTCAGTCTAGCACTCAAAGAAAATAAAGATTCATGTGTAACTGCATCAGTGAGACAAATGATCAGTGAGGTAACTCTTCACACCATAAACTGGACATTGGTACTGCAGAATTTTGAAGAGATGGCCTACAGGGTTTTTATGAGACAGCATGACACATGGTTATATGAAAATCAACTATGGTGGCTCCTATGTTATCAATCCTCTTCTATGCCATTTATTAAAAAAAAAGAGAAATCACAGGGAGCACAAATTCAATTTAAAAATTGAGAAAGCGGGGCACCTGGGTGGCTCAGGGGATTAAGTGTCCAACTCTTGATGTCAGCTCCGGTTGTGATCTCAGAGTCGTGGGATCAGGCTCCACGCTCGGGAAGGAAGCTGCCTGAAATTCTCCCATTCCCTCTCCTTCTCTCTCTGCCCCTCCCCATGCTCATGCATGCACAAAAGTACATAATAAATCTTTTAAAAAATTGAGAACATTCATTTCCTAAAAAGGGGAGGGAACTGAGTTATAAAATACAACTTGAAGGAAAAACAACCTAATAAATCTTTTATTCAATTTTTTAAAATTTCATTTCCTGTGATTTTATGATAAGTTTATCTTGATTTTATACCTTGAATGAGAATTAAAAAGAAAAATCCTATTTTCACTAATACCAAAAGGTGTGTGCGGCCAAGGGAGAGATCAAAATGAATTAAGGGAACCCTACCTCCATCATCACCAACTTGTCAGGATAAGCCAGATCTCCAGGAGCAGGTTTGTACCCTGTGATGTCTGTCTGAATGTAGATGTGAGTTCTGTAGACCAGGCGCTCTTGGACATCTTCTAACATCTGTTTTACTCCAGCTGCAAATGCTCCCAGTTGTTCAGCTGGTAAGAAAATGTAATCAACCATTCCTTTGTATTTAGAAAAATACTTTCTTTAAACAAGCAAAAATATTACTCAAGTGTCTAGTAGTAATAGGAAGTAATTTGGCCTCAGGGACTGTGGTTGCATTCTATTTCATTATGACTCAATGACCTCAGAAAAATTTAATAAATGTCCTTCAATTTCCTCAAATTTAAAACTGGGAAATAAATTTGCCCTTATATCTTCTTCCTGAAACTCTATGATATTATTTCTATTATTAATGTGAATAATAAAGTCTGAATTTTAAAGTGTTTTGTGCTTTTAAAAGTTATCTCATTCAGCTTCAGACCAATCCTGAGAGACAGCTGGAGCAGCTTACTAGTTGTATCATTCCAGTTTTAAAATTAAATGGAGTTCCACAGATATTAAACAACTTGTTAATGTTTCCACAAAGAAAAGTGAGTAAAAAATTAAGATGAAATATGAGTTTATATAGAATTTCTGCATTCTTTAGATGACATCAGTATTAAAACAGCAGCAATTCAGTAACAACTTTCCAAGGGCAGGGTGTTGAAAACATTGCATAACATAAATATTCAAATTAATATAATTGAGAGGCATTAATATGTAAGAAAATACACATCTTAGAATGAATTAAACGCAGAATAAGAAACTTTGGAAGCATAAAAAACCTAAAGTGTCTCCTAACGAAAATCAAAATGAGAACAATAATTTCTGCTAGTAAAATAATTACTTGAAGAGTTTTTTTTAAAGTTACTTAAATCTCATTAGGAAAATGAGGTTCTCTATGACAAATCAAATATTAAAGAATATATCAGATGGTTAGAGTTTTCCAGAGAATTGCTTATCTGTAATTTCAAAAAAGATAGGTCATTATTATATATGTACACTAAAACAATTCCTGTTTTTAAATGAAGAGTATGCAATATAGTCATGATTTTAAGTATTTTGGTAAGAATGTATTAGAAATGTCTAGGGACACCTGGGTGGCTCATTGGTTAAGTGTCTGCCTTTGGCTCAGGGCATGATCCTGTAGTTCCAGGATCGAGTCCCACATCAGGCTTTCTGCATGGAGCCTCCTTCTCCCTCTGCCTATGTCTCTGCCTCTCTCTCTGTCTCTTTCATAATTAATAAAATCTTAAAAAAAAAAAATAAATGTCTAAGCAAAAACCAACAATTCACTCTGGATTTTAGATGCCAGGAAGAATAGTTAACCATATTTCACTACTAATTTTGTCCAGATTTTAAAACTCTTTCCCCATTTAATTTGTACCATTAGTCAAAAAAATAAGGTACATCTTGACTTTAAAAGGGACACGGCACCAACTCGGGCTATAAAAAATATTAAACTTTACATAGGTAAGTGGGGTAGAGGATAGCGAGTTTTCAAATAGTGAATTTGTGAGAGCCACAGATAAAATTAAGACTTTTGAGGTTATCACTTCTAATTATCATTTACCATTGTTCTGTACATGATCTTCAAGCACCTCATTTTTAAGAATTCCACAAAGTTCCGACAGAGTCTCTAAGTGAATAACATGAATGATCAATGGCCTGAAGACATCATACAATGACACACAGAGTTTCTCCAAAAGTTCACTAAAATGAAAGAATAAAACATGGTTATAAGTAGTAATCTTTTCAGGATTTTCTAATAGTTTAAAAGGCAACATTGATTTCCTCCAGTCAATAAAAATAAAAATCTACTGGAAAATAGTGCATGGGAACATTATAAAATGAAAAGTGAAGGGTGAAAATAATACTGTAGATTTTTTTGTGCTTTAAGAGCTCAAAATCCAAAAGCAGTCTTCAACAGTCACCCCAAAGTAGCTTCCCCCAGCTAAATGTCAATTCATTACAACCTTATTTATTTCAGCAATACTTTATATATATATATATCCTCTTAAACACAGTAACAAATATTTTGGTTGATTTAACTATTCTTTTATATTCTACATCATTTGTGAATCAAATGTAACATTTTCCCTGCGAAAGATGAATTCAAACTTCTTCAATACTTGGATTTTGATAAACAAAATTCAAAGCACTTGGGCATACAAGTATTTTTGGCAATTTTGAACATTTGAAAGGAAAAACTTAAATAGCACTTTCATATATAGCATTTCATCAGAAGTGATCAACCTAATCAAAACTATAAGATACATTTGTTTCTTCCTCACTACAAGAGTCATAATCTTGGAATATTTTCAAGAGTCAACATCACCAATATGAAGAAACCAAAAGTGACTAACACAGGCATTGAAAGACACTTTGGGGGAAAAATAGGAAAGGGTATTAAATAAATAATGTCTGTGTTTTTAAGTGTCTTTCATTGGTTAAAACCACAGAATTTTTCAACTAGAAGGAATTATTATATTTAGTGAGATAAACAGACATAGATTGCTAAGACTTAGTTCCCAACATAGGACTCTTACTATTTTACTGTATTGTCTCCATAGATACATTATAAATAATATAAAAGCATGTTGGCCTTTGAATTGCACATTTATTTTAAAATAACTACTGTCCTATCCAATAGTATTGTTCACACATCCACAAAAGTTAAAACACTCTGCAGTTAATGTTAAAATACTCCTATAATATGCTATGAGAGTGATTAGCAAATTAAATCTTAAAACTAAGAGTTAGAGTTGGTGTACCACCTACTCTAATTTTGATGTTGGTTTTGTGAAAAATTCATTGTAAAGTTGGTGCTCATCCTGGCATACATGGACCATAAAGGCACAGCCACTGCGAATCTGCAGGAAAGAAACACACATTACCTTCAGTTAAAGACACATAATGATTTCAGCATTTATGAATAAAATAAATCTTTTATTTGCAATGAGATTGTGCACATATATTCATAAAAGAACTCACTGAAGAACAGAAAATGGTTGATTTTTAACCATTTATTGCATAATGTGAATATGACTCATTTTTATTTTCTTCTTTTATTTTCTAAACTTTTGACAATGAAATTACTTTTCTAGTTAAAGAGGGGGCATTTAATAAAAGAATCTTTGTGTATTTTTCTATATACGAATTAAAATCACTAAATAAAATAGCACTTCCGCAGCAAAAGTTAAACTAAATTGTCAGGATAAATCCACAAACTCTGAAACTTCATCTTTCAAGTAGTAACAGTTGTTTGTCAATCTTCATTCTTTAAAAAATAAATCAAAATCAGAGTATTTTGATAAGCTGAATGCTAATTACTATACCAGATGTCTCATAACTGAAAGAAAAATCCTTTAAGCTTTTTGACAGGGGATCCAGAACATTTATACCTACATACAGCTTCTAGGACATCAAAATATTTCAGAGGAAGGTTTAACATCATTCCGAACTAGCAGAAGCTTACCAAGGCACAATGATCTCTATTATTCTGGCTTGTTAACTCTGTTACGGTACAAGTGATACTAGGGCCCAAAAGGAGCTCCCGCTGGTCAAGGTAACACTGATGGATGTCATTTAGCAGTTGTTGGTATCTGATAAAAAGCAAAAGAGATTGGAATATAAACTTCTGATTTCAGATATGTAAATTAAATCTGATCTTAAATCTCAGAAGTTTCCAAACCTCTAAAGCAATAAGGTCACCTCTCATGTGCCCGATATTAAACACTAGAAATATTTATTATATATAAAAAGAAAAAAATAAACCATAATGAACTGTGGTTCAAAAGCTATGATTTTTATTCTTTTAAAGATTTATCTCCCAAGAGTAGAGAAAAATCTTATATCTTTGAAATTAAAAGCAAATCCTGCAATGGGAAAAAGAGATGTCTTGCAAACTCAAAGTTAGGTCTACAACCTTTTCCCAAAATAAGTTATGTGCTACAAGAAAAAGCTTGCATAGTATGCAAAGTAATTCTCAGAAAATACTAGGAACATAACAGATTCAGAAAAAAAGCACGTCAAGAAGAAGGTAATGTAGAAACAGGAACTTCTAGGTACTCACTCAGGTATTTTTTCAGATCGCTGTTCTATTTGTTCAATAAGAGTCTGCAAAATAAAAATAGACTAAAAATTCATCTGTTTGAGCTATACTTTTATTTACTTTCTGATTTTAACTAAAACATGCTAATGTTAGAAAATCTGTAAATACAAAAAAGCTGAAACATAAAAACCACCTATATCACAAAATAACAATATTTTATAATATTCTTTCAGTTTGTTATATACACACACTATAAATATTAACCTCACTTATCTGTTGCAAACATGCTAGTTTCTGCTTTTCTTTCGCTGTTTAAAATTCAGAAAATATAATTTTTATAGCCTGAATCTTTTACTCAGTAATTTTTTCCCAATAATTTCTGCTAGTTTTCTTTTCCTCCTTTTTCCTCCTTATTTTTACATTTAACTCTTTAGTTCACTTAGAATGTATTCTAATATTATAAAATGAAGAGCTTACTTTTTTCCCCACATACTTAGCAAAACTTCCCAAAATTATGTAGGAAACTACAACACTTCCTCTTTGATTTGAGAAGACTGACTTATGTATTAAGCTCCTGAATTTTCCATTCCAATGATCCATCAACGAATTCTTGAATCTGTATCAATGTATTTTTCAAATTTACTTATATAGTTAGTCTTGCTAATTTAGTATACCAAATGAATTTCAGCATCATCCAAAAAGAAATTCCACTGGAATTTTTGTTAAGATTATATTTGGAGAAACTGACATATAAATTATATTAGGAGGAACTGACATTTAAAAAATTAAGTTTCCTCAACCAGAACAAGATAGGCTTATTATTTATTTAATCTTTTGTGATTTCCTGTCTAGCTTTTTCATTTTCTTCATCCTTGTATTTCCATTAAAGTTATTTCTAGGTAAGTATTTTGTGCTGTCACTAATATAAGACTCCATCACTTATATTAATTGGTTACCATTAGTAAAAGGCATATAGGAAAGCCACTGATAATTATATAATTAATGATTATAATGATTATATATTATTATATATTATATATATTATATATATAATGTATATATATACACATTGTATTATAATGTATTATATACATTATTATATATACAATGTATTATATAATATATAAATTATATATTATATATATAATGATTATATATATTATATATTATAATTATATAATTAATGATTATATTAATAATGATTATATAATTAATCATTTTATATCCACTTGCCACACTGAGCTATATCACACTTATCTATACCATTTCTTTTCTAATCAAATTTTAACCACTGGTACTTGACTACTAAGCAAAAGCAACCAATTAGGCACAATCTAAACCTTATACCATCAATGAACCACTCTTCCCCTGTATCTTCTATAAATAAGTCCAAGTTTCTCTTACTTCAAAAAACAACAAAATTGAGGAAGAAGTCAAGATGGCAGAGGAGTGGGGGGACCCTAAGCCTATCTCCACCCTCAAACACAGCTAGATAGCTATCAAGTCATTCTGAACATCCAAGAAATCAGAGAGCTGAGAGAACAAAAACTGCAAATCTACAAATAGAAAAGCAATCATGTTTTCAAGAAAGTAAGAGGTGCAGAGAGTTGACTTTGGGGAAATATAGCTATGGGTGAGAAGGCAGGGAGGGAGCCTGCTTACGGAGCCTATTACTAAAGTATTAGAAGCAGCAGAGCATAAAATCTGAACTTTTAGTTAGAAGTCCTCTACCATGGGGGTCGTGCCTGTCTTCAGGGGGCTCAGGTAACGAAGCAGGGCAAAATCCCAGGAGTAATATCTTGGTCTGAGGATCCCCTGGGTCATAAGAAGGGGTGGCACCAGGCACAGGAGCATGGTAGCCGGCTGAGAGCAGAGGTCTTGGTGCCAGCTTTCTGCTCTGCATTGCCATAAACGGCAAACAGCTGCGCAGCTATCTGACCTTTCCTAGGGCCCACTGACAAATGGCAAAAGTGGGGCAAGACCCTCTCCAGTAGGAACAGCACAGGTCTGCACCAGGGGAATTCCTAAAATTGTGGAGTTTTGAAACTCAGTCACATGCCTGAGGTGGGTTAGGGTAATGGGTTACAAAGGTAGACTTAGGAAACTCGTGACTTATTAAAAAGTGCAATAATATTAATATCATAGGAGTCCCAAAAGATGAAGAGAGAGAAAAAAAGGGGCAGAAAGTTTATTCAAACAAATTATAGCTGAAAACTTCCCTAACCTGGAGAAGGACAGAGACACCCAAATCCAAGCAGCACAGAGAACTTCCATTAAATTCAACAAAAGCTGGCCATTGCAAAGGCATATTATAGTCAAATTCACAAAAAAACACAGACAAGGAAAGAATCCTGAAAGCAGCAAGGGATAAAAAAGTCCTTAACCTACAAGGGAAAACAGGTTCACAGCAGATCTGTCCACAGAAATTTGACAGGTCAGAAGAGAGTGGCAGAAAATACTCAACATGCTGAATAAGGAAGATATGCAAGCAAGAATTATTTATCCAGCAAGGCTGTCATTCACAACAGAAGGAGAGATAAAGAGTGTCCCACACAAAAAATAAAGGAGTTCATGACCACTATTTAAATCAGCCCTACAAGAAATTTTAAGGGCTCTAAGACCAAAAACAACAAACTCTAGAAAGGACCAGAGAACATCAACAGAAACACTAACTCTACAGGTTAACACAATGGCACTAGATTCCTACCTTTCAATAATTACTCAATATAAATGGACTAAATGCTCCGAACAAAAGACACAGGGTATCAGAATAAACAAAACAAAAAAAAACAAAAAAAAAACAAGACTTATCTATATGCTGCCTACAAGGGACTCATTTTAGACCTAAAGACACCTGCAGGTTCAAAGCAAAGGAATGAAGAATCATCTTTCATGCTAATGGGCATCAAAAGAAAACCAGAGTAGCCATACACAACAAACTATATATATATATATTTTTTTTTAAGATTTTATTTATTTATTCATGAGACACAGAGAGAGAGAGGCAGAGACACAGGCAGAGGGAGAAGCAGGCTCCACGCAAGAAACCTGATGCGGGACTCGATCCCGGGACTCCAGGATCACACCCTGGGCCAAAGGCTGCACTAAACCGCTGAGCCACCGGGCTGCCCAACAAACTATATTTTAAAACAAAATCTGTAACGAGAGATGAAGAAGGGCATTATATCATAATTAAGGGTTCCATCCATCAAGAAGATCTAACAATTGTAAATATTTATGCCAACCTGGGAGCACCCAAACATATAAATCAATTATTAATAAATATGTAAAAACTCATTGATAATAACACAAAGGTAGTAATAAAGAGTGGAGCAGAAATAATATAGAAACAAAAAAACAGTAGAATAGATGAATGAAACTAAGAGCTGGTTCTTAATAAATTAAGAAAATTCATAAATCCCTAGCTAGACTTATCAAGAGAAAGGACCTAAACAGATAAAATTATGAATGAAAAAGAAGAGATCACAACCAACACCAGAGAAATACAATTATAAGAGAATACTATGAAAAATTATATCCCAACAAACTGGACAACTTAGAAGAAATGGACAAATTTCCTAGAAACTTACAAACTACCAAAACTGAAACAGGAAGAAGTAGAAAATTAAAACAGACCCTAACCAGTGAAGAAATTGAATCTGTAGTCAAAAATCTCCTAATAAACAAGAGTCCTGGGCCAGATGGCTTCCCAGGGGAATTCTATCAGACATTTAAAGAGCTAATACCTATTCTTCTCAAACTGTTCCAAAAAACAGAAAAGGAAGGAAAGCTTCCAAACTCATTCTATGAAGCCAGCATTACCTTGACTCCAAAATCAGCAAATCTCCCATTAAAAAGGAGAATTACAAGCCAATATTCCTGATGAACATGGATGTAAAAATGTTTAATGAAACACCAGCAAACCAAATTGAACAGTACATGAAAAGAACTACTCATCACGACCAAGTGAGATTTATTCCTGGCCTGCAGAGGTGGTTCAATATTCATAAATGAATCAACATGATTCACATTAGTAAAAGAAAGGATAAGAACCCTATGATCCTGTCAATAGATGCAGAAAAAAAAATTTGACATGATACAGCATCCTTTCCTGATAAAAACCTCAACAAAGACGGGATAGATGGAACATACCTCAACATCATAAAGGCCATATATCAAAGACCCACAGTTGCTAATGTAATCCTCAACAGGGAAAAACTGAGAGCCTTTCTCCTATGGTCAGGAACAAGACAAGGATGTCTACCCTCACCATTACTATTTAACACAGTAGTGGAAGTCCTAGCCACAGCAATCAGACAAAAAAAAAAAAAAAGAAATAAAAGGCATCCAAATCAGCAAGGAAAAAGTCAACTTTCACTATCTGCAGACAACATACCATTCTATGTAGAAAACCCGAAAGACTCCACCAAAAACTTGCTAGAGCTAAACATGAATTCAGCAAATTTGCAGGATATAAAATCAATGTGGAGAAATCTGTTGCATTTCTAAAGCAGAAAAAGAAATCAAGAAATTAATCCAATTTACAACTGCACCAAAAACAGTAAGATACCTAGGAACAAGCGTAATGAAAGCAGTAAAAGATCTGTACTTTGAAAATTATAGAACACTTTTGAAAGAAATTGAAGAAGACACAAAGAAATGGAAAAACATTCCATTCTCATGGATTAGAAGAAAAAAACATTGTTAAGATGTCTATACTACCCAAAGGAATCTATATATTTAATGCAATCCCTATCAAAATACCAACAGCATTCTTCAGAGAGCTAAAACAATCCTAAAATTTGTATGGAACCACAAAAGACCCCAAATAGCCAAACCAATTCTAAAAAACAACACTGGAGGCATTTCAAGCTATATTACAAAGCTATAGTCATCAAGATGGTATGGGACTGGCACAAAAACAGAAAGATCAGTGGAACGGAATAGAAAATCCAGAAGTGGACCCACAACTATAGCGTCAACTTTGACAAAGCAGGAAAGAATATCCAATGGAAGAGAGACAGTCTCTTCAACAAATGGTGTTGGGAAAACTGGACAGCCACATGCAGAAGAATGAAACTGGACCACTCTCTTACATCATACACAAACATAAATTCAAAATAGATCAAAGATCTAAATATGAGGCAGGAAACCATCAAAATCCTAGATGAGAACACAGGCAGCAACCTCTCTGACCTCAGCCATAGCAACTTCCTATTAGACACTCTCTGGAGGCAAGGGAAACAAAAGCAAAGATAAACTAATGGGACTTCATCAAGATAAAAAGCTGTACAGCAAAGGAAACAATCAACAAAACCAAAAGGCAGCCTACGGAATGGGAGAAGATTCTGCAAACAACATACATGATAAAGGATTAGTTCCAAAATCTATAAAGAACTTATCAAACACAACATCCAAAAAAATAATCCAGTAAAGGAATGGGCAGAAGACGTGAACAGACACTTTTTCAAAGAAGACATCCAGATAGCCAACAGACACATGAGAAGATGCTCCACATCACTCATTATCAGGGATATACATATCAAAACCACAATGAGATACTACCTCACACCTGTCAGGACAGCTAAAATGAACAACACAAGAAACAACAGGTGTTGGCAAGGATGTAGAGAAAGGGGAACCCCCTTACACTGGTGATGGGATTGCAAACTGGTGAAGCCACTCCAGAGAACAGTATGGAGGTTCCTCAAAAAGTTAAAAAGAGAACTACCCTACAATCCAGCAATTGCACTACTGGGTGTTTACCCAAAGGATACAAAAATACAGATTCGAAGGGGTACATGCACCCCAATGTTTGTAGCAGCATTATCAGCAATATCCAAACCATGGAGAGAGCCCCAATGTCCATTGACTGATGAATGAATAAAGAAGATGTGGCGCATATTAATACAATGGAATATTACTCAGCCATCAAAAGAAATTAAATCTTGCCACTTGCAATGACATGGATGGAACTAGAGCGAAATAATGCTAAGTGAAATAAGTCAGTCAAAGAAAGATAAATACTATATAATCTCACTCATATGTGGATTTTAAAAAAGAAAACAGATGAACATAAGAGGAAGGGGAAAAGGACTAAAGGAGAGAGGGAAACACACCGTTAGAAGCTCTTAATGATAGAGAACAAAGTGAGGGTTGATGGAGGGTGATGGGAGGGGAATGGGCTAGATGGGTGATGGGTATTAAAGAGGGCACTTGTGATCACTTGTGATGAGCACTGCATATTGTATGTAAGTGATGAATCACTGAATTCTATTCCAGAAACCAATATTGCACTGTATGCTAACTAAAATTTAAATTAAAAAAAAAAAAATCCTTCACTAACTCTCAAGAGAGAAACAAGGAGTCAGAGGCAGCAAAGGTAGACTACTCAGAATTTCTAGTATCTTCACAATGAAGTAGAAAAAGGATACATGTACCAGCTCTAGTCAACTGTATCATGCATATACTTGAAAACATTAACACATTTATCTACTTTCTGCACCCTCCAATTCCAATCACTCAATCAAGATAAATATTCAGTGCATTCCTTTATGTATCAGGCACTGTGCTAACAAAGGACAGTAAAGAAGTCACATGTTCCCAACCTCAAGAATATATACCAACACTTATCAACCCCTATCTCTCAAAAATAGGGGACTATTTTTGGACTACTTTTGGACTACTGCAAAATCTTTGTTAATCAGGCCTCCCTGTTGAAAATCTCTTTTCACCACAATCCATTCTACACAGTGAATCCTTAATTCAAAGAAATGGCAAATCTGACCAAATCATTCTTCTGTTTAAAATACCTCACTAGGGCAGCCCAGGTGGCTCAGCAGTTTAGCACCGCCTTCAGCTTAGGGCGTGATCCTGGAGACCTGGGATCGAGTCCCACATCAGGCTCCAGGGATGGAGCCTGCTTCTCCCTCTGCCTGTGTCTCTGCCTCTCTCTCTCCTCCTGTGTTTCTCATGAATGAATAAATAAATAAGTAAATAAGTAAATAAATAAATAATCTTTAAAAACGTATGAATGAATGAATGAATGAATGAATAAAATACCTCACAAGTTTGAGCCCCATGTCCAGCTCTGTACTCAGAGGGGAATCTGCGGGAGATTTTTCTCTCCCTCTACACCCCCCCCCTTACTTGCTCACTCTCTAACTAAACAAATAAATATTTAAAATAAGTGAATAAATACAATAAAATACTTCACTAGTTCTCCATTTTTCCTGGATTAGCATATGTGATACCCCTTGCTTTTAAGATACCACTAAGGTACACCACTGTAATATGGAAAGACAGTGTCTACATTTCATTCATGTTCATTTTCCTGGTATAAGCAACAGGCCTAACATATAGTAGAATTTCAAAGCAGCTGGCTAAATAAACTTCATAGTAATATTTATGTCAATGGACTTACTCTGACTTTGGGAGCAGCAGCTCGAAATTTCACATAAAATAATGTAAAGGCATTGTCTGCATTAGGTATAGATGCAGGATCCTAAAGAGACATGGAGGAAGATAGGGAAGGAAGATAGTCACCCAACAAATAATTATTCAGAAAATGTGACACCAATCATTTCAAACAGCTACTGCTCGGCCTATATACCAACCAAAAGCTTAAAGAGAAAAATCTCAAAGAGAGATTTCATATTCAATGAAATCTCTTTTGTAGTACTATCGCTAAAAATGAGAAATACTTATGTGGAGCTGTCGTCTCCTACCTCTTTATAATTAAAATTTACCCTACGTTACATGAATTTTGATGGTAAATAGACCTGAATTCAGATTCATACTCAGTCACTTACTGACAGTAGGATATTGGCCAAATTACTGGACCTGAGATTCAGTGCATCCACCAAATGGTGATAACATGTACTCATAAAGGTTTTATACAGCTCAACAGTGAAGGCCTAGTTACTAGAACACAGTAGGTACTAGTACTGATTAGGTATTAATTTCCTAAACTTATTAAAAACTTTACAAAATAGAAAAATTATATAGTCGGCCTTCATATCAGTTAAGAGCAACTGAACAGTAAACTGTCACCCCAAAATCAGTGGCTTTGAACTGAAAGTTCAAGAAGATATTCCATGTTTTTTAGAAATTGAGCTTAAGAAATAAAATGCATAATCTTTATGATTTTATTTTCTTATGAAAGAAATGTGTTCAATGACCATCTTAGCTAGGTCCACTCTTAATTTTCTAACATAACACCCTGTCCATTTTCCACCTAGCTTGTTTTGCTCCATCTATAATTAATTTGTTTCCTTCAGCAAAGGATCCAGCAGTCTTTGCTGACTGCTTCTCCTGAATATAAGCTCCATGAGCACAAGGACCTTGCTGGCTCCTTCTCTCTATTGTACGGTTCCCAGTACAATGCCAAGCACTGAGAAAGCACTCAATAAAAATACATTTGCTAAACACAGAAAATTATCTATCTTACATAAGGAAAAAAGTTCAAAGTATCCATTATATATAATCCCACCACTAAGAACCACTTTTATCATTTTGATGTATTTCTTTCCAATACTTTCATGAAGATAAGAAAATGTTTTAAATGACAAATAGTTTGAATTTTATTATTTACTATATAGTACGGAGTACTTCTCACACTATTAAATATTTTTTGAAAATAAGAGTCTGATGGACAGATACAATACAGCCATTTTTTCATATTATAAATAAAACCAATACATATTCTTATTTAACAAAAGGTAAAAAAGTTTTTAGAGTTAATAAGTACTAATCTTATATTTAGATTATGGAAGATGAATAAAAAAAGGAAAAAAAAAACCACCTCATCAGGTAACTCACCCTTTTTAATAACTGATTTGTGAGGTTTTGTAGTGTGTTTATAGTGTAGGTCTTCATAAGATGCAAAGCTTTAGAAAGACATTGCTTAAACTTCAGCAAATATACAGGATAATCTTTAAAATTTGGCTGTAAAGGAAAGGGAAAGATTTATAAAGAGGAAACAAAAAAAGGCAGAGTAAACTACAAAAACAAATCTGTCTTTTATAGGGTCTTACACAGATAGGAAGCTCTCAGCAAAGATGAATACAGGCTGCCCACACCCCACCAACACCTGCCCAAGCAAAAGTTCACTTTATGCCACTTCACTTTTATTTGACATAAGACCTACAATAGTACTTGTTTTCGCTAATGAAAAGAAATCCAAAGAGGATTTTCACTTTTATGAAATGGTAAATGTTTCATTTTATGCCATTTCAGCTACTACTTTCAGATAGTGGGGGAAACCTTATACTGCTATAAATCCTTGGTGGACAGAAAGAGAGTGATTACATTAAAGGGCCTGTTCCTTTAATTTCCTCCCAAGTAACACTTTTTATTTCCAAAGAAGTATCTAAAACAACAGGAAGTCAACAGCATAAAAATCACTCCTCCTGTTAGAAGGGATAAAACTGTCAGCCAGGACCTCTTCTACTCCAGGGATTGTTGCATCAGCAGCTAAAAGTACTTCTTTACACCACTGCAAACAACGACTAAGAATTTACTACAGTCTTTCTTCAAGTATAATACAGATACGTTTTTCCCTTCAGAAGAAATAATTACTTTATAGCCTAAGAAATGATACATAGGGATGTTAAGATTTCTTAAAAACATGCAAAAATACCATGACTTACATGTGATGAGATATATGTTATACAATCATCTAACTTGGCCAGCATAGGTATAAATCCTTCACTATTAACAGACAACGTAGGAGAATTCAATTTCTTTAAGAAAAAAAAAATCATAATTCACAAAAAATATACAGGCGAAAGTTGAAAATTATGTATTGGAATTAGCATATTTCCCTTTAGGCTACAACAGTTATACTAATGTCCTTATATTTTAATAATTACTAAAATATCCTCAAATATAGCCCACGTGTAATAATAATAAAGAAAGGACCAAAAAAATACTGATTTAATTCAGCTTATTACTAATGAGCTTTAAGGGGGCTCTACATAAACTAACAAATATTTATTCACCCAATTGTACCACGTTATACTAAAATAACACATCAACTACCCAGATTTCCCATTTTCTAGTACTTTACAACATATACAAATTTCCTACTTTCAAACCCTGGCAATTTTCTCAAGTTAAAGAATTAACTAGCAGTCATACCATGTTTCGCAGTCATGTTACAAAAGTAAAACATAAAATCTATAAGCAAACTACAAGTAAATGTATATAAAAATAAACATACACAAATAAGTATAAATGCAAATAACATATAAATCTTTAATAAAGTATAAAATTACATATTAAGATATATAAAATTATATAACATATGTCTTTATATAATATATAAAAATATAAGTGATGTATGTTAAAATATAAACGGACAATTATTTATCTTGATAGTTTGGCAATGAATGATCTCCCTTGTATCCCATTGTTAACTGGCTACTAGTTTTCTATCTCTGTAGTAAACTATAATAATTATTATTAATTCAATAATTTTAATAATTTATACATACTACTTATGATTAATTTATGAGCCAGAAAGACACAGGGATGTAATTTACACAGCAGTCTTCATTGAAACTATTATTTTGGGATATAAGCATGCATTATAAGGACTATACTTCAAACTGAACATGAGATTAACTTAAAAAATGTTTTGATTACTAATAACAGCACAAACACAGCTAGATTTAAAATTTAATATTTCTTTTTACAACCTTCATAGCTTACAAATAAGACACTATAAGTGGTAACTGACAAGGAGATTTTAATAACAGTAATATAACTTAAGAAGAACTACACAACTTAAATCATATTTTTAAAAATCTGAACTAGTAATGTTACCTCCATCAGGTACAAATAGAATATCCTATCAGCAAGCAAACTATTAAGTTCAAATACCACTCAGGCCAATTTATAAATTTAAAGGTTATATTCCAAAAGGAAAATATAAAATTAAGTCATTAACTTTACAAAAAAGTAAAAAACAATGCTTACTGTGTTAATAGTTTCCAATTCATTAAAATAGGAAAGCTTTTGTTGAATGTTTTCAGCCAGATCAACAAGTTCCGACTTGCATTTTTTAAAAGAAAAAAATCAGTATAAGAATATACGAATCAACACTCCAGTCTCAAAATTGCACTGAACAGATTTATATCAGATATACAGGTTTATGTTAGACATAAGATTTCAGACTAATGCTCAAAGATTTCTACAATTATGAACTAATAAACAATGATTAGTACAGCAACTTACATATGATCTTTTATAAAACAATAAATTGCCTTTCAAAAAACACACAAGATACACAAAGAAAACTCACATAAAATAACTTAAATGTTCTATCTTTAAATCATAAATTTTACTGCAATCAAGATCAGTTCATCTTAAAAAAAAAAAAAAAAGATCAGTTCATCTTTTCATAAACTCCACCATTACTATAATCACCGTGCTTGTCTATAAAGTGTCTAAAGAGTGGACAGAGCAAATTAATGTAACCTCTTCACTGAAATTGTACTGAGACAGAACTTCTAGCTCATAACATAGGAAAGCCTGTCTTGTCCCATTCATTCATGTAAGCTTATTTAAAATAAAAAACAGTCTGACAATGTAATAATTTGTATGCATAGCACAAGGCCTCATGCAGAGCAGACTTCAATATACACTTGGAGAAATTAAAGAAATTAGAATTAAATTCTATCCGTCTACTTAAAAATAAAATATTAAATATAATCACTCTCTCCCATACTCCAAATTACCTGTTCTTTTAGGAGCTGTTCACAGGCTTCATGTAGGGTTCCTGTCTTATTGGACACAAAAAGATACTGTTTCTGCAATGATTCCAGATGCTGAAGAGCATTGTTTACATCATTCAATATAGCATCACACTGCTCCTGAAACCCAGACAAGTAATCCCTCATCTGTCTAGAAAACAGAACCAAAAGGGGATTGGCAATAATATTTTCCCCCAATAAGCAGAGTCAATAAACAACAAAGTCTCAATTTTCCCCAAATGCTTTAATTTCAGGAGAGAAGTCTGACCCACTACTAAAGCTCATTATATTCAAAAAGTATTTTAACACCTTTTTCAGTAATTTAGAGGGAAAATCACTGCAACTATAAGCAACAAAAGGAATCACCCTTGAAGCCAAAAGTTAGCTTTCCACACATCGGCAACAAAGCCCTGGCTTAACTTTCAAAAACTGAGACACTAGGGCCATCCCAAGGTATCAAGCAGGTCAATCCCTCAGGTCATTTATGCCAAAAATCCCATGATGGTGTGATGTCATGGAAAGAATTCCGGACTTGGAATTAGAAGACCTGAGTCCAAGTTCCAGCTGTGTCCAAGTCTCTATGACATTAAGCAAGTTACTTTCAGGCCTCAGTTTGCACATTTGTAAAAAGGGAATGATAATAATACCTTTTCTCACATAGCTGCTGTAAAGATTAAGTGGAATCATGTATCAAAAACCCTAACACACTACCTAGCAATAACAGTCACTTAATGTTAAATAAATGCAATTATTCAACCCACTGTCGCCAAATCAGCTAGAAACGATGCACCATTCATTTTTTCCATGCTATCAATATACACAAACAGAACAACACAGTTTTATACTCAGTCCAGGTGGGCATCCCTAAAATCTCTTGGGTCCCTACATCTAAAGAAAAGCAACAGATATCTCTTATAGTTCCTGTAAAATTCCCACTTGAACCCAAACCTTTCTAGAGTTATCTACCAACCCAATGTCTATACTTCCTAACCTAATTAATAAATTAGGATAGAACTTTTTTTTTAATCACATAATTTCTCTAACCTAATTAATAAATTAGGATAGAACTTTTTTTTTAATCACATAATTTCTCTCTAGCTCTTTTTTTGTTGTTGTTGCTGTTGTTAAAAAATTTATTTATTTATTCATGGGAGACACAGAGAAAGAGAGACAGGTAGAGAAACAGGCAGAGGGAGAAGCAGGCTCCATGCAGGGAGCCCAATGTGGGACTCAATCCCAGGACTCCAGGATCATGCCCTGGGCCAAAGGCAGGTGCTAAACCGCTGAGCCACCCAGGGATCCCCTCTCTAGCTCTTTTTAAAGAAAATGTCACTGTTGTGACATATACCTTAATTCTTTTTAAAGACAGATTACAATAAAAAAAAAAAAAATGAAATGAAATGCTGTAGGGAGCCAACAAACTCAAGAACCACATACCTGTATTTAGTTTCTTCATCCTGATCCATCTGAGTTTGTAGCTTTGCAAACCAGGAGAAAAACTGGAAAAATAAAAAGTATTATAGTGTCAACAAAACTAAAACAGACAAAATGAAAAGTGGCTACATGCTAAACAGCAAGTCAAAAGAGTAGACACTAAGTCTTATTGTTTGGGGCTCAGACATTAATAATTACTTTTAAGCCAGGAGATAATAATTTAATTCCATAGTCAGTATCTATATGCTAGGAAAAGCAAAGGATTTTAAAGACACTGGATTCGGAGTCAAACAAGGAAGAGTATTAAAGATACAACACGTAAAAAATATATATCCCTGTTGAAGAAGCTAATGCCTATTTGCTACTTTGCTAAATTTGAATAGGTAACATAGAGTTTGGGGTAAATGTTAATATCAATGCTATCTAATAAGAATTGTAAAAATATAAACTGAAATAATATAACAGAATGATTTAAGAACATGGACTTTTGTATCACCTAAACCTGGATTTGAGTCCTGGGGCCTTGCCACCTATGTCATGAAAAATATCTATTATTAAAAAGAGGTGGAGAAGACTGACCTTAACAATATGAAGAATGATGGAAATGTTTTATATCTTGATCACAGTGGTAGTTACACTCGTCAAAACTCATCAAGTGATATACTTAAAAGGAGTATATTTTACTGGGTGTAAATTCTAACTCAATATATTAGTTTTTTTAAAAAATTGAAAGAGAGATACACAGGTACAAATTTAGCCCAGACAACTCTTTTTTTTTTTTCAAAGAGTCCAAATAAGGTCATTGACATAGTGCAAGATTATCTTCTACAACTCTCAAGTGGGATTTGAAGTCAAGGGTATGCTTGATTCCCTAAAGATACTAGGCTTGCCAAGTACCTTAGCTATCATTTACTGAACACTGACTGTGTGCCTGCCATACACTGCATGCATTATCTTATTTAACTTTCAGAAAAAATCTCCTAAAATGGGTACACAATCATCTTTGTTTTACAGATTAGAACTAAAAGCCCAAGATACAAGTAATTTGCCTAAACTCACAAAGATGGTAAGTGATGGAGGTGACTTTCACATCTAGGATGGCCTAACTCAAGCAGTGGAGAGTTCTTTTTCACTCTGCAGCACTGCCTCTTTACTTACTTACTATACCTGCAATTCAGCATGCTTGCTTTTTGTTTTACTTGGTAAAGGCCTAAGCTTTGATTTTTATAGGGTAGGAAGGAAAGACAGGGGAAATGGCAGAAGAAACTGCCATTTAGGTATTTAAACATTTAGGTTTATAATTAGGAAAAAATAAAAATCAAGAGAACTTTACATATGTAAATTACTGAAAATAATTATAAGGATTCATCTGAAGAGAATAATTAAGTTCTTAAAAAAAGAAATTACCTAGCAACAAGCAGAGGGGTTGTGTGTGTACATGTGAGTGTTTGTGCACAGGCACGGGCACGCTAGAGGAACACAATAACAACATACACTGGGGGAGATAAAAAATGCATGAAATATATAAACCCTAATGAGTAGATATCAACATTCAAACTTGAAATATCGTATCTTTGTATGCCAAGTATAACTGGGCAATAGGTTCATTTAAAACACAAAACAGGGCAGCCCCGGTGGCTCAGTGGTTTAGCGCCACCTTCAGCTCAGGGCATGATCCTGGGGACCCCAGGATCGAGTCCCATGTAGGGCTCCCCGCATGGAGCCTGCTTCTCCCTCTGCCTGTGTCTCTGCCTCTCCCCGCGCCCCCCCACCCCCGTGTCTCTTCTGAATAAATAAAATCTATAAAAAATATTTTAAAAAATAAAAATAAAAAAATAAAACACAAAACAGCCACAGCTAACACAAAATCAAGAATGTTCTAGAAAGATCTGATATTAACTATAGTTTCAAATGTTTAGAACTTTTAATTAGGATATTTTTTAATTGCCCTATCTTAAGATATTTACAATAATCAAACATCCTTAGGAATAACATTAACATTCACCTGCTGTGCAGTTTCAATTCTTTCTTCTTCCATTTCTAAGGAAGTGAACCCCTTCAAGAGAATGTCTTCTGTAGATTCAGGTACTATTGAAGTCTGTGCAATGGGCCGCGACTGGGATGCTAAACTACACAAATCTTCAATTGGAAGCTTTAAAAAAAAAAAAAAAAAAAGAACCATAAAGATATTTAAATAACTTGAAAATTCTCTAAACTCAAAATTATTATTCCATCTCACCATTTTGAAAGACAAAAGAACGTTTTCTATTAAATCATTTGAGGTTAATAAACGCCATTAATAACACTTACAACTAGGTTCTTTCTATTAAATGCTAATCTCAAAATGTAAACCTGATACTGGATCACACCATTAGTAAAATATGATTTTCTTTTTTAAAGATTTTATTTATTTATTCATGAGACAAACAGAGACACGGAGAGAGAGGCAGAGACATAGGCAGAGGGAGAAGCAGGCTCCCTGTGGGGAGCCCGATGCGGGACTCAAGCCCCTGAGATTACGCCCTGAGCCAAAGGCAGACACTCAACCACTGAGCCAGGCATCCCGTAAGGTAGGATTTTTGAGTTACCTTTCTAATACTAGCCGTGAATCTGTGCTGATCAATACACATTTCCTTCCTTGACCCTCTTATAAGCTGGCACCAAAGGTAAAAACCTGTATGTTGTTGAAAGTAGCTTGTCTTTCCCAGGATCTAACAAAAGAGCCTGGCCTCATTAATGCTTGCCAACAGAAAATAAATCACATCCAAGAATTAACTATCAATAGTCATCAGTTATCAATAATTATCAATTATCTCCTTCTGCCATTTCTACCACTGGCACACTTACCCACCACACCTTCTTGGTGACAAATTTTGAAATTATAACTGAGTAGAAAGAATTCCAGTTTCTCAACAGTTTTTAGAAAAGCCCACAAATAAGGTCTCACTTTGATGCCATCAGACCTACAACACTTTCTAGTTCTCAATCACTAAAGCTAATCCAGGTGTTAATTCATCTATAGTCACAGAGACGTGCTTTTTTTAGACCTCCAATAAATGGAGTGTGGATGCAGGGTAGGGTAAAAGGGCCTGTTTCATTTCAATTCCAGTTTTTAGTCCTTAGAGCGTAACATTTAAGGCCCACCTATATAAAACCTTGACCCAAGACCTTACAAAATTGTCCCACCTGTTTTTCTAGATAAAAAAACTTTCATCCAAAGACAGTATTTTACCTTCAAAGCTAAAAAAAAAAAAAAGCTAGATGCACAGTGAACCATCACTAACTTAGAAATAAATCCTTTAAAAAACAGGTGTTTTTGTACCCGAGTTCAAGTGGAGCTATACTTTCTGGTTTGGTAAAGCACCTTACAGAGCAGCCTGATTGGAACCATGCTCCTGCTCACTTATAAGCTGTGTGACAATGGGCAAATTACTTAATGTTTCTAATCCTCAATTTCTTTTCTATAAAGTAAGAATTACAGTATGTATCACGAACCACTATGAAAAAAAGAAAACACAGGTGTGGGAAAATAGTCTTCTTATACTGCTAGGAAGCTGCAGACCAAAAAACAAACAAACATGCTCAGGAAAGGTCCTCCATCTGCCTTCTCCCCACAAATGAGTCTGACTTAGGAGCCAGGAGGTTGTGGGTATATGTAAACACGTCTTATTAAGGGCATCATGTATTCACGTAAACTCTTTCTGAATGGTGACATAGTACTTCAGTATAAAAGGACATAGCAAGAACTAAGTTTCTCAAATCCAGAGAAAATCTATCTTTCAGTCTAAAGTGTCAGCAGCAACTGTGAGCTACTACCAGGGATTCTGAAAGTAAAAGGGCCTTTGTTTCATTCCAAAAAGACATTACATACAGAAGAAAGAAGATAAGAATTACAGAAAAATTCTCATCAGAAGTTATGCAAATCTTTTAAGTGATAAAAGGAAAAAAAAGTCAATCTAGAATTTTTTTTTTAAATGAAAGGGAAATAGAGACTTTAAACAAGGCTGAGAGAATGCATTTCTAGCAGACTTGGGCTAAAAGAAATGTTAAAGCCAGCTCCTCAAAAGCAGATGGAACATAATACCAGACAGAAAACTGAGTCTTTAAAAAACAAAACAGGAACGCCTGGGCGGCTCTGTGGTTGAGCATCTGCCTTGGGCTCAGGTCGTGATCCCAGGGTCCTGGGATTGAGTCCCATATCAGGCTCCCTGCAGGGAGCTTGCTTCTCCCTCTGTGTCTCCTGTAAGTAAATAAACAAAATCTCTTTAAATAAATAAATAAAGGTAGACTGTGACTAATTAAAGAAATAAGTTATAAACACCAGGGCAATCATTTAAAATATTGAAAACACACAGAGGACCTAACAAAATTCAGTCCTTCAATACACCACCAAAACCTATATCTAAATTTAATTAAATCACTTTGAGAAAAAAGGCCCTAAATGTATCTTTAAAAATCCTGTAGATCAATATCAAAACCCTGATTGTCATTGTTTCCTTGGGATCCCTGGGTGGCGTAGCGGTTTGGCGCCTGCCTTTGGCCCAGGGTGCGATCCTGGAGACCCGGGATCAAATCCCATGTCGGGCTCCCGGTGCATGGAGCCTGCTTCTCCCTCTGCCTATGTCTCTCTCTCTCTCTCTCTCTCTCTCTCTCTCTCTCTCCCTCTCTCCCTCCCCGTGTGACTATCATAAATAAATAAAAATTTTTAAAAAACCCTGATTGTCATACCACATACTATGGTTTTACAAATGAAAATGTAAGAATCATATTCTCCCATCAGAGTTTATGAGGTATTAAACCACAGAAGTCTGATACTACTTCATGATATATCAAATTACAGATAAAAGTAACTTTCCTCTTGTTCCACAATCATTTCTAATACATATAGCAGTCCTTTTAAACAGTTACTTAAAAAAATAAATTCAAAGGACATTCAGTCTCCTTCTCCTGGACCCATTCTCCAACCATCCAGTTCCTTCTCAGAAGCTATTAGTTACTTAGTTTCTCACAACTCTTCCCTATGGTAGCCTATGTATATACAAGGGAAGCGTACCCTGTTTATTTTTTTTTTAATTTTTTTTTAATTTTTATTTATTTATGATAGTCACAGAGAGAGAGAGAGAGAGGCAGAGACACAGGCAGAGGGAGAAGCAGGCTCCATGCACCGGGAGCCCGACGTGGGATTCGATCCCGGGTCTCCAGGATCGCGCCCTGGGCCAAAGGCAGGCGCCAAACAGCTGCGCCACCCAGGAATCCCCAAGTGTACCCTGTTTAACCTGGATAATGGTACCATATACACTCTGCCTTTTTCATTTAATAGGCAGCATTTTCAATTCTCTCTCTTTTTTTCTTTTCTTTTTTTTTTTCAATTCTCTCTCAACAGAGTGTAAGGAAAAGGTGGATTTTACTCTCTCACTTTAAATTCATAACTCTGTCATTAAAATATAACAAACCCATTTATTTTAGAAGTCTAGGAGTACAGAATGATTATTTCAGTAAAAACCAAATCTTCCTTCTTCTCCTCTATCCTGGCAGTTCCTTGTTAAGGCAATACCAGTGTTTATAACTGAGAAATATTTTGAAGGAATTTGAGGGCAGAATGAAGAACTTAATAAAGAATCAAAGAGATAATTTGCAATCTTTATCATCCCTTATCAAAATTATTCAAAACACATAAACACAACTTTATTCTAAATCATCAAGAGTTATAATGAATAGTAAAATCCTTCCCCCAACCCCTACTTTTAGCCAATTTAGCCATTTTCAGTATTTACGGTTACCCTATAACTCTACAACACAGATTTACGGCATTGTCTTCACTGAATTCATCAATTCGAGGTCCTCGCTAAATAAAATTAAGAAATAAGTATTGCTAACATTTTCCTCTACATTTAACCTCAAATTTTGTTATTTATACCATCTCTTTTTTAGATTATAAAAATAATGTTGATACCTTGTTTTGTAATTAAGTCTTTAGATTTTTTTAAGTAGCAGTACATACTTCCCGGCTTCCATAAATTTACCAAAACTACAGGTTCACTGATACTGTCTGTCTTTTTGGAGTGCCACGCATTTATTACTGTGATGTCAAAGGGACCAAGGGTCATACACATGTGCTCAGTCTGCCATTTTAAACCAAAAAAATATTTATCTTCTAATTTACTTTAGAAAACAAAAATCATATGAAAACTCGAGATACTTGAGAAGCTCGTGTAAATATTCTAGACAGAGTCTATAGTCTAGATGTTGTGAGTAAACATAATTTGAATATATGATAAAGCACTCTAAATAGAATTACTTTATGTACAAATACTAACTACTTTGCAAGCATAAGGACTTTTAAATACCAGAAGCAGAAAAAGGCTTCCTGTCCCATTCCCTTTGTCTCACTGATACAAAAACATTTTCTCTCAAACCAAGCAAAAGTCGCGCTGACTGCTTGTAGGAAGTAATTTTTTAGAGACACAAAACAAGTTGCTTTTAAGAGTATGAAAAAATGGGATCCCTGGGTGGCGCAGCGGTTTGGCGCCTGCCTTTGGCCCAGGGCGCGATCCTGGAGACCCGGGATCGAATCCCACGTCAGGCTCCCGGTGCATGGAGCCTGCTCCTCCCTCTGCCTGTGTCTCTGCCTCTCTCTCTCTGTGACTATCATAAATAAATAAAAATTAAAAAAAAAAAAAAAAAAAGAGTATGAAAAAATGTTCCCATTGGGTACACTTGCTCAGCTGTCTTCTTTTCTCAAAGCACCCGGAACAGAATGGAAAATCAAGACGGGGTGTGGTGGTGTCGTGAACTTTCCTGTTCTGACCCCTCATTCACTCCTGGCTCTCCTGGCTGGTTCAGTCAGTGGAGCTCGAAACTCTTGATCTGAATCATGAGTTTGAGCCCTCATTGCATGTAGAAATTACTTTGAATAAATAAATAAATAAACTGATGGATCTCATTCACTCCTGAGTCCTCTGGCTCACTCACATTGTGCTAGCTTCCAGATGGAGCAGACATTTAACCACCACAGAGAGAAGAGTACAGACCCTAATTGTCAGTCCTTGAGAGCTACTGTATAGTTTATGCAAATAGCACATTAATATCTTAAATAATAATTACAATAAACTATCAATCTTACCTGACCAGCTAAGCAGGTCCAGGAAGAAAACAAATACACCTTTCTTTCCTAAACTTTACTTTTTTTTTTTTTCACAATTCTGGATTAGAGAATACAACTTTCATAATCTAAACAATTCACTCCCTAAATGAAACCTGTGCATTCCTTTCTCTCTTTGGAGCAAATCAATGAAGAGGTACAGATGGAATCTCAGAACCTTCCTCAAAGCACTAACCTCTCTTTTCTTACCTTTGCTCTGAGACACCTATACCAGCTCAGGATCACAAAATTCTAATCTATTCTTTCAAGTTATTAATCATTTGGGGGGGAAAGGCATATAATATAATATTAGCAGGTCGTGTGCCATATGCACTTAACAATACATGATTTCATTGAATTCTCACATCTCCCCATCAGACAAATAAACGGTATTATAATCCCCATTTTATAAAGAAGAAAAAGGGCTCAAAGAAGCTAAATCTATTAAGAACACACAGCCTTTAGGACAACTGTCACAGTACATTTCAGGTAAACTTCAGGATCAATTGCAGCATTTATCAAGAAAGAAAAAGGCACTCAGTACTAGAAAATTTGCCCTGGCCAGTCTAACTAATATTTTACTCCAAATTCTCTTATCTAACACCAAAAAAAAAAAAAAAAAAAAAGATATAACTTCTTTCCAAGGTAAAACCAGTTCCCCTTCATTTAAAGACAAAGCTATTTAAGAAGTTTAACAGTTTTATAATATTTGCTGACATGTTAACTGGCCTTTTGTTATTCAACAAACCTGCTTAGTTCCAGTTGTTCAGGAAGTAATATATCTTGTGAAAATTGTGAAATACTACAGAAAATCCTCCACAGATACACTGGACAAAATAAAAATTGAGGCATTCCTTTTCATCACTAGTGTTGACAGTGGTAATGGATAAAAATTTCAATTCCAGTCTTCCCACCAGACATAATGGAAGATCCCAGACAGGTAAATAAAGGTCATTTCATTCCCGGAGGAATCCAATCCCTATTCTGCATGTACCAGAACACCCTCACTGAAGCCCTAAACTTGTCAAGCTCATCTCTTACCCTAGACTTCACATGGTTTTTTTCCCCTTCACCTGGAAGGTTATTTCTCTAGTCTTTGCAAGGCTGGCATCTCGTATTTTCCATCATGAGTTCTCACCTTGGATTGTCACTTTCTTGGGCTTCCTCCCTTGTCTAGAGCACACCTCATCCCTTTGTGTCACACTATCCTGTTTTATTTTCCTTGTATCATGGGTCACCGTCTCAACTTACCCTGTTCTTTTTTACAAGCTCATGATCACAATTATATTGGCTCCATGAGACGGGGGCTCTTGGTTTTCTTATCTTTCTATCCTCAATCCCAGCCCAAGGTGGGCACATAATATATGTCAAACAACTGCATGAGGTTAACGTGGGCATTATACTGCATAAATATGGGGGGAAATGGGGTGAAAATTAAAGATTTCATTTACTTCCTCCAAACCCTTTCCTTCACACTCAATGAGAATAATAAGAGTTTATGAGCTAAGACAATAAAAACAATTCAGTTGGGCAGCCCAGGTAGCTCAGTGGTTTAGCGCCTGCCTTTAGCTCAGGGTGTGATCCTGGGGTCCTGGGATGGAGCCTGCTTCTCCCTCTGCTTATGTCTCTGCCTGTCCCTCTCTCTCCCATGAATAAGTAAATAAAATCTTAAAAAAAAAAAAAAAAACACAATTGGGTTACTTTTCTTGTGGACTATGTTCCCCACAGGGGCTGCAATATTCAAGCATCCTGCTTCCCTAACAGGCCAAATCAATTATAAACAGACTGGAACATTTATAGAGCAAACAACTTCTATTATCTAGAGCATAAAAGACTTTGATAGCCCAGCCAAAAGATTTCCACCTGCTTCCTCCTTCATTTCAGCATAGTTTCCTTTTTTTTTTTTTAATTTTTTATTTATTGATGATAGTCACAGAGAGAGAGGCAGAGACACAGGCAGAGACACAGGCAGAGGGAGAAGCAGGCTCCATGCACCCGGAGCCCGACGTGGGATTCGATCCCGGGTCTCCAGGATCATGCCCTGGGCCAAAGGCAGGCGCCAAACCGCTGCGCCACCAAGGGATCCCCTCAGCGTAGTTTCCAATCAGAGTTCTTAACCTCTATAATTTGAGAGTAGAAAAAAAAAAAAAAAAACTTTGAGCCTCTAAAAACAATCTGCCTTTGGACACAGCTCCAAATCGTGTACAATGAGTGCTTCCGACATTAAAAAAATAATTAAAGGGACGTCCGGGTGGCTCAGCGGTTGAGTGTCTGCGTTCTGCTCAGGGCGTGATCCTAGGGTCCCGGGATCCAGTCCCACGTGGGGCTCCCTGCGTGGAGCCCGCTTCTCCCTTTACCTGTGTCTCTGCCTCTCTCTGTCTCTCATGAATAAATAAATTAAAATCTTTAAAAAGAAAAAAAAAACTAATTCAAAAAATTATCATGACATTGTAAGAACTATAAAACTTATTTATAAAAATCATTATTAAAAAATAATAAAATTACAACAAATATTATTATAACAAAATAATAATCCTAAACCTGGCCCTCGCAACCCAGAAAAAAAGTTTGCCAAACATGTGACAATTCGTAAAAAGTACTTCTTCGATCCCTGGGTGGCTCAGCGGTTGAGCGCCTGCCTTCAGCCCAGGGTGTGATCCTGGAGGCCTTAGGATCGAGTCCCACGTCGGGCTCCCGGCATGGAGCCTGCTTCTCCCTCTGCCTGTGTGTCTGCCTCTCTCCATCTCTCTGTATCTCATGAATGAATGAATGAATGAATGAATGAATAAATAAATAAAACCTTAAAAAAAGTGCTTCTTCGCGTTGTAACTACTTGAACTGAATCGTGCAAACGGTAATATTTTCATCAGGAAGAAACACGCTGAGGGCAGCCCGGGGGGCTCAGCGGTTTAGCCCCTGGGGTGTGACCCCGGGGTCCCGGGATCGAGTCCAGCGTCGGGCTCTGCCTGTGTCTCTCATGAATAAGTAAATAGAATCTTTAAAAAAAAAAGCAAAAAAGCAACAGCACGTTGACCCCTCCGAGCGACCGCCTGCGGTGCCGGTGACGCACGGGGGGTGCCCACCTTCCGAGGAAACGCCCGTCGCGTCCCCGCACCTGACGGGGAGGTCGCCGCGCAGGGCGCGCCGCTCGGGCTGACGCGCTGGCCGTGCGGGCGCCGCCACGGAACCGGGAAGCGGGGTTACGCCGCGGGGGGAGGCGGCGCCCCGGGCACGGCCGCAGGCGGAGGGCTGGGGCCGGCCACCCGCAGAGCGAGGCCCGACGGCCCGCGCCCAGCCCGTCACCTCACCTCGGCCGGCACCGGCAGGTTCTCCGCCGCCGCCTTCAGCTCCAGCACCGAGTCCGTCTGCCTGTCGGTCAGCGGCGCCGTCGTGTCGGGTCTCCGATCCCAGAAAGCCAGCCTCTCCCGAGCGTCCCGCTGCTCCGCCGCCGCCGCCTCCTGCGGCAGCAACAGCGCCGCCTCCGCCATCGCCGCCGCCCCTGCGGGCCTCAGCAGCCGCGGGCCGGTGGGGACCCCGACAGGCAGGCCCGGGCCACTTCCGGGGGAGTAGGGCTTCCAGCGAGGCACCGGGACCCTCACCCCGGAAGTGCTTCCGCGGCGCGAGTGGGCGGGACCGCGGCCAAGACTGACGTGGCTCTGGGCGGCGGACGACTATTTCCGGCTGGGAGGCCGGGGAAAGCGGGGGAGCCAGGCCGCGGCGGAAGTAGAACTGCCCCTACCGGAAGTCTCTGCCTCAACTTCAATAACTTTATTGTCACGTGTTGTTCGGGTTAGTGACAATTGCGCTACCGGGCCCTGCCAGCAGCCCTGCCAGCAGAGGTCCCCCCGAGCTCCGGGATCTGCGGCTTGGGCTCCCCGCTGACCGGTTGGGGTGGAGCGTGCAGACCCCGTGGGATTTCGGTGTAGACATGTCGACCTGGATCCCAACCGCCTAGATCCCAACCACCGGGATAAAACTGTTCCAACGTGCAGTAGTTATGCTGTTAGAAAACCAAGTTATGGAAACACATGAAAATGCAAAGATTTCTGTAATCAAAAATCCTTGATGGTTTCAAATAACTGGAAACAACCTGGCTGTCCAATATTGAAGGGCTGGATTAATTAATTCATGGCACAGACATGAAATTGAAATGCCATCCTGTCTTGGGGCACCTGGGTGGCTGCAGTCAGTTAAGCCCTGGACTCTTGAATTGTGCTGGGGTCGTGACCTCAGGGTCCAGGAAAGGAGCTCTGCTGGGGGAGGAGGGGGGGCTTCATTCTCACAGGGTGTCTGCATGGGCTTCTCTCTCTCTCCCTTGCTCCTACCCCTGCTCTTGTACTCTCTCTCTCTCCCTCTCTCAAATAAATAAATAAAATCATTTAAAAAATATTATCCAGTCTTTTAAATCATATCATAGGGTTTTTTAAAGATTTTATTTATTTGAGAGAGAGAGAGAGAATAATTAGGGAGAGCGGCAGAGGGAGAGGGAAAAGCAGGCTCCCAGACAAGTCAGAGGTGGGGCTCGACCTCAGGACCCTGACATCATGACCTGAGCCAAACGCAGATGCCTTAACCCACTGAGCCGCCCAGGAGCTCCCACATTGCAGTTTTGAGCAACAAAACAGCTATAGTATTGGGTAATTTGTAGACTAAAAGTTCTATATTCCATAACTTAAAGAATAAGTCAGTATCTGTGAGTCCATACTGATAAAAATAAATGATTGAATAATGAGATAGCTCTACAGAGGAATTCTAATCTTTAATAAATATACAGTGAGGAAAATGGTAATAATCAACAGGCAAGATGTAAGAATGGATTCTAAAATTAGTGGGTGAAAGTTTCAGAATAACCAGAAATTTGCATTGTATCAAATGATCTCCCACGAGGTTTTTATTAGCAACAATGGGGGATAGAGATATTAACTTTACAGTGGAGAAATCTGGTAAGTGATATGCTCTTTCTAGAGAGAAATTTGCCAACCCCTACCAAGTCAGAGGCTGGAAAAATGGGAAGAAAGAGAGGGAGAAGAGAACTCTTTTTTTTTTATTTTTTAATTTTTTTAATTTTTCTAAAATTTATTTATTTGAGAGAGACAGAGCAAGCATGGGTGCCCATGGGGGGGAGGGGCAGAGGAGGAGAATCTCCAAGCTGACCCCTGCTGAACGTGGAGCCCCCACACAGGGCTCAGTCTCACCACCCACAAGATCCTAACCAGAGCCAAAATCAAGCTTTGGACATTTAACCAACCGAGCCACCCAGGTGCCCCAAGATAGCTCTTTGATCCAGCAACTCTATCTCTGAAAATTTCCTACACGTGAAAAAAAAAGGGTACATGTAGAGGATAGTTGGTAATGGAGAAAAAAATGGACACCACCTAAATATTTTTCAATAAAGGAATAGTTTTGTTCCCATTGTCTATTGCTACCTAGCAGACTAAACCAAAAAACTATGCCCTTAAAAAAAACCCCACCATTTTGTTATTGTTATCTTTCATAATTGGGAGCCTCAGAAATGTCTACAGGGGCATGTTAGAAAAGATCTATCTCACTCACAGGTGTGGAGCTATCATAGGTGGGGTTGACTCAAATGACTAGGGGCTGGACAGCTGGGGACTGGGCTGCCCATCTTCACATCCTCATGTGGTCTCTCCAAGGGCTCTCTCTAGCATGAGGAGTATTTGGGCTTCTGACAGTGGCTTGAAGCTTAGCGAGACTGTTCCCAGAGGCTGCTGACCTCACCTTAGAAGTCACAGGTCCCTTCTCCTGCACTGTGTGTCAAGAGTCTCCACGGGCAGGCCAGGGTGTGGGAGGCAAATGGACTCTGCTTCCCAGTGGAAGGAGTTGCAAAGAACTGGCACCATTTTTGAATCTCATCATGAGTCCGAATTTGCTAACCATTAAAAAGAATGAAGTGTTTTATCAATCCTGCTTCTATGCAATGGATGAATCACCAAGCGGCATGAAGAAACTTCTAAAAGTAATGGAAATGTCCTGGTTTGATGAAATGTTATCTTGTTGCCTGTTGTTGGTGGTCACCTCACAACTATACACATATGTCAGAACCGGGCAAATTGTACAGTTGAAACATGTGTAGTGTACGTAGGAACACGCAACATAGTCATTATAAACTGGGGTAAGGGAGAATGAAGCAGATATGTAAGTAATGACATGAGAGAAGAGTCATCATGTATTGTTGAATTAAGAAAACAAGCTGCTGGGCCACCTGGGGGGCTCAGTCCATTAAGAGTCTGACTCTGGTTTTCAGTTGAGGGTTCTGAGATCGAGCCCCGTGTCGGGCTCCACCCTGGGCTTGGAGCCTGCTTAAGATTCTCTATCTTTCTCTCTTAAAAAAAAAAAAAAAAAAAAAAAGCAAGCTGCTGAAAAATATAAATATAATCCCACATTTAGTTCAAAAATTACACGTACACACAGGAAAAAGAAAAAAGGTCTGAAAAGACATGTAGCAAAATGTTATTAGAGATTATCCCCTGTGAGTCGGGTTGGCAGGGCAGAGAGAGGGGTAGAGGGCAGGGGTTTCATTATTTTAAGACTGTTTTTTGAAAAAGAATTGTTAAGGAATGAACATGGATTGGGGATGAGACAAAGCGAGCTCTAGTTCCAGCTCTGAGGCCCTTAAACAAAACCTGCATGTCGGTAGCAATACTCCATCAAGTACCCTATTCGCACCTGCCCAAATCACACAGCTCCTCCTTGTGCCTCCAGTCCCCTAGCCGGGGAAGAGGGTGACTCCGGGCCAGCGGAACAAGCGGTCACGTGCGGCTGGCAAGCTTTGAGCTGCTCGAAGTCAAGTGTGTCAGACAATCTGGGCTTCCCACTCTACTGGGGCCTCTTTTTATGCTACCGCATTTGCGTTCTGGGGGATTGTTTTAATTCCTAATGTTCTACAAAATGTGTGCAACTCTTATTGCGAAGCTATCATAAAGAAACTGGAAGTTTCATTTGGTAGATCTTCAAAACTGTTTTTCAGTGGTTTGAGGAGCCTTTCAGGAAAGGGTGGAGGAAAAGAGATTCACGACCATCCTCTGACCTGAGGAACAGCAGCGTAGACATCACAGTAGCCCAGAAACTGAGAGCCGGCTGGGGAACTGGAGAAGAAAGAAGGAACTGGAAGCCCATTAGGACTTCAGGGGATTGACCAGGTGCTAGAAACCCATCTCCAGTGGCCCCTGCTCCTTATTAACTCCACACACAGTACTCCCTCGACTTGCATTCCCACTGCCAGGGACCAGAGCGGTTATAGGGGCAAAATATGTAAAAGTTGTTAACAGGCACCAGTGGTAAATCTAAGATAAATGAGCCCTGGCCCAAGGTCTGAATGGGGCCCTCCTCCCCCAACACACAGCAAAGCAGGTCCTCTCCTTGCTCCTATCAGCAGGGATGGTGGGGAGGAGAGGTCTTGGGATCTGTGAGGGACTCCGGTGGGTGGAGACAGGCTTTGGGACTCTCAGGTTGTGTTGTTGTTGTTTTATTTACTTATTCATGAGAGACACAGGCAGAGGGAGAAGCAGGCTCCCCGCAGGGAGCCCGATTTGGGGCTGAGCCCGAGACCCCGGGGTCACGCCCTGGCCCGAAGGCAGGTGCTTCACCGCTGAGTCACCCAGGGGTCCCTGGAGCTCTCAGTTTTAAAACTAGCAGCCTGGTATGTGAACCTTGTGTGCTTGTGTGTGAATAAAAACAAAACAACAGGGCAGCCCCGGTAGCTTAGTGGTTTAGTGCCGCCTTCCGCCCAGGGTGTGATCCTGGGGTCCTGGGATCGAGTCCCGCATCGGGCTCCCTGCATGGAGCCTGCTTCTCCCTCTGCCTGTGTCTCTGCCTCTCTCTCTCTCTCTCTCTCTCTCTCTCTCTCTGGTCTCTCATAAATAAAATAAAATAAATAAATAAATAAATAAAATCTTAAAAAAAAAAAAACCACGCAAGAGCAGATCTGTCCTTTTTCAGATTGAAGACCTTTCATGGTTACATCATGGCATAACATGCAGATGCTCAACCAGCCTAATCCAGGCCCTACGGTTTTACATTTGTGTCTGCAAATTCCATCAAGCAGGTCTGGCATTTTTATCTGCAAACTCTAAGCAGGGGAAGGAAGAGAAAACCTTTTTTTTTTTTTTTTTTTTTTAAGATTTATTTATTCAGGAGAGACAGAGAGAGAGGAGCAGAGACACAGGCAGAGGGAGAAGCAGGCTCCATGCAGGGAGCTTGAGCGGGACTCGATTCCAGGACCCCGGGGTCACGCCCTGGGCCAAAGGCAGCCGCTCAACCGCTGAGCCACCCAGGGGTCCCCAAGTAAACCATTTTATAAACTTTTTCTTGTATTTATTATTTACTTCCTTGCTGAGAAGTGAGCCTGCCAGGGGGCTGCTGCGCCCTGAGTCCGGCCTCCTAGGCCCCGGTGCCCGCACGGGGTTCGCAGGTTTGCGGGTTCGCGTCCCGGCCCCGCCGCGCTCAGGAGCGCCCCCAGGTGGCGGCCCGCTGGCCCTTCCCCTCGCCCCCCCACCCCCAGGCTGCGGCCCTTGCGCATCAGGAACAGGTGCCTGGGGACCCCCTTGTCCTCTCCGGAGGGGTCCAGGCAGCCAGCACGGCTCAGCTCCCTGCTGCAGACGCAGGCCTAGGGGGTCTTTATTTCTGCCACAGTCGTTGCCGGAGCCCCACCATTCACCCTCCCACCCTGGGGAGGGCCTGGGGTCCAGGCCGTTCACCCGCTTTCCCCTGTCCTCGCATCCGTGCGCACACCCAAGCACCCCAGCCCGGCCGCCTGAGGGCCTGGTACCCTGGGCCTCTTCTACACATGCAGAGGGGCACCCAGGACCTCTGCGCCTCAGAGCCCTCGTAGGAAAATGTGCAAATAAAATAATAAAAGTACTTGCTGCAGAGGATGCGCAGCGAGGATACAATGAGATGATGCATAGGAGAGCCTGAGACTCAAGCATGGGAGGTGCTCGGTGAGGTTGAGCTGTTGGAGAAGGGGGGTGGCGAGGGGAGAGGAGAGGGGAGGAGGAGGATCCGTCTGGAATTCTCCAGGCTGACCTTCCAAAGACCCTGGGACTTTGGTCACAGCTGCACCTCTGCCTGGGAGCATCTTCCAGGAATGCACCCAGCCCACCCCAAGGATCAGTCCTCAGCTGCTTTCAGGCCGTCTCTCTGCGGCCCACCCCAGGGGGAGCTGCTGCAGGCCCAACGGCAGCAGGGGTCCCACGTCAACCCAGTTCCCGGGTGGGATGGGGCTCCGGAAGGTCGCTGGACTGAGAACCCCTGCTCTTGATGACCACCCCGCAACCCTGCCCATAAGGAATCCTCGCGGTGCAGCAGGGTAAGCCAAGGTGTGCACCTGTGTCTGCATCAGGGACACCTGCCGAGGCCTCCTCCTCCTGCCCTGGGCATCGGGGCAGCCAGAAGCAGCCTCCTGGTGCTCTGGACACCTTCCCGCTAAAGTCACAGCGACCTCAGCCTTCGTTCTCAGGGTACGAATGGCACAAGCCAGGCCGCCTTCCCCAGGGAGGGCTTTAACCTCTTAAAGAAGAGAAGTTCGAGCCGGCAGAGAGTCAAAAGAGCATATAATCAAACCCCTCCATCCCGCAGAGGAGCCAGCTGAGGCGTACAGAGGTGAGACCACTCGCCCAGAGTCCCTCAGGTGATTAACGCTAGTCAAAGCCCAGCTAGAACTTAGATAACCTGACTTCTGTGGCTGATGCTCACTGTACTACCTCGGAGCTTCTCCAACTTGAGTGATGTACACAGCCTTTTAAAAAAAAAAAAATTAGACTGGGACGCCTGGGTGGCTCAACCGGTCTGCCTTCGGTTCAGGGTGTAATCCTGGGGTCCTCGGTTCAAGTCCCACTGGGCTCCTTGCAGGGAGCCTGCATCTCCCTCTGCTTGTGTCTCTGCCTCTCTCTGTGTCTCTCATGAATAAATAAAATCTTTAAAAATACATATATATACATACATATACACATACATATATGTGCATAAACAAAGAGGGTGGAAGCAGAAATCACATGGCAACCCTTAGCTTTAAGGCAGTCATGGTGACGACCCAGAATATATATATATTTGTTTAAATACATGAAATGAAAACACACATTTTACAATGTTGTTCACAGGCTCTAGTTTGAGAAACGCTGCACCATGTCCTGCTGCCCTAAAGGCATGGACAGGGGTGAAACTTCCCTGTCACCTGCTACAAGTATCTGGGAATCCACATTCCAGGGCCTCTGGTAATGGAAAAATGTCTAAGGGACAAGCAGCAGGATTGTTCCAGGTCAGGGAAGGGGTGAGGAAGCAGAAGAGATGGACATAGGGATCCAAAGACCTTAAAGTGGGTACTGCAGAGGTCCACGTTGGGTGGTCAGCCCCACTCGGTCATCAAATTCTGAACACTGGGAAGGACCCCTGCTCATAATGCAACATTGCAAAATGAGCCAATGTTATAGTCACAAAGTACCTCGCATCTGCTTCTCACTTTAACGCTAGGAGAAAGTTGGTGGATATTATCTCCAATTAGTGAGTGAAGAACTGAACCCCTGGGAGGTTTGTGACCTACTTAACTAATGATTGGTAGAGAGCAGACCTATCACTGGAACCAGGATGCCTGATAAGATCAGATCTTCTTTCCCCTCAACGCTAACATTATGACAGTGAGTGACCTGAGGACATGCATGGAACCATTAGTACCTTTCTGTAATAGGACGTTGTAGCAAGGATGAGTCTCAAGCATGAGCATTACAAGTTCAAAGAAATACCTCCAAGAGGAAAAGGCTTGAAGCTTTGGTATGTTCTGTTCTACTATGAGGCAGGAGTAGTAGTTCAAGTAGTTCATAAATCATGGCATTGAAGGGGAGGAAGGCTTCTGAGATCCCCTTCCATTTGACTTGTTCACTTGCAATAAAGTTGCAAAATGGAATAATTTAAAAGAAAATATTCTTATGCACACCTGCACCTTCTTGAATTTTCAGGACATGTGAATTTGGCACGGTTGGCACGGCTGAATTTCTTCATGCCTAATCCTCCAGCCTACTAGAACCACTTCTCTTGGGATGGCATTTATAGCTTTACCAAGTATCTGAAGATCTATTTGCTTTTTCAAGTTATTTCCTTGCTTACTCATTTTATCAATTTCTCATTCACGTCTCAGTGAACTGTTAAATCACCTTAAACTTTGACAATTTATTTAAATAGTAGCAAAGGCTTTATTTCATATTAAAAGAAGAATTGCTGCCCGGGATCAGACAACCAGTCTCTCAGCTTAGAATTCAGAATCAATATTTAGAGTCAAGTCAGATTTGAAGACAGACATAATTACCTTCCAATATTTCAACTTCAAAAACCTGTGAGCTGCGACTTTGCTAGCCATAAAATTAAAACAAGTGCAAAAAAATCATTATCACCCCCTGGTGAGAATAAACATTGGTAGAACATCTTTGAAAATATCTATCGGGAGTTTTTAAACTTTTTTTAACCTCTGGGCTTTTTTAAAAAATTGGTAATCAAATATTTAAAAACATCTTTATGTGCATAGATGTTCATCATAGGATACCAACAAACATTTGGAAGCAACTTAAGTCTACAACTATGGTAAACTTGTTTGATGGCCTATTAGTCATTTAAATTGTTTCAACTTTACTTATATTTTGTTTTTTTATATTGTTAAATAAATATGTATTATTTATCACCATGTGTATATATTAATTACTCCTATGTATTTTCTTTTTTAAGATGTATTTATTTATTTATGATAGACATAGAGAGAGAGAGAGGCAGAGACACAGGAGGAGGGAGAAGCAGGCTCCATGCCGGGAGCCCGACGTGGGACTCGATCCTGGGACTCCAGGATCGCGCCCTGGGCCAAAGGCAGGCGCTAAACTGCTGAGCCACCCAGGAATCCCCTGTATTTTCATTATGTATGTTGTGTGTGTGTATGTGTGTGTGTGTGTTATAGTGTTAAGGATCTCAAAACCTTGGGACGCCTGGGTAGCTCAGTGGTTGAGTGTATGCCTTTGGCTCAGGGTGTGATCCCAGTTCAAGGATCGAGTCCCATATCAGGCTCCCTGTGAGGAGCCTGCTTCTCTCTCTGCCTGTGTCTCTGCCTCTCTGTGTCTCTCATGAATAAATAAATAAAATAAAATATTTTTTAAAAAGAAAAAAAAAGGATCTCAAAACCTAACCAGCTCATTCATGAACTGATCCACCTATTAAGCATTTCGTGTGTACCTACTATGTGCCAGGTGGCATGCTAGCTAGTCTGAATAAGAACATTCCCTGCCTTCCAGGACCTTACAATTCAGTGAGAGAGACAGAGAAGTACTGGTTGTATAGATCATATATGTTATTCCAATATATCACTGGAGCAAGCATGAGATAGTACAGAAAGCACGGAAGAAAAGCATCTCATCCATTCTTGGAAGATAAGGTTTGTTTCCTGGAGGAAAGAACACCTAAGCACTGTGCTTTGCATGCAGTAGATGCTCAATAAATGTATTTTGAATGAATTGGTATCAGAAGGGCAATGGGGGGCAGCCCCGGTGGCCCAGTGGTTTAGTGCTGCCTTCAGCCCAGGGTGTGATCCTAGAGACCCAGGATCGAGTCTCACATCAGGCTCCCTGCATGGAGCCTGCTTCTCCCTCTGCCTGTGTCTCTGCCTCTCTCTCTCTCTCTGTGTGTGTGTGTGTGTGTCTCTCATGAATAAATAAATTCTTTAAAAAAAAAAAAAAGGCAAAGGGCAAATAAAGGAGAAAGAAACCCTTTCAAGACAAAGGAAAGATCACGTGCTAATGCCTAGAAGGGAGAATACAGAACACTTTCAGGAAGTCAAACATTTTCCAAGATGGCTGGAATTTGGAGTTCAGTTTAGAAAAGAACAAGAGATGAAGGCCAAGAAGTGCATCAAGACAAGAGTACGAAACCCTGGGTGCCATGCTGAGGAGTTTGGCCTCTGTGCTGAGGAGAAGGAGCAGGGAGGACATTGCCACGCTGGCCATGCAGAAAGGTTCTGGACAGAATGACACGTGCAATGACAGGAGGCCAGTCAAGGGAGGTGGGGACACAGCAGAGGCTCTTTCAGCCGTCTAGGAGGCCTGACCACAAGAGAGCCCATGGGGAAAGGGGATGCGTGGAAGAGATATTAGTATAAAATCCACAGGGCTTGAGGATTTAACTGAGTGTGAAGTAAAAGGGCCAGAGAGGAGACAGGACGCCTGGCGGTGGAGCGCGGTATGTGGAAGTTCTGGGGTGTCAAGTGCAGGCAGCTGCCGAAGGCAAGAGGAGGTGGCTCCGACTCCCGGGCCATGTCGTTCTGCCGCACTGCTACCTCTCCTTCAAGCCACACCTGGCATCACTGGGATTTCCCTACGGGCAGAGGAAGGAAAGACGCAGGCCTGGTTATAGATGGTTTTGAACAATACCTAGGTACCGGCTACATGTGAACAGCTGCAGTGTGACAGCCCCAATCAGGAGTGTCACTGGGAAAGAACTGGGAAAGAAAATCCTCTGACTGCTCAGACTTCCAATGGCACCTTGGTACTGCCAGTGCTGGAGGTCTGGAACCCATGACCACAGCCAATCTTTGTCCCCAGAAGCTTCCCATCTCCTTGTCTCATGCTATATGTGAAGAAATGTCTTTCAATCTGGTTTCCAGTTTACTAATTCTCTCTTCAACCATTTGCCTTCGATTTAACCTCCAGTAATATTTTTCCCATTTTACAGATTATGTTTTTAAAGATTTATTTTTCTTTATTTGAGAGAGAGAGAGAGCTCCCTTGAGCAGGGGGAGAGGCAGCGGGAGAGGGAGAGAGGATCTCAAGCAGACTCCACACTGAGCATAGAGCCCGATGCAGGGCTTGCATCCCCAAGATTGTGACCTGGGCCAAAATCAAGAGTCAAGCGCTTAACTGCCTGAGCCACCCAGGTGCCCCAAAGATTATATTTTTAAAATACTATCATTTTTTAAAACTCCAGTTACTTTTATATCTGCCTAGTTCATTTTTATAGTTTTTCTTTCCCTGTCTGGTACACTCCTTCCATCTCATTAATTTCTATCTGCACAAGAGACACTTTTAACTTTCCCTGAAAATTAGCCTTGAAGAAGGGGAAGTACAGGGTGCCACAGGAGCACGTGATGGCAAGCTGGACTTCACCCTGGGTGCAGAGAAGCCCTTCCCTGCAAAAGTATTAGAGATGAGAACTGAGGGGTGCCCAGTCACTTGGAGCTGTAGCCAAATTGCCAGACGCACTCCAGGCCCTACTGTAGCTCCACGGTGTCGTCTACCACAGTCAGATACAGAACATCTGATTTCTCCCTACACCATGCTGGGGTTTCCCGTAAGTAGTAGAAGCTGCCTCCTAGATTTCGCAGCCATTTGTTTTTCTTTTTTTTTTTAAGATTATTTATTTATTTATTCATGAGAGACAGAGAGAGAGAGAGGCACGGACACAGGCAGAGGGAGAAGCAGGCTCCTTGTGGGGAGCCCGATGCGGGACTCGATCCTGGGACCCTGGGATCACGTTCTGAGCCAAAGAGAGATGCTCAACCAGAGCCACCCAGATGCCCCTCACGGCTATTTCTACCCCATTGTCCAACTCTACTAGGGCTTGGGAGTACTCTAGGATTTTTCCATTTTCTCCCATCATACTTATAAAACAAAATTTTTTGCTCTGTTCTTAGAACTTTCATGAGCCATCCTCAATCCTGCCACTTCATGATGAGCAGCTCAACCACATTATCAAACATTTAGTTTCTGTCAGAGGCCAGTAACAATTTAAGCTATTTCACAAAGAAAAAATAGTTATTTGCAGAAAAGGGTATGGCTTTGCCCCCAAACTCCAGGGGTGTGCACTGCAATTCTGCTAGTGGGGTTTCCTGAAGTCTCCATACAGCATCCATCTGTCCTAGACACTTCAGGCATGTCCATGTGCTAGAACACCACGTACTACGGCCTGAACTTGCCACAGACCTTCTCTTGCTCTGGGCCTCACTCCAAACTGGCAGCCTAACAAGTTCCTTCCTAAATAGGTCACAGCAGTAAACTCAAATGTCCTGTATGTTGCCTCCAAAGAAGCCCATAGTAATGGCCATCGGTCTCTTGGGGATTGAGGAAAGATGTTGAGCATATACTTGGAGCAGTGTCAAAGAGGTCCAGGTCTGTGAACCAGCTCAGACCTTGGAACTGGGTGAAAGGCCATGATTCTAAGATAGTGACCCAAATTAGATCTCTGCTTACCTGGCACCTTCCAATTACGTAAATCAAATTATGTTTTAGCAGGCTGACCATCGACGTCATTGACAGGGGCTCCATCAAAGATCCTCAGAAGTCAAAGCATTCTATTTGCCACCGCGGGCCTGCTGCCAATTGCAGTAACCATGCCTACTGTCTCTGGTATGAAACACTGTCACTTGGCCTCTGAGATCAGGAAATCCACTTAAGTGGCAGCATTGCTCACCGCCATTCTCAGCCTGCAGGGGACACCTCCTGCAAAGTTTCTGAAGGAAGCAGCTGTTCCTATCAGCACATTTCATCATACCTCATTGAAGGGAGTATCTTCTGGGCCCTCCTTGGGGCACACATTCATGGGAAGTATTTTTTACAATCTTGGTGTAGAGGCCCACATAGGATGCAAGAGAATGAGAAGGACTGCAGTAGGGGGATCCCTGGGTGGCTCAGCGGTTTAGCGCCTGCCTTTGGCCCAGGGCACGATCCTGGAGTCCCGGGATCTAGTCCCACGTCGGGCTCCCTGCATGGAGCCTGCTTCTCCCTCTGCCTATGTCTCTGCCTCTCTCTCTCTCTTTCTATCATGAATAAATAAATAAAATCTTAAAAAAAAAAAAAAAAGAGAAGGGCTGCAGTAGATTGCATAACTATCTCTTAAACATTCCAGTTTCCTTGCCTATGATGGCCTTGTTTGGATGTTCATGCCCCGGAAGGAAAATACATGCTTATCTTGTTGAACTCAAGAGTAGCCATGTGACTTGCTTTGGCCAATAAGATGAGAAGCAATGTGTATTGCTTCCAAGTAGGTACCTTGAGCCACGATGTGCTTCACCACAATCTCTTTTCTCTGTGCCACAGACCAACCATATACCAAAATAAGTTCCATCACCTTGGGTCCAAGGGAAGACAATGTAGAGCAGAGCTTTAGTTGATCTTTGATGTACATGTAGTGTGTTTAAAATATAAATCTTTAGGGCAGCCTGGGTGGCTCAGCATTTTAGCGCCACCTTCCGCCCAGGGTGTGATCCTGGAGACCCTGGATCGAGTCCCACATCGCGCTCCCTGCATGGAGCCTGCTTCCCCCTCTGCCTGTGTCTCTGCCTTTCTCTGTGTGTGTGTGTGTGTTTCTCATGAATAAATAAAATCTTTTAAAAAATCGTTTAAATATATATATATAAATCTTTGTTACAAGCCACTGAGATGTTGGGGTTATTAGTTACTGCAGCATCACCTAATCTGTGCTGACTGACACAACTGTAAACATTTACGTAGACTTTTTCCTATGTGCTCTACCACTTTACAAATGTTAACTCTTAATTCTCACAAGAACTCTATGATGAGTCAAGTCCTATTATTATCCCAGCTTCACAGAGGAGGAGACTCCAGCACAGAGAGGTTAAGTAACTCGCCCAGAAACATACTGCTAGTAAGTGGCAGCCCTAAGATTTGAATCTGAGCACCTGCACTCCATAATTCATGTTCTTAATCCACTACATCACAAAAACAGAATAAAAATTTTTGATAAATTTGACTACATAAAACAAAGTTCTACATGGTTTAAAAAAAAACTCTATACAAAATCAAAAATCAAATGACAAATTGCGAAAAAATACAAGTCACATCATGGACAGCAAGAAAAGGACCAATGACTAAAAAGAAATGTAAATATAAATACAGAAATACAAATCCATAAAAATATAAAATGTAAATATAAATGTACTTTGCTAAGAAGTATATTTGCTAAGAAAATCTGCTTAATTTCACATATATAGGAGCATCTATCAAAATTGCAATTAGGGATGCCTGGATGGCTCAGTTGGTTAAGCATCTGCCTTTGGTTCAGGTTGTGATCCAGGGGTTTTAGGATTGAACTCCATGTTAGGATCCCTGCTCAGCATGGAGTTTTCTTCTCTCTCTCTCCCTCTGCCCCTCCCCTCTGCTCATGTTCTCTTTCTCTCTCTCAAATAAATAAATAAAATCTTTAAAAAAAATCACATGGCACCTGGGTGGTGCAGTTGGTTGAGTATCCAACTCTTGGTTTAGGCTCTGGTGCTGATCTCAGGATGGTGAGACTAAGCCCCATGTGGGGCTCCACACTCCACAGGGCTCTGCTTGGGATTCTCTCCTCCTCTGCCCCACTGCCCTTCTGCCCCTCTCCCCCCATATTTTCTCTCTTTCTCTCAAATAAAATAAAACTTTGAAAAGATTTGCAATTATTTTGACCCAGGACTTCATTCTTTGGAAATATTTGCAGATATGAAAAATGATAAATATATAAAGATTCTTAATATACTGTTTTTGAAGTAGCAAAAGAATTGGAAACAATCTAAATATTCATCAATAGGGAAATAGCTAAATAAATATGATACAATCTCAGAGTGGTTTACAAATTAGTCTTTAAAAAATAGGTAGTTCTTAAAATATCAATATGGAAAAAATGTTGATATATTGTTAAATGGGAGCAAGGCTCACAACATTGTATGTTATTATTAGTTTTTAGAAATAATCTATTGCTCTGAAAGGATACACACACACACACACACACACACACGGTAACCAGTTGCCTCTGCAGAAAAAAAAAATGATGAGGGGTGGGGAGCACAGGACAAAAGGATTTTTTATTGCATTACTTTTGGTATCTTTTGAACTTTATAGCATCTATGTATATTACCAAAAAGGATTTATTCTTACAAAGAATATTCTTTGCACCTTCACCCACTAGATAAATATCAGTTTTGCTCAATGTTATTACTTCAATTGTTGAGAATTAAAGACAAATTAACCTTGACAAGATTACCTTGTATTTAATCTTCTTTCTTATTCTCTAGGTAAAAATATTGATTTCTACCTGTATGGTATCTAGTATTGAACTATGATATAACACTAGTTGCCCTCCACATGAGAAATAAGTGAAGATATTTCCAGATAAAGAAAAGCTGAGGGAGTCATGATCACAAGATCTGCCCTGTAAGAAATGCTAGAGAGAGTTCTACAAGGTGGAATTAAAGGACACTAGACAGTAACTCAAAACCATACGGAAAAATAAAGATCTCAATAAAGGTAAATAGATGAGCAATAGTCAGTGGTATTATTTAAAGAAAAAGTTTAAATTATTAGTGTAAGAGCTAGTATTACTGTAACTTTGGCTTATAACTCCATACCATGTTTTGTAAATGATTGAAGAGACTAATGCATTTTTAAATAGCGTTAGTTTGTTTTAGACATACAACGTATAAAGTAATTTGTGACATCAACAACCAAAAGGGCTGGGGACAGAGCTGTAAAGAAGCAGAGTTTTAGTACAGTATTGAAGTTAAGCTGGCACAAATTCAAATTAAAGAGTTATAATTTTACAATTTTAAATGTAATCCCCATGGTAACCACAAAGAAAATTTCTAGATATACGTAAAAGGAAATAAGAAAAGAATTTGAACATTTTACTACAGAAAGTCAAATAAACACAAAAGGCAGCAGCAATACAGGAAATAAGGGACAAAAAAATTATAAGGCATAAAAAAACAAATAACATAATGACAAAAGTACTTCCTTATTAACAATTACTTTAAATATAAATGGATTAAACTCTCCACTCAAAAGACAAAAATCGGAAGAATGGATCAAAAAATACAAGGTCCAAATATATGCCATATATAAGAGACTCATTTGAGATCCAAAGACCAAACAAGCTGAATATAAAAGGAAGAAGATATTCCCTACAAATAGTAACCAAAAGAGAGCAAGAATGGCTACATTAAAAACAAAATAGACTTAAGTCAAAAGAGCTTACAGGAAAGAAAGAACAGTGTATACTAATAAAAGGTTCAATATAGCAAGTTGATATATAACAATTATAAACATCTACACACCTAATGATAAAAAATCAAAAAATTTTAAGCAAAACTGACAGAATTGAAAGGAGAGACAGACAGTTCTACAATAATAGTTGGAGACTTCAATACCCTAATCACAATAATGGATAAAACAACTAAACAGAAGATAAAAAAGGAAATAAAGGACTTAACACAATAAAATAACTAGGTCTAACAGGCATATACAGAAAACTCTACCCAACAAGAGAATACACATTCTATTTAAGTACATATAAAAGTTTCCAAGATAACCATGTGCTGTGTCACAAAATCTCAACAGATTGAAAAAATAAATGTCACACGAAGTATTTTCTCTGGCCATGGTGGGATGAAATTAGAAACCAAAAACAAGGGATGCTTTACTGGCTCAGTCAGTGGAACATGTGGGTTTTGATCTCGTAAGTTCAAGCTTCAGGCTGGGTGTAGAGACTACTTAAAATAAAATCTTTAAAAAAGAAAAGAAACCAATAACAAAAGGAAAACTGAAAATTTTACAAAATTATAGAAATTAACACATTTTTAAGCAATCAATGGATCTAAGAAATTAGAAGGGAAGTCAGAAATACTTAGAGACAGGGGATCCCTGGGTGGCTCAGTGGTTTAGCGCTTGCCTTTGGCCCAGGGCGCGATCCTGGAGTCCCGGGATGGAGCCTGCTTATCCCTCTGCCTGTGTCTCTGCCTCTCTCTCTCTCTCTCTCTCTCTCTCTATCATTAATAAATAAATCTTAAAAAAAAAAAAGAAATACTTAGAGACAAATAAGGGACCTCAGTCAGTTAAGCCTTGTCTTTGGCTCAGTTCATGATCTCATAGTCCTGAGATCAAGCCTCATGTTGGGCTTCATGCTGAGCATGGAGTCTACTTGGGATTCTCTCTTGTAGTCTCTCTTTGCCCCTCTCCCCCGTTCACACACATGTGCACTCTCTCTCTCTCTAAAAGAAGAAAAAGACAGAATGAAAGAAAGAACAGACTTAGAGACAAATTAAAGTGAAAACACAACTTGCCAAAACATATGGGATGCTGTGAAAGCAGTGCAAATGGAAAATGTATAGTTATAAACACATTTAAAAAGAAAAATCTCAAACCAACAACCTAACTTTATAACTTAAAGAACTATAAAAAGAAGAAAGAACTCAAAAGCTAGCAGAATAAAGGAAATAATAAAGACTAGAGCAGAGATAAATGAAATTGAGACTAGAAAAACAATAGAAAAAAATCAATGAAACCAAAAGTTGGGTCTTTGAAAAGATCAGCAAAATTTAGCTAGATAGACTAGGACAAAAAGAGAAGATAAAATTACTAAAACCAGAAATGAAAGTAAGGCTATTTCTGATTCTATAGAAATAAAAAGGAGTCTAAAAGTATACCATATACACTAACAAATTTGGTAGCCTAAATGAAATGGACAAACTCCTAGCAACACAAAATATACCAAGACTAAATCACGAACAGAAAATCTGAATAGACCTATAATTATTAATTATACTAGTATTAATTATATTAGTATTAATACTAATTATACTAATTATAATTAGTAAGGAAATTGAGTCAGTAATCAAAAAAATCTCCTTTTTTTTTTTTCAAAAAAATCTCCTAACAAAGAAAAGCCTTGGATCTCATGGTTCCCCTGGTGAATTCCACCAAATATTTACCAATCCTCAAAATTTTCCAAAAAATTGAAGAAGAGGTAACACTTCTTAACTCATTCTATGAGGCCAGCATTACCCTGATACCAAAGCCAGACATTATAATAGAAAATTACAGACCAAAATCCACTATGATTATTGATAAAATCTTCAAGATACTAGCAAACTGAATTCAGCAACATATTAAAAGGATTATACATCACAGCCAAGTGGGACCTATTCCTGTAACATGACAATGGATCAATGTAAATACGCCACATCAACGGAGTGATGGCAAAAACATATGATCATCTCAACTGATGCAGAAAAAGCATTTAACAAAAGTCAACACCCCTCTCTGGCAAAAAATACCCAACAAACTAGGAAATAGAAGGAAACTACCTCAAAGGAATAAAAGCCATATATGAAAATCCGACAAAGAATATCATACTCACTGGTGAAAAACTGAAAGCTTTCCAAGACAAGGAATGAGGCAAACAGACCCACTTTCGTAACTTCTATCCAACATAGTACTAGAAGTTCTAGCCAGAGCAATTAGGAAACAATGAGAAATAAAAGACACCCAAATTGAAAAGGAAGATGTGAAATTATCTCCTTTTGCAGATGATATGATCTTATATGCAGAAAACCTTAAAGATTCCACATACACGGACCAAAACAAGACAAAACCTATTAGAACTAATAAGTGAATTCAGAAAAGTAGTAGCCCCACCCCAATTGTCACAGGATCTTTGGTGACCTTGAGATAACACCACGTAAGAATCCCAGAAGTCGTAAGCAAACGAACCTCAGAAGGTTGCTTCCATTTAACACAAGTATTCACCCCATTATCTACCATGTGCAAACACCAGGTTAAAAAAGTGCAAAGTAGGGCAAATTAAAGCAAGGATATAATTAAGGATGAAGTTCGCCAGTGGCCTTAAGCAGTTCTTGGATGTTTGTAACTCTGGCTCTAACTGTACGACACGGAATCCTTTTAAGTCTAGAGCCATCATAACTCACACACATAAATTCAAGGGAGATGGGCAATAATTTATATTCAGTTGGCTTCCCTTTCCATAAAGAATCGTGAAATGTTGGGGTGCCTGGGTGGCCTAGTCGGCTGAGCGACTGACTCTTGAATCCGGTTCAGGTCATGATCTGGGGGTCCAGCCCCCAGTGGGGCTCAGCAGGGAGTCTGGGTAAGATTCTCTCTCTCCCCCTACCGCTCCCTAAAAATCTTTCTCTCTCAAATAAAATAAATAGGGGCACCTGGGTGGTGCAGTCAGTTAAGCAGCTGACTCTTGGTTTTTGCTCGGGTTGTGATCTCAGGGTCATGGGATGGAATCCTATGTCAGGCTCTGTGCTCAACATAGGGTCTACTTAAGTTTCTCCCTCTCCCACTGCCTCTCCCTCTCCTCAAATGAATAAATAGATACTTTTAAAAGCAAAATAAAAAAAAAAAAAATAAATAAATAAAAGCAAAATAAAAAAAAAATTTAAAAAAGGAATTGTGGAGTGTTTCAGAAATATATTTGGAAGACTACAGCTAATGAAGTAAAATCTCTTAAGAACGTAGCTGTCTCTACCATACAGTCCAGTGAAACAGTATAACTTGAAAGTCTGTATGGTCAGAGAAAGACTAAGAATTATGTAAAATAACCCAGGAATTTAGAAGTTAAGTACACAGCCCACTTGATGCACTCTTTATAGAGGTGCCCCCCCCACTGTCAAAAAAAGAAAAAGGCTAAGCTGCTTTTTTAATCATAGAGGTATTGTGAATAAAAAGTAGTTAAAAACTGAAATAAAGAGCAAAAATTTCCCATTATTTATCAGCTCAATTTTGACAGATATTTAATATACTTTTAGAAACATTATATACTTAAAATGTAAATCAAATATTATACATACTGCAACTCCCACTTCCTCCCATTTACCATACATAAGACATCTGTAACCCAACCTAGTCCTTTTTGGATTTTGGGTGAAGGTTTTGTTTTAAATTACAAAATGTAGGCTTTTGAAAAGCCAAAAACCATAATGCAGCTATGTATAAGGAAAAAATTTCTAATCCTTTCTACCCTATAATGATCAAATTTTGTGTCAACTTGGCTCGGCTATGGTGTTGTTGACTGGCAAATGCTAGCTGTCACTGTGAAGATAGTTTGTAGATGTGAACCCCTTACATAATCCGTTAACTTTAAGATTACACTCCATGATATGGTGGGCCCCACCTAATCAGTTAAAGGCTTCAAGGGGGAAGGTTTCCCAAAGAAGAAATTCTACTTCAAAACTGTAACAGAAATCCCACCCGAGTTTTCAGTCTGCTGGTCTATCCTCCTGATCTCAGATTTGCCAATCCCCCACAGTTGCATGAGCCTGTGTCTTAAATCATTTATGTATGTGCACACATGCGCGCACGCACACACACACACCTGCTGGCTCTGTTTCTCTGGAGAATTCTAATATGTAAATTCATTCCATACACACTAAATTTGCTTTTTCCCTAAGATGCTTTTTCCTTAAGATTTACCTCTTAAATTTTCCTACTTAATAACGTATCAGGGACATCGTTCCAAGTCAGCAGGCTGAGATCTAATTCATTCTCAAGAGCCACATACACAGCAAGCTATTGTATGGACTATTATTTAAGCAAGGGACGTGGAGGCATATAGTTTCTAGTTTTTTTGCTCTTCATTCCATTATTTGCACCAAGCTTTCAAGAAACCTATTTACACACCTGCCCTTGTCTTGTATTCCTGTTTTGCTTCAGAATGGGTCTAGTTATAATGTATCAAAAATTTAGTGTCATATTTTCCCAGCTTCCAGTTTAGACATAAATACCCTGAATTTAAAGCCAAATGTGTCTTAACACGTACCATGATGCACATGACGGTGTACTGTCCACAGGTATTTGAGAAACGCCAGAAGCCAGTGGTTCTCACTAACCCGCATATAAGGTCAATCACGTACGTCATTTCATCTCTCAGGTGATAGAACAGAGAAAGCTCCCCTTTCTCCCAGCTCAATTTTTTTCAATAAACCACCATGTTTAATTCAAAATGTTTATATATATATATATATATATTTATATATATACACACACAAATATATTAATGTATATATAAAACAATGTTGTATATGTGTGTATATGTATATATGTTAATCTGTTATTTATTTATTTTTTGTTATTTATTTTTTAAGTAAGCTTTGTGCCCAATGTGAGACCTGAACTCATGACCCCGAGATAAAGAGTCACATGCTCCACCAACTGAGCCAGGCAGGCACCCTGAAAATTTATTTTTTGGTGGACAGCAAAGCAAGATTTATTGAGCAATAGCAAAGTGAGAGTACAAAGCTCCAGAGGAGGGTGTAACAGCCGCCTCAAAAATATTTTTAAGTGGAAGAATTAAGGAATTTGTGTCTCATCCCCTGGTTCTTCCATGCCAACCAGAGGTGCCCCTGCCTGGTCCACAGTTAACAAGACATCCCAGCTCCCATCCCTAGCCAACAGCACACACTGTAAGGACTGAGGGAACCCGAAAGTGCGAGGCATTGGTGTCATCACCCTGGCGCTCTGCATCTCCAAGCTACCTTGCCAAGCCGGTCCATGAATCAAAGTCACTGGCCTCTAAGAGGTCACACAGGTGTCCAGGCAATGAAGACGATGCTGGGGCACCTGGCTGGCTCAGGCCGTAGAGCATGTGACTCTTGACCTCAGAGGCTGTAAGTATGAGTCCCATGCAGGGTGTAGATATTACTTAAAAATAAAATTAAATGGTGCCCGGGTGGCTCGATCGGTTAAGCTTCTGCCTTCAGCTCAGGTCACGATCTCAGAGTCCTGGGATCGAGCCCCACATCTGGCTCCCCACTTGGCAAGTGGGAGTCTGCTTCTCCCTCTACCCCTCCCCGCTGCTCATGCTCTCTTGCTCTTTCTCAAAATCTTTTAAGTAAATAAATAATTTTTTAAAATTACACGGAATTTAAAAAGGGGCACCTGAATGGCCCAGTTGGTTAAGCACCCAACTCTCAGTTTCGGTTCAGGTCATGATCTCAGATCCAGCCCCACATTGGGTTCTGTGCTGGGTGTGGAGCCTGCTTAAGATTCTCTCTCTCTCCTTATGCCCCTCCTCCTCCTCTCTAAATGAATGAATAAATTAAAAAAAAAAAAATATATATATATATATAGGATCCCAACAACTTCTCCCTGAGGAGAAATGACTGTAGCCACTTTTACAAGCGCCATGTGTGCACCAGCCTCCTGGACTCTCTGGAGCTTATCTTTGCTTAAAGGTTTCTCTTTACCCAAAATAACCACAGATCATTTGGATTATTATGTATTAGTCCAGTTTATTAAATAATGAAACAAGGTTTATGCCACATATTCCAACAACGCTTAAATAAAGAGCTTGAATTGAAATATAAAGGCTCATGAAAAATGCATAGTCTTCATATAATATATACTATTTCTAGCTCATGAATAAATATGGAGGATAGGAGCCATTTTATTTCACAGATTAGCAATATTTGGCATCAATGATTACAGAAATCCACAAGCAAACAAAAAACCCCATTATCTTCATTTTAGTTATAAAAGCTAAAAATCCTTTTGCCACATTTCAGCAATATCCAAGGGGGTCGGGGGACTTGTAATCACACCCCTGAAAATAAGGGGACCGAGGCTCCAAGTCCTTAAGTTCTTTCTTGGTTAGAAGCTTAACAATTCCATGAACTCCTTCAGGAAGCAGAAAAACCAGAACAGGTTACGATCCTGTTCTATATAGCATGTTTCATATGTCTACACTGGAGAAATACTCTCTTTTTGTCCTAAAAACATGCTCGGGGTTAATAGTGAGGTTTGAGTTTCTTTTCATCCTGGTATGAACACGTACATAATTTGACCCAATTGATAACAATGAATGTTGTGTGACGTCGACTCTTTAGGTGGTCTTCAAAATGAACTTGCTTCTACTGTTTCAGAAATTATATGTACACTTAAAAAAATACAGTGTTTTCTTCATTTTAAAAAAAGTGGTTCTTAAAAAGTAATCCTTTAAACTCCAGAACTCAAAAGTGAAAGTCTTCCTGAGAACGCCCTGACCAGGTCAATGGAATGTTTTGGTGAGAAGAAAAATATCTGCCTAAAGATATGGTTCAGTACCAGGAGTGGGGCCCAGGGAGCTCAGCTCTGCACAGTCACATGGGGGGTGGGGGTGGGGGTGGGGGTGGGGTCTGGACTTGCATTTAAGTCTTTAACCAGTTAATACCTACAGGCCACTCCGGCCACCCCTTCCCTTCCTTCCTTCCTCTTTTTAAGGATTTTGTCTCTGTTTTGGAAATACAACTCTGCCTCACAAAAGCTTTTTCAAAGTAAACATCCATAAAGAAGGCAAAGTGAAAGGGAAAGGTAACAAAACCGCCTGATCCCCAAGAAAAACCTACCATGCCTTCTATTCTGGGTCAAAGGAAGTGGTGACCCAGGGCGGGAGAAACTGGGAACCTGCCCCCGCACACACCACGGGGGGCGGGGGGGGGTGTGGGGTTCCGCCTGGGAGCCCCGGGTCAGGGTGTATTTAATGTGCTCGAACGTACAACTGCAGGTCCCCAAGTAAATATGTTCCCTTCCCTGGGGCTGTCTTCTAGAAGTTCTTAGGGCTCTTGGAGTCACGTTTTATTTTTGAAAAGAACAAGATGAAGGCGAGAAAGGAGAATGATTTTTTGTTGTTGTTGTTGTTGTCTTTAGAGAAAGAGAGGAAGATACGATAGACCTCTTCGAGAAACTGGAAAACAGGTACAGTGCTAAAGGGAGAGTTTCTAAAATTTCAAGCAAGTGTTTTAGGAAGGACAGGAAGTGTTTTAGGACTTCAAGGAAGTCCGACACGGGACATATCTTCACAAACAGAACCTGAACGAAAGCAAAAAACTGAGAAACCTGGAAAGATCAACTCTTCAATTCACTCGCAACATCTTGCCAAGGAAAACATAATGAAACTGTTCACTCATACCGTGTTCTTTGTCTCCACAAGGCCTTTGGCGAGGGGCTCTGCTGGGGATTCTTCTCCCACCATTCCGGCGGGCCGACAGCACAGCTGGTGCACAAGGCCCACCCTCCAGGCAGGTCTCAGCAGCCACCCTTGTCTTCCTTTGCCCCCCCAGCATCAATATGCGTTATTACCCTCATTTTACAGACTGGGAAGTCACAAACTTGGCTAAAAATCGGAGCAAATTACTAACGTTACCTAAGACCGCCAACCCAAGCTGCCTCAAAGATCGTCCATCAACATGGACCTTGCCACGTTCAAAGCCAACACATCACAGCGTCACGGGCTTGGATACGAACGCTTTGTAACAATTCCTCACGAAGGTCAGGCCTTCAAAGGCTTAAAGTCACTTATTATAAGTGAAAGATCCTGCCGAAATAGGAGATTATAAAGCAGTGCAATATGCCAGGGATCTATCTGCTGCACTGTTTACACCCGGAGCTAAAGGGCCAGGTCTCCACGTGTGACATCTCTCCCGCTGACGAGAAGCGACAGCCGTCAGAAGTTCAGGAACGAGAACACCGTCCCGGAGGCTCTATTCCGTGGTTCCGATGGCCTCCTCCAGAGCCGTCTGGCCTCCCCAGGGGCGAGCTGAGCCACAGCAGGTGCTCCTGAGCCCTGAAGAAAACGACACCCGGTTCCCGATCTCCTTGCCAGCTTTCTTGAGCAAGAAACATGCGTTCCATGTGCTGTCTCTGACGTCAGGGGGCACTTCCACGCTAGGGACTAGTGTTTGGACGTTAGTCTCTAGCATGAAACATGTGACGCGGAGCGGCCGCTGCCCACACCCGGCCATCTGGACTAGCCCCACCTTCATGTGTTGCTCACGCTTCAGCATCTGTGATGAACCAAGCAGTGAGAAGCAGCGTGACACATGGGAAGCTTTATTGTTTCGGAAGTGAGCGTTTGCAGAGCGCCGTCTCATGCAGCCTTGACTTGTCACAAGTCCAATTTCTTCAACTGCTCGTAGGTCACGAAGAACTGCAGTGACTGGTTAAGGCTGACAAAGAAAATGCCATCTCAACAACCCCGACGCGTCAACACAGGCTCAGGGACAGCAGGTGTCACAGATGCGTCTGGGCAGACCACGTGCCATGGACACATTAAACATGAGGGGTGCCAGCCTCACCCACCCCAAACCATCTTCCCACCCGCCTTCCCAAGCTCAGCCTGGAGCAGAACAATCACAGTGGAGACAAAGAAATCCCCTAGCATCGGCTCCAAGGGCCTCCCCGAAGAGGACGTCCACACTGCCTGGCCCTGGCGGCCGCTGTGATGGGCAGACCTTCCAGAATAGTCAACTCTGTGTGAAACAGAGAGCGAGCAAGTCCCGGGGAGCTCTCCTCACGGGGCACGGCTGGGCAGGCCTTCACCAGGACGGAGGCGCAGATAAAGAGAAACGGGGGGTGGGGAAAAGCACATCCCCTTAGCATTCGGCCCTGGCACGTCTAACGAGGTGCCACTCCCGTCCTGCCTCCCCTAGCGTAGGGGCATTGCCGCTAACCAGCCACATCACTCAGGAGCCAACTCCTGTTTATCCGCGGGGACCCTCTAAAATAAGCATTCTGGACCACTGCCGCCAAACCGGATCCTTCCCAAGGGTGCCTAGGGATGTGCAATCAAGCCGCGCCTTCCTGTAATCATAAATATTCCCAGCAACGTCGACTGCAGTCAAGTCCCGGTCAGGGACAGCATCACTAAACCAGATCCCGATAGCCCAGGACAGAGATCTTACACCCGCTGAGATAGAAACTGAATCATCAAAAAAAAAAAAAGAAACTGAATCATCATTTCCTAGAATCAGACGAATGCAAAAGAATAAGAAGCCACTTCCAAATTATCATTCAAAACACGGGCTTATGCCAACAATCGTCTCGTAGCTACAGCTTTCGGCGGATGTAGTGCGACAGGAAAAGGATACGATGATGTTCCAAGGACCAAGTCTCAACCAATTTGGCCAAAACCCTTTATACAGAGCAAAAAACCCTTCATTCTTCCAGGTCTGTTATAAGAGGGAGAAAAAAAAAGTTAGCTTCCAACTATCTAGTGATGTCAAGTGCATTAATAATTAGGAGTCAGACCGAATGATTTTTTTTCTCAGAAATAAAATCCTGGGGCAGCCTGGGTGGCTCAGCAGTTTAGCGCTGCCTTCGGCCCGGGGCCTGATCCTGGAGACCCGGGATCGAGTCCCACGTCAGGCTCCCTGCATGGAGCCTGCTTCTTCCTCTGCCTGTGTCTCTGCCTCTCTCTCTCTCTGAATAAATAAATAAATCTTAAAAAACAAAAACACCTCGTGATGCTTTGCTGCTTTTCTTTAAAAAAAAAAAAAAAAGAGATTGAATCCCAACTGCAGGTGGGAAATAAACACGCTAGTCGATGGTGGTTAGGACCTAATTCAGACCACGGCCACCTCAGGTCACGAGGTGGAGCCACACAAGCACCTGTGCGTCGTGAAAGCCAAACTTGAGGTCTAGGACTTGCCAGCATCGCTTGGAGCAACCAAGCGGCCCCTGGTCCCCTGGCTGGTGGCAATCTAGTCAGGAACACAACAAACTCTCATCCCCTCCGGACCAGGAGGCCCCACTACTTCAACTGAAAATTACAGGAAGATCGACACATTCTCTGGAGAGATGTCGGAATGAGGGATATTCATTGCGGTCAGACGCAAGAGTGGGGAGGTGCATTTTGCAAGGAGACCGTTCTATTGCGATGGCAGAAATTCTGACCATTTTCTCTCCCTTTACAGCTGAGCAGCGGTATAAAGAAAATGAACTTTCATTTCTAAACATTCATCTAGATTTTTGTATTTGTAAGAGTTAGCCCGGCGTGGCCAGAACTGGGTCCCATCTCGGGGCTTGAGAGCATCACTCGTGTTAGCTATAATAACCCTCAAAATTCAGTGACTTCTTAGGTCAAGTATCTGTATACAAATGTGTGTGTGTGTGTGTGTGTGTGTGTGTGTAAACACGTACGTATGTACTCACACACAACACACATTTGGGGGGGGCAGTTTCAACTGAAACGAACCACTGGAATATTGGAGATTAAGTAAAATAAACTTATTTCTAAGTACCCCTTAATATTAGTACTTATACCAACAGGGCTTACTACACAGTAATCCAGGCACGGTGCCGTTTCGTAGGCATTATATCTCAATGATTTTTACCACAACCCCGTGACGTGGATGCGACTGTTGTCCCATTCCACTTATGAGGAAACTGGGGTAGAGAGTCTGTACCTCGACCGAAGTCACACAATTACAAGGGACAAATCCACAGGTTTGTCTTGCTCTGACCCCTGTGGTTTGTATCATGATGAGAAGCTCTTCAGAGGGGAACAAGGAAGCCACTGGGCTGTGACAGGACCTCACGACCCTGCCCAGGAGAGCGTTCACTCTCACCTGTAACAGGCAGTCCAGGGTACCTGTGTAGCCAGAGCACCTGCCATCCCGAAGGACTCTCTGGTTCATCATACGTGTTCTCACAACATCGACGGGATTTGAGGCCAGGGCCCCAGCCAGGCCACAGGTGAAGCTCGAGCTATGAAAAAAAGATACGGGGGGGGGGGGGGGGGGGGGGAGGGACAGAAAGTTCACCATCACTGAGCTGCAACCACCACTATCAAAGGCAGGAAACAGCCTCCTCCCGAACCACACGAACGTGACGTGCAGCAAGAGGAAATGTTTCCAGGAGGAGGCCCATCACTAAGGCACTGCGTGAACTTCTTAAATACAGCACTATGGTGGCTTAGAAGTTCCCGCCTCGACGCAGAAAAACTTTGAGGGACAGGAATGTCAAAGGTTCATAGAAACACGAAAGAATGTCCTCCAACGATGATCTATTGCATCTCTTGGCTATAAGCAGGCGTCAGAGTAATTTTAGTCCCATCATAACCACACCATTCTTAGCAGAGAAAAAGACGTCCTCACGTAATGCGCCCACAGGGTCTCAACAAGACTACAGACCACACTTGGCATCAGTCAACTCAGGGCAGGATTTCTCAACTCCCACACTCCTCAAACATTGTGGACAGGCAGGTCTCTGCTGTGGAGGGCTGGCCCGTGGCCGTAAGCTGTTCAGCAGCTCCCGGGCCTCTACCCAGCAGATGCCAACAGTCCTCCCCCAGTCCTAACAGTCAGAACAGTCTCCAGAAATTGCCAAAAATTTGGATGAAAGTGGATGAAACCATGATACATCCACCCTAACCTGCAGCTACTAAAAATATGTGACGTTGGTTTGAACTGACACAGAAAGATATTTGGAATATATTATTAAATTTTAAAAAGCAAGGGAGAACAGCAAATACTGCATGGTACCCCACGTGGGGATCTATACAAAAGCAAAAAACACAGAACCCATAGAAACCAAAAAGTGGTTGCCAGGGGTAAGGGCTAAGGGAAATAGGAAGAGGCTGGGAAAAAGGCATAAACTTTCAGCTATAAAATGAACAAGGTCAGGGATCCCTGGGTGGCGCAGCAGTTTGGCGCCTGCCTTTGGCCCAGGGCGCGATCCTGGAGACCCGGGATCGAATCCCACATCGGGCTCCCGGTGCATGGAGCCTGCTTCTCCCTCTGCCTATGTCTCTGCCTCATTCTCTCTCTCTCTCTGTGACGATCATAAATAAATTAAAAAATAAAAATAAAAAATAAAATCAAAAATAAAATAAAATAAAATGAACAAGGTCTGAGGATCTAATATAGGACATGGTGACTACAGTTGGTAACACAGTCACATAACTGACATTTGCTAAAAGAGTAAAAGTTAAATGTTTTCACACACGCACGCACGCACACGCGCACACACACGGATAAATATGTGAAGTGATGGATATGTTAATGAACTCAGGGTCAGATCTTTTCACGTTGTGTATGTGCATCAAATCATTATACTGTACACTCTTAAATAGCTCACAAGTTTGTCAATTATACCTCAATAAAGCTAAAAAATTAAAATAAAAAAGTAAGAGAATACTAAGTATGATCTTGCCTGTGCGCTAAGTACACAGGGTAGACTCTTATACATACTTGCATGTGCCTGAAAAACAAGCTGTTGACAACGGTCACCTGTGTAAGCAGATAAGGGCTTCTGCTTCTTCTCAGTTCACTTCTAAATTGTAATTTTTCAAATATGAGACTCTAATACTTTGATAATAAACCTTTAAATCTCTAATAAAGTCGTAGCAAACCGCTACCCTGAACCTCATGCACACCTAAAATGTTATTTTTTAAATCTACAAACATACAGGAAGTGGGTATACACAGTGTCTCCCATCAGGCCCGAGAGAATCAGATGCTTCTTGGTGAGGTCGTAGACAGGTAGCTCCACACCGACAACGATGGCAGCCCTCTGTGCAGTAAGGGACACGCCCTGGGTAAAAATACGAATAACAAGATTCAGAGAGCTCTCCATGAAACAGGCCTTGGAAAAAAAAAAAAAGCTATAGAATGACAGATCAGAAAAGACCAGAGGGTAAAGAAATCAGACGCTCCCAAGTCTGCTCCTAATTCTGGCATTAACTATATGACGTTGGCCAGACCCTGGCCAGGCAGGACAAGCCGCCTCACAGAGGCTCTGGCTTCCTGGTACATACAGAGAGCACTATACTGGATGACCCTTAGGGCCTATTCTGGGAACTGATGGGCCACCAGAAAGGCAGGAACAGCATCCCATACCAGCACCTGCCTAGTAAGTCAGTCTTCACTTAGGGGACTGGGAAACCGCACAGATCAAAAAAATCCAGCCTAACTATAACCTAGAAAACCCCTCTCCGTACGAATTTTTTAAAGTAAACAAAAATGTTCAATCTTCATAGAATTTCTTATACATGAATTATTCAAAAGGCACTTTAAAACTATGACATACGCCTTGTATTTCCACTCTGCGGGGAATGAGAATAAGGGAGAAAGTAACTTTGAGGGCAGAGGCCACTCTTCTTCATGTAGGTCAATCTGCCATTCAGATTAAGATGATGGAAATAGGAGAAATAAATTCAAAGAAGGAAAACGGCTCCGTTCCGTGGGCTCACCTTCCACAGTCCTCTTGCTCCCTCTTGCTGGTAAATGTTAATGAAGTTGCCAATCATTCCGCCTTGAATGGTGCTGCTTTGTGCTTGCATCCGTATCTAGAGATTATTTTGAAGACAGACGTGAGAAGGAAAGCACATTTCTCCCCAAATGCAGACTTCGGAAATCATTCAATCTGTTGTTTACTAACCATTACAAGAATTGCAGTATAAATACAACTGTAATGCTAAAATATATCCTTTGTAGGATTTATAATCATAAAGATTTAACATTCATGAGGACTGGATCTGAGGCACTTTGGAATCAACAAAATGCATTGAGGCCGGAGCTCATTAAGAGTCCAAAAAAGATGGATTTTTAAAACTAGTCTTCTGAAAAGGAAAGAGAATGGCATATTTCCTTGTAAGTCACTGACCAGTTAAGAGAATGTGACAATGGGCTGACTTCACATAACTGATAAGAGTATCCATATCCAGCATAGTTGGCAGTGCTGAGCATGGACGAGCATATTTCTTAAATTAGTTACTTCAACCCACTACTATTTCCAACCAGCTGAACCAAAAGGTATGCAGGCGAGCTGAGCACAAGATGATCACATGATGCCCGTCATGCTCCATTACACTTGAACTTACAAATAAACTGGACAGCGGCCGTGGAATTCGTGGGACCGAGATTCCGACGTAGAGATAACGTTTGATGTAGCTCTCTACATTTTTTACAATTAAAAGGGACTTCTCACTAAAACTTGGTACCTTATTTTTTGTTCAGGGAGCAAATACATTACCTCTAGCTTCCCAAGGAAAATGTTACTGCCAAGCTAACGTGGGAAAATAAACCAAAATACAGGAACTGCCTTTCTATCAGCCCGGACATATGTTTAAGAGATTAAGAGGGGATCCCTGGGTGGCACAGTGGTTTAGCGACTGCCTTTGGCCCAGGGAGCGATCCTGGAGTCCCGGGATCGAGTCCTGCATCGGGCTCCCTGCATGGAGCCTGCTTCTCCCTCCTCCTGTGTCTCTGCCTCTCTCTCTCTCTCTCTCTCTCTACGTCTATCATAAATAAAGAAAGAAAGAAATCTTAAAAAAAAAAAGAGAGAGAGAGATTAAGAGTGGGGATATTTCTATTTCCCCCCCTCCCAAAAAATCCTGGCAAAAGCACTTCACTGTGCAGAAGTGTAGTGTACTCAACACACTGCTGCATAAAACTCTGATGTTTGTTGGGGCGCCGGGGTGGCTCAGTGGGTTAAGCGTCTACCTTCAGCCCAGGTAGCTGAGGTACCTTCTCCCTCTCCCTCTGCCTGCTGCTCCAGCTGCTTGGGCTCTTCCTTTGCTCCTCGCTCTCAAATACATAAATAAAATCTTAAAAAAAAAAAAAAAGAACTCTGATGTTTGCCAGACTCTCCTGTCAGAGTGAAGGCTCTGAGGGCAGGGTCCTTATCTTACTAATTTGGGGATTCTAAGCACGCAGCACATCAACTGGCAGAGGGCAGCACAGCGAACACTGGTCAACTAATAGGAACAAAAAAGGAGAGGGAGGGACAGAGGCAAACATCCTGAGAACCACTGAAAAAAGTAAGTCCTGCCTGATTTCTCTTTTGTTTAATTAATTTACTTCTGGGATCCCTGGGTGGCTCAGCGGTTTAGCATCTGCCTTTGGTCCAGGGCCTGATCCTGGAGACCCAGGATCAAGTCCCACGTCGGGCTCCCTGCATGGAGCCTGCTTCTCCCTCTGCCTGTGTCTCTCCCTCTCTCTCTCTCTCTCTCACTGTGTCTCTCATGAATAAATAAATAAAATCTTTAAGAAAAAAAAATTAATTTACTTCTTTGTCTTATTCCAGAAAGGATCTAAAAAGGTTCTATCCCTGGTATTGTCAACAAGGTCTGCCAATACGTCATGTCAAACTGTGATCAGGAAATATTTCCATTCATATTCCCTGAAATCAAGTTAACGGAGGACATCACACATTCAGAAACGGTCATTAGGTTTCTGAACAAATAAAACAAGGAAGATTTTCAAGGAAAAATGAAATTCAAATGTGTCCATGCCCGATTTTTTTCTTTTGCTGCTTAATCACCAAAAACCTTGTCTCTACAACGAGCTCTACTTTGTGAGCTCCTCTGTATCCACGGGAAATCCACCCAGCGGATGTTTAGAAGCTAGAGGCTTCATGGTGCTTAAATTATAAACAAATTCACACATCCAGGGTGGGTTATATCCGCAGCATTTCATTATCTGAATGTTGTTCTCAATAAGAAAATGTGGAGTGTGCCTATAAGATACGGATCGCACTGCTTACTTTCAAAACATCAGTCGGATTAGCGATGGTAGAGGATACGACTCCAGAGAGAATTCCACACACCACATTTATCAGCAGAGTCTCATCTACAAACAAACACATATTATTTGACTTTTCGTATACACAGAGCTCTTCACATCAGTAGGTGTAACTCATTGACATACCGCTTGTACATCTTCAGAGAATCGTAAAATTCCTGCTTTATGAATCAAGCAATTCTTTTAAAGATTTTATTTACTTATTTGACAGAGAGACCACAAGCAGGGGAAATAGCAGGCAGAGGCCGAAGGAGAAGCAGGAGCCCGAAGCAGGGCTTGATCCCAGGACCCTGGAATCATGACCTGAGTGGAAGGCAAGAGGCTTAACCAACTGAGCCACCCAGCTGCCCCTCAAGCAATTTTTTTAAAACATTTTTTATTTGGGCAGCCCGGGTGGCTCAGTGGTTTAGCGCCGCCTTCAGCCCAGGGCGTGATCCAGGAGACCCGGGATCGAGTCTCACGTCGGGCTCCCTGCATGGAGCCTGCTTCTCCCTCTGCCTGTGTCTCTGCCTCTCTCTCTCTCTGTGTTCTCATGAGTAAATAAATAATATCTTTAAAAGAATAATAAATAAATAAATAAATAAATAAATAAATAAATAAATAAATAACTTTTAAAAATAAATAAAGATTTTTTTATTCCTTTTAATAATCTCTATACCCAATATGGGTCTTAAACTTACAGCCCTGAGACCAAGAGTCACCATGTTCCACTGACTGAGCCAGCCAGGTGCCCCTGAATCAAGCAATTTTTAAAATATTAGGAATTTTGCTGGCTGACCAGGATTTTGCCTAGCAAAATAACTTGATATCCAAAAAGGACTGTGAATTATCATGCAAAATGAACAACCATATACTAACTCACTTTTGTGTGTAAATATTGACCACCACAGTAATTAAGATGAGGAATAGGTCATAGGAGAATAAGAAAGATATATACTCCTGGGACGCCCAGGTGGCTCACTCATTTAAGCCTCCGACTCTTGATTTTGGCTCAGATCATGATCTCAGGGTCCTGGGATCCAGCCCTAATTCAGGGTCCATGCTCAGCAGAGAGTCCGCTTGAGATATTCTCTCTCTCTCTCTCTCTCTCTCTCTCTCTCCCCCTCGCCCTCTCCCTCTCTCCCTCCTCCCACTCATACATGTGTGCATTCTCTCTCAAGTAAATAAATAAGTCTTAAAAAAAAAAAAGGTACATTCCTAGGAGACACTGAGAAGATAGTCTTAAAGCATGCCGTATAGATTTAATGTGAAGTATACTGAAGTGCTAAAACATCTTAGCTCGTGCTGACCACTCTCACCTAACAGTTGACTGGTGCTTGGTGCTTGTCTCATTGTAATAAGAAAGAAAAAAAGAAAAAAAAGTTCTATGGGTTAAAGCAAAGTCATAAAGTCAACCAGCAATACATTATTAGAATTCAGTTCTTTTTAAAAAAAAAAAAAAAAGGAATTCAGTTCTTAATACTAAGAAGGGTATTTACGGCTTTCCTGAAAAATAGATGATAATGCCTGTTAGAAAATTTTAGAAAATTTTCAGTTGGCTAGAACTACAACACCACACCCTCTGGTCTAGGTGTTTTGGAGAGGAGGAAAATTAAAACTTTGTAGAGGGATCCCTGGGTGGCGCAGCGGTTTAGCGTCTGCCTTTGGCCCAGGGCGTGATCCTGGAGACCCGGGATCGAATCCCACATCGGGCTCCCGGTGCATGGAGCCTGCTTCTCCCTCTGCCTATGTCTCTGCCTCTCCTTCTCTCTCTATGTGACTATTGTAAATAAATAAAAATTTTAAAAAAAAATAAATAAATAAATAAAACTTTGTAGAGATTGCTCCTTTTAACTGCCACTCCCCTAAGTTCAGCAAAGAAAACCTGATCTTGTCTTGACTAAAAGACACACAACCCGCCCAGCTCCTGTCCACAAGTGGAAGAAAGATTCCCCACTCACCTTCAGGGTGTTCGACAAACAGTCGCTTCAGGCTCTGGTAGGTGCCTATCTTGATGGTGCCGTAGGAAGCCTGGCGTAACATCGCAGGGGCAATCCTGGCAAGCCGACGTACGAGAGGACAGAGATGCTAAAAATCGCTTTAAATCCTCGAGGAGGCACACAGGCGCAACCACGTGTTCGCCTTCCACAATCAAACTATGCTACACCAGACTTCTCACGATTCAAGATCCAACAAAAATATAGTCGGGTTCAGTTAAATTTGTGCAAATCGTCAGTGTGCTAGGTGAAAGCTCAGCCCCTGTAGTTACCCTTAATGAAAACGTGTAAGTGAACGTGCGGTTCTGGTGCTCACGGGCGTTCAAGGGAAAGGGCCCTCCATCTCGAGGCGAGGCTCCTGGTGACCTCTGCCCTCTGCAAGCATCTGCCATTCTTCTGCTGCGGCTCTGGAGCGCCTCCCCCATCCACTTGGGGGGCCCTGTTCCAGGTCCTTCCTCTCCGTCTCTCATCCTTCCAGCGCCCAGAACCACCCTGGGGCAGTTATCCGCCCCAACTGTCTCGGTGCTCCCACCTCCTCCTCGAAACGCACTGTGCCTTCCTTCCCCCCTCCATCAAAGCTGCCTCCCCAAGGAGACCAGCTGACATCTGTGTTGCTGAAGGAAGCGATGCCCTCCCTTAGCACCCTACATAGCCTCTCTGTGGTCCTCGCTGGTCTGTCCTCGGTCCTCCACGCAGCCAGCCCCCCACCGAGCTCCGAAACACGCCCCTCTCCCCCAGGTTTCCTTTCCTCCACAGCCTCCCACCCCTGCCCTCTGGGGCTCCCCAGAATTCTGTCCTGTGCTCTCTTCCTTCCCCGCTCTCCATGCTACCCGGTGAGCTCATCGACTCCGACGGCGCCCACCACTGTCCGAGACTCGGGACGCTGGATTCCTGCTCCCAGCACTGGCCCAACGATGCATTGCCAACTGCTCCGTAGATCTCTCATCGCGCATGTGCTACACACACCTCCGACCCAAGCTCCCACACTGAACTCATCATCCTCCCGCTCCAACCAATCGGCTCTCCTCTCTGTTTCCCGGACCAGGGAATGGAAGCTCCATCTACACTCTGGCCCAAACCAGAAATCAAGACATTAACCTTGTCCCCTGCTTCCTCCACACCCTCGGGCTGGTGGACATGTGCTGTCCCCACTAAACGACAGCCCCTTCATGTGTTGCTGCTAATCCCCCTCCGACCTCCTAGATCCAGGCTCACCCTTCTCTGTGATGCTCTGCGCCCTGAGAGGGTGGCACCCACAGATTGTATCATGCAGGCTTCCTGCCAGCTGGCTTCCAGGTGGATTCCACCAGTAGACAATGGGATGGATGGATGGATGGATGGATGGATGGATGGATGGATGGGGAGGGGAGGTATATTCCTCTCCTGGGCACTACCAAAGCATCCCCCCTCCCCACCACCACAGCTACTGTTTGCTCCTTCAAGGCTCCGGTCCTAGTAGGCTCTGCTAACACCATGCCTGTCCTTGCCCTTTTGGTCCTAGGGTCCACTTTGATAGTTTCTGGGAACCTCAGTATGCTTCCTCTAGTCTTTTAGTAGCCCCTTCATTAAAGTCTCCTGACTGAAGCCACCCAAGCGAATTCTGTTTTCTGCAGGGACTCAGGCTGACGCAGGCACCTGGCTTACTCGCTTTCCTATCTCATGCCTTCAGCACACCGTTCTCTAAATACTGGATTAAAGAAAAGCTGTTCACAACTCCTACCCACATCCGATACGCTATCATTTTCCTTATAGCAAAAACCTCGTAATTCAGAATAGCCAACGGGAAGGGCTTTTTTCAGAGTGAAACACTGAATCACTGTTTTCTGAAACAAACGTAATTTTTACATTATCATCTGTATTTGAATGTAATAAAGACATACTTTCACCACAAAGTTCACTACATAAAAGATACACAGAAACTAAAGGTGAAATGAGAAATCTGCCCAACTACTTGCTCTTTTCAAATATACCGTGGATTTCTACTTTTTCTCTATGAATCCTACTTTTCCATCTATTTGTTTGAAAGGTCAATAGTCAAGTACAAATGCACAAAGGTCGACTTACCCTGAATACAGAGCTTTCAGCCCTTCTTCTCTGCCTATCCGCACCAACGCATGCCACATTCCTCGATACCGGATTTCTTTAAAGTTTGCATCATTTGTCTGGCCTTGAATCTGGAGCCGTGTCTTGGTTAAATCAATCGGAAAAGTACCTTAAATATTTTTTTAAAAAAAAGAAATATTTCACTTGATTAAAAAAGAAATTCCACTAAATAAAGGCTACATGGTGAGAGATTACTGAGGAAACACTGCAACTAAAAAAACAAAACAAAACAAAACAAAAAACACTGCAACTATAACATAAAGTAAGAAACAAAATTAAGAACTAGCAGATACTTTGCAATCTTTTCTCTATTAAAAAAGAATTAGGGGGGCAGCCCGAGTGGCTTGGTGGTTTAGCGCCTCCTTCAGCCCAGGGCCTGATCCTGGAGACCAGGGATCCGGTCCCATGTCGGGCTCCCCGCAGGGAGCCTGCTTCTCCCTCTGCCTCTGTCTCTGCCTCTCTCTCTCCCTGTGTCTTTCATGAAAAAATAAAATCTTTAAAAAAAAAAAAAAAAGGTACCAAAATATTAACCCCCCTCCAAAATGCATAAATTATCTTTCTTTCTTTCTTTTTTCTTTCTTTCTTTCTTTTTTTTTTTTTTTGTATTTTTCTTTCTTTACATGTTTATCTACTTCCCATCTTACCCTGCAGAGGATTTTAAAAGCTGCATGGCTGTAAGAGATGGGTACATGGAATGATTTACACAAAAGGGCAATTTTAAAATAAGTTACTATATTTTGCATATGTGAAAGCTACAGTCGGGTTCAACAGGGATGAAGAAAGAGAAGTTCACTTTCTGGGGGAGCTTCCCGCTCTGTGTTCCGTCATCTGAAAGTGCACCTGTTAACGCAGGTAAGAATGTTTAATCCAGTGCCCCGCTGACAGGCCACCCAAATACGTGCCACTCGCTCAGCAACTCTACTCATTGTGGCCACGGGAGGGCCCACCCACACCGTCAACCAAGTGGGTGCGTGGTTAAGGCGCCTTAACCCCTCCACCCCGTCCTCACTGGCCCCTCGGGGACAGCCTCTGGCCCAGGACAGCAGCGACTGAGCCCCAGAAGCAAATGACATGTCAGGCCCAGACATGTCAGGCCCAGCAACTGCCGAGTGCCAGCTGTATTTGTTGAGTCAATCATGCCAGGATATAGACCAAGATAAACAGGATCTGACGTGGAACTCCACTGATGCAAAGTCACAAACACAACACGGATACTGTGCACGTCTGGCACGGGACGGCATAGTGGCCGTCCCTGGAACCTGGGACCTCCTCGAGCCTCTCCACGGCCACAGGCGCCAACAGAGGCAAAGTGGGTTAAAGGACAGGGACCCGGGGCCAGATGTAATCAGACAAAACTTCTGTTTGATTAACAGGTTCAACTTTTTCCACACTAAACTTTGAGCTCTGCACTGTGGGCGGCCAAAATGACTGTTTGAAAAACATGCCAACAGAGGCAATTTTGAAATCTGAGATTAACGTTGCATATTCCCACAGGCCCTGCTTGTCCCGCCAAACACCAGACAGCGACCTTCACTCTTAATCAACATCCCATGTAGGAGCACCTGGGGGGCTCGGCGGTGCAGCATCTGCCTTCGGCCCAGGGTGTGACCCCGGGGTCCTGGGATCGAGTCCCGCATCAGGCTCCCCGCAGGGAGCCTGCTTCTCCCTCTGCCTGTGTCTCTTCCTCTCTGTCTCTCTCTCATGAATAAACAGAATTTAAAAAAAAAAAATCCCATGTAGCAAGCAAACAGACCTGCGTGGCCCCCCGGGCCCCTTACCACATTCTGCCGTGATGGAGGCCAGCCCTCCATACACAAAGGGCTTCCAGTTGAGGGCTGACATCTTCACCACCGTCTCGTCTCCTTTGACCAGAGCAACATAGCCTCCAATAGGGTTTTCCCTGGACACAGAAGGAAGACATCTCAAAGTTATAACTTCGAGGACAAAGCAGTTTGTTTCTTCTTTAAACTTGGGTTCCATTTGGAGAATGCCAGGAGATGCTACCCATGAACCCCCCCATCCCTCCCACAATTCCCCAGGGGAGCCTCACCTTAATAAAGCAAAGCCAGGGTATTTACTAAACCTCGCTTTATCAGTTGCTTTAAATCTCATTCAGGAATACAACACGCTGGTCCGGTAATACAGTGAGTGGACAGAGGCCACTTTCTGGGTAGTCTATTTGATCTAAAATCCATTCATTTTCATCCAACAAATAGTTGCCATTTGTTTGCCATCGTCTTAGCGAGTCCCTTGGGTGCACTAGAGCAAACAAATGTTGCAACCCAGTGTCCTCAGGTAAACTGACAATTATTTAAAAGTACCAAAATGCACTTCTAGTTCATATTCTGTAAATCTTCGTTTTCTTTTCTCATCCACGTTGCGTTAATAGCTGGGAGGTAGCTTGGCATTAGGAAAGAGGTGGACTCTGGGGTCAGTGCCACACCACATCCTTCCTGGGGAAGTTCCTATCAACCTCTAGGCTTTTTCTTCGACAACTTCATCACCACTGAAGCAGCCAACACAACCAATTAGTGGTGGAGCCCATACTTTAATTGGTTATGCTAAATAAAATGCCTACCTTTTACTCCTATCGTGGGAATTAAACATATCCTTTTAAACTAGCATAAAAAAGACACTGAACAAATACTGCCTTTCATCTTCCTTTCACTTAAAAGGTGCTCACAGGCGACAGGTATTTGCACACTTCCATGCCAGGTCCCCCACAGTCATTACCCATTCTGAATTTTATGCACTTTCACTTAATAAAACCTGGCCTCGTGTCCATTAACAGGAGAAACATGCAAACTAACACACTTTTGCGTATATATATATATATATATATATATACTCTATCAGCCATAATTATTGTTGGTTTAAAATAAAATTTCTAATTTATTATAGTCATAATTGGTGAACAATATACCCAGGGGCTTTACTCTGCACGTTTTCGGAGTTTCCCAAGGCTACGTTTTTCAAGAAAGAGTCACTATTGCCGAAAATGTCAGTTTGCAGCAAAGCCGAGGGGCTTGCTTAAACTAAGAAAAAACACAAGGAACCCAGAGGAGACCCTAAACAGACCTATTTGTTCTCATTTACAGACATTAACCGAATTCAGACTGGTTCCAGGTGAGCGGGATAAAGGGCTTCATTAATAATAAATCCAATAGGGATCCCTGGGTGGCGCAGCGGTTTGGCGCCTGCCTTTGGCCCAGGGCGCGATCCTGGAGACCCGGGATCGAATCCCACGTCGGGCTCCCGGGGCATGGAGCCTGCTTCTCCCTCTGCCTGTGTCTCTGCCTCTCTCTCTATCTCTCTGTGACTATCATAAATAAATAAAAAAAAATAAAAAAAAATCCAATAATTCATTAACGGTCCACAAGTACCTTCCTTAATCCACTCTTGGATTCTGCTATTCAAGTTAAAAAAAAAAAAAAAAAACCCAAGCAATAATTACAGAACAGCGACATGTGGAAGTACTGTAATTTGCCATTAGAAAAGTGTGTGATGGAAGTGATTTCAGTGGATCTCTCAATACCTTTGGGACGGGACAGAAAAATCGGCTAGGAAACCGGGTCTCGGCAAAGTGCCTTGCCCAAGGCCACATGGCTGATGGGGCAGTTGGGCCTCCAACCCGAGTGTTTGGATTCCAAGTACAGGGTCCTTTCTGCTACCATCTGAGGCTGTAAAGGACTAATGGGGTTTTAATTAAGGAGAAAATATTACCAAGCAGCTTCGAAAAGGCACCGCTTACACAGTACATCTTATACAGATGCATTTTATAAACAATAAAAATGTGCTTAATTTAAGAGAAAAGTCTTGAGAATATTCAGAAGGTAGACAGTCCATCTGAATAGCAGTAATTTATTTTTCCAATACACAGCATATGGAGAGTGTGTTCGAGTAAATTCCTGGAGTTTTTCCTGACGGTGAAATTCACATACTAATAAAATAAGCCATTCTAGTGAACACTTCAGTGGCAGTTCATACACTCAGGATGTGGGATGACCAAATATCCCAAAATATTTCATCACCAGGAAAGAAAACCAGTTCCCAGTTGTTTCCCATTCTCCTCTCCCTATGGCTTCCATACGGTTCTTATTTCCTTGGCCGTGATCCTGTCTATGCATTAGGCATGGGTGTGGTGCGCAGGACTCCGTAGTAGTTCCTAGCCAGACTACAGAGCTCCTTAAACTAAGAGGCATTAAGGTCCCACATACAGAATGAGGTTCTCTGGGACCCCCCAAGCATGTGTGCTGCTACTGGAAAACCAGTGAGTTAAATATGTGGCGGCCAATTCACAACTTCGAATACTTTCCACTTAAATTCCCATTTTAAGTGGTTAATTCCCGGTGATGATGTTACAGTTGATGCTTCCATTTAGTAGTGATTTTTTTTTTTAATGTAGGATTTTTTAAGATTTTTAAAATTTATTCATTCATGAAACACAGAGAGAGAGAAAGAGAGAGGCAGAGACACAAGCAGAGGGAGAAGCAGGCTCCATGCAGGGAGCCCGACGTGGGACTAGATCTCGGGTCTCCAGGATCGTACCCTGGGCCAAAGGCGGGCACTAAACTGCTGAGCCACCCGGGATCCCCGGGATTTTTTTTTCCACACATACATATGTGTGTGTCTGTATAGGGAGAAATATAAATGCGTCTACATATGTGAAGACACACACACAAGCTATCCTCCAAAATGCCAGCAAAACTCTATGGGAAATGAAATCGTAACTGACCTCTAATTTAAAAATAAAACAAAAAAAATTTTTAAGACTATTTCATATGGCTTCATGCCATCTCACTGATTAACTTTCTGGTTTCCTGCCATACTTATTTTACTAGCTTGGTTTTAATGGCTACTTTTGGCTACTTTGTCCTTTTTAAAATATTTTATTTATTTATTTGAGAGAGGGGGGAGGAGGGACAGAGGGAAGAGAAGGAGCAGGCTCCCCAACAGGCAGACGCCACCCCCCAACAAGACCCTGAGATCATGACGTGAGCCCAAGGCAGATGCTTAACCAACTGAGCCACCAGGCAGCCCAGTCTTCTCATGCCTTCTGTCAGTTTTGACACTAAGTTTTCGGTTAGATCAAACCCTGAAAGCTCTGGGTTAGACTCAAATGCAAACAAACACTCAACCAGAGCTCAAAACTGTTGTGGAATTGCCCCCCCTCCCCCAGGTGGAGGGAGCATACACCCATTTGCTCCTATTTAGATGTCCCACCACCATAAACTTCTCTTGCACAGGAGTGTCCACTCCTGTAACCCTGGTTAAACTGTAAGAAAGCGCTCTCTATTCGATCACCTTTGGGCTCGACTCCCTTCTCCCATCACTAGGGCTAGATTACTGAGCGGTGAAGACTACCCCCCGCATTCCCAGGTTTATGTTTGCTGTGTCCCTTTAGCTTAGAAAACCACCAGGGAGTATCAGGAGCTGGTCTAACGTCCAAACAAAGAAAAGGTTCTAGCTGAGACTGGAATGGGAGACATTACGCCCAGTAAGCTGAGACCGGGCTCCAGTTATCTCAAGCTGTAATCTCTGGTCGGTAAACAGAACCATTTCTTTGCTTTAGAGCTCTCTTTGGAGGGGTTTTCGCCCCTCACACATGTTGCTTTACTTCCTAGCACAATTTTTTTTTGGGGGGGGGGATCCCAACTCTACTCAAGTCCCCAAATGGACAGGCCAACGCAGTCAGGGAGACTGGTATCCTAGGCAATCACTAGTGTGTGGATGACCTCTCAGCCTGAGGTCTAAGGATTCCAACTTTGCAAAAACTCCAGTGTCAGGCACAGCAGTGCTTATGGCTCGCTTCCCACTTTGCACTCCTCTCTAGGCCGTACCCTCTAGGCAACCTAAACTCCTCGTTATAAGACACGAGGCTAAGAACAGCCATCACTATTGAATATCTTGCATCTTATATGTCGGGGACTGCTATACATTTTCTACATAAGAGATCTTATTTAATCCTTACAACCCTATTAAGTAGGTACCATTAGCCACATTTCACAATTGAGGAAAGACAGCCTCGGAGAGGAAAAAGTGACTTTCCCTAGTCACACAGCTAGAAAGTAGGCAAACTAAGGTCTCCCTAAAGGGGCAAAGGGCCTTTCCTCTGTGGACTACAAAGACAGAGGCTGTGAAAAAATATAAGCACATGGGAGTGGACGACATTCTGCACATTTGGAATAAATGTAGGATTTTCCTGCAAAGGAAATAGAAACTTTCCACCTATGTGTGTGTGTTTCCTGAGTGCAAAGGTCTGCACAAATTAAGGATTCTCCCTACACTTAGGATGCGTACTAAGTTAGCATCCTCCCTCCTACGTGGACTTGGTACTGATTTTCTCCTCACCCCGTCTGCACAGCTGCAAAGGGAGGTGAAACTACAGTTACAGCACTTGCTTCTGGAACTTGTGGAAGCCTTCCAAGTTTCCGTTATACAATTAATTCTGGATAAGCCCTTTCCCATTAACGTGTGCCTGTTTTTTCTGTGCCTGTTTCTGCAGTCTTAAGCTGCAATCCCAGCGTCTAAACCTCTGTGCCCTCTTGAGTCTCTGCTCCCTGCTCGTCTCCCTTCACAGACTCTCCCTCGGTCCCATTCTCTTTGCAGGCACAGCCTGGAAAACAGGCTCATCACAGTCTCAGGATGCACGGGATTTAAGAGGAATCTTGGAGAAGTCCCGGCTCACTCCATAGGGATTAACCGAGCCCCACGATCGCAAAACTCGGCAGAAGGCAGAGCCAAGGCCCGCGTTCGTGCCTCTCAACTTTCTTCACCACCTGAGGAAGACGAAGCCGGAGCCTGCAGGGCCGACCCCGCGCCGTGGTGCGCGGCGTGCGCAGGACGCCAGGGCCAGGCCACCCTGACTGCACCCCCGCCCCCACGCGGGCCAAGCTGGGGTGTCCCGGGGGCAGGCCGGGGCGCGGGGTGCCCTCTCCGAGGGGGGCCCCGCGGGCGCCGGCTGCAGCCTGAGCCAGGGGGGTGCAGGCGCAGGAGCGACAGGCGGGGGCGGGGGCCGGGGGCCGGGGGCACGCGCCAGGGGCACACGGGGCTCCCCGGGGCTGCGACGCCGGGACAGCAAGCAGCCGCGCCGCCCAGTGGCGAGGCCCGGGAGCCGGGAGCCGGGGGCCCCGCCGCCCAACCGCGCGCCCCAGGGGCCGGGCTCTGCCCGCGACCCCGGGGCGCAGCCGCAGCCCCGAGCACGCCCCGCCGCGCCGCGCCCGCCGCAGTCCCAGCCCCGCGCCGAGGCCGACCGGCGGAGGGCGACCCGGAGCAGGCACGGAGCAGGCACGGAGCAGGCACGCAGCGGCCCGACACTTACCGGCGGCGGCGGCCCCCGAGTCCTCCCCGCGGCGCCCAGCGGAGCGCGGAGCCCGCCGGCCTGCAGCCGAGAAAAGGCTGCGGAGCCGCGGGGGCGGCCCGAGAGCCGGCGCGCAGCCACGCCCACCCCGCGCGGCCACGCCCTCCGCCTCGGCTCCTATTGGTCTCTCCGGCGTGCGGCCCCGCCCACCGCCTCGGCTCCCATTGGCCGCCCCGGCGCGCGGCCCCGCTCACCCCGCGGGGGCCTGTCCACCCCGCGCGGCCCCGCCCACCCCGCGCGGCCCCGCCCTCCACCTCGGCTCCTATTGGCCGCTCCGGCGTGTGGCCCCGCCCACCCCGCGCGGCCCCGCCCTCAGCCTCGGCTCCCATTGGCTGTCCCGGCGCGCGGCCCCGCCTACCAGCAGCCGGTGACTGGCAGGCGGCCGAGGGCCCCGGGCCCGGAGTCTCAGGCTCGCCGCCCCCCCCCCCCACCCCGGATGCGAGCCGTGGGAACCCGCCGACCCCTCCCGCCGCCGCGGGTCCCGACTCTGCAGCGAAAAGAGAAACTTTCGGCAACGCACCGAGGGCCGCGGGACGGGAGGCTTCTCAGGGTGCTGGTTCTCTGCATCCGCGTGAACCTCTGCAGAGGAAGGAAACTCGCGCTTTTTTTTTTTTTTTTTAAACCCAGCCTTTTAGTCTGCAAATTTACGAACCCGCTGAAGAGTTGCAAGCATAGGAACGCTGTGGACGCTACACCCTCCGCCCAGGGCTCCCGTTTCACAGTTGCTATATTTGCTGTCACTAAAGAAGTCCCCCCACCTCCACCCTCCAACTTTGGAAAGTTGCACACAACGCTGCAGCCCCACCCCTACCTACCTCGCCATTATCACCTGCAAGAAATTCCATGCCATTGGTCACAGCATTCAACATTCTGTCTATATCTAAGTCTCCTTTGTTGTCCCGAACTGCTATGCACCTGCACACGTGCGCACACACGTTGTGAAAATTCAGGATCTACCCACATCGTCCTGGTTAACATCAAGCCTCTAGAAACTCCTTTTGTGTACTAGTTGCCTCCACTTTTTGCAAAATCTTTCATAACTTTGACACATTTGGAAAGCCCAGGACAACTGTCTCGTAGACGGCATCAATTTGGATTTATCGAAGTGTTTCCTTATGATCAGATGCGGGTTAAACATGTTAGTAAGAAAGTAGCAGGTGATGCTATTTCCATGAGAAGGCACAGTGTTCCTTTGTCCCGGCATCCGTGGTGCTGATCTGGATGACTTGGTCAGGGCACCGGTTGGCAGGTCTCTCTCACAAAGGTATTGTCAGAAGCCCGGAAATGATAGAAGTATAAAACCAATGAATCTCCAAGCTGGTAATCAGTAAAAGTGTACTGTGCCCGCATCAGAAGGATGGTTTGCAAACTGAGAGCACCCAACCCAAAACACAGAACGAGGCGCAGGAGTGTGTGATAAATCAGCTCATAGAGCCAGGAAGCATTGACTGCTCTTCACAGCAATTGGCTATAATATTTAGGATTCTCTTAAATGACAGGAAACTGGTCAGTGGTTACCTCATATCAACCTTAAGAAACAGTCCAAGCCTTGCTTAGGATGGCCAGAAGCCTACGCAAGAAAGTACCCAGGTCAGGTTAGCCTTGCAGATGAAGCTCTGTATGATTAAACTGGTTTTTGTCTGATTAGAGAAATTTCAAGGCTGGTCTCCATTTCTTTTCTATTTTAACTGTACCTCTCAAAAAAAAAAAAAAACTGTACCTCTGTCCCACTGCAGCGGAGACTCTCCACAGTGCAGGCTGGAGGGTTGAATATTTTTGCCCAAGGGGTGTAGCACACACTGATGAACGCTCATCAAATTGGTTACAAAGTGGTGATTTTCTGATGCTTTTCTAATTCCTTCTAAATGTCTAAAGAAGAGTACCCCTCTTTTTCCCCCCTGCTTCTCATCCTTCTTCCCTTCCCAGCTCCCCTCCCCACCTCCCCCTTTTTGAGTAAGTGTGGACTCCTGCATTTTTTTAGTTCAATTTAATTCAGTTACTATAAAAAAAATACTTCATTTATTTTATTATTGATGCTCAAATTGTCCATATTTGGCCAATGGAAGCCTCCTGACCTTTATTCTTTATTCATATATATATGTATACATATGCTTATGTATATACTTATACATTTATATAAATATATAATATGCCTATATTTATTCATATATATATATATAATATCCTATCAATCTTTGAGCACTTCCCTATTTTCTGATCCAAGACCTACTAATTCTTCACCGAATCTTCTCTGCCCTAAGCAGGAAAACTCTAGTTGCTTCTAGTAGGAAATGGCACTAAGGAAATTGGATCTGAGTCCTTGTGCTCATTGCTACTGGGCTGTCATTCTAGGCCCTTACAGTGGACAGAGCATATATATTTTTTCATGGAGATGTAGATACAACACAGTAAATGCTATCCTCTTCACCCCAATATAGTTTTGAGTCATGAGTTCATGCCTCCAAGTCAAAATCCAACACCATAGGATTCATTCTAGCCTTCCTCTTTCTGTATTTATATCTTCTTCCCCCCTCAATGAAAACCCTAGTTCTCAACGGCATCAATATATTTGCTCATTTATTCTTCGATATACAGAAACTAGTTGAGACTCACATACCAGTACTACCACCAGCAACAAACATTTTAAGCTCCAGATTTCTTGGCAGGTCTTTGTATCTTTATAATACATCCTTCTAAATGCTGTGCAGGTAGAGAGAGTACTGCATTCAAAGTTTGCTTGAATTAATTGCTTTTTGATATGGTTATGTCCTCTATTTGATACATTGTTAAGTTTGTTATTTTTATTTGCATCAATTTGAGAGTTTGCTTTTTTTCATCTTTTTATTCAATTTCATTTTTTGGTTCAAAATAAAATCTTGCAAAGGTTGAACTCCCTCCTCATTCCTTGCACTCTGGCCTCACTCACCTCCTAGCAGTAACCACTTTCCTTAGTTTCTAGCTTATTCTTTCATCAACCCCATGTTAAAAATATGTATAACTGTATATAGATATAGTTGTTAGTTATCTATTGCTATATTACTAAGCTTAGTAGCTTAAAACGACAAACATGTATTAGCTCACAGTTTTGGTAGGTCAAAAACCCAGAGGGGCTCCGGTAGACACCTGTAGCTCCCAAGGCCTCCTGGGCCTCCCAAGAATGCAGTCGAGGTGGCACCCTCGACTGTGGGTGCAGGCACATCAGGGCTGGAGTCGGGGGAGAATCTGCTCCCAAGCGCACTCAGCCTGGCTGTTGGCAGGCTTTAGAAGATCCTCTTTCAAGCTCACTCACATGGCTATTGGCAGGCCTCAGGTCCTCCTCACTGGCCACTGGCCAGTGTATTCGATTCCTGGGACTGCCATAACAAATTACCACAAACTGGATGGCTTTGAAAAACAAGATTTCATTCTCTTGAAGTTCCGAAGGCCAGAAGTCCAAAATTGAGATGTCAGCAGGGCCATGTTCTCTCTGCAGGCTCTAAAAGAAAGTCCTTCCTTGTGTTTCTCCTAGCTTTGAGCCATTGCCAGCCACCCTTGGCATTCCCTGGCTTGCAACTGCATGACTTCAATTTCTGCCTCTGCCTCTACATGATGTTCTTCCCTTGGTGCATGTGTCTCTGTGTCCCCATTTCCTTCAGGGGAGCAGGATCTGCCCTGATCTAGTACGACCTCACCTTAATTTGAGTAGGTCTGTGAAGGCCCTATTTCCAATATGGTCATACTCATAGGTACCAGGTGAGCTAGAACTTCAACATGTCTTTCTGGTGGGCACAATTCAACCCACAAGAGTCAGAATTAGGTTTCTTGCATTGTGGCTCCTCCGTGTAACTACTCATAACATAGCAGCTTGCTTTGCCCTGGAGAGAGAGAGAGAGAGAGAGAGAGAGAGCGAGCTCAGGGAGAGACAGGGACGTTGATTCCAAGATGGAAGCCAATCATCCCTTCGTAACCTAATTTAACACTTCTGCTATATTCTATTGGCTGGAACCAGTTGATAAGTCCAGCCCAGACTCAAAGGAAAAGGATTATGTAAGCTTACATGTAAAAGGCAAGGATCATTGGGGCCCATCTCCAAGGCTGCCTGCCATAATATATGTTTTTCTTAACTTCCCCTTCTTTCTTACAGGAAAGGAAGCACACTTTATTCCACCTGGCTTTTTGCATGTGATAATGTATAACGCATCCTGGAAGTCATGCTAGAGCAGTCCACAGAGGCCTCTCTCATCGCTTCTCACTATAGCATAGTTCTTCATCATGTGCCTGGACCCAGCAGACGTATTCAGCTGCCTATGTGTGATGGGCAGGGTCCTAAGATGGGCCCCAGGATTCTTGGCCACTGGTGCACACATGCTTCTCCCAGCCATTCAATCAAACACTCATCTAGGTATGGCTGTGAAAGGATTTTGCATGCATGTAGTCAAGTCCCAAATCAGTTGATCCCCTGAGAGCGAGACTGTCCAGTGGGCTGACCTAATCACGCAGGCCCTTTAAAAGCAGAGTGTTTTCTAGCTGCCCTCAGAAGGGAAGTCAGAGCTTCAAATCACAAGAAGGATTGGATGTGCTGGTTTGATGGCAAAGAGGTGCAGGGAGCCTCGGGGAGCTGAGAGGGTCACCCAGCAAGGAAACGGGATCCTTGGTCCTGGCGCCATAAGAAACACCTTGATTCACCCTGAGCAGAGAACTCAGCCACGACGTCAGACTTCAATGGGCAGGGCTAGGAGCCAACAAGTCGATGTTGCTCTCAGCTAAATCTTGTGGTCATGGATTAGGCAGCAAGAGAAAACTAAAACACGGCATGCGGGTTGTTTGCAATACTTTGCCATGGCAAATAGTGGCATAGTGAATAAGCCTTTGCTTGTATTCCTTTTATTGGAGGAGAGACAGTTTTAGGGTAAACTCCCGGGAGAATCACTGGGTCAGAGAGTAAACACATTTGTAGAGAACCTGCAGCTGTTGATGCCAAGAGTCACGGCGGCGATCTTTACATTCATGGGTTTATTCAGACCAAAGAGGTGTCATTTCCATTCACAGATGAGGGACTGAGGTCCCTGGAGGTAAGTGGCCTATACCAGGACCCAGGATTACCCTCTCTCATTCCCCTCTCCTGCTTCTCCAGCAGCCTCGGCCGTGGGCTTACAAAGTGTTTTCTTTTCCCTCCAACTTGAACTCTAAATGAATCCTTCAAGTTTTGTCTACATGCTGTTTTGTTAATGATACAGTTTGGACGTGATTGGGGTATCCCCAGAATTGACCTAAAAACAAATGCAATCCCCAGTCTGGGGGTGGGGGAGTCATTGACCTGCTTCCTTTTCTAGGGCAGGGGACGAAATACATGATGTTTACTGCCCCCATGCTCATCTCACCAAGTGGACTTTCCGCTTTCCTATCCATCCTTTACACGCCCAAACCCCACTGTTCCCATGTCCTACCACCCTCTGCCAATATACGTATAATCCTTAGTAACACACACATAATATCTAGTAATTTATATTTAGTATTTAGTAATTCACAATTCCAACTGTTCAAGTATGAGGATCTCTTTGTAACATAAACTAAAATTTTAAAACCTTTGGAGTCCCTATAAAATCGATGGTGGTATTCTCAGCTCCCATTAAGAAAATGTGCACTGAACCTGAAGCCCCTCTGAATAGTCGTGGATCCCCCCAAAAGGCCTTCATCCACAGGTTGGAAATCACTGCCCTGGGGAACAGTAACTTGGTTACATCATCATAATTAGTTTAGGAACAAGTGCACGCCGCTGACAACACTGACCCCATCTTTGGCCTTCCATCTTGTTCGTCCCCGTGAGGACCTCCCTTGGGGCTTCATGTCCTTGGAGGATAATATATGCCCTGGCCCGGAATGTAGGAAGGCTTGTTCTGGTCTTCCCTAAGGTTGTTTAGATAACTAATGGAGATAATATAGTTCACCCCCCACCACCCCCCCATGCACAGGTCATACCATGAGGTCTGTTAAATGCTAATTATCAATTATGTGTATGCAGACCCTTTGACCCCATCACAGTGCCCTCTGTACCTCCCATCTCCCTATACAATCTGTAGACAAAGGTTGGTCTTAGTTGAGAATACCTGCATAGCGTCAGGATTGTCACCTGATTCTCCGGAATAAAACTCTCTACAAACTGTCTGGGGTCACCTGCTTTGTTAATTCAGTCTCAAAGTGCCTTCTCAATTTGGAAGATACTTTACTGTCCCTCCTCCACCTTCTAAAAACAAGAATAGCAAAAGAGCAGTAGGAAGCCTCAAAACAAAATCTACTAACTACTCAGCGTGGATCCCTGGCGGGCACGACCACTTTTCTTATAATTCTTTGCCTCCACTTCCCCTTACCAGCTCTCCGTGTATAGTTTTTATCTGACTACAATAAACACACCCGGAATGGCTGTGCGGAAATGAAGACCTAGGTTCCACTCGGTCCTGGCCACAACTTTATTAGCGCTCTGACCTCGATTAATGAATAATGTCTCGAAGTCTTCGCTTGCCAAATGGAAACAATACCTACCCTACAGGAGGTTAAATGAGGTGACGCTTGCACAAATACACTTTGTAAAAATGGAAGTCCTCTAAAAATACCTTCCAAGCTCATCGGGCTCTGTCGCTGATGAGCTTAAAACTCTTCATCGGCTCCCCAGAGTCTTCAGGGTTAAGGACAAGCCCTGAGTGTGGCACAGAAGCCCGTCACTGTGTGGTCCTCCCGGCTCCGCAGTCCAGGAATCTGGTTCCCCATCCTCCTCACTGATTCACTTATCTCTTAACAGGTCATCTTAAGGAGCTGGGCTTTTATCCTTATTTCCAGTTAGGTTTGCCGCCGTTCAGAGCAGTGAGATCCTCAGAGTCACAAGGCAGCACTCCATGAGTGGACTGTCGCAGTCCACATGACGAGCTGGGCAGGAGGGACCCTCACCCACATCGTGTCTCTCATCGCCTTGGCCATTGAGTCTGCGTCGTGTCCTAATGAGGAGCAAATGCTGTGAAATCAGCTAGAGTTTAGCAAATGTGTGTACAACTGCATTAAATTACAAGAACAACGCTGAGGGAGGCCTGGGGGGCTCAGGGGTTGAGCCTCTGCCTTTGGCTCAGGTCGTGACCCCAGGGTCCCAGGATCGAGTCCCGCATCGGGCTCCCTGCGTGGAGCCTGCTTCTCCCTCTGCCTGTGTCTCTGCCTCTCTCTCTCTCTCTGTGTCTCTCATAAATAAATACATAAAATATTTTTTAAAACAAAGAAGGAACAATGCTGATACATTGTTCTGTGGCCCTAGATCTTGACAGGAAAGAGTCTGTATGCTTGGTGCCAAGCAGCGAAAGGCCTGAATCAAACCACTTTTAGGGATAGTCTTCAGTGGCTTGGGAGGGTTGGGGTGGGGGTGGGGAAGAGAGGGCTGGGGGGGGGGGGGAAGGGCTGCAGGTTGCATCTGAGGCATCCAGCTACCTTCCCCTCCCCTTGCCAAAGAGGAGCAGCAATGAGCCATCGCTATCCTAACAGGAACGCCTGGCGAGGCGAGGATTCCCAGCTGGGATACGGGGAATGAGCCAGTAAAATCCTGTATCATTATATCTCACAGCAGCGGTTCTCAGCCAGATTTTGCCTCCTCAGGGGATGTTTGACAATGTCCGGAGGCATTTTTGGTTGTTACGACTGGACCGCGGCTACTGGCACCTGTCGGGGAGGGGCCACAGATCCCTGCCAAACATCCCGCGATGCCCCGAAAGGCCTCTCCCAACAAAGAATCCTCAAAATGGCAATGGTGCTGAGGTTTGAGACATTCTGTTTCGTGGGACTGTCACTTTGGGCATAGGTTTCTCTCGGTTACAGGCGCCTTTCTGAGCACACATCTTCTGGGGGGGCCAGGGAGTGTTTCTCTGAGACACCTGCACCTCCGCAAACGTGCCCAGTGCTCCCTGGCACTCCTGGGACCTTGTGCGAGCTAAACTCTTGCTCTTGCTAATTCTCTCTCATCGTTCAGGGCTCATTTTGGAGGTAATGTCCTCCAAGAAATCTCTCCTAATCCCTCCTTTATCCAAGAGTCCGCTGTGGTGGGCAGAACAATGACCCCCCAAAAGGCCTATGACTGTGTTAGGTTATAAGGGGGGGTGTAGATTGCCGGGGGAATTAAGGTTGCGAACCATACTAACCAGCTGACTTGTAGGGGGGCGGGTTACCTTGGATTATGCAGAAGGAAGGCCCAATGTAATCACTGGGCGCTGCTTCATGGAAAAGGGCGGCAGCAAATCATAGAAGGAGATAGGACTATGGAGACAGGCCAGGTGATTTGATGTAAGAACTCAGCCCTCGGGGGATCCCTGGGTGACTCAGCAGTTTAGCGCCTGCCTTCAGCCCAGGGCGTGATCCTGGAGACCCGGGATCGAGTCCCATGTCGGGCTCCCTGCAGGGGGCCTGCTTCTCCCTCTGCCTGTGTCTCTGCCTCTCTCTCTCTCTCTCTCTCTCTCAGGAATAAATAAATAAAATCTTAAAAAAAAAAAAAAAAAGAACTCAACCCTCCATTGTTGGCTTTGAAGGTGGAAGGAGCCAAAAGCCAAGGGAGGCCGGCAGCCTCCAGAAGCTGGGAAAGTCACAGAAACGGATTCTCTCCTAGAGCCTGCAGAAAGGAGCACAGCCCTGCCCAGCACCTTACTTTGGCACAGCGAGGCCAGGCTCAGGCTTCTGACCTCTAGAGCTACAAGCTAATAAATGTGTCCTGCTTTATGCCACCGAGGCCGTGGTCATTGGTTCTAGCAGTGACGGGATGCTAATGCGCCCTCCCCGGCCCCCGGCCATCCCACCCCCCTGTCCCCCCTAATTGGGTCTGCCCTGAACCTTCCCTCACCCAAGCCCCCCGTGCCCCCCTCGCAGCCCCACGCCTGGGCGCTCTGGGGCATGCTCCTGGGAACCTGACCTTCACTTCCCCTGGTCCCCCTGTCAACACTCAGGAACAGCTTGGGTTTGCGCGCACACACACACACACACACACACACCCCACAGTTATTTGGGGACCTGGCATCTCACTAGTGAGAACTGAAAAAGTTACATATCTTCTTTATAATTCTCAGTGTCCTTAAAGGTGAAATCAGTGTCATACTTTCTTCAGAGGGTGTTTGTAATAATTAAAGGAAATAAATGAAATAATGAATAGGGCACCCTGCATATAATAAGCCTCGCAACCGTCACTATCCTTATCATCATCATCGTGAGTGTTCTGAACATCATGAGTTCTGAACATCTCTCTCAGCTTATACCCAAAAGGCCCACTGCCTTTAGGTAAAACCAGTATTACTAGATAGTTAAGAATCTAAAAGTTAAGCTCTTACCATTTCTTGGTGGTTTGGTCCTGAGGCTTGTACCCAATACTTTTAATGAACTTTTATTAAATAATAATTTCAAATAGGAACATGGGAACATGGGGCGATGGGCTGGCTCAGTCAGAAGAGCCGGTGACTCTCAATCTCGGGGTCATTGGTTTAAGCCCTACATCGGCAACTAGAGATTACTTTTTAAAAAGTTAAAAATATGGCAGAAACAGAAACAAAAATGGCTAGTTAAAACTATGGGACACTAAGAAAACTAACTATTCAACAGGAAAAAAAAAAATCAAGCTGAGCTTTGACTGGAATTGTCTGCATTTTTTTTATAGCTATTCATTTGACAAAATATTTTACCTCTAATTTTCGGGATTGCCTTCATGTAGACACTGCCTAAGAAAACTATCAGACTTAAGCTTATTGGAAGCAAAAGAGAAAAGGCAAAGTACGATCTCCAGCAAATGGAGGAGCATGTGGGTGGCACAGTCGGTTAAGTATCCGACTCTTGGTTTCGGCTCAGGTCCTGATCTGAGTCATGATCTCAGGGTTAGGTGATCTCCGAGTCCTGAGATTGGGTCTCGCGTCAGGCCCTGGGCTCAGCGTGGGTTTCACTCTCCCTTTCCCTCTGCCTCTCCTCCCACTCTCTCTCTAAAATAAATAAATAAATCTTAATAAAAAAAAAAAAAAAAGAAAAACCTCCAACAGATGGAATAATGGCTTTTTCCATGAAAAAGAATTTGGGACAAGTGATCTGGGACATCTAATGCTGAGAGGCACAAGTATAAAAGGAACGAAACAGGTGGCTTCAGAGGGATAATTTTAGCCAGAGCACTCTGCAGCAGGCTTCTTCGGAGTGTAAGGGAGGTCAGCGCCCTGGCCTGTGGCTCTGGAAATGCACTAGAATGTTCAAGTACCTTCACAAAATTATCGGGGGGACAGCAAAGCCAGGACTGACACTGTTTTTACAGTTGAAAAGTCATACAACCCTACAAGGGCTGTGTTTTCCGTTCTTGGAACTTGCCCTCGGTGCAGACTGTCATGTTCAATTTTTGCCTCTGGTAGAGTGTCCATGAGCTTGGCACGAGGACTCTGAACACACCCATTATCATCCTGCTAATATTTGAAGGGTCAGGGCAGTAGATAGGCAAGGCCTGAGGCTGGCGATGTCCAAATCTGAGCAGACCTGACCAGACCATAGTCATTTATGTCCATAGCTTTCAAACTTTGTTAAACTATAACCTACATTGGGAAACACATTTTACTTCATGCCCCAGTACACACACATACACACCCGTGTGCGTGCGCACACACTCTACTGAAGCAAACATTCCAGGAGAAAATACCTACTATGAGCACAGTGACTCTGATATTCATTATTCTATTCTCTCTCACTTGATGTTCACACTGTTCATAGCCCCCTAAATTGAAAAACATCAGTTTAAAAAACACTGGTGTTAAAGGTCAAATCTGAGCATATTCCTTCCAAGCTAGTCTATAATTGGAGGGGCCTATGTGGCTCTTCCATTTATCCTTGTAGGGTTAGAGGGGATGGGTGGTCAAGAGAGAGGCAGACAATGCTCTCAGAGTCTCTGTCTTTTTTTTAAGATTTTATTTATTTATTCATGAGAGACACACACAGAGAGAGAGAGAGAGAGAGAGAGGCAGAGACACAGGCAGAGGGAGAAGCTCCCCTGCAGGGAGCCCCATGGGGGACTCGATCCCAGGACCCCAGGGTTACGACCTGAGCCGAAGTCAGACTCTCAACCACTGAGCCACCCAGGTGCCCAGAATCTCTGGTCTTATAAGATGACAATACCTGGTGCACCTGGTTGGCTCAGTTGCAAAAATGTTTGCCTTCAGCTCGAGTCATGATCTCAGGGTCCTGAGATGGAGCCCTGTGTCAGACTCCCTGCTCAGAGGGGAGCCTACTTCTCCCTCTTCTCCCCACTTGTGCTCTCTCTCTCTCTCTCTTGCTATCTCTGTCTCTTCTCTCTCTTAAATAAATGAATAAAAAAAAAAAAGAGAGACAGAGAAATGACAATACTTGCCCTGCCTCCTTCATGGGCCCATTATGAGGATCCAATGAGCTGATTCTGTGGCAGCGCCAAGGAAGGGGAGAGGGTTTTGCCATAAAACTTGCTGTTGAGGTTAGTAGTGGCCTGGCCCTCTGAGAATCCATCCTGAGGCCTTAATTTGGAAGATTCCTCCCCCAGAGAGTGAATGGGAGGAGGGATTCTATTTTCATGTCAGAACCAAACCACCCACGGCCTTGTACCTAACTCCGTTTGGTCATCATTTGTTTGCTCTTGTGTGAATTTAACTGCTATCTAAGGCACCATAAAATGATTAAACAATAAATCCTCAGCCAACAAACAGCTTCTCACTGTGTCTTCTGCAGTTAAGGGATATTTGGGAGGACAAGCAGGCTTCTGAGGACTGGGAGAGCTGCTGGTAACATAGGGCAGGAGGGTATCTTTTTCTTATGCGAAGTCTATAAAGAAGCGGAGGTCCATAAACAGATAGCTCCTGGGGTCAGTCCTTCTATCCAGCACCGAGGACCGGGTCATTCCCGACACTCACACACACTTGTTCAAAAATCTACCATCTGGGTCTGGACAGAGGTGATAGTTACACGGCATTGCAAACGTACTAAGTATACTTTAAAACGGTCGGTGTACTAATGCCCTAAATATAATTTCAAAAGACTCAGTTTTAGGTGAATTTTACCTCAATTTCTAAGAAACAAAAACAAAAGCAAAAAACAGCATATAGGAACACATACTGTCAGAACAATAAAAATGCAGGGGTTTTGTGTTTTTATTCCAGTTTTCGGACACTCGGGTAGAGCAGAAAACTTTTAGGGCTTTAACTTTGAGCAAATGAGAGACAACTCTTGATAAAGATGAAAACAGCTGCACCACCTCCCCCCAAAAAATGGCCAGTTTGACACAGCGCAGCAGAGAGCCTGAGGATCCAGACTGGACACTGTTTCATTACCTCCTCTGTCGCCTCAGGGAGCCTACCCCATCCACTCTCCCCTTCTTCTGTTCAAGAGTGACAAGAGTGGTAGTCCCTGACCCATCCCCCTGCTCACACACTCATTGGCCAAAGGAAGCCATTGCCAGGCCAGCCAGAGGGTGGGGTGGCTGTGAGCCAGCGCCCCGCCCCACAAGGGCACCTCCTCCAGGGGACAGTGCAGGTGGTCCAACAGATGCTCTCTCAGGACATTTGGTAGAAGCCACAAGGAGAAAGTCTGCTGGTAAAGGCAGGAGCAGAGGCTTAGAAACCAAATATTTGAGTCATGGGGTCTATAGGTGCCGATTCTGAAGAGCCACCTACCAGGTACTGTTGTCACAGTGTCGCCAGAGCTGCCGTTGAAGAAATGGAGCAATGACCACATCCAGATTGTCCCACCTAGCCTGACCACAGAGGTCTGACCATGTGGCCTGAGGTAACCTCCTGTCTCCTTTATTTCCCTACGTAGCCCTCACAATAGTAGAAGAACCAGAGCAGGTATCTGCATCCTGAAGCTGAGGAGAGTGTGACTCACACAGAAGTGTCGCAAAAGGAAGCAATTAAATGGACTCCGACCACTCCTTGCTTCCCTAAAGGAGGACTGGTAGCTACTCTTTTGTTACTGGTTGGGAGGCTTATTCCTCTTTCTCTTCTGCTTTGCAGCCTCCTCTACAGAAGCGGAGAAAGCCCAACACCTCTGGCCCAGTCCCTCTGTACCTGGGCACGATGACCATGTGACAAGTTCTGCCTAATGAGACATAGGTGGAACTCTTGGGGGGCACGAGGGGCCGGTCTGGGGAAAGCTTTTACTTCTATGTAAGAGGACCAGGTCTGGGAGCAGTGGCCCCCCGGCCCTGCCCCTTCCCACCCTCTTACCTATAGTAGAGATGCGGTGCCAGCGCTGTGTCAGCCCTCTTACCGTCCCAAAGTGACAAGCATGATGACAGAAGACCCCCATGCTAAGAAGGGCGGGGCCAAAAGACAAAGACAGAAAGGGTCCTCCAGACATTGTGGAGCTGAACCAGGGCCAGCAGCTTCCTGCCTCCAGACTTCTTGTTCCATGAAACAAAATACCGCTTTGACTGAGTATTGTCACGTGCAGTTTTCCTAACTGATAACACCGTACCTGTAATACAACAAAATAAGTCTTACAGATCCATGATCTCCTTAAGTACACTTTCTAGCGAGCCTCACCGTATTCATTCCACAGTTGAATCCTGTCATTCCAACTACTTCTCATAAGATCTCCAGTTTGGGGGGGGGGGCACCCCTGGGCAGCTCAGTTGGTTAAACGTCTGCTTTTGGCTCAGGTCATAATCACTGGGTCCTGGTATCCAGCCCGGCACTGGGCCCCCTGCTCAGTGGGGAGTCTGCTTCATCCTCCCCCTCTACTTCCTTGTGCTCTCTCTCTGTCAAATAAATAAAATCGTTTTTATTTCTTTATTTTAAAGATTTTGTTTATTTATTCATGAGAGAATAAATAAAATCTTGAAGTTTAAAAAAAATCACTTTGGGGCAGCCCCGGTGACTCAGCAGTTTAGCACCACCTTCAGCCCAGGGTGTGATCTTGGAGACCCGGGATCAAGTCCCACATCAGGCTCCCTGCATGGAGCCTGCTTCTCCCTCTGCCCGTGTCTCTGCCTCTCTTTCTCTCTGTGTCTCTCATGAATAAATAAGTACAATCTTTTTTTAAAAATCACTTTGGGTTTTGTTATGGAGAGAAAGAAGGGGACCCAACCTCCACACAGGTCAGCGCCTGGGCCCTTCAGCAGCACCTGCAAGAGGAGGATTCGTGTTTGAGCGTGCCTCCTCTCACACCCATGCTGCTGCTGAACATAGTTTCCTGCACGAAGGATGTGGAGACCTGAATGACATCCACTGAAGCAATACTTCATCACTGCTTCTGTGAAAGGGCCATGATAGAATGGCTGCAGCCCTCCATAAAATGATCAGGGGATGGTTCTTAGAAATATCCAGCCGTACACATATTAAACATCTGCCCCAAATGCTCAGTAAATTCCGGAGCGAGGGAGCCTGTGCTTAACTAGCTCACATGACGCGAGCTCTAAGTCGGACACTCCACCAATTCAGGCTCCCTAAACAAATTCCTTGGCAGAAGGAAGAACAAGGAGCAGCTGTATTTTTCAACCCCGGTGCTTGGGTTGGACCTGATTAGAATGTCGTATCAGGTTTCTTTTATCACCACTGCCCTTCTTGCAGGTCAAGGCCAGTTCTCACTTGAGGGCTTGAGTCACATGAGCACGCATTCCTCTTGGAGGGGATAAGTGCCAAGCTTGTTCAACCAACACCACAAAAGGGTTTTGAACTGACAGAGGTCTCTGTATGACCAGAAGCCCTGTCCTTAATTTGGATTTTCCAGCAGCCTGGGAAAAATTCTGCAGCCAGGGCCATAAAGACCCACATTGCCACCATCACCCTTTCCCCCACTTCCCCAAAAAGGGACATCTGGACTTTGGCTGGGGCATATTGATCTATTCCAGAGAATGCCCTCCACACTTTGACACGGCATCTCTCACAAATTAGGGGAAAAAAAAAAAAAGTCCTACATAAACAAACAGGATGACCTTTTCCCCAAATGCGTTTCCTTTAATCAGAGCTCACGGAAGAATTAAAACTAAGGATAATTTGACAAATGGGTTCACATGCGCTACTCCCTGTCCTCTTCCCATTCAGGCTATAAATTAAAAAAAAAAAAAATCTCGATGGCAATGGCCAGACGGTTTTTCCGGTTGTGACTCTATCTCACACACACACACACACACACACACACACACACACACACATAGGGGATGTGAGCGCTTAATATTAGGTAATATTTTTAAATTGAAGTGTAATTGACATGCAACATTATATTAGTTTCCGGGGAACAACCTCGTGGTTCTACATGTGTGTACACTGGGAAACGATCAACACAATAATGTCTAGTCACCACCTGTCCCCTTACGAAGTCCTCCAATTTTTTTTTTTTTTTTGACATTCGGTACATTATAATCAGCAAAGACAATCTGGGAATTGGCAAGCCCAGGCGGAGAGTCGCCTCCTGTCCTCCACCCTCTGCGGGAATGCCATGCCCATGGCCCCACGCTGGCCCCTCTTTACCTGCTCTCCATCCCTAACGACGACGCTTTGCCTAAAATCGAGCCGTAGCGGCCAACTCCCGGGGAGAACAGGAGCGAGGTAAGGTGTCCCACTGGTGTTCCTACCCACGGCCAGCCAGGGGGGGCTGGAAAGTCACTCTCCCAGGCAGGCCCATGGAATTGCTGCTTGCTAATTTTGTCTGACTGCAGTTTACAACCTTAACTTCCTTTGGAGATGCTTACTCACTTCATTTTCTGGTCCAGGAACCTGGGGTGGCATCTCCCGCCACTAGCGTGTATTCTGAGTTTTGAGTCTTGCTTCCACGTGTGTTTAGTAGAGAATGAAAGAGAACAAGAGAAAATATGCCTGGGAAAACCTGATAAAATCTGTGGAATGTGGTAGGTTGAATGGAAACACCCACATTTGATCACAAATCCCACCTGTGGAAAATAAATATTAAGGGGATCCCTGGTGGCTCAGCGGTTTAGTGCCTGCGTTTGGCCCAGGATGTGGTCCTGGAGACCCGGGATTGAGTCCTGCATCGGGCTCCCTGCATGGGGCCTGCTTCTCCCTCTGCCTGTGTCTCTGCCTCTCTCTCTCTGTGTCTCTCAATAAATAAATTAAAAAAAATTTTTTTTAAAAAGCATGAATTCCTTTGGGGATCCCTGGGTGGCTCAGCAGTTTGGGGCCTGCCTTTGGTCCAGGGCCCGATCCTGGAGACCCGGGATCGAGTCCCACATCAGGCTCCCTGGATGGGGCCTGCTTCTCCCTCTGCCTGTGTCTCTCTGCCTCTCTCTCTCTCTATGTCTGTCAGGAATAAATAAATAAATAAATAAATAAATAAATAAATAAATAAATAAATCTTAAAAAAAAAAAAAAAAGACCCGCTTCACCCATTTGCACATTACACATTCGAGCAGTTGAGAATCACTGATGAAGTGCCGTGCTGGGTACAAGGGGGGTGGGGGAAGTGCCTTCGCAGAGACTTATGGTCCGATGGGAGAGGATAAAAAGATAACCCAACAATTACATAATGGTCTGAGCAGACTTTTGGAAGGCTTCCTGGGGGCGATGACACTTGAGCTGAGCAAATCTTGAAGCAGGGGTACAGGTTCTCAGTCGAAGAGCTAAATTAAGCCGGCGACAGGGGGAGTGGGGAGAGGCCAGAGAGACAAGGACAGAGAACCCAGAGAACCTGACTCACCTGGCAAGTGGTTGAGGCAGGACCCGGGCTCCTGGCTGAGACCACAGGCCGTCTGGTGGTGCCACACACAGCACAGGGACCTTGGAAAGGGGGCGGGTTAGACACGAAGGTGCCGGCTCTGCGGGGGGCTGGTTGCAAGCTGGTTGCAAGGGTCCTGAGAGCCTGTGCTCTGTGGGTGCAGAGCCCCAGGCCCAGGGAGGAGCTGGAGATGAACGCAGCATCACTGAAGTCCCGCAAGCAGGAGGCCCGGCCACAGGTCTGGGTGAGGTCTGGGGGGGCAGACAGAGGGGCCAGCTTGGAGGCAGGAGCGGGAGGGCCCGAGAGGGGTGGTGGCTGACATGTCACTTGCCAAAGGGGACGAATGAGACACACATAGGGGTGCGGGATGCTCTGTTTTCTTCTTGGAAAGAAGCGCGGGACCAAAGGAGGCAGGACCTGAAGAGGAAGAGAAAGGCAAATCGTCGCGTTAGAGATGCAGGGAGGGTGAGGCCACCTAGAACGGTCGGGCACACCGGGGCACACCTGGCTTAGGAGCTGAACAGCATCACACTTCCACAAAAGGCGAAGAGTTGGTAGAGAGCTGGGCTGACTCCGTCACTAATAAGCCAGCTGATCTTATGCGTTCCAGCATCTTCTAGCAAAGAGGTGAAGCTGGGGTGCCCCTAGGTTTCCTTCCTCCCCGAGGACGGGCGCCCTTAACTCAAATGGTCCCGGCCCCGTCTCCGGGCCCTGCTCAGAGACCCCTCCTGAGCCCCGGGGAACAGAGTCATACAGGCTTGGGGCAGCAGGTGCAGAGAGTGTTCCCAGGGCCTTCCGGCCCTAGCGAGAGCTGGAGCTCCGGGCATCCTGGTCAGGACGGGAAGGCCAGCGCGCAGGGCCACCGCAGCTCGGAGCGTGACATGTCCCTGGCACAAGCCCCGTGCCTGTGGGGCTGCACAGCTGCAGAGGGGGCTTGTTCAAGCAGGGCCACATCTGTTCCCACAGTCCCCTTGGCTTTTTGTAACCGTGCGCCAAGCTTGTCCCAGACCTTTGACCCCCAGTGTCATGCCAGGATCCAGCACAACAGGGGCCTTTCCCGTCAGAAAGTGAAAGGGACAGGCCTCATTTTGGGAGAGCAAACAGCTGCTCTATCAGAAAGCAAGCCTTGGGGCACCTGGGTGGCTCAGTCGGTTGAGTGGCCAACTCTTGATTTCAGCTCAGGTCAAGATCTTGGGGTCGTGGGATCAAGCCCCATGTGGAGCTCCACGCCCAGCCGGGAGTCTGCGTGAGATTCTCTCCCTCTCCCTCCTCAAATAAGTAAATAAATCTTAAAAAAAATATTAAGCCTCTTAACAACTTCCTCTCAAGGCAGCTGTTGAAAGGATCCAGGTCCAGCTGATCACTCTGGAAGACGTACTTCCAACGATTTACTCACGGCCCCATAAATCTCTCCTGGATTTCAGCATCTTGGTCCAAACCATCGTGTTGTCTTTCCCCTCTTGAGTTAGAATTGAAAACCAGGTCCTCTAGGAAGCCTGACAAGTGACTTGCTCAGCGCTACATCCCAGCGGCGAGGACCACACACCGAATGACTCTTGACTTCATTAAAGGTTCTGCCGATGCTATTACTTCACTACTTAAGAGCATCAACAATCCACCTATCTTGCTATTTCTCCTGTATTGTGCGACTTTTCATAAGTTCGTAGCTCATCTCCCAAACCTAGTGTTAATATTGTGTCTTCGTGCTTCTCCTTAGCACCAGTGTGCACAGCATTTTGTACCTAGAGCTGCTCAGTAATAGTTTGAGAATCTAGATTTTTCGCCAAAGGGCTTCCTTCCCCTCAACTCCCTCTGGGCTCATCCTCACTCTGCACCTGTTTATCCTCTGACTTTAGACACTGCCCTCTAGTACAATTTCTCCTCTCCAGAAAAAAACCAGAACAGTCAAGAGAAAACAGCAAGACTCATGGAAGGCAATTAAATGGAGTTAAGGTCCCTGGGAAAACATTCTGTATGGCTGAAGAAAACATGCTGAGAGTAATTCTTCCAAGCCAAAAAAAAAGTCCTGAGGCCAAATTACTGCTTTGTACTATGAACTGAATCATGAGGCTCTATTAACAGGGAGGTGACCTTGACATAGGACATAGTTAGAGCTGACAAAGGCAGTAACAGGCAAAAGCTGCAGCGGGATCCATCTAACCAAGCTATTCTTTTAAAGACTCGCAGGGAATTACCAGAAAACAAAGTTAAGACCAAGAATACAAACACGACACCAAGTCAAGATAGTACTTGGAGGCGGACTTTACGGGACAGCTTTGGCTGACAGCACTTACCACCCTGCATCTTATGTGTGACCTTTATCAGATCCCGCAGAACTCACCTGGGTAAGAGTCTCGGCCGGTCTGGGCTGCTGTCACAAAATGCCAGAGACGGGGTGGCTTACAAGAGAACTCCATTTCTCACAGCTCCGGGGGCTGGAAGGCCAAGATCAGGGAGCTGGCGAAGCCGTCTTCTTGCTGAGTCTTCACATGGCTGAAAGAGGGCAAGAGAGCTCTGCGGGGTCCCTTTTTTAAGGACACTAATCTTAGTCATGAGGCCTCCATCCTCACGCCCTGGTGGCCCCGCGAGGGCCTGCGCAGGTGACCTCATCTATCCTCCCTGTCCCAGTCACTAGGGCTTTCAAAACAGAAAGCCTGCCCATCTCCATCTCCTTCGTGGTTCTCTGCCGCCTTCAGAACAAAACCCAAATGCCTGGGTATGGCACCCAAAGCCCTTCTTGATCCGGCTCTTAGCTTCAGCCCCTCTGACATGCTGAGCTTGGGCTCTGGTAAAGGACAAGAGGTTTGCCCACCGTCCAGTACTCGTGCCTCCCCGTCTGTGTGCTCAGTGCCCCTTCTGCTTATTTGCAAAGACCGCCCCAAACGTTCCCCTCTCAACACCCAGTTCCCTCGCAAGATGCCCTTGCTACTCTCTCATCAAGAGATGGCATCTCTTTCCACAACCACTGAAGCTGATCTGGCCTGTGACTCGCTTTGACCGTTAGAATGTTCTGGAAGTACATACTCTGTGGTTTCTGAGCCTGAACCTCAAGAGGCCTCCAGCTTGTGTTCACTCTCTTGAATCCTTACCCAACCAGTGAACTTCATTTTTGGTTGTAAATGAAACACCACAATCTGAAGCTTTAGAGTATGATTTCTCAAGCCACTTCTGAGGAACTGGATCAAACAAACTAGAAGTTTAGGGCATTAACCCCCGACCCTGGATGAACCTCGACCAGTTGGAAATGAGAAACAGGAAGGAACCAGACAGGTGCATCCTCTCTCCTTTCCCTCTCCGTGGCCTACGCTGGGGTATGGCCCCTCTTGCAACCCTCTACACGAGCAGATGTGCCATTGAGCAGTGTCTTCACAGCTCACTGCAGTAACGTCTCTCAGAGCAAATCCGTGCATCTTTCTTTGCTTCCTGTCTCTTTTGGTTCACCTACCTTGCCCCAGGCTTGCACACCTAAAGAAAGGGTGAGCATCCTAACCTGTGTCTCAGGTTCTGTTTTCTAGAAGGTAAGGCGTAGGCAGCGGTCAATGTACACATGTCACAGCTAGGAGGTCCGTTCCTAATTCAGATGCTCTGGGCATGAGGTCAAGAAATCCCAGAAAGCATAGGCAACAGTTTTCTGTTGCTGCTGTAACAACTCATCACCAGCTTAGTGGCTTAGAGTGACACAAAATTCTTCTCTGAATGTTCCTCAGGTCATAAGACTGAAATCAGTGTCACTGAGCTGAAATCGAGTTGTTTGTGGGGCTGGTTCCTTTTGGAGGCTCTGAGAGCTGAATCTGCTCCCCTGCCTCTTTCAGCTTCTATTGGTGGCCTCTGTTCTTTGGCCTATGACCCCTCCTTCATCTTTGAAACCCCTCACTCCATCTCTGCTTCCACGATCATATCGCCTTCAAATCTCCCTTGGCCTCACTCTTACAAGGGCCCCGTGATTGAGGGCGCATCCAGATAACCCGGGATATCTGGGTATCAAAAGTCTCTTTTCTGCCATCTGTGTTCACATCACAAGTTCTGGGGATTGGGACCTGGATATCTGTGGGGCCACTATTCAGCCTCGCACAGTACATAGACCTCACTGCCCCCATATATACACCCCCGAGTATGACAAAGCACTTGCCTCCCGGAGTCCTCAGGCAAGTGTCTACTGACGTATCAGGCCCCCAGGTTTTAAATGAAAGGCCAGGTTTATAACATAATTCATCATTAATCTGGACAGATACTCTATCCCTTTCTCTCGCAGCTTAAATAAATGATGCCTTGGAGAGTTTAATTGCGTTTGGTTGTCACAACGTGAAACAGACACTTGGCAATTACCTAAATAATCTGGCCAATTTGCATGTCAGATGCCCCTTAATTGTATCTGAATAGGTAGGTGTTCAATCTCTACTTCCCTGTGTGCTGGCTAGACCCAACTCGTTCAGGAGCAATAACTTCTCATGGTTTCTAATGAGAAATTGGAACTTATTACATCAAGTGACATCACATTTAGTCTCTTTCATGGCCTGTTTCTATGACTTATAGGAAATCCACTAGGCACCAAGACAAGAAATGGATGTAGGTGAGTAGATCACCCAATTGTCCAGGTCTCATTTCCTTAATGTTTTATACCCCTAAAACCCTCTCCTTGGTTTAAACCAATTTATATTTTATATATATTTGTATTCATTTATTTATATACATATAAATATATCTTTATGTATATTTATATATTTATATTTTATATATATTTAAATGTGTAGAATGGGAAAAAATTGTGATGACAGCCTGTTTTAAGGCATTCATTCGGCTGTGTTTTTAAAAACTATATTTTTTCAAACAGATGATGTGTTTGTCCATTCTGTCAATAAATACTAATTTCATTGATATGCTAATGCTTGCAGCAAGGAGCAAATCAAAGTCCCTACCCCATAGGCCTTACACTATGTTTAGGGGGGACAGATAATAAACACACAGACAAGTACACAGTATCAGGTGAGACATCTTATAAAGAAAAATAAAGCAGGGCAAAGAGAAAGAGAGTGTTGGCATCATGTCAAATGAAGTGGCCATGTCTGAGAGGAGACAATGAAATGAGGCCATAAGCTTGCACACGTCTGGCATAAAAGCAGAAGGAACAATCCATGTAAGAATTTGAGACATGGACAGCAGGAAAAGCAGTGGTCCCGAGGTCAGTGTGACTGGCTTGTTTGAGGACCAGCATGGGCTCTGGGGTGGCTGGAAATGGAGTGATGGTAGATGTTTGAAGGGTTGTGTCCCCTAAATTCATACAATGAAACCTCATCCCCAAGATGATGGTAGTATGAAGTAGGGCCTTTGGGAGGCTCTATGAATGGGACAAGAAAAGAAACCCCAGACTAATGCAACATTGTGTGTCAAGTATACTCAGAAAAATTTAATGGAAAATAAAAAAGGAAACACCAGAAAGCCCCCTTGCTCCTTCTGCTACGTTAAGACATAGTGAGAAGACATCTATGAACCAGGAAGTGGGCTCTCCTTTAAACACTAGGGCTTAGCTTAGACTTTCCAGCCTCCAGAATCATGAAAAATAAGTTTCTGTTGTCTACAGGCCACCCAGTCTGTGCTCTTCTACATAGCAGCTCAGGGGAACTAAGACTGGAGACAAGATCCAATAGCTAAGCCAGGGGAAGCACAGGGAGGCACTCTCACCCCTAGCCTAATACCATCCCATGCCCTCTGGTTTTCAATTCTTTTACTTTCTTAAGATTTCCTTGATCGCACTCCATGGGTTCAACAGCAGTGTAAGACCCATAGTTGGGCACTGGTCAACCATGTATAGGAACATGGGTAGGGACCATGGTTGGTCACTGGTCACCATCTGGCTCCTATAAGCTTTGGACCTATCTTCACCACATGTCTCACTGCCTTGTTACTGCGGTGCCCTGCAGTTATGTGCATGTGCGCCAGCTGGCCGGGACTCTGCTCAGCTGGCCGGGACTGGGGGCTCCTTCGGGCAGGGCCACGTCTGCTAAGGTGCACCTCCTCCCCATCCAGGACCAGGCCTGCCCATGTTAAGCCTCCATAAAATTGGCCACCTAAAAGGTGAAAGAGGCTGCTCAGTTTCTCCAAGTTGTGTGTCATCATGAACCAAATGGCAACTCAGAGACAGAGTGTTCACTGTCTCAATTGGTACTGTGGCCTGAGGGCAATGCAGGGCACACTTTTCCCATCAGGTCCTTGACTGGAGAGGGAGAAGAGGGTGCACAAGGGGCCTCTTCAAAAGGTGCTTCCAGCAGCCTCCACCCAGGGTAGGCTGGGAAAGTCCGGTCCACCAGGGAGGTCCAGCGTGATGGTTAATTTTGTGGGTCAGTCTGACTGAGCTAAGGGATACCCACACAGCTGGTAGGACGTTATGCCTGGGCGTCTCTGGAAGGCGTTTCTGGAAGAGATGATACTTGAATCAGTCTGCTTGGTAAATAAGTTCACCCTCACCAACGCAGGTGGACATCATCTAACTCAGGGCCTGAATAGAGCAAAAAGGCAGAGGAAGACTGAATCTGCCCTCTTTTTTGAGCTGAGACATCCACCCTCTCCTGCTCTCAGACATTGGTGTTCCTGGTTCTCTGGCCTTCCGGCTGGGACTGAATTACACCAGCTTTCCTGGTTCTCCAGCTTATAGAAGACAGACCATAGAACTCCTCGCCCTCCTTAATCACATGAGCCAATTCCTATAATAAACCTCCATTTTATATATATCTATATATATATCCTATCGGTTCTGCTTCTCTGGAGAACCCTGACTAATGCATCCATATATGACTACTTCTACCTTGATCTTCTAGACAGCTTTCCATCTGACTGCCTCTAATCTAATAGGCTTCTAGGCTCCTCTCTGGCCTTTTGGTCTTTGGATGGGAAATTATATCCTCGATCCTAAATTACTACTTTCAGAGACTAATAACCAGAATTAAGTGTCACACACATGTCTGGCTACAGAAAACATCAGAATTCTCTTTGGATCCTATAAAGGGCTGAACTCAAGTTGGGTTTTTACTTTATTAGAAAACCATGACTGAATAATGTAGCTTTTGTATATTCATGCCAAAAGGGTGGGGGTGATTTGAACTGAATTTATGAGCCTTTTTTTTAGAGGGAGAACTTTTTTTTTAATTTTTTAAAGATGTTTATTTATTTATTCATGAGAGACACAGAGAGAGAGGCAGAGACACAGGCAGAGGGAGAAGCAGGCTCCATGCAGGGAGCCCGATACAGAACTCAATCCCAGGACCCCGGGATCACGCCCCAAGCTGAAGTCAGACGCTCAACCACTGAGCTCCCCAGGTTCCTCTGAATTTCTGAGCTTTATTTATCACTTTTAAATTTACCTCACATTGCACATCGAATCAGGAGGAACATTCTATCAAATCTATTTGCATTACTATTTCAGATGGTAATATTCAACTGTGAGTCTCCAAACATAAGAAGATTACAACTCAAGTTTAGCTTTGACAGAAGTGAAAGGGAGGTCCCATACCACGAGCATCACCCCCATCTCCTCCCTCCTGGGCACACGTGGTTCGGTCAGGTCCAATCTCCCTGAGTCGGCAGGTGCCAGAGCTGTCTTCGGATCATTGCTTCTCTGTGACAGTCTCTGCTGGCCCGCAGCCTTCCTTTCAGATGGATTATTGACCACTGTGGTGGGGGACAGTCTGGGCCCAGTGGGAACTCCATGGCTGTGGGGCCCCCAAGCCCAGAGAGAGCTGAGCTTCAGGCACAGGGGTTGGATTTCTCAGCTGCCACAAGTTAAAAAGCATCACTTCTATTTTTGTTTGGTATTTTTGTGAAACTGGATTTGTGACAATGGGTGATAAAAACAAGCAAAATAACTGAGCAATTAATCACTCATAGTGATTGTCATATAGACTCCCAAATTGACCAGTGTGCATTAAGCCTGTGCTTTTCAGTAGTGAAATCGTTTTTGTTGTTCTCATTGGCGTGTGTGTGTGTGTGTGTGTGTGTGTGAGAGAGAGAGAGAGAGAGAGAATAAAGCAGTCATTTTTCACCTCCCTGGGCCAATTTCCACCCCAGGCCTTGGGACAAATTTCCAGGAAGTGGGCTGGGGATCCAGGACCCAGGGATCAAGATATGAACAACATAGCTACAATCTCACTCAAAATTGCATCTTCCAGCTGACACCCAACCAAGGTCTGTTCTGTACCAGGGCACCCAGGTCTCTACCCTGTGGGTGAGCATCCTGCCCATGCAGCAGACTGCTGAGAATGCTTCCCCTCACCCACACACTCGCCATGCTGGGTGCTCTTCATGCCTTCCTGGGGATCCAAGCTCCTGTCTGGCATCACCTTCCTTCAGCCTGAAGAACTTCCGTGAGCACCTCTTGGAGCGCAGGCCTGCCAGTGACAGATACTATTTTCTTTTCTCTGAAAATGTCTTTATTCCACTTTTATTCTGGAATGCTAGTTTCTCTGGATATAAAATCCTGGGTTGACGAGGGTTTTTTTTTTTCTTTCTCCCCCCCCCCCACCCCCTTTCAGTACTTGAAAGATGTTCTACTGTTTCCTGGTCTCCATTGTTTCAATGAGAAGTCAGAGAACTTTTGAATCATTGTTTTCCTGTATATAAAGAGTGACATTTTGCTCTGGCTGCTTTCTGATTTTTTTGTCTTTGGTGCTTCACAGTTTGACTATCATGTGCCTGGGCATGGTTTACTTTATATTCATTTTGTTTCATTGATCTTCTGGTATCTATAAGCGGCTTTCACCAAATGTGGGGAAATTTAGCCATGATTATTTTTAAAGATTTTATTGATTTATTCTTGAGAGACACATAGAGGCAGAAACAGAGGCAGAGAGAGAAGCAGGCTCTCTGCCAGAAGCCTGATGTGGGACTCAATCCTGAGACTCTGGGGTCACGCCCTGAGCCAAAGGCAGACGCTCAACCACTGAGGCACCCAGGCGTCCCCTCTGTCTGCTTTCGACCACATTCCGCACCTCAGGCAGTTTTCCTGGCCCCAGGGTTCACAGTGTTAGTCTATGGGAGGGACAGTCCTTGGCTACTCCCAGAAGTGGACCTCTGTTCAGGATGCTGACAGGAAATCATCTGACAGCCCAGCTCACTCCCCCTCTTGCCCTTCTGACCTCCCAGGAAGTTCACCGGGTCAGTGTGAAAACAGAACTCCTCTACCTGAAAAGTCCTAGTGCCAGCAGTGGTACAGAACAGGATTCCTTCTGTTATTCTCATGTAAACATGATTTTTAAAATTAATCAGTTTCTAAAATAACCTGGTCCTGAATTCATCCATTCTAAATCAAAAGGATTATGAGTCCAGAGGAATAAATACTGAGTGAAAAGGCCTGGGTAAGGCCCAGATCTCTTTTACACCCCAGCTGTGTGACCCCAACAGGTGACTTGCCCTCTCCAACCAGCTACATACCAGGAGACCATTGCACCCCTTTGCCCCCTCACCGCCTCACAGGCTGATCATGAAGATCAAATGATGCAACACACAGAAACGTTATTATAGACTATAGCTGACATGAATATTCTACTGTGACTCCCTGAAGTCCCAAAACTAACTTCTAATCCCTGGGCCATGGCATATAGAAGGGCTTGTGTAAATGTGTGAACAAAGGGTATAGATAGGATCCCATTCTTCCACAGGCAGTGCCTAAGGGGCAATGGGGTGGGGGTGGGGATTACCCTTCAACTAAGTCCCAAAGAGAGGAGGGCCAGCTTTTCTTTTCTTGAAAATGCAAAGCTGAAGTCATTTATTTGCAAACTCCAGAATAGATGCAACCTTAATTGCCCAGTGTTACTAGATATGCTGCGACCAGCTCCTTGGGAAGCCTTGGAGGGGAAGCAGAAGCCCAGAGACCACTGACCAGGAAACTAGATGGTATCACTTAATAAATAGGAAGGAGAGGGATGCCTGGGTGGCTCAGTGGTTGAGCGTCTCCCTTCAGCTCAGGGCGTGGTCCTGGGATCAATCCTGCTTCGGGGTCCCTGCATGGAGCCTGCTTCTCCCTCTGCCTGTGTCTCTGCCTCTGTGTGTCTCTCATGAATGAATAAATAAAATATTTTTTAAAAATAGGGAGGATGGGCAGCCCCGGTGGCTCAGTGGTTTAGTGCCACCTTCATCCAGGGGTGTGATCCTGGAGACCTGGGATCGAGTCCCACATTGGGCTCCCTGCTTGGAGCCTGCTTCTCTCTCTGACTGTGTCTCTGCCTCTCTCTCTCTGTGTGTGTCTCTCATGAATAAATAAAATAAAATCTTTAATAAAATAAAATAAATAAAAATAGGGAGGAGAAAGGGACCCTGATTACACTGAGAGCCTTTCACACGAAAGGAAACTGGTTTTTAATTTTGATCGGAGGAGGGACCTGAGAATTAGGGATGACACTGGAGCCCCACTGTGAGCCCAGCACGAGCTAGGAGAGGCTGCTGGGAGACACCTGGGGAAGCAGCGTTGGTTGGCCCGGGGGAAGGAGAGTCGCAGCTGTAAGTAAAGGCACAAATGCAGGAAAAGGGGAAGCATGGTTTGGAAGAAAATGAGACCGAAGCCACCATTCAGTCTCCCTGGGCTCAGTGCCTTGTGTCTGAAATGAGTGAAATATACCCACTTCTTAGAGTCGTGCAACTATTTTCCAAAAGTCTTCCAAAGTCCCCCCTGCATGCATGACATTTTGCCCAAGAGAAGGGAAAAGTGGATACAGGGTTGAAGGAAGTCACAGAGTAGGAGCTGGGCAGCTCCCGAACGGCCTTCCCCACCTTCTCCGGATGCATCCCTCCCAGCTGTGGCCACCTTTGTCCCTGCTCACCTTGCCTCCTTCCGGGTCTTTGAACGCACTGAGCTCCCGCGCCTTGCTCCCTGGTGGGCTCTTTCTCACTATCCAGGTCTCTGCTTGAACTTCACCTCCTGGGAGAGGCCTCTCTGGGCCCGGGGCCTCAGGTCCCTTGTGGGGGCCAGTCACTTTCTATCACTCCGTTGTTCTCAAAGCCCTTGATGCTATCTGAAATTATCTTGTTTGCTTGTGTGATTGTCATTGTCAGTCTGCAGTTCTCAGCAGGATGCAGGCTGCCTGAGAGCAGGGGGCCTGTTTGCCCATTGCAGCATCCACAGTGCTCGGAATCCTTTGAAGTCCTGACAAATATTTGATGAAAGAATGAATAGGATGAGTTGAGGATTCCACACTATGACGTGCCTGAACACTTGGAGAATGCCCACTGGCTTAACGATGGTATGTAGTAGTAGTAGTAGTAGCGTCACTATTTTTCCTCTTTTGTTCAAGTCTGTTTATTTGGATAAGGCAGTAATAACGACCCTGAAATGGGAGAGCAAGAAACCCTGATGTTTCAAACAAAACAAAACAAAACAAAACAAAACAAAACACCGTCCTTTTTTCTGGAGGACAAGGGCAAGACCCGAATATTCTGACCACTAACCTTCCAGAGGCAGCTGTGAGCACCGGGGGGCACACAGGCCCACGGCCTACTGCTAATCAGCTGTGTGACCTTGGGTAAGGGGCAACCTCTCCGCACCTGTTTCCCCACCTGAGAAACAAAAGGGATCGACCAGATGCTGCACTATCCCTTCTAACTAGAACCTAGAACTCTCTCTCATCTCCTTAAACTGTTCTTGATTGCCTCCTGGAAGAAAAGCAAACAAACTAAAGACAAGTGTAGGCAGAGGTTCTAGAACTAAACATGGTAGACAACTCTCAAATGGTTGGATGGGACAGTCTCCTTTCTAGGGAGAGAGAGGGGGAGACCCAGGAGAGGTCTCAGAACGCCTTCACCTTCGATTCAGGTTAGAGACTAACTTGGCTTTGAACACTTACCATCAGCTCCTTTATACCTGGATGTCCTTTCACCCTTAACATTAGGAGGTAGGCATGGCCATCTGGTCTGCAGGGTGGGGGTGGGGGTGGAGGGGGTGCTGCAAAGGTCACACAGCTGCAAAGCACAAGCCTGGGAGTGAGAACCAGGTTTGTCTTCCCACTCTTTCTGCCCCCTAGGAGGTGGGTGTTCCCACCAATGGGTCCCAAACCTCCTGATCATCAAAATCACAGGGAACACCTTCCAAGGGGCCCCACGACACCAGAACCTTCAGGGGCGCTGCTGGGAAATCTGTGCTTATCAAAAGCTCTCCGTGTCCCAGAGACCCAGGCCAACGAGGAGCTCCCTGTGTTAGGCTGGGCTGGGAGCCATCTCGCCGCTGGGCACTGTCCCAGAACGTCCCTCTCCTCTCCCGGCCCCTCCCTGTGGGGCTGCACCTGCGCCCACCCCCCACCCCCGCCGCGGGATGTCCCGCAGCGCCTTCTGCTGGACACCCCATCGCACCTCAACTGCCACCCAGGGTGTCCAGCGGCGCTCCCCACCCCTTAGTAGCATCGAGAAATGGAATACAGTGTCGTTCCCCCCCCCCATGAAGGTGAGCCTGCTGACACCCGCTGACTGAGAACATGCACACTGGTCATACACTATTAATGGACAAATGGGTTAAGAATTTTTTTAATAATAAATTTATTTTTTATTGGTGTTCAATTTGCCAATATACAGAGTAACACCCAGTGCTCATCCCGTCAAGTGCCCTCCTCAGTGCCCATCACCCAGTCACCCCCACCCCCTGCCCTCCTCCCCTTCCACCACCCCTAGTTCCTTTCCCAGAGTTAGGAGTCTTTATGTTCTGTCTCCCTCCCTGATATTTCCCACACATTTCTTCTCTCTTCCCTTATATTCCCTTTCACTATTATTTATATTCCCCAAATGAATGAGAACATACACTGTTTGTCCTTCTCCGATTGACTTATTTCACTCAGCATAATAGGGGCACCTGGGGGGCTCAGTGGTTGAGCGTGTCCGCCTGGGGCTAAGGTCGTGACCCCCGGGTCCTGGGCACCTGCTTCTCCCTCTGCCTGTGTCTCTGCTGCTCTCTGTGTGCCTCACATGAATCAATCAATCACATCTTTAAAAAAAAAAAAAAAAGAATTTGCTTCTAATAAGAACAGTAGTGGCTGCACACACTGGGGCAGGAGGAACATGGTTTATTCATTTTGGGGCACGAGTAGGTAAAGAGTTGCTCCTCTAGGAATTACCCAGACTTTCTTCATTCACCTGTTCATTCGTCTCTTTCCAACACGTATTCATTGAATAACAAATACTAGTAAATACCAAGCATCCCTCTAGAATAGAACAAGACAAAATGCCCTCTCCTCAAGGCGGTTATAGTCTAGTGATGGAGACGGGCATTCCATAAACAAGTAGATAAATGCCTACTTACACAGGGTGAGGAATCCTATGGAAGAAAAAAGCTAGTTTTGGGGTGCCTGGGTGGCTCAGTCCATGAAATGTGCAACTCGATCTGGGAGTTTTGTGTTGGTTTTAGATTTATTTATTTGTTTGTTTATTTATGAGAGATACACACAGAGACAGAGACACAGGCAGAGGGAGAAGCAGGCTTCTCATGGGGAGCCCGATGTGGGACTCAATCCCAGGACCCTGGGATCACACCCTGAGCCGAAGGCATATGCTCCACTGCTGAGCCACCTGGGCATCCCTTGATCTGGGAGTTGAGTTCAGGCCCCAGGTTGGATGTGGAGATGACTTCAAATAAAATATTTTTTTCAAAAAGAATTAGGAAAAAAAAGAATTAGGTTTTGAGAGCCCTATTTTAGGAAGGAAGGTCAGGGAAGGCCTCTCTCTGGAGCTTAGAGCTCAGATCTGGAATTTGAGACAGAATGAGCCATGCGAAGCAAGGAGGGGGTTCCAGGTGGTGTAAGGAGTTCTCATTTGAGGTCCTCAAAGGCAGCAGGAGCATGCTGAGTGAGGGGCTGGTGAACTGAGATAAGCTTAGGGAGTGTGGTTAACAATAAGCACCTATTATGGGACAGCGCTGTTCCGCTTGCCATCCACACATCGTCCCAGTTGATCCCCACCGGCCTTAAGAAGTAAATAACAGTCTCCTCTTTTGAATTTATAGATGAGAAAATTGAGGCACAGAGGGAATAGGTACTTTGCCCCAAGTCCTGTAGGAAACTAGGATTGAAACCCATGCATTTCAGCTTCTGCACCCAGACTCGACACTCATCCGGCGCCCTACGCTGCCCTCTAGGCATTGCCAAGGACTTTGTGGTTTTATTCTAAGTGCAGGGAGACCTCGTCAGCTTTTAAACAGGAGCTCTGAGCGATCCCTCACGTTTTACAAGATTGTGCTAAATGCATAACAGATTATAGGAGGGCAAGAGGAGAGGGGCAAGCTGGGAGGCAAGTGCAGCAGTCCAGGCAAGCAATGACGGCGGCTTACACGAGGTGGGGCTAGTGGAGACGGGGGAGAAGAGGAAGGAACTGATACAGAAGTGACAGGACTGGTGACAGGTCACGTGCGGGGTGCACGAGAGGAAGCCCCTGAGCTCAGGAAGCCGGACGGTGGACCACTGCCTGGGATGGAGGGGGTAGCAGATGTGGGAGAGTGAGTACCGTCAGTCCGTCTCACAGTGAGTGGGGGATGCGGGTGATACGTCTAAGTGACAAACCAAGTGGGCTGCTGGAACCTCACGGGCATCTCAAGCTCAGCGTGTGTAAAAGCCAACTCGTCATTGCCCTCATTGTGAAAATCAGAGGAGGCATCTAGGTTGGAAATGGAAACGTGTCGTTTTTAGCCTCATAGGTGCTGTTTAGACCGAGACAGTGCTGCCCCAGGAGGGGCTGGGGGGGTGGAGCAAGGCCAGGCCCTCTGGGAACTCCTGCATTTGGAGGTTGGATCTGGGAAGATGAAAGAGGTGGAGGGAGGGAGACAGCCGGAGATCTGCGATGATGATGATGATGATGATGATGATGATCATCATCATCATCATCATCATTGAGGTGAGCTGACAAGGAAGGAAAAAATTACAAAACAAAAGCAGCCTAGGGCTCATAATGTCCTCTGAAAAAGAAAGAGCGCCCTCCTTCCTGCCTCCTTACACCCGGGGAGGAATTGGCCGGGACCCAGAGACGGTTGGGTCTGAGCGCAGGCCCAGGGTGGCGGGAGCCCATCTGCTTGGGTGAATCCCTGCACCAGTCTGCTCTAGAAAGCAGGACACCCCGAAATAGAACCCGCGTCTCCACACTTTCTCTGAGTCCTGGCGGGGCTCACGGGGATTCACAGAGGTGTGGACCCGGAGTCAGCTCTGGGAGAGAAACTGCACCCTGTGGGTGGGTGCCTGGGGCTCAGGCATTATTAGTCATGTTCCCGTTGTCATTTCCTGTGGGTTTTTTTTTTTCTCTTTCCCTGCCCTGGCCCCTGATTTTACCTGCTTCTCTTTCTTCTTTATTATCTTTCACCCGGAAAGCATTACGATGTCAGCAATCATTTTATTCCCATAATCCCATGATAAGCAAGTCATCGTTAATTAATATGGTGATGAAAATGTTCTCTTTTATATCCCTTTTGGGTGCTGAGAGTTGCTGCCATAGATGTTTAAGAGGTTCTTGTCTCTAGTGCGAAGAAAGGCAAGATCGGTCTTCACCCTGAGGCCCAACCCTGTACAGGAAACACAGTTCTACGCCGAGTGCTCTCCAGCTTCTAGCCTGACAGCCCAGGCATGGGGGTGACCAAGAGCCACTGGGAAAGCTCTACCATTTAAAAAAAGAAAACAACCAAACCTGTCATTTTCTTCATTACAAAAGTATATTTTACTGCAGAACTGGGCTTCTCAAACTTTAACAAGCTTATGAATTCACTACCTGGGGATCTTGTTAAAAGGCAGCTTCTGAATTAGGAGGTCTGGTGGGGATGGAGATGCCACCTTTCTAACGTGAGGCTGGGGGCTGGCAAACAGACCTCGTTGGAGTATCAAGGATTCACCAAATAACCAAAAAATAGGAAAACGCAAATGTACTGTGATTGTGTCTCCCCAGATGAGACCTGCTTCCCATCTGTGCCCCTGTGCTGAAATCAGAGTTGCCAGCTCCCTCCCCAGCATCTCCAAAGAACCCAGAGAGGGAACAGAGCAAGAGGAGGCCAGGAGCCCCCCACCCCCACCCCCCACCCCACCCCCGTTGGGGAGGCAGGAGGCTGTGGCAGGGAGAGGTGGCGGGGAAGGAGTCTAGGACTAAGGCTTGGCCTCATCAGCTCAGTCAGATGCTGGCATCCCCAGGTTCAAGAGAAAAGTCAGTGGAGAGCAAGACACCCACGTAAACAGATGGGACTGGCCGGACGCAGGGACGCAGGGACGCAGGGACTCAGTTTCCCACCTCCTCCTAGTCCCTGAGAGGCTGGAGGACTAGCTTCTCAGGGACGCCCTGCCGCCTCCTACCACTGTCAGCACTCAGGCCGCGTGGGTGGAGGTTGGGGAGAGCCTTGACCTTGACTCAGGAGTGAGAAACCCTGGTTCTCGGGCCGAGATGGTCCACACTAGGGCACAGGTGCCCTTGCTTATCCCTCACCCCCCACTTGAAACCCCTACAAAAGTGAGAAACCGCTCCCAAGAGTCAAGTGGAGAGGTTGGAATGAAACGTAGAGCCAGGAAGGAGAGAATCGTGGGACCAAGGGGAAAACGAGACAGCTGAGAGCAGAATGGGGGAACACAAAAGACCCGCTTGCCACCGTGCCATGGAAGGAAAAAGGGAAGGATGAAGATCCGGAAAATGTAGAAGAAAATGTAGGTACTCCAGGAGGACAGAAATAGAAGTCTCGGAAAATGGGAGGCTTCCGAAGAAAAAAATCTGGAGAGGAGTGATGTTTGAAGAAACAATAATGTAAGGATGATTTTTGCAGAGTTAGAGATGCGGGCCCACTGAGGCCAAAGGGGAGAGAAGCAACACGTGACACCTGGGCATATTCCACTAAATTCTGGAACATCAAACACAAGGAGAAGTTCCTAAACGCTTTCAGAGAGCGCCGTGCACAGGCGAGCAGGGTGGAGGGTCCTTACACACGAGGGTGCCTGCGTGCACGCTCACGCCGCCTCCAGGAGCCCCCCTCCTTACACACCTGCTACTCCTTTGTCACGGTCACTCTGAAGGCCAGCCCCCTGGGAAGGGTTGGCGCTCACGGCCTTGACCGTGTGGGGCCTGGGTCCAGGGATGTCAGGCTCTCAGGCAGGGGCCCCGCTGGTGGCTTCCCACAGCCTGCAGCCGTCCCCAGAGCTGCCCCTGGCAACTGGCACCCAACGGGGAGGAGGGAGGCCCCTGGGAGAGCCCCTCCCCGGGATCCAAGCCACTGCTCACGGAGGCAGGGGCAGGGGGGGGATGAACACTGAATGAGTAAGGCCTTCCTGTCGCCTGTGGGAGGTCGCAGTCCTCCAGAGACGGGACAAGCTGACAGCAAACCAACGGCTAAGAGCAAACCATCAGACAGAAAGAGTTGAGCGTTTGCATGGTGGGCAAACCAGGAAGGGAAGAGCGGCCACAGCCCTTCAGGGCCCGGGGCACCCTCAGCTTCTCACGCGGCCTCGTGCATTGATCAGGAGGGACGTCTCCCTATCACACCTGTACGTCGGGCACCATCCTGGGCTCTGGAAATGCCTTGCAAAGGCAGGTCGTCAGTGTTCCTGTCCCCTTGGAGCCCACCTTCCAGCGGAGCCAAAGAAGTGAACACACAAGCAACCCGGTGAGGTCACGACAGGCTGTATCCACAGGCCAGGGAGCGGCCTCAGCGGGGGGGGGGGGGGGGGGGGGGGGGGGCGGGGGGGGCGGAGGTGGTGGGTGAGAATAAGCCCAGGGGAAGAGGCTGCACAGCAGGGCAGCGGGGCCACCATCTGGGGAGAATGGGAGGACGGCTTGGCAACCAGCTAGGAAGCAGTGAGGCAGGGAAATGAGGAAAGACACCCCCTTATGTAAATGATGGTGGATTCGGGATAATCGAAGACCAAGGGGGTTCTGGAGGGAGAGCCCCGCTGACACAGAAGGGAGGATGCAGAGGCTGGGACCCGTGAGGCCGCGTAAGGACGCCGGGGTTTATCCCAAGTGCCGCGTGAGCCATCGAAGGACTTGGTTTTTAGGTTTACATTCCACCCTCCATTCATGCAAAGTCACTTGGAAAGCTGTGAGTGGCGACGGGGCCCTATGACAGTCTGATTGACCAAACAAGCAGCAGCTACGAGTCGTCCGCCACCTGCAGCAGTAACGGCCGCGGAGGAGCAGAGGCGGGAGCTGGAAGCGCTCGGTGACCCCCAGGCTCCAGGGGAGCAGGCAGCGCTTCACCCGGTGTAGGGTGGGGGCCCGTACCCAGAAGAGGACGGTTCCGGGTACCTGTCCTCCTGGGCCGATGCTCCAACGTGGAGGCAAGACAGAGAGTCCATCCAAGGGCGACTCATTCGGGGCAGGTTCAACCAGGGCGACGTGATGCCGCTGACCCAGAGGGTGGAGTTGGGGGGACCAGCCCCACAGCCCTGTGCCGCCTACCTGTGGTACGACACATCCCGAGGGGCACTTATTAAGGCTGCTGGCCGGGCCACTTGCTCTTCCATTAGGCTTCCAGACACTCCTCAGTGAACCTATAAAGAAAAACTTGGGGCAGCCTGGGTGGCTCCACGGTTTAGCGCCTGCCTTGGGCCCGGGGCGCGATCCTGGAGTCCCGGGATCGAGTCCCACGTTGGGCTCCCTGCACGGAGCCTGCTTCTCCCTCTGCCTGTGTCTCTGCCTCTCTCTCTCTCTCTCTCTCTCTCTCTGTCTCATGAATAAATAAATAAATTTAAAAAAAGGAAAAACTTGGCCGACAAAAGGGATTCTTTGCTGTTGTAATTGTAAAACTATTCATCCCTTTGAGCCTTTTTTTTTTTTTTTTTTTTACTTATGATAGGCACACAGTGAGAGAGAGAGAGAGGCAGAGACACAGGCAGAGGGAGAAGCAGGCTCCATGCACCGGGAGCCCGACGTGGGATTCGATCCCGGGTCTCCAGGATCGCGCCCTGGGCCAAAGGCAGGCGCTAAACCGCTGCGCCACCCAGGGATCCCCCTTTGAGCCTTTTTAAAAAAAAATAGAGTTCCAATTAGAAAACGTCAAAACACATAAAGGTTATTAGCAAATTTATTTCAGAAACCAGCATTTTAGCATGTCCTGCCGACACACTGGAGGCCGTGTGCCCCCTTCTGGTGTGTCTGAGTTGCTCGTGATCAAGAACCCAAAGATGAGCTCCTAGCACAGCCTCGGCCGCACCTGGCACCTGCGGGCGGCCCGGCCCCTGAGTCACACCTGCCCTGGCTTCCACCGAGCAGCTGTGTGCCTGTTTCCACCTGCGAGAGACCTCACAGTGGAAATGCCAAGGCAACCAAGAGGATAAAGAGGCCCTGGGTTCACTTTGACAAGTGAATCTGAGAAGTGCCAGGCGGGGAAAGCCAGAGGAGAGGCCACCAGAAGTCGGTGGGGGGTGTCCCGGTCCCCACCCCTGCCCAAAGCCTGGCAGGAAGTCAAGCCTGGGGACCCACAGCTGTCGGCCTGGCCTCCCCTGGAGCAAACTAACCCCCCCTGCAATGCGATTCGGAGCCCCGTGTCCAGTTAGACTCGGGGAGACTCGGGTAAGATCCAGAGAGCAGAGCCTGACTTGCTCTCCACTCCCCATGGGCACAGGGAGCCTTGCGCTTCCGTCAGCTGTGTCAGCGCAGGAATTCTAAAGATCGGGGTGAGTCATGGTTAAGACCGTCCATAAAAAAAAAAAAAAAAAAAAGACCGTCCATAAATATTTAATGTTCTTGGCAAAACTGGTGGCCATGTGTACTTTTCGGGGGGGGGGGGGTGATCAATGTAGTAGATTCCCAAAGTGGTCCAGGATCCAAAATACCACGAACCGTGGAAAGGAGTATGTTCTAGACTGCTTGGGCTGCTCTAATAAAAATACCATAGATGGTGGGGGGGGGGGTTGTGGCTGAACACTTCTTTCTCACAGTACTGGAGGCTGGGAGGTCTAAGATAGGGGCATTGGCAGGTTTGGTGTCTGGTGATGGTCGACTTAGTGGCTCACAGATGGCCCTCTTCTGGCTGCGCCCCCACATGGCAAAAGGGACAAGGGAGCTCTGCGGAGGGGGGTGGGGGGGGTTTATAAGGGCACTAATCCCATTCACTGTTATGACCCACTCATTTCCCAAAGACCCCACCTCCTAATACCATCACACTGGGGGTTAGGACTTCAACATATGAATTTTCTTTTTCTTTTTTTTTTTTAAGATTTTATTTATTTATTTGAGAGAGTGAGCGACCACAAGCTGGGAGAGGGGCAAAGGGACAAGCAGACTCTCCACTGAGCAGGGAGCCACACAGGGCTGGGTCCCAGAGTCCTGGGATCGAGCCCGAGCCCCATGTCCTTGTCGTTGGGCTCCCTGCTTCTCCCTCTCCCTCTGCCGCCCCCTCTTCCTACTCCCCCTGCTTGTGCTCTTTCTGTCAAATAAATAAAATTTTTTTTTAAAAAGTGGAGGAGGGGAGCAGAGCCAGGAAACCCCGGAGAGGAAGTTGCCTTGTATTTGAATCCCATCCAAAAATACCAGAAGAGGGAAATTCTGTGATGTCAGAGAAGCCGCTCTAGGGCACATCTTGTTCCAAAGGCCCAGGGAAATTAATGTTTTTACACAATAATAGACAATAGCAAAGCACTGAGGTAGGATTCAATATATTAGGTGATGATATCAAAAATATAAACATTTTAAAAAGAGCAAGAGCCAGACAATGTGGGCTCCCCGGTGAGAGAATTCAACCCCACTGTGGCCACGAGCCACACAAAACCCAGACCATGAGAAACAGGTCAAACGGATGTGAATTCTCCAGCAGGTGAAATTGAGGAAGAAAATTGAGAGGACCTGTGCGGATTGAAAATAAACGTAGAAGACTAGTCATGCTACACTCTTACATCTAAGGATGCCATCGGCTGTCAGGGCTATAAAAAAAAAAAGTAAGGAAGTGATCAGTATGAAATCAGGAGGGTTTTCAAGGAAAGAGTAGGGCGGAGATGGCATAGGATTCATTTGAGGGCTACAGGACGGTGATCCTCTAATTCTACCTTTTCTTTTTACATCATGCTAAAATACACATATGTGAAACTGACCATTTTAACCTTTTTTAAGTGCATAATTCAGTCGCAGTAAGCACATTCACCACGTTGTACGACCATCACCACTATCCATCCCCGGAATTTTTGTATCATCCCAAACAGAAACCCTGTTAGCTAATGCTTCTTTTTACAAATGTGTTAATTGGACCCTCTTTCTTTTCTTAAATATTTTTATTTATTTAGTCATGAGAGAGAGAGAGAGAGAGAGAGAGAGAGGCAGAGGGAGAAGCAGGCTCCATGCAGGGAGCCTGATGTGGGACTCAATCCCAGGACTCCAGGATCACACCCTGGGTCAAAGGCAGATGCTAAACCGCTGAGCCACCGGGGAATCCCTGGACCCCCTTTCTAAAAAGACGCTTTTCACATGAGAAAATGCTCCGTATCACTTGCAGTCAGGAAAATACAAATCAAAACCACAATGAGATCCCACCTCATGCCAGTAAGAATGATGAAAATTAACAAGACAGGAAACAACACATGTTGGAGAGGATGTGGAGAAAGGGGACCCTCTTGCACTGTTGGTGGGAATGTGACCTGGTGCAGCCACTCTGGAAAACTGTGTGGAGGTTCCTCAAAGAGGTAAAAATAGACCTGCCCTAAGACACGGCAATTGCACTGCTGGGGATTTACCCCAAAGATACAGATGCAGTTAAATGCCGGGACACCTGCACCCCGATGTTCACAGCAGCAATGTCCACAATAGCCACACTGTGGAAGGAGCCTCGGTGTCCATCGAAAGATGATGGATAGAGAAGCTGTGGTCTATGTATACGATGGAATATTCCTCAGCCATTAGAAAGGACAAATACCCACCATGTGCTCTAACGTAGATGGACCTGGAGGGTATTATGCTGAATGAAGTAAGTCAATCAGAAAAGGACAAACATTATATGGTCTCATTCATTTGGGGAATATAAAAAATAGTGAAAGGAAATAAAGGGGAAAGGAGAGAAAATGAGTGGGAAATATCAGTGAGGGTGATGGAACATGAGAGACTCCTAACTCTGGGAAAGGAACAAGGGGAAGTGGAAGGGGAGGTGGGAGGGGGGTTGGGGTGACTGGGTGATGGGCACTGAGGGGGTCACTTGACGGGATGAGCACTGGGTGTTATATTCTATGTTGGCAAATCGAACTCCAATAAAAAAATAAAAATAAATAAATTAAATAAATAAATAAATAAATAATAAAAAGACGCTTTCCTGCATCTATGATTGGGTTACCCAGGGGTAGGGTTCACAGGGAAAGACAGGGTAAAGGCTAGATGAGGCTGGGGCATGAGGGGCGGCTTCTGGGGTGGCCCCGGCCGGTTCTGTTTCTTGTCCTGGGAAGTGAGGACAGCATGTTTGCAGGGTGCTGAGGTCACTACAAGCCTAAGGAGGAAGAGAGGGACACAGGAGAGCCAGGCAAAAGCAGGAAAGACATTTTCTGCTACCATAAGAAAGTACATATGATGTGATGACGTTTATGCATTTCCTCAAATGAAGTATGTGTGGTTCGGAACACCTGGGAATAAACACATAAAACAAAAGGGGAGAGCGTCCGTCTATTAGGTGGATTGAGGCATAGGCCTTCTTATGGGCAGACGGATGTATAAAATCACTCCTTAGAGGCCTTTCTGGGAGCAGAAGGGGCCTCTGGGGCGCTGGCCAGGATCTGCTAATAGACCTGGGTGCGGCTGCATGTGTGTGACCAGTTCGTGAGAAACTCTTGGGCCGTACATGCACGATATGTGCATCTTCGATGTGTATGTTATGTTTTCATCAAAACTTTTCTAGAAAATTCAAAGTCTCTCATAGTCCTAAGATCCTACTTTAGGGAAATGTCCAATCCTGATTTGTTAAAAGTAAAAGAATGCCTTCCAACATGTAGAACTGGAGTTGTAGTCCTTTCTAGATTATTCACAGAAACGAAATTAGACCTGACTCAGCAGCCTGCTTGTTCTTGACTGCAGGAGGGAGCCTACAGCGGGCTCTGGGAACGGCAGAGCAGCACCCACATCTTGGTCCACCGCACAGGACCCAAGAACAGGCGCAGCCGCTGAGAGCGGAGTCTCATGCCAATGAACGGGCCCAAGGCAGGAGTTGAAAACTATCTCCCCACTGGCAGACTCTGGGAAAAAATGGAGGATGAGGTGAGAATGAAGAGAATCTAAATAAAAGGGTTTCTACCTCATGCTTACTGTCCTGATGATCTTTGAGCTATAGGCTACAATATTCCTGCAAAGCATGGATCACCCTGTGTTTTATTTACCTGGTGGAAATGAAAACTAGCACATAAATGGGATTTCCTCTTAAATTCTCTGGTCCCTTTGGCTCTGAGATGCTAGATCCTCTTTTTAATTTTTTTCTTTAATTAATTAATTTATTTGACAGAGAAGGAGAGAGAGCACAAGCAGGGGGAGCAGCAGCAGGGGGAGAGGGAGAAGCAGGCTCCCCCTGGAGCAGAGAATCCAATGTGGGGCTCGATCCCAAGACCCTGGGATCACGACCTGAGCCAAAGGCGAGTGCCTAACCAACTGAGCCACCCAGGAGCCCCGTCTCGTTCGTGTGGTACATCTAGCAGCTGGTGGTGAGCAAGGCACGTGTGAACTGTTCCGTATGCATGTGTGGAACGAATGAGGACAAAAGTCATACTACTCAGTTCTTACCAAAAGCTCACGTGCTAAGAAAAAAATTTTTTTTTACCTTTTGGGAAAGAACTGCCTTTGGGAAAATAATAAATCACCTTGTCATAGGAGCAAGAGACCTTGAAGGCAAGAAGAGGAGATGGTTAAGCTGCCTCAGTGTGACCAAACGAGGGATTGGTGAATTTTTTTCTCCCGATGGGGAGGTCGGAGGTCGGGTCCAGGAAGGGAGAAAAGAGAGCAGCCGGTGAGAAATGGGGGACCACGCACAGTCGTGGTGGGTGGCTAAGGGAACTTTAAGAACAGGGACACCAGGCAGCTGGGGGGCTCAGCAGTTGAGCTACTGCCTTCAGCTCAGGGCATGACCCCAGGGTCCTGGCATCTAGTCCCACATCGGGCTCCCCATATGGAGCCTGCTTCTCCCTCTGCCTGTGTCTCTGCCTCTCTCATGAATAAGTAAATAAAATCTTTTAAAAACAATTAAAATAAATTAAAAGTTAAAAAAAAAAAAGACAGGGGCGCCCAGACTTCACTCCGAAGCTGCCTTGCTATGATGTAATATGCCCTCCTGCTCTCTTCCTTCCCGTGTATTGTCAGCGGCTAAAATAAACATCAACAGAGACCTTGGAGAGGGTTTGGGATTTCCTCAGAAGCTCTGTGCCGCCTTATCTGGATTTCTTGGGGACAGGACAGCCCCTTGGTATCTGTGTCACAGAAACAAGACTTGCACTAGATCGCTTCAAGAGGGCTCTACCCGTTCCAGACCATGAAATAATTGTACCTTTGGTCGCTCCTGACCTTGGAGAGCCGTAGGCCAGGATCCCTTTGTTCTACCTACTGCTACAAATTATTTTTATTGAGTTGAATTTGAAGGTGAGGCCTACACTGAAGGAGGTCACACAAAAGAAGCCACAGGAAGCCTCATTACTGAATTTACTGTAGGGGTACTTACTGCTGAGGGCTTGTGTGTCATTATCAGATACAAAAAAAAAAAAAAGTTCTTCCTAGGGAAAACACAAAAATGATGGTGAATCTTATTTTTTTAAATATCTTATTTGTTTATTCATGAGAGGCACAGAGAGAGAGAGGCAGAGACATAGGCAGAGGGAGAAGCAGGCTCCCTGCGGGGGGGCGGGGAACCCCATCCCAGGACCCCGGGGTCACAGCCTGAGCCGAAGGCAGATGCTCAACCGCTGACCCTCCCAGGCGTCCCGATGTCGAATCTCAGAACTAGTTTTATTTTCCCTTCTCTCCAGTCGTGAGAAGCTCCTGGCCAACTTTGGGACCCACCTGCAGGGACGATGCAGGAATCACACACCCAGGCTGGTACCGTCCTTACCCCCGGCTTCCTGTTCTTACTCTAATTTTCAGCTTGTACTTTTGCCTCATTCATTTCTGAAGGTGCTACCCATCATTTTCCGGAAGGCAGAGGAAGGAAAAGAAATTAATATACTCTCCAAATTATATTATCTAGTTCCCACCCCAGCGTGCACCTGGCCCTGAGAGAGTGGAGAGCAGGAGATAAGCTATCTTCCTCCAGCGGCCAGATGGCAGGCTGGGCCCAACCCTCTCCATGCCTCCCTCCAAGTACCCGCTGCCATTTCTAGCAAAATTATTCAGAGGTCAGTTTTTTAGATAAAAATCTTGTGCTCTCTCTCTCTCTCTCACATACACACACACACACACACACACACCCTGCGCCTATTAAGTGATCAGAAAACTCACTGCCTCCCAGCCAGCAATCTAGAGACAGAACTCCCTTAGCTCTTCTCAGGTGTAATATGCCTCTTATTTCCTTTAGGGCAGTTTCCTTATAAATCGTCTTTATACGCCAGAAATACCCCCCCCACACACTTTACTTGTGTTATTCTAATACAACGTTAGGTATCTGGGAGGAAAAGAGCTTTAGTAAACGTGAAATTGCATGTGAAACGTCCCTGGGATAAGTCACAAGGCAAGTGACAACAGCACTAAAGAGCCCCTCGACCACGCTCTTGCTGCCCAGTTAGCCGCCGTTGCCAGGCTGATGCCGGTCCTTCTAGATTGTCGTCTGGGCTTTTGCAGATCTACACACGTATCCATTACAATCTACTTTTATTATGTGTGTGTCTGCGTTAAATGCTCGGTACGCTGTACAGTTACGCTGGCCTACAACTTGCTTTTTCTCACTTAGCCATATGTCTTAGAGCACATTTCCTGCTCTGAGGGAAGAGGCATCTAACTTATGCCAACAGCCTCTTGCAGCCGCTAGCTGCCGGCCTTCCATCTTTACTCTTCGGTCACCTGCACTGCCAAAGACCTAAGCGAGGTTTCACAGGAATTCAGAAAATCTGATCACACGAGGAGGACCACCTCATAGGCTCCCGGGCTGGAATATGCTGCTGCACCTATAACGTGTCTGTCTCCAGTTCATTGACTTAATAATTTTTGACTGGCTGTCTACTGCCTACTGCTCCAGGCACTGGGGATTCATCTGTGGGCAAAAAGACAATCTCTACCTTTCTCTGGCGCTTACAGAAGATAAAATAGTGAGTAAAAGAAATAATATGTTGGGGCGCCTGGGCGGTGCAGTCCATTAAGTGTCTGACTCCCAGCTTTGGCTCAGGTCATGATCTTGGGGTTGTGGGATCAAGCCCCGCATCAAGCTCTCTGCTCGGTGTGGAGTCTGCTTTGGATTCTCTCCCACACCCTCTGCCCTCCCTCCATCACTCTTTCTCTCTCAAATCAATAAATAAATCTTAAAAAAAAAAAAAAAAAAAGACAGAGATTCTCTATCTTGGCATGACCTGGAAAGCTTTAACAATTTCTGCTGCTTGTGTCCTGCCCCAAGAGGTCCTAATTTATTTGATCAGGAGTATACCCTGCATGTCAGGATTTTTAAGTTTTCTGGGACACCTGGGTGACTCAGTGGTTGAGCGTCTACCTTCAGCTCAAGTTGTGATCCCCAGGGGCCTGGGATCAAGTCTGCCTGTGTCTCTGCCTCTCTCTGTGTGTCTCTCATGAATAAATAAAGAAATAAATAAAATCTTTAAAAAAAATTTTTTTCCCCAAGTGATTCTAATGTACTGCCAGGAATGAGAACCACTGCCTTACAGGCCACTAATGATAACGTGTTCAACAAATGACCACAGGTTTCCAACTGAAGGCCGGTTTGGCCAGACACTAAGACCAGAGGATCCTGTAATTAGCCAGATGTTGCTACTACTACTTATTCCTTCCTTATAAGTGACTTCACACTTTTGCAATGTTTTCCAATATATTATCTTTTTTGAAGTATGTGTTGTCATCCTTAGCTCCTAAGATCTTTGTAATTTCCTGAGTGATAGGAGCATCTGGCACAGAGCCTCTAAATCCCTTAGGATTTTCTGAGTCGGGGTGCCTGGGTGGCCCAGTCAGTTAAGCAACCAACTCTTCCTTACACCATAGGTCATGATCTTGAGGTTGTGAGATTGAGCCCCGAGTCAGGCTCCCAGCTCAGTGCAGTCTGTTTCAGATGCTCTCTCCCTCCCCTTCTGCCTGTCCCCAACTCACACACATGTGCACGTGCTCTCTCTCTCTCAAATAAATAAAAATCTTAAAAAAAAAAAATTTCCTAGGTGCTCAGGGGTATCCTCTGGGCTAACAAGGCAACTCTTGCTCCCGGATGGCTTCAACATGGAGACTTGTCATCAGAAAGACCAAGCTATGATTAACCTTGGAACTTTCAGCCCTATACCTTGTCCCCCAGGAAGAAAAGTGGTACAGACTGAGTAAATAATTGATCATGCCTACATGATGAAGCCTCCGTAAAAATCCCAGAAAGCTTCTGAGTAAGTGAATGCATTTATGACGTGCTGGGAGAGTGACACGCCTCAAATCCACAGGGACAGAAGCGCCTTTACTTGGGAGCCTTCCAGATCTTAACCCTATGGATCTCTTCTTCATCTGGCAGTTTTAAAAAATATCCTTTATGATAAATCAGTAATAGCAAGTGAACGGTTTTCCTGGGTTCTGTGAGCTGTTCCAGGAAATGATTAAACCTGAGGAGGGGGTTGTGAACCCTCCAGCTGACAGCCAAATCAGACAGAAGCTGTGGGTCACCCATGGACCTACTACTTGCAATCGGCATCTGAAGGGGTGGGGAGGTAGCGTTGGAGGACAGAGCCCTTAACCTGGGGGACCTGAGCAGTTAGTATCAGAGTTGAACTGAATTGTAGAAAATGCAGCTGGTGTTGAAGAATTGCCCGGCTGTGGGGGAATGTGTGTGAGAGTAAATGAAAACATGGTCGGTTCTTCCCCAGGCACCTTCACAGAACCTTGAAGAGCAAGGTTACTTGGAAGGATATTTTTCCTATTTGTTTCAAATCTAATTCTTGTCATACTGGGACAGTTCTTGAAAATGATATCAACCTCTATTTCTGTATTTTATAGGGAAGGACAAAAGTGAGCCAATAAAAAATTATATTTTCATGTTCATATGTAAATGTACATATACACTTACATATATATTCCTACAAATGTATTTATATTATATATTTGTGTATAGGACTATACATGATATATTCTATTTTTACAATTATTTTTCATGTATTTCTATATCTCAGATTATATTTTAAATATATATTTTGTATTTATATTTATACCATATATATTCCCATATCCCTTTTTTATAATTATATTTAGGATTTATTCATTCATTTTAGAGAGAGCATGTGTGAGCAGGGGGAAGGGCAGAGGGAGGAGAGGAAAGAGAATCTCAAGCAGACACCCTCCCACCGCCAACCCCCACCCCACCCCGAGGAGGACCATGGAGCCCAACTTGGGCTTGATGCCAGAACGCTGAGATCATGACCTGAGCTGAAATCAAGAGCAAGTCACAACCAAATGAGCCACTCAGGCACCCCTCAATTTCTAGAATTTTGGTTCTCGCACTTTTGAACAAATGTTTACAGATCTGAGGTTTCAAAAAAATTACTTCCTTTTCCATAGTTAACATTCCAGTGACCCCTGCTAAGGCAGCCCTGAAAAATAACGGTTGCCATACCAACAGCTTAACGAAGAAGTCTGCCATTGTCATCGTCCCTATTTGTCCTCAACTATGTGATAAATTGCAAAGATGAATTAGAGCAATTAAATTGTGCCTCCAGTGCCTCCTGCCACTGGTTATAAAACTAAAAATCTTTCAAATTCCTATCTCCACATTAAACCCAATCACTACTCCCATAGTAATCACCGTTAATAATTTATGAAACTTTTGAAAAGTTTCTATACAAACAGATGCATATTCTTTTCCTAAAATGAATACTGATTCTATCTACATTACACTATTTGCTTTGTTCTCATAGCAAAATTTAATTAGCTTCAGGCTTGATATTTCAAATTCTAAATTTTCTTTGATATTCTGAAATCGCATTCAGTTCCTACTACGTATGAGCTAATTTCCATGACTGTTATCGGGGGTGGTGGGCAGACAGGCAAGATGCACCAGGGGAGGAGAGGTCATGTAGAAAAGAGTGAGCCAGCCAACAAGTTAGCAATCTGGAAGGGAGTTAAAATAAGTATGGAAATAACTCTACCATATATTTGTTCATATGTCCATTCATGATGGTGAAGTATTTATACATCCAATAATAATTCCACAGGCAAGACGGAGAAACCGAGGCTAAAGTCACCCATTACTTCACTGTCATTACATTTTCTTCTGACTCAATTCTGTGCTTTCTTCTACGCCACGGAGCATGGAAGTATTCACATAGCTGTGACCGAGACTGCTCACTCTTGCAACTCTATCCACCCCCCACCCTGAATAAATATACTTCCCAGCCAGCCTTGGAGCTGAAGGCTCTGTGGTTAGCCTCTGACAATAAGATAAAAGGAGTGATAGCTGTGACTGCTAGTGCCTGCCCTCTGATTTCTACTTAGCCCTGCCCTACTGGAATGTGGGCATGTGTGGCGTGGTTGGTTACCTGAGTGAGCATTGGTGGGGACAGGGGGCAGACCTCTGGATGTCCATTAAGGAGGATAAAGTTGACCTCAATGTGATCGGTGACATTTTTTCATTCATTGAAAAAAAAAAAACAAAAACAAAAGCAAAACTTGAAGCAAATATGAAAAATGTCAGCAGTTATTTATTGTGGTTGGTGGGTACCTAAACATTTTTAAAATGTGTGTCTCTGTGTTTTCCAGTGTTTTGGATCTATGATTTAAAGGTAAATTCCAACATTCAATTGGAATATTTATGATTTTTTTTTTTAAAGTAGGTTCCATGCCCAATGTGGGGCTTGCACTTATGACCCTGAGATCAAGAGTTGCATGCTATACTGACTAAGCCAGTCAGGGAATATTTATAATCATTTTAAATGACATTCTAGATGAATGGTTAATGATATGGGAAAATAATAATAATGAAAAAATACTTGAACAATTTTCTGAGATGAAGAACTGGAAAGCTGGAGTTGCCCATCCATCTGACTGCTTAGTCTAATAGTCTTTCACTCATTTTTATTTTTTAAGATTTTATTTATTTATTCATGAGAGACACAGAGAGAGACAGGCAGAAACACAGGCTGAGGAAGAAGCATGGAGCCCAATGGGGGACTTGATCCTGGGACTCCAGGATCACGCCCTGAGCCAAAGGCAGATGCTTCACCACTGAGCCACCCAAGTGTCCCTCCACTCGTTTTTAAAATCCAGCCTAGGGGCACCTGGGTGGCTCAGTGGTGGAGCGTCTGCTTCGGCTCAGGGCATGATCCAGGGGTCCTGGGACGGAGTCCCACATCCAGCTCCCTGCAGGGAGCCTGCTTCTCCCTCTGCCTGTGTCTTTGCCTCTCTCTCCGTATCTTTCATGAATAAATAAAATCTAGTCTAAAAATGATTACAAGTAGCCCCAACCAAGAAATCTTCAAGTTGGCTTATTCATAGATCTTTTAAAGCAGGCTTAAAACAAACAGTAACCTATGCTTAAAAGTCATCTGATGAAGTCATTTCAACATCAGGAGTCCCTCCTGATTTGGTTTTTAAAAAAATACAATTTATTATCTATTTATGTGTATGTATGTATGTATTTATAGTAAGCTCTATACTCAATGTGGGGCTTGAACTCATGACCCGGAAATCAATAGTTGTAAGAGTTGTACACCTTACTGACTGAGCCAGCCAGGCACCCCCTTCCTCTACCTTACTTTGTAAAAAGTTTACAAACATTGATGGGGGGAATATTAACATCAAGACTAGTTATCTGTAGTTTTTCTCTATGGTTTATAAATGTTTTATTATGTGTATTGTGATTTTTTAAGCCAGATAATTTAAGCCTTATGTTTCAAAGTTAAAAGAAACATTCAAATATCTAAGAATATCTTAGGTTCTAATGATCATTTTACATTCATCAAAGACACTAATAGAAGTTGTATTAGTTACGTTGCTTCCTTTCACTTAAGAACCTGTCTTCTCGGGATCCCTGGGTGGCGCAGTGGTCTGGCACCTGCCTTTGGCCCTGGGTGCGATCCTGGAGACCCGGGATCGAATCCCACGTCGGGCTCCCGGTGCATGGAGCCTGCTTCTCCCTCTGCCTATGTCTCTGCCTCTCTCTCTCTCTCTCTCTCTCTCTGTGACTATCATAAATAAATAAAAATTAAAAAAAAAAAAAAAAAAAAAGAACGGGTCTTCTCAGCTAGACGTAGATATTGCCTGCAACTGGCCTGGAACTCCCAGCCAGGCCTTGGCACTGTTGAGCAAGGTCATAGAACATTAACACGAGACTTTGTGACAAAAACATGAGCCTTGTCCAAAAGGCCACAGAGTCAAAAAGTAGATACTGACCAAATCTTGGGGCACCTTTAAAAAAAAAAAAAAATCATCCACTGACATTGACCAGTTGAAGCTGCAAAGAGATATATTTGAAAAGTTGCCTAAATCAATGGCTTTCAAAACTTTTTGACCTAGATCCACATGAAAAAATATGTCTTATGTTCAGATCCAGTACACATATACATGTGTAAATCTAAAACCTAAGTTTCATGAAACAATATTCACCTTTACTACACGTGATTCTATTATCTTTTCATTGTGTCATTTTTAATTAAGTTGATCACTATTCACCAAGTTGCTTCCCAGTTCTCTGAAAAGCATTGTTATACTAGGTCTTGGATTTATGCTGAATCCTATTAACTGAGATGGGATTTGACTTAATTAAGAGAAATGAAACTTTATTTCATCCATTCATTTATCAACAATTACTGGGTCAAGCCCTGTTCTGACTCCTGAGGTACAGCAATTAACAAAGACACCTACTCATAGAGTTTATATCATAGGGCTCTGCTGTCCAATAAAAGTTACTAGCCAAGGATATTTAAATTAATTAAATAGAAGTAAATAATTCCATTGCTACACTAGCCACATTTCAGATACTCACTAGCTACTCGCGGCCTAGTGGCTACTGTATTAGAGCACATACTGAACATTTCCATTATCAAAGCTCTTTTCAACAGCTCTGCTCTGAAGGAAAGAATTCGCCTTGCAACTTGACTAAAGTAATGATTTGTCAGAGTATGAAAACTCTGGGTAAAATGAGCAAGAGTATTCATGAACAGATCTCAGAAGGGATTCAGACCAATAGTTCAGCTCGACCGGTTCATTCCTAAATCACCTAATGTCACGCTCATAAACTGCATTCTAACCTCCTTGCCAAATTCCCTCTTAAGTAAACTACATTTTCTGTAACTTAAGTAAACACAACTTTCTATACTACATGTAACCAGCTAGGAATTTCTCATTGTATATTAATGGCATTCTTGTTTTGCAAATCAGTTTCATAGGAGTTTGGTAAATACTAATTATTTTCCTTGAACCTGACCCCCAGTGAGTAAAAGTGAAAACTCTCTAAGCTGAGAACCTGACCCTTTGCACTTTGGGTACAAGGACTAGTAGCTGCCTGCATTCTTAATAACCAAATCCTGATTTAAGGGTGGCAATGAGCCAGTGTCCACGAGCTGGAAGGCTACAGTTTGCAGCCTTCGCTGCAACTAGCTGTATCCATGCTCAATATGATTGTAGCCAGGACACAGGGGTGCAAGAGCACCTGCCTCTGAGATTCCCAGACCAAGTTCAACCACTTGCCGCTGACAAAGTCCAAAGGCAGAGAGATGAGTGGTGGTGAAACAAGAAAGTTTATTTCAGTGAGGCCAACACTGGGAAGACAGAGGAGTAGGGGTTCAAAGACCATCTCCAAAGGGCTGAAAATACTTCCACGTATGTATAAGGAAAATGTGGGGCAAAGGTGGGTGGGTGAGTGCTGGTGGGCAGTGAAGGAAGGCTTAAATCCATCATAATCTTAAGAGTCCATCATGGGTGGTGTCTTGCTGGCTCAGGGCAGTCCTTATTGCTTCAGGGGGTAGTTCTGATTCTCATCAGGGAATACTTTGCCTTCAGGCTCTTCCACCTGAGCCAAGGGAAAAGCTGGAAAGAAGAACCCGACTAGAAAGTCTGAGATCAAAATGGAGGCCAACGAAGTCCTCTTTCAGGACTTCTAGAATTGCTCCTTAGGAGGGAAACACAGTTGGAATATACTTTTGTTGTTCCCCTTTTCTTGCAGCTTGCGAGGTGGATGTGATGGCTGGAGTTCCAGCTCTGTTGCAGGCCTTATTGGTGGCGAAGAAAGGAAAATCCTAGGCCTCTGACGCCCATGACGTCACCACACGTGTCTGGACTGCAGATTCCTGAATTTCTTTTATACAAGAGAATCAATAAACCCTTACGTGTTTAAGCCACCATAGGCAATCCTGAACTGATAAAAGGGTGAATGAACCCTTCTGAGGTACTTTTTTCATGTGAGGACTTGAGTTAAGAGGCCAGAAGACAATGTCTTTGAGACCTCTTTAACTTCAAGAGATCCCAAATCATATTCAGCTGTAAAATTTAGGACAACCTTAGGTTTTGTTAGAAATCACTGAATAAATCATTGTAAGAAAATGTTATAAAAAAAAATTTCAGGGGTGTCTGGGTGGCTCAGTTGGTTAAGAACCTATCTCAGCTCAGGTCATAATCTCAGGGTTGAGTTCAAGCCTCTCTTTGGGTTCTACCCTGGGTGGGGAGCCTACTTAAAAAAACATTCAAATGATGCCAGAGTAAAAGCTAATAGGTTAAAGACCAAATCCTTCCAATTTCGTTAGTGGCTTGTAATTATTAATGAATAATTTTCCCTATTTGCAGTATTCGTGTTCTAAGTAGGCATTTTCAAGATTTGGTGCAGATTTTTAATTTTTTTTTTTAAAAGCTTTTATTTATTCGTTTGAAAAAGAGAGAGCTTGAGCATGGGAGTGAGGCAGACGGAGAAGCAGATTCCTCACTGAGCCAGGAGCCCAACTCAGGAGCCCAACTCAGGGCTTCATCGCAAGAATATAGACCTCATGCCCTGAGCCACCCAGGTGCCCCGGCACAGATTTCTTTTTTTTTTTAATTTATGATAGTCACAAACACAGAGAGAGAGAGAGGCAGAGACACAGGCAGAGGGAGAAGCAGGCTCCATGCACCGGGAGCCCGACGTGGGATTCCATCCCGGGTCTCCAGGATCGCGCCCTGGGCCAAAGGTAGGCGCTAAACCGCTGCGCCACCCAGGGATCCCCCAGATTTTTTAAAAGATTTTATCAACTTATTCATGAGACACACACAGAGAGAGGCAGAGACACAGGCAGAGGGAGAAGCAGGCTCCCTGCGGGGACCCCGACCTGAGCCAAAGGCAGATGCTCAGATGGAGGGTTCGGTGCAGCTCCAGATCACATCTTTTTGGGGAGGGCACATTTTGACTCCTCCCTCATCTCAATTCACTGTTCTGGGTTCTGCTCTTTTCGAGTTGCTCTCTGTGAAGAATGCTTCATTACTGGATTTAGCAGGGAGGGGGTCGGAGTTGATATAGAATTGCCTGATTTCTTTGATGTACCAGAACAAAAGTTTCTGTGAGGGGGACGCCTGGGGCGCTCAGGGGCTGAGCGTCTGCCTTAGGCGTGACGCCGGGGTCCCGGGATGAAGTCCCGCATCGGGCTCCCTGCATGGGGCCTGCTTGTCCCTGTGTCTCTGTCTCTCTCTGGGTCTCTCATGAATAAATAAAATCTTTAAAAAAATAGATTAGATAGGTAGATAGATACGTAGATAGAGTGGGAAAGTGGGCGTTTGGGTGGCTCCATGGTTGAGCATCTGCCTTCCGCCCAGGGTGTGACCCCGGGTCCCAGGATCGAGTCCCATGTCGGGCTCCCCGCATGGAACCTGCTTCTCCCTCTGCCTCTCTCTCTCTCATGAATAAATAAATAAAACCTTAAAAAAAAAAAAAGAAAAAAAATTGTGAAAAATTGTGTAAAAAATCTGGTTTTAACTTGCTCACGATTGGGAGCTCCGTGCAAAACCCGGTGCCACGGACCTTGCAGGGCATAAAAGTATCTGTAGAATTTAACGAGCTCTCCGGTTTCCCACCAAAACGGAAACAAAACGGCTTCCTTGAGCGTTTGCTCCGAACCGGACACCGGGACGTGAAGTCCGACCAGCGCTCGGGCCGGCGGGGAGCCCCCAGTTCCGTCCGACTCTGTGGCAGCCGGGCTATCCCTTCGAGGTCATCTTCGAGGTCATCGTCGACGGACGCTAAAGGTCTTTTTTTTCTTTCTTCGCACGGAGGACAGGGTCCAAGGCCAAGCGCAAAACGGGGCGGGCAGGCTCTGCAGCGGCATCCCGGACGGGCCCCGGCCTCCTCACGCGGAAGCCCGCCGGGGGCCCCCCCACCTCCCCGCCGGCGGGGCCACCGCAGCCGCACGGGGCGCCCCGGAACCACGGCCGGGCAGGGAGCCCCCCGGCGGGGGCCTGGAGCGAGGCCGACTGCCCGCGCCCCACCCCCTCCCCGCGGACGGCCTCGCTCCACCCTCTCCCCGGGCCCCGACCTTCCGTGAACGCCAAGTCCTCCACGGCGACTCGCTTGTGTTCCCGGAACGGGCGGGCGCGGAGGCCTGAGGGGCCGCCATCCTCCTCGCAGCCGCAGCAGGCTCGGCACCTCCGCGGGGCGGGGAGGCCGGGACCCGGGGAGCCGCGGGCGCGGCGGCGGGCGCCATTGTGTCCCGGCGGCCAAGTCCCCGGATGCTCGCCGCGGCCCCGCCCCCCGCGCGGCCGTGCGTGCCACGTCACCGCGCGCGGCGCTTCCGGAGGCGCCGCGGGCGATGACGTAGGGGGACGTGCCCTCTATATGAGGTTGGGGAGCGGCTGAGTCGGCCTTTTCCGCCCGCTCCCCCCTCCCCCCGAGAGCCGCTCCGGCTGCCGCGCGCTCGCCCCGAGCTCCCGGCTCCTGCCAAGCCCGCGCCGCCGCCGCCCGCCTCCAGCCGTCGTCATGATCATCTACCGGGACCTCATCAGCCGTGAGTCGTGGCTGCACCCCCCGTGCCGCCGCGCGCAGGGGCCCGGGAGGCCGCGCGGGGGGCGGGGGGCGGGGGAGGCCGCGCGGGCCTGGAGGACGCCGGCCCCTCTCCGGGGCGAGGAGGGGTCGGGGTCGGGCCCGGGTGGGGCCGGGGGCTCGGGCGCGCGGGGGCTGGCAGCGGGGGCAGCCGGGCCCGCGCGGGCGATGGCGGCGCGGGTCCCCGAGCCCGGGCGCGCGGTGACGGGCGGGCCTGTGTCCCCGAGCAGATGACGAGATGTTCTCCGACATCTACAAGATCCGGGAGATCGCGGACGGGCTGTGCCTGGAGGTGGAGGGGAAGGTGAGTCGGGCGGCGGCGGCGGCGGCGGCGGCGGCGCGGGGGAGGCCAGGCCGGGCGGGCTCGGGTTTCCGCCGCTCGCTCCCCCGCCCGCGGTTGTGCAATCCTCTCCGCTGCCTCCTGGCGGAGGGGACGCTCTCTTCCGGGCTCTCGGGTTTTTCTAGAAAAGTGGAGGCGGAGCTGAGCCTGGAAATAGGTCCCCGCCGCCGGGGCGCCCATCCTCCTCCCGGGCGGCCGGGGTGTGAAGGGCCCTGCCGCCCTTCTGGCCCAACAAAGAATCCTTGTTGAGTTTCGGTGTCGGAGGAATTTCGAGGGGCGTGAGGCTTTTATTTTATTTCTCTTTCTCTTTCCCCATGACGCTGTCTTCGTGGTTTTTAGCAAGACTCCGAAGTGTTGGGTGGGAGGAGGATTGTGTGAACTGCTGACCTAGAAGATCTGGGTCTGGGGGGGTTTGCCTTTATGCAAAGGTCCAAAACGTCTGAAACCGGACTTTTTTTTTTTTTTCTTATCTCCTCCTCCCCTCCTCAATGTAGATGGTCAGTAGGACAGAGGGTAACATTGACGACTCGCTCATTGGTGGAAATGCCTCCGCGGAAGGCCCGGAGGGCGAAGGTACCGAAAGCACAGTAATCACCGGTGTCGATATTGTCATGAACCATCACTTGCAGGAAACCAGCTTCACAAAAGAAGCCTACAAGAAGTACATCAAAGATTACATGAAATCGTAAGTGGTCCTGGTGCAGCCCGCCCTAAGGTCAGCCCTGCGGGATTTGGGGATAAGGTAACCTGGAGCTTCTTTAGCAGCAGGCATGCTTGGGAAAGGCTTTCTTGTTGATGAGCTCACAAAGACAGATGCCTTCCTATAAATAAACTAATGTGAGCATACCGCAGCTGGAAGTGTGGTTTTAGCTCTTAAGTGTTCTTTGGGAGTTAAGTGAAACCCTAAATTGTCAAGACTTGAAACTTTCATTCCTGTGAGCTGGTAGTTTCTTGATTGTGCCATGTGAATTTTTGCCCGGTGACAGCCAGCTGCCCTTTTCAGGGTTTGTTTGTTTTAGTTTGTTTGTTTGTTTTAACTGAAAAAGAATTTGTTTTGCTGAGAACTGAGTACTTTAACCTGTCAATAAAATACTGTTTTAGAATCAAAGGCAAACTTGAAGAACAGAGGCCAGAAAGAGTAAAGCCCTTTATGACGGGGGCTGCAGAACAAATCAAGCACATCCTTGCTAATTTCAAAAACTACCAGGTAAATACTATAAATGTTTCTCAAGAATTGTGCAATTGTAATTGCCAGAGCAACAAATGACTTGATAAATCGCTGATGTAACGGGATTATTTTCTGGGTCTTCTGAGCAGTTTAAATACTTCATAGATTCCTTTCCAGTAGTCCTCACTGTGGAAAGTGGCCTTTCCTGCTCCCAAGTGTGTTTCTAGATCTTGCCTGCTGATTGTAGAACCTCATCCCTACTTACTCTCCAGATGACAGGTTTTATTTCTCCTGGTCTAGAATTGCTTGGTAACCTCCTGTAGTCTTCCTGTCTTTTTATTTACAATTCCAGTCTCATTGCCCCTGGAGTTCTTTTTTCACTTCTGTTGGGAAACTCAGTGGCTCCCTTGGCACTTTATAGAACTTAAAAAAACTCCTTACAGTCTGGCTCTTTGACTTTCCAGCTTTCACAAGTCCTCTGGCCAGAAGATAACTTTCCTCCTATAACATGCTCTCTCACTGTTTGATGCCATAAACAGGCTTTTAACAGAGTTGGAATTGTATATGTGGGGTTGAGAGAGTGTTTCCAGAAAGCCTGAAGTGTTCTGGATTGCTCTGTACTCACTTTGGTCAATTGTTAGTGTTCTCATTTGGTGAGCAGAGGTTTGAGTAGTAGTTTTTTTTTTTTTTTTTTTTTTTTCTTCTGGTGAAAAGCTCTTAAATTGTGTTTTGAAGCCTTTGTTTTACTGTAGATTGTTTTGATAGGATCTGTATATAATGGCCTAATTCTGGGTATTTGTTGTTTGCCCCCTAAGTTCTTTATTGGTGAAAACATGAATCCAGATGGCATGGTTGCACTCCTGGACTACCGTGAGGACGGTGTGACCCCTTATATGATTTTCTTTAAGGATGGTTTAGAAATGGAAAAATGTGTAAGTATAAGGAAGTGGGTTGAAATCAGTAATGTAAAAGTGGAGACATGTTCTGTGTGACTGTCTCTTGCTGTTGGGTACTTAGAATGGGTTTTACAGCAGTCTCCAAAATGTAGGTCCAACTCTGGTTTCTCTTTGGGAGTCTAAAAGGGTTGTGTTTCACATACAAGATTTTTACGGCACAGAAAAGGCACTTAGAAATACAGAAAGCTTTTCATGTAGATGGCTTAAATCCCGGCTTATGTACTAAACTGGAGATAAGAAACTGCATTCTGTTGATTTTTTTTCACCCCCATAGAAAGTCTTTCTCTTCATATTTTGCCATGCATACGTGCGTGAGTGGCATGTATGGTGCTAGACCTTTTTCACTTTGGTTTACTGATGATTGGCAACTGGTCACTGGAAGCCTTGATGTTACTAGCTTTTAGTAAATAAAGTTAGAGCTGGCTGCTTATCCAGTATGCAGAATCCTTTAGTAAAATTAAATGAATGTCTACTATGCAAGGAATTGTTGGAGGCCGTACAGAAATGAGAGCATTCATTATTCTAGCTTTCAGAGGCTTCCATATAAATTAGGAACAAGATAAACTTGAGGCTACGCTAAATAAGAGAAGAGACCTCAGTGGACGAAAATGTCTTCAGATGGCATGAGCTGCTACGGAAAGTATTCCAGGAACATCTGCGGGTTTTGTTGGTAGAACAAAAAGTATGTGTGTGAGTGGGACTTGCTTCAGAATGAGATTTTTAGAAAATGTGCCACCCCTGCTTTGGTGAGGATAGTCCTGCATCCACTGATAGACCTTGAACAATTGGCTGTTGTTCTTTTGGTTTGCACTAGGATGCAAGAGAAAAAAATCCCTGCGCTTTCTGTCTGTCCGTGTGGCAGCCCAGATTGAATAGGGGAGTACATCGGTGGCGTGGAAGGGTTAACTGTTTTCATACTGGATCAAAGTGTTAATACCCTGTCTTGTTTCTACAGTAACGAACTTGGCTGTTAACTTTGGATGTATCACCTGTTGTCCTAACTGGCTGCTGCTCTTCATCCACACAACACCAGGACTTAGACAAATGGGACTGATGTCATCTTGAGCTCTTTATTTTGACCTTGATTTATTTGGAGCGGAGGCATTGTTTTTAAGAAAAAAACATGTCATGTAGGTTGTCTAAAAATAAAATGCATTTAAACTCATTTGAGAGAATGCCTCTTAGTTTAACACAATTTTAAATCCATCCTGTGTAGTGTCCTGAAGAAGCTAGAGCCTGGTTGTAGACTACTGCTAGAAAGCATAAGACTGCCTGCAGATAACTTCAACAGTGAAAGCTACTTCTGGGACTGGAATATAAAAAAACAAGAACCAAAAGTCTTAATTCTGAGTTCAAGTAAAGGGAAAGACCATGCTCATAGCTGGGCCAACATTTGAAGTGGATTCCTTACACATTTCATCACCTACAAACGGAAGTAGTTAACTCTGGAAGAGATTGCCAAAAGAATAAAAAGAGACTAATAACAGTTGGAAGCAAAGTATTGTCTGATCTTATTTATCTTAAGTAGAGCCAAGTTCTAGAGAAATCTAGACATCTCCTGGAATGCTTGTGTCAAACTATCTGGAATGGGACTGGCAAACTGGCTTGTCCCGCCACTTGTTGGGTGACTTTTAAGGTGTTTATATTTTTTAAATGGAAAAAAATAGCTGGTGGGATATGAAAAGTACGAAGACCTAAATTTGTATCTGGTTTTTTTTGAACATTGCCATGCTCCTAAGAGCAGGGTAGGACAGACCTTAAGGCCTACATAGCCTAAAACAACCATGTGACCCCTTAAAAGGTTTGCCAGCCGTGCTTTAAAAGATGAAGTTGTAGATGGAATGTGGGATAGCTGGTTGTGTCCTGTTGTATCTGAAAGGGCTGTGGGTGTCTGAAGGAGAATAAGGAAAATGCATCCATGTGACAGACCTGGAGCAGTTTCTATCTGCTCCTAAGGTTTCTGCTAGAGATGCAAGAAAAAGCTATCCTCGCGCTTTCTAGCTGCCTGACGGTGGCAGTCAAGATTGAATGGGGGAGTACAGGGGAAAAAACTGCAGCTCAGGAGTGACTTGGTTAACAGTGAAGATCTTGTTTTACTAAAAGGATCTAAAATTGGAGTTTACAAGAAGTGTTGGAAAATGGCTTCCCATATCCTTGCCTTTTAATTCCATTCTTAAGAGCTTAAGGGTTAAAACTAAATTGAGGGCAAGCCAGTGACTCATCTCCTAAGACATGTGAACTTGGGCAAATCCAGTGATTTAGCTGTCTGGAATTTGCCCTAGAGGTTTGGGAGTCCATCGTGTGGGTCACAGCCTGAGACACTAAGGTTGATGGTGCCCCCTGGTGATTAGTGGAAGCAAACTCAAGTACTGGAAACTAGTCAAGTAGGTGGCAATTTTAAGCATTCTGACCTGACCTTAAAATACAGAAAAAGTGCCAGTTGCTGACCCAGGAGACCAGTTGATCCTCTCTGAAATGGGAGAATTTTGGGGCCGTGGTCAGTGCTGTGACCCTGAACACCTGATTACAGGAGAGGTCTGACTGGAGTAGAGAGTTAGCTATGGAAAGGGACAGGAGTAGGGGTGCAGAGACTTTGTAGGAAGCGAAGGATCCGAGTCCACCCAACCGTATTTTCAGTCGTTACAGGTAAGAGTCTTGTTAAGCTACTTTGAGCAAGAGTTAACACGGGACGTGTGCACATCACAGGGCCTGTCCTTTATGTCTATTGGTTCTAAGATTGATACGGGCATGTTCTTCGTGTCTTTCAAGCCCTAGGCTTTGTTAGGTGTGTGGAGAGGAACTGTAAAGGGACTTTAATAGTCTGGGAAGGCCTTTGTGATAGGATTTGAATAGGAGCTTGAAAGCAAGTAAGGCTTTGTGGCTATTTGAGGGCAGAACGTTCCAAGCAAAGAATAGCAAATGCAGAATCTGAAGTGGAGTGTGTTTAACATGTTCTAGGGAGAACGTGGCCAGTTTGGTGGACCCACGATGGCTAGAGAAAGGGCTAAGGCATAGAAGTGAGTATCCAGGGAAAGAGGAAACCAAGTCCTGTAGGAAGGCCACAGGAGCAGAAGGGGGACATCTGACCTGATGAATTAGATAAGCAGTTGAGTATTTCACTTGGGAGGATAGCGGAGAAATCTAAAGATTTAAAGAGCTACTGGAAAAATCTCAACGCAAGATACTTGAAGCCAAAACCCTGGGTGAGATCACCTAGGAAGCACAGACTCCTCCCTCTGACAGAGCTTGAGATTGGTCACCATGATGACCAACTGGCAAAGTGACCCCGAGGTAGTAGACAGTGTTTCAGGGTTATCTCTTGCAGACTAGTCAAGATAAGGACCAAGAAGGTGAACTTGACGAGTGTTTGAATAGTAGAGGAAGAAAGCCTGATTGAAATGGGCTCAACAGGACAACCCCAGGCAGCACACTGCCTGTGAAATGTCAATCCACTTGACCCTTGAGCAACATGGGTTTGAACTGAATTTTTTTTTACAGTTCTGCAAATGTATTTTTTTCTCTAGTTTTATGGTAAAACTATAGTATGGGACCTATAAAATACGTGTTAAAATGCTGTCAGGCTTCTGGTCAACAGCAGGCTATTAAGTGCAGAGTGGGAAGATAGGTGCAGGTTTTTTACTGAGGGGAGGGGTTCAAGGATCAACTACATATTTTATTACCTGTTAATCTGTTTAAGTAGTAGGTGTGTGTGAATGGCTCATTGGAATCATTAGACCTTAAAATAGAGTTAGAATATAACTTGTTGACTAAATCCCATCATCTCCACTTCAGGGTCACCAATAACTACAAACTAAATTTGGTTATGATGACAATCAGTTGATTTTAACCAAGAAACCAGCAGAAATCTCAATCAACTCAGGAAAATCTTGATGCAAAAGCATCCTCAAGTTCTGAGCATGAGCCCCATTCATGGGGCTGAGCGACCTCCAGCTAGAATATTTAGCAAAACAGAACTTAAATCAGGAGAACTTGAATTAAGACATCACATTGTAGTGACTGGTAATTTATACTGAGATTGTTACTACACAAACCATAATTCTATTACAAAAGCACAGCTAACAGCACCCTGGTAGGCCGCAAACCCATTCCTTGAAAAAAAGCTCCAGCTTTGTGTCCAGGGATTGGTTTCCAGAGAGTGTCCAACTTGATGTTTTGGGGACAGATTTATGATCTGAAGCCATGGGCCATACTTGAAAATCACTGAAAAACAGTTTTCATACTGCATAAAAATAAGCTACTTTGGATATTTAGTTCTTTAGGTAACATTTGAATATTCCATTATTCCAAAGGTAGTCTATACATCGCTAAAGGAAAAGGTGCTGGGGCACCTGGCTGGCTCAGTCGGTAGAGCATGTGACTCTTGATCCTGGGGTTGAGAGTTCAAGCCTCACATTGGGTGTAGAAATTAAAATCTTTGGAAAGGGGCGGGGTGTGATCCTGGAGTTCCACTCGGGCTCCCTACATGGACCCTGTTTCTCCCTCTGCCTGGGTCTCTGCCCCTCTCTGTCTCCCTCTGAATGAATAAGCAAAATCTTAAAAAAAAAAAAAAACCTTTGGAAAAGGGGCTGTGCACCTTATATTGGAATAAAGTTAGGTGCTGGATAGCCAGCTCAATAAGAGACATTCTTTAAACTTGGGAGTCTGCACATAGTTAAAAATCATGATGGAAGTTTATACTTACCCACTGACATCCTCCAATTCCATCCCTTGGTGCAGCAGTGCCGTGCCTGACCATAATGCATGTTGGCAGTCCCAACCAGATATTTTTTAAGATTGTAGAGGCCTGTTTTTAACTACTGGAACATTCTAGTATACTTTCTGAGAGCTTGTAGGTTGTGGATTTGTGCTACTACACGTGGTTTCCCAGAGCAGCCTGGAAGTTGGCATGTAAGATTCCTCCCTGCGCGGGGCCAGGAGGCCTCAAGCGGACGTGGTCTTTAACAGGACCCCGTACAATTCAGAAAAAAATGTCAACTACCAGCCTAGGGGAAGATCCTTTCCAAAGCGATGACGTGTTCCACGAGGTTTCCTTCAATCGCCGGCAACGCCTCCACCCGCTTCAGGGTACACGTGACCTCTCCCTCTGCTTGTCTGCAGAGTTCTCGGAGCCTGGTGCTGAAGCAGGAAGCGCGGAGGGGGGTCCCCTGCGGAGGCTTTGGCAGGAGTGGGCCACAGCTCAGGTGGAGAACTGAGGACGCAGGCCCCAGGGGACTGACTCCCTGGAGGGGTCCCCTGGGGGGAGGACGTGGGCTAGCCAAGAGTGCAGTGCTATTGGTGATTTAGGGCGACGAGACACTCAGCCCTGAGCAAACAGTTGACACTAGGAATCCAGTCTTGTGCTCGGTGGTTTTCTTCACCTGTTCCAGTTTGCTCTCCCGAGCTGCTCGCACAGGCCTCACCCGGGCCGCAGAGCAGAAACACCCTCTACCCCGCGGGCGAGCCCCCCCCCATTCCCTAAGCAGCCGGTAAGTCACAGGAAGCTGGTACTTCGAGGACATGCTTTCAAAACACTATACATGTAATTTCCTTTTTAGGTGCGTTACTTCGGAAGCGTCCCCCAAGAACTGCCAATCTGTCCTCTAAGTCAAATCCGCAAACTAATAGCCCCACGGTGGGGGGCAAGGAAAGGAAGTGAAAGGAAGACGATTACACTAAATTTAAAAATAACAAAAACAACCCATTAACACCTCTTTTGACGACCTCCTTGAGGTGGAATGATGCAAACCGGCAGATGGCAAGTGTAAAGCTAAGTAAGTGCCCCCCGGTGGGCTGCCGTCGGTGTCCCCATCACTCTCCCAGCGCCCCATCCTTGAACGCCCCCCATCGCACCAGCAACCGAGGTCAGTCCATGTTGATGGGGCTTGTCCAGCAGAGCACGGCCCGGGTGTCCCTCACTGGGGTGGCCTCCATCGCCCCGGCAGGACGGTAGGTCCCCCCCTGCCAGCATCTATTAAAAGCAAAAGTGACTAAGCCTTTGGAAATCGGGCAGGCAACGGCAAACTGCTCCACAGAGGAGGAGGGCTGGGCGCGAGTGGCTGATTTCGCCTCCCTGGAGCCACGCAGGTGCTTCCTTTTTTTCTCTTCTCTTTCCTTTTTTTCTTTTTAAGATTTTATTTATTAATGAGACAGGCAGAGGGAGAAACAGGCTGCATGCAGGGGGCCCGAGGTGGGACTCGATCCCGGGTCTCCAGGGTCAGGCCCTGGGCCGAAGGCGGTGCTAAACCTCTGAGCCCCCCGGGGCTTCCTTTGCTGAGGCAGGTGCTGGGCTTCGGCTTGGGGCCGTGGGAGGTGCGCAGGACCCCGGGCTGCTGGGCCGCTGCACCTGGAGGCCTCGCCCGCACCTGCGCTGAACCCGGGGCCCTAACCACGCGCGCTCCCCGCCCGCAACCAAGCCCTCCTGAAGGTCATCGGGTCAAAATCCGAGGCCTCCCCCCCGCCCCCTCTAGGACCCCCGCCCCGCCACCGCCCGCCTAAGCTCCTCCCGGTACATCACGCGGCGCGGATCTTCTGGCTTTTCATCCCCACCCCGGCCTGAGGCCGCTCCCGGGCTGGGTGCTCTGACCTGAGGCTCGGGCGGGGGCAGGATCATGGGAGGAGGGGAGATGCGCACCGTCCCCGGTCTGACCCGGACACGCCGCTTTTTAAAAAGTCGGCGTGTTTCACACCCTAAACTGCTGAGTCTCGTGATCCCGGCAGAAGCATCAGTCCCTGCCCCACCTCCTAGGGGGCCCGGCCAGGCTGCTTCTCTCCCCGACACATTCTGCATATTTGCTGCTTCTTTTCTTTTTTCTTAATGCTTCTTTCTTTTTCTTTTTTTTTTTTAAGATTGTATTTATTTATTTATTCATGAGAGACCCAGAGACAGGCAGAAGGAGAAGCAGGCCCGAGCCCTGCGGGAGTCCATCCCAGGACCCCTGGACCAGGCCCTGGGCCGAAGGCGGCTCTAAACCGCTGAGCCACCCGGGCTGCCCTTAATACTTATTTCTAAATAATTTGCTCCAACCGTTGCTTCTTGATTTTTCAGTCTCAGAGTTCAGATCAGAGCTTCTCTGCTCCTCACTCTGGAATTCCCTTTACTGCTTACCTAAGCCCCAAATTCCCTTTCTGTCTGGTAAAGCAGCTCTCTAATAGCTCATTGAGAGGGTAATTTTTTTTTTTTTTTGAGACTTTGCTTGTAAAAATCTCATTCTCCTCTCACACAGGATTGATAATTTGGCCAAGTATAGATTTCTAGATTTGGAATTTAGACATTGCCCCCCAAAACCCATTCTCTTCCAACTTCCACTGTTGCTTTTGAGAAGTTTGCTATTCTAATTGTCAATTCTTTGCATGGTGACATGGATTTTTTTATTTTTATTTTTTCCTTTCCGGGAGATTTTAGAATGTTCTTTGCTCCTGAGGTTCTGATATTTCATAGTGCTCTTCTTTGGTCTTGTGCCTTTAAAATTTTCCTGTGAGACACGTGGTGAGTCATTTCAACTTGGAAACAGCTTTTCCATTTCTTGGAAATTTTCTTGAAATGCGTGCAGACACATACACACACTTATGTGTTTTCCTTCTATCTTCTCAGTTCTTACTTTCTGGATTTCCTGTTAGTCAGATGCTGGGTGTCCGGGGCCTGCTTCTCGAGGGAGAGGCCCTCAGCGCAATCTGGGCATCACCCGGCACATTGCTGCCACCAAGGAGGCCACTTTGCGGACAAGGGGTCCGGAGGCTAAGGTGGGGCTGCAGCTCAATTCCCCTCTGCTTCTATCTCATGACTTGAGTGTGAAGAGGCCGCCGTGGTAGCATGTGGCTGTGTCGAGGGTCTGCAGAAACACCAGGGGGAGCTGGGGGGAAATACACACAGAAGCGTCTCAGCTTAGGGAAAATCCGAATATTTTTCTCATATGTGTGCCATGCTTTATAGACCGAGATGCATTTCTATAGAATTTGTTTCACTGAATGTGGGTCACAATCTTGAGAGTTTTCTGGGCTGGCCCCATGGAGTAGTGAGGCTGGACCCCATGAAACTGGAGACCCGAGGCGTAGCCGTGCGTCCCCCTGGCAGGTAACCTGCCCCCTACATTTAGAAGAGCATTTTTTTTGGTTTGTTTTTACTGATGGCCTTTTTGCTCTGTATTCTTCTTTCTCGAAGGGTTCTGCTCCGTCACGGTAGACTGCGTGCTGCTGGGTAAGGCGGTGAGGCCCAGGAGGAGGGTGTGTGTTGTTGCATAACAACATGGTGCATGGTGAGGCTCGAAGCCCCAATCTGTCACCCGCCCCATATGGGACTCATTACACAGTGACATTTCCCTGCAGCGTCTTGTAACATTAGACTTTCCTGTTCTTTCTTAGATTTCTTTATAACATTTCCCTTAGGGATAAATGACTTCTTTTAAGAATGTGAAAATAGGGCCACCTGGGGGGCTCAGTGGTTGCGCGTCTGCCTTCGGCTCAGGGCGTGACCCCGGGGTCCTGGGATCGAGTCCTGCATGGGCTTCCCGCAGGGAGCCTGCTTCTCCCTCTGCCTGTGTCTCTGCCTCTCTCTGTGTGTGTCTCTCCTGAATAAATAAATAAAATCTTTAAAAATAAAAAGGTGGAAATAGCTACAAGCTCCCAGGTTATAAGAGGTTAGCATAAGAAGAGGAAAGCTTCCACTTCTCCCTGCCCCCCCATTATTTTGTTCTTCATTTATTTAATAGCAGCCTAGACGTAAATCTGAATATAGTACCAGGTTCTGGGAGTGCTCTGCAGGTCTCAGACCAATAGTGCTGTCATTAAAGTGCTGCTTTCAATCCTGCTTACTGTGGCGGCTCACTCTCCTTCCATCCTTCCATGCCTGGGCTAACCACAGGTTTCTTTTTCTTTCTTTTCTTTTCTTTCCTTTTCTTTTCTTTCTTTCCTTCTTTTCTTTCTTTCTTTCTTTCTTTCTTTCTTTCTTTCTTTCTTTCTTTCTTTCATCTTATTTATTTGAGAGAGAGAGAACGAGTGAGGGGAGGAGTAGAGGCAGAGGAGAAGCAGGCTCCCCACCAAGCAGGGAGCCTGAGTGGGCTCCATTCCAGGACCCCGGGATCATGACCTGAGCCAAAGGCAGCCGCCTGACACACTGAGCCACCCAGAGGCCCCCCACAAGTTTCTTAATAGCTAACTTTTTTAGTTTAATGGCCAACTTTTTTTTTTAAGATTTTATTTATTCATGGGAGACAGAGAGAGAGAGGCAGAGGGAGAAGCAGGCTCCCTGCAGGGAGACTGTGGGACTCGATCCCCGGGTCTCCAGGATCACACCCTGAACTGAACGGGGTGCTAAACTGCTGAGCCACCTGGGCTGCCCTAATGGCCATCTTTTAATTAGTGCCCTTGCCTGCTTTTTTTCCCCAATCATCAGAGAAAAATCTTGCCTTGCATTGTTCTGACTCCAGTGCAGTAAACGGATGATTTTCTTTAGATGTCAATCTGCTGTGGCCTGCTGACTTGTAAAATACGATAAACATGGATGACCAGCAAAGGGAACTAGGAAATCTAAAGGAAAAACACTCCCACGTGTCACTTTATATGCTCTTCACTGCTGACACTCCTAGTCACACAATGGGTATAGGTTTTTCCCAATCGCCGAGCAATTCTGTGATACCAGCTGCGTGTCCTGCCATCGAAGTCCACTTGGACACCATCCACCTGGAGACCGAGCAGATTCCACAGGGTAAGGGGTCAGCCCTACAGGCCTGCCCCTCTTCCCCCTTCAGAGGCCAATCTCAAGCCCAGGCTACCTGTGCTTCTAGAAATTGGAGATCCCCAGGGCCCCTCCTCAGGCCGGGGTAACTTGCTGGAGCGGCTCAGGAAAACAGTTGACTCACTAGATGAGCAGTGGGCCACGGAGGATGGACTCGGCACTGCCAGATGGCAGAGGTGCAGAGGGCAAGGTCGGGGGACGGGTCCAGAGCTCCACGCCCTCTCCCAGCTGGTCATCCTCAGCATGGAGCTGGGCTCCCAACCCAGAAGCTCGTTACAATAAGCATCATTGGCCAAATCCTGGACCACCAGTCACTGGACTCAACCTCCCAGCGGGGCTGGGATTGAAAGTTCCAACCCTTTAATCACAGGATTGGTTCTCCTGGCAACCAGCCCCTACCCAGTGGGACTTTCCAGAAGTCACTCCATTAACATAAATCAGGTGTGGTTGAAAGGGGCTAGGAATACAAAAAACACACATTTCACTTTTATCTTCTGGAGCTATTTCAGGAGCTGGGAACAAAGGAGGCCCTTATAGCTCTTATCGCTTAGGAAATAACACAGGTTTAGAGTGCTAAGTGCTGGGAACCCAGGATAAAGAAAAAATATCTATTTTTTAAAAAGTTTTATTTATTGAAGTAATCTCTACACCCAACATGGGGCTCTAATGAGAGTCAAGAGATCAAGAGTCACACGCTCTTCCAACTGAGCCAGCCAGGAGCCACCTCCACCCCTTTAAAAAAATACCTATTTCTTATCATGAACTACAATATCACAGAAAACAAAACAAAATATACACATTACAGTTCTAAACTCTTACTAGATTTTTAGGTTATATTTTTATATGCAATAAACAAAATTATCCTGTTAAATTGCGTTTAGAAGTTTCTAAATCCTGGGCACCTGGGGGGCTCCGTGGTTGAGCATCTGCCTCTGGCTCAGGTCGTGCCCCCCCGGCCCCCCGCCCCGGGATTTCAGGATCCAGTCCTGCATTGGGCTCCCCGCAGGAAGCCTGCTTCTCCCTCTGCCTGTGTCTTTGCCCTCTCTCTGTGTCTCTCGTGAATAAATAAAAATCTTTTTTTTTTTTAAGTGTCTAAATCCTGTTAAATTAACTACACAATGAGGCCAGTAAACTGAGGTGGCTCTAATACCTTAGCAGCCCATCTAAGCAAAGCCAAACAAACCTACCCCCTGTCCATGCCTCAAGGCTAGGAAATCAAAACCTAAGGACAACCAATCACCACCACCGCACCCCCCCACCCCCGCCCCTGCTCCCCAGAAGCACGCAACCACTGAAGCTACAGCCAACCAAGTTGGCGGGATGCTCCCAACCACTCCTGCTTTGGCCATGCCCAACTCAACTCATTTCTTCCTCAAATAGACTCTAAATTTTTTTTTAATGGGCCTCGATTTATCCTTTATTAACTCTCAATTTCTGCCCCAGGCTGTGGACCACATGTTGAGTAGCTCTGCTCAGAGGCAATACTGGCCTGAATCTGACCTAGTTTTGAATTCCGCACATTGTGATCCCTGCGTTTCACCCCTTCTTTTCAAAGTCTTACGACCTGTCTTTCAAAAACCTCCACGGTACAAAAACGAAACAAAACAAAACACCTCCACAGTGTGGGGGGACATACCCGTAATGTTTCCCTTTCTACCGCAGTGCGGTGCTCCCCTTGGCTCCTCCTGGTGTTTCTAGTTGGGGTTCCTGTGGGGAAGGCCTCTGCGAACGTCTGCGTATTACCTCTGGGTGGACGTCACCTTTCACTTCTCTCGGGTAAATACCAGTGAGCGGAGTGGCCGGGCTGTACCGCAAACAGGTGGATGTCCAACGCCGAAGCCACTTGCCCACTGCTTCAATCTCCTCCCAATCCTCCTACCCACCTTTGAGCCAGACTGAACTACTTTCTTTTTCTCAGACGCGTCCTAAGATCTCCTGCCTCCGTGCCTTCCTTCAGGTTGATTCTTTGGCCTGCAGCACCCCTTTCCAGATCTTTCCATGTACCTTAGCTGGGTTCAAGCGCTGACTCCACAAGCCCTCCTTCTCCCTCGTGGTTGGAGGTGACTGCTCCCCCTTGGAAAGCCCCAGAGCCATACCATTCTGTCCGTCTTAGAGCTTGTCTCTACCAGAGCCTAAGTGTCCCTGATGGCAGGCTCCAGTGTGGAGGCTCCCACCCCCACAGGGCCTAGCTGAGCTCCTTGCATAGGGCAGGTATCCGGTGAATGTTGAGTTAAGGAATGCAATGTGCAGGGCATGGAAAGGCCAGCACATCTGGAGTTTGAGGAAAGGGGGGAGGTAAATCACTCGGACAGGAGGAAGCTAGTGGTGGCCACAGTAGCTCCTTTGCAACAGCCTCATTTGAAAACAGACTCCGGGGCAGCCCTGGTGACTCAGTGGTTTAGCACCACCTTTGGCCTGGGGTGTGATCCTGGAGACGGGGGATCGAGCCCCGCGCTGGGCTCCCTGCATGGAGCCTGCTTCTGTCTCTGCCTCTCTCTCTCTCTCTGTGTCTCTCGTGAATGAATAAATAAAATCTTTTAAAAATGTTTTTAAAAATTTAAAATATTTATTTAAAAAAGAAAGAAAGAAAACAGACTAAGTGTTAACTTATTGATAAACTAAGCATCTTCCTTCGGCTCAGGTCATGATCTCAGGGTCTTGGGATTGAGCCCCACATCGGGCTCTCTGCTCAGTGGGGCACCTGCTTCTCCTCCTTCTGTCCTCTCCTGGCTTCTGATCTCTCTCTCTCTCTAATAAATAAAGAAATATCTTAAAAAATAAAAATAATATAAATAAGTAAACAGGAAAGAAAAGAAAAGCAGACTAAGAACTTGTCTACCTATGTGATGTGTGGTGTCATTCAAAGGGTGGCAAGATATCTTGGTTCTTGGTGCCCCCAACACAGCCCTCCTCCAAGTGATGTGCCTGCATATCTGACATTCCATCATTAAATATCCACTCCTATTTAAGAATTGAGAATCAACAATTGGTAATTTCACAAATAGAGACAACCAGGCATTTAAGTGCCTCCTGATGAAAGGACATGATGCCAGCTATGAGACTATCTTGTGAAAAAGAGCAAACCTGAAGCTAGTATCAAAGTACGGCCACCCCAGGGACAGAGGATATATTAGACTCAGTAGGTGATGCCGTCGCAAAATCCTGACTGGTGGTGGTGGTGGCGGTGGTGGAGAGGGGGAACTCTAAAGAGCAAATAACTGTCTTTTTTTTAAACAAATAAATTGAAAGAAAAAAGAGAGTCAAACTATAGATTAAGAGACTAAAAAGACAGATCAGCTCATTGCGATTTATGGACTTTTTTTTTTAAGTTTTTTTTTTTTAATTTTTATTTATGATAGTCACAGAGAGAGAAAGAGAGAGAGGCAGAGACATAGGCAGAGGGAGAAGCAGGCTCCGTGCACCGGGAGCCCGACGTGGGATTCGATCCCGGGTCTCCAGGATTGCACCCTGGGCCAAAGGCAGGCGCCAAACCACTGCACCACCCAGGGATTCCTTATGGACCTTTTTTGGATCCCAATTGGAGTAACTTGTAAAAAAAAAATCTATGATGTTGATATTATGGGTTTTTGTTTTTGCTTTTGTTTTTTTTAGTCCATTTTTTAGATTATGGAGCAAGAGAGAAGTGGATGGTGATATAGATGAAACCAGACTGGCAATAAGTTGGTAACTCCTGAGGCTGGATGATGGGAACATAAAGGTTCATTATATTACTGAAATTTCCATAATCAAAAATTGAAAAATTAAAAAGGACTGCCTTTGGGTCACATTTTTGGGGCTCCAATAGGCCTTTTTTAAAATGCAAGCCTTGGGATGCCCGGTGGCTCAGTAGTTGAGCGTTGGCCTTTGGCCCAGGGCGTGACCTCGGGGTCCTGGGTTCGAGTCCTGCATCAGGGTCCTCGCAGGGAGCCTGCTTCTCCCTCTGCTGTGTCTCTGCCTCTCTCCATATGTCTCTCATAAATAAACAAAATCCTAAAAAACCCCACAAGCCTTCCCAGTAGATTAGCACATTAATAAAAGATAAACCATTAACATTTTAGCACCTGATGGTTTCCGGTAGCCGACATGAAATGCTCGCCTTCCTCAACCCGGCCTTTCAGCAGCCTGCGCCCCACCTGCTCTGGGTTTTCCCTCCCTGAACCTTAGCCAGCCCCCCAGCCCCCCGCTCTCCTGCATCCATCCCCTTCTGTTTGTCTCCTACTGCCTCCTCTTCCATCCTCTACTTGGCCAAAGCCACCCATCTCGAAAGCTCCAGACCGACGTGGCTCTCCCGAGTGCCCCCCATCCCCACCTCCAGCACACAGCCCCGCACCCCCAGACGCACCCTGAACAGCCCCGATGCAACTGCAGTTCGCCAGTGCTCAGCGTATCATGTTAGATCGGGATGGAGAATTCTGGGGTCTTCTCCAACTCAACTCAAAATAGACGTTTTTGGTGGATTGACTATGTGGATATATATAAAATAAATAAATAAATAAGAATATTTTAAATTTACTTTTTTCATTCTAAACCATGGGTTTTTAGTCCTTTCCTTTCCTATGGCCCTCTGTGGTAGCCTGGTGAACCCTACGAACCTCTTCTCAAAATAATATTTTTAAATGTATAAAATAAAGTACATATGATTACAAAGGACACCACTGAAATACAGTTATCACAGTATTAAACAAACTTATAATAAAGTCATATTTGCTTCTTAGTGCATTAAATGAGAAGATTCACTGGCAGGTCTAATAACTACTAAAATATTAAAGAAATGATGAGTGTGAAGGATACTCTGAGCTATTTGTACAACTATGTTGTCCTAAGTGACTTCTGTTAGTGACAAAGTCATAGGTATTGGTCTTACTACTGTGGTGTGTTGCCTGCATTTAGAATTGAAAAAATTACTAATTTTCAGCTAGAGGTTAATGAAAATGTACTTTTTTTTCCTACCCAAGTGCATACCTCCTGGATTTTTATTTTTTAATTATTATTATTATTATTATTATTTTTTGCCATTGAATTCTCCTTGGGTCCTTCTGCTTGGGTTGGAGAGAAAGTCTGACTTAGTGCTAGTGTGGCCTTTTTTTTTTTTTTTAAGATTTTATTTATTTATTCATGAGACACACAGAGAGAGAGGCAGAGACACATGCAGAAGGAGAAGCAGTGTCCATGCGGGGAGCCCGATGTGGGAATCCATCCCGGGTCTTCAGGATCACGCCCTGGGCCAAAGGCAGAGGCTCAACCACTGAGCCACCCAGGCGTCCCCACCCCCCCCCCCCCCCCTTTTTTTTAATTCATGAAAGATACAGAGGGAGAAGCAGGCTCCCTGTGGGGAGCCTGGTATGGGACTGGATCCCAGGACCCCAGGATCACGACCTGAGCCGAAGGCAGACGCTCAACCACTGAGCCACCCAGGTGCCCCTACCTCCTGGATTTTATCCATAGGAGGTGGGAAGGGGTGTTCATGGACCCCGGGGCAAGAACTCCTTATAATATTAATTTTCATACCTAACTTTGGAGTCATAATTTTATGTTTGTTGCCTTCAATAGGGCCTCCCCTGTGATATCAGCTTTAGGCCCTACAAAACCTGGATCTTTCCTGTACACCCAGGCAATGACCACTTGTCACCATCTTCACAGTGAATACAGGCGTAGAGGTAGGGGGCAGGCAAGCCATTGGCACCTTCCACCTGTCACTACCCACCGGCTGGCTGACGCCTCTGCCCCAAGCCTGGTCTGCTCTCCCCTGAGCCTAGACAATCTCGGGGGCCCCTCTGCGGGGTCACTCCTCTGTGACCCCTCCACAGCTTCCCACCTCCCCGGAGGAGGCTCCCCGGGATGCGGCCCGGCCCGTGATTTCATCTCCAGCACCTCCCTCTGCTTGCTCGTCCGGGGAGTTCCGCGTGGCTCCCCTCCTCTCCTAAGGCCTCAGCTATCCTGCCAGGAAGGAAGGCCTTTCCTAACCAACCACCCAGCGGAGCACCCTGCTCCACGTGGGGTCACCTGCTGACCACACTTACCTGCTGCTGTCTAACCTCCCCGTGCACCCATCAGAGTGAAGTTCCACGAACCCAGGGACGTGTATTTTTTTTTTCTTCTTTTCAGTTTTGGTGTCCAGAATACTCTCCGGTAGGCACTTCATACATATTTGCTGAATAAATTACAAAATAGGAACTCGCATCAGAAGAGACTGGGGGCTTAAAATCTAACAAGAGTGTTGCCATTAAGCAAAATTTCATCTGGAAAGAAGGAATGCCAGGAAGGGGCCTAAAATTCACATTTCTGTAAAGCAGATGTCCCCCCTCCCCGCGAGGTGTCCTCTGACTTTGTGAAGAGAGTAAAAGGCCTGGCGCTGGCTCCCCCACGATGCCTGCCCCAGGAGGGACGCATTTCAAGAAGGGAAGGGACCGTCACAGGGTGGGGGAAGGGACGGTCACAGGGTGATGTTTACAGGTGTTTACCGTCTGCTTTTGGTGCAGCGCCAAATCTTCTGGAAACATTCAAAGGACACAGACTTTTGGGGGCGACTTGTGGACCCCCCTGCACATCATCCTAGGAAAAATCAAAGACCACAGTTCAGAACCACACCCACGGCCCTGGAGAGGGGGGCGGACTTCCGTGGGCCGGATCCCTGTCCCTGTCCCGTCCTGCCCTCCCCCCCCCCCCCCCCGCCTCTGTCGCGGCCACTCCCCGCCCCGGGAGCCCCGCCCCCGCCACCTGTGCCCGCAGCCCAGAGCGCAGGGCTCCCGGAGCTGGGGTTGGGCAGGACCCGGCTTTCCCCCGAGTGCGGGGGCGGGGCCGTCGGGGACGGGATGGGAACAGGGACGGGACTGGGGCAGGACAGGGATGGGGACAGGTCAGGACAGGGATGGGGACAGGACGGGGACAGGGACGGGGACAGGGGCAGGGGACGGGACGGGGACGGGACAGGGACAAGACAGGGACGGGACGGGGACAGGGGCAGGGGACAGGACGGGACAGGGATGGGGACAGGACGGGGACAGGGACGGGACGGGGACAGGGGCAGGGATGGGACGGGGACGGGACAGGGACAGGGACGAGACAGGGACGGGACGGGGACAGGACAGGGATGGGGACAGGTCAGGACAGGGATGGGGACAGGATGGGGACAAGGACGGGGGCAGGACAGGGACGAGACAGGGACGGGGGACAGGGACGGGACGGGGACAGGGACGGGGACCGGGGCAGGGGACGGGACGAGGACGGGGACAGGGACGGGGACAGGACAGGGACAGAGACGAGACAGGGACGGGGAATGGGACGGGGACAGGGATGGGGACCGGGGCGGGGGCCGGGCCGGGGCCGCGGGGCGGCAGGAGGGCCGGGGGTGGGGAGCGCAGCTCGCTCCGCGCCGCCAGGCCCCCCAGGCCCCCCCAGGCCCCCAGCAGCGGCTCCTCCGCGAAGCGGGTTCCCCGGGCGACGCCGCAGGGCGCGACCGCGGGGGGGCGGGGGCTGGGACTCCGCGGGGTGCCGGAGCGGTCCTGGAGGGTGGAAATGCACCATGACGGGGGCGGGGGGGGGTGTTGGGGTGGGGGCGCGGGGGGAGAGGGGGAGGGAGACAGGGAGAGAGGGAGAGAGGGAGAGAAGTGTTGCTTCCAGATAGGTCTTTGCAGAAAGATGCCAAACATTCCCTTGGGGATGAAGGGAAATGCTGTTGGCGCATTAAGCTCAGTCTAATTCTGTTCTATTTTATGCTGCGGACACTGGGACGGCCAAGGCGGTTACCCTGAGTTCCTGAGAACTTCCTCTTCCCGAGGGTGCTGACACCTGCCGTGCAAGGTTCCTGTGCATCACCTTGGATCCGAGGTCTCTAAAGCTCTCTACACATGTGCTGTCGCCCTTTTGTATCTTTTTGTGATTATTTAGCCTCCCCTATTCCTGCCCTTTTCTAACCGCCCCCACCCCCAAATAAGGCAAAGGCAGGCAAAATGCTGACATGGTGGGGGTGCAGGGTGGGAAGGGAAGACAAACGGATAGTGAATACCTGAAATCTTGCCCCGGGGTCTTCTGGAACCAACCAAAATTAAGTATATGAGGGCAGCTGAGTGGGTAGTTGTCATTCTAGCTCTCAAGAAAAACTTAAACTTTTCAAGCACTTCTCCAAGACTTGCCAAGGGAATTAGACTGCGCAGGGAGGCTGCTATGATTTCACCAAAATGTGTACAAGCAGTAACTGCAACCCATTAGTTGCGCCACTAGGGTATAGATACACGTGGGGGAAAGAATGAAAAATATCTGCAATAAGTTAAAAAAAAAAAAAGTAAAAGTACTTAGGTGAATTTTTCTTTTTGGAAATCACCGCCGGGGTGCGGCTTCCCTAAGTTAACCCCCCACCTGGCCCCGTCCTCCTAGGGCCCCGGGCTCGGGAGGTGTAATTCCTTGGACGCCAGCAGGGGGCGCCCCCGCCCGCTTCCTACAAAACTCCAGGCTTTGTAGTTCGTTCGCCTAGTTCGTTCTAAAGACTCGGTGAGACGCAGGCAGCCCCTGGGCTGTTCCAGCGCTTGGGCGTCTCCTCCCGGGAAGGTGGTGTGTGGGATGCACGGCTGGGGACCCTGGGTCCACCGGTGTGAACTGGAAGGTGACTGGGCTCATGCCCACTGTTGGATTTTAAAGTCTTGGGCCTTGTTTTCTGTTGTGGTTTGCTGCTGAGGGGGAGGCTCCGTCTCCCCTCTCTCAACTTGTCCACCTCCCAAGTTCTTGCAGCGGTTCCCCAGCAGTGTGGTTAGAGCCTAATGAACAGGTAGGTATGGATGCGAGGGGGGGTGTCCATCCACAGGTGAGTGGGAGCAGCTCCGCAGAATCCAAAGAGCTTCTTAACATGTTCTAAAAGTTAAAAGTTTTTATATTTTGGGTTTTTTTTTCTTTATTCAGGAGAGACAGATTGAGAGAGAGAGAGAGAGAGAGGCAGAGACACAGGCAGAGGGAGAAGCAGGCTCCCTGTGGGGAGCCTAATGTGGGACTTGATCCCAGGGCCCAGGGATCCCACAGCCTGAGCCACAGGCAGACACACTAAACCGCTGAGCCATCCAGGTGCCCCTAAAAGTGAAAAGTTCTGAATAAATACTGGGATTCCTTTTATTTTCAAATACCTCTCTGAATCTCCTTAGCCTTGTTTACTGTGACTCACTGTATCAAATATTTATTGCTGTGTAACACCCAAACGTAGTGTTTTAAAACAACAATAAACACTTATTATTATCTGGCAGCTTCTATAGGTTTAAGAGCTGGGGCGTGACTCAGCTAGGTGGTTCTAGCTTGGGGCCTCTCTCATCAAGTTGTCAAAGTGTTAACTGGGTCTGCCATCATCTGAGTCTGGCTGGGCCGGAGGATCCACTTCCAAGAAGCTCCTTCACATGACTGTTGGTAGGAAGCCGTAATTCCTCACCCCGTGGGTCATCGTAGGACTGCTTGGGTGTCCCAGCGAGGCAGCTGGTTTTGCCCAGAGTGAGAGATCCAACAGACAGCAAGGCAGAAACCACAATATCGTTTAGGACCTAGCTTTGGAAGTCACACACCATCATTCCCTCGACATCTAATGCTTGCACAGGTCAGCCATATTCAACATGGGAGGGGCCCACCCAAGGGTGTGAATTCCAGAAGGTAGGGACCATCCAAGAGGCCCTTGGAGGCTGTCTACCGCTTGGCTTGTTTTCAGGATGCACATTTAAGGGGTCCCTGGGGGCTCAGTTGGTTAAGCATCTGCCTTTGGCTCAGGTCATGATCTCGGGGCCCTTGGACTGAACACCAGGTTGGGCTCCCTGCTTCTCCCTCCCCCTCTGCCCTTCCCTACCCCACCGTCTCATGCTCTCTCTCCAAAAAAACTTAAAGAAAAAAAGAATGTACACTTAAATATCTTTTCAAATGTACGTTTTACCTTGTTTAATGTTATTGAAAGTGAATACTTGAACCACTTTTTACATGTGTACCAGAAGGTTTCTTTTCCTATGAGCACAAAGGCCTCCCTCTTCCGGTCAGAAAACAACTCCTGAAGAGGTGTGTGTTGGGGATGTGTGCGTCCTGTCCTTAATAATATACGTATGACATCTCACAACTATAAAAACTGATGTGTTGGGCAGAGGTTGTCCACTTTCTGGTTGGGAATGTTCTCATTTCTTTCCGCATTCAGACTCTCTAGCAAATGACAAGTCATACTAATAAAATTCAATTCGGGTCACTCGGGGGAGTTTCTGGATCATTTTTGCTTCATAATTAACAACCCCAAGACTTTTTTTGGTATGACCTGACACTAGCCATTCCTGAATGGTGCCTGGAATGATTCTTATATTCTCTCTTCACAGATGAGGGCTCCAAGGCAGAGAGGTTTTAAGCAACCTCTGAATTGGACAACGGCTGCGAAACTACAGTTTCGACTCATCGTGACCCTGGATGCCATTAAAAAGTTAAGAGAATGACTCTTGCTCAGCAGAGAGCCTGCATTTCTGTCAACAGTAGAGGCTGTGGCCAGGCATCAAGTAGCTATGTCACTGACCCTCACACGAAATGGATGTTGCAACAGTGCCAACAGAGGGTCCTTGGCTTCAGAAACAAACCTGTGTGCAATGCCCTTTGTAATGACTATTATTATTAGTAGTAGTAGTATTTTTAAAGACATTATTTATTCATGAGAGGCACAAAGAGTGAGGCAGAGACATAGAGACATAGACAGATGCTTCCCTGCGGGGACCCCATCCCAGGACTCCAGGATCATGACCCAAGCCAAAGGCAGACGCCCAACTGCTGAGCCACCCAGACGTCCTGAGAGACCTGAGTTTAAATTCTCCTGTCACTTCTCATTGGCTGTGTGACTCACGGCACTTTATTTAGTCTCTGGTTCAGTTCATTCCTCTGGAATATAGAGGTAATTACATTCACCTTGCTGGGTAGTTGTGAGGTGACTGATTGATTGGGCGATTGATCTACCTAAATAAAACATAACATGACATTACATAGGATTTTTCTCTTTAAAAAACTGAATAAACTCTGGAGGAAAATCAGGGCAGTGAGAATATGTGATGTTCCAAATTGAGGTCCCTCACATGCTGGCATTTCAGGATCCCCAGAACCACGGCCAGCTCCCACCTGCTCACCACAAAGCAAAGGCTGTTAGTTGACAAGTCCTGCCCACACACAGAGCTCCTAATCAAACATCCAATTCCCTCACTTTAAAAATGTGACTAGGCAAGAATCATCAAGAAAGCCTTCAGCACAAAAGAGAGAGACAGTTCACAAGAAACAGAAAACAAATAATTCAGGGGACAGAAAAGAACGTCGACAAACAATACCCTCTAATTAGTATCCTCAGTGAAGAGAAATCCACAAAAGGAGCTTTTATAAAGGATGTCATGAAATAAAAAAAAAATCAAAGAACAGAGCTTTTGGAGATGGGATAATTTTAATACAAAAACCTTCTTAATTGGGGGTGCCTGGCTGGCTCAGTTGTAGAGCATGAGACTCTTGACTTGGGGTCGTGAATTCAAGCCCCGTGTTGGGCCTAGAGCTTATTTAAAAAAATTTTTTTTAATCTTTTTTTTTTTAAAGATTTTATTTATTTATTCATAGAGACACAGAAAGAGAGAGAGGCAGAGGCACAGGCAGAGGGACAAGCAGACTCCACGCAGGGAGCCCGACGTGGGACTCGATCCAGGGTCCCCAGGATCAAAACCCGGGCTGCAAGCAGCACTAAACCACTGCACCACCAGGGCTGCCCTAAAATCTTCTTAATTGAAGGACTGGAGAATTAAAATGGGGCCATTTTTCAAAACACATTTCATTATAAGGCAAAATGAAAAATTGAAAGAAAAGATTAGACACTTAAAGAATCAATCCAGGAACCAACCTCTGATCGATAGTAGCTCAAAAGAGAGAGAACAGAGAAAATGCAAGAGAGGAAATTTTGAAAGAAATATAACAAATAATTTCCCTGAGACGAAGGGGTGTCTTTAGACTGAATGCCATATTGAGTGTTGAGCCCAGGAAGTGTAGAAAGCCCCAGACTGGGACCCTTCAGGGATCTCAATGTTTTATAACAGATTTGACGAGGTGTCCTAGCACGGTTCACACTTAGTAGGACATCAGAACCCTGAAGAAAAAAAAAAAAAGCTCCAGTAAAGAAAAATATTAATATTAGTCTCAGGAAGTATACACTCTGTACCAGGAGTTCACAGAAGCACTACTCTACTCAATCACTGCATCATTAGCCCTCTGCGTGGGTGTCATCACCATTCCTACTTCACAGACAAGGAAACTGGAGTCTCAGAGCCAGCAACTAGCAACAGAGCCAGGTTGGAAACTGGAGCAGTCTACGGGTAGAGCCTGCATCCTTAACCATTACACACCCTGCCTCGCAACACTTCACCCCCAAGGAAGGAGGTGCGGCTTCCCCAGCAATACTGGGTGCTAAAACAAAATGGCCCAATGCCTCAGTATTTCTGAAGAAGATGATTTCAACCAGGAATTCTATCCCCAGCTAAATTATTAATGAAATATGAGGGAGAAAGAAGATATTTTCAGGCATTTCAGAGGGAGAACACTTACTTCCTATATATCCTTTCTTAGGAAGTTAGTTGAGGATGTAATCCTCAAAAATGAAGGGGAAACCAAAAAAAAAAAAAAAAAAAAGTCGTAAGAGAACTCCCAGAATGACAGACATGTAATCCAGTGTAAAGCAAGATGACCGAAGTTTCCAGAGGGGAAAGAGGAGCTCTGTGGAATAGCTAGCATTATTGAAAACTTGAGTGTATGGACAGTTGGCAAATACACGTATGTCTAGATAAATGTATAAAGAAAAGTATGGCTAGATAAAGATACAGAGGGGAAGAAAAAAGATATATTTGAACTCCAGAGGGGCACCTGGCTGGCTTAGTCGGTAGAGTGCGTGACTCTTGATCTTGGGGTTGAGAGTCTGAGCCCCACGTTGGGTGTAGAGATTACTTAGAGGCTTCAAAAAAATCTTAAAAAAGAAAAACCCAACCAACTTCAGGAAAACAAAAAGCTCTAAGAAGAAAGTCATGGTCTAGATGAAAAGAGACTAGAAAGGAGGAGGTAGACGTGGCGTAGGTAGCGTTTTTGTTTTTCCTCCTAAGTGCTCTGTGCTGGTCGATCTGTTAGCCGCAGACACGGTATCTAAGGAGCTAAGCGTTCATAGTTGCGTGGGTTGAAATAGGGAGAGGCTGATTCCTTCACGCGGTAGTTGATTCTATAGCAAGATTCTGAAGCAAAAACAGAAACAGGCAACCAGAAATAGGAAGGCGTGGAGCACATTGAAACTCCGAAGGAAAGGGCAGCCCGGGTGGCTCAGCGGTTTAGCGCCACCTTCAGCCCAGGGCGTGATCCTGGGGGCCCGGGATGGAGTCCCACGTCGGGCTCCCCGCAGGGATCCTGCTTCTCCCTCTGCCTGTGTCTCTGCCTCTCTCTCTCTCTCTCTCTGTGTCTCTCATGAATAAATAAATAAAATCTTAAAAACAAAAAGACTCTGAAGAAAACTTGCACAAGTAGAAATTTGACCTTCAATAGGTAGAAATAAACTTGTTCAGTTACTGAAAAAATATCTTTAAAGGCAGAGAAAGGTCACTGCAGGTGTATTTGAAATAAATTCATGCTCCTCATGAATTTTCACAGATTTGCACACCGTATACACACTAATTCCTGAAATAGGAGCTGAACTGTGCTGGCCGTCGGGCCTGGACACACCATGACTGCTACCGCCTGATGCTCATGAGGACGCCCACTGCTCCCTCAAGGCGGGAGCCCCCTAACCAGGTGTGGTCGCACAGGGATCCAAGGGCAGGACGCTCAGGGCAGCGCTGTTTACAAAATAAAGCAGAAGAAAACAAAAGCCAAAGCCAGGAATGCCCTAAATGTATGTTAGTAGTGGAGCATTTCAGTAAAATTATGGTACATCCACATCACAAGTCCCGTGAAGCTGTTAGGAGGACGGGAAGATGCCCGCTGTGTATTAAGTGAAAGGGGCAATTTGCCAGGAGGGTATATACGACGTGTCTCTTCGTATTAAATACAGGAGTTTGTGCATGCTGGAAAATGGAGTTTTATGATTTAAAAAAAAAGGAAAAAACAACCATAATTTGTAAAATAAAATGCATGAGGCCTCTTTTGTCATTAGCTTCTCTGGGGAGTGAAGAAGAGTGGCACGGGGGTCAAGGACGCAGGGGGGCAAGGCTGGAAGGCCAGGCAGGGCTGTGGGGAAGCAGCAAGAAGGGGTGCCCGGCGGAGCTCAGCGGCGGGTTGGGGGGGTGAACAGGGCCAGTGCATCTCGGGGCCCAAGGCCTAGTGGGCGCCCATCCTGCTGGCCCACCTTGGGGGGTGCTCACACCCACAGGCATGGCTCCCGTGTGCTGAGCGCCCCCTCAGCGGGCACCTGCACCCACCGCTTGGGAGGCCACGGGAATGAGCCCCTTTCACGCTGGGACAGAGCTGACAGCGCGACTTAGAGAGCAGGTAGCGGGCCTTGGCTCCCTTGGCCGCTGCGAGACGGAAGCCCAGAGTCGGAGAGCAGATGCCAACTTCTAGGAGGGGCCTAACCGCTTACTTGTCCCACAAATGACTTATTTTAATCAATTACTTAATTAATTTTCTCTTATCCGTTTTTTACGCTTTGCTGCAGTGGGAACCGATGCAAACAGGAAACATGTCCCAGTAGGTTGCAGCCCCCGGAGCTTGTGGGGGCAGCTTGTCCAGGCAGGTGACAAGCACAGGGACTGATGTGAGCTTTGGGGGGCGCAGGACCTGCAGGGGGGTGAAGGGGGCAGGGAGAGAAACCGAGGCAGGGGAAGAGCGGAGGTTGGACACAGACACTGGAGGAGAAAGCTGCGAGGAGCTAGAGGGGAGAGGAGGGGGAGGAGGGGGAGGAAAAGGGGAAGAAGGGGGGAGGGGGAAGGGAGGGCCATTGTTTGGCCTGGGCCCTGCCTGGGCCCCACGATGCCCTCCCACAGACCCAGGGGTGCGCTTTCCCAGCCGAGGGGGCCGCACCACCGGCGCTCCCTGTCCGCGCTGCTGCCCGCAGAATCCCCGCATCTGGTCTAACCAACCACCTCCATTTCCACTGCGGCTTCCTCCACCTCCACCGGCACCTCCACCACCATCACCACCACCTCCACCTCCGCCTCCACCTCCACCACCTCCTCCACGTCCTTCACCTCCACCACCTCCTCCACTGCCACCACCACCTCTACCTCCACCTCTACCTCCACCTCCGCCCCCACCTCCACCGCCACCTCTACCTTTACCTCCACCTCTGCCTCTGCCACTGCCACACCTCTCTGATGGTTTGGATTTACTGCCAAACTCCTGCAACCGTAACTCCCCTGGCTCATCTCGCCCTGCTCCACCGTGGCCCTGACCCCTATCTCCAGGCCGCCGTCTCTAGCTGGATACCTTCCGGTTCAGGCCCTGACTGCAGGTTCCTGCTCAAGTCCAAGTGGGCGTTGTCAGTGCATTTCCTCCATTAGTCTACAGCGAATAAATCAAACACCGTCATCATCATTTCATCTGGGGCCTTCTCCTTCGTTCCCCATGTGGGTTGCTAACAGGTTCTTTCTTCCTTCAGGACATCTTCCTCCTCTCCCTGTCCGTTTCCATCTCGGCTCTCAACTTTGGTTATTGCATCTGTTCATCTACTTGACGAAGATTTATTAAATGTCTCTCGTGTGCCAAGCACTGTGCTGGATAGAGAGTCATCGGCGCTCGTTCCAGATTCCATTGTGGCAGCCGGAGCAGCAGACACAGGGCCTCCACACATGGCAGGGGGTGTCCCCCGTCGCCCCTGGCCTCCTGCACCCCTGCTGACTAACCGGGCAGGCAGTCTGAGCTTCAGCACCAGTTCCGACCACACGCTTCCTCCCCAGGGTCTGGGAGCTGCAAGTAGTGCCACTACCGCATCATTTTCCTGTTGCCTGTGAATGGTCCCTCTAGCGCATTTCTAGAAAGAGGAAACTTAAAATGTCAGCAAGAAGGACTCTTGCAAATCCCCTTTGGGCCTGTTTCCTGGCAGAGTGACACCACTGAGGACAGGGCTCCTGAAGCATGGAGATTTGAGAAAGACAACCGAAGGGACACGGCCATCGCCAGGTTGAGCAGGTTTCGGGAGCTCGGTACTGGTACCGAGTCAGACTCGGAACGCGGTGTTGTGCGGAGCATGAGCTCAGTGCCTGACTAGCCTGCGGTAAACGGGAACACCCTGGAATGGGTGCTCAAGAAATGGGCACTGATGTGGGACTGAATCCGGGTCTCCAGGATCACGCCCTGGGCCGAAGGCAGGCGCTAAACCGCTGAGCCACCCAGGGATCCCTCAACAATCATTAATTTGGATACTTCCACAGTCTCATTTCTTTACATCCTTCCAATTTCTTTCAAATTCTAGGCAGCGGGGCCTGAAGCAATTTTGCAAGGCCTCAGACTTCCCTCCATGCAGGTGGCCAAGAGCCGTGAGGGTGATCGCTCACCTCTCAGCCCAGCACATCCGTCCTTTGCATCTGTCCACTCTGAGGGACGAGCGGTTTCTTCATCCTTCATCAAGTCTCTCTGCTGCCAAGTGAGAGGACAGTGCCAGGTGCCCCGAGAACCCGCTGACACTCCTGCGGGTCTCAAGGAGCTGCTAAACATCCTTTGTCAGGTCCTCGAAAAACATGCTGGAACGGCAGCCCCCAGGCCGACCCACCGCGGGCTTTCAGCTGCACAGCGCGGTTTTCCGCCACGCCGAGCTCGGAGGTCAGTCCCAGTGTCTCCAGCCCGCGTGCTAGCACTGCGACTCAACCCAATTTAAATTAACTTGGCAAGGGAGCTTTCATGAGCTGTGCCATCACCACCCTCTCCTAGCCCAAAAGTAGATCTTGTGTAGGTGTAGTCTCCACTTTGATAAATGACGGAGTTGTGCACTCGTGTTATCTGAGGATGGAAGGCGGCGAGTGGTTGTTTGCAAAATAAGGTTTATTCATCATTGAAGGAAGTCTGGAACGAGCTCTCCTGTCAAGTGGCTCAAGGCAGGAGAAGCCGACTGTTGCACCAAAACACACATGTGCCCAGGGTCCTCGTCATCCCACCACCAGGTGAGGGCCTTGCTGGCTCCAGGAGGTCTGAGGTCTGCCTCTCGTGCCAGGCCCGGTAAGGACCCTGCGTCACCTACCTCCACTTCACACGGCTCCGAACCCCAAGGCACGGGGGGCGCGGGGGTGCGATGGACAGTGTCTGCCCTGCAAGGAACGGCCGTGGAGAGGCATCGTCTCCATCTATTCCTAGCGCTCTTGTCCCCTCCGGGGTAGGAGCCAGTCCTCGGGCAGGGACATCAGAGCAGACACTGCAACAGAAGAAGCCGAGGCACCGGAGAGCCCAAGGGACTGGCCTGGGGATCCTGAAGGCTGTTTACACACACTGGGGCACCGAGTGCTGGCTTCCTCCTCTCGTGGTCTACACCAGGACACTCACCCCAAGAGGTAAAGGGACGGGGGTGTGTCATGGGCTGCTTGCCAGCTCTGTGACCCTGGGGTGAGACCCGGCCTTGGGGTACCCAATCCCAGAGCTCTAAACTAGTGCGAGGCTCTAGGGCTGGCCAGTATTTACCTTTGTGCTTTTCCCCCCAAACTGCAGTCACTATTCGGTCTGTTTGGTAAAGACAATCGCCACCATCCAATGTTGCTTCTTCTCTGTCCTCAGCTTCTCATCCCTGTTAACAGCTTTCGGCCCTTTCCCGCGAAACGGCGAGCAAGGGGAGGAGAAACGCAGGCTCACTCGGGGCAGCAGCCCTGGAAACAGAGTCAACAAGAAACGTTGATTGAGTGGATGCTATGGGGCAGGCCCTGAGCCACCTCACAAACTCTGCTCGCTCCCCCACCCCAGTCCCTGCTGGGGACGGGTAGCCCAATCCTCGGGTTCCAGGTGATGGCACGGAGGCCTCACGACGCTCCAGCTGCTGGCGTGGAGTCAAGCTCGGGGGCTCGGCGTGGGCTGGGGGGGGTCATACGCGACAGGTACATACCACTGTGCATCAGGGAAAGCCTGGAACCTCCCGACAAGCGGCTCCTGGCCAGGAAACCACCACCACCCCGGTGATTCCTTCTGCTGTTGAAAATGTTGATGGGTGCGATTGCGTCAGACCTGCTTGATGGTCAGAAATAATTTGGGCGGGGGGGGGGGGGGGGGGGGGGAGGTCAGCCCCGGTGGCTCAGCGGTTTAGCACCGCCTTCAGCCCAGGGTGTGATCCTGGAGACCCGGGATCGAGACCCACATCGGGCTCCCTGTGTGGAGCCTGCATCTCCCTGTGCCTGTGTCTCTGCCTCTCTCTGGGTCTCTCATGAATAAATAAAATCTTTAAAAAAAAGAAAAAAAAGAAATAACTTGGGGGTGTCAGGGACGCCCAGTGGGGCTCGGCCGGTTAAGTGTCTGACTCTTGGGTTTGGCTCCGGTCATGATCTCAGGGTCATGGCATGGAGGCCCACATCGGGCTCCTCACTCAGCAGTTTGCAGGAGGTTCCCCCTCCCCCTCTGCCCCTCCACCTGCATGCTCACTCGCGCGTGCTCTCTCTCTCTCCAATAAATACATCTTAAACCAAAACCTGGAGCTTTATAGGAATATAGAGCTGGGGCCCCTCCCGAGGGATGTTTCAGTGCCCCCCGGGGAGTGCCCAGCCCCCCGCATTTCACCCCCTGGCCCCCGGGATTCTGGGGACTTGGGGGCATGGAGAGTCCCAGGCCGCAGGGAGGCCGCAGCTCCGCCACCATCAGGCTGCGGGGGGGCGGCTCGCGGGCCGGGGACAGAGGCGGCTGCCGGATTCCCTGAGATGCTGCTGCTCCCACGGCCACGTGGGTTCTTTCCCCTGACGCGGCCTCGAGGCACCGGCCTGTGCGGCCTGTGCGGACGCTGTTCCTCCCTTCTGTAGGGGGGTGGTCCATCCTCCCCGGGGAATCCTAGCAATTCCAGGAACTCTAGAACTGGAAAGGCCTTCTCCCCTTCCTTTTCACCCGCCCCTTAGGATCCTTGGCCTTCCCCCCAGGGCTCTATTTCTTCAGTTGGGGACCTCAAGGCACAGAATCATACAGAAACAACAGGGGGGCGCCGCCCTCGGGTGGAGCTGGAGGCGCTGGGGCTGCTCTCCGGGGTGCCCAGTCATCAGCTCTTCTTCCACCGCAGCACCCCCCCCCCCCCCCCCCCCGCAGCTGCAGCTGGGCCTGCCTCCCGTGCTTCTCCCCACCCATCAGGTTAGGGGTGGACGGACAGTCCTCCGATTCCCCTGGGAAATCTGGTGACGGGACCCAGAGCTAGTCAGCTGTGGGAGGCCGAGGGGCAGAGCCGGGGCGACTGGACGCCGGAGCTGGCCCCGTGCTAAGACAAAGCAGGACGCACGCTGTGGTCCGAGGGGCCCGACGCCTGCAGAGGCTCCACGGAAGCCACGGTTGGTAGGACGGGGCGGGCAAGAGCTGGGGGGCAGCTGCAGGAGCCCAAGTGAGCGCAGTAGAGCAACCCCTCCGCTTGGGAGGCCGGCTAGACGGGCCTCTCCAAACCAGAAAGGACGTCGGGGTTCATCCTTGCCAACCTCTCCCCTAGACGGACCCTCTCTTTCCCGCTCACCAGCTTCTCCTAGGCCGCCACAAATTTCTCCTCCAGACTACTGGTGACAGCAGTTGACCTAGGTGGCAAATGTAAGCATTCGTTCGGTGTGCCGGGGAACGTGGAACCCGGTTCTAACTTGCTGCCTCGTACTTCTCTAACAGATGTGATGCCCTTGCCAATCGACATATTTGATTTTTTTTCATGAGGATATCAACCAACATGGCCCAACTGAAGGTTGTCTTTTTTTTTAAGTTTATGATTATTATAAGATTTTATTTATTTATTTATTCATGAGAGACACAGAGCAAGTGAGAGACAGAGGCAGAGACACAGGCAGAGGGAGGAGCAGGCCCCATGCAGGGAGCCCGACATGGGACTCTATCCCCGGACTCCAGGATTATGTCCTGGGCCCAAGGCAGGCGCTAAACTGCTGAGCCACCCCGGGATCCCTATTATTATTATTAGTAGTAGTAGTAGTAGTAGTAATCTCTCTCCTCAACATTGTGCTCAAACTCAAGACCCCGAGATCAAGATCGTGTGCTCTTCCGACTGAGCAGCCAGGGGCCCCAACGAAGTTTTTGTTTTTAGATGTGATTTTTTTTTTGAAGTTTTATATATTTATTCATGAGAGACACAGAGAGAGGCAAAGACACAGGCAGAGGGAGAAGCAGGCTCCTTGCAGGGAGCCCGATGTGGGACTCGATCCCGGGTCTCTAGGATCACGCCCTGGGCTGAAGGCAGCACTAAACCGCTGAGCCACTCGGGCGTCCCTTTTTAGATGTGATTTAAAAGAATCCTGTTTTTCTTTTTTGTCCTTTCTCGGTTGGTTACTTGGTATTCACCTGCAACTGCATGCAGAGGTGCCCGCGCTTCCCCGTACTGTTTGCAGGCTAAGGTTTGATCGGTTTAATTGAATAAGGACTCCCCACCTTCAGAAGCTGCCACTGAACAGGTCCGTCTGGCCGAGCTCAGCGCAGGGCCGGCCCACGTCCGGCAGAGCACAGGGCAAGAGAAAGGCACACTGGCTCTCTTCCCGGATCGTGGCTCCATGAGGAGGAAGACTCCTCGTCCAAGGGCGGGAGCCTGCGACCAGGCATGTTGGGAGGCAGCACCATTAGCAAAAGCTGCAGCTCAAGCTGCCTTGAGTTCTGACCGCAGCGCCACTGTGACACAGTTAAGAACCCACCTTGGTCTTCTCTGCTTTAAAAAACAGATCCCTTACCTCCCCGGTTACAGTAGGAAATCATGGTTCAAACTTGCCTTTTCAAAGATTTAGCAAATCGATGATGGGTTTCTCATCCCTCAGCCACACTTCTCGAATATGCTGTGGGCGTATTAATGACTCAGCCCATTGTTGGCTTTTCGGGGACCCTCTCCCAATGGATTTAATTCAAGGCCTCCAGCTCTTCTCTCCTGGAGATGGAATGTACCACCTAGGATGCAGCAGGGTGAAATTCAATACGGTCTGATGCAGTTGATCCTCTTCTACAGTCTTCTAGGGAGAGGGTCCTCCTTGATGGCAGGACGGTTTTCCACAACTAACACCCAGGGGGTAGAGCTAGAGCGGTACGTATCTTTGGAGTGGCCTTGACGTCATAAAAGGTATGCTCTCCCTTTGGGCTTTGCATATACACATATATATGACATATTTCACATCTGTGCTATACACATTAATCGCTGACATACTGTCATTGTAAAAATATACACATAAGGACAAATCCCACCTTGCCTTGCCTCCCTATCCTAGTCTCCCTAGATGGAGCACTGTGAAAAGATTGGTGCGTTTCCTAATGTTTTCCTGTGTGCTTACAGATGTATGTGCTCATGTAGAAATACATATTTTGCGGGGGGAGTACCCAGGTGGCTCAGTAGGTAGAGCGCACTTTTTTTTTTTTAAAGATTTTATTTCTTTGAGATAGAGTGCACGCACATGAGCAGGAGGAGGGGCAGAGGGAGAAGCAGGTTCCCCCTGAGCCGGGAGCCTGACTCGACTTGGGGCTCAATCCCAGGACCCTGAGATCATGACCTGAGCTGAAGGCAGATGCTTAACTGAGCCACCCAGGCACCCCCTCATTCTCAATCTTAGATCACAGGAAATCTCTTCACCCTGGTCCTGCCACTGTTACATCTGACAACAATGATTAGGTATCTTGTAGGCGTTAAAAGAGCACAAGACTGTTCATGACCATGAAGTAGATAGAGCATGCAACTCTTGGTCTTAAGGTTGTGAGTTCAAGCCCCATATTGGGTGTGGGGCCTACTTAAAAAAATATATTTTGTTTTTATTAATATAAATAGGACCTTACTATTAAGTTTTGAAACTTTTTATACTTAATGAACCCTTCCCAGTCAATATATTCATCTAATATTTAACTGTTGCAGACATTCCATAATATAGATGAGTCATAGTTTATTTACCATTTCCCCGTTAGACATGTTTCCATGTTCATTCTACTTTTTATTGAAGTTCGATTTGGCAACATATAGAACACCCAGTGCTCATCCCATCAACTGCCCCCTCAGTGCCTGTCACCCAGCTACCCCATCCCCCCACCCACCTCCCCTTCCACAACCCTTTGTTTCCCAGAGTTAGGAATCTCTCATGGTTTGTCTCCCTAATTTTTCCCACTCAGTTCCCCTCCTTTCCCTTATAATCCCTTTCACTATTTATGTTCCCCGTATGAGTGAAACCATATAATGATTGTCCTTCTCCGACTGACTTACTTCACTCAGCATAATACCCTCCAGTTCATCCACGTTGAAGCAAATGGTGGGTATTTGTCATTTCTAATGGCTGAGGAATATTCCATTGTATACATAGACCACAGCTTCTTTATCCATCATCTGTCGATGGACACCGAGGCTCCTTCCACAGTGTGGCTATCATGGACATTGCTGCTGTGAACATTGGGGTGCAGGTGTCCTGGCGTTTCACTGCATCTGTATCTTTGGGGTAAATCCCCGGCAGTGCAATTGCGGGGTCGTAGGGCAGGTCTACTTTTACCTCTTTGAGGACCCTCCACACAGTTTTCCAGAGTGGCTGCACCAGGTCACATTCCCACCAACAGTGCAAGAGGGTTCCCCTTTCTCCACATCCTCTCCAACATGTGTTGTTTCCTGCCTTGTTAATTTTCCCCATTCTCACTGGGGTGAGGTGGGATCTCATTGTGGTTTTGATTTGTATTTCCCTGACGGCAAGTGATGCGGAGCATTTTCTCATGTGCTTGTTGGCCATGTCTATGTCTTCTGTGAAATTTCTGTTCATGTCTTTTGCCCATTTCATGAATGGATTGTTTCTTGGGTATTGAGTTTAATAAGTTTTTTCTAGATCTTGGATGCTAGCCCTTTATCTGATAGGTCATTTGCAAATATCTTCCCCCATTCTGTACATTGTCTTTTAGTTTTGCTGACTGTTTCTTTTGCTGTGCAGAAGCTTTTTATCCTGATTAAGTCCCAATAGTTCATTTTTGCTTTTGTTTCCTTTGCTTTCATAGATGTACCTTGCAAGAAGTTACTGTGGCCTCTAATTTTTTAAGCTAGGTTCATTGGCATATACTTTACACGCAGAAGTTATTTTTTTAAGATTTGAGACAGAGATCACAAGTGTGAGCTGGAAGGAGAGGGAGACTCCTCAAGCTGATTCCCTACTGAGTGCGAAGCCTAGTGTGGGTCTCAATCATACGACTGTGAGATCATAACCTGAAATCAAGAGCTGGGTTCCATAGTGTAATGGTTAGCACTCTGGACTCTGAAATCAAGAGCTGGCCACTTAATCAATGGAATCACCCAGCTGCCCCGAAGTCATCCTTTTAAATGTGCAGGTTAGGTTTCAACACCCACAGTTCTGTAACCACCAGTCAGGACTGCCATCACCAAGACCTTCCCTGGTGTCCGTCATCAGTCCCTCCGCACACGTTTAGCCCCAGGCAAACACTGACCTGGGTTGTTGGCCGTCTAGTTTTGCCATTTCTGTAATGTCCTAGAGATGGAAACATACGGTATGTAGCCCTGGGAGCCTGGCTCCTTTCACTCGGCACAGCGCAGACGCGATTCACCACACGGCTGTAGCGGCAGGCCCTCTGTCCTCATTGCTGAGTAGCATTCCGGCACAGGCCTGCACCCCATCTGTTTTATCTGGTCACAAGCTGGTGGACTTTTGGCAGGGGGTGGGTGGGTGGGTGTTTCTTTCAGTTTTTGGCTATTAGGGTAAAGCTGCTATAGACATCTGTGTACAGGGTTTTGTGTGTGCACGGAGGATTTTCACTTCTCTGGGGCAAATACTTAGGGGTGGGATTGCTGGGTTGTATGGTGGTATGTTTAAGTTTACAAAAAGCTGCCCAACTGGTTGTCAATGTACCTGAGTGATTTTGCACCTCCATGAACAATGTTAGAGAGCTCCAGTTGTTCTGCATGTTCATCAGCACTTGGGACTGTCAGGCCTTGGAAACTGCAGCCCTCCTGACAGGTATACACATTATCTTGTGGTTTTATTTGCAGGTCTCTCAACCAGTGATATTGAGTAGCTTTTCTGTGCTTAATTGACCATCCATATCCTCTTGATGGGGTGTATGTGTACATCTGCTGTTCATTTGTAATTTTTTTTTTTTTAATTTTTATTGATTTATGATAGTCACAGAGAGAGAAAGAGAGAGGCAGAGACACAGGCAGACGGAGAAGCAGGCTCCATGCACCGGGAGCCCGAAGTGCGACTCGATCCCGGGTCTCCAGGATCGCGCCCTGGGCCAAAGGCAGGCGCTAAACCGCTGCGCCACCCAGGGATCCCTCATGTATTTCTATTGCTGCATTTAATACACTATGTTGCTGTTTGTTTGCTTCCAAGTTTTCTTCAATACTGTGAGGCTCTAAAAGCAAGGACCTGGGCAGTCCGGGTGGCTCAGTGGTTTAGCGCCACCTTCAGCCCAGGGCCTGATCCTGGAGACCTAGGATCGAGTCCCATGTCAGGCTCCCTGCATGGAGCCTGCTTCTCCCTCTGCCTGTGTCTCTGCCCGCTCCCCTGTGTTTCTCATGAATAAATAAATAAAATCTTTAAAAAATAAAAAATAAAAGCAAGGACCTGTTCATATTGAGCTCTGGATCCCCATTACTTGGCGGTCCCAAACTGATGGACCTCCTTCGTGTTTACTGGGCCATCCATGGCAGAGACACTCAACTGGGCCTGGCCAAATCACCAACTTTCTCATAAGCTGGAGTGGTCTAGAATTAAGTAAATCAAGTACATCGGCCATCTGCAGTCAATCTTGGGAAATACCTCATCTGAATCTAGAGCAAAGAAAAAGGAACATCATTCTGTAAGAAACTCCAGAACCTCAAAAAAAAATTGGAAACTAAATCTCTTAAGGCAAAACAACTCAGAATCTAGAATCGACTCTTTGGATTCAAGAAAGTGAACTCGCGAGACTTTGCTTGCCCATTGGTAGGTCAATCACAACTCCGTAATATTAATAACAATAATACAAACTACAAAAAAATCAAATGGGAGACAGGTGAATTACAGCTGAGGGCAATCAGCAGCATGGCACCCATAAAAGTACACTTAACACACTTAATAGTAACTAAAAGCCTGCAGTGCAGAGTACTATTCTGGGATTTGAGTCTGGCTCTGCCCCCGACTCCTGTATGACCTTGGCTAGGTTCAACCTTTCAATACCCGATGTTCCACATCTATAAAACACAGGCAAAAGGAGACCCATGTTTTACTGTTGTTATGAGGATTAAATGAGTAATAGGAGTCAAATGCTTAACACAGTGCCAACGTACAGTAAGGGTCCAATAAACAAGAGCTATTATTCTTCCCGCTTATTTAGCAACTGAGGCAGAGAACTGCTGGCATGTAAGGCACTTATTACAATCACCCATCAGCCTTTGCTCCTGGTGCCTGGCACACAGGGAGTATTGAGGGAATTTTTGTGCAATGAATGAATAGCCAAAGTGCTCTCCAGGCTTCTGTTTAAGGAGAGAAACAAGAATGGCAACCAGAAATAAGGCCTAAGTGTCCCCAAGGTCTAGTCCAGTGAACCCTTCTATTAACGAGATCGATGTATTACAGACGTCCACAGTATGTGTTCATAATAATGATCCTTAGCCTTGTATAAATCCTCTTGTGTTTTAGGAATTTTCAATGGTTAAATTACATTCAAAGAAGTTTTAAAATTAAGTATGTATTACTGCATTCAAAGGCTTTAAGAATTGGAAATCCATGTAGAGCATAAATGGCCACAATGAATTAACTGGAATATTCTGATTGATTGCAACACTCAGTTCACACTTCTCTGCCCACACAGCATCGTATCCGTCTACATTCTCTATTTCCCACTAGACTGTGAACGCCTCTGATGTCTAGCACTTCAGTACCCACAGTGCCTGGGACATAATCATGGTCAGTAAATACTTGCCAATAAACTGCCGCTGTGCTCGGTGGCCTCGTCACATTACTGTGATTAATGCAGCAACATAGCCTTTTGGTGTATTACATTCCCACAAAAACGATACAAATTTCCTATCTTAAGATTTTTAATTACAAATTTCAACATTGAAAAACATGGTACGCTGTGAGAAAACCTTCTTTTAAAGAAAATCCCCTAAAATTTGGGGATCCCTGGGTGGCTCAACGGTTTACGCCTGCCTTTGGCCCAGGGCGTAATCCTGGAGTACCTCATCGGGCTCCCTGCATGGAGCCTGTGTCTTAGCGCTCTCGCCCCTGTCTCTCATGAATAAATAAATAAAATCTTAAAAAAAAAAAAAAAAAAAGCAATCTGATCCCTCCTCTTACACATGAAGATATTAGGCTCAGGAAACTGCTCTGGACTCATGTCAGAAAGAAAACTGAGTTGAAAAAAGAAAACCCACTTATCACCTCCTGGACTCCTACCCAAATACCAGGGAAAATGGCCTGTGTACTGGCATGAAAGGTGGGTGCCCAGGAAGTGAAGTCTAACCCATTAGCCCAGTGCCCCCAGGCTCCTATCATAGTCCACTGGGGTCTTTAACACCTATCGAGGCCTAAGAGAGGCCGATCTAAAGTACCCTACCTGGGTACTTGAAGTGTAGCAGGGACTAAAATTTTAGCAAGAGGAATTTGACTTTAAAGGAGGGAGTTCAGTTTTCATCCTCTCAATAGGGAGGTTTTGGTGTTTGCATTAAAGTAGGATGCCAAAGACAAACCCCCTTTCTCTCACAACTTCTTCTGGGGTCTGCACCATTTTTCTGGAGGGGGGAGACTGTGTATGGGGGGACAGTTTCTGGAAAAGTACACTCTGGTTATTCACTTTGGCCTGGAGGCAGAATTCCCCCAAAGAGTGATCAGGACTCATCAGTGAGTTGGGCAGGAAATGGTTCTATGAAAATGGACATTATCTATCTCTCAGAGCTATTCCTGAGGATTAAACGAGGTATTTTAGAGCACTTATAACACACTGTCAGGCACATAAGGGCATAATAAGTGTTTACTCTTATTTCACTGTTAAGTACCAACAATGATGAAAATAAGCCTCAAGGAAAATTTGTTCATAGACCATTAGGAACAACTGCAACTCTGCTGAACTCCTTAAGGGCTGCTTCCGATACAATAGAGCAAAAACTGTTTTCTTTTTTAAGATCTATCATTTTAGAAGTTACTGTGGCAACATGTAATTTCAAATGTTTCCAATGCCCAGCAACCATAATATATTTACTACAGTTTGTTGGTTAAAACATCCTATAAGTGTGTACACTAGCTGAGTTTAACTAAGTCACCTATGAAACACGGCCCTCCTGTGCTCTTATGGTGTGACCTCTTACCAGATGTGTGTCTCTCTTACTAGCTTTCCCCTCTCCCAATCTCACAGTGGTGATAAGGGCTTAGGACTCCTACTTCCTGATTGTTGGCTATCAAAAGCATGTTTATAGAGCAAGAGCATTCTGGAATAAAAGAATACAGGAACCAGAGTCAGTCTCCTCCATTATCAGTAGCTTATTTTAGTATTAAATATGAGAGCAGTCCCAAAAAAACTAGTCCGGAATGGTACCGCCTAGATTAGCTATGCCACTGAACAGATAACAAGTGTTTAAGAGACTCGAGCAAAAAAAAAAAAGAGAGAGACTCGAGCAGATACTGTCAGGTGTGATGAGGTAAAAGAACTAAAATAAGCTGAAGAAACTAGATTTGCAGAAATACCAGAGCAGGGCTTCAGATGAGACACAACTCTGCCCTGGAAGTTCTACCAGCAGCTACAAAGCTCAATCTGGCAGGCACTGCCACCATAAAAACAAAAGACAGAAGTAGAGGACATACAAGTCTGCTTCAGGGCAGGACCAAACATCAACAATAGAGAAGATTTGGAGGAAGATACATGCTATGAACCAAGCCCATGACAGGTATCCAGAATTCTCAGTTCTATACAAATTTGTCACACCATTATCCATCTGCTTCCTGACACCGAGTCTCAATCAGAAACTGGAATATAAGGGGGAGACATTTGGTTCCTGCACCAGCACAAAGTAGAATAAGACCACCCTCCCTCATCAGAATTCTATTTTACAGTGGGGATGCAAAGATCAACATTTTCTCAGCCCAGTATTACTCAACCTCAGCATGTTGCTGTTTTCCTGCTAAAAAAGCCAAAAATACAGAAAAATATTTATCTCAATGGATAGTTTTTTTCCCCTTGATTTGCTTTAATTATATAACATTTTCTTAAATTTTTCGCATTTGCTACTTCTTGGTTGCAAACATACAGAAACAGCCGACAAAATTAATGAATAAAAAGCAGCTTTTTCTTGTGTTTGTTAAAGCTTCTTTTGTTTTGGTGGTCTTGTTTGTATGTTTCTTTTTGTGACTGCCTGACACATTATCAGCCTCACTCCCGCAATCCTCTGTTAGTTTGTCAACATCATTTGTCAGAAGTCAATACCTGTCAGCTGAGTATGCAATAAAATTCTGGAGCAAAGTCAGTTTCTGAGAAGCTTATAATCTTGATGGGAAAGACATACCTTGAATTATTAGAAAAATATTTAACTTCTAATTCTTTTAAAAGTAAATAAAAGAGGGGTGCCTGGTTAGCTCAGTCGGTAGAGCATACAACTCTTGATTGTAGGGTGGTGAGTTCAAGTCCCATGTTGGGTGTAGAGATTACTTAAATAAACAAATCTTAAAAAAATAAAATAAAAGCAAATAAAAGAAATACTCATTGGCCAAGATTTTTTCCATTCCTCATGTCATTACACTAGGGTTAAGTATGCAAGCTAATGATGAAAATTACTGTCATAGGTACAAACATAAAATGCTCTTTTTTATTAAGGGGTGTGAATATGAAACATGATCACCTGTAAAAATAAATAAATAAAGACGGCTTTGTTCTTTGACAATATCAGAATAAGGAACTTTGGCTTTTTATTCCTTGTAAGACTTTCTGTAGTTGACTACTTTTTTCTTGCTTTGTCATTCCCTTCAGATTTGTATTACCTCAGATCCTCAGAGATAAAACAAGGACAGAGAGTCCTCATTTAGAAAACATTTCCTAATTTTACATTTTAAAAGTTAATATTTAAAAAGAAAAACCTTAACACCCCCAACCCATCACCCCATTCTGAATAATCTAGTTTAATATAAGCCTATAAATAAGTTTTTTTCCCTCAAAAAACTTAAGTACTTTACAAGAATTACTGTTTAAAAAATTCACCTAGGGAAATTAAAGTTCCAGTCATTTTACCCCTACAATAGATGGTACTCAAGTATTTGAGTCTCAGTGGCGTTTCTTTAGCATCACCCTTTAGTTGTTCCATTAGCATGCTGGCTTAGAGTCTCCTTAATCACTCTTCTCTTCTCCTTGATAATGTCTATACTCTGGCTTCAGCTCCCATGTGTTTTTGTGCGTTCCTTTTACATTCTGAACACCAATTTCTTTTAAGATTTCCTTCAGGTACCCCTAAAAACAAAAATAAAAACAACCCAAGATCAGACTATGAAGGCAGGAAACAAAATTTAAACCATACACCAAACCACATTCCTAAGTAATAAAAATCATGATCTTGAAAGCTCAACAAGATTTCTCTATTAAAGATGTTAAAAAAAAAAAGATGTTCAATAAACTGCCTCTTGGTTCTATACATGCAGTACACAACAACTGTGTTAAATATACAATCATTTGCATTAAAGGGATTGGAAGTCAGAAATGCCAAACGATCTGAGAGCTTAAAAAAAGTCCAAATGAAAATACACTAGGAGGTTACTGGTGCTCACTGTTTGCTAAAGAGGACACAGTATACCACGTGTAATCTTCCCTTGAGTTCAGTGGCCTCACTCAATTCAAGGTGGATAGGGTTATTGGATTAGAGCCAGTCATTTCAGAAGCAGTAGCATAAATATTTTTTATACATAAAAAATAAAGTTTGGGGGATGACAATATTCTAGAAAGCAAGCACATGACAGGCATCCAGAATTCTCAATTCTATGGTGACTTTTCAAAAATTTGCTCTCAGGCCACTTGTTTTTCCTGTGCAATAAGGAAAGCTATTATTTGTGTTTAGTATTGTTCTTATCTTGGCCAAGCTTGCCAAGACAGAGTAAGGAAAAAGAAGTGATGATAAGACATGCTAAAAGTCATGGGGCCTACAGTATTCTCATGCTTGGTTCCTCCAAAGGAGAGAAGTGACCAATGACATAGGGCACAACTCTGTTTTATGTTATTTTAGGTCCCTGAAAACTCAATACACATTAACCAAGTGATTCCCTGTATTCAGGGAAATGATGGCTGTGATAAATATAATTATAAAACCCTACCTTTACTTGCCAACGCCCAAGGCCAAAAAGCATTCCAGTATAAACTAACATAAATTATAGTACTTCCTTCTTGGAGACAGAGAGAAAAGTTAATTATTTAAAAGTGTTTTTCGGGGCACCTGGGTGGCTCAGTCGGTTAAGTGTCTGCCTTAGGCTTAGGTCATGATCTCGGGGTTCTGGGATCAAGCCCCACATTGGGAGGGTGTCACTGCTCAGTGGGGAGTCTGCTTCTCCCTTTGCCCCTCCCCCCACTTGTGACTCATTCTTGCAATGAATAAATAAAATCTTTAAAAAAGTGTTTTTTTCCCCTTGCAGAACCAATCCAGTACATTCTGTGTATATGCTTCAAAGAACCAGTTATATTACTAGTGACTCACCCTGTTGATAGATAGAAGATGTAATATTTTTTTTTTATTACAAGGCACTGTAATAAAAGTGCTTGTAATAAGAAAGTGCATCTCTGCGCTGAAATGAGGCACTGATTAGAAAAATGACTGAGAAGCTCTTACGAAGATGTTTAAGGCAGTGCTCTTCCTGGGGCTGGACTACCTGCCTCAGAACCTCATGGGAAACTTGTTAAATAAGTCTCATCTTGGAGATCCCTGGGTGGCTCAGCGATTTAGTGCCACCTTCGGCCCAGGGTGTGATCCTGGAGACCCGGGATCGAGTCCCACATCAGGCTCCCTGCATGGAGCCTGCTTCTCCCTCTGCCTGTGTCTCTACCTCTCTCTCTCTCTCTCTCTCTCTCTCTCTCTCTCTCTGTGTCTCTCACGAATAAATAAATAAAATCTTAAAAAAAAAAAAAAAGTCTCATCTTAGGCCTAGTGAATCAAAATATCTGTGGCCAAGCCTGGGAATCTGCATTTTCACAAGCCTCTAGGAGACTCTGATTTAACTACACTCAAGCTCCCAGGTATCTGCTTTAAAGGTTCGTTCAGCTCAAATACTCTAGGATCTTGAGTCCTTGAAGTATTATTGCTTAACTCTCTGAGCCTCACAGTCGTTGGGGATTCTGTGTTAATGAACACACAATCCAATACCACCTTTTACCGATTGGTATAAATACTGTTTAGAAGATCCTTTCATTTAGGGGTGGGCTGTCACTCAGAAACAACAGCTGATTAGCACTGGTACTACAGAGAGTTCCTTACATGGCCCTGGTTGGCTTAGCTGGACTACTAGTGTGGCCTTCCCATTTCAGCAGCCAGGGCCCAGCAGGTGGCAGCAATGAATCAAATGAGGCCTGGGTTTCCCAGGAAGAAGGCCGCTTGCCTCCCACACCTTTCTCCAGTTGCCTTCACTAAGGGATCTGTGCCAATGAGTAAGCATAAAGGCTTGAGACATCCAGGTAATATGCACATCTGCTATCTGCTGCTTCAAATCACATTATAAAAATGGGACACTGTTCATAAGCTACTTTCCAATTAAACAGTGTTCATTAAGGGAAAAAGATGTGCTGGGCACAAAAGATTTTCAGTTTAGACGCCAAGAATGACATCTTTGTAAAATTCCAAAGAACCATTTATTGTGAAGCTGGCTATGAACCTGTGCACAAACAATCAAATAACTGGCTGCTCTGGGTCAAAACTGAAAAGAGCAACTCTGGGAGCACGGTGGTTATGAGACAGAAACTCTCTTGACCTCAGGCCTAGCGTGCCTATTCATAATCCAGATACAGAACACGAAAAGCCTCAAAAGGGTTAAACACAAAATAGTAAGAAAGTCTCAAGAGTACGAATTCAGCTGCTTTCATGTGTAGCCCACACTCATTTTGTTAAATTAGTAGAAGGCTATGGAATATTTTGTTTTCTTAATGAAAAGTCACTCTTCTTTTCAACAATCAGAACAGAATGAGATAGGCAGTCTGTCAATCTGTCAGGTAACCAGATGGGATTAAGGTCACGATATCTAGCCATGGTACAGAATTCTTTTTTGGTGGCAGGTGGGGAAGAGTACATTTCTCGAGTTTTAGAATGTTCCAAACTGCAATCTGGAGCCATTTTACTCTAACCAAATGAATTAACTTGGTACAACTCATTAATAGAGAAAATAACAGTAATGAAAGCGAAACACAGGTCACAAAAATCCCTGAAGGAACGACACAGGTAGGGAATAGTGAGATCATGTCACTCCTCTGTTGAAAAATTTTTAATGACTTCCTTTTGGGCCTACAGGTTAAATTCCAAACTTCTTCACAGGCATCCATTCAGACCTGCCTTTTCCCCTTGGCCTCATCTTCTAAGAACTCCCTGAACACATACCTGTCATTTCGGTGTCTCTACATGCTTCTAGTTTTTCCATACGCTGTTCCCTTTCCCTGTCATACTTAACCCCTTCCCTCAAATCAGGACACCTCACCCTTGAAGACTGCATGAATGTCACTTTCTCAGACCAACTTCCCCTAACTGTCCTATTTCTTAGATTTACATTTCACACTGTGTGTACTTCGGTGATAGCCCTCAATCTACATTATAACCCTCGACTCACATGCCTCTCTTCCATCAAACACGTGCTCCTATTACAGCGGCTGCCTGCACATCACAGACTCTCAGGAACTTACACTGAAAAGACAGGGTATGTTGAAGAGTAAACAAGGGAACTAAGGGGATTTGGTGGGGGAAGTGCTTGAGGTAAGATCACTTAGAAGGTCCACAGGACTAAACTACTCGAACCCTAGTTCTTTTCATTTTAAGAACTCAGGCTCTAATTAAGTTATAGGGCAGTGACCCAGTTTGAGAAATACAAGTTGACTGATTAAACTGTATTACCTGAATCTGAATGACACTCATTACTAAGAGTCTGTATTATAGTGATAAAATATTGTTGGGGACAAAGCCAGCTGAAGAAAAGATTTTAAAGATTCTAACAGGATTGAAGATCAATTGGTAATCTAACTTTCCCTTTATAAAAATTCATATATTCCCAAATATTTATTTTAGAACCTACAATGGGCCAGGTGGAGTAGCAACACAGTCCATCTTCATCCTCAAGAGTTTACAGTTTAAGATTAGGGCATGTGAGTGGGAGGCAAAGGCACAGAAGCAGGCAATCATAAAGCACAGTGATAAGGACAATATACACAGGATATTATGGGAACACTGAGAAGGGGCACTTAACCCAGCTGGAGTCGTGATCTGAGGTTTGGAGGATGTATATTTCATCCTTTGAATTGAACAGCAATTCTGTGCAGAGATCAGGAGATACTAGTTCTTCTCCTCTCATACTAAACACTGACTTTCCAATTTAATCTTTTGCTTGACCACCTGCATTTTAAATAAAGGATTCTAGAACTCAGTAGATCACCTTTATGTGACACAGGATTGGAGAGATTTCTCATTACTGCTATGTGCAGTGCTGCAGAACAAGATCTGAAAGAAACTGGCTCAGGTCCAGCAACCCTTCATCAAAGGGATGTGTGGGAGAGTATTTACAGCAAGTCTGAACTGCAGAGAAAAAAGGGATAGAACATTACTGCTTCTTTGGAAGGAAAAGGCAAAGCAAATACTGGACCAAACAGGTGAAGTGATTAGGATGTGATTTGCACATTTGTGGGTCAAGATAACACTGTGGTGGCCCAAAAGCCAGAAATCCACAGATCAAATTCCTAACACCCCCGATCCACAAATCATGACAAGTCTATGTAGAGTTGCAAGGCACACTAGCCTACTACTGGAGTCTTTCTCTTTCTCCTTCATTCCTTCCCTCCCTCCACCCCCACCATTTCTCATATCATCTTTTTCTCTACTGCTATGCTAACCAATTCTCAAACCAGGAATTTCATTTTTTTTAAAGATTTTATTTATTTTTCATGAGAAACACAGAGAGAGAGAGAGAGAGAGAGAAAGAGAGAGAGAGAGAGAGAGAGGTAGAGACACAGGCAGAGGGAGAAGCAGGCTCCATGCAGGGAGCCAGACGTGGGACTCGATCCCAGGTCTCCAGAATCAGGCCCTGAACTGAAGGCGGCGCTAAACCGCTGAGCCACCCAGGCTGCCTCAAACCAGGAATTTCAGTTAAGCATTATATATATATGTAATAAATTTACTATGTCTAAATTCCTAGAAATTGGTCAAAAACATGTATCTTTGACAAAGAGCTGATCACCAAGTATTAATACTTTAAGTGAGCAAATAATATGACCCTAATAGATGTCTAGTCACAAAATCTGCCCAGAAAGGTTAGACTGAATAAACAATATGCAATCCATAGCAAAGATGGCACTGGTTAATGCTAGTCACCAAAGGGAAGTCCTTCCATGCTTCTTAAAAATTTTTTTTAATTTATTTTTTTTTAAAGATTTTACTTATTTATTCGTGAGAGACAGAGAGAGAGAGAAAGAGAGGCACAGACACAGGCAGAGGGAGAAGCAGGCTCCATGCAGGGAGCCCGACATGGGACTTGATCCCGGGACTCCAAGATCATGTCCTGGGCCAAAGGCAGGCGCCCAGGGATCCCCCTTCTATGCTTTTTATAAAATGATCCAAGGCAAGAAGGCCATTATTAGGTCTGTATAATTTCAAAATATTATTTCAAATTATTTGTGTGATTAAAATAGAAGACTTACTGATAAAGATGTTAGTGGCTCCAAGGCACAAAATTCTTTCATTAAAAAACAAAGTGCACATTACGCATAAGCTGCTAACAAAGGCAACATATGTTTTCACTCCTTTGAGAAAACTGCAAACAGGATAGGGAAGGGGACGTTGGGGATTCTCTAGGACATGGGCCATGTCAGTATTTTTATCTTCTTTTCCTTCTGGCTTCACCCCCATTTTCCTACTAGACCCTGCCCCCATATCCTCTCTGCTCACACAGGTTGCGCTCCTCCCTTTGTAAAACTCTGAGAAGAAATGATAGGTAGTATAGTGGTCAAAGCACAAGCCCTATCTTATGGCTTACTCCAAATTCTAGAAGAGCAATTTATTACTGTATGAGTATCTGTGTGCTGGTGGTGTATTATCTCCCTCTTAGTAACACTCTATCTGCCTAGCACTGGCAAGTGAGTCCTATGTTTGCATATATCACATGAACAAAGTTCATCTCCTTTGGGCCCAAACTTTATTTGTTTAAAGATGTGCTTTCTAAACTGTATTTATTTGTATGCTAAACATAACTTAACCTTGGAATACTGCAAGATGTTCCAAGGTTGAAATACGATGGCTTCCAACTAGGAAAGTGTATATATATACATAGTTCATGTTCAAACTGTTAATTAAGAAAATACAATCATAAATGTCCAAAACTTAACAGTAGCAAAACCTAAAATCCTTTTCAGATGAACATAGGGGAAGGGAAGGAAAAATAAAATGAAAACAGACGGAGACAAGCCATGAGAGGTGTTTTTTTTTTTTTCTTCAAAGATTCTTAATTATAGGGAACAAACAGGGTTGTCGGAGGGGAGGTAGCTGGGGGATGGGGTAACTGGGTGATGGGCATTACAGAGGGCTCTTGAAGTAATGAGCACTGGGCATTGTATGCAACTGATGAATCACTGAATTTTACCTCAAACTGATAATACAATTATGTTAAATTGAATTTAAGTAAAAAATTTTGAAAATAAAATAGAAAAATCAACAAATTTCCATTTAAATTCAATAAAAAGGAATTTAAATATGAATTCTTACATTTAGAACCATAGCAACCATCTATTACTGCAGAAGGTATGAAGCATAGTTTCAAATGTACAAAAAATAAAAAGACATTAATTGGTATAGTTATTAGTCTATTTGAAAATACTGCTAGAAAATTAAATGGCAACCACAGAGATCATAGGTATATATTTTACCAAAAGAGAATTTTCAGTAAATTAGCTAGCACTCCCAATGATGAAGTATTATCCATCCTTAAAATATCTGGAACAGAGAGTAAAGTTTTACCTTAGAGCAACAGTAGATAAAAACTCTTGGTGGCTAAGGATTAAAAAAGGATTGATGACAATCTGGCAGTTAGTTCCTCAGGTTAAACAGTTATGAAGGGACTGAGCAATTCCACTTGAAAGAGAAATAAAAAACTATGCTCACGTAAAAACCTGTACAGAGATGTTTACAGCAACTTTATTCAAAATAGCCAAAAAGCAGAAATAACTCAAATGTCCATCCATGAGTGAATGCATAAACAAAATGCTGTGTATCTCTGTAACAGTATACTAGTTGGTAATAAAAAGTGATGAAATACTATAGGTGCCACAATGTGGATGAAATCTGAAAATATTATACCTAGATGAAAAGAATCTCCTAGTCATAAAAGATCACATATTTTATGCTCCTAGGTATATGAAATGTCCAGAGTAGGCAAATCTTCACAGATAGAAAGTAAAGCAAATTAGTGTTTGCCAGGACGTCTCAGTGGCTCAGCGGTTAAGCATCTGCCTTTGACTTGGCATGATCCTGGAGGCCCCGGGATCAAGTCCCACACCGGGATCCCTGCATGGGGCCTGCTTCTCCCTCTGCCTATATCTCTACCTCTGTGTGTGTGTGTTTCTCATGAATAAACAAATAAAATCTTTAAAAAAAAAAAAAATCAGTGTTTGCCTAGGGTAGGTGTTGGGGAAGGGAGAGTAATTGCTAATAGGTATAGAGTTTCTTTAAGAAAATGTTCTAAAAAGAAAAGAAAAGAAAATGTTCTAAAATTGATTTTGTGGTGATGGTCATACAACTCTGTGAATATATTAAAATCTGGTGAATTTTAATGAAAAAAATACATGTGTGTGTGTATTTTTTAAAATTTTATTTATTTGAGAGAGAGCAAGAGAGCGAGCATGAGTAGTGGGGGTGGGGAGCAGAGGGAGAAGAGCAGACTCTCCAGTTAGCAGGGAGGCCGTAGAGGGGCTCAATCCCAGGACCCTGAGATCAGGACCTGAGCAGAAGGCAGATGCTTTTAACTCCCTGAATCACCCAGGTGCCCCTGAAAATTAAGATTTTAAATTGCAGGGGAGGGTGGATGAGACCTATCTAGTTCATAACAACAAATTAACACCATTTTTTATTAGCAAATTATGATGGGTAAAGTAATATTTTTAATAAACAGTGGCTAATTGTGTATCAGTCCATATGTACTAGAAATACGATGGAATTAAAATATCTGTCTTGGGACATTCTAGAAGGAATGCGTCTATAAAGCTGCAATATGGAACTGAAACTACAAGGTCTTCTGCCAACAGGCTTATCCTCTGGCATCTCAGTTCTCCTGTGAGAGAGAAAAACTGGGAAGCTGTGAACACTTATCCACGGAGCCGTGCTTTCTTTAGTGCCGAGACCACTGCAAAGAAAATGATCTCTTTCCTGAGATAATTTCCGTAAGGATGGAATACAATTCAAATAGTTATTTTATTTTTTTAAAGATTACTTATTTATTTGAGAGAGAGAGCCAGAGAGAGTGTGCGCAGAGTTAGCAAGAGAGAACATGGTCGGGGAGGGGGGTGCAGAGGGAGAGGGAGAAGCCAACTCTCCACTGAACAGGCAGCCCTATGTGAGGCTCTGCAGGGCTCGATCCCAGGACCCCGAGATCATGACCTGAGCCAAAATTAAGAGTCAGACACCATCCACATGCCCTATACTAAATTCTATTTTTGTTTAAGCTAGTTTGAGTTGAATTTCTATTCTCTGCAACTGAAAGAGTCTCAACCAATTCACCAATCTATAATAGCATATACTTGTGGGGGGGGCGGGGCGGGGGTTGTTTTGTTTTGTTTTTTAAAGTAAGCTCTATGTTCAACATAGGGCTTGAACTCACAACTCCAAGATCAAGAATCACATTGGCTCACATTTGGCTCCACCAAATGAGCCAGCCAGGTACCCCTATAACAGCATATACTTATAAGCAGAATTTTGGTTTTTGACAGGAGAAATAATCAGTAGGTCAAATTTTCTAGCCATTTTATCCTTTAAAAAAGTCTATCTTCTTGTATCTTACCGAAGCCAAATTTTGCTTAAATTACTTCTGCTCATGCCTTTATTTAAATCTATCTGGAAACAAAGTTTGAGGGTTAGGTTAACATTGCCTTATTGCTGCAATGGCTTTGTTTATTGAGAGCCCACTTTGTGCAAATCAAACTGCCTACTGAACATTATATAGTGCTGGGGAACTTGAAGTATGGGCATCAATTGGTTCAAAGTCAAAGGCACCCAAATCTTTGCCTAGGCTTTCCTGTTAATTTTAACTTGCTTTATTAAAAAGCATGCAAATTGTTTGATTACATAGTTGAATTAAATAATGGTCTGCTGGACTGACATGAGTAGGGATTGTTGATTTAGAAAGGATCATCAATAATTAAATATAAACTTCCCTGGATCGTGCCCAGAAATTGGGTGGATACCACACAAGGAAATCATCAGAGGTTTGGTTATAACAAGGGCTGATTTTCAATGATACTTTTAGCAGAAGGCATGGTTCATGGAACACTGGTAAATGGCTGCTATGCGAGAGAACGAGGTGTCAGGGCTCAAAGTGGTCTTGGCAGTCTGGTGTTTCAAAGGGAGCAATTAGGTAAAGTTCTGAATGGTTTAAATTCTGAAGGAAATGCTATGTATGCTTCTATTTTACAGATAAAATACAAAGGAAGACTAGGCATAACAAATTCAAGGTGATAGATCAAAGACTGCAGGGGAGAAATAATAGGCTTCTTCTGGTATTTCACATTAAGGAGGGCTTAACAGCCCAAATTTAAACCATATAAAAACAACCCTTTAAATGGATATCCTGTTTCTGACTTTACATCAGTTACAGAGCTTGGCCTTTTAAAAATCGGCTTATTTGCCCTTGATGAGTAACTTTAACTCCTTGATTGTTTATGCAAGTCACATACTGGTCAATGAGAGAAAATGAAATAAACGGAGGAGTTGAATTCACATATTCTTGAGCATACTAGCAAAGTGGACAAACTAATAAAAAACTAGATAAAAGGGCAGAAAATAAAAGATTCCATTTAATTTTTTAAAATTCTGTAAATAAACACTGTTATAATTCAATTAGCTGCTTTGCTAATATCCGATTAAGAAAGTTAAACAGAAGGAAATGTGACTCGGAGATTGGAGAAAAGGGATTTGGATCCCTTGTTACCAGTGTTTTAAATGGATTAGAAATAACAGATTGTTAGCAAACAGGCACAAAAGTTTGGAGCAGGGATAAAAACTGATTTTTTTTTTAAATTGATTATTTATAGAGCAAACGTAAACTTTCTAAAATATCAATTTAATAAATTTTTCCTTAAAAATGGTGAACAGGGAACCCTGGGTGGCGCAACGGTTTAGTGCCTGCCTTTGGCCCAGGGCGCGATCCCGGAGACCCGGGATCGAATCCCACGTCGGGCTCCCGGTGCATGGAGCCTGCTTCTCCCTCTGCCTGTGTCTCTGCCTCTCTCTCTCTCTCTGTGTGACTATTATAAATAAATAAAAATTAAAAAAAAAAAAAAAATGGTGAACAGGCCAACCCAAGCACCACCTCAACAAGCGCCGAGGGGCAGTACAGTTCAAGTTTAAAAGGACCTAATATTAATGGTAAGTAAATTCTGATTAAATTTTAAAAATCCATTAGAGTGGGACGCCTGGGTGGCCCAGTGGTTAAGCGTCTGCCTTCAGCTCAGGGTATGATCCTGGGGTCCAGGGATCGAGTCCCACGTCAGACTCCCTGCATGGAACCTGCTTCTCCCTTTGGCTGTGTCTCTGCCTCTCCTTCTGTGTGTCTCTCGTGAATAAATAAAATCTTAAAAAAAAGAATCCATTAGAGAATAGCCCACAAGACAGGGATAAACACCCTCATCATGACAGATCAGTATGGCTCTTAAAAGAAGCACTTCTTCTAGAGGGCACATTTTCAAATAAATAAAAGAAGTTGAGTGGTTCTGGGGGAGTGGTAGGGGAACAAAAGAAAGACTAGAAATAGTACAAAGACTTTAGGCTTAATGTCAATGATCAGTATGAAGACATCTTTTCTGAGTGTTGGAAATAAACCCGGACGTCAGCATAGGTGCATGCGAACTGCTTCATATAGGACACCCTTCCTTCAGTAACATCGTCTACATGAAGTAGAACATATTTAAAGGATCATTGTGAGCAAGTACATACCACAGGCTGCTTTGTGATGTCCACCAAGTCCTTAAGATTATAATACTGATGTTTCTCAAATGCCGAAAATAGCATGTCTAAAACGTGTTGTTTATCAGCTCGAGCTCGTTTTCCATCTTCTTTCTTTTTCCTTTCATATTCAATCTAGGTGCAAACAGCAAAAAGTAATAAAGGCATGAATTCAACATGGTCATTTTGAAAGACAGGCATTCTCTTTTTAGCACCCCCCCCCCCAAAAAAAAACGATTAATTTCAAGCAGCAGGGCAGCAGATTAAAGAGCACTGGGTTTAGAACCTGGGTCTTTACTGCTCCGGGGGCTCCTCAGTCCTTGAAGGATCTACAAAGGTATTAACATGCCTGCCCCTAAACCAACTTCACTCCTTCCTAAGGCTTTATATAATGTCTCCATATGCCCCTATTTTAGTATATGTACTGCTGAAGCGAGCACTCCATATGCCCCTAAATAGCCTTTCCTTGCCAAATTGTAACAATTCATCATGGCAACTGATTAGGTCATGATTGATTGATTAGGAAGTCCAACTTGAAGTTGCTTTTGTTTCTGATTACTCCAAGTACAGTAAAATAGTTTACCTAACAGATGCAGTTTGATAGGTAGCATCTTTCAAAATTGAGGTTTTTCAAGACAGGTAGGGGATTAAAAAAAAGGCAGGCAGGTTACATAAGTTCTCTAGGAAGTGCAAAGTTTAAGAAGCACTAGTAAAAGGAAAAGAACATGGGCAGTGAGGAGGCCTTTTCTCCTCCTGACTCAGGGTGATGTCCTTGAACTTGTTTCTTCTCTCATAAAATGAAGTAAGCTTACTAATAGAAAAGGATAAAGACATACTCAGTACCAGGCACAAGCAAACTGTTTTTCCAAAATCCCCATTTTATCTTCGAACATTCATGTGAACTCTAAAGTGTCACCTGTATAATACACTTTTATTTGTAATATAAAAATAAAATACCTCTCATTAAAATAAAAATGACACTCTAGGAACAAGTGGTATATTTGTCCTGTAGTTTTATGTAGTTTTATGCATACCAGTTAGAAAGCAGTGGCACTAAAATAATGTAAAAACTCTCTGAGACAGACATTTGATAAAGAGATTTGAACATTTGTTTAAAAAAAATAAAAAAAATTACTTTTTATTAGGCAACCTACTGAATGGGAGAAGATATTTGCAAATTATATATCCAATAAGGAGTTAATATCCAAAACATATAAAGAACTTTTACAACTTAACACCAAAAAGCCCCCACTCCAATCTGAAAAATGAGAAGAGGACCTAAGTAGACATTATTCCAAAAACAAACATATGACCAACAAACACAAAAAAAGATGCTCAACATCATTAATTTTCAGTGAAATACAAACTGAAACCACCTTATACCTGTCAGAATGGCTAAAATCAAAAAGGCAAGAAGTAATAAGTGTTGGCAAGGATGTGGAGAACAGGGAACTCTCGCACACTGCTGGTGGGATTATAAATTAGTATGCTGTGAAAAACAGCATGGAGGTTCCCCAAAAAATTAAAAATTGAAATGCCATATGATCCAATAAATCCACTTTTGGTTATTTACCCAAAGAAAATGAAAACACTAAATCAAAAAGATATGTGCATCCTGTGTTTATTGCATTATTTACAATAGCCAAGATATGGAAGCAACTTAAGAGTCCATCAGTAGACAAATGGCTAAGAAAAATGTGGTGTGCATGTATACATACATACCCACCGAGGAATATTATGCAGCCATTAAAAGGATGGGATTATGCCATTTGCAACAACACAGATGGACCTAGAGGGTATTATGCTGAGTGAAGTAAATCAGACTGAGAATGACAGGTACTATATAACTTCACTCGTGTGGAATTTAAAAACAAATGACTAAACAAACAAAAAGAATCAGACCTATAAGTGAAGGAAAAAAAAATGCAGGACAGCAAACTGATGGCTGCCAAAGGGAAGAGGGGTTGAAAAGATAGGCAAAATGGGCAAAGGGGAGTGGGAGATACAGACTTTCAGTTATGGAGTAAGTCATAGGAATAAAAGGTAAGGGAACAGCATAGGGAACACAGTCAATGATACCGTAATAGTGTAAGAGGACAGATGGTAGCCACACTTGTGGTGAGCTGGGTGTAGCATAATTTACAGAGAAGGTGAATCACTATACAGTACACCTGAAACTAATGTAACACTGTGTATCAGCTATACTCAAATAAGAAAAATTTTTTAACTTATTCTTTATTGCAAACATGCAACTCATATTCACTCTCTCCAGTTGGTTAAGCTTTTAATTTTTAAAGAAATGCTTCATTTTGATGAAGCATAAAGCATATTAGAGGAAATACATGTAAACTGCAGCAGCCCACCTAGTAAATAAAGCATCAGCAGGCTGGGTGAAAGCTGCCAGAGAACAACCTCCTGTGCATCAAATGGAATTAACTATAATCTAGAGACTAGCTTAAAAAAAGAAAAAGAAATGTATTTCAAAACATACAACTAAATTACTGCATAAATTCCAGCCTCATATAGTTAAGTTTATTCTCTATATTTTAACAATAGAGGTTACAAAAGAGATAAAATTTAGTTTCTATTGATGTTAAACCTAGAAGTATATCTTATACATAATCAGAGACTTTCAATTAGTGGCAAAGGTAATAGACAACAGTGAGTATCTATTCTTCAATTAAATAGAATTGGGAGATAGGGATAAAGAACCAACTTAATTGTCTTATTAGTTTTTTTTTGATATGTGTACCTTGGGAGTAAAACTCAAAATCCATTAAGCTCAACTGATTAGGCATGGACTGCATTAAGATATAGGCAAAATAAGATAATCTCTTTCAAAAGGTATTCCTTTCTTAGGATTCATATATTAAAATATACAGAGGGGGCTTTGCACATTTTAAATACAGTAATAGCAGAGCACACAGCTACCTTTGGACAAGATCATGATGCGGAGAAAGGTGCAAATGCATTAACAAAGGGCTGTGTTGTTGGGGAGGAATGAAATCTGACCAGTCTCAAGATCTCTGGGTGGCAAAAGCATGAAAGAAACAACTATGGAAAGCTGCAGGGGATTAGAGAAGAGCAGAGTGACTAGAACAGCTAGAAGCAAGAGTGGAGAGGAGAGAGACCAGAGCAATCCATGACTAAGGAGAAAATCCAAGTCTTCCCAATGTGGAGAATATGGAAAAACAGGCAAAAACATGCATGTAGGTACAAAGGCAGAAGGAGAGTGGCTGTCCCAATTCAGTGAGAAAGGAGGCTGAAGAGGTGGCATAGACTAACAGGGATGAACCTGAGGTCCATTCAAGAATTTTCTCTCTAGGGTCAAAAGAAGGACAGAAGTAGGGTGCCTGGCTGGCTCAGTCAGTAGAGTATGTGACTCTTGATCTTGAGGTCATAAATTATTAGTTCAAGTCCTATGTTAAGTGTGGAGCTTACTTTAACAACAACAACAACAACAACAACAACAACAACAACAACAAGACAGAAGCAAGAGAAGAACTACATCAGGAAGAAAGCAAGCATGACAGGCCAGGATGAGACCCACAAATCCAAACAGGAGGGTTTTTGTATTAGAGAAATATCATGAAATGCCTTAAGGGATTAATATTTTAAGGTCCACTTTGCTGACCAGTATCTAAAATGTTTTTTTTGTTGTTGTTTACAATTGTACTTAGTTTGCATCCTGAAAACCCCCCCTCTACTGCTGCACCTCACTTGAATAGTTTCATGTTTTGTATTAAGATGAACAATCCAGAAAAGGGGACTGCTAAAAGAGAGAAAGAGAGTGAGGGAGGAGTCTTTTCTAGGAGATGAAGTTATTACTTATTACCCTTTAGTCAGGTGTGGGATAAGAAAAACTGAACTTGGATAGAGAAAAATAAAGGGAGACAAAATCAGAATAAGGAAGGGGAAAGAAAGCCTACATACACCCTTCCCATTGGTTTCAGTGGGATGTGGGCCAGAGGCCACAGGTCCTCAAGAAAAATAAAACAAAGGAAGTCAGGATCCCGCAAAGGTCCAGTGTTCAGCATTTGTACTCTGCGCAAAGCCCCCATTGCATGATACCCTGTGCGTCCTCTCGTCCGTCCCAGCTTTAATTTATGCTGAGAGAAGGAGGAAGAGTTAAATTCAGGAAACAGTAAAGAGAAGCAGTGGTATATTCAGCTTCTACCCTTAGTAGAGTCTTCCTTGTGTGAAATGCTTGGAGAAGCTAGTAAGATTAATAGGAAAAAATGTTTTCAAATACTGACAATCCCCAACTTCTGATGGTTCGACTTATTGAGATGGTGCAAAAGCAATACGTATGCAGTAGAAACCATAATTTGATTTTTGAATTTGGATCCCTTCCTGGGCTAGCAATATGCTATACAGTCCTCTCTTGTGGTGCTGCGCAGCGGGAGCCACCTGTAGCTCCCAGTCAGCCATGCTATCACCAAACAACCCATATACTTAAAACCATTCTGTTTTACTTTCAGTACAGTACTCGATGTATTACGTGAGATCTTCTTCAACACTTCATTATGAAATGGGCTTGGTGTTAGAGGACTTTGCCCCATGCAGGCTAACGTAAATGTTCTTAACCACATGTAAGGTAGGCTAGCCTAAGCTATGGTATTTGGTAGGTTAGACGTATTAAACACATTTTTGACTTACAATATTTTCAATTCTGACTGAAACCCCACCAAATATTGAGGCAGATCTATTAGGAAACCTGCTGATAAAGCAAGATGGCTCAATTCAGAGAGGGCATACGCTCTAATTGGTAGTGGAAAGAAAAGCCTTTTAAGTGTTTGTTATCAAGCTGTCCCAACTGGAGTCACATGTCAGATCCAAGAGGGCCTGAATCAAAGGTAAGAATTTAGAATAAGCTGGAAAGGAACTTAGCTTCAATCTCAAAATCACTGTATTCAATAGTGGTGCTTTCCTACTTTAGATCTGGGGGGAAAGCAGACTAGAAATGTTCTGTGTTAACTGTGTCTACTGATGGCTCAATACCTGGGGCCAGTGCAACCTAACTTTCGTTTTGATTCATGAAATACAAACACTTAAAAGTATAATCTGAAAACTCAGGCATATAAAATATCAGCAATAACAAAATGGCAATATTACTCCTTATTAGAGAAACCAAAGTACTAGAAATTTAATTCTAGACTTATTTAAAAACAAAAGGCAAATGACAAAATTTAATGTCCTCAGGGCCCATACTGTAGGAAATGTATTAAAAAGACCGTTTTAAAACAAAACTTTTTGTAGTATTAAATCTTTTTTGATAATGTCTAATACAGACTCATAATCTAAATTCTGCTCTGTAGTAGCAAGTAGTTCCAATGGATATATGTATAATTAAAATTATACATAATATATGTACATATGCATAATTATTTTAAAAGGTCATTGAAACAGTAATGACCATACACATACACATGTACATATGCATATGCATAACACAAATACATAGACATATGCACAATTATTTTTAAAATGGTCATTGAATTATTAGTAACTAACCTTATACTCAGGACAAAACTAAGATCCTGAGGTAGCTTTTTTTTTTTAACTAACAGTACAGAAATGGTCATCTTAATATTGTATTTACAATGTTGTACTACTGATAAAAAATTAATTTTCCAAATAAACAACAGATGATATGAACTAGTCTATTAAGGATAAGACTATAGTGTTGCAATAATGTTATTTCTTCTCTTTTTAACTCTTTTCTCTTTGGGAATTCTGTTTTGTACTGGTGCATCAGCATGGTAAAGGAAATAATGCTACTCAAAACAGTTACATATCTAAATTGTTAGCAGCCACTACAAAATAATAGGATAGTTATTGGACTAGAAATGGCTATTACTTGTATTTTAATTACCAACATTATAACTGCCCCAGTGACCACGATCACTGCACAACCAGCCACATAGAAATAATTGTCAATTTAGACAATTAATAGTCAACCATATATATAAATTTATCTATGTGCTATTGGTGAGTGGAAAAGGTTTTGAGGGGTAAATTTAGAAAGAACTTTAAATTTAGTCTCCAATTAAAAATTTTACAATCCAGAAAAGAAAAAATCTATCATACACAATTAATTTTTCTTTCACAACAGAAAACAAATTATTCAAGACTAAAATGCAACTAAATGTTGAAATCCATTGTGGTATGTTACATTCAACTATCATTACTGAAACCTTAATCACTGACTAAAATTATAAAAGCCACCCACCACCAATTAAAATACTGTAATACAGATGTCTGTAAATTTCTAGATTGTTGTTTGCAGAAATACTCTGACTGCTTTGTCAAGGCAGTCCTTGTGGAAGCTTTTAACTCTTGAAGGGAGCATGACGGCCTTGAATATCATTCATGGTTTGCATTTAAGTTCTTATAAACTAAAGCTTTTATTTCTGCCTAGTGTGTTATCTTTTGGGAGGAAATTAATTCTTTAGAGTCACCGAGTTCTTGGTGTGCAAATTCAAATGGGTAAAGCATGAAGCGTATCTCTACTAACACTAGGCAAATACTGCTGAAAAGCCTTTATGATATAGTCCTGTAGGCATCTATTATTCATTGAGCAAAATTCCAAATTTGTACATAAAAAAACAAACCCATCACACACACACACAAAAAAAAACAAAAAAACCAAACCAAACAACCTTCACTTGAAGACCAACAAAGTCAGTTGCCACAACTGAGGAAACAGAGTGCGTATAAAAATAAATTTTCTTAAAAAAAAAATAAATAAATAAAAATAAATTTTCTTTCTAGTTCCTGGGGATTTACCTCAAGATTTTAAGTAATCATTCAACTCCCTCTAACAATAGTTTTCTAGTCAAGTTTTTCTAATTCTTTATCACTTTCTGGCCAAGAGTTCTTGCCAGGAAACGTGTATTTTCCTTGTAGAAGAGAATTATTTTCGTAATAACATTTTCTCCTCTCTAGCTTACTTTAAGAATATAGTATATAATATATGTAACATTCAAAATATGTGTTATTTATATTGCCACAAAGGCTTCCAATCAACAGTAAGCTATTAATAATTAAACTTTTGGGGAGTCAAAAGTTATGCATGGATTGGACTGTGTGTGTGTGTGTGTGTGTGTGTGTGTAAGGGGGAGGGGGTGAGTGCCCCTAACTCCTGCATTAAGAGTCAACCATATATATAAATTTATCTATGTGCTATTGGTGGGTGGAAAAGGTTTTGGGGGGTAAATGTAAGGTGGGTTCTTTCTGATCGAAAGCAGGGATATAATTTTAAAAATATATATGCCATTTTTCACCCCCTTGTTCAATTTTTGCAGAGAATTTTTTCCTTACATCTATCCTAAAAATTGGATTCAAAGAACCTCAACTGTTATAATGAAATACCAGGCTCCATGTTTATATATTCCACCTGGTAAAACTTTGAAAATATTTCAACATTATGTTGAACTCAAAATTTTTATAGAACATCTTGATTATGTAACCTTTAAGTCATTCTCATTGAATTACGTTGTTTCTCAATCTTTTAAAAAATCAAAGTCTCCTTCCAATAAAAATAACAGAAGCCTTATACTTTTTCTATAGGTGATATTATACTATAATACTGAATATATTTTTAAAAGCTCTGCAGGTGTCTCCATTCATTCTGATACATTCCTATGGGGGGGAATCACTAAATATTCAGATAATGCAACTTGATAGATTATAGTCAATCTTATTTTTGTGCACACAAAATTTTTCCAAAGATTAATATATGGCTCATTGCTAATAACTACATTAGGATAATGACTCACTGATACAATGACAACCTTAACAAAGGCTGACACCATGAACTGCCACTTAATGTTAAAAAGTCTTTAAAGTGAATGATATAGCATTACATTAGGATATAGAGTTCAGAATACAACATATTCAAACTTACTTTAGTAGTAAAAAAGAAAATATAAAATCATCCTAAGAATATGAAATTTGAAAAGTCTTCTATACCTGCCAAGTGGTTATAGAGCCAGTATACTAAGAAATGAACTTTGATATTAGCAAAGTGCCAGCTTTGCTTGGCCTAAGAAAGACTTTCCTTTTGTCTCATCAATGGTGGAAGTCGCTCACCATGGCTAGGTACTAACAGTCTTTCCTAGCTTTCTTACTTTTTGTATTCCAACAAAAAAGTTTTATTGCCCACTGTAACAATTCAGGCAATATATATATATGCTCACTATGATGATTCCAACAATTCAAAAAAGACTTTATAAAGACGAAAATTAGGATAAAATCAATCTAGCTCCTATCATCCAAAGATACTGACCATTAATGTATTTAATCTTAATTCTGGACTTTTGTTTCCAATCTTAGCTTATCTTAAACAACAGAGAAAAACACTACTGTGTATCTACCTTTGGGCCCTTGTCTTTCTATGATACATTCTTAGATACAAGACTGCTGGTTTAAGGATATATCCTTTATGGTGCCTTTGACACAAATTACCAAACTTGTCTCCGGAAAGGTTATATCTCTTTACAGTTTATGGTAAGTATGGTCTTTCTTGTCCTTACTGTGATAAAAAAGAAGCCAACAAGGTAGACTTTTATCTATGTGTCTCAATCAAGAGACAACATATAAATACCCCTCTTGGATTATCTGACATGCAGCCTGTCCTCTTCTTTAGTTTTCCATTTCCCTGAAAGCATAACCAGAGGCTATAAAATGAAAGCCTGGCTGGATGCAAATGAACTTTGACTTGCTTTATTTAATCCGCAGAGCACAGTAATTTTTAAAATTTGAATGTCTTTAAAAGAAGGGGCATGTACACTCCAGTTCATCATAGTCCCTACCATTTTACCTTCTTAAATTTTAGCACTCTGCCCACTGAAGAGTGGCTCTGTGGCTTGGCTCTGTAGGCATCTGCTACCTCTCATGTAAAATAACCATAAGAAACTCAAATATCATAAAGTAGTAGTTTGACAAATACTAATCTGTGACACCTTAATCTGGATACTTAAGGCCAGTCTTAAAAGGGGATTATTTCTTCCTAAACACTGTATCAAGAGGAATATTAAGCAACAAAGCAGGACACAAGATATCAACTGTTGTTATTTAACTTGGGTTCATTGTATTTTCAGAAAATCATCACGTTTTCCCTTAAATTACAGGCATTTCAAGACCCCAAATCCTTGCCCTTTTAGTATTTCTAATGACCTGCAGCAATATAACATAGTGGTTAATTAAGAGCATGGCTCTTAAACCAGACTGCCTGGGTTCAACACCTGGATTCATTAATTACTGGCTGTATGACCTCAAGGAAGCTAACCTCTTGGTGGTGTCTTCATTACTTCATCTGGAAAATGAGGATAATAGTAGTAGCTACTTCATAGGGTAGGTATGAAGACTAAATGCATCATATGAAGCATGCAGAACAGTACCCAGCACACATTATGTGTATATGTGTGTGTTGTATATTATATACGTAGTATATGCAAGATATACTTCAATAAAAATGGTTAAGAAAAAATACAGGCAGTTCTCACTTTGCATGATAGTGTGAGATCATAAAAATGTCCATGAAAGTTGAAACTATGCAAAGCAATCTTAATAATCAATGGGGAAAATTACCATTGTTCCAGACTTTTAAAATTCTTGTCAATATATTAAAAATTCCCAGTTGTAAAGGCATGGAAAATTGAAAAAATATTAAAACTAGTATTTATTAAGGACACTGTAATTTAAAACATTAAAAACACTGAAAAATTAAGTGTTTTATTCCTTTGAAAAATTTATCAAGAGTAGTTTGAACAATGGTTGCCTTCTTCTCATTCTGTTTAACTTAGGATGCAAAGTGAACACCTTCTCCACACCAGGCAAACTGTCGTATTCCTTAATCAGTCTAGGTAACTCAAGCATCTAATAGCAGGTATGTGACAAAGATCCTTTTGTTTTTTTATTTTTTAAAGATTTTATTTATTCATGAGATACAGAGAGAGACAGAGAGAGACAGAGAGAGAGAGGCAGAGACATAGGCAGAGGGAGAAGCAGTCTCCATGCATGGAGTCCGACGCGGACTTGATCCCAGGTCTCCAGGATCTGGCCCTGCGCTGAAGGCAGCACTAAACTGTTGAGCCACCCGGGCTGCCCAGGTCCTTTTAAAACCTGAGTCTATGATACAGAAAGGAATAAAGATGTTAACAGAATGAAAAAAGACATGAAGACTTACATTGTATTGATGATTAGCAACAGGTTTATAATTGGTTGTCACAACTTTGTCCAGTTGTTGGGATAGCCTTACGGGTTTGGAAGATTCTTCTATTTGCAATCTGAAAAATAGAAGGCATTATTAATAAACTTATTCATTAGTGAAACTTGAAGAGATATTACCATTAATTCTTGTTACTCAATACTTAACATATAAAAAAGTAACCTTAGAAGCTATACCAACCTTAATAATAATACTTCAAAAACACACTGAATGTATATGACTGTAATGCAGAAACCATAGCATAAGCTAAACATATAAACTATCTCATCATAACTTGATGACTTGTTTCTAATCCTATATAGTCAAGTCTTAACTACTAAAACCAAGAAGCTAGTCAGCTTTAAACTTCTGGGGAAAAAATCTGCAAGTAAAAATGAATTATTTTAAATTATATGGCATAAAACTAATCAAGTTATTCAAAATTCCATTTGCTTGATAAGAGATAAAGATAAAAAGATAGATAATATGCTGACACTCAGGTCTAATGGTTGCTTTACCGGAGAGCACAGATACAGAACATTTCCATCATCAAAGAAACTTCTCTTGGACAGCACTAGTAGAGAACTATTGCAGATCTCCATCTAAATTAAAATATAATTCAAAATACTACCTCTGGGGAAAAGCCATAAACATATTATTTTAAATTCTTTTGTTCAATAGAACAGGAACTAAAAATAATTTTCATTTAAAATTCCTTTAAAAAGCACAACTTGCAGTATAAAAAGTATCTGTTTTTATAACATTCTCATTATTTTATTCCTTGCATAAGTTAATTACCTATTTGCTTCTGGGATGCCTGGGTGGTTCAGCAGTTGAACATCTGCCTTTGGCTCAGGGTGTGATCCCAGAGTCCTGGGATTGAGTCCCACATCGGGCTCCCTGCATGGAGCCTGCTTCTCCCTCTGCTTATGTCTCTACCTCTCTCTCTGTGTCTCTCATGAATAAATATATAAAATCTTAAAAATATATATATCCATTTGCTTCTATTTTTGGTATGTAACACCAAGTCACTCCGAAGAATTTAGATACACAGCAACTACTTCTTCAAATGTGAAAGTTACAAATACTATACATTTTGGTTTTACTGTGATTCCCAAATTCAGTATAGTCATTCCTGTATTGAAACAAATATTTAAATTCTTCCAATTATTTGTAAACCAAATTATATACAAACCCAATTATTTCTATAATTTAATACACAAAATGATTATTTCATAAAGCGTAACAAAAGTACTCTAGAAATGTCTTTAGAAATTAGTGTATGTGTAACCATAAATCATACAATGTTACTTAGCTTCTCATGAACCAAACATACTTTCTGTGAACCATGAAGAAAGTACTAGGGGTCTAGAGGGGGATGTCCACCCAAAGATGGACTTGGACTTAAGACTCCTTCAGTGGCCTCTTAACTGTTCTTGGATGAAGCACAAGGTCCTTGTATGACTTCATACCTCTCTGGGATCTGGTTCCTGCTTATCTCTCCAGCTTTGTCTACCATTCTCCCACATCTGTTCCATACTGCAGCTGTGCTATGCCCATATTTTAGTGGAAGCCTCCTGCTGCCTATTATCTTGCAAGTGTTTACTGGGTGCCTATCTCAGGCAGGCACCGAGTTAGAGGTTGAAAATGCAGCAATAAAGAAAAGACTTGTTCTAGTGGAAGACAAACATTAAATAAATGCTTATCTATTAACTAACTGCAGAACTAAAAAGGGGCAGAGAGTTGGTATTATGACAAATGACTGCATGCTGCTATAAAGTAAACATTAACCCCAGTGTGTACACTTCAAGGTAAGCTGGAGCAGGACTGCCCATGCTTTTAAGAGGTGAGGCAAAAAAGATTGGGTGGAAATGACTCCTCCGAGCTGAGAAGACATCTCAAAGTGACTAAGAAAGAAACAAGTGAGTGAAGACAAGTGTAGGAATGTTTACAAGGAGTTAGAATTAAGCATATAGAACTCCCTGAGGGAAAAAAAACCACACACACTAGTGGCAGCCTGTCTCTGAAAACCTCTTTGCATTAATCTTGGTCCTATCCCCTACCAGAATCAGTTCTCAGGGAGCTGGCCTCTCTAAATCGTAATCTATCTGTTACGCTTCCACTAAATTATCTTCCCTGTTTCAATCACTGCACTCCATAATTTGATCTTATGAGACATTCAAGGAGGGAGGCATGTACTAGCTCTTCCTCCCACATTAAATGATTGTTCCCATTACTTCACAATTTGAAAATTCCTTGGGGTTTCAGTTTGTTTAGGTAAGTGTGTCTTTATAAGTGGTAACTTATTCTTGTCATACTCTTACACTTGAGTTTATTTGCAGGCACTGCATCCTGATTCAGGTTCAGGTGGCATACTTTCATTTCCTTTCAATTCTAGTGCAACAGCTCTAAAAGCCAATGCTGTCATCCAGTGTCATGCCATTTTTATCCTCAAAGTAGCTCATCTTTTAAATATAGAAAACACTGAATTAACTTTTTAAAAATAAAGAGTTCACATAAAAACTTTACCTTCCTATTATGTATTTATTTATTTAGAAAAGATTTTATTTATTCACGAGAGACACAGAGGGAGAGGCAGAGACACAAGCAGAGAAAGAAGGAGGTTCCCTGCGGGGAGCCTGATGTGGGACTCCAGCCCAGGACCCTGGGATCACTCCTTGAGCCAAAGGCAGATACTCAACCACTGAGCCACCCAGGTGTCCCCCTATTATGTATTTAAAGCATCAACTTCAAGGGTTTTGTTTTAACTAAAAGAAGGGATCTTATGATTCAAAACTCAAAAGGTTAATTGAAGGACTGAATATGTAACATTTTTTTTGTAACATATTTTTAAATAACTAAGCCTTAATACACTTTAATAAACCTTGAATTATTTAAAATCGGTTAGCAGTGTTCTTTACTTAACACAAATAAATTCATTTAACATTATCTCATAAAGTGTCAGAAAACTTTGCAACTCCACTTCACCACTGAACAATGCACTTAATTAAACATCACTGACCTCAACATGCCTTCAAAGTCAAAATAAGGTTTATCTGGATTTGCACAAAATAATAACATTTGGAAATATTTAGATTGTAAAGCTGAACAGCAAAGTACATATAGAGGTGGTAGGCTGGACTGAGAACAAACTAAAAGTTTCACTGTCCCGACCATTTTAAAAAAGGGGGCTTGGGATGCTTGGATGGCTCAGTTGATAAAGTGTCTGCCTTCGACTCAGGTCATGATCCCAGGTCCTGGGATCAAGCCCCGTATTGGGCTCCCTGCTCAGCAAGGGGAGGGGAGTGTCTGCTTCTCCCTCTGCTTTTCCCTCTCTCTCTCTCTCTAATAAATAAATAAAATCTTTTAAAAAATGAGTCTTAACTTTTTCAGAAAAAAATTTAAATATGGTGTTATTTTCAAGAAACTGTAACACAAAAATCATAACCTGTGATCACTTAGATGCAGCCAGATCTTGTTTTACCTTTGTTTTATAAACCATAAAAAAAAAAAAAAAAAAACAAAACCCTAGTGTTAATTACTACCATCATTTCACGACAATTTAGAATATGCTTCCACTCGTAGAAAGCTAGAACAATTACTGGTCTTTCTGGAACTATCTAAAGAACCAGTTTTATCTCTTATTTCTTCCCATCAAAGAAAAAGTTCAAAGGCTACATGACCTAAGAGCTGCAATACTAATAAAACAATAACTATAACAAATAATAGCAGACATTTAAAGAGCAATTATGTGCTGGAAACTGTGTTGAAAGCTTTATCTACATCATCTCATTCTCACTCTTTCCTTATAGTAAGCAAAAAGAGAACTGGAACTCAGATCTTTCTTTTTCTTTTACCCCAAGTTTCAAGCAGTTAATCTATAATGTCCCTAATAGCATACAGTTCCTTTTCTACAGTCTTCTAAAAGGCCATATAGCAGAATAAACGCTTTAATTAGATTCTTGCTATAAAATTAAAAAAAAAAAAAACTCATTGAGTTTGGTTAGTTCATAATAAGTAATTCTCTGTGACACCCATCAACCTGCCTACAACTAGCCCAATTACACACATACACACAGAAGAGCACATTTTCCTTTTCAACATTGAAAAAAAAAGTTTCCTATTAAGTTAATGTCATGAGTCACTAGACTATAATCATGGTCCATAACCACCCTTATCAAAATCACTTCAGGATCCTCTTCATTATACTTTATTAATATTTACATACTATACTGGGAATTTGATTTTTAAATTATATATTTCAGGAATATAAAATCTATGTAAAAAAATAGTAACATAAGCATCTCCAAAATAAAGGATGATCACTGGTAAAATCTAACAAAATGGGGAAAAGTCAAATTCCCTTGCTCTAAAGATACAGGCAGACTATGGAAGAGAAGTCTATGAATTTTAGTCACTAGATCCTCCGCCCACCTCCTTGGTAAGTACAGTTCATCTCATGTAAAAAGTAATTCAATAATTATTTGTTAAGCAAATGAACAAATGACACCACTACTGGACAATTAGATCACAAAAGGTCAAAACCCATATTAAGAAATCCCACATTAATGCCTAATTTTATACATGCAGACTATTTTCATGCCTAAGCAGAAAACTCTTAAGTAACACTGCCTTGACTAATCTAGTTATCAACTACAGAATTAAACAACTACAAGAAACAGTGAAAAACAAATGTTTCCACCAACAACAGCCAATGTAGGAGTCATTTGTGTTACAGCTGCATTGGACTGCAATCTATGCTATTCTTAAAATGACAGGTTTCACAAAAGAATGTGTATTTTCTTAAGATTTTTATTTCATTTTTTAAAGGGAAAAGTAAAGCAGTGAAAGTAAACAATGCCTCCAAGGGGGGAGGTAGTTTGACATTTGCAAGGTGAGAGAAAGAAAGGTCTCAAGGCAAGGAGAAACAGGAATAGCAGTGGAGCAACAGAACTAAATGCCTATGAGTGAGAGCACATATACTTGACCCAAAGTCAGATAACAAAAAGGAAGTTTCAGAAGAAGGCCCAGCTTGGGAGCAAGCAGACAGAAGGCTGGGAAAAAGGCCAGGTGTAGTAATAAGGTGCACCTGGAGCTGACTTACTACTAAGAAAGGTTCTGGTGACATCTAGTTTTAATATGGTCCACTTATAGGAAGTTTTAATAGGATAGAGAAGAGTTTCTTGCTGGAAATGTCACAGCAGCACATGTTAATCTGTTAGATGTGGATCTGAGTGACAATGAAGAAATTTTACAGCTTGCAATTGACAAGTAACTGAATTATATCCTTATCTGGCAGGGTTATTGGAAGGATTAAAGATAATAAATATAAAATTAAGTAATTTAAGTGTCTCTTACAAATATTTATTAATTATTTGTAAGCTTCATGAAAATAGGAACCTTGTTCATATCCCTAGGGCCTAGAATAGGCCTGTAGTATAAATGTGTTGAATAAATGAGAAAATAAAAGATGAGAAGAAAAGTTTTAAGCTGCATTCATTTTTTTTTTTTAATTTTATTTATTTATGATAGGCACACAGTGAGAGAGAGAGAAGCAGAGACATAGGCAGAGGGAGAAGCAGGCTCCATGCACCGGGAGCCCGACGTGGGATTCGATCCCGGGTCTCCAGGATCGCGCCCCGGGCCAAAGGCAGGCGCCAAACCGCTGCGCCACCCAGGGATCCCTTAAGCTGCATTCAATCAGAGATGGCAATCTGGCTGTCAAATCATAAGACCTGCAGCAATATACCTAACGTTTAGACTGGGCATTTAAAAGAAGAGACTGTAAAATATATTAAGGTTTAATTTTCACTCTAGGAAACAGACACTTCATATCTACTTGCACTAATATACTAGCCACTAGCAATATGCAATTATTTAAATTAATTTAAATTAAATTAGAACTTGGCTCTTCAGGCATACCAATCACATTTTAAGTGCCCAAAAGGCACAGGTGGCTAATGTCAACATATTGGACAACACAGGTAAAGGACACTTCTATCCCTGCAGAAAGTTCGACTGGAGAATGACAAACCCAAATATCTACCATCTAAAAGAGCCTGTTAAGCAAAGTAGGAAGTACCAGTGAGAGATGGGGGCTGTGGTGAACTGGAAACAGAGCACATGCTTCATCCCAAGTGGGCAATAAGCATTTACTTGATTGTTAGTCTATAGGAATACAAGAAGAGTATTACCAGATCTTCTAATTACTCAAGAAATGCAGAGTCAGATTTTTTTTTTTAAAGATTTTATTTATTTATTCATGAGAGACACACAGAGAGAGAGAGAGAGAGAGGGAGAGAGAGAGAGAGAGAGAGAGAGAGAGAGAGAGGCAGAGGGAGAAGCAGGCTCCACGCAGGGAGCCCGACGTGGGACTCAATCCCGGGTTTCCAGGATCAGGCCCCGGGCTGAAGGCAGCACCAAACCGCTGAGCCACCCGGGCTGCCCCAGAGTCAGATTTTTGTATGAAAGCATTTAAACACTGCCAACAATTCAATTTTTCTAAAGGGCAAATCTTCCCCCTCCCCCACCCCTAAAACAAAAATAACCCCTCAATACCAAAAAACATATATATTAGCTATACCAGGCCACTAGTTTGCAGCCCTCTGACATCTGTATGCCAGGGGAGTTTTTGCTTTTTGTTTTAAGCAAAGCAGCAGCAAAGAATTAAGAATTATTACTAGAAGCAGTAAAGTCATAACACAACTGTGTAATAACCATTTGCATCAAGACTGTAGTTTTGTTGAAGGACCAGCAATTCTTTCCACCTCTAATCCTATGTTCCTATTCTAAGGAGAATCTGTGAGCTGGCTGATAGGCATATCTCCTAAACAATACAGAAATTAGATAGTTTTTGGCTCTTTATAAAACTAGCAATTTCATATGATTCAACCTAACAGCTCCCACTAAGTGAAAGACTTAACAAGTTGAATTCTTCTACATGAGAATAGAATTCGAATTGCTAATTAGGTCCTAGCATAATAATGACCTGCCCAGGATCATATAGTTGTCAGAAGTAGGGGTGGGGTGGGGGTGGGGAGGAATTCAAGATTCCTTCTCCAGTGCTGTTTACCTATATCATAATTACATCTTAAATACAATGAAACAATCCAGATGTCTCAAGTTGGTAAGTGTATACTATCACAATTTAATATACTTATAGCTATTTGAGAAAATGTACTAAGTTCCAAAATATGTCCATTACATTAGCTAGCACGGTATTCAGAAGAGGCCCTTAATGGGCAAGGGAATGATTCACACTTGGACTTTGTTTTCTCCTTAGATTCTTGACAGAAAAACAGCCACCGACAAGTTTGAGTATGTGTTGAGTAAAGTAAAATAAATGACAGTGTAATGAAGACATTTTGTTAAGGGTCTTGTTCTTGTTTTTTTAATTACTGCCTAATTTCTGCTTTTCACTGAAACACTGTAAGACTGTCAATCTATTACCAAATTTTCACTTCTCTAGTGTCACCAGCATTTCAGAGACTATCTCTGCTAAACATAAAATCTCCACTCAACAGTCCAAAATATAATTATCTTGCCTCCTGCCAAAATATCATCTTGCATAGTTTCTCCTTTTCTCTTATATTCTTTCCTTATACAATATGTTTATTAGCTTGAACTTGAAGGCAAGTTCGATCAGTGGGTACCTTTACATTACTTCTAGGTCATCAGGGCTCTAGTTGTGTGCAAGTACAACAGACAGTACAACAGACACACACATTGGAGGAAGGGGACCGGGAAGACAGCACACAGAACAACTAGCTCTAATGAGTCTAGAAAACAACAGGATGCCTCAAGTGCACGGTGGCTGAAGGTTTTGTTCAAATGATTATCATCAGTTCTGGTTACTTGCAATTTATCTATTATGATTTTTTTTCCTTAGTCCAGTCAGGCACGCTTTTTTATACCAGCTCATGAAGCAAGTTTCTTTTCACATTGGAAAGTTTGGATTCCACTTTAAGATGGGGAAGGGAAGGAAGAAGAGGGGCAGGCAGAAAGGAAAGAGGGGGCAGAGGGAAGGGACAGCACTTATTGGAAGAAACCTGCTGCTGCTGCTTTTCCTGTTAATCAGATACTCTAGTCATTATTTTAGTATAGGCATAAAGTAGAAATACATGAGAAGAAAAAAGGTCACCTAATTAGGGACCATTTATTTGACAAAAATACTTAAATTTCATTCTTTAAGAAGTTTTTATTTTATTTCCCTTCTCCAATGAAAGTAAAAGGCCTAAATAATTTGGTACAGTTCCCAAGGGAGTGGGCAAAAGCTTATCTACCAAGAGGACCACTAATATTTATAACTCGATATTCAAAAGAACAAAACTATCTTTCATAATCAGTTTCATGCCAATATTTTACATTAAAAAAAAATGAGAGACTAAGAGCAAATCTATGACATACTGCAAGACCTTGAACAACGCTTAGTCTACAAAGAATGTACCATACCATGAATGATATGGTAGGGTCTGAAACCATACTCCGGTTTTAAGTTCCAGTTCTACCACCAGGTATGACCTCGGACACGTTAGTCAACCTCTTTAACCCCTTGGTGCCTTCATGGGAAAAACTGAGATTTACAACAGAAATAAGGGAGATGATCTTTATAAAACACTGTCACTAAGTGTGCATTCATTACACTGTAGTGGTATTATTATTATTATTATTATTTTATTATTATTATTATTACTCAAGTAGCCACACGAAACAGAAATGTATGGGGATTATTTGAAAACTTTTAATTATTATCTGGTTTACCAACTGGATCTTAAAAATCAAGACTTGCGTTTATTCTAAAAGGGGATATTTGGCTACATCAGATTAAAAGTTCTTTTCTCTGATCTCCTCTAATGTTTTCAAGGCTAAGAACATTTCTTCTTGGGGCACCTGGGTGGCTTAGTCAGTTAAGTGTCTGCCTTCAGCTCAGGTCAAGATCCCAGAGTCTTAGGATTGCACCCCATATTGCACTCGCTGCTCAGCAAGGAGCCTGCTTCCCCTTCTCCCTCTGCCTGCACCACTCCACCTACCTGTGCTCTCTCTGTCAAATAAATAAAATCTTAAAAAAAGAAGAAGAAGAAAATTTCTTCCTAAATGCCATTCAGTAGCAGGTAAAACATGTAATGCTCATAAGAGGTACTAATTATAACTTAACCATAGCACCAAAAGACATATAAAAAGGTGATAGCTTCAGTTTTGAGTAAGTCTACATCTGATTTTTAAAATTCGCTAAATTATTAGATGTAGTCAAATATTTTAGGTTTAATCTTTAGGGCACTCAAATCATATATAACTTTCAACCAGTAGTGACTAGCAGCACACTTATCTAAGTTTCATAAAAGTAGAAAACTACATTTGAGGAGACATCTCTCTCTTTAAGTTATACAGGTAACTCAACCATTTTTAAACTATCTCAAAAAGTATCTTCCCCCTCTTACTCATCATATTAAATACAATTCAAGGAGGTTTTCCAATTTTTCTTCCCAGAGGACAGGGCTACCCTTAGGAAACCTGCACAGTGGATACAAGTGCATGGAGTATCTATTTGATTCCTTTCCTTTCCTTTTTTTTTTTTTTTAATTTATTCATGACAGACACAGAACAGAGAGAGAGAGGCAAAGACACAGGCAGAGGGAGAAGCAGGCTCCATGCAGGGAGCCCGACGTGGGACTCGATCCTGGGTCTTCAGGATCATGCCCTGGGCTAAACCGCTGAGCCACCCGGGCTGCCCTATTTGATTCCTTTCCTTGCTTTATCGTGTCTATTTTACTTTGGCTAGTGTCCTGGGGGGTTTTTTGGTCTTTTTAAATTTTTTTTTTAAATCTCCCTGACCTTTGTAATTGATTTTCTCTAGACTTACTATCAAGCTGTGGATTATTTCATATGCATTATTTTACATTGATGACCAAATAAGATAATGCCTCAGGGAACATGAAACAATAACATAATGTGGCCCCTTTGCACCCCATAATCTCTAAGGATTAGTGTAGGTTTTTATATCCCAAAGGATTCTTTGCCCAACACTTAAGCTCTCATAAAGTTCTGTGGATGTGGGGAGTTAAGTTAGTGCTTAGAAATCTCCTGATACCACCACTTCACTCAAGCAGCTCAGGTTTCACCTATTTCTTCTTCCAGATTATTTTCATAGAAAAAAGGTGAGTTTTGCTTAAGTACTAATTCTAGAGGCACGAGCTGCTTAAACTCTCCCACCCAGGGATCCCTGGGTGGCGCAGCGGTTTGGCGCCTGCCTTTGGCCCAGGGCGCGATCCTGGAGACCCGGGATCGAATCCCACGTCAGGCTCCCGGTGCATGGAGCCTGCTTCTCCCTCTGCCTGTGTCTGCCTCTCTCTCTCTCTCTCTGTGTGACTATCATAAATAAATAAAAATTAAAAAAAAAAAAAAAAAAAACTCTCCCACCCAGCTAAATAACGGACTCCTATCTTCTGCTTCCTTGCGGATTCCCCACGTACAAGAGTCCACGGACTCACCCACAGTGATGTATGACTCAGAGAAATGACTGGATGAACGAACTGTGGGCTAAGCAGTCACTGGAGCAGTTCAATGTGGTACACTGGAAACTGCCAAGCCCTTGAATCTTCTCGAATCACATCATACACATCTTAATTGAAAATATTTAAAAATATTTAATCAATAAGATGCAAAAGATTTTCTTTCCATCAGGAATTGAGATGTGTTCATTGATTTAAAGCTGCAATTTGATTTTAAGAGCTTTAAGTCTCATACAGGTTTTATCTTTGCGAATAAAATTCTTTAAAAACAAAGAGAAATTGCTAGAAATTACCATTAGTATAGTAACAATTCAGTTTCACAACAGAAGCATTACTGCTTATATGTTCACAATTTTGAGAAAGTGCTGAGAATAATTATTACGCTAAGGTTTTCTAATTTCACAATTTTATCTGTTTACATCGCCAGCCCTTTCAATAGACATTCAACTCCAACTCCATTTTGGAAGCTCCCAAAACTGTTTATCCACTAACTGATAAGTATCAGGTCTCTGGTTTGATTATTTGGTGGGGAATTATACAACATTGACATAAAGTCACCTGGCCATCAATGCAAATTTTCTTTTACATAAACCCTACAGATAGATTAAGAACTGAATATAATACAAATTCTTTTTCTTGCTATTAGTAGAGGGAAGAAGGCATTATAGAAATGTTTTGATATCGGTTTTCTAAATATATAAAATACTATCTGGTTCAATTCAAACCTAGGATTTTTAACAGCTGGTCTCAGTATGAAGACAACAAACTCAGCACACAGGAAAAGGGTTTCTAACCAATGTGAGGGTAAAAAATAGTCCTGATGCTTTATGGATTTAGATTCTCTGTGTTATTTCATTTGCATTGTTAGCTCTACTTGAAAGTAGCTTCATCTTTTAGTCATTTATTCCATAGCCTATAATTCCTACAGAATGTTAGGGATATCAGACTACTCTTCATAGAGTCACAGAAGGACTACTATTAGGGGCCAAAACAAATATATCAAAATGTTTCCACATCATCAATATGCATAGATGGTACAAATTATTAGATAGGCTACTTGGCCATGATGCATATTTGAGAGTGATGAACAAAATCCGTGTTTTTTTGCTACGCTTTTGATATGATAATGTGGGTCGTTTATCTTTGTAAACATCCCTCTGGTAGATATCTCTGATGAGGCTGACCACCAGTAAGAAAGCATAAACTCCTGTGTTGTAAATGGATTTATTTCCCATTTCCCTCTAGTATTGCTAGCTGAAAGCTGGCTGTGTCTGTGGAACAGTCCAAGGTAACACATTCAAATAGCAACTGACCCTACGACTTTGGTCCCTTAGCACTATTCATTCAACAAGTGTGTTAGGCAGAAACAAATGAAAAAGATATGTACATATGTATGTATATGTACACAGATATTTGTATGAACACATTCTAAAACACACCCATGTTATGTTTCTCCCACTTCAATATTTAGAACCAAGAAAGAAATTAATAGGATTTGAGCTTGCTGTATTTTTATACAGATCAAAATGAGACTATAGATGACTAAAGGGAAGTAGGCGTCTGTGGGTTTAATTCATACACGAGGTAGGGGCTAAAGTATGGAGCACATTTGATAAAAGCAATTTAGATGTGAAATGAACTTGATTTAAGTGAGTCTTTACATATTTTATAACAGATGGTACAGCAACAATCTTTATATCAGTTAAGATTAGATCAGATTCTTGAAACTGTGAACTCTATCACCACGAACGGGCTATATTATCTTCTCCAAATAAAGTATATTATAGAATGTGTATTCTCTGTAAGGTACATGTTCACACTATGTGAAATCTGAAGGAGACACATTTTAAAAATGAAAATAAATTTATGTAACTGTTACTTTAAGTAGTGACTAAAGGAACTTAAAGTAGGTGTGTAAAGGGGGAAATGAATGAGGTAATGTAGTTCGAAGAGGCTGACCTAACAGAAATCAGACAATAAAAGATGGGAAAAATGACTGTGACAAGAAGTACTTTCCAATTTTCATATTATACTATAAATTGAAGGCTTATAGCCAGAATCCTTTAAAATAGTCTAAAGCTAAACACCCATGATTATCAAGCAGCCCCAACTGCTAACCTTCTGATCAATTTCTTAGACTCCTAAAAATATTTAGGTTAGGAATTAAATAAGCTGCTTATGGTGACAGAAGCAATGTTTCTCTAGCTAGCCACTGTGATATATACTGCAAGTATGAATCATTTTTCCAAATTAAAATTCCTATGATCCTATGACTACATGATGGGTGCCAACAGAATATACCAGTGGGATCAAACAACTTCTATTCAGCAAATTTAAAAATTCCATTCTGCAAAATTCCAGTTGCCTCTCAGTAGAAATCAGAATTCTTAGCTGCCTATCATGTCAAACTGTAGGAAGCTGCCCTGTCGTACACTAACCAAGACACTGTTGCTATGGTGACTAAGCAAATATAGCAAATGGCTACTTCATTAGTGACTCCATGAAAGTATAAATGCAGGAATAATGGATGGGAAATGCCTGACAGTGTATGGCTACCAATGTGTGCTAAGATTCAGACAGAATTTTTTGAAACGATAAGGTGAATTTCAATATACTATTTTAGCAACCTTTGAAACATTAAGAGGAGAGATTCTGGTGCTAATTAAAACCAAATCAAGCTGGGGGAAAAATTACAGAAGGAATGGTAAGGCTCAAGGGAGAGTGCTCCATTTTGGACCAGCTGCTATGATACTGATATTGGTATCAGAGACTGCAAGTCATTCAGACTGTCCTTTAGGACAGCAAAGAGAGAAGGAAGGACTCCCCCTTGATTCATTGCTTCAGACTCTCTACTGTGAATGGGGTTTCAGGCCATATGGTCTCACTCTCTTGCCACCAAAAGGATGAAGAGAGGGGCTGAAAGAATTCTGCGCATGCTTCGACTTTGAAAAATTAAAACTTTACATTCAAGAATGATAATGAAAGCTGGATATAAAGTTCTGTGGTACAGTGACAGAAGATCAATGCTAGAATTAGGATTCTCTCAAAGAAGTTAAATTTATCTAACACTTCATATTTTCTTACTCTAACTCATAAAATCAAAGGCTATAAACTAAAAAACCCCAAACGCCATCTTTTCCTCATATGTTTGCACTGCCACTAAGAACTTGTAGCTGACACAAACTATATAGGAACTAACTAAAGATATGCTTAGATCTTCATATCTACTTAATGTTATTAGTTATGTTAATATTATGTTAGTTGTAAAAATGTCAGTTGTGTTATTGTTATGTTACATAATTATGTTGGTTATAGAAATGATGCTAGTTATATTATAACCTTTTGATGACACACTACCACAAAAAATAAAGTCCTAGTTCAAAGTACAGTATAATTACAAGACATGTAACTAGTTATGTAATAGCCTCTTGTTATGGAACAATTATAGCAGTTCAAAAATGGACAAGTACACTGGCAAAACTGATTCAAGATGATTCGGTTTTTGTGGGGGTTTTCTGTTGGCAAAACTACCATTACAAGTAAAAAAAAAAAAAAAAAAAAAAAGACAAGCAATATACAAAACTGCCTGACTTCTATTAAATATTAAGTGTGGGCAGCCTGGGTGGCTCTGAGGTTTAGCACTGCCTTCAGCCCAGGACGTGATCCTGGGGACCCAGGATCGAGCCCCACGTCGGGCTCCCTGCATGGAGCCTGCTCCTCTCTCTTTCATGAATAAAAAAATAAAAATCTTTTAAAAAAATATTAAGTGCTATGTTTGTTTTTGTCCTTGCTTTGATCAGTATAAACATGAGAGTGTTAAAAGCCATACCTAAATTTATCCTCTCAAATTTCTATTAGGATCTTCTAATTCTTGAGACTTAGGCATACTACATAACAAACTCATCTCTTACTTCCTATGTGAATGCCATACTCAAAGGCATACAAATGCATGCTGAAATGATCTCTCCTACCATACTCGAGCACCTAACCTCACACACGTTGCCATTATTAAACTTTTTACTCCAATTTCTTATGTATCTATCTTACCTTGCTTGTCAAATTGAAAGCTGTTTGCTGGGGGTAGGGGGAGGTGTATCCCACACACCTTAAGTTCAGAATAGTACCTAATTAGGTATTCTGTTTCTAAAATAAGAGATGACCAAAAAATTCCATACATCACTATGTTCTTCTGACCAGGTTCCTTTCCACCAACAGCTCTCAAAACATCTCACCTTCAACATTCTGATGTTAACACATAAATCTTTCTCACTCACCCTTCATTCTTCCTCACACTGTATTATAAACAGTATCTCCAACTTCTGCTAAATATGTATGTTTACACTATCTTCTCACCAGCCACCTTCCAACCCCAACAAAAGCCTCTATTTCAAAGTGATATCACATCTCTAAACAGAAGTCTGATTTCTAAACAGATTGTCAGAGGCAAACCACCCTGTATTCTACAAGTGCCTGCTCTTAATTAAAGAAGACAAACAGGGCAGCCCGGGTGGCTAATCCTGGAGACCCGGGATCAAGTCCCGCGTCGGGCTCCCTGCATGGAGCCTGCTTCTCCCTCTGCCTGTGTCTCTGCCTCTCTCTCTCTCTGTGTCTCTCATGAATAAATAAAATCTTTAAAAAAAAAAAAAAAAAAGACAAACATACAGAGAGGTAAATAAGAGTGTACTGTAAAAGCTACAATGGAGAGATGGAGTCAAATACAGGGGGGAAGAAAGGGCAATTTCCTGGAGGAGTAAGGAAAGGCTTTTCTGGGGAGGTGAAGGCCTAGCTAGGAGTTTGTTATACAGAATGGGGCCTGGTATGTATGAGGGGCAGAAAAGAAGGTGACAAATTCCAAGAATGGAGAGTGTGAGTGAGGAAGGAGGGAGAAGGAAGAGAATAATGAGGGAAAGGTGGGAGGGAGGGCAGAAGAGGTGAAAATATAAGTGGTAAAAAGATTAGGTCAGACCACAGAAGCTCTTATGCCAAACTAAGATATAGGAGTCAGTTGTCAACACTGGGGAGCCTTTGGAAAGGGCTCACTTTAAAATGAAAATTAACTCTGACCACAAAAAAGAGAATGAAGCAGGGAAAAGAGAGAATGGTGTCAGGGAGAACAATAAACAAGGGATGAAGAGCAGCTACACCAGTGGTTCTGGAGACCCCCAGAACGAGGTACTATGAAAGAAACCAGCATGGAAAAGCTACAGGCTGGTGGAGTGGCCAAGACAAATACCCAAACAGAAGAGCTTCTTGAACTTCTAAGGATTCCTCCCTGTTCCTGGAATTTGCCACCTTCTTGGCTACCCTTCACTTCCAGTGTGCATGGCAAATGCCTCCCCGGATCCTCACCTCCCAAGCAAAGCAGCCCCTTACTCCCTACACGGTCGCTCCATTTCCCTCATCCTTCACTCTTCTCTGTCTCTGACAGCTCTCACTAGACTACAGTACCCCCACAGCCACTAACCAGTGCTGCAAGCGTCGTGTTCAAGAGGAAAACAATCCAGTATGTTACTCAATTACAGTCCATCTAGGACATTTGTGGTGTCTATTACCTGTCAGGCACTATGTTACCTACTGATCTACACTTCTTTTAAAGCCCACTAGCAAAAACTACAGAACTCTCCAGTGAAAGCAAACAAAGGCAAGACTATCAGAGAAGTGGGACACCTGGGTAGCTCAGCAGTTGAGTGTCTGCCTTCAGCTCAGGGCGTGATCCTGGGATTCGGGATCGAGTCCCACATCGGGCTCCTTACATGGAGCCTGCTTCTCCCTCTGCCTGTGTCTCTGTCTCTCTCTCATTGTCTCTCAAGAATAAATAAATAAAATCTTAAAAAAAAAAAAAAAGACCATCAGAGAAGAAACCTGACACAAGCAAAAAGTTTTCTGATATTTGCTTTCTGAAAACAGTTTTACTGAGGTATAACTGATATAAAGGAAGCTGATCTGTATCCTGTGCAATTTGATAAGGTGTCACATATGCATATGCCTGTGCAACCATGTGATATTTGTCTTACAAAAACTGCCCAGACTCACAACCTAGGTTCCTCAACACTCAACTTTTTTTTTTTTTCATGGAAGAATCTTCATAAACCCAAACTGAGGTTTTTTTTTTTTTTAAATAAAGTTATTGTGTGTCTCTGATCAATAATCTCAGGAACTTAAGGACACATAAGTTTGGTTTTGTTTTTAAAAACTTTATCTTATTATTTATTTTTAAAGATTTTTATTTATTTATTCATGAGAGATACACACAGAGAGAGAAGCAGAGACATAGGCAGAGGGAGAAGCAGGCTCCCTATCTATAGGGAGCCCGATGAGGGACTTGATCCCAAGACCCTGGGGTCATGGCCTGAGCCAAAGGCAGACACTCGGGATGTCTGGGTGGCTCACTGGTTGAGCATCTGTCTGCCTTTGGCTCAGGGCCTGATTCTGGTCTGGGGATCGAGTCCCCCATCAGGCTCCCTGCATGGAGCCTGCTTCTCCCTCTGCCTCTCTCTCTGTGTGTCTCTCATGAATTAATAAATGAATAAAATATTTTAATAATAAAAAAACACTGAGCCACTCAGGCATCCCAAGGACACATAAGTTTTACTTCACATTTTTAATAGACTAACAACTATGGATATGTACATTTATATAATACTCTTCTAAATTTTGTATGCTAATTAAGTACTTTTTAAATGTAAAAATATATTTGCAAACAATATAATTATGTCCTTTATTTATTTATTTGTAAGATTTTATTTATTTATTCATGAGAGACAAAGAAAGAGAGGCAGAGACATAGGCAGAAGGAGAAGCAGGCTCCCTGCAGGGAACCCGATGTGGGACTCGATCCTAGGGCTCCAGGATCACGCCCTGAGCCGAAGGCAGGTGCTAAACCGCTGAACCACCCAGGCATTCCCGTACTTTATTTTTTTGGCAATTTTATTTATTTATTTGAGAGAGAGCATAAGCTGGGAAGAGAAGGAGAAACAGACTCCCCGCTGAGCAGGGCCCAATGTGGGACTCAATCCCAAGACCCTGAGACCATGACCTGAGCCAAAGGCAGATGCTTAACTGACTGAGCCACCCAGGTGCCCCTAATTATGTACTTTAGAAAAACAAAAAACAAAAAGACTAGAAACAATGCAAATATACAAAATACCTATATTCCAGCTTTAAAATATTTTTTGAGAAAAAGCATTTACCAGAGCAACAAAAATATAAATACACAGGGCAACCCTTACCAAAAATGTTCAACCTTCTATGAAGAAACCTACAACTTATCATTGAAATACATAAAAGAAGGCTTGAATAAATCAAAGACGACAACTGTGTTTTGGAACAAGATGATTAACTATGCTAAGAAGTTGTTCTTACCAAAAAATAGGTTTAAAATAAAAAAAAATTTTACTGGAAATTGACATGAAAGAACAAATGGGTAAGAAGAATTAAGAAAAAAAACCCAGAAGAATTAAGAAAAAAATTTGAAGGAATAATGCAGATAATATTCTAGGCATTAACATATATTATTAACCCACAATTAAAACGGCACCTTGCTGATAAAAAACTAAAACAATGAAGTAGACAGAGACTCTATGATATGTAAGGATAAAGTGGTATCACAAAACCTCTGAAGAAGGGAAGAGTTATTCAAATAAAGTGCTGAGTTATTCAAATAAAGTACCCAGCAGAGGAAAGGGTCCATCCTCTAGGATATGGTCACAAGGAAGGTGTCAAAAAGAAAGGTAGGCTTAAGAGACATCTATAGTGAAATAGTAGACAATAGTATACTTTTAGACCTGTGGTAACACAGTGACATAAACTCTCAAATTTACTTTGGATTAGGTAATGCAGTCACATGGTATAAAATCTATACGGTGCAAAAGCATACATGATGAAAAATAAGAGTCTCACCTAGACAACTAGATCTTTCTCCCTGGAGGCAACCACTGACAACGATTTCTTGTGCATTCAATGACAGTTCATTTTTAAGTAAGTTGTTGGGAAGAAATATTTTGTCTTTGCTGTAGCTGTCAAATATCTGCAGTCTTCGGGAGACAGCATGCCACAGGGCAATGCTATTCTTATTATTCTCATGGAAAAGATTCGTCTGTTGGTAGGTTATTTAAGAGGTAAGAAATTACCATGCTTAGATTTAATCATAGTTTCCATCATTTCATCTCAACATAAAGGTAGAAGCATAAGCCAATGATTTAAAAAATACTTTTGAGATAGTTTACAGATGAAATAGTCATCAGGTTAAATACAGCAGTATATTGTTTTTGTCCATATCTTATTTGCCAACAGTACTCTGTTAAGAATTCTTTATCTGCAGACTAGAATTTCTTAAAATGTGCTCAGAGGACCATCACCTCAGAATCATCAGGTTGTCTTTTAATAGTGCTTATTTCTAGTCCCAACTCAAGATCTATTGAGTCAAAACCTCTGGGGCCTTGGCCCAACATTTTTAATGAAGTTCTCAGGTGATCTGCATACACAGGCTAAAACTTAAAAAGACTGGGTACTATTTAAAGCCATAAGCATAGAAATCCTGTCTTTCTTATTGATAGTAGGCATAGTGCCTAGCATGATGCCTGACAAAGAAGGCATCCCAGAATATAGGTTTAAGGTTTAATGAATGTACATTAGGACTGACTGAGGAATATCTTGCTCTGTTAACACTCAACTGATTCTGAAACTGTATGCTTCACCCATGACAGAAATTTGAATAAAGAGCACAGAAACAAGATTTGGCAATCAACAGCTTAATAGAGTTCATTTAGTTGCATGACTCAGTTTCATAGCAAAGCACTTGGAAAGATATCAGGGAATTTAATTAGCAATACTTGATTATATATCTAAGTTTCAGAAAGATGCTACAAGTGTATCATGTTAATAACAAGGACCAACTGACCCAAAAGAAAGGTTCCAAAATGATATATTCTACATATTTTCTATTTATTAAGTAGTGACATTTGCTCTAACGAGAACTAGGAAAAGAAGCAAAAAAGAACATCTCGGCAACCAAAACAGATGTCACAAGGCCAAGCGTGACAGCTCTGGGCACTTGACTCATCATAGACAAGCCCATTAGACCTTCACTCAGTCTATTCAATCTACTTTTGCACACATTATTCATTTTAATAGAATTTAAAACTGGTTTCCTGGCTCACAGGAAATTAAAAACACTAAATCAGAAGGAAGAGGGGCTGCAACAGATAGTAACACCATCAACATGACAAAATGAGAGCTGTTAAGAGGGAAGTGAAGAATATATACAAAACAAGCAAAAGAACTCACAAGCATAATACTTTATGGCCATTTTGCAAAAGTGCAAATAATCCTATTCTCTTTGACAGGCTCTGAAAGCATCTACTATAGAACTCAAAACAGGTGTTCAAAAGAAAAACTAAGTTAAAGAGAAGGCTAGGTTACATGCCCAATAGATTTTGTATATGAGATATGGATGTAGGTATAATATATAACATATTTCAGAAAGATTTTCGTTCATCAAAAATTGTTTAAAGCAGGGTGCCTGGGTGGCAGTGTCGGTTTTGCATCCGACTCTTGATTTCAGCTCAGGCCATGATCTCAGGGCTGTGAGATAGAGCCTTGCACCACGCCCTGTGCTCCGCGCAGGGTCTGCTTTGAGATTCTCTCTCCTTTTGTTCCTCTCCACTTCTCTCTCTCAAATACATACATACATACATACATATTCTTTAAAGAATTGTTTAAAGCTACAAATGTTAAAAAGAATTGAGTAGTACATATTTGGAAAACTCAACTATTAGAAGCAACTAACTCCTCTAGAGTTCCAAGAAGGAAAAAGACACTAACGTACTAAGCCAACAAGAGGTAATTTTCAAAACTGGTAATTTCAGTTATCTCTTTGTTGGTATGATTATAATATTCTTATTTTCTATATTCAGGGGACTATATAACATGTCCACTGTCATTTAGTCACCATTTAGAATCCACATGGGGATTATTTCTAGAAAAGTTATAGAGCTCTAGTCTATAAATAATGTTCATCTTGAAAGATAATATTTTTTATGAAAAAATGGGTATCTAAAGTATATAGTATAAAAAAACAGTGCTACTGAAGGGACTAAAGAGAACACAAACAGAAGTAAAACTCCTCGTAATTTAATGAGCTGCAATAAAATGCCATATGGCACTCAATGTAATTATGTGGTAAGTACTGCAAATTCTGTGAACAATAGCATTTGGCCGTCACCACACCCACTATTTCCAAAATTGGTGTGTGTACCAGACAGTGCTGGTAAACAACAGATTTGTAAATTAATTTTAAATATTTCACATTCATGTTAGCCTCATAAAGTGTATGTGTGTGAGAGTGTTTCTCCGATAACAAGTGTTATTTTGGGTTGTGCATTAAAGTTTTAAAAGCTAGAAGATCGAGTATAGTTCATGAAGCAGAGTGAGTGATTTTTTTTCTTTTTGAAACTACACAGAATGCTGCATATCAATGAACAAATTATCTCAGTGAGCAACACAGGGCAGAAAAAATGTCTTACTCACCTTTTGTTCCTGAGTGTGTGGTACATAATAAGTGCTCAGTGTTTGCAGAATAACGGGTTTACACACATTTGTGAAGTTTTGGGCTGTGCAGCCTTTGGTATTGTGATGTAAAATATTGATGGTGGGAGGAGGAACTCTGCTCAGTCTATAGTATTAACTTCAGTTTCAATGGGCAATAGCATCTTTAATTTGTTGTCCACGCTACAATACATGTAAGTATGTGTCATTTTATGCCATTTTAAAGAGAAAATAATTTGATATTTTAAAGTTAACTTTGGAATATTTGTAAATTAAATATAAGTAATTCAATTTTATGAGAATTCAACAAATAAAATATTATTAGAATCTAACAAAGGAAAAATATTCATCACTCTTTTTAGATAAATCTCCAAAATGCAGGAGGCTAAAAGGATTATGAAAAACATTCATTCGTGAAACAATTATTTATTCATCATTATCAAGTGACAGGCACCATGCTAGGTGACAGGAATACAGTCAGTAAGTAATAATTCATGATTAATAAAGATAGTGCCATACAGTAATAAGTGCTAAAAATACAATAAAACTGAGTCATGGCATGGCAAGTAACTAGACAGTGGTGGTGGGGAGACGGCTATACTATTTCACCTAGGAGTGGTCAGGAGAGGCCCGTCTGAAGAAGTGACATAAGACCTCAGCACTGCGATGGAAAGGAGGCTGAAAGACTTGCGCTCAGACTGAAAGAAGAGCCTGGAGATGGGACTGTTCTTGTTCTGAGGGACAAAGAAGGGGCTATTCTGGCTGCTGCCTAGTGAATGAGAACAGGAGTGTGGTGGGAGAAGTGGATAAAAAAGCTTCAGGGTCAGAGCACTTAGAGTCTGGAAGGTAGACAGTACAGGATCTTGTAAATTCTAACAGGGAAGTGGTATGATCTCCTCTTATGCTAATGGTGCTACGTGAAGAATGGCCCACAGGGGGAAGCAGGGAGCCACTAGATAGAAGGCTACTAGAGTAGTAGAGCCAGCTGCAGGGTCAGGAGCCATTGGCCAGGCACTGGGCCCACAGTGAGAAGGGTTTTACACTTGATTTAATGCAATGCTGTCACTGTTTTGAAATTCTTAATTTATCAATAAGGGACTGTGGAATTTTGTTTTGCAACAGCCCTTACAAATTGTACAGTTGGTCCTAAATTTAGGTGAGCGAAGAAGGCAGTTTAGATTTGTGTAGTGGCAGGAATGATAAGTAGGTCAGTGTGTATAGTGTTGGTACAGCTGACAGAACTTGAAGATGGAATGGCTGTGTCTCATCATGAATAAGAGGAATCATGGATAACTCCTATGAATTTTTGTTTGTTTTCCCCCTGAGTGACTGAGTCAAAATGGGGAAGACTGTAGAAAGAACTGCATTAGAGGTGGGAAAGTGGGTAAGAACCAAGAAGTCAACTTCAGGGATGTGAAGTTAAGAGGCCTATAAGCCAACCAAGGGGAGCTTTCAAGCGAACAGTCGTAAATACACAGGTATGAAGGCCCAAAGAGAAGTCTGAGCTGGAGATACAAATTCCAGAGTTGTGCATATATTTCTAAAGGGCTGGGATCACTTAGCAAGACAATGTGGAGGGCGGGGTAGATACACTTCAAGAGATCAGCAGAAGCTACAAAGACTACTAAGGCCAGAGGAAAATTAGAGGTTCACAGTAAGGAAGGGAGGAGAATGTGTTAAAGACAGAGTCCTGAACAACACCTATGAATCTCCCTCAGGGTGAAAGGTGTTCGATCTGTGACTCATTAGACCATCTAGCTGTTCAGCCTAACATTGCAATACTGTACAATCAGCCCCTGTGTCTGCTCGGCCTACCACGCTGATCTACTACATTTCCTATTGATTTATCCCAGATTGTGATGTGCCCATTCCTCCTTGAACCTCTCTCTCCTGCTCTTTATCTATTCAAAGCCTATGACTCTTTTCCCTGACTTCACCAAATCAGCATTTTCTGAAACCTGGTATTTACTGCTGGTGTCAATCAGCATGTTTTACATGTTTATATGGTCTATAATAATCTACTATCCTAAATTATTATTTAATACCTGTCTGTGATCCATTTCCCAAACAGATAAAGCTCTGGCTTCCTTTTAATGTTACACCACTTAGTATACACAGATGCTTAATATATATCTGTTGAACAAATGAGTAATAAATAACACCTTGAAGCTATGAAATATGGGGAAGTAAGAGAAGTAGATAAATCAACTTGGCATGCGACAGCTTAAAAAGAAATGACTCATTGTGATCAAACTCCTGAGCAGCCTGCATGACAAAAGGCATAAAACCTAAGTCTCATACCTTTCATTTCTTCTTCATTCAACAAATATTTATTGTGCACCTACTAGGCACTAGGGACTCTTCCAGTAATTAGAGATACTCCAGCCAATAAAGTAGACAAAAAGTCTTGTCCTTGTGCTGCTGCATTTTAGTGGAAATACCATTCACTGGCATGTTTTATTTTACATAAGCTTACTAAGCCCACATCTTCCTCTCCTGTTTTCCCCACATGCCTACTATTTTTCAGTCTGAAACGTTTTTGCGTGAACATTATCATTATTACTAATTCCATATCTTCAGTTTTCCTCAAATATATAACATGTTACAAGAAAAGGGTTTGTAGACATTCTGAGGCCTTTAAAGTCATAAAAAAATCAGTACACAATATGTAACAAGTGTCACACTATGGTATATTATAGAGAAGTACATCTTCAAAACAGCGTAACCACTAGTACATCAAAACTACCCAAAGCATTACAGATTTCACATAAACTTCACAATAATAAAATAATAAACTCCACAGACATGTAAAATCATTGAATATTCCAACTCTCTCCTGCAGATATATGGAGCTTTGAAATTTAATTAAGTTATGCTACCAAACTTCATTTTAAGTTGTAGTTGAAATTAGATAAAAAATTCTAAAATGAAACAAAGAAAACATGTAAATAAGTTACATATCATATAAATCCTGAAAATGTTATCCTATTTATTTGATAATGTAACAGAACCATGGTACCAACACAATATTAAGTTGTAGGGCATTAGGGCAAGGATCATCCTATACAAAAGAGAGAAAGAGAACAAACTCCCTTCCCCTTTCCTACTGATAAGCCAGGCAATCTTTTGAAAATATTACAGCCAAAAGATGTACCCTGTCATCTAATGCACTGGAATCAACTGAATCTGGGTTCAAATTTCAGCTTTGCCATCCACAAACTGTGAGCCTGGGCAAATCAGTTAACTACAGCTCAGTTTTTTCATTTGTGAAAATGGAAAGATTAAAAAAAAAAAAAGAAGTAATTAAATTGAACATCTAATAGAATATGAAGCCATTACCATGCAGACTGAACTGTCCTGCCTGAAAATCAGTTCCCCTAGGCAGGTTTTTTATTTTTTTATTGGGGGGGGGGGGGCAAGAAAGCACGAAGGGGGGCAGGGCAGAGGAGAGGGGGAGAAAGAATCTGAAGTAGGTTCCATGCCCAGTGCAGAGCCAATATGGGGCTTGATCTCACAACCTTGAGATCATAACCTGAGCCAAAAATCAAGAGTTGGATGCTTAATCAACTGAGCCACCCAGGCATGCCCCACCACCACCATCACTCACCCTAGTCAGCCTTTAAAAATGGCTTTCTCTACTTGTCTAGGATTCTTTTTTACTCAAGTTTTCTTTACAATACATCCCATGACAACTTCATTAGAGTCTCAAGCAAGAAGGATAGTCTAGAAGATGTTTATAAGTAAGGTCTTCTTGTACTTTAACAAACTACTAAGAATATGTAAAGCCAGGTCATCCCAAAGTCTAAATTAGTCCCTCCTAATAGCAAGTTAAAGACTTGCTTATTATCATTCCTGCTGATTACTAAATGGTAAATGAGACCTTGTTTCCCTAACAAAGGAACATGTAATATCTTTCCTTACTCTTCAAGCACTTAGGGAAACCACAGACCAAGGGCTGAAAATGTCAGTGCTTACAAGGACCAGACAAGCACCTTAGATTTTAAGCCAACTAGTAAGAAGAAAATAGGACATCTGAGCCTGCTGCAAATAAAGAGATGCAGTTCCTTCCCAGGTTTGCCCATTTTGCAATGCACCACACTATCACACTGAAGGGGCACATTCAAAGAGATGGCAAAAGTTTGTAAAATTATTGTGACAATCTTCTGGCAGATGGCAATAACATCTTGTTCAACAAAATATATAAACTGCCACGATCCCTGGCAGACAAAAATAACACTTAAGGAAGGATCACTTTTCACAAGTTGTACAAAGACATTATAGGGACTAGTGATGGTCCTAATCTTATCTAAGGGAATCTGGCCACTTCTGTGGGTTGCATTCAGCAGCAAGTTTTAAATCCTTGGAAGAGATCTCCAACAAATGCAGGCGGACCAGATCTACCCACTTGGTTCAGGAAGTAAAGATGGTTGTCCTGGTGACAAGTCCCACCACAAACTAAAAGGACTACTTAAATTTTGTGTTTAGGGCCAACCTATGCATAGTGTAATTTCAGTGATTTTTCTTCCTTTCCCATTAAAATAAAAAAAAGAAAAGTGCCTACTCAAATACCTAGAACAAGTAATCTAATGGCTATTATTCGCATGTAGTAATAAAAGGTTTAAAATCAAATACCCATTTTGATTGATGCCTATTCGTTCTTAAAATGTATTCAGAATTGAGATAGAAAATATCAGAATATGATAAAAACTATGTGCCTAAAGATAGTCATTACTAAGGGGGAAAGGAGTGAAAAGGAGATGCCTGGATAATAAAGATAAACTTTCCCTACTTCACAGTTTTACCTAAGGTTAGTCCTGTTGATTTTCAACTGTGAGTGAACAAAGACAAATTGTGTACTGAGTGTATTTTTATCCTGCAAAAGCTGTGAGGCTTTGTAGAAACACCACCACATGCCAGTACTGCTTCTCAGGACTTATAATTTAAATTTAAACACAGCTAAATGCATTTTTAAAAGAGTATTAATTCTTAAGAGATTCATTAATCATGGCATAACCATAAATCTTTAACTTTAAAATTTTGATTTTTGGTCAAATATGAAAATTTATTGAACATAAAGTTGAAACAACAAAGATGAACAAGGTATATTCCCTGACCTCAAGGAGCTCACTATCTAGTCGAGATAAAGCAAAGAAGTAAAAAAGTAAAAGTGAAATGTGATGAGTGGTTTATTACAAAAAGTGCAACGGGAGCTTGGTGGAGAGGGTGATTATCCTGTGTGGAGAAAAATGGCTGGTGACATTTCACATTTGAACTAAACCTTAAAGGATAAATAGGGAGTTTGGCAAGCAGAAAACCAAGAACAGAGCACAACAATGGGAGAAGAATGCACATGATACATCTGGAAAGAGTGAAAGCAACCAGTTTTGTCTTTGTTTTTTTTTTTTTTTAGAAAGAATTCTTTAAAAAAAAAAAAGAAAGAATTCTTTTTTTTTTTTAAAGATTTTATTTATTTATTCATGAGAGACAGAGAGAGAGAGAGAGAGAGAGAGAGAGAGAGAGAGAGAGGCAGAGACACACACAGGTAGAGGGAGAAGCAGCCTCCATGCTGGGAGCCCGATGTGGGACTCCATCCCGGGGTTCCAGGATCCGGCCCTGGCCTGAAGGCGATGTTAAACTGCTGAGTCATCCGGGCTGCCCAAGCAACCAGTTTTGATACAGCACACACTTGAGTTGGGATGGCAGCAGAGTAAGAAGAGGCCAGAACCCCAAGGAACATCAAGAGAATGGGCAGAGGGAGTACAGAACTACAAAGACAAGAGATGCTTAGAGTGAGACAATACCCAAATAGAAACTTCCTCTCCTCTTCCTTACGGTGAAAAGGTCAAAGAACTTGAAAGACAGAAATCATATGAAAACTTTGTTGTTTAATTATGCCAATGCTTTAATTCTTTATATATGTTCTTTATATGTGGTTTTTTACAATCATTTGGAAATCCTTCTTTTATCAGAATATTCAGTTTTCAGGTGTAGTCCATAGCTCAAGCGCTGTGGAGGACAGCTGTTTCAGCTCTTCAGAGGAAATGAAGATGTGTCCTTACTATCAATCTCCCTAAGATTTTTTTTTTGAAAAGAGGATGGCTTTCATGGACTAAGAAGTCTTCTTGCACCAAATAACATTCCCTATGAAGAGCTGTTTTAGTTTCTTAAAAAATTCTAGGTAAAACATCTTGCCTAGCTTTTTTATGGTAGTTTTATCCCACTGGTATTTTTGCACTTTTACTACAGCTGTCTATTTATAATACATTTAAAAACTGTATTTTAATGATGACATCAGCTCCTTTCACATAATCCTTCATTTAAAGTGATAATTAAAAAGGAACAGTACAGGGGTAAGGATGTGAGAATCAGCATGCTTAAGGCAAAGAAGGCCAGCTGTCTTTTTGGGTTAGCTCTTCACAAGGACTTCCTATTCCCTAGTGCTTTAAAAAATACATATATTTGATTAAAGAAGATTTCCAGTGGGGTGCCTGGGTGGCTCAGTAGTTAAACATCCACCTTCAGGTCAGGTCATGATCCCAGGGTCCTGAGATGAAGCCCCACCGGGCTCCATGCTCAGTGGGGAGCCTGCTTCTCCTTCTCCTCCCTGCTCGCGCTTTTCTCTCGCTATCTCTCATTTCTCTCTCTCAAAAAGGTAAATAAAATCTTAAAAAAAAAAAAGAAAAGATTTATAGTTCCACATTTTAAAAATCATACATCTGGGTACCTTAGGACAGTCAAGCTGGAGAAACACCCATGAACATTAGAAGCAGAGCTAGAGCACTGATGACACTGAGAACTTCCAGATAAAGCATGGCTAAATCCTACAATACCACTGGATTTTATTTATGTGAGTCAATGAATTTCTTTTATTTTTAAGCCAGTTTGACCTGGGTTTTATGATACCTGAAAATGAAAGTAACCTAACTGATTCAAATATATTAATCATTCACCAAAATCTGTTTCAAATGAGACTACCAGTAAGCTAAAATCTAATAATACATTTCCCTGGTCATGAAATTATAGAATTCTGAGTTGCCATTATGACCTCTAATTTTATTGAGGACTAACAGAAAAATGATTTTTAATAAAACTTTTAGCTTATTACTGATTGTGCTGTTTAATAAACTTCATATAAAAATTTACATGAAAACATTAACACAGCATTAGTGTATGCCCAACTTTGTGTGGCTACTTGGAAGCACATCATTTATGTTCAGCCATAGCAGTTTTACCTTGTCTAGAATCCCTGGTACTGTACACATTTCCTCATTGCCAGCACTTTCATTATCTGACTCTTATATTTTGGTTCCCATTTAAAATTTTTATTTTTATTTTTATTTATGATAGTCACAGAGAGAGAGAGAGAGAGAGAGAGAGAGAGAGAGAGAGAGAGAGGCAGAGACATAGGCAGAGGGAGAAGCAGGCTCCATGCACCGGGAGCCCGACGTGGGATTCGATCCTGGGTCTCCAGGATCGCGCCCTGGGGCAAAGGCAGGCTCCAAACCACTGCGCCACCCAGGGATCCCTGGTTCCCATTTTAAAAGGTTAGCCTTTCAGTATATCCAGGTTATTCATACGGACTTTACATCCCAATTTTATCTGGGACAGTTTACATTGCTGTCTCAGGATGTCAACTTCTCTGGCTAGTGGTTGCTTTCATTCGCAAAATTATGCTGTTTTAAATGATAAATTATACAATTATCCTATTTGTAATTCATCTTGTACTTATTCTTTAAAAAGACACAGCTATAAGATAATTATCCTAAAATATGAGCAAAATCACTTACAAATTAATTATTCCTTATGAAATTTATATACAGAGAAGAGTCAAAAACTACAGGTCCTAAATATATCTACATACTAGTTTAAATATGGTAAAAAGATGGGGCAGCCCGGGTGGCCCAGCAGTTTAGCACCGCCTTCAGCCCAGAGTGTGATCCTGGAGACCCGGGATCCCACATCAGGCTCCCTGCATGGAGCCTGCTCCTCCCCTCTGCCTGCGTCTGTGCCTCTCTCTCTCTGTGTTGTTATTGCATTTAGCAAAAATTTCATTTGCAGAGACTTCTTTGGGCCTGAATGTAGTTCACCCAACATGAAGCACATCATCCACAAATTACATAAAGATCTACTGAGTGAGGAGGCCCCTCTCCTCTTCCCATAATAACACACTCTAAGACATCTTTTACCATAATATGAAACACCAGGAAGCTAGACAGGTACAGTCTGGTAACCTCTCCCTAAGAAAGAAAGTGAATCACAACTTGTTTCCTACTATCTGGTATCTTTGCATAGAAAAAAAGACACTGATTTTTCTCTTTTCCACTTCTCCACAGCCAATGTTCTATTTCCCAAAGAGAAAGGCTTTTTTTAGGTTTTTGAAGAAAGGCCACAAACACAGAGAAAATTAAAAATAAAAACTTTTTGAGATAAGTATTTTTAGATGAGTTGATGACATAAACATGGAGAAGTTAAAAAGCCACATATTTTCCCATTACTATGACTTTCCTACAAGAAAACACACATTAAGGTGACTGTCTATCTTTATGTCCCTTTATTTTATTTTTTTTAAATTTTTTTATTTATTTATGTATGATAGTCACAGAGAGAGAGAGAGAGAGGCAGAGACACAGGCAGAGGGAGAAGCAGGCTCCATGCACCGGGAGCCCGACGTGGGATTCGATCCCGGGTCTCCAGGATTGCGCCCTGGGCCAAAGGCAGGCGCCAAACCGCTGCGCCACCCAGGGATCCCTGTCCCTTTATATTTTAAAGAGTACAACATGAATTATAAGTTGGTGAATGTATAATTTAACTTTGATTACTAAAAAAAAAAAAACCTCAAAGGGGCACCTGGTTGGTTTAGTTAGTGGATCATATAACTCTTGATATTGGGGTCATGAGTTCAAGCCCCACTTTGGACAAAGAGATTAATTTTTTAAAAAAAGCCTCAAGATGCTTAAAGTTACAGTTAGTAAAACATAAATTAAATAATTAAAGAAAAATTTTAGAGGGGGCGAGGGGTAGAGGAAGAGGGAGAGAATCTCAAGCAGACTCCCCACAGAGCACAGAGCCCAATGTGCAGGGCTTGTTCCCAAGACCCCTGAGATCATGACCTAAGCTGAAATAAAGAGTCAGATGCTTAACTGACTCTTCATGTCATCCAGGTATCCCATGAATTTTAATTGGTATATCAAATGTGAGTTGATATTGCATATATTTATATTTACCAATTCAAAATAAATTTCTTCCTAATAAAATATAATTTAGATCCATCCAAATTTATGTCCAATAAAGAAAATTAATAGGAGCAAGTGGAATTTTTTCCCCTTTTTGTGTTTTAGGTTTTCTTGGTGGCTAAATGGATCCTTGCAGGAATTTATATTATGTGAGAGGTTGTACCAAGGAAAATTACGGCATAGGATTAATTTTTTTCTAGGCCTGAATTTTATTGACTAAAGGGTTCACATACTCCTTGGGTTTATTGCAATACTTATTTCCACCTTTATCTAAATGAATGACAGAACATTACAAACAAGCAGAATCTTACTTATATTTAATAAAGCTGTTATAATTCTCATAACATGTGGCTACTTTATCAGGTAAAATTTAATAGCAGACAGCTATCATAAGGATTTATTACTAAAATTAAATTCCCACTAACGTAGCTCTGAACATTCTTAAAGAGTATTATATATAAATATAAATTACGTTTTGTAAATATATCCATTTATGTTGCTAAAAGTGTAGTTCAGCTACTATTTGCAAATATAATACAGTAAAAACTCACTGGTTAAAGAAAAAAACCTCATTGATTTTAGGAAAGGTCTTCTTTGATTTAAAAAAAAAAAAAAAAAAGGCTTTCTCTTCCAGTCCTCTGTAAACAGAAAACTATTTAATTCTAATTTTTATTTTGAAAAACATTTGTTGATGAAATGTTTCTGTTTGTTTTATCATCACTTTCCCCCTCTCAAAGGAAGATATGTATGTATTTATGTATGTATGTGTCTGTGTGTGAACATATGCATGTGTATATGAATTAAAAAATCAAGTCCAGCTTTCAAGTGCAGCTCTGAGTTTAAAAAAAAAAAATTAAATTAAAGAAGCTGAATGCTGTTGATTCCTATGTTTCTGTCCCAAGTTTTGCCATTCCTTTCTATTTTAACCCAACAAATATTTCTGGGTGTTTATTACTTGTAATGCACTATGCTCAGTGCTCAGACTACAAACAGGAAGGGAGCAAGAGAGAGCGGGAAAGAAAGAAAAAGAAAAAGCAAACCCCACCACTCCTGTTCTTATGAAGTTCATAATCTTGTAAAAGATGTAACCATGCACACTTAAATATTAGAAAACACAGACCACTATGTGTACCATTAAATAGAATAAGGAAGTACGTGGGAATGTAGAGAGCAGGATGGCCGATCCTAAGTGGAGTGGGGTGAGAAGGATATGAGGAGGTTTCACTGAGTAAATGACCTCTGGATTGGTCTGTAAAGTCCAGAAGGATCCCAGCAGAAGGAAGATGAGGCATTCTAGATAGAGGATGCAGCATGCAACAAAGGCACAAAACTTAAAAGTGCCCAGCACACCCGGATAACAGCGTGTAGTGTGATGGAACTAGCTGATGTCCGTCAGCAGGATAACAGCTAAAAATAAAGCCAGAAAGTGAGACAAGAGCCAGATTATCCAAAACCTCGAATGTCATAAGGACCAGGCAGTCAGAAGGAGGCTCTGAAAACCTCGGCGCGCATGTGTGAAATATCCAAGTGCTGGATACCTGAAGTGCTGCACTGCCAATTCTGTTCTCAAACGCTCCTGCTTTGATGTCACCTCCAGCTGGAAATCTGCCTTTCCCTTTGATCCACAGCACCACCATATTCCTATTCCTCCTACCATACGGTCAGTAAACAGATGTCTTGGGTAATCCTGTGTGTATGTATTTATGTTCTTTCATGTTTAAAAACTGTAAACTTTCTGGAGCAAGAACAGTATCTAGTGATTTTTTTTTTTTTAAGATTTTATTTATTTATTCATAGAGACAGAGAGAGAGGCAGGTCTCTCTGGCAGGCAGAGGGAGAAGCAGGCTCCATGCAGAGAGCCCGACGTGGGACTCGATCCAGGGTCTCCAGGATCACACCCTGGGCTGCAGGCGGCGCCAAACCGCTGCGCCACCGGGGCTGCCCTAGTGATTTTTTATCAATTAAGCCTTACCTCAGTGATCACATTAGGCATCTGAAAATGTTAAATAACAATAAAGTACAGGTGGACTCTCCAATGGCACATGTTTGAACTGCACAGGTCCCTCTGTACGTGACTTTTTAATTTTTACAGTACTGTAAATGTATTTTCTCTTCCTTATGAAAAGGTCAACACCTCAACCCCCTTGTTGTTCAAGTGTCAACTGTAAAGGAGATACAACTTATGGCTTTTGTTATTTTATAATTGTGATTAATGTACTCATCAGTACTCTTCTTGCAGATTAAGTACTTTCTGCTTTTTTCAGTTTTAACGTAAGCTGCCAACCAGGATTTACATTAAAATTAACATGGGAACTCTAAAGCCTCTCCACCCCTCTCCATCAGTGTTACCCATCAGTCTGAGGATTCGTAACAGAAGTGCACCCAGGCCACAACACAAGAACCACCACCATCAGTCTGGTCCTAGAGAAATCCCCTGTCCCACAACCATTTAAAGTAAGAGATGGGTTCATTAAGTTCGATCGACTACCTCCAAATATCCTCAAAACCTAGTTTTTCATTTCCTTCTGACTAGAACCACTGTGTTTAGCCATTTAGACATTTTGTACCTGGGTTATTATGACAGCCTCTAGCTTCCCTCCCTGCTTTCAGTCTTACATTATGGCCAGAATGAACTCTCCAAACACAAGTCCCTTTGCTTTCCATACAGCTTAGAATTTTTCAGTACCTCCCTAATGGTCAAAGCACAAATTTCAAATTTCTTATCAAGGCATTATAAGACTTTTTAACAGATAATTTAGCAAGAATATAAAGGTCTTTAATATTTTAAGCCATATCTCCTGCTATTTACTCACACAACAAAAACTAACCACTTACTACATCTACATGTCACGAACTATTCTTTTTTTTTTTTTTAAAGATTTATTTGAGAGAGAGAGCACTCACATGAGTGGGGGTGGGAAGGGCAGAGTTGAGAGGGAGGAGCAGACTCCCCACTGAGCAGGGAGCCAGACTCGGAGTTCATCCCAGGACCCTGAGATCATGACGAGAGCCAAAGGTAGATGCTTAACCGACTGAGACACCTGAGGTGCCCGTCACAAACTATTCTAAACATTTGGATGTGTGTGTGTTTAAGTGAACAAAACAGATGATTGTGTGCATGTGCATGCACACACAGACATACCACCAAAGAACCAACTATGGATGTTTAAAAACTATATTAGGGAAAAGTTGGCAATAAATGTAAGTAAATTATATAGTATATTAGGAGGGATATGTCTGTAAGAAAATACAAATATAGAAAGAAGTAAGTTGGCCAGGGTAGGCCTATTGGAAAAGTAGAATCTGAGGCAAAGGAGTGAAGAGGCAAGGAGTGAACCATGCAGTTATCTGCAGAAAGGATGTTTCACCTGGAAAAGAAAATCTGTTGTAAAGGCCCTAATATGGAAGTGTCTAGAGTGCTCATGACTGTTAGATCAGGGTGGTTAAAGCAGAGTAAGTGAAGGGGAGCAAGAGGAGCGGAGGTAAGGATGGGGAGAAGTGGGAAGGAGTAGGAGAGTGATCATGCAGATGCCTGCAGAGAACTGTAAGGACTCGAATTTTACTGTGAGTAATACAGGAAGCATTGCAAGTGACCTGTGAACAGAGGAATGGCATGACTTGACAGATTTTAGAACTGCTCTGGCTACTGTGCTGCCAGTAGACTACAGTGGAGCACGGACAGAAGCAGGAATGCTGCTAGGAGGCTACTGCAGTGATTGAGGTGAGATGGAAGGGCAGATCATATGGGTGGTGCGAAATGGTCTGACTGTAGATGTGTAATATTTTGAAGATACAGTCAATACGAGTTTTCTGACACACTGGATGTAGGGTGTGAGAGAGGACTCAAGAATGTAACCAGGATTTTTGGACTGAGAAAACAGGAGAACAGAGTTTGTACTAACTCAGATGAGAAAGACCGCTGGTAGAGCAGGTTTGAGAGGAAAGTCTGGGAGAGTAGTTTTTCATGTATCTAAAATGCTTATTGGACATTCAACCAAGGTATTTAGATATATAAGTTTGGAGCTCAAAACAGAGTTCTAGGCTGGAGCTTCTGTTTGTTCTACCTCAAACAAATGCTGCATTCCAGGCTTGCAGAGCTACACAGAGGTCCCCAATATCTTCCTCAAGCCTTTATGCATGCATATGAAACTCACAGAATTATCATCTCCTGAATCACCCTGTTTCCTGAAGTCACTTAAGTAACTGAAATATGTAATGACGGTATACTCAAAAGGCTAAACAATTTTTGTATCTTCTGTGAGAAAGTAGCCATTTCATTAACACAACAGGCAACCAGAAATCTTTAGAATCCTTTAGAGAAAATTAGGACCACAAAAAAATTAAAAAAAAAAAAAAAGATCTTGGCAAGCAGCTCAGCAACCAGATTTTGTATTTTTCAATTTCAGTAGTTATTTGAAAAAGTAAGTCTTCAAAAACACGCCTTGTATGATTGATTTTATAGGCTAAACACAAAGAGAGAAACCCCTCCTGTCTGTGTTCCAAAGTTATTTTCAGTTATAAAAAATTTTCATTTTGATTGTCAACCTTTTATTTGCCCTGGGGAGGCATTTAAATGAGAAGAATTATTGGACAAGAAAACAGTCTCTTTGTTTCGCTCCTGGGAGACACACTCTAATCTAATTGAGAAAGGGGGGAAATTAAAAAGATGATGCGACATCAGAAAGAATACAGCTCAAGCAGTCACTTTTTTTTCTTTTTAAAAAAGATCTGTTTATTTACTTGAAAGAGAGTACGAGCATGGGGGTAAAGGGAGAGGGAGAGGGAGAGAGAATCTTTAGGCAGACTCCATGCTGACTGGGGAGCCTGACTCAGGGCTCAATCTCATGACCCTGGGGCCATGACCTGAGCCCAAATCAAGAGCTGCATGCCCAGGCACCCCTCAAGCAGCCACTTTTATCTTTTTATCAGTGAGAACACTGATATCCAGAGAGACTACTAAGACCATCTGAAGAGTGTTCCCCATCATGAGCTCTGTCTAGCTATAATTCCCTAAAATATAAGTTCCATGAAGGCAGAGCGTTTTGTCTGTTTTGTTTGCTACTCTTTCACACAGTAAATGCTGAGTGATTGAACAAATTTATAATTCTAAAGTACATGGGGTTGGAATACATTCAATATAAGGTATAAAACAAGGGGAGCCTGGCTGGCTTAGTCGATAGAGCACGAGACTCTTGATCTTAGGGCTATGAATTTAAGCCCCATAGGTGGTATAGAGTTACTTAAAATAAAATTTCAAAACACATTTTTTGGGGTTTAAAAAAACCCCAGCTCTTTGAAAGTCATAAAATTTGGAGTATCAAGAATTTAAGATCATCATCTTCAAATATTAATTACAAAAGGTTAACCATGTACAACAGTCGGGAGAGGAAGGAACTTATGAGAAATCTCAAAGTAGAAAGTTTAGAAAAAGTTCTCTGTAAATCAAGAGAAAAGGATGATATTCTAGCAACTAGCTTTATACTGTATAGTATTTTAGAAATGTTCATTATGGGAAAATTACAGCCTTTAAAAATAAAATAGTACAAATATCTTATTACATGTCTTTAGAGAATCAAGATCTATAAAGATGACTAAAAAAAGAAGTATTAGAAGTTTGATTCCAGGTTATATTAAGAGAACAGCTTAAACATCCCAAATAAACTGCCCAGGTTCTCAAAGTTCCCTTGCCAAAGAAACTCTTACTTGGGTTTGTAGTTTGTTTTTAATTGAAGTATAACTGACATATTCGTTTCATGTATACAACATAATGACTTGAAACATACATACACTGCAAAATGATCACCACAATAAGTCTGGTTAATCTGTCACCAGATTTACAATTTTCTTATTGTGATGAGAACTTTTGAGAGCTTTTTTTTTTTTTTAAGATTTATTCATGAGAAAAAAAAAAAAGATTTATTCATGAGATTTAATTCATGAGATTTAAGATTTATTCATAAGATTTATTCATGAGATTTAAGATTTATTCATGAGAGACACACAGAGAGAGAGAGAGGCAGAGAGAAACAGGCTTCATGCAGGAAGCCCGATGTGGGACTCGATCCCGGGACTCCAGGATCATGCCCTGGGCCGAAGGCAGGCGCCAAACTGCTGAGACCCCCCAGGGATCCCGAGAGTTATTCTCTAAACGACTTTCAAATACATAAAACAATAATGGTAACTAGAGTCACCTACTGTACACTATATCCCCAAGACTTATTTATTTTATAGCTAGAAAATAGCTATAAAAATAAGAACAAACTTATTTTTAAAACCAAACAGCCTTTGAAGAAAAAACTTTCAACATAACTACTGTTTTCAGGCAGTTAATAAGCAATCTAACATATGTATTTCAACCTCCCAAAGGAAATATCAGGTATTATTTTAAAGTTAAAAAACACCAACCTCTTCAATCGCATGTAGTTTTCACTGGCAGCAGGTCGGCATTCAGCTCTTTGTACCACAATTCCTTCCAATGAAAGTTTATCTTGAATGGAAAGAAAAAAATAATTGACAAATGTATTCAGAGATAACACTGATCATTTTCAAAATTCTACTTTGACATACTAACCACAGTAATAATGATTAGAATCAAACGTAATAATAAAAATCAATAATAGTAAAAAAAACAAAAGGAATACTTGTAAGTTTACAGTAGCATCATTAGTCAGAATAGAAAAAAAGCTTACTCCTGGCTAGTAAAACTGAACTTGTCAGGCTTTGTTTACTGGGCTGTTGCAGCCCCTTGCCATTAACAACGTTTAGATACTTAACTCTTTCTAAAGAGGGTGGCTTACTGGAGCACAAAATCAAATTAAAGAAATTTGAAGGGTGTGGATGCTATATCATCTTTGGTAGAGAAGTAACTTCTGAAAACCCAGCTAGTCTAAACCGCTAAAATCAAAGATAATATATACATGTATGAGTGGGTATATGCAGATATATGTAAGCAAATAAAATTCTAGAATATATTGTGACTAAAATAGCTAGCCTAGAAAATACTGTACACTGGGCAGGTCATTGTCTAGGCTATACTTTGTACCAGTTTTGCCTGCCAGTTGCTCTGACTTCTATTTTCTAGCAGATTTATTAACCTGAGTGTGTCCAAATTAGAGCTTTAGCTGCTATGGATACTTGTCCAAACAGAAGGGCAATTTTTCCTACCATTAGTAAGAAATGTTATGGTGACCATGACACAAAATTCAAGAGAAACCATAAAGGTAAACAAAAGTTAGCATTTACTACATGACTATTAGGCACCAAACACTGTGGTAAAGTCACTATACAGACCTTATTTTGATAGGACATATAGGACTATCCCATGATGGCACCAGCTCTCCTACAGTCTGGAACTGTACAATTAAGATTAGGAAGCTATGGTTCAGGGACGCCTGGGTGGCGCAGCGGTTTAGCGCCTGCCTTTAACCCAGAGGATCCTGGAGTCTCAGGATTGAGTCCCGCATCAGGCTCCCTGCATGGAGCATGCTTCTCCCTCTGCCTATGTCTTTGCCTCTCTCTGTGTGTCTCTCAATGAATAAATAAAAACTTAAAAAAAAAAAAAAAGGATGCTATGGTTCAGTCTTAATTCCATGAGAATTCACCCAGGTTTTGAGAAGAGATTCAGGAAATCCCTTGGCTCATCAGCAATGTATTTATGATTCATCTCTTTAGGGTAAATGACTTCATGCATTCCCTTAACATTAACTAAGTGCCTACTACATAAATGGCACCATCTATCTAAGCAATTGGAATCAAAGATGAGTAAGACACGACAGCACTCTTTTTAAGAAGCATACAGTTTGCAAGGGGGGAATAAGCGGGCCAAAATGTAGAGTGCAGATAGTACCATGCCCACATGATTTACATTAGAAAATCTTCCTTATGGTGACTTTTCTTGATTTTTGTCTTCAAACTCCAGGAGACTCCTTACTGTAGCCTCTGTGAATGCATGTGAAATCCAATAGTTGAGGAATCCCTCAATGCAACACATGCAACCAATCTCAAGTACAGGCTATTAGATGTCTGGAAAAAAGAATGATGAGAAGCATGCCTATCTTATACCAAAATGCGAAGAAGGAAATAAAGCCATAATTATTTTATATTAGATTTAAAGGCCTAAAAATAATCTTCTTAATTGATTTAGTAAGATTGGGATTAAAATTTGAATTTCTCAAATCTTATATTTGAGTTTGCCTTTTCACTGAAGCTGAAAGTTCTATCTAGAAAAGTTACTGTCATAACAATAGCAAGATTTGGGAAATTTCTACGTATAAAGTATCTTAAATGCGTAAGAAAGTCCTCTAAAATCCTCATAAATTAATCCTTTTTAAAAAACAAAATAGGAAAAAAAAAAACAAAAAAAACCAAAAAACAAAATAGGGATCCCTGGGTGGCACAGCGGTTTGGCGCCTGCCTTTGGCCCAGGGCGGGATCCTGGAGACCCAGGATCGAGTCCCACGTCGGGCTCCCGGTGCATGGAGCCTGCTTCTCCCTCTGCCTGTGTCTCTGCCTCTATCTCTCTGTGTGTGTGTGTGACTATCATAAATAAATAAAAATTAAAAAAAAAAAATAAACTTAGACTACCATACCATCCCTGAAAATAACTTACTTATGTATCCATGTGTTTTTTAATGTTGAATACTAAAAGAGCTATCTGTTAATAACATCTGTAAATGCTTCCCCACTTATATAAAGCAGTATCTACTTCAGGTAGGAAGGCTGAATTTAATTTTTAGTTAAAGGATTCTGCTATCAATGTTCTCCATATAATACCTGAAAGAGTAAGAAGTATCCAAAGCATCTGCCCATATCAACTTGGCCACTACCCTCATCACTATTCTTCAATCAAGGTCACTCTTACAAAGCAATAAAATTCACTTCTCCAAACCATAATTTTCTGTCCATCATATCCCCTTTCCAAACCTAAAATAGCTTTCCGATGCTTCTCAAGTGAAAGAAAAGTCTTAATCACCAGCAATGAATTCAGCAATGAATTCAGCAATGAATTTTCCCACTAATTGGCTGCTCTTAAATAACACATCTATGTTAGCTCATTCCCTTTCTCCTTCTAAATAAATTTTAAAAAGCCAATTTACTTATGATAAAGCCTACTAAGCAAGACTTAAAACCTTCACACACTTTTTAGAGCCTCATAGGAAAATGTTTTCATGTTCTTTCCACTAACCATGCTTCTTTTCTTCTTCAGAAGTTGCCTAAGATTTCAGGGGGAAAATATTAAATACTGTATTATATTTTAAAGGCATTTGGGAAAGAAAATAAAGGCATTTGAAAGCACCCACTTGCACAGCACTGCTGTTTATTACAGATCATATTAATTAATACAGGAACCCTTACTTAAAACCAGTTTGTTGGTCCAGTTTAAAAGATCATAAATACTTGAAACACATCAGGAAAAACAAAGATAAACAAAACATAGTTCCTGTCCTTAAGGAGTCTTGTGTGGCCATTCAAATAATTCTGTGACATATATCCTTAAAAACTATTGAGGCCCCCCAAAGAGCTTTTATGTGGGTTTTTATCTATTCCTATTTATCATATTAGATACTAATACTAAGAAACATTTAGAAAAACAGAACTGAAAAGGGCAGAAAGGCTTGGTATTATCATGAATACTGGTTTTGATTTTCACAGACCCCTCGAAAAGGTCTCAGGAATCCCTCTACCCAAAAGTTTTCAGATCACATTTTGAGAGCTGCTGGTCTAGTAGGAAGCTATGATAGATATATAAATAATTATAATACACCAGAATCACTTTTAATAGGCCTCCAATTACCCCACTTAGAGATTACCAATGCTCTCACGTCCCTCTTTTAAATACAGTGACAGATGCCCACAGCTTGCCCGTAGTGGGTAGTTAGGTTCATCTCTAGTACTCCCACACACTTCTGCTCTAACTATATTAGAACTTGTTTATGCTAGTTTTACTGTTAGTAATTATGCAATTTGATTATATATTATATAATACCATCAATTATGAGTATGGGGGAAGGAGATGTTTCTATGAAAATCAGGTTTAATACTTTGGCAAGACAATATAAAAGTAAATTGCTTTAAAAAACTACTGTCAAAGTAGGTACTGGAGAGCTAACAGGAGACTAGAAGAGAAACATCAAAGTCTAAAAGGATTCTGCATTCATGTTGTTTCAGTGTTTAAATCCTTGCTCCTGGGCAGCCCGGGTGGCTCAGCAGTTTAGCACCGCCTTGAGCCCAGGGCGTGATCCTGGGGACCCTGCATGGAGCCTGCTTCTTCCTCTGCCTGTGTCTCTGCCTCTCTTTCTCTCTCTCTCTCTCTGTGTCTCTCGTGAATAAAAATAAAGTCTTAAAAAAAAAAAAAATCCTTACTCCTTTCTAAGAAGCCATAATTGTAAGTCTATATTATGGGTTGAATTTTCCCAAGAAAGAGAAAGCAGACGCTCTGTCAGCATATTATACTGAAACCAAAGGCCTTATCCTACATGCATACTGGTAGCTAAGTGTACATTTTAACTCTTAAGGTAAAATGTTTAAGGCAGTAGGAATGCATGTTAAATCATTTTCTGATTCTCTACTTTTGAATTTACCTGACAGACTACTGATCCTTCTCTATGGGCTGTGGGACTCTACTGCACAAAGACGAAGTTTTTAAGGGTTATGGGTGACACACACAGAGTACTGAGATTAACACACACACACACACATACATGCCCCCACACACAAAGAGGTAATGTTTAGCTAAGGACCAAGAGAAGCTATGATAAAGCAATGTTTGTGCTGCATCTGAAAAATAGAATTCAGACAGGGAGGAGCGGCAGAAGGACACTGAGGGTGATGAGAACAGAGCGAACAATAGCTTTTGTCTCCTCCCTCTCTCTCTCCATGTACATGTCCCCCTCTCTCTGATACTCACCCTAAGGGACCGGTACCAGAACTGGATTCTGGGAAATATTCTAGAATCTTTTCTAAATCTTCTCTCTCCACCACCTTTTTTGCTAGGTCCATTTTCTTACTGGTTTGTGTTACTTGTAACCAAAAGACTCTTAATGCGTATGAACACACATCATTGGCAACAGAATTTTATTTATCTATAGCCTATTACCTACTTGCAGAAAAAAACTGAGAAAAAATTTAAAGGGTAAGTATACAAAACATATACCATAAAAAATCTGAGATCTAGTTCCAATTCTCTTTCACTTAAAAAACTGACCTCCTCTTCCAAATGGAGATGTTTTTATTATTTCATTAGTGTTTACTTTGTTTGTACTTATACTTTCTAAAAGATTTAGATATAATTAGATTTTCTTTGAGGAGAAATTAGAAACTGTTTCTTGGAACAACAACAACAACAACATAGTGTCCAGAACTTCTGCTCTAAGCTAGACCTTCTTGCTCTTTATCTCAACTGAGATAAACTATGCTGAAGAACTCAAGAAAAATGACTGACAGGCACTTTTTTACACGTGATAAGGGCAAGCCTAGTTGAAACAAATTACAGTAATAAGCAGGCAGGGAGGGAGTTATTAGCACTGGCATGTAATTAATGATGGCAGGTATGTTAGGAAGATGTTAGGCATCAGGAAGTTACAGGCATTCTTTTCCACAAGGCCACTCTGGATCCAGTTCAATGTGGAGGACTTTAAGAGCACTTCTGGCTCCAGTTAACACACAGATAAGTGGGCTACGACCAAGACTTTGGACTATTCCTTATGACTTTTGAAGCTACTCTCCTGATTCTATTTATATCACACCTGTTATCTATCATCTGGAAAAGGACTGAAGAAAAAACACTTCTACAGAGCAGGTGAATCTAAGAGGTAAACCATTTTTAATATTTCTACTAGTTTCCAATCTTTTCATTTAAAATCTTTTCACGGAAATTTTTTGCCTGTGATTCACAGGGTAAGGCCTATCAATATATAAACTACTTGGCAACTTAACAAACCAGTTAGGCAAACTTGCAATCTCTACATTATTAAGAGGGCGATCCTTATTCTATTCAAATTTGTGAATTGATGTTCTGATATCTACAAAAAATTTAGGAATTTAAGATCATGTTCAGTTTCAGTAAATCTACAGTTAAGATTTGATTATTCACCTCAAAAATAACAAACGAGCAATCATATAAATATTCCCCAAAGTTACCTATTTATATAATGTTTTCATAAAATATTCAAATTACAAATATGCTTAATACACGAAATTCCCAATTCTAACCAAATCCTGAAGCCATATTTTAAGGACTAGACCTAAGATTTAGAAAACATCTCAACTTCCTCACTTATAGTTCTACTCTTCAACTATGGACTGGAAGAAAGAAGCCTGTATGTACCTTCCTATACAAGGGACACTGTATTGCTGATCAAAAAAGTATCTGTGCATGACAAGAATGGCTGCCCGGGAGTAGGAAGAAAAGTTCTTAGCTAAAGTACAAAATCAAAGATGGAAGCCTTGGGGGACACGTGGGTGGCTCAATTGATAAAACATCTGACTCTTGATTTTGGCTCAGGTTATGATCTCAGGGTCATGAGATCAAGCCATGTCGGGCTTGGTGCTCAGCGGGGAGTCTGCTTATGATTCTCTTCCTCTCCCTTCACCCCCCCCCCCATGATTACTCACTCACATTCACTCTCTCTCTCTCTCTCTAATAAATTAATAAATCTTAAAAAAAAAAAAAAGAAAAGATGGAGGCCTTAAAGGCACAAAGGAATGTGAACTGTTCTATCAGTCTACAGAAGCCATAACAGACTTTTTAAAAAGATTTTATTTATTTATTCATGAGAGACACACAGAAGAGAGAGAGAGAGAGAGGCAGAGACACAGGTGGAGGGAGAAGCAGGCTCCATGTAGGGAGCCTGACGTGGGACTTGATCCTGGGTCTCCAGGATCACACCCTGGGCTGAAGGCAGCGCTAAACTGCTGAGCCACCCAGGCTGTTCCATAACAGACGTCTGATCAAAGAAATAACTTACTGAATGAGCTTCTTAAAAACACATATTTTTCTGTTTTAATGTTTATAAAGCAAGTCCACAAGTTATTTATTGCTCCTCCTCTACTTCAGATTATGGTCTCCTTTATGATCATCATATAATTAGCCAACATAAAAACCTCTTTTAAATTTTTTTTTTATTTATTTATTCATGAGAGAGAGAGAGAGAGAGAGAGAGAGGCAGAGACATAGGCAGAGGGAGAAGGCTCTCTGCAGGAAGCCTGATGTGGGATTCGATCCCTGAACTCCAGGATCATGCCCTGAGCCAAAGGCAGACACAACTGCTGAGCCACACAGGCGTCCCTAAAAACCTCTTGAATACATGACATTTTGTATAAACAGACATAATCCCTAATCTCAAAGTTGCTTTCAAGAATAAGAGGCTGGATAAAACCCAGAAATGAAATACAGCTTTATAAAAAAACATGAAGTAATGTTGTGCTGTAATAATAAATGAAAAGGGGCAGGAAAATCCTAATACCATAAGTTTATTTTAGTTAGACCTTCATCAAAGGGTGCAATTCAGTTTTGGCTGGTGCACTTGAAATTAGAGATAATTTTAAAACAATAGCAAAAGTGATTAAATGGATAAAAAAAACCAAATCCTTCTAGGAAAGATTAAGTCTCCAACAGAACAGACTTTCACCATAATGCTCTATTATTATTAAATAGTACCAAACACTCTGCTGGATATGATGAGTGATACCAAGGAAGAAAAATACAAACTCTTACACTTAGAAAGACTGCAATATATAGTTGAGGAATAAAATATTAATGAAATACTTACAGATGATTCAAGGGCACATATTTTTAAATCAACTAAAATGATTCAAGTTTCATTAATTTCAGCTTCAGTAACTCCTGTTCTCTTCACTATGTTTAATTGGTAATAGTAGTATGCCATATACTAGTTCAGTTTTGTTTTGTTTTTTTTTTTTTAAAGATTTTATGTATTTATTCATGAGAGACACAGAAAGAAAGGCAAAGGCAGAGACATAGGCAGAGGGAGAAGCAGGCTCCCTCCTGCAGGGAGTCCGATGCGGGACTCAATCCCCGGGACTCTGGGATCACCACCCAGACACTCAACAACTGAGCCCCCAAGGCGTCCCTATTAATTCAGTTCTTTGTGAATTTCAAGATACTTTACTAGTTAAGTATCCTCACAACTACAGGCTAGAAATTATGTCCCCATCATTAAGAATTCCTCTGGGATAAGTTCCCTTTCCTGAACTCATCCATTTCCTTAATATGGTGGTTCTTCAACTCTGTTTGATCATTAGAATTACCTGGGGAGCTTTTTATGAACCACTAGGCCCAAAGCCTATTCTAACTGGCTTGTGAGGACAAGAGATGGTGGTATTTTTATGTTAGTAGATAATTCTAATATGCAGTACTCAGTGTTTAAATCTGCTGCCCTAATATTGTTCCTCACCCCCAGGCCCCCTTTCTTCCTTTTCTTGCATCTCTACTAATCTTATTTTCTGGTGATATGAAGGTAGTAGCTTACAAAACAGCTCAAATATTTCATCAACTCTAAGACAGCATCAACCATAATGTACATTATTTTATATGCCACTAAGACTTAACACTGCCATGATTTTAAGACCTACTCTGATTTCAGAAGTGCTGGTTGTGAAAAAATGTGCAACATGAAAGAGTTTTCCATCCCTAATTTACGATCACTATACTCTCTAAGAAACTGCACTTGCTCAAATGAACCATCATATCGTGGCCTGCTGTTCAGGTCCCCTTCTCTTTCCTCCACACCATCTAATCAATAAAGACACAGACACAAGAGAATCTAAAGAGGATAACAGAAGGAATAGTGAGTGGTAGGGGACAGCATTTAGGAGCAGAGAATTTTTTGGTCATAGACTGCTTTTTCTTTTTTTACAGATTTATTTATTTATTTATTTATTTATTTATTTATTTATTTGAGAGAGAGAGCATGCACAAGCAGGGGGAAAGGGTAGAGAAAGAGAGACAGAATCTACAGCAGACTCCCCCACTGAGCGAGGAGCATGATGTGGGGCTCCATCTCTTGATCATGAGATCATGACCTGAATCGAAATCAAGAGTCGAATGCTTAACTGAGCCACCCAAGTGCCTCTGGTCGCTGATTTCATAGTAATATTACCTTTACTAGTTTTCAAAGTAATGTCCCTCATTTTGAGATTGTAGAGAATGGTTATTAACATTTTAAAAATATCTTCTTCCTAAAGAGAAGGCAAAATTGCATTTTGCCAAATAGCACTACGAAAATGAGTTCTATACAATAATATAATTTCAATGTTCATTTGATGGCTCATGAAAGTGCTTTGCTCATCTGGTTACAATAGAATTTTCCAGTGAATAATAATGCATATAGGCTACACTTCAAAAAAGATAAAATTCATAAAAAACTTAGACTTCTGCTTATGTAATTATAAAACACTGCTTTCCCTGAAATACCCATCTCCCATATTTAAAATACTAATTAATATGATTTGTAAATTGTTTTTAGAGTCATCTCCATAATTAATAAAAAGCAAAGAAATGTGGAATGGAATTTTGCTTCAAGTTCTCATTTAATCTGTCATTTTTATTTGTGCTCCTTTTAATACACAGTGCTTTATTCTTTTCTATACTTCTCAAATGAGTTTTGCCAATATGGCAAAGATTCCCAGGCTTCTCTCAAGACTCAGTTCAACACTACAAAACATTCACAAACTTATTCATCTGACTAGAATTACCCATCCACATCACCTTCCTGTCAGAGGTTTATCCAGTGAGCCCTAGAAGGATTCATGCACTCTGCTTAGTTGGTTAGATACTGTGGCCAATCAACTCCATAAGGTAGGAGAGGTAGCACCTGTGTTAGTACAATCCCAGTGTCAGACGACATCTAATGCAGATGATTTTGTATTTCAAAACTAAACTTTCGGCATCAGAACAGAATTAGATTAACATGGAAAAATTCTTGATTCTTAAAGTGTTAATACATTACACTAAAAATTTTTTTTATTTCCAATTAACTTTTTTTTAACACAGAGACTAAAGTAAAATGGTCATAGCTGAATATCAAAATAAATGTTTCTCCTATTAAATGCTATTTATAGGAGGCTAGGAAGAAGAGGTAAGGCACACAGGAAAAAAGAGAAGCTTAGCTTATGAAAGCCATAGTTCAAGGCAAGAAGGCATCAGAGGACATGAAAGTAAGACGGCCAAGGGTTTGCCAGATTTCGGAACATGAACAAATAAAGCTATCATCATGGAGTCAGGTAGGTGGGCATCAAATTCAAGTGGGACAGAAAGACACAGATCAATAAGCTTGAAAAAATATGGGGAAATCTAAGGCAGAGACAGAGTGCCAGATTTAATAAGAAATTGACAGCAGTTGCACTAACTATAGTTACTTTTACTTTCTTTCTAAGGTAATGGGAACTAAATTTTTTTAAAAGGCAGAAAACAAACAAACAAACAAAAAAAGGCAGAAAACACAGAGGTAAAATCAACCAAAAAGATCTGGTATAGGTGGAGACAGAAGCACAATGTTATTTTATTTTTTTAAAGGTTTTACTTATTTATGAGAGAGAGAGAGAGAGAGAACATAAGTGGGGGGAAGAGCAGAGGGAGAGGGAGAAGCAGACTCCCTTGCTGAGCAGGGAACCCCATGCAGGGCTCAATCCCAAGACTCAGAGATCATGACCTGAGCCAAAGGCAGGTGCTTAACTAACTGAGCCACCTAGGCACCCCCAATGTTCTTAGTTTATATTTTTAAAGATTTTATTTATTCATTCATGAGAGGTACACAGAGAGAGAGATAGACATAGACAGAGGGAGAAGCAGGCTCCTCGTGGGGAACCGGATGCGGAAATTGATCCCTGGACCCGGGATCACGCCCTGAGACGAAGGCAGACACTCAACCACTGAGCCACCCAGGCGTCCTAAGCAATGTTCTTATTTTAAAGGCAGCTCCTAAAACTTTTCCTTAAAAAGGAGTATTTGAATTTCATGGAGGAGTGACATATTGAGCTTGGGGGGGGGGGGATTATAAAATTTTCTATCTTCCAACCAAGAAAGATACCTTCTTGGTGAGGTTCTACTTCCCTCTATGGCATATAAATGGAGCAAGCATATATTATGATGACACCCTGTGTCAATCATGGCAATGACAATGACCTCATTTTCCATCAGGAGCTGGTAGATAAGATGGAAACTCTTCCCTCTGGCCTGGAATAAGTCCTGTCTAATGCAGGTAGTGAAGGATTAGCATCATCATATTAGTGGAAGGTTTTGCTAGAATATGATTAGGCACTGGGCCTAACTAACGGATATACTTACACCAAAAACCTAATAGTGGTTGGTACTGTTCAAATCCTCAAAGTTGGCTAAAGGTCTCTTTTATATGTGTGCTTACAGACGTTTAAGATAGAGGTGCTGTAACTCTAATAAAGGTCTGGGATACTAAGTAGAAAACAGGGCCCCTAGCTTTAAAAACAAAACAAAACACACCAACCTTCTGCCTACAAAGGAGACCTGCCTACAAAGGAGACAAAATCCTCAAGTCTAGTGATCAAGTGGATGCTTGGATGCTAATCTTTGACATGTGGATTAAGCCTTTTGTTAAAACCATTGAACTGATTAAGTGCAGTCTGTAACTACAGTTTATATCTGCAGTAAGGTGGAGAAAGATAATCATACCATGTTTTGCTTGGCATAGGTAATTAAGCACCATTTTTATAATTTTAGAGCTGTGTGGACCTGATTGACAATATCCAGGACAAGCTTTCCCCACCCTCCACCCACCCAAGCAGGCAAATACAAACCTAGAATAGAATAGAAAAAAGAAAACAACCTGGCTTTCTCGTAAGGGGCAGGTGTTCCACAATAGGTAGCAATGATCAACAACCCCCTGCAACTTCTGTCGGATGCAATCATATTACTTTAAAGGGGATAATGTGGAAAAACAAGGATAAAATGCAGCCTACTGGGAGCCATTTTTCTTTTTTAAGACTGCAAGTTGGAGGCAGAGGGACACAAAAGAAAAGTGCTATGGATTCATATCAACTTCTAGTCAACACTAAGACAAAGCCTTTGTTACACTATTGTTGCCAGGCCACAGGGGGCAAACAAATCATACATGTCAGGTGTGCAGAAGCCAAGAACACCAGAGTGAAGTCTAGAGTAAAAAAAGGTGCAATCGGGGGTCAGAGGCCACACTGGGGAGGTTCAGAGTCTGTCAAGGAAGCCAGCAGAAACAAAGAACATGCATCAATGGTCTTAAAGACCAGGCAGCAGAAGCCAGAAGTGAGTTAGCAAATTTAAGGCAGCTCTGGAGTAATTACTGAAGGGGCAGCAGTCCAACCTGCAGTAGCCCTGCCTTACCTTCCCATCCTGGGAAAGCCCATCTTCTAGCAGCACTAGCTTTATTTCCCCACGAAGGCATCCACAAATGGGCCAAACAGGATGTAAGGAAGAAGGTCTAGTATTACACCATATTCTACTATATCACTTGATTTAAACATACAAAACTCCAGTTCCACCACTATACTACAGTCATATGCTCTATTGATTCTGACATTCCATAAAGTTCATTTAAAGAGGATAAGATCGGGAAGCCTGGGTGGCTCAGTGATTGAGCATCTGCCTTTGACTCAGGGTGTGATCCCGGGATCCAGGATTGAGTCCCACATCGGGCTCCTTGCAGGGAGCCTGCTTCTCCTTCAGCCTGTGTCTCTGCCTCTCTCTCTCTCACTCTGTCTCTCATGAATAAATGAATGAATGAATAAATATCTTTTTAAAAAAATAAAGACAAAAAAAATAAAAAATAAAAAAATAAAAAAATAAAAAAATAAAGACAAGATCTATCAATGACACTTTTATGCCTTTGTTGGTACAGTGACTATAAACATATGAATCCCATGCATTTCCAAAGCCATACCAAAAAAATATATTTGATATCTCTTAAAAAGTCAGATCCACAGAAAAAGACTTGATTCTAAAACAACAAAATCAACACACACATGAAATTGTTAAAATATAAGCATAAACTCTTCTTAAAAGATGCAGGACTGAGAGAAAGGTTTAGTTCAAGTGTGGGCTTACCTCTAATAAGCTGCAAAGTTCTAGATAAAACACTAAATAAAAACTCTCTACAATGTTGCGCGCCTGGGTGGCTCAGTCATTGAGCATCTGCCTTTGGTTCAGGGCATGATCCTGGTGTCCGGGGATCGAGTTCTGCATTGGGCTCCCCTCAGGGAACCTGCTTCTCCCTCTGCCTGTGTCTCTGCCCCTCTCTCTGTGTCTCTCATGAATAAATAAATAAAATCTTAAAAAAAATAAAAACTCTCTAGAATGTAATTTTATTTTTGGTAAAATGAGGAGGTTGAATTTTATGGTTTCTAAGCAAAAACTCAGCTCTAAAAATGTTTATGCATTAGATTTCTAATCTTTTGACAATCTCAATGATTAATATGTTACCTTCATAATTAAGGATATAATTCTTTATATCTGAAGAAAACCTAACATTGTTTAGAGAAAATACAAGATAAGCATTTTAAGAAGACTCCACTCCAATACTTCCACTAACATACAGTTGAGTAGTTTAAAAATACCTTTAATATAATAGAAGTCAATTTAATATTAAATCTAATTCTGAGAATAATGTAGTTCCTCAGAAAAATTTAGCAGATAGACCAGTCAAATAATAGTGTACTGGGGAGAATGTTCACATTTCTTACCACTGGGCCTTTAAACTCTAGAAATTAAAGCTTAGATCTCTGAAATGCTTTGGAAGGCAAGTTACAAGGGGAGGAGGAGGAAAAAAAACAAACAAAAAACAAAAGAAAGGGGAAAAACACCAGATTCAACACTGTGCCAGTTCCCAAGTTTAAAAAAAAAAAAAAAAGAAAAGAAAAGAAAAGAAAGCTGTCTGGCCCTTATGAGCACTGGGGGGGAAAAACCCAATAACAATTTAAAAAGCAATGAAATTTACCATGACACTATTTTATAGCAATTATTCTTAATCTTTTATCTTTGGAAACACATGCATGCGTGTGTGAATGCGCACGCGCGCGCACACAGTTATAGTATTTTCTACAGCAGCCCAAGTCTTTGTTCAGCACTGGAGCAGGTTTAGGGTAAAACAAGCTTATGAATTTTCCATAGGAAATCTTTACCAAAATGAAATGTAAATGACTACTGAGAAGCCTGTATATTTGATGTTTTACCTTTAGGATAAAAAATAAAATAATAGAACCTTTTGTTAAAGGGCATTAAGAAAATTTCTTCTCACATGCTAAAAATCCCTAAATCAGAATCATATGCATACTCAATTAAATTCAAGTTCAATATCACAAATAACAGACTTAAACATTCTCATGTGGGTCTCTAAAAGGACTACACCACTGTGAAATGTGTGACTTTTTATAGGAGAAAAGATTCGATCCACCTACATCCTTTCTCTTTAGGTCCTGCTTATGATTTTTTTTTTAAAAAATGGTATTAATTCAATATACATTACTCTCTAAAAGCTAACAATATTATTCAATATTAAGCCTGCCTGATTGAGCAATAACCTAAAAGACATTTAGAAATGGAGACACACTCAAACTTAGCTGGAGAATTAAACATTTGTAATTGCTTAACTGCTAAGAGGAAATTCAATTTATTTTGTGTAACTTTTATTACTTAAAAGGCTATACATGAAAATCTTTAAACAACAAATTCCTTCCCCGACACAGTTAAATGCAAATTATCCTCTTTTTTTTTCCCCATCTTACTCCAGAAAGCTCCCGCACACATAGCTGATACGCCACCTACTGCAAAACCGAGCTGACGGAGCAGGCGATGCTGCCAGCATTTCCATTCCATCACCAGGCTGGGGCTGAATAAAGGCGTGCTTGTGTGGTAGTGTTTCTTTTTTAAAAAATCTCAAAGCCAAGAAGAACAGGCTGAAATAGCATTTTCAAAAATGGAGCGTAAAATAAACAGAAGAGAAAAAGAAAAGGAGTATGAAGGGAAACACAACAGCTTGGAAGATGCTGACCAAGGAAAGAACTGCAAATCCACACTGATGACCCTCAACGTTGGTGGATATTTATACATTACTCAAAAACAAACACTGACCAAGTACCCAGACACTTTTCTTGAAGGTATAGTAAATGGAAAAATCCTCTGCCCGTTTGATGCTGATGGTCATTATTTCATAGACAGGGATGGACTCCTCTTCAGGCATGTCCTAAACTTCCTACGAAATGGAGAACTTCTACTGCCTGAAGGGTTTCGAGAAAATCAACTTCTTGCACAAGAAGCAGAATTCTTTCAGCTCAAGGGACTGGCGGAGGAAGTGAAATCCAGGTGGGAAAAAGAACAGCTAACACCCAGAGAGACTACTTTCTTGGAAATAACAGATAACCACGATCGCTCACAAGGACTGAGAATTTTCTGTAATGCTCCTGATTTCATATCAAAAATAAAATCTCGCATTGTTCTGGTGTCCAAAAGCAGGCTGGATGGATTTCCAGAGGAGTTTTCAATATCATCAAATATCATTCAATTTAAATACTTCATAAAGTCTGAAAATGGCACTCGACTTGTACTAAAGGAAGACAACACCTTTGTCTGTACCCTGGAAACTCTTAAGTTTGAGGCTATAATGATGGCCTTAAAGTGTGGTTTTAGACTGCTGACCAGCCTGGATTGTTCCAAAGGGTCAATCGTTCACAGCGATGCACTTCATTTTATCAAGTAATTACTTGTGTCACGAACAAAGGCAACAAGCATGCAGCCAGCAAGCTTCGGAAAACCACAGCATCAAAGGCATCCCAAATAACGTGCGTCGGGCCAGCTCTGTACTCAGAGCCCTGCTGCTAATCAATTACTGTGAGCTAACGGTATGTAAATTCTATCGCTAAAGATGTCCTTCTCAAGGGTGTTCCAGCTGACCAGACTCGTATACTTAAAATGAAAACAATGATGTTCTATATATTGTAAATAAAGACTGAATGCTTTTGCTATTTGTTTATTTCTCCTGAAGCTATCTTTCAATCAGAATGTCTTGGGTACTTGCACAATGAACAAGCATGTACATTATCTGTCATTCATTTAAGTAAATGGTAATAAAATATGTTAAGGGGCTGTAAGATTTAATCCTTTCTACAAAACTACAGAGAAACTGAACTGGTAAAAATTAACTACTGAGAGCAAAAAAGATGTGCAGATGTACTAAGACAGAGCTATAGTGAAACCAAATGTAATTGTAAGAAGGTATTAAAGTTATTGATTTAATTTTAACAGCAGGCACCAAAAGCTTATTCACAGTTCCTGTATTTCATGCTAGAATTATAGCTGAATTGACATCTTGCTGAACATTCCTAGAAAACTGCTTGATGACAATAAAAAATAAATAAAAGCACTATTAGCTTCTTTGCTTGTATTAATAATGATAATAAAAAGTTACATGTGTCACTTTCAAAACAAAGAGTACCACTTGATGATTTCACACAGTATTTATGCATTAATGTAGTCAACTGGCAGGCTACAGTAACCCTGGCTGGTCTTGCAAGTGACAAAAATCAGCAAATTCCTTTCTTTGCAGGCTGAGCTACAACACAGCATAGATAACTTAGCCCTAACATATTATGTGGTATCAAAATAATAAAGGAGTTCATTTTCAGAACCATCCTAAGTATCTATTCATTTTTCAAGCTCAAAAATATTAAATGAGCGTCACTAAACATTATTCTTAATGAAGAACTGTATTCTTTTCACTATTTTGATGCTCAATCTCAAATTCACGGAGTTAATTTCTTTAACCTCATGCTAAACAGGAAGTTATTTTTTAATTTTTTGTGTGTGAGTAAACGGATAGAAGTTTATTAAGTAAAGATACAGAGAAAGCTCTCAGAGGTGAGAGGGGTCCTGACAGGGTTGCCCAGGAAGTTATTTTTTTAAATTAAGTTTTATATATGGCTGTCTCAATGAAATAATGCAGAAACTTAGCTCTAAACTGAGTGCATTTTTTTCTTCCCAGAGAATAGCTAAATAATTTCTATGCCTCTCATTTTCTTTAGCTTCTAAGAACAAATTATTTCTTAAATTTGTTCCTTTAAAATTTAACAATTAAGATAGGTAACTAAATCTTAATTTTAACAAACTTCCACAAAAGATTTCTGAAAAATCCTGACTGAGGTTAAATTAGCATATATGTCAAAAGTTTGCTTACACATAAAAACTTAGAATTAGTAGCAAAGCTAATATTCATTCCCAGAACTCTGACTTCCACCTACAAAATCAAAAATAATGCAAAAGTTGGCTGTACATACTAAATATTTTTAAATCTATTTTACAAAAAAGTTTTTAAAAATCCATATCAACCACACGATCTTTTATGTATAACAAGAGAAAAAATGTTTCTAATAAAATATCAAATTATCTCTTATGTACTTTAACATGGCTTAATCAGGATTTAAAGGAACTATGAAGATTAAAAACATAAGAAATCTATTTTAAAGCAGTTCACTATAACTGAACTGTTTACATACCTCTCCAGCTTATGAGCTGACCTTTCCTTCGCATTTGGACTTTGGTAATGAAAAAATGATAGTGATTTAATGTCAAAGCAAGATTTTCTCTACAAAGATTTCATTACAGATAATGAAAATAGCCCTGACATATCTTCTTTCAGGAGGTATCACTGAAAAAACCTTAGAAGTAGTCTAAGTTTTTGCATGAATTCACAAAAGAGAATTTAACGGCCATAACAAATTACTACCGATGAAAGCCACTACTTAAAGGAATCTATCATTCATTTTGATGTAGGTCTCTCTATAAAAAAAAAACCAAAACAATCATTATCAGGATGCATTTAATTCATCCTCGAATGCTTAACAGATCAGAATATTCTAAAACAATTTAATAATCTAGAAGGATATTTGACTATGACATTAATTACTCTTGTATAACTTTTTATAAGTGTATCTTTTTAAATTCAGTCAGTTGCACTATTCAGTTAGTTGCATAAATACTGTGTTGTAAGTATATAGAAAATATCATTTTCAATTTTCCCGTTTCTTAGAATATTTAGAAATACTTTCCATTTAAAAAAAACTCAAGGGGCGCCTGGGTGGCTCAGCCAGTTGAGCGACTGCCGTCAGCTCGGGTCATGATCCCAGGGTCCTGGGTTTGAGCCCCGCATCGGGCTCCCTGCTCAGAGGGGAGCCTGCTTCTCCCTTCTCTCTGCTCCTCCCCTCTGCTCATGCTCTCTCTCTCTCAAATAAATGAATAAGATATTTTAAAAAAAAACTCAAGAAATCATATAAAATGTCAGTCATAAGTCAGAGCGATGTTGTTCACAGACAATGAAGAATTTCTTCCTCAAATTTTCTCATAAAAATTCTCATTTTTCTCATTGCTCCACAGAATAAATCACAAAGTGACTCTACTCTCTTTTTCAAAAGAAAAGTAATAAAAATATTTTACTATACTTGCCGTAAGTCAAACATTGCATCCTCTTGTATTTGGAATTATCCCATGCAATGCTTCTAGCACTGTCTTTAAAATATGAAAAATAAAAACACAGCTTATGGTGTACTACATTTCTATAATGTATATGGCTGTGTGCAGAGTAAAAGAAACACTTAATGAGACTTTGCAAATAAGAAAAGAAAGATGCCTGCCATCCCAGGCTGAAACTAGTACTACTAATGAAGCTTGATATTTTTTTAAAAGAACTTTCATTATAGTTCAATTGCTATTTTAAAGATGATACTAAAAGGTAACGCTTATTGTTTTATTACGTGCCTGATACCACACTACAAACAAACATTTACTCAATCCTCACAATCATCCTAAGAAAGGTACTATCATTCCTTCCTTCTCTTAGGTGAAGAAACAGACTTACAAGGGCTAAGGAACCTAAGATCATACAGTTATTAAGAGGTAAAAGTGGAACCAACACTTGAAACCCAGGTATACTAGCTCCAGAGCCAGCAGGAACTATGTGTCTGCTTTTACCAGCCACTTATATCTCTAACACTTAGAACCTGACATAAAACAGGCATTCAGGAAGTATGTGCTGAATACAGAGTACCAAAACACAGGTCTGCCTCACTTGATAAAAATCTCACAATGAAGGTACTCATAAAATGTTGAATGACAAACTGAACTACAGGAAAGCAAATCATATTTTTCATGTCATATTGGGTCATTTAAAGAACATAGGATGAATCATCTCCCAAAAATAAAGGAGAGCCTAAATCTACTAGTAAATCTAGATGTTCAAAAAAAAAAAAAATCTAGATGTTCATATATCAAGTTTGTGGAAAAGAAGGTTAAGTTTTTAGGACTCATACAGTCCACAGAACTGACATATTACAAAGAAAAAATACGGCACACATGAGCACTAGAACCAGACCTGGATTCAAATTCAATTAATCTCCACTAACTTGCCTATTAGTAAGTGATGTAAGCAAGATTTTTAACTTCTTTGAACTTCAATATCCTCACACAAAATGGAGCTAATGATTAGTTGACAGACCTTTTCTAAGGCTTAAATGAAATTCTAAATTACATGTAAAGTGCCTCACCCACTATAGACCTTCAATAAGCACTGATTATTATCTCATCCAGTATAAAGATATCTTCAGGACATAACCATGAATATCATGCAGAAAAATGCATACTGACATTAATTAGGCTTTCAACTTAGACATGAACAGAATGCAGAACTTTTAACAAATGCATGCTTAATACTTTGGTGAATCTATAAATACAAGAATATACTCTAAATTGTTGTAAGCCAACACAATTTTCATTTGTATTAGTTTAAAAATACATATGATGAGTTTCCTGGGACTTTTATATTCTGTCTTCATGTACAAAATCTACAAGACCAAAACAATCATTGCACACCAGCAGTATAAAACCAGTCAGCAATAATATATGTGACAACACAATCTTAGAGATACTTCTATTGAATAAATTCTGGTTAAATGTCTTAAACTGCAATGATGTCAGTCAAGGTTAAAATCAGAGCATCTGAATAATTACCCTTGCTAATAGAGCAGAGATGTAATAAGGACTATCCAAAACAGCATGCAACTTAGAAATTATTTGTATCTAGCTCCGAAATACATATGGCTACTTCTGCAGCAAACTGATCTTCCTAATCATATACTGCTTAAGCTAATATTAAAATTAATTTGTTTGTTAATAAGCACCAAGGGAGTGGTGATAAAGGAAAGTGTGCTGGACAGAGGGAAATATTTAGGATGAAATTTTAAATTTACCTAAAATGATTTATCAAGAGGTAACTGTGTTCCTACTTCTTGACCAAAATACACAATGGTTCAATTCAAGAGTCTCTATCAAACAAAAATCACTGATATAAATCTCATATGTTTCCAAAAATGCAAAAGAAAAGTACAATGTTAAGGATATTGTATATAAAATGTGTAAACTCGGGGATCCCTGGGTGGCGCAGCGGTTTGGCGCCTGCCTTTGGCCCAGGGCGCGATCCTGGAGACCCGGGATCGAATCCCACATCGGGCTCCCGGTGCATGGAGCCTGCTTCTCCCTCTGCCTGAGTCTCTGCCTCTCTCTCTCTCTCTCTCTCTCTCTATCATAAATAAATAAAAAATTAAAAAAAATAAAAAAATAAAATGTGTAAACTCTGGTTTTATTTGGATCACTAGTTATTTCAGAAAAAAATACTGAACTGGATATGAAAGTGAAGCAATTATAATGCACTTCTTAATTAGAGGTCTTTTTTTTTTTAATTTTTTTTTTTTATTTATTTATGATAGTCACAGAGAGAGAGAGAGAGAGGCAGAGACATAGGCAGAGGGAGCCTGATGTGGGATTCGATCCTGGGTCTCCAGGATCGCGCCCTGGGCCAAAGGCAGGCGCCAAACCGCTGCGCCACCCAGGGATCCCATTAGAGGTCTTTAAAAACTGCTCCCTAGCATAAAATATAACAGTCAACCTAGTAGCACAACAGGTTTTCCCAGACCCAAGATTCCAGAGTATTTAGGTACATTTAAAAGCAACATTTCAGTTTGGTTTTTGGTTTCAATTTTTTGTTTTTAAATCTAGTTAACTTTGGAAAATTTCTTTTTGAAGACAGGTCCAACTTCTCAAAAAGTAATTTTGATTACTGTCCTTGAAGATGTTTAGACATATTTTCTACATCATTAAAGTGCAAAATTAAACAAGTCTGATTTCTTCCTAATACCACTCCACTGATTTTGCTTTGTTATGACAGATATTTATAACTAATTTTTATGGTTGTTAAGAATTATTGAATGATACTAACTTTAATTTCCATGATTGCTTGAATTTAATAACCTGACTTTATGTGATTATACGAAAAACTAGATTACTTTGGGATATTATTTGATGAATTTTTCTAAAGATTTTATTTTTTCATGAGACACACACAGAGACATAGGCAGAGGGAGAAGCAGGTTCCATGCAGGGAGCCTGATGTGGGACTTGATCCCAGGATCACACCCTGAGCCGAAGGCAAACACTCAACCGCTGAGCCACCCAGGCGTCCCTATTTGATTAACTTTATTTTTAACTTTTTTAAAAAAAGTAATCTCTACATCCAACATGGGGCTCAAATTTACAACCCTGAGATCAAGAGTCACATGCCAGAGTCAAGAGTCTGACTGAGCCAGCTGAGCCCCATTATATATTTTTAAAAACATTAAAAATAAGTATGAATGCAGACACCTATGATCTTATATCCTTCAAAAAAAAATTTTTTTTTAAGTAGGCTCTATACCCAGTGTGAAGACCAACATGAGGCTTAAACTCACAACCTTGAGATCAAGACCTGTGCTGAGGCAAGAGTTGGATGCTTAACCAATGGAGCCACTAATGCACCCCCTAACAAAACTATTTTAATCTTTACCTATTTTTTCTATCTGTATTATTTTTAAGATTTATTTATTGGAGAGAGAGAGAGCACGCACGTGAGCAAGGGGAGGGACAGAGGGAGAAAGAGAATTTCAAGCAGACTCCTCACAGAGCATAGAGCCTCATGCAGGGCTCAATCTCACAACCCTGAGATCATGACCTGAGCTGAAATCAAGAGTCAGACACTTAACTGACTGAGCCACTCAGGCACCCCATATCCATGTATATATTCATAGAAACCCTATAGAAAGAAAAAGGAAAGACTATATATAGCTATGTGCAGGAATACTTTATTAATAAAGGTTGGATGATTACTGCAGAGAAACACTAAACAAAAGATTCTAAAAGTCACACGTGATTCATTTTATAAAACAACAAAACCAAAATATACAATCACAGACATTTATCATACATATAAGTTTACTTGTCACAACAGCCTTGAGAATGAGCTATATAATGTTGAAGGATGGTTAGCACCTCCCCTCATTAGACTAGACCACGACTTGGCTTAAGATCCTGGAAGATGCCAAAGTTAGCCAAAAGGGAATCCAGCCATTCTGGTGAGTTTGCTCCAAGAAAAACCTAGGATAAAAAATCCATTTCTGAGACAGGTTGAGCCACAACCACAGAGAGGAAAGGGGGTAACTGATAGGTCAGGGAGTAAGTCTAATCAAGAAAGAAACATCTGTGAGCCAAGGAGATTTTCCTCATTCAGGTATAGAATAATTACTAAATAATCCAGAATAGTAGCTCCCTGGGAATAACCACCAAACTGACTGCTAAAAATGAACTAAAAATTCTTACGTGGGAACATCGAAGAATAAGTAGAATATCTTTAAACAACTGGAGGGACTTGGGGGTAGGGTGGAGAGGGTATTTATTTATATACAGTAAGCAGAGTAGCAAATTTACAGATTTCTGAGATACAATCAACTTCTGTACTACACCCCCTGCCCCTACTTAGAAGGTGGAGGAGGAGTAAGAGGGTGGACAGAGAAAAGCATAATTCTCTTCTGCTTCCCAGGAGTATCAAACAATTTTTTAAAAAAAATACTTAGGATCAAAAACAGTCTTGTATACTCTGTTTTAGAGTCTTCTGAGAGGAAGTGAAGTAAGAAAAGCAGGAAGGAGAAACACAGTCTGAAAAATTGAACATGGCCAATTTCTTAGAAACAGCAAGGCATGAATGAAGAGTTACAGAAGAAGCTATCTCCAGAGAGGGGCCTGAGGCTTTAACCAGCATGGCAGCCATTTGTTCCCTAAGTAGCTAGTATGCTTATCTTCAATTTTCCAAATTAATAAGCTTGTGGTAAACTACTCGAATAATTAGACACTTTCCCCAAGAACATGTCAACAAAAAGATCAAGAGGAGCAACTGTTGGCTTTTGCTACACTTAAGTTAAAATGCTGGAGCACAAATGCTAAAGCTCATACACTTTAAAACAAACAACAAAAACACAGATAAAAAGTGACCTAAAGGCCAATAGTGATGAGGTTCTTTTCCTGGTTATACAACACAAATCAGATGATCTTTTAAGAGCAACACTCACCCATATATTAATAGATTTATTTTATAGTTGTTTCTAAATATGTAGTGTTTTTGTATTACACAGCTTTCAAAGATAAAATATGAAGTTCCTGTTGCTTAATACCTTATTTTACATAGCTATCTGAAAGGAAATTACTAATAAATCCTTAGAAGACGGGCAACCCCGGTGGCTCAGCAGTTTAGCGCCGCCTAGGGCGTGATCCTGGAGACCCAGGATCGAGTCCCATGTCGGGCTCCCTGTGTGGAGCCTGCTTCTCCCTCTGCCTCTCTCTCTGTGTGTCTCTCATGAAAAAATAAATAAAATCTTAAAAAAAAATCCTTAGAAGATATAAACATGAGAATACACATGTTAATAATCCATTGGAAAAAGTATTTTGAAAACAGCAAACTAAGAAGCAAAAGATGTCAACTAAAACCAATACAGTTAAACAGTCCTGAAGGAACCCAGGCATCTTTTCATTACTTAAGTATATTAAATATAACCAAACGGGGTAAGGACAGATTGAGAAATGTTCTTATTCTAAAGCACTTCAAGGAAGATGCCTGCTAACATACTTCCTACCAATCTTTTATAAAATCAAAGAGAAGGAGGATAGGACCAATGGTACTGTTTGGTCAATCTTTCTGAATTGAACACACACCTAACTAACACTGCGACTATCTTCTGCTTGGCTTCACATTAATGATAGATTTCTTTTAAATTTTAAGTTAAATTGTAATTTAATTTCCATAGTAATTCACTTTCTTAGATTCTTGTTTAAAAACATGTTTACACTGGACATTTATTTAAAACTTTCTCTGTAGAGATGCCTGGATGGCTTAGCTGTTGAGAATCTGCCTTTGGCTCAGGGTGTAATCATGGGGTCCTGGGATCGAGTCCCACATCGGGTTCCTTGCATGGAGCCTGCTTCTCCTCCCTCTGCCTATGTCCCTGCCTCTCTCTCTCTCGCTCTCATGAATAAATAAATAAAATCTTAAAAAAAGAAATAAATAAATGAAACTGTCTCTGTAGCCTAAGACTCATCTTTAAGTCTACTGCTCATCTCTTTTCAAATTCCTAACTCATATTATAAATGAAAAATAACAATAAATTATATATATATAAATAAAAGAATAAAATAAAGAATAAAAGGATACTAAGTCTACTAAGCATTAACTCATGCCAGGCACTTTTCTTATTACTATGTCTAATTTACAAAAGGAGACACTGAAGTTTAGCAAAGTAGGCCTAAGGTTTCAGAGCTCCGAAGGTGAAATTGAGGAAGGTTTGAATTCAGCAGTCAGGATCCAGAACCCACTTTTAACTACTACAACATAACACTGCCAATCTAAATTCTCCCTCTAGTTCTGAAAAGTAGAAAACTGTTTTATTTCCTTCCATCTATGAAAAAGAATGTTCATCAAACAACCTTAAATGAATGTGATTCAGAGGTAAGATGTTTAACCTGAAAAAAATTTTAAGAACAGTAGAAAAGATGTTTATATATGTAAGTAATTGATACATTTAAAACACTCTTAGCTATTCATTCAAACATTCCCCCAAAACCTCTCTGAGCCAAAAATTTTTCCTCTGATTTCTTATTCTGAAGTAATAATAATGACTCTCCTTAAAACCACTACTAATAAGAAAATAAATTCCAAGCTGTCATTAATTGAAATGCGTGACCCTTTCCTTTATGAGGCAGGCAGCAAGAAGGGAGGAAGGAAAGAAGTAATCTCATAGGAGATTACATAGGAAGGATTACAGAAAGAAGTAATCTCATATCTCATTTGTTTTTTGATGACTATATACAGCAAGAACCACTAAAGAGACTGACCATCTACCAATACAAAATTACATTTTAAAGAAAAAGTCATGCTTTCTGCATCACTATGTCCTTCTAAAGAAAATATTAAGACGTATGTGAAAAAATAATTGAATTTTATTGAATACAAATTTATTAAAGCAGTACCTTAAAGTAATTAAGAGGTCTCAATTATATAAGCATACACATATAATAATTCAATCCATTTCACTACAAACACACAAAAATAAAAAAATAAAAGAGACCAATCATTTTTCACATGATATAAGCCATACTGATCAAATTAAATCAGAGCTTATAATTAAGACAAAATGTACTTATTAGAAATATTTCAACATCAGAGGAAATAAAGAAGCATGGAGAGAAAAGTGTGGTCAAGTAAGTCAATTCTTCCACAAAAGTGTTTAGTTGGCTTAGAACAGCCTTGAACTCCTTGAGGAATTTTATATATATGTATAACTTATATATTATATTTATTTATATATTATATATTTATATATATTAAATTTATATATGTGTATATAAAATTACCTTCTACATATAATTTACCTTCTACCTATAAAATTATAACTATATAACTAAAACAGACACATTAACTTGAGTAGAAAATGAAGACAAAAATTCTACAATGAAACAAAAAAATTGCATATTTTGTAAAAGTCACGCATGAACCCTTTTTAAAAATAAAGAGGCCTAATGTGGAAATCTAGACAATACACAGACAAATGAAAATAAATAATCCAGAAATAAGATGGCATGATCAGAAAACTAGAAAAACATAAAATCTATTTACAAACTAATACTAAAGTTATATAGCAGGGGAATTAGCTGTGGAACAGAATGTTAACCCTTAAAAAGCCTCACTAAAATGAAAATGTAACTGATAAAAATTGAGAAATTATATTTTAAGGGAAACATATTCCTAATTTTTCATAAAAAGGAATTAATAGTTTGTCAAAAAGTGGGACATGAAGTTAAAAAAACAAACATAATGAATCGAATCCCTTAATTCTTCCCCTCTCACATCCACAGCCCCCCTCCCCAATTATAGAAGTAACTCTTAGGAACTTGTAATTTTTTTTTTAAGATTTTACTTATTTAGTCATGAGAAACACACAGAGAGAGGCAGAGACATTGGCAGAAGGAGAAGCAGGCTCCCGGTGAGAAGCCTGATGTGGGACTCAATCCCAGGACCTGGGGATCACAACCTGAGCCAGACGTTCAACCAATGAGCCACCCAGGTGTCCTGGGAACCGGTATTTTTTTGTGGAGAAGCAGCATTTATTTTTCATTCAACAATTCTTTCCATTGTCTTTCTTCTGTTACTGCAAGTAAATTAACCATACTTGTTCCTATTCCCTATAATGATTGCCTAAATTATTTAGATCAAAGCTCCCACTTAAAACAACTATAAAAGGTGAATAAAATCTTTAAAGTATCAAAAAGACCACAAGAAAATAAGTAATTCATCTCCAAATATAGGGAAAACAAGAGCCTGTGAGGTCATGGGTCAATCCAGAGTAAATGAAACACCATGTTTAGACAATGTCCCAAAGAAAGTCGGGGGGGGGGGGGGGGGAGGGCAGGAGGGAACAGAACTCAAAATCCAGAGCTGCACAAAGTGGAAAGCATAACAGGGGCTTATACCCTCAAGGTGAGGGTGAACAGGACAGGGAAAAGTCCATGATAAACTGTAACTAGGATGACCACAGGTCCTAGTTTCCCAAGACAGTCTGGTTTATTCACTCCTTTTTACTCTCAAAAATGTTCCAATTGAATAGCATGTTACCTGGTCACCCTAACGATCAACTGGTTTCAATCTTCTGGCTATCTCCTACCAGAAAAATGTCAAGCCTTGAACAGCTTTAAATTGATTATGGTAGACTGTCTCTGAAGTTGACTGCCAAAAAGTCCTCCATCCCTATAGAAGGAAAATTCTCAGAGATTCAACAAGAATCAAATAAGGTATCTAGAAATAAAAAATATAATAAATAAAATTTAAACCTCACTGGATGAGTTTAAATAGCAGTCCAGGGCAGCCGGGTGGCTCAGCAGTTTAGCGCCACCTTCAGCCCAGGGCATGATGATCCTGGAGACCCAGAATCGAGTCCCACATTGGGCTCCTTGTGTGGAGCCTGCTCTTCCCTCTGCCTGTGTCTCTGCCTCTCCCTCTGTGTTTCTCATGAATAAATAGATAAAATATTTTTTTAAAAAAAAGAGCAGTCTAGATATATCCGGTGAAAACTTCAGTGACCTGAAATAAAGCATAGCACAACACAGCATGAAAACAGTAAGGCTGGACAAATCAGAAGAGAGATATAAAAGGTAGAGTGAAAAGGCTGAGCATTGATGAAAATATTAGTTTAATCAAAATCTCAGAAGGAGGAGAGAAAAAGAAATGGAACAGAGGCAACATTTAAAGAGATGGTGTCTGAAATTTTTCAACTGCAGGAAAATAGCAATCAGCAGATACAAGAGGCTCAATATTATGTCTCGGGCAGCTTATATAAAAAGAAACCTCCACTTAGTGTATTAAAACTGTAGAAATTAAATATAAAGAGAAAGGTTTTAAGTAGCCACAGAGAATAAAAAGATTACCTTAAAAGAAGCAACACTAAATCTAAACAGAATTCTCCATAACAAAAACAATTGAAGGCTATGACTATCTTCAATGAGCTGAATGTGAAAATATCTACCAATCTAGAATTCTATACTCAGCAAAAACACAAATTATCAGTATCAGGAATGATTATTATAAATTTTATGGACATTTTAAAAGAAAACAAGTAGAAATTCATTCCAATAAACTTGACAATTTAGATAAAACAAAGAAAGTCAAAATTCACCCAAGTGACACAAGAAGATACAGGAGATCCAAATAGTCATAAATAAATTGACTTCATGTCAAGAACTAAGGGTCTGACATTTCACCCAAGTTCCTTGCAAACTAACAAGTTATCCTGCCACAGTTTCAGAGTTGCTAGCAGTAGACAGGAGACTCCTAGGCCAAGGGAAAAGGACTTTATTATTCACCATAAAGCAAACAGCATGATTTTTATGTTTGTATCCAGTTCCTGTTGCCCCTGCTACCTGCCCATGGCAAAAACCTGGAAGGGGCTCAGGGAGATAATGTGTACAGAGTGAGTTTGTATCACAGCTGAAGAACCCCAAGCCTAGAAAACCACCAATCTCATAGGAAGGCTGTCAGCAAACCTAACAAACCTTTGCCCTGGTAAGGAGACCCTATTTTTCTGTATTTCAAGGCTTTTTGCTATATAAGCATCCGTATTAAAAGGATCATCTGAGATAAAAGTTGTCAAAAGATGTGTAGAAATGCTATACAGAATTGCTCCCCAACTCCATAATTTAAAAACTGCCCACAAAGAAAAATCTATTTCCAGTCAGGCTAATCAGTGAATTCTGCTAATTATTTAAGGAATAACCTGGTCTTACAAAAAATCATCTTCATAACAAGGAAGAAGGATCACTTCCTTAACTCATTTTCTCAATACAGCGTAACCTCAAAACCAAAACTTGAGGGCAGCCTGGGTGGCTCAGCAGTTTAGCGGCCTCATCCTGGAGTTTCTGGATTGAGGCCCGCCTCGGGCTCCCTGCAGGGAGCCTGCTTCTCCCTCTGCCTGTGTCTCTGCCTCTCTCTCTCTCTCTGTGTCTCTCATGAATCAATAAATAAAATCTTAAAAAAAAAAAAACCTTGATAAAAATAATAGGAAAAGGAAAAGTATAGGCCAATTAAATTCATGAACATAAATGTGAAAACATGAAATAGAAGATAAGCAAACTGAATCTAGCAATATTTAAAAGCATTAAGCCATGTTAGAGCTATTCAAGGAATGGAAATCTGATTAGCAATTTAAAATATCAACATAATTTTCCACATAAATAATATTTATAATCTCAACAGATCTCAATCCAGAAAATATATCTGATAAAATTCATCATTCATTCATGGACATGCTTAGCAAACTAAGAAGAAATTAGCAATTTCCCTAATCTGATGAATACTAACCTACCCAAAACAACCTACTAACTAGGATCTACAACAAAGATGAAATGTTAAACAGACATGACCCTGTCACTATCCCCCCAACTAGTACAATAAAGAAAAAGAAATAAAAGGTATAATATTTGGAAAGAGAGACACAAAACTGAGGTTTCATTTACAGATTTTTTTTTTTTTAAGATTTTACTTATTTATTCATGAGAGAGACAGAGAGAGAGGAGAGACCTAGGCAGAGCAAGAAGCAGGCTTCCTATGAGAAGCCTGATGCGGGACTCAATCCCAGAACTTGGGATCATGATCTGAGCCAAAGGTAGATGCTCAACCACTGAGCCACCCAGATGCCCCTTATTTGCAGACTTTATGATTACACAGGTATAAAATTTTAAACATTGATAGATAAACTATTAGAATTAATAGGGCAGTTGAACAAGGTTGAAGAGTACAAGGTCAATATTAAAATTCAGTTGTAGGGGGATCCCTGGGTGGCTCAGTGGTTTAGCGCCTGCCTTCAACCCAGGGCGTGATCCTGGAGTCCCGGGATCGAGTCCCACGTTGGGCTCCCTGCATGGAGCCTGCTTCTCCCTCTGCCTGTGTCTCTGCCTCTCTGTCTCTATGTCTCTCATGAATAAATAAATAAAATCTTTAAAAAGAAAAAAAATGATACTTGATAATCTGATTCTAAAATTTTAAAAAAATTAAAAAATAAAATAAAATTCAGTTGTATTTTATATACCAGAAACAAAGGAATGACAATCTTTTAAAAGAGATACTTTATACAGTAGTATCAGAAATATAAAATATCTAGAAATAATAAAAGTATTTAAGATATTTAATGAGAAAACTATAAACATTATTGAGAAAAATTAAAGATGACCTCTCAGGGCTGCCTGGGTGGCTCAGTTGGTTTAATGTCCCACGACTAGTTTATGCTCAGATCATGATCTCAGAATCCTGAGATAGAGCCCTCATTGGGCTCTGCACTCAGCAGGGAGTCTGCTTAAGATTCTCTCCCTTCCCCTCCCCCATGCACACACACTCTCCAAAATAAATAAATCTTAAAAAAAAAAAAAAAAAATCAAAGACCTCACAAATGTTCATATATTGAAAATGTCAATAAAAGATGTTAATTTTTCCTAAGTGGCTATACAGAATAATACAATTCCAATTAAAAAAGTCAAAATGTTGGGATGCCTGGATGGCTCAGCAGCTGAGCCTCTGCCTTTGGCTCAGGGCGTGATCCCAGCCCCGGGATCAAGTCCCACATCAGGTTCCCTGCGGAGAGCCTGTTTCTCCCTCTGCCTGTGTCTGTCTCTGCCTCTGTGTGTCTCTCATGAATAAATAAATAAAACCTTTTTTTAAAAAAGTCTAATGTTTATGAAAGATAAGCAGATTCTAAAATTTACACAGAAATGCAAAGAGGCCAAACATAACTAAGATACTCATAAAGAACAAGACGGCAAGGGGCTTGCTCTTCTGGTTATCAAGACTTATCATAAGGCATAGTAAGAAAGTTGTTTGGTATATCATAAGGATAAATGAATTAACTAACGGAACAGATAGATACAGGAGTCTAAAAACAGATTTCTGCTTCAATAAATACTTACGGCAAAGGTGGCAATGCATAATAGTGAGAAAAAGATAGTCTTCTAAAATGTACCTGATATTCATCAATACTGAGAAAAAATAAAATTTGACCCCTATCTCATACCATACAAAAAAACGATTCCAGGTGGAGAGTAGATCTAAATGTGAAAGACAATACAAAAAAGCTTCTGGAAAATGATATAAGAGTACCTTTATGATCTTGGATGCTGCAATGGGACACAAAAGGATGCTGCAATGGGACACAAAAGGTACATAAAAGACTAATAAAGTGGAATGCACCAAAGATAATCATTTCTGTTCATCAAAAGACACCTTTAAGAGAACAAAAAGGTAAGTCACAGAATAAAAGATTCCCCATGTAACTAAGGGCTACACCCACAACTTGTAACTTATAAAGAACTACAACTCAAAAATAAAAAGTCAACCCAATAAAAAATAGGTAAGAGATCTGAACAAGCATTTCATAAAACAGGAAATCCAAAAGGACAATAAACACGTAAAAAAGGCTCTACTTCATTAGAAATCAGGGATATGTCTAATCCAACCACAACAAGAAATCACTACACATCAATTAAAATAGTTAATATTAAAAACAAAAACTGGACTAAACTACTGGAGAAGAGTTGAAACAAAACTCACACACACTGCTGATGGGAATATAAACTGGTGTAACTCCTTTGGAAACAGTTTGGCATTATTAACTAGAAGAAAAAAATAAATATACTCTGTGACCAAAGTCACATACTTAGGAATATGCCTTTTAAAAATGTATGAACCAGGGCAATCGTACAAAAATGCGATAGCAGCACTGGCAGGTAATGAGCCACAAATTATAAATACCTAAAATATCCACTAATTGTAAAAATAGATAAGCTACATTAAATACACACTTTGGAATACAGCAATAAATAAATAAATAAATAAATAAATAAATAAATAAGCAAGCAAGCTACTGCTATATACATGAATCATTCTTAGAAAATAGTGGTCAGTAAAAAAAGCCATTCTAAAAAAAATAGTGCACTTTGTATGATTCTTCTTAAGAATTATAAATGAGGTAAAACATGCAAAGGAATGAAGACTTAAATGCTAAAACTATGAAAGAAAAATAAAGTGATTATCATAAACGTCAATGATTATGGTTACCTCTGTGGAGGAAAGAGTACATTATGATGGAGGAAAGACACTCAGCAACTTCTGAGGGGCTAGACATGTTCCATTTCAACTGTTTATGTTAATGTATCTTTTCTGTATTTGTTAGTATTTAGTTTTTTAAATGTTTTTTATATTATCTATAGTCTTCTTTTTAAAAATAGCCACTCTGGAAAATTTTGGCAGTTTCTTATAGAATTTAACATGTAATTATCACACGACCCACCAAACGCACTCTTGGGCATTTATCCCAGGGAAATGAAAACTAGTGTTTACACAAAAATCTATACACAAATGTTCATAGCAGCTTTATTTGTAGTAGCAAAAAACTGGAAACAACACAGATGTCCTTCAGTGAGTGACTATACTGTGATGCATCCATACTATGGAATACTGAGTGAGAGAAATGAACTACTGATACATGCAAAACCTTGGGACGAATGTCCAGGGAATTTGTGATATAAATCCTTTTCACTTACTTATATGAATACTTTTTTAAATGATAAAATTATAGAAAACAGATCAGTGGTTACCAGGGGTTAAAGATGGGGTGGGGGAGAATGAAGGGTGGGACTGGGAGGAAGGTGGCATGATTATAAAAGACTGAAATAAGGGATCCTTGTGGGAATGGAATTGTCTGTATCTAGACAGTGGTGGGTACAGGAAACCACGTGACAAAACTGCATGGAACTAAACAAACACGCATGCATACACACCAGAAAGAACAAGTAAAACTGGGTAAATCTATCAGTGTACTGTATGGATGTTAATACCAATGGGAGTGGATTGTACAGGACTACAATGGATACTATGGTTTTGCAGTATGTTAGCATTGACAAAAACTGGGTAAGGAAAACAGAGGATCTCTTAATTATTTTTTACAGCTGTATGTGAATCTACAATTATATCAAAATGAAAAGTTTAATCAAAGTAATTGAAAAAATAGAACACACGTAATTTTTCTCCCTACACCCTTATTTTTGTATCTATGTACCTCTATGACATCTAGCTGCAATGATATCAACCAAATGATAAATCTTTTTAAAAATACTTCTTTTTAAAAATACTTTACTTCTTGGTGGTGGGACCTCCGGGTAATTTGAATGTTTCTGTACTGTTACAATTTTTTGAACATCTCTCTTTTTATACAAATAACAAGTCATTACTTAATTTTTAAAAAGGCAATATAGTGCAAAACTTATACTCTAAAATTTGAAAACACAAAAAAATTTTAAAAGATGTAATAAATGCAAACACATCCATGTTCATGGATTAGAAACAATACTGTTAAGATGATAATATCCTCCAAATTGATCTACAGACTCAATACAATCCTTACCAAAATCCCAGCTGGCCATTTTTTTTTTGCAGAAATTAACAAGCTGATCCTAAAATTCACATAGAAACTCAAGGGACCCAGAAGAACCAAACAATGATGAAAAAGAACAAAGCCAGAGGATTCTTAACTTCCCAATTTCAAAACTTCCCTACAACAGCTACAGTAATCAAGGCTGTGTGGTACTGGCATAAAGAAAGGATAGATAATGAGTAATGGAATGGAATTTAAAGTCCATAAATTTCTGACGAATTGATTTTCAACAAGAATGCCAAGACAACTGAATGGGAAAAAAGTCTTTTCAACCAGTAGTGCTGGGACAACTGGATATCCACATGAAAAGAATAAAGCTGGACTCCTACTTCATACCATTAACAAAATTAACTCCTAATGGAACATAAATTATGAGCTACTTCTCAGCTGAGACTAAGACTACAAAACTCATAGAAGAAAATATAGGAGGAGTGGGACACCTGGGTGGCTCAGAGGTTCAGCATCTGCCTTCAGCCCAGGGCATGATCCTGGAGTCCCAGGATCAAATCCCATAGGGGCTCCCTGCATGGAGCTTGCTTCTCCCTCTGCCTGTGTCTCTGCCTCTCTCTGTGTATCTCTCATGAATAAATAAATAAGATCTTTAAAATAAAATATTAAAAAAAGACTTGTACACAAATGCTCTTTTTTTTAAAAATATTTTATTTATTTGAGAGCGAGTGAGCATGAGCAGGAACAGGGGAAGGGGGAGAAGAAGGGATGACATGGGGCTTGACCCCAAGACTCTGGGATCATGACCTGAGCCAAAGACAGAAGCTTAACTGACTGAACCACCCAGGCATTCCTACACAAATGCTCTTAAGCATCATTGTTCTTAATAGCTCCAAAGTGGAAACAATCCAAATGTCCATCAACTGATGAATGAATAAAGAAAATATGGCATTTTCTTGCCAATATGGAATATGATGGATTATTCATCAATAAAAGAAATTAAGCATAATTAATGCTAAATCACAGATGAACCTGGAAATATGCTAAGTGAAAAATGCCAGTCACAAAAGACCAAAATAAGTTTTGTAGGATTCCATTTATGTGAACTGCCTAGAATAGTTAAATATAGCTATAGAGACAGAAGTAGATTAGTGGGAGACTGGGGTGAGAATAACAGGTGACTGTGCTTACGTATGGGGTTTCTTTTTGGTATGATAAAAATGCCCTAACAAAGATTGTGGTGACGGCTGCACTCTGTGAATACATAGAAACCACTCACTTGTACACTTTAAATGGGTAAGTTGTATAGTATATATGAATTATACCTCAATAAAGCTGTTATATAAAAAAAGACAGTAAAATGCAAATACTCCTTTTCATTTTTAAGACCACTAAATAATATCCAGTTTACTTATAGATAAAATAGGGAATTATGCAAAATTCAGAAATACTGTGCTTAAACAGAAAATAGACAGTTTTTATTTTGGAGCCATATATATACATTTTGACATATATATACATATACATATTTTTTTAAGGGTAAAGAAAAGAGCAATCCGTAAAGAAAAAGTAGGATATGAGAACCATACTAACATATGCACAGATGAAGCATTATACCTGGAATTTGCTTTACAGGAACCCAGCAGTGGATAAGGGAGGTAGAAAAAGGAGTAATAGACAGGTATATGAGATTCATATAGTATTCTCTCTACTATGTTTGAAATTTTCCATTTAAAAAAAATCAAAGTATAACCTTAAGCACCAAACTCCCAAAGAATTTTAACTCCCAAAGATTTAAAATATTATAAAATCAGTTTTACAACGGTATTATAGTTCTACAGAAATGATATAATAATTGGGGTGCTTGGGTGGCTCAGTTAGGTGTCCGGCTCCTGATTTCAGGTTAGGTCGTGATCAGGATCTTGAGATTAAGCCCCATACCAGGCTCTGTGTTAGGCGTGGAGCCTACTTAAGATTCTCCTTCCTCTCCCTTTGCCCCCGCTCCCCCCCCCACCCACTCCGGTTCTCGGTTCTCGCTCTCTCTCTTAAAGAATGTAACAACAGATTTTCAAATAAATCTGATTTCTTCAAGAGCTTACACAGCAGTAGAGTATCTGTAAAAGGCAGGCGGTGCTCTTTATGACAGAAATTATTAATTTGTATCAAATATATACCACCTTATAAATCTAAAGCAGATAAAATTTGTTTTTTACTATTTATAAAATATCACTATACCCAGGTAGCAATCTGCATAGTCAATTAGACAATGTATTTAGTCAAGACAATTAAAAACTGACTGCAAGTGAGGGCTAATAATTAATGCAATTGAAAAGACCTTATATAAAATTATAAATACTATTAAAGCTAATGATCACAAAATGCAAGATCCTTCACAAAAGTTATTTAAAGGAAATTAAATTTAGAATGACAAACATTCAAATGCTAAGGTATGAGCAGTACTGTGTATTGTGTGAATAAAAGTAATGAGAGAGAATAAAAAAGTCACTAATAGTGAATGAGGCACTTGCCTGCTAGAGTGAACAAAGCTAATAGCTGTCTTTTATAAACTACTATACCCAGAAATGATCAAAACATTCCTCATTCCTTGGTATAAGCAATAAAAGATGAAATAAAACTGTATATAAAATATTTATAGCTGCATGACAATTAACTTCAAAATGAAACTGAGTCCCTTATGAGAACACGGGAGCTCAAAACAAATGAGTGCCTGACAAATTCCTCCAAGGATGAAATACTACTTTTCTCCTCTCCTTTGTCCAAACCTTTCATTCTAGTAGCACTCTCTTTGAGATGCCCTGTACCGTAGTGCCACCTCCTAGACTGAAAATGCTGCCACTCTTCAACACTCCCAGAACAGTTTCACCAAGATTCACACACTTTCAGGAGTTACCATTTTCCTTTATCAAAGCAGCAGAAAGCAGTCATCACCATAGCTTGACTCGCTCTCCAGGACAGACCTACATCTCGTCTCATGTCGCCTCGCCCTGTGGCTCAGCCTTTACACTCTGGCAATGCTCCAAATCCATCATGCTCTCAAACCTCTGCCCAAGCGGCAACAGGCCTGCTTTACTTGCTTATGGCAGAATTAAAATTAACACAATACTCAGGTCTTAACTCAGATGCTAGGTTCTCAGTGATGCTTCTGTTGCATTCAGGATAATTTGGTTGCTCCTCCCTTGCTTCCATTGAACCCTGTCCCCTCCTACCTGCTTTTTTAGACAGGAACTGTGTGTCTTTTCAAAAACACTGAATTCTCAGGGCATGATGTCGTGGTGATCCCATAGTTGGTGGTCAAATTAAATCGGCCCAACCCCCATCATGTTACTTATTTCTCCTCCCAGAATTCTTGTGGATCATGTGGCAGTATGACAAGAGTATTTCATAAAACACTGTACAAATGTTTTGTTTGTTATATGTTTATTTTTTAAATTTCAATTCCACAAATGATGTTTTTATAGGCTAAACTTATCTTTTAGATAGTGAATCACACTGTTTTCCATCTAAAGCAATAGCTGGGAAATACAAACACCCCATTGGTCTCTACCATTGAACTTCTTAATTCTCTTTTTTTTTTTTTTTAAAGCTACTCTTTTTTTTTTTTTTTTTAATTTTTATTTATTTATGATAGTCACAGAGAGAGAGAGAGAGAGGCAGAGACACAGGCAGAGGGAGAAGGCAGGCTCCATGCACCGGGAACCTGATGTGGGATTCGATCCGGGGTCTCCAGGATCGCGCCCTGGGCCAAAGGCTGGTGCCAAACCGCTGCGCCACCCAGGGATCCCGAACTTCTTAATTCTCTAACCAAATAAGCTATAAGATTCCATTCCTAAAATGGGTTTGATAACCTTCAGAAATATTAAGATTCTCAATCTAGGAACTGTTTGGTTTTTCCCTCTTCGAACTTCAAATGGAAAGGAAAATCTACAGCATTCTAATACGGTTCCTTACTATTTGTTTAAGAGGTATACAATATGAGAATGCTTTGCAATAGCCATTAGGACCCCCAAATCACTTAAACTTATTTCTTTTAGTTTTGTCTAGACTCCCAAAGCAATAACTACAGAGCACATTACCATTCTTCCTGTGTCCAAAGAGGTATAACTTGGCTTTTTACTCATCTCTTCACTTCTTTGCTATTCTTTCCATGGCAGGAAAGACATAGACACAAAGAAAAGGAAACTGATCTCTAAGTTTTATTCTCAAAATCATTCAAAGTAACTCTACTACCTCAAAAAAAAGAAAACTGGGTTGAAATCGGGCAGTCTCAAACCCAAAAGTTACCAGGGATGCGGCAAGTAAGTATACGAAACAAGTGAGTACGAAATAAGGAATAATGGCTACGCTACTAGTCTGGCCATCTGGAGAATGAGAATGCCTAAAATCATCACTATGCATTAAAATATGCATCAATATGCATTAAAACAAAACAAAAAGCAAGCCAAATAAAATAGGCCTGCAGGGTGGATTTACTTTCTTACTCCAACACTATTTTAGTAGCTATAACACACATAAATTCATGAGTTATATTCCTGAGTTCACCCCTAAACTTGATAGTCCCTTAAGCACTTCCTCTTCTACCTTTAAAATTAAACTCAAGGAAAAGAACTATGAGAGCCATGTTTTCTAAATTAGAGAATCCTGCCTGCATCTGGGAGAGATCAGTTTCAACATAACAGAGTTCACTAGCCCATCTGACTCTAATAACGAACCACTATCTTTGAATATCTTGTCCTAAAACGACTTTGGTCTAGTACTTAAAACTCTACCTACAGTCTATGACTTTTTATTTTCCCAAGATACTCTCTTTTATCTGTGCAGCAGAGCACTATCATTGTCAGATTAGTAAAATGAGTTCTCTTCCAATCAATAACCCACAAAACACACATATACACACACACAATCTTGCTATTCAGAAACAGTCTGGGTCAAAAGGCAAGTCTCCTTCACTACTAATGTGAGTAAATTACTATTTAAACAGCGCTCCTTCTGATTCTATCAACTTGGCCAGTAGGATTCTACTGACTGAAGTAGCCATGTATGTACCACTCCCCAGTGATACATATGCCATGGGACAGATGCATCTCGTGCTGCAGTCACTCTCGGATACACAATCAAGTATCACAGGGTGAGCTTCTGGGGAAATACAAAGCAAATCAGGGATTAGTAAGATGTAACTCTACAGTTACTGTGCTCTACAATTAGGGTGGACCCTAATCCAATATGACCGGTGTCCTAATTAGAAGAAACTTGGTCATAGAGACACAGCAGGGATGTATGTGCACAGAGGAACTGACACGCCAAGAGGCAGCAAGAGGGTGGCCATGTGCATGCTAAGGAGTGAGGCCTCAAAAGAAACCAAATAGGCTGGCACCTTGACTTTAGACCTCTGGCCTCCAGAACTGTGAGAAAATAAACTTCTTGTTTAAGCCACTCAGTTTGTCCTTGTTATGGCACCACTAGCAAACTAATATGATGTGATTTAATACCTATAATTCAATTTTTTGAATCAACCAAGGGATCTGGTTGAAAGATTTTTAGAAAAATCTGTTTTCTTCTTGTGCGTTGTTAGAACTTTATTGAAATATAACCTATGTGGTTTCTTTTAAAGATTTTATTTATTTTTTTCCTCATGAGAGACACACAGAGAGAGAAGGCAGAGACACAGGCAGAGGGAGAACAGGTTCCATGCAGGGAGCCTGATGTGGGTACTCGATCCCAGGACCCCAGGATCATGCCCTGAGCCGAAGGCAGGTGCTCAACCGCTGAGTCACCCAGGTGTCCTGAAATATAACCTATGTTTAAGAAAAGTACATAAGTCCTAAGTTTATAAGCGTTGATGAACTTTCACAAAGTGAACACATCCCTGTAACCATCACTCAGATCAAAATATAGACCACCAATAGCCTTGCTTTGATTCTGAATTTGTGCATTCATTACAGAATTTTCTATACAATCTCTTACATATACTGAGGAACCTTATTTCCTTTTTTTTTTCCGAAAGATTTATTTATTTATGGAGAGAGAGAGAGAGAGGCAGAGACACAGGCAGAGAGAGAGAAGCAGGCTCCATGCAGGAAGCCCGACGTGGGACTTGATCCCGGGTCTCCAAGATCACACCCTGGGCTGCAGGCGGCGCTAAACCGCTGCGCCACCGGGGCTGCCCTCTTATTTCCTTTCTAATAATTTTTTTTTTAAACTTTCAAGCGTTAAATCTTACAATGGACACAACCGGTATTATTTAAAAATGCTACAATATTAGAAATACTAAGCTTCTTAAGGACTAACATGTTAAAAACAAACAAAACAGAATCATGGTTCTAGCATTTTAAATTTTTACTTTTTTTTTTTTTTTTTGTAACCCAAAGAGATTATGTTTATCTTTGTGAGACAGTCTGGTAAACTTACCATCACACAAGCTCCAATTAATTTTTCTTTCTCTCACTTAACATATTTTAATATTTTTTTCTGACAAGACTTAGAAGTAAAGGCTTTGGTGGAGGTGAATGTCAGCTGAATCACTGATGCAGTTAATTTATGTGAATTACTTTTCATGAATTTTATAGTCTTGGAATGAAATGGTTTCTCACAAATGATAGTTTTTTCAGCTAATGAGGTACTGTGCATACAGAATATTTTTTCCTTGCAACTGTCTTCCTGAGTAAATTATATTCAGTGGAGAAGTTTATGGCTTTGAAGCAGTTATTTCAAAAAACTGAAAACAGAGAATCTGTATATATGAAAGACTGGGGGCTGAAGTGAGAAAAACGGTGGTATCTGAGAGCACCTTCTTGAAATCATAACAAGAGTTCATGGAGGCTTTGGGGCATCCAAATGAACAGAAAGGCAGGGATGAGAAGGACGTGGTTAGCCAGTGAGACGGAGTCCCATCAGTGGGACTAGTGAAAGCAGTAGCAGCAGTCACCCTGGGTGGGAGCAGAGACAGGTGAGGAAGATGACAATGGTCAGTCAGAATGGTAACAGGCAGCTGACTGAGATGGCAGCAGAAACACAAAGCGATTTGGGGCGAGAAAGCAATGTCTGCAGTCACACAACCATGAAAAACACCAATGTGTTCTAAAACTACTTCCTGCCCTCCTGTTTAAATCCTCCCAAACCTCAGTCTTAGGATATTGGGTCTACTACAGTATGCTTTATGTGCAGTGTCCTTAGGAATCACAGTAGGGTTTAAAACCATTTGGATGCACAGAGACTCAGAAGGTTGAGGATCAAAGAACAAATCAATGCTCCCACAGAAATACTTGTGTGTAAGTGGTAAGTTGTGAAGTATGGCACTAAGTGACTGAACACAAATTATAATATCACATTTGGTCCGGTATGTTTTTATCACATTTTCTTTTTCTTTTTTTTTTTTTAAACGTGGGGTATATGTCAAGGTTATCTCTACAAAGACATCATTTTGGCTTGCTGAGTAAAAGTAGAGCTACAGTTTACTATCTCTGCCTTGGTTTGAATTCTTCCAGAAGCTGGCTCTATAAAAAGTTTTTAAAGTTCAGGTAATTTATTTGTGAGACAATCCAAGGAAATTTTGGAAGAGAGCTAGGGAAAAGAGACAGGAAGAGAAAAGAAGTTAATAAAGAGAAGAGTCTAGAAAATTGGTATCAGCCATATATCACTGTGGAAAATCCTTCTTGCTGCAGAGCTCTGTAAGACATAGGACAGGAGTCACCCCACTTGAGGGTTAAAGGAGCCAGGTATTTCCGACCAATTCCTGTCAGATACTGGATGAGAATGGTTCTTAGCATGAGTGTTGATACTCTAACATTTCTGACCTGCCATCCAGGAGGGCAGAGAGGCTGGCAGCAGAGAACCTCCTCAGACAGAGACACAGATGTTGAGATTTAGAAGTTGGCCAGCATACACAGAAATGGCAAGGGCAGAAAGACTATGGGCAGGCCCTGAGAGCATCAGTGGTATTTATGGCACAATTCCTAATCCATGGGAGTCTGTCCCTAACTCAAAAAAAGAAAAAAAAATCTAGAAAAAATCTAGAAAAAACCTAGAGGCTGCAGAAAAAGGATTATAAGCTGCTCTAAATCACCAGGCATTTTTCTTTGATGAACAGTGTAAGTGTTCCTCTCAAGAAACTGTTTAACTATGGTACATAACAAGTTACATAGTAAGAAAAAATTTGCAAATCCTCCTAGTCATTAAGGTTTGCTTAGTTACATAAAAGAAACTGAGGCTGCTGGGTGCCTGGGTGGCACAGGTGGTTAAGTGTCCAACTCTTGATTTCGGCTCAGGTTATGATCTCAGGGTTGTGGGATGGAGTCCTGCAATGGCCCCTGTGTGGAGTCGGCTTGAGATTGTCCCTCTCTCTCCCTCTGCCCCTCCTGCTCGTGGTCTCTCTTGTTCTTTTAAATAAATCAAGAAAGAAAGAAACTGAAGCTATAAACAATCTTGCATGGTGTGCTTTTTTCTATATGAGCAGAGAAGCCTACAACTTCTAACCATAAAATATACTCAAGACAGACTTTTTCAGAGGGGGAGGGGAAAATGTGAACACAATGTGTCTATAGGGGTTTCTGTTCCCTTCTTTTGGAATAGCTAATGACACAGTAAAAGCAAGAAACTGTGGACTGATACATATACATAGAGCTCTTAAAATAATAATAATAATCAGCTGCATTTCTTTTCAAACATAGCAGTCTTTCAGAGCATGCTGGCTGTCTAGTAGTGTTTCACCTTTGACCAGGCCGTAACTGCCTGGTTTGGCAGGCAGATAGTAATTGGTAAGAACATGGAAGAGTGAGTTTTTATTTCAGAATTTAAAAATGTTTACTGAGTTGTTTTGCATTAAAGATATATAAACTGATCTGACTTTCAAGAGATCTTAAGTTTTTCTATTCTTCTTAAACAATTTATTTTGCAAGTAATAGTCTAAATTGAGGTTTGTATACAAATTGTATATAATACTCCCGTTGTTTACATGAACCATCTAAATTAATGAACATTTTTTATTCCATTCATTACATCAATTCTTATACCACCTGCTTGTATTTTGTTAACCTTTGTTTTAAAAGCCGTCTATTCTTTAGAGTTGGTTCATCTTGCATTAAAATTTTCTTCTTTATAAATGCATCCATTTACTAACTTTAACTATACATAATCTGAAAATAATTCAAATACATTCAGTAAATACAACTCAGAGATTACCCTCATCAATAGTGTCACAAGTTAGATGTTAGTACCTCAGCAACCCTAGCCCCGGTGGCTCAGCGGTTTAGCGCCACCTACAGCTCAGGGTGTGATCCTGGAGACCCGGGATCGAGTCCCATGTCGGGCTCCCTGCATGGAGCCTGCTTCTCCCTCTGCCTGTGTCTCTGCCTCTCTCTCTCTTCTCTGTGTATTCTCATGAATAAATAAATAAATAAAATCTTTAAAAAAAAAAAAAAAGAAATGATTTCTTTCTTGTCGTTTGTTTTTTGTGGTTTAAATACAATGTTCTGTCATTTTTTTTATCATCCAAATTCCTTAAAGAGTACTACAGAGGGTACTTCATAGTAACACAAATGATTTTATGAACTGTATTTTCTCCAGTGGTATCTTTACAAGTACGTGAGCTATGCAACTGCAAACTACTTTAACCTCAGATAGAATTGAACCATACATCAGAAGAGCGGGGAGAAAAATCAAGGGACATTGGAATTGAGCATTACAGCTCCCACTGACTAAATCTATGATGATACTGGATTTACTGTTTTGTTTTGTTTAAAGGTATCCTAATAGTATTGTGGTTATTTATTTTTTAAAAAGGATGCTTATGGACACATGTCCTGAAGAATTTTAGGACAGAATAATATACTGTGTGAGATTTTCGTTAAAGTAACCCATGGGCGGGATCCCTGGGTGGCTCAGCAGTTCAGTGCCTGTCTTTGGCCCAGGGCGTGATCCTGGAGTCTCGGGATCCAGTCCCGCATCAGGCTCCCAGCATGGAGCCTGCTTCTTCCTCTGCCTGTGTCTCTGCCTCTATGTCTATCATGAATAAATACATGAAATCTTTAAAAAAATAAAAATAACCCATGGGGCTCCTGGGTGGCTCAGTTGGTTAAACATCTGACTGGTGATTTTGGCTCAGGCGATCTCAGGGTTGTGAGATCAAGCCCAGTGCCAGGCTCCGTGCTAGGTATGAGCCTGCTTAAGATTCCATCTCCCTCTGCCCCTCTCCCCTGTCCTTTCTCTCTCTCCCTCCCAATGAATGAATGAATAATATCTTGTGAGGTACAAAGGGCAGTGGCTGTGCTATAGCTGAAATAAGACTGACTATACTACTTCTCTACTACTGTATATGCCTAAAAATTTTCCATAATGAAAAGTAAAAGAAAAAAATGAGGGTGGGGGAAGAGAAAAAAAAAAGTTTTTCTTTCCTGGTAAGCTTTTATTTTTCTTTTCAAGAGAGGGAGAGAGAGGAGGGGGGAGGGGGCAGAGGGGCAGGGAGAGAGAGAATTTTAAGCAGGCTCCACACTCAGCATGGAGTCCAACGTGGGGCTTGATCTCACCACTCTAAGGTCATAACCTGAGCTGAAATCAAGAGTCAGACACTTAATCGACTGAGACTGAGCTACCCAACTGACCTTTCCTGGTAAGCTTTTACCATGAAAAGCCCTACAGATAATTCTTCACTACTAATATATCAATATAAAGGTAAGAAATCAGCCACATCCCAACTTTATATTGCTTTTTTCTCTTTACTAAATATGGATCTTTAACATTGAAATAAAAGAATTAAATCAAGCATGAATTTAAAGTAGATGAGGCAGGAGGAGACAACTCCTATCTTTCTATATGCAACAATTTTTTCAACAAGACAAAGCCATGTGTAAATCACCATATTTTTTTGCACTAAGAATTTTCTTCAGTCAGAACTTGTACAAAGTAAGAAAAATGTGCTTTTGTGATTGTGGTAAACAACCCAAATTGTTTTTGAAGAAGTAATGTGACAAACAATGGCTAGTGGAAAAACCTGGTGCTTAAGAGGAGGTATTTTTTAAAAAATAAAACCTCAATGATAGTCTCCTAAAAGCACACAAATGTCTTCTGACACAAGAGAAGAAAAGCAGCAGAAGGAGAGGGAGAGGAAGAGGAGAGAATAAAAACAACTACTAGGGAGGTAAACAGGTTTTGGTCACTCCTGTTGGCAACTCCACAAAAAAAAATCATTTATTTTATGACTTTAATATCACCAGTAGTTGTATCGAATAGCTTGACTGCTAAAAATAACAGCTTCTCTTACAGGAGACCGTGGTCTCATCCTTGGCGCTTGGCGCTACTGACATTTTGGGCTGCGTGGTTCCTTGATGGGGAGGGGCTGCCCTGTGTACATACAGTAGGATGTTCAGCGGCAGTCCCAATCATTAATTAGATGCCAGTAAGAGGCAGCCGTGACAATAAAAAATTACCCAGAAGCGGGCAAAGTTGCCCCACGTAGGAACCACCACACTAGATAATTATATAAAGATATATATCTAGAAAGTGGCAGATTAAGAATACATTCTTAATCTGCAGACAATGATTAGACATTATTTTTGTTTCTGCAAGGCAAATCCAACAGGACATTTCTGAAGAAACTGAGTTTAAAGTAGGTAAAGCTATATATCACTGTGCTTTAAAAAACAGCAGTATATAGCCCTGGGAGGTAAAAATCAACAGGGCAATGATGGGGGAGGAGTGCAAATAGCTATGAATAAAGTGAACTCTTATCTTTTTACATAAGTAGTCTGCTCTTATTCACTGACAGCATGTTTTAAAAAGTCTACCATAAATCCCTAAAGCTGGGTGGAAACATACAGGATTCCTTCCATTTTTCTACTTCAGTGTATGTGTGAAATCCAAAACAAAAAAAATTCTTCCATTCTTTCTCCCTTTCTTTTTTTAATGCTGCCATTTAATCACAAAACTGATCTTGCATTTACACTGAAAACCACAAGTATGAGGATCAAGGGCACACTACATGATGTTAGACAATGTATATCCTATGGAAACACCATTTCTCTCATCAATAAAATAACAATGGTACCTACACCTCACAGGTTCCTTGCATGAAATAAATGAAATATTTCATGTAAAGTGCTCGCCATAGTGAACAAAATGTGCTCAGCTGGGTTACCTATTTCAGTTAGCTATCACTGCTTAATGATAAGAAAGATGTAAATATTGTAAATATTTATGCATTAATAAAAATTTCTGGGACGCCTGGATGCCTCAGCGGTTGAGTGTCTGCCTTTGGCTCAGCGCATGATCCCAGGGTCCTGGGATTGAGTCCCGCATCAGGCTCCTCACAGAGAACCTGCTTCTCCCTCTGCTATGTCTCTGCCTCTTTCCCTGTCTCTCATGAATATATAAAATCTTTTTTAAAAATTAATAAAAATTCCTTCAATTCTTCTAGATTAAATAGTTTGAGAATATAAAATGACACAAGGCACTTTGTATCAATGTAATCAAGAATATACTTCAAAATGTAGGACCACTATTTTTTAAACCTAACGGAAGATTGTTGCACACACATGTGATTTTGTCTCTAGTTCTTTGAGCATAAGTGTATTTTTTTTTAAGATTTTATTTATTTATTCATGAGAGAGACAGAGAGAGGGAGAGACATAGGAAGAGGGAGAAGCAGGTTCCCTGTGGGGAGCCTGATGCGGGACTTGATCCCAGGACCCCGGGATCATGACCTGAGCCAAAGCCAGGTGCTCAACCACAGAGCCACCCAGGTGTCCCAGAAATTAGCAGGTTTGATGATAAAAACAGAGCATCACAGAATTTTAGGAATAGCCAAATACAACATACAATAAATATAGAAATTTGATGTTTTCTGACATCTCCATAAAGGATACAGAGAAGACAGTGGTCCAAAATAAAGTGAGCAATTTAACAGAAATCACAACCCAAACTTCCATAGATTCTAGGCAACAAAATTTAAATGGAATTCATGAGTAATAGAACTAAGGTTTAGGTTACTCTAACAAATTCGTAGCAATGATTACAGCTGACAAAAAGCCAAATGTGTCAATATTCCCTGCATAAATTACATATCAATTCTTCTGAAAAATAATACTATAAATATTATTTAACTCATATTCAAACCACTGACAGTGTGATTATCACAATACACATATAGGAGAGACTACATTACCAAAATAAAAACTGCATGAGTGGCAAGGCTAACACAAAATTTAAAAGTCTTCTTTTGGGGATCCCTGGGTGGCTCAGCGGTTTAGCGCCTGCCTTTGGCCCAGGGTGTGATCCTGGAGTCCAGGGATCAAACCCCACATCAGGCTCCCTGCATGAAGCCTGCTTCTCCCTCTTCCTGTGTCTCTGCCAGCCCCCGCCCCCCCCCCCCATCTCTCATGAATAAATAAAATCTTAAAAAAAAAAAAAAGTCTTCTTTTATCCTTATATTTTTCACTGATCAATCAGTATTTCTCACCAGAACACATGGGATTGAATTTTTAAGTTTCTCGTTAATAATTACTTTTGATCACATAATTTATTCTAAATCCCAGGGAATTAAAAAAAAATCATGTAGTAATGAAACAACAACCAAAAAGGCTTGCCAAGATATATTCTATACTAAAAAAAAGTCTATTCAATCTAAGTATTGAGCTTTCCTAATTCCTAGAAATCTGGTGGGTATTTTTTTAAAGATTTATTTATTTATTTATTTATTTATTTATTCATTCATTCATTCATTCATTCATTCATTCATTCGGGAGAGAGACAATCAGGGTGAGAGGCAGAGGGAAGAGGGAGAAGCAGACCTCCTGCTGCGCAGGCAGTGCGATGAGATGCAGGACCTTGAGATTATGACCCGAGCCAAAGGCAGGTGCTTAACCATCTGAGCCACCCAGGTGCCCCCTAACTGCTAGAAATTTGGATGACACTGCTTAAACCATCTCTAAAGAATTTTGTTTTCTTCAGTAAAATTGTCAAGATTTTTGTTGTAAACAACTGCAGACTTTCAAAGTGAGTCACAAGAATATGCACTAACCCAAGGACAATTGGTTACGGGGAGGTGGGATGGGACCAAGAAAAAGAAAATGGAACATCAACTGTACCTAAAACATTTTATATCTCCAAAAAAAATATAGCAAATATCAACAGTTATGAGATACAGCTATTGTAATACTAGTTATACTATTCTCTGCAGTTTATTATAGACTTGAAATATTTCATTTAGAAAAAGTAAATCGGGCAGCCCGGTGGCTCAGCGGTTTAGTGCTGCCTTCAGCCCAGGGCATGATCCCGAGACCTGGGATGGAGTCCCACATTGGGCTCCCTGCATGGAGCCTGCTTCTCCCTCTGCCTGTGTCTCTGCCTCTCTCTCTCTCCGTGTCTCTCATAAATAAATAAATAAATAAATAAATAAATAAATAAATAAATAAATAAATAAATAAATTCTTTTAAAAAATAAAATAAAGTAAATCAGCCTTAATGAACTAACTTGTGATTCCAAACCTTAATGTTATAATTACATTCCAGTTTTTTTCTTCTCCTCACCCTCATCCCCAAATTATTAAATCTACAGTGTATACCAACCATGCACTTATGCATGCATACCTGAACATGAAAAGAGTATAAACATGCCTTTTATTCCAGCCACTGAATAAAGGAACATTTTCTATTAGTTTTAACTTAAGAGAGTAGACCTGGCTCAGGCAGTTGGTAAAAATTTCAAAGCTGAACCAGCCACAAAACTTGGTGGTAGTTCAGAAAATAAAGAAAACACAAAGTCGTACATTTTTGCTTCAGTTTGCTCTTCCAGACAAGTATAAGATTGCCAGAAAGTGGTAAGATTCCAAATCTTACTCCAGTGGCATGGCCATTACTCAAAAGAAAGCAAAAAATATAGCTTCCTTACTCTTTCCACAGGGGTTTCTACACATAATTCACTGGAAGAGTAGAAAGGCTGGTACGCTTACTAAAGTGGATGGGACTTACAGGTGGCAATCACTACAAACTATGGCTATCAGACTCTGGTATCTATCTGGAAGATACTTCCTCAAAAATGAATGGAATAAGCCCAACCTTTGAAAGAAACAACCAAGAGTATTCGACACCATTAATAAAATTCAACCTTCAGGGACATTTAAGAGGGCGTGGGATGTGATGAGCACTGGGTATTATATAAGACTGATGAATCACTGACCTCTACCTCTGAAACTAATAATATATGTTAATTAATTGAATTTAAATAAATAAAGGTTGCCTAATCGTATTATGTTAAAAAGAATTCAACCTTCAAAATGAAAATTCGCAGTTTTGAAAAATTTATAACTACCATCATAAGCTTGACAGCTATCTAAACCTAAAGACTTTCTGTTTAAATCAGTGATGTTGGGCAGCCCGGCTGGCTCAGCGGTTTAGCACCGCCTGCAGACCAGGGCGTGATCGTGGAGACCCGGGATCGAGTCCCACACCGGGCTCCCTGCATGGAGCCTGCTTCTCCCTCTGCCTGTGTCTCTGCCTGCCTCTCTCTCTCTCTCTCTCTCTCCCTCTGCCTGTGTCTCTGCCTGCCTCTCTCTCTCTCTCTCTCTCTGTCTTTCCTGAATAAATAAATAAAGTTTAAAAAATAAATAAAAATAGGGCAGCCCTGGTGGCTTAGTGGTTTGGCGCCGCCTTCGGCCCAGGGCATGATCCTGGAGACCCAGGATGGAGTCCCATATCAGGCTCCCTGCATGGAGCCTGCCTCTCCCTCTGCCTGTGTCTCTGCCTCTCTTTCTCTCTGTGTCTCTCAGGAATAAATAAATAAAATCTTCAATAAATAAATAAATAAAATAAAAATAATAAAAATAAATCGGTGATGTTAATGAATGCAAAATTTTGTTATTACAGAAGGAAACATGTCAACATGTGGAAGAAGTACATAACTCAGTGAACCAACATTCTCCAAATGATGTACATATGATGTTCAAAATCATGCATAGGTCAAGGATTCATTCCAAGTACTAGATAAAGCCTATGGATTTCAATGTAACAGTATAAAAAGTTTACTGTTCAAGTTTTTAAAAATTTTTTTAAGATTTTATTTATTTGAGAGAGAGAGAGAGAGAGAGAGAGAACAGGAGTGGGGTCGGGTAGAAGCATCAGAGGGAGAAGTAGGCTCCCCGCTGAGCAGGAAACCCGACATGGGGCTTGATCCCAGGACCCTGAGATCATGACCTGAGCCGAAGGCAGGCACTTAACTCACTGAGCCACCGAGGCACCCTGGTTTCAAATTCTATACTGCAACAAACCTTTAAGAAACTAGCAATTACAGAATTTGGGTGTACTATCAAAAGAATACTCACAATTAGCTGAAAATTTCACTAACTACTCCTCCCTTTTCTAACTACATGTTTGTAAGAGGTCAGATTTTCTTCAGATACTTCAATAGAAATTAACAGACTAAATGCAGAAGTGGACAGAAGATTACAGCTTATCTTTTAAGCCGGACATTAATATGATTTGTAAAATGCCATGTTTCCCCCTAAATCTTTTCTGAAAACAGGGTTTTTTTCATAAAAATGTTATTTATGTTAACACATAATGTATAGGTGCCCTGAGACCAAAAGGTTCAAGAACCACTGCACAAAAGTGATACAAAATTATTACAATTATGATACATATGACTAAATAAAATCTGAGTTCAGTAGCATGGCAAGTAGTAATAAGCATATGGCACTGATTTAGGCAACAGAAGGTAACTCATGTATAAAGGCAGTGATAAGAAAAAAAAATTCAACAAAAAGGAAACAGCTGTAGTTTGAATGCTAACAACACATACATATATACATAAAGCTTAGTTCAAACCTCCGGAAATTATACAACTGATATCCCATTCTCGACAAATGGAAGAAATGCATCAAGTTAATGTTTCCCACTAAGAGTCAAAAATTCAATTTGAAATAAAAATACTACCTATATTTATCCTTCATTTACCATTCTTGGGAAAAAGGATACCATTCTTGGGCAGGATAGTCCATACAAAGATTATAAATTCTACAATATTTCCAACATGACTGGTAATTCAGCATCTTCAAAGAGCATTTCCACAAGATATAACAGTTTTCTTCAAATTCAATCTAACACATTCTAAGATAAATATCTGTTGGTATATGTTACCAAAATCAAGTTTGAAAGTAAGACAGGCCACCAACAAATAAATTCTCACATACTTCCAATTATCTCAGCAGTTATACTATCCAGGGAATAGGTCTTATTATATAATGTGGACAGTGGTTAACCAAGTGTTACAGGACACATTGCTGAACTACTCTGATTAGCAAAAATAAAGTAAAAGAATCAATTGTGCCAAGATAAAAATAAGAGCAAGAAATAAAATGAGAAACAAAGAACTTAATATTCAATTTTGAACCTCAAATGTCTTAAACCTTGAAGGAAGCCACTAATAAGCCAGTTCACTGAAAAAAAAAATTTTTTTTTTTAAGATTTTGTCTATTTATTCATGAGAAACACACAGAGAGAAGCAGAGACATAGGCAGAGGGAGAAGCAGGCTCCCTTCAAGGGGTCCAGTGCAGGACTCAATTCCAGGACCGACCCCAACATGACCTGAGTCAAAGGCAGACGCTCAACCACGGAGACCCCCCAGACATCCCTTAAGAACCATTCTAAAATGTATGTTTAGAGTAGTAGTAACTCTTAGGAGAAAATAAACTATTTTAACACCTTTACTTTATTGTCCACTCACTATTGGCCAATCCTAGCCCAGACACGATGGAGATAAGTAGGAGACCTAGTATCCTGTCCACAAGGTTTAATTCAGGGGCAAAATGACTAATACAAACTTCACTGCCAGAGTCCAGATGAAGGAAGAATCAAGAAAGACCAGAGCACAGTAAAGGCAGGGTAGCTGTGACTAAAAAAAGGCAGACAAATCCCTGACAGGGAAAAAAGGAGAAAAAGCAGGAGCAGGTGCCAGGAAGCACCAGTAAATATAAGGGATTTCAGCAGACTGGACTACAGAGGGTGGAAAGGATGGGAGAATTTTTCACAGGACTGCTTCAGAAGACTGCCTAAACATTCACATGTGATTTTTATGATAGAACGAACTAAATGGGGCACCTGTCTGAATGTGAGAGTAAGAGGAGGCTAAGCACTATCACAGCCAAGACAATAAAAGATTGATGATGTATCACCGACAGAAATACAAACATATGGAGAATAAAAAAATGGGAAAATTGGTATGATTTTTATATCAAAAGTCCAAGTGGATTATCTGTGAAGACAACTAAAGATGGGACTGGACATCAGATGAGAGCCTAGACCTCTGTCACAGTTACCAGTGTGGACCAAGGCTCTGTTAATTTCTCCCGAGTACTGCCATAACCTCAAGCTTCCAACTTGGTCTCTTCTCAACTGCCAACCAGTCAGTCTTTAAAATGTGTATCAGGGTCACCTGGGTGGCTCAGTGGTTGAGCATCTGCCTTTGGCTCAGGTTGTGGTCCCGGGGTCCTGGGACTGAGTACCACTTCAGGCTCCCCTCACCGCGGGAAGCCTGCTTCTCCCTCTGTCTGTGTCCCTGCCCCTCTCTGTGTGTCTCTCATAAATAAATAAATAAATCTTATAAATAAATAATATAAAAATCAGATCAAATCTCTATTTTGCTCAAAAACCCTTCAGTGGCCCTCCATTTTGCTCAAAATAAAATCCAAAATCCTTACTGGTTTACAAACTCCTTCATGATTTGCCACTGCCAATTCCCTTCCACTCTAGCCTACCACTTAGCCACTAACAGCCTATTCCTCTTCCCCTTGGTCATCTATTCCACCCCCACACTGACCTCCTTGCTACTCCTGGAACATGCTAAGCTTGTTCCCACCTTAGGGAACAAGCTTGCTCCCCCTGCCTTGAAAACTCCTAGCTGGCTAATTCCATATGCCTACGTCGTCTGAAGGAGTTCAAGGCTGTTCAAATCTCATCTTCTCAATGGGCCCACACTGACCACACTGTTTAAACTTGCCAGCCCTGGGGTGCCTAACTGGCTTAGTAGAGCATGAGACTCTTGATCTCAGGGTCCTGAGTTCAAGCTCACATTGAATATGGAGCCTACTTAAAAATAAAATAAAATATTAAACTTGAAAGCCTCATCTTCAACCCAGTACTCTTGATCCCACTTTCTGCTTTTTCCCCAGATAACTCACCACCTGCTAGTCTGCAATACAATTTATTTATGGCATTTATTATTTGTTGCTATTTCCTCTTACTAAAATGTTAGCACTATGAAGACTGGGATTTTGCTAAAAAATACTAAATACTTGGGATACTAAAGTATCCCAAGTCTAAAAAAAAGAGGTCCTGGCAAACAGTAGGTACAAATATCAGTTTGTTGAATTAATGAACTGTTGCAGCAGGTCAAAGAAAATGAAAACTTAGAGCAAAAACACCACTGTGGTTCCATCAGCTCTAATCCTACCCATCTCCTCCAATATTTTCTAACTCAGTTATGGTTTCACCACTTACCCAGATGCTCTGGCCAAAGAAGCCTGGAAACCATTCTGGACTTTCCACTCATCCAATTCTCCCAGTTAATTCATCACCAAAAGCTGTCAAAATTACCTCTACTATCTCTAGAACAGGATGGCTCTTTTCCAGTCCCACTGCACCAGTTCAAACATTTTCATCTCTAAACTAGACTACCAAGTCCACAACTGAGCTATTTTGCTTTGATGTAACCAGGACTATTTAATGGACTTTAGAGAGATTATGACAAAGTATGACAGGCTGGAGAAAGTAAAATGAAGAATAGGATATTTGAAGGCAAGAAAAATGCATTTTATTTTTATTTTTATTTTCTTTCCTCCTATTCAAGGCACACTTATTCATACACGTCAAGGTCCAGCTCAAAAATTTATCTCCACTTTTGAAGTCTTTCCCAGTTCTTTCAATTAAAGTACTCTTTTTTCTCCTTTATACACAGCTCCATCAGAGCACTTTCTGTAGCAAGCATTTTTTCCACATGCCAGTTGCCCAACTGAACAGAAGTTTAGTCTTATTTTGTTTTTAATTAAGATTTTTATTATTTATTTGAGAGAGAGCACAAGTGAAAGGGGAGTGGCAGAGGAAGAAGCAAAAGCAGACTCCTCACTGAGCAGGGAGCCTGACACAGCTCGATCCCAGGACCCTGGGACCATGACCCAAGCTGAAGGCAAACACTCAACCTGACTGAGCCATCCAGGAATCCCAAATCTAGTCTTATTCTGTCACAGAGCCTAGCATTAAAAATATCTGAACAGGGATGCCTGGGTGGCTCAGCAGTTGAGTGTCTGCCTTTGACTCGGGGCATGGTCCTAGGGTTCCGGGATTGACTCCCACATTGGGCTCCCTGCATGGAGCCTGCTTCTCCCTCTGCCTGTGTCTCTACCCACCCCCCATGAATAAATAAATAAAATCTTTATAAAAAATAAATAAAAATAAACATCTGAACAGATGAATTAATAACAACTTTTAGTCTAGAATTTGCGATTATAAAGAAGAAAACTAATTTTGAACAAAGGTAGGGGTGTAACTTATAAAAGCAATTGAAGTTATTACCAACAAATAGTAGATAAAAATACTAAACCAAAGATCTAGGGAAAAGAATAAAGACCAAACACATGAGGCATTTCTCCCTAAAGAAGGGTAGAGAGATAAGGATATTAGCTAATAAAAATATTTAATAGAGAAACAGATTTAGAATTTCAGAGAGAAATATGGAGTACAAAAAGGGCTAACCCAAAATAGCCCTTAAAAACAAAACATATTCTCTCAAACATGAATACTCAACTAGAAACAAATTGTGCTCCTAAAACACTCATGAAATTCAGATTGCTTTAATTAAGGAGACAATGTAAAAGATACAATCAGTTCCCTCTAATTCCATCCCCACAAAGATATTCTAATATGTAAAATTGAATCATTAGAAAATTGGTTCAAAGGGGCCTCTCAAAAACCAGCAAAAGGTATATTAATAGAAGGAATAAAATTATTTAAACTCTTAACACATTAAACTCAAGTGAGGTTTTTTTTTTTTAGAAAAGGTTTTATTTATTCATGAGACACACACACACACACACACACACAGAGGCAGAGACATAGGCAAAGGGAGAAGCAGGCTCCATGCAGGGAGTCCAACGCGGGACTCGATCCCGGGTCTCCAGGATCATACCCTGAGCCAAAGGCAGGCGGCGAACCGCTGAACCACCCGGGGATCCCTCAAGTGAGGTTTTAACTCTTCTTATAAAATTCTACATTTTATAGACATATAGACTATTTAAAAAAATGAAGAGCCTAGAAAAGCAAATTTTTATAAGCTGGTACAGCTCTAAGCTTGAGGGAAAAACATAAAAATACTTAAGATAATTCTTGCCTTATATATATTTCAATGTAAAATAAATGGCTTTACTCACTATAAAATGGCTCAGTTAATCATACTTTGGCAGGTTCATTATCAACCAATACTACAGTGTGAACTATGAAGATTTTTTGGGTCACAGACCCCTGAGTCTCCAATGAAAGCTACAGTCCTGTCCCACAGAAAAGCATACATACATACGAATCTTTTTTAAGTAGGCTCCACACCCAGTGTGGAGCCCAATTCAGGGCTCAAACTTATAACCATGAAATCAAGACCTGAGCTCAGATCAAGAGCAGGACGCTCAACTGACTGAATCACCCAGGGGCCCCTATATCTAGCATTTTAAATATGTCATGCAGTTACAGAGCCCCTGCTATTAATGATTTCCTAGAGATTCAAGAAACCCAGCTATAGAACTAAGATCTTCAAGATTAGAAGTGGCAAATGACATAATGCTCCTCAAAAAAGGAAATAAATTGTTAATAACAACTCTACAGAACTTTTTTCTCGTCATTGAGGCAATCAAGAAAACACTGAACATAAAAATCTCTGTTGTGGGACGCCTGGGTGGCTCAGTGGTTGAGCGTCTGACTTTGGCTCAGGGCGTGATCCTGGAGTCCCAGTATCAAGTCCCACATCAGGCTCTCTGCAAGGAGCCTGCTTCTCCCTCTGCCTATGTCTCTGCTTCTCTGTGTGTCTCATGAATAAATAAATAAAATCTTAAAAAAAAAAAAAAAAAAAGAAAAGAAAAAAAATCTGTTGCCTGAAGTATATCAAATGATTTACACACAGAGCTAAAAGTGCATACATATGCCTTAAAATACACTTGAAACCTAAAGTGTTTAAAAATAAGATCTAATACAGGGGTACCTGGCTGGCTCAGTTAGTAGAACACTGGGCTGGAGCTTACTTAAAAAATACAGACACACAGATATATATCTTTTAAAATATCTAATATTAGTAGTGGCTAATAGTTATTTGAGCATTTATTATGTAGAGTGCTGTTCTAAGTGTTTGAAATAAATTCCCATTTATATATGAATGTTAATAATTATTATCCCATTTCGCAAATAAGGAAATTGAAGCACAGAAATATGCAAGGAGAGCCAAAGAACAATGACATGAAACAGAAATGAGAGATTAAGAAGCAAAAAATTTCCTTACAGTATGCAACATCTAACAGCAACTTAGATCTGCATTTGTATTACCACAGTTCTACAAAGCAAGAACATATTGTCCAAACTTCAGAAGAAGGATCACAATTCTTGATTCTCTTCCATACCCTTGCCAAGATAATCCTTATAATACCATATTCACTTTGGAGTACACTGTAACCAGAAATGTGAACACAAAATGTTCAAAAAAGAGCACAATACTAACTGAAGGATTTACAAGATTAAAAATGGAAGATTAATTTTGAGGATAACAAACTTTCTAAATCACTATCTCTTGTATAAGTAATAAATCATGCACTGAAAAAATTAGCAACTAAGTGAAATGTAAAAAAAAAACTGAAAATAGGGTAACTTTCTCTGCAAAAGTAGCTCAAACTTTGTTCTAAGCTCTACCTCCTGTTTACTGTCTTGGTGCCATATGCCTCTTCTACTCCACGAACAACCACAGAAGTAGAGAAAACCTCACAGGTTCAATAGGTCTTAATAAATCTTACCAATCACAAGACAAATTACAGATTCCTTGGATGCACCTACGCCATGCCCTGCATAACATGGCATACAATAAATATTTGTTGAATGGCTGAATATTCTCCTAGAGAAAATGCAGGTGTTTAACATTTTCTACCTCCTATAATACTATATTACAAATTTTGTAGCATCAGAACAATCCAATAAAACAAAACTTTTACCTTAAACCACAAGATAGAAAAGTAATAATTTATCATTTTGCTGGGTTTTTTTTTTTTTTTAAGATTTATTTATTTTAGAGAGAGAAAGCCCGTATGTGCACAGGGGCAGGGGCCAAGAGAGAGAAGCTCCCCACCCACCACTACCACTACCAATCCAGGGCTCAATCTCAGGACTCTGAGATCATGACCTGAGCTGAAATCAAAAGTCTGATGCTCAACCGACTGAGCCACAGAAGCACCCCTATAATTTACCATTTTGTTTCATACTATGTCCAAGGGAGAAAAAATGACGAATTTTTTTAGATTAGTTTATGCAGCTACTGGTAATTCAAGACACCACAAAAGATTTATCTGAACATTATCTTTTTTTTAAACAGTAACATTCTACGTACTATAATTTCTTACACCTTTTCTTTATACAACCAGTAAACTTTTTAAATTAGATATGAGAAATTAGCTCCATTAAAATGAGCTGCCCTGCTACGTTAATAGTAATATTCTAATTCAGGTAAGGTTAAAAATCAAACAACAATGAAAATAAACATATATGTATGCTGCAAAAAATCACTCTGTATTTAATTCACAAACTTAAATACCTGCTCCTGATTTATTGAACTGGTAAAATATATGAGAGAAAATACACAAAATTTACAAACTATATTTAACAGAGTTTCTTGGAAGGCAAAACAAACAGTTGATCTCTCTGCACTAAAAAGGCCCTTAGTATTGAAACCTACAAAAGCATATTCCCTAATATTAAGCAGTATTTTTCTTAAACACAACTTATAGTTGCTGAATATCAATTTACCAAAACAGGCAAGCATGACCCTATCTTGGCAAAACTCAGAATACTGTTTCTTCAACATCCTAGAAGACAGCTTGATGCACCATGCTCTTCCATCTGCTTTGTTCTATTTCTTCATGCCCCAAATGGAAACTAAACCCTTCGAGTAACAGCCAAAATTTCATCAATCACAGGAAATAAGTAGCATGATATGAATAGTAGAGGCAGACAGAACAACAGGTAGAGTAGCCTTGGGAATGACCTCAAAGTGTACGTTGAGACAGAAAATCTATACAACACATACAGGAATCACATTACATAATTCTATTCCCACTTACCTGATGAGCTCTCAGTAAAGACTGTTAATGTCTGTCCTCCAACACTTTGTAAGACAAACGGATGTTCTCTAGGAGTGCTGACCGAAGCTGGTTTTCCACCAATATCGTGAATATTTGCAAGATCTTCATTCAAAGTAAATGACACCTAATAGACACATTAACAAGAGCTTATTACAAGAGACATATGTATTCAAAGTATCTTTCACAGAAATCCTGATTATAAATCAAATACTTTTTAAAAAATGTGAATCTTCATTTCTAGTCATTTTATTAAACACTTCTCTAAAACTTTATCAAACAATTCTACTTAGTCATAAAAAGAGAATCTAGAAAAAAAGAGAGAGAGAGAGAGAGAGAGAGAGAATCTAGGAGAGCCTGCGTGGCAGAGTCAGTTAAGCATTCAACTTTTGGTTTCGGCTCAGGTCATGATCTCAGGGTTGTAAGATCAAGCCCAACATCAGGTTCTTTGCTCAGAGTAGAGTCTGCTTAAGATTCTCTCTGCTTCTCCCCACCCCCAAATAAAAAAAATAAATCTTAAAAAAAAGAGAATCTATTCCCATTTGTCAGAATAACAGGGCGAATCTACCATTATAAAGATGGGTGACAGCTTTCAAATGTTTTCTCTGGTTTACGGTTAAAGAAATTGTTTCCAAAACAGGAATAATTTTTTCCCTCTAAGGTCTGTGAATTCAAGGGATGTCTTGTTACGTTTGTATCCTTATAAATATATATACTTAAACACATATCTAAATATAAATAAATATATAGCAAAGTGCCTGGCACATAGAAGGAAAACAGAATTTGCTGAATGAGTGAATATTTTAAGAGTATAAAGAAAGCAATTGCACTTAAAGGGGGGGAGCAAGCTATTTATTAAGAAAGCTTAAACACTCCAATAAGCAGAGGATATATTTCTTTTTTAGGTTTCAATGACTACTGTAGGAGTACATGGTGCTGTTTCATTTTCGAATATTTTAACAAATACAACTAAATATTTACAAAGATAATGCAATATTGAGACTTAGAATAAAAACACCTAGTAGATATTCTTTCAAAATTATTTTTTACTATATACCAGATCTCCCCAAGGGAAGATCACACTTTACATCAAAAGATTTATGAACATAAAATAATAATCTCCCAACTGCACAGGAAAGATTAAGAAGCATTTGTTAAACATTTCTCTACTATGTGATTAAGTACTACAATTATGTCCTGGACTTAATGAATCAAAACCTAAAGCCCTGAAAAATCCAGTCCAAATGCCTTTGCCACACTGAAATAATGTTGAAGTATTACTGTAGCAATAGTAAGCCTCACAGTCTTACTGTCCGTCCCCCCTCCACCCCCCAGAGAGGGGACAGTTTAGGTCAAAGCAGAAAAATGCTAAGAATGAACAACTAGAAAGGAGTCCATTCATTCACACAAAAGTAGCATTTATGCTATTTTGTGTCCCACACTATCAGCCACCAGTTTGATGTGGAGTTTTCCAGAATGCAAACACCAACTTCCCTTTACTATTACTAATACGTAGCAAAATGATCTCATGTTTTATTATGATTAATAAAATAATCATAGAAATAATCTTACCTCAGTCCTTCCTTGATTCCTACAAAAGAAAAGAAAAATTTTATTTAGATTTCATGTTTTCTTCAAATGTACACTAAGAACTAAAAGAAATAACACTACATCACATTTACATAAAATATAACATTTACATAGATCAACTAATATTTACCCTTGGCTCTCTGCAACTAACCTACTTGTAATCATATAGTAAAAACAAAAGTTACATTAATCCCATATGTATATTATGAGGAGTTTGTATCACCCACCACTATTACAATGGTCCTAATACTTTAACCAAGTAATAACCTCATTACAATTCTTATCTTTATGTCTACGGCCTAAATAATAGTCTAAAGCTTAAAAACGTATTATGTATCTACTATAAGCAAAGTACTGAGTGTGAGATCTCCATTGTCAGCCAGAAGATATAAAAACTATATCCATAACTCTAAGAGATACATATTAATTAATGTTTAATTAAGAGAGCCCCAATGTGCCAGGATCAGATAGGAAGACACTACTTCCATTTTAAGAGACGAAGAATGGGGACAGCTGGGTGGCTTAGCAGTTGTGCAACTGCCTTGGGCTTAGGGCGTGATCCCAGTCCAAGAATCAAGTCCCACACTGGGCTCCCTGCGAGGAGCCTCCTTCTCCTTCCGTCTGTATCTCTGCCTCTTTGTGTGTCTCATGAATAAATGAGTGAAAGCTTAAAAAAAAAAAAAAAAAAAAAAGAGTCGAAAAATGTCTTAACAAGAGAGAAAGCCTGATCTAAGCCTTTTTTTTTTAAGAGTTTATTTATTGGGACGCCTGGGTGGTCAGCAGATGAGCCTCTGCCTTTGGCTCAGGTTGTGATCCTGGGGTTCTGGGATCGAGTCCCACATCAGGCTCCCCACAAGGACTCTGCTTCTCCCTCTGCCTGTGTCTCTGCCTCTTTCTCTGTGTCTCTCATGAATAAATAAATATTTAAAAATACATTTTTTTATTTATTAGAGAGAGAGAGAGGAGAAAGCATAAGCCAGGGAGGGACAGAGAGAGGCGGAGAAGCAGACCCCCTATTGAACAGGGAGCCTGACGCAGGGCTGGATACCAAGACCCCGAGATCATGACCTGAGCTGAAGGCAGACGCTTAACCAACTGAACCACACAGGCACTCCCTGAGCTAAGTTTTGAAAGGTACTGGGATTTCAATAAGCTGAGATAGGAATATATTATTAGAAATTATCAACTGAGCAAAGCCACTAAGAGTCTGATAATGAAAATGTAGTCAACATTTGGCTGGAAGAATACAAACTAAGGAATAGGGGGAGATAAATTCGGAAGGAGAACTGAGGCTAGATCATGGAATATTTTAAATATCATAGTACAGAGAATGGACTTTATTTCTCAAGTAATGGAGGGCCCCAAGTATCATTTGAACAAAAGAATAAAGTCCAAATATGCTCCTAAAAACATGCACCAGAACATATTTATAAAATGAAAATGAAGACCAGTTAGAAAACTACTGTTTCTCCATAACACCAGCCTGAGTTTCAACCTGCCTTCATTCAGGGGCTCAACCACTCATTCTGACATTAAGCGTCTACTCTACAACCATTAGACATGGTGCCAAGTGCATGGTACAGTATGAACACAGGTTTGTTTGGGTTTTTTTGAACACAGGTCTTTATCCTCAAAAATGTCCCCCAGTTTAATGAAAAAAGAGCTAATCCATAAACAACATAAACAGGATAACTATGACAGAGGTATAGCATACTGTCACGAAAACACAGATGAGAAAGCTAGCAAGAGATGAACTGAATTGAGGGATGGGGAAAACAACATGGAGGCATTACAGGTTAAGAGAATCCAATTACACACAGACAGAAATGATCTAGCACATTCTTTAGAGCATCAGTGAATGGTAGGAAGGAGTCAAGTGGTAAAGAGCCCCTAAGGCCACTAAGGAGCCCAGAATCTTAAACAGGTTTGTTTACTGCAGGACTTCTCAGTCTTTCACATGTTAAAGTGCAATGTTGACCCTCCTTTTGTTGGGGAAGTATCTAGAACAGAAGTGAAAAAAAAAAAAATCCTAAAATTTCATATAAAAATCTGCATTTCCAGCCTCTCTCAAAAGACTGGAAGATTTGGCAGCAATGCCCTTCCCCACTCCCCAATTCAACATGACAACAATCCCTTAGACATGCACAGATAGGCAGTGAATTCACTGCAATCCCTTCCCTATCACTCCTGGATCTGGATTCTTAGAAGGATTTAATTTAGCTACCTTTCAGACATAGGTGTTGCAGTCAAAACAAAGGCAAAGATGCAGAGAAGGCACTTGCAGAATGTTTACTGAGTTGGAATCAGGCTTAATGCAAAAACTCACATAAAACGTAATGAAGGCTTGAACCAGGTAATGACAGCTTGGAAGGAGGAGGAGTGTGTGGCAGTTATATCTGAGCTGTCAGAACTGATAGAGGAGGAAATGACTGGAAGTAGGCAGCAAGGGGAAAGGACTGATTAAAGATCATGCTGACATTTCCAGTCTAGGGGACTAGAAAATCACCCAGATCCAATTAGGGAACACAGGAGGGGATGACAACTTTATTTTCATATATTTATTTATAACATCATCTTGGCTGGAATGATAAGAGACTGATGAACACTAGATGAGTTCATTTTCCAGAATAAAAACTAGTCTTTAAAGACTTGTGACTTTTTTTAAAAGGATTACATATCCTTTTGCCTTAGTATATAAATGTATAAAGCATACATGACCTTTTGTTGTTCCATATTACCAATAAAATATATCCTCTTCATGATGACCTGTGGTTAAAATTACAAACATCAACTACTGTAAAACACAGTAATATCTTCAGAAATAAATGAAGCAAACATGTATCCCATCCTTTCACTGAATGCTTCATAACATTGTGAATTAGTTTCTCCTTCATTACTCTGTCCATTTCTCAATACCCCGCAGCTATTTCTTTAGACTCCAGCCTCATTCCTCTTGTCTTTCTAAAAAAACTAGTCATTTGTCAGGGTGCCTGGCTGGCCCAGTCAGTGAACGTCTGCCTTCAGCTCAGCTCATGATCCCCAGAGTTCTGGGATCAAGCCCCACAATGGGCTCTCTGCTCAGCAAGGGGCCTGCTTCTCCCTCTCCCTCTGCTCCCCTCCTCCATGTTCTGTCTCTGTCTCTCTCAAATAAACAAAAACCTTTCTTAAAAAATCATTTGTCTTTCCTTTTTGTTATTTTTGAATAGTTCTTAGATTTGACACCAATGGGAGGAGACTTATCACTAATCACTGATGGCCAATAAAACACCTTTTTCCTAAGTAAGAAAATCAACCAAATAATACCAAGTCTCTAACTGTGCTCCAGGATTTTTAAAATTTATTTAAATTCAATTTAATTAACATATACTGTATTATTAGTTTCAGAGGTAGAATTCAGATTCATTAGTTGCATATAATACCTAGGGCTCACTATCTTCACGTGCCCTCATTATTTTCTTAAGTTTCTTTTTTTTAATAAATTTTATTTATTTATTCATGAGAGACACAGAATGAGAGAGGCTGAGACGTAGACAGAGAGAGAAGCAGGCTCCATGCAGGGACCTGATGTGGGACTCGATCCCAGGACTCCAGGATCACGCCCTGGGCCGAAGGCAGGTGCTTAACCACTGAACCCCTTAGGCGTCCCTATTTTTTTTTAACTTTTATTTATTTAAGTAATCTCTATACCCAACGTGGGGCTCGAACTCACGAACCTGAAGATCAAGAGTCACATATTCTTCCAACTGAGCCAGCCTAGAAATCCCTGGGTTTTTGAGTTTTGTCTTGTTTTTAATTCCTAATCATACACTGCCACCCTGCCCCCCGTATTTTTTTTTTAAGATTTTTTTATTTATTTATTCATGAGAGACACAGAGAGAGAGGCAGAGAGAGAAGCAGGCTCCCTGCAGGGAGACTGATGCAGGACTCTCAATTCCAGGATCCTGGGATCACAACATGAGCCAAAAGCAGTTGCTTAACCACTGAGCCACCCAGGTGCCCCCATATATCCCATTCTTGAACCATTCACCTCAAAAACCATTAGATGAAGCCAAGCAAAGTACGTATCTGCAGACTGAGTTGAGAAGGGTAAGCCTAGCCCAAATGAGATGGAAAGCAAGTGCCTAGGGCAGAAGGGGCAGCCTAGTGTCAGAGCCCAGGAGATTAAGGAGGATAAGGAGAGCATCCCCACAAAGGAATGGCTCAACAAGTAGTGTGTCAGAACCTAGCAGGGTCAGGACTTCCACATGGGAAGAAAACCTAAGACATGTTGTCTGAGTCCTGGAGGGGGAAGTAGGCATGCCTATGAGGATAGGAGGGGATGACAGTGCTGAGGAGAGCATCCCTGTGGAGGCCTACAAAGGTAGCAGCTTAATGGGAGATGTTATAGCCCAAGCCAGGTGAGGAGGGCATTCATACACTGATGGGGAAAAAAGGGGTTCTAAACAAATAAGAACAAAGGTCTAAACAAATAAGTGAATATATATTAAATATAACAGGAACCAGGTTCATTTTCAGAAAAGAGGTACAAACATGAAAAGGGAGAAAACTGGAAACATTCAGTGATATTGAACTAGAATTAGATATTGGTGTAAGTTCATTATTTCCAACATATATAAATATACAAATTAACATAATTTAAAGGTGTATATGTGCATATACTCCCTAATTCGGTCCCCTAAAAGGGTCTGGGAGCAGTAATGAGCACTTGTGGTATCCAGATCTTAGTTTCTAAATATCATTCTCCTCTAGAAAGAACTAGGACTCCATAGAAAAATGCCTGACTTCAGACTTAGACAGAAACAAGATGAGTCTAAAACATTTTTCTCTGACAAAAAGTAAGTGCTGAAAGAATGATCAAGACATGTCAGAAGGCTACAGGACTTACACTACTGAACTGTACACTGAAAAAAGGGGGCATGGGAACCATCTTAGGAGGAGAGTCCAATTTGAACATCAGAATAAATAATAATAGTAACAAATTGTGACCCATTAACTAAAATTGGAATACGTGAATTCATACCAACATAGATACATAATGTGGAAAATGTGATGAGAAATGGAATATTTACATAGTCTCAAAGTACAACCTAAGAGAATACTTATTACTAAAGGGAAAAGAGTAATTTACAGTGAAAAAGCATAGAAGACTCTCCTTAATCAAGTGATCAAAGTTACCACTACCAGTATTAGGACAAAATGAAAACATGCAAACCTTGCTAGAACCCAGCTTCACCTTCATTGATATTCTTGCCAAAGATGCCTGACTCCTATCTAATCACGAAGAAATATCAAACTCAAATTTTACAAAATAATGGAGTGTTGATACCTATAGAGTATACAATTCAAGGAAAGACTTCTAAATGTTCTAGATTTAAGGAAACTTAGAGACCTGACATCAAAACACAATTCAAGATTATGGACTGGATCCTTTTGCTATAAAACACTACGGAGACAAATGGCAAACTCTGAATAAAGTCTAAAGATTAGGTAGTAGTATTTGATGTTAATCCACTGATTTGGAGGGGTGTGCTGTGATTACGTAGGAAAATATCCTTTTTCGGGGATCCCTGGATGGCTCAGCAGTTTCGCACCTGCCTTCAGCCCGGAGCATGATCCTGGAAACCCAGGATCGAGTCCCACATCAGGCTCCCTGCATGGAGCCTGCTTCTCCTTCTGTCTATGTCTCTACCTCTCTCTCTCTGTGTGTGTCACTCATGAATAAATAAATAAAATCTTAAAAAAAAAGAAAAATATCCTTTGTGTAGTTGAAAAAAAAAAGTCCTTTATATTGTTCTAACCTTCTGTAGGTTGAAACTTTTATTTTTTAATCTTTTTTTTACTTTATTAAAATACTGAGTTTATTTCACATGAGTATTTTTGTCTCCCCACCATTTCCATTTGTCTGACCACCACTACTACTATGTCCTATCATAAACATTCCATAGATACTTAAAACCAAGCAAAGGATGGAGTTCCATCTTTAAAAACTAAACAGGCATTTTGGACAACACATTCTTGGCAATGGAACCTGGACAACATTTATCAGACATGGTAGGGAAAGTTCTCATTCAGCATTATAAAAAGGATAGCCAGATATCAACTGTTACAGAAATGAAATAAGATGGAAAATTTTAACAAACTCTTTAAACTATTTTCTTAAAGAGACTTGCTCCACTGCCAGAGATCTTGAATAGCCTCTCGGTCAGTCATCCGGAAGCAATTCTTCACATAACTGATGAATGTGGCTTCCACTTTGGGAAGAGAACCACCTTTTTCTATACTTGCTTCCATTTTTCCTTTAATGTCTTCTACAGAACTAGGTCCTTTCAGTGTTTTGGGAGTCTTTTCCTGTTCTTTGAAAGATTCTTGACCTTTTGATCTTGGTGTTGATGGTTTTGAGTCTTTTCCATGCTGGTTTGATTTTTGTGCATTTTTGGCTGGAGTATCTCGTATAGATTTCTTTACTGGAGCCTTTTCTTCAGTTTCCTCATCATCAAAATCATCATCATCATCATTTTCATCAACATCTTCATCAGCAGCAAGTTTTACTTTTCTCTAACACTTCCAGGGGCAGAACGCTTTCCAGGTATACTAAGAAGTTTCACATCCTCTTCTTCATCTTCTGACTCTGCATCTTCCTCCACAGCTACTAAGTGCTGTCCACTAATATGCACAGGCCCAGAGCCACATTTCAACCGAAAAGACGACAGATGGTGTTATTTCAAAGCCCCCAAAGGACACTGTCAGCTGACATTTTCAAAGTTGCCAGTGTGACTTTAATTGGACTGCCTTCATAAGTCATTGCCTCTGCTTCAACAATGTGCAATTCATCCTTTGCACCCAAACTGACCATTCTTAAAAGATAACGTGCTCATTTTCATCACTATCCACCTTAAAGTGGTAATCTTTGTCAGCCTTTAGTTCACAACCAGAAAGATAGTTCTGGGGCCGCAGGGGGGCTCATGTCCATGTCCATCGAATCTTTCATGGGGTGGTGGCACACACTTAGGTGGGAGAGAAGGCAGACGGAGATACACTACTACTGTTCCATGGGACAGCCACGCAGGACGGAATCACACCAGGGTTGAAACTGTTCTAAAATAAAAGTATCAGGACGCCTGAGTAGCTCACTTGGTTAAGTGTCTGCCTTTGGCTCAGGTCATGATCTTGGGCTCCTGGAATGGAGACCCACTCGGGCTCCCTGGTCAGTGGGGAGGCTGCTTCTCCCTCTCCCTCTGCTACCCCCTGCTTGTGTGCCCTCTCTCCCTCAAATAAATAAATACATTAAAATATTTTAAAATAAAAAAAGTGTTCAATAATTCCAAATGTGTCGTTATTTCACTAATCCCTTACTAAGGATTTGAGAATATTGCTAATTTTTCTCTATAATAATGCTGAAATGAATATCCTCAATATTTGCATCACTAACTTACTACTTCCACGAGATAAGTTCTATGAAGATGCTGGGTCAAGAGCATGAATATGTTATTAATATTTTGAGCCTTCTCATCATCCCAGTCCCACTCTACTGGATGTGTTTTCTGTGTCTTTCTAAAAGGACAGCACCAAGAACTGAACAAACTGCATTGCAAGCAAACTGGCAGAGAAAACAGTGGGATTATTATTCCACTTTTTTCTGAGTAGTAATATATGTGTGAGTACATGTGAGTGCGTCATAGATGTATATGTATGTACACATATATATGTTGCCAGGCTGGTCTTCAGAAAGTTTGCACTGATTTAAATTCAATAGCAGTTCTCTGCTCCTCCCCCTTCAGCAGAAGCCACATCTTCTGGTGCAGTGTCACCCGCGTCCCTGAAACACGATGGTGAGGTCAGAGTGGACGAATTTGGCCGTATCGGGCGCCTCATCACCACAGCTATTTTTAACTCTGCCAAAGTGGATACTGTCACCATCAGTGACCCCTTCATTGACCTCAACTACATGGAGTACATGTTCCAGTAGGATTCCACCCACAGCAAAATCCATGGCACAGTCAGGGCTGAGAACAGGAATCTTGTCATCAGTGGGAAGTCCATCTCCATCTTCCAGGAGGAGCAAGACCCCACCGACATAAAATGGGGTGATGCTTGCGAGGAGTATGTTGTAGAGTCCACTGGGGTCTTCACCACCATGGAGAAGGCTGGAGTTCATTTGAAGGATGAGGCCAAGAAGGTCATCATTTCTGCTCCTTCTGCTGATGCCCCCATGTTTGAGATGGATGTGAACCATAAGAAGTATGACAACTCCCTCAAGATGGTCAGCAATGCCCCCTGTACCACCAACTACTTGGCTCCTCTGGCTAAGGCCAACCATGACAACTTCAGCATCATGGAGGGACTCATGACCACTGTCCATGCCATCACCGCCACCCAGAAGACCGTGGATGACCCCTCTGGGAAGCTGTGGCGTGACGGCCAAGGGGCTGCCCAGAACATCAACCTTGCATTCACTGGTGCTGCCAAGGCTGCAGGCAAAGTCATCCCTGAGCTGAACAGGAAGCCCATTGGCATGGCCTTCTATGTCCTCACCCCTGTGTCAGTCATGGATCTGACCTGCCACCTGGAGAAAGCTGCCAAATACGATGACATCAAGAAGTTGGTGAAGCAGGTATTAGAGGGCCTCCTCAAGGGCATCCTGGGGTACACTGAGAACAGGCTGTCTCCTACAACTTTAACAGTGACACCCATTCTTTCACCTTTGATGCCAGGGCTGGCATTACCCTCAATGATCACTGTGTCAAGCTCATTTCCTGGTATGATAGTGAATTTAGCTACAGCAACCAGGTGGTGGACCACATGGCCTCCAAGGAGTAATAACCTCCTGGACCACCACCCCTAGCAGGACCAAGAGGAAGAGAGAGGTCCTCAGCCGCTGGGGAGTCCCTGCCTCAACTTATCCCCCAAAACACTGAGGATCTCCTGACTTCCAGTTTCCATCCCAGACCCCCTGAGGAAGGGGAGGGGTTTAGGGAACCCTACCCTGTCATGTATCATCAATAATGTATACTGTAGGGGATCCCTGGGTAACTCAATGGTTTAGCGCCTGCCTTTGGCCCAGGGCGTGATCCTGGCAACCCGGAATCGAGTCCCACATTGGGCTCCCTGCATGGAGCCTGCTTCTCCTTCTACCTGTGTCTCTGCTTTTCTCTCTCTCTTTTTCTGTGTCTCTCATGAATAAATAAAATATTTCAAAAAAAAAAAGTATACTGTACCCAGCCTAAATAAATAAATAAATAAATAAATAAATAAATAAACCAAACCCAAAAGTGTAAGACTGCTCTTAAATTTAGTCAACTTTATAACATAAAAATTTTATCTCATTTTTTTGTTTGCATATTTTTTATGACCTTGAATGTCAGGTATGTTTAGAAATAAAGCTAGAAAAAATTTTTTACAGATTAAAAAAAAAAAAACTCCCGGGACTTCCGGGATCACTCCCTGAGCTGAAGGCAGACACTCAACCGCTGAGCCACCCAGGTGTCCCATAAAGCTAGAAACTGAAGTCTCTCAGGAGAGCCTTTCTAGTTGACTACATGATTGTCAGTAAAATACAGCATATATAAAGCATTTCAAAAACTGAAGTTGTCTAAGGCAGGGTGGTGATATAGAAAGAAGGCTATTTTGTTTTTGGTTTTGTTTTTTAAGATTTTATTTATTTAGGGGGGGCATGAGCAGGGGGAGGGGCAGAGGAAGAGGGAGAACAGACTCCCCACTGAGCAGGGAGTCCCATGTGGGGACTTAAATCCAGGACTCTGATATCATGACTTAAGCCGAAGACATGCTTAACTAACTGAGCAACGCCGGTGCCCCAGAAGATTAGTATTAAAACTTAAACAACCTAGGTGAGGTTGGTGTAAAAACAACCAAAAACTTAAACAACCTAAAGCAAAACTATAAGCTAACTAAAATGCAGTACACATCAGATGTCCAAAGGGATAAAAATAACCTAAGTACGATGGTTTAGAAACATCACATAAACCGCCTAAGAAAAATGGCCCAAATGTTACCAGTTGTTAAAACAGGCTAGACTCTCCTTTTTTCAGGTGCAAACAGAACCAAATTTAGGGAGAGCTGCACTCCCAGCTGCATGTTTTCTCCTCCCCTTCTGCCTCTCCCAATTCCTCCGAACTCCACAGCCTGTCTCTGCAGGATGAACAATCACACCACATAGATCCTCTAGCTTCTGGCTCACTGCACAGGAAGTTGCTGCAGCCTATCTTTGGGAGATGTGCCAGGGAAGGGAGGCCCATCCCCATACCACATCAGACACTATGTAGGGCCAATGGTCTATATTGTATAGTATGTGGCATGACAGTAGGTCAACACTACTGACAATTTTACATCCATTAAACCCACGAGTTATTAATACCACCTCTTTAATAGATGAGGAAACAGAGAAAGTAAGCAATTTACCTAAAATCACACAGCTAGTAAGTGATAAGGTCTGGACAAGACCAGAGCTGAATGACTCCTGAGTCCATACTCATAACCAGTATGCCACACTGGCTTTTTGAAACCTAAGCTGTTTTCATGTTTTACGCCCCCCCCCCAAAAAAATATATATAGGTAATATATATATAAATATATATATTTTTACCATACAGATAATCCATAAACCAGCTAATCTGCCTCTAAGAATCAATAGTTGATTATCTATCTCCTAGCCTTAAAAATATTTGAAGATGGTTTCACCTGGTATGTCTTAAATCATCTCTCAACAGCCAGAGTACCTTCAAATATTCCTCTTGGACATTGAGGTTTTTTAGTATTCTTATTATATTAGCCTCACTCTACAAAAGGAACTTATTTGTCCATGTCTGTAAGTATAGCACTAAGAACTGAACATAATGTCTGCACCATACACTAACTGGCAAAGAAAAGAGTGGGATTAGCATCCCACTTCATTCTAAACAACAAACATCTATTAATGGCTCTTTTGTTTATAGCCACATAACCCTGATGACTCATATTTAGCTTGAAATCAACTAAGATCCCGATAACCTCATCACATGCACTGAGAAGACATTCCTCATCATCCTACAGTTGCTTAATAGTGAATTTAGTAATTCAGCAAAAGGAATGAAAACTGGGGCACCTGGCTGGCTCAGTCAGAAGAACTCGCAACTCTTGATCTTGGGGTTGGTGAGTTCAAGCCCCACGTTGAGTATAGCGATCACTGAAAAGAAGGAAAGAGAAGAAAAAAGAAAAGAAAGAAAGAAAGAAAAAAAGAAAGCCAGACAAAGTGAATTAATAGCACAAACAAGATAGCCAGCCAGGAGACCTACTACGGAACAGCTGTTTTTAAGCATTTCCATAGCTATTTTAGGGCACTACTTACTACAAATCTGTTCTCATCATTAAAAGAATCTAGACCTATAAGACAAGACTGATAATGTATCATGTTAAGTAGAAAATCTGCTAGATGTTTTATCTAAGATAAAAAATGCATGCACACGTGATACATCAAGTGCAAACAGCATATTGTCAAGACCAGGATACTCTAGACAGTGAAAGAGGGGACACCAGCAATAATCGCACTGGGAAAATATGTAAACTAGGACTGTTCAGGCAAACCTGTGGGGGGGGGGGGGGTTGTCACCTAATATTAGATGCAACTGTGTAAACCATCTGCTTCTCTAAGGAAGAAAAAGAGCTTGAAATTTTCTACCCAGCAAAGGATGATAAAGAAAAATGTGGCACACCCACTGCTGCTTATTTAGCATGCTGTATTTATTTTTTATTAAGCTAAGGCCTAATGCCAGACAACTACCAAGAGCCACTTAGGACTAGAACCCAGGTCTGGAGATCTAGTTACTACATAAAACCCCACGGTTCGCCACTTAAATGCATTTTTTCCTGTAGTCTGCCTTTCTTCAGTGACATATAGTGCTGAGATTTTATCTTGATAGTGGCCTCCATTCTCAGTAAAACCAATTATAAGAAATTCTGTAGTCCACAACAGAAAAGGTAGGTAATTATCTGCACTACAAATAATTCCATGTTGAAAAAGAAAAAAGAGCACAGACTTTTTTTTTTAGAGCACAGATTTCAGTTAAAAGTATGCAATGTATCCATTTCTTTTTCCTTCCAATTAAAGTATGACAACTCACAAAAAAATGTGATTTATCTACAACTTTCCAGAAATAGGTTCATTTTATAAAGTTAATATGCAAATAAATGACAACCATTTCCATATTATCTCACTGGATTCATAAAAAAGGTGTGCAAAACAGGCAACTCTAGGGATAAACTAAACTCAGAAGATTAAGTGACCTATACAAAGTCTCACTGGTAGTAAGTGACAGAGCTGGAATGGAAAGCTACTGGAGTTTTCTTACCATTCAAATGCCTGAATTCAAGCCTGGTTCCTCTATTAAACTAAAAGTCATTTCTTGAGGAAAATAAGATATTACTTGCCCCTACCTAACTTTAGGACTTTGGATATAAAAGCATTCCTGTTTCCAATCAATATCTTGTTCAAACAAAATGAAGAGTTAAAAGATATGTCAGAACAAAGTAATAAAAAGAACAAAAAAGAACTAGAAAGAAAACCCTGGGGTCAAATAACATGTAGAGACTGAGAAGATGAGAAAGAGCCAGCAACAGACTGAAAAGGAACAGTCTGCTAGGGAAGCCAATCAAGAGAGTGGTGTCCCAGAAACGAAATGGAAAAAAAAAAAACAAAGAGTTTAAGGATAAGAATGTTCACTTTGTCAAATTCTGTTGAAGGACAATTAGGAAGGCTGGTAGATGACTCAGATTTAGGGATGTGGATGTGTTAGACTGCAAAAAAGGACTACAAATCCTTTGCAGTGACTCCCACCAAGAGCGGAGCCTATTGCTCCCCACTTGAATCTGGTTATGTGAGATGCACCCTCAGTAGTACTTTAGCACACATCATGAAAACACAGGTTTGCTAAGCACTTGTGCACTGGGACTTCCCTCTCTTTTGCTACTGGGAACTTTCACCATCATCTGAATGAACATGCTGGAGATGAAACACACATGACCACCGCCCCAATTGATTGCAAGCCAACTACTAGACACCTGAGTGTGGCTGTTCTAGCCAGAAAGACCAACCAGGTCAGCCCCCAAGAGAACTGCCCCACAGAAAAATAAGCAAATAAAATGGTTTTCGTTCTAAGCCACTAAATTTTTGGGTGATTTGTTATGAAGCAAAAGCTAACTGATAAGAAGGAAGACACCAATGACAGACTAGAACTATTTCAATTGAGTACTGAGCTGAAAATCTGATCAGAGTTGGGTTAAGAATGAATGGACAGAATGGAATGCAAGGCCTCTGGCTGATACCAACTGAACTTTGGAGGCTTCTCTTTCTAACAAGGCCATTTCTTCAACCAAGAAACTACACCATTACATTGCTTACCAGGTGTTCCCTAGGCTTTTCCAATGCCTCTATAGACAAATATGGTGGCACAATGGCAAAATCTTTCTACTGAAGCACTTAATGGGGTGCATCCATTTATTCCCAATCCAGCATACCTCCTCAGATGATGTGGAGATGATGGAGGGATGAGGGAACTACATACTCTTCTGCTTCACTGCCAATAAGTTTTACCAGTAAATCTGACTTTATATTTATACCTGTCACTGGGGGAGGGGGATGTATGTGTGCGTGTGTCTGCATGCATATCTATACGCGTGTGCACAAATATGTGGTGTGCACATATATCTCCTCACAGCACACCTAACCATCTCTTAACAAGTCTTGATATGCTCATTACTTCTCATTTTCCAGGTATATTATCTGAAAAAGAACTGTTACTACATTTTAAAGCACATAAAAATTTCAAAAAACAGCTTTTTAAATGTCCAAAATATACAAATAACTTACTTGGCAATCCGCAGTTTCCCAACTTCACCTCTTCCAGGGGCTTTAGCCCATTGTTGTGACAAATATTTAGGAACCTAAAAAATAAACAAAACACTAATAAGACTATGTTTTAGATGCTAACAAACTTTCTCTCTCTTTTTTTTTTAAAGATTTTATTTATTTATTCATGAGAGACACAGAGAGGCAGGGACATAGGCAGAGAGAGAAGCAGGCTTCCCTGCGGGGATCACAATCTTGAGCCAAAGGCAGATGCTCAACCATGAGCCACCTAGGTGTCCTGCTAACAAACTTCTTAAACATGAAAGGATACACTGCTTCCATTTTACTTTCTGCCTACACTAACTGATCATTAGGTATTATGCTCTTATTATATGTTTTACACTATAAGGGATCATTTAAAATTTCAAAGAGCTTAAAGTCAATCAAGCTGGTGACAAAGCACTAACACTAGTAAAATATCATAACAAAACAAAGTGTTAACTTATGTTCCCAAATAAATCCAATGAAAGTTTAAACATAAGAAAGGCTACCAGAAAAAGGTTTCTCAGGAGCAATAATACTCTTAACATATTTATTTAAAGATACACCAACTTTAAGATGATTTCAAAAGTCAAGTTTTATTGTAAGACTATAACTCTGACCAATAATAAAGGATCTGCTGAAATAGCACAGCTAACATTTATATAATACTAGTTTCCTGACACTGTTGTAAGCAGTTTCCGTATATTTACACATTTAATCTTCATATCTCTATGAGGTAGATACTGTTAATTACCCTCATTTTACAGATTATGAATCTAGGATACCCAGGCATTACATAATTTAACCAAGGCTATAAAATTTGTAAATGATGGAGTCAGGATTCAAACCCAGGCAGTAACTAGGTATATACAATCAGAAGGGTTTTAATTCCCAAAAAGGTTAAGAGAACATATGCTGAATCACTACTATCTAAGAGGCAGTCTGAACTGTGGAATCAGCACACACCTCCAAAGTTAGCCTATTGTGAGGAAAGAGATACCACATAAAAAGCATGAAGCATAACACCTCACATAAGCAAGTACTCCATGAGTGTCAGGTGTCACTACTATTTCCTCCAGTAATCTTGGAATGGTAACATGAATATGAATTTAGAACTGAGTCAGAGCTTCCAAAACTGGAAAGAAAAGAAAAATTCTATTTACCAAGATTTCATTTGCAAAAAGAAGTGCTTAACTATCAAACAACCTGCATTGCTGTTTAGATATAGTAAAAAGTCAGGAATGAGAGGGTCAAAAGAAGAGTCTAATGATTATTTCTTCAATTGCATATATTCTTTACAACAAAACTTATTGAACATTAGCCATACTCCCTAATAAAACCCATATGAGATGGTGTCTTTTCTTCAACATATTCCAAGTTATGGTTCAAATGAGTCTTCTCCTTAGATAGATGCCATAAGACTTTCTCCCTGTCAGTAATGGTATCCCTCCCATAATCTGTATTTCAAGCAAGCAATCACACTAGCCACTAACTTCCTGGCTCTCTCCTCAATACTTCAACTCCAACAGTTCTTCTATCCCTCCAGATTACTGACACAAACATCTTTACACTGTTCCCTAGCTGCCCATGTCCGACCTTTACAGTCCATCATCACAATCATTCCCTTCCCCTACCTCCATCATGCTGGCCTGGCAGGACCTTAATCCTGATTAAAGCCAATCTCTACTGCTACTTAATTAATTAGTTTGATAGTGTCACTTCTCACTGCACCTGAGAAGCTGGAGAAAAATTCACAGTGATGCTAACTAGTCTCACTTGAAATATTCGGCTACTAACATTAAGTAAGCCCTTCAAGATGCTTGGCACTTGAACTCCACCTCCCTAGTCAATCCCCCCTCCCGCTACTGAGACACAAGTTCTCTTCTCAAGCCCACAGCACCTCTCCCTCCTTTCTCCTTCTGTGCTGATAACCTGACTTCTCTTCCAACTGGGGAAAGAGTATCAAAAAAGAACATCTACAGCTACCATGTTGCCACAGCTGAGACCTTTTGCCTTCCTCTCTAGAACAGTAGATGAACACTGGCCAATCCCTCCAGTGTGCACAGAATTTCTTCCCCTGCAGTCTAATCAAGAATGTATCTTTCCTTCAATTCTACTTTTTTCTCCTCTCTCCTCTTCTCTACTTAATCATTCCCCCCCCCCCCAAAAAAATCATTCCCCCAACAGAATGATGACCATGATGATGACTGCTAACACTAGAGTGGTTATTACACATGGCAGGAACACTCTTAAGATGGAACCGAATGATCCTCAATTCTTGATATTCACACCCTTGCGTGATTGCCTCTCCTTGAGGGAGAAGAGGACCTGGACCTTGTTTCTCATCAGTACAACATAGCAAAGGTTATGGGATGTTACCCTCTTCCCCTTTGGCTAGGATTCTTTTATTTATTTATCTTTTTTTTTTTTTTACTACAAAAATGGATCCTTTTTTTTTTTTAATTTTTATTTATTTATGATAGTCACACACAGAGATAGAGAGGCAGAGACATAGGCAGAGGGAGAAGCAAGCTCCATGCACCGGGAGCCCGACGTGGGATTCGATCCTGGGTCTCCAGGATCGCGCCCTGGGCCAAAGGCAGGCGCTAAACCACTGCGCCACCCAGGGATCCCTTTTTTTTTTTTTTTTTAAGTGGGTTCCACATCCAACATGGGGCTTGAATTCACGACTGAGATCAAGAGTCACATGCTCAAAAAGAAAAAAGTCACATGCTCTACCAAGTGAGCCGGCCAGACACGCAATTTTTTTTTTTTAAGTTTTCATTTTCAGTACCCAGTGCTCATCACAAGTGCACTCCTTAATCCCCATCACCTATTTCACCCATCCCCCCACTCACCACCCCTCTGGTCACTGTCAGTTTGTTCTCTATAGTTGAGAGTGTTTCTTGATTTGTCTCTGTCTTCCCCCCACTTTGCTCATTTGTTTTGTTTTTTTTTCAATTCCACATATGACTGATATACAGTATTTGCCTTTCTCTGGCTTATTTCACTTAGCATAACACTCTCTAGCTCCATCCGTGTCATTGCAAATGCCAAGACTTTATACTTTTTCATGGATGAATAATATTCCTCTGTGTGTGTGTGTGTGCGTGCGTGTGTGTGTGTGTGTTGCGCCCACACATGTGTATCACTACTTCTTTATCCATTCAACTGATGGGACACTTGGGCTGCTTCCATATCTTGGTTATTATAAATAATGCTGCTATATACACAGAGGTACATGCATCCCTCTGAATTAGTCTTTATGCATTGTTTGGGTAAATATCCAGTAGTGTGATTGCTGGATCAGAGGGTACTTCTATTTCTAATTTTTTGAGGAACCTCCACCAGTTCCCCTGCTGCACCAGTTTGCATTCCCACCAACAGTGCAAGAGGAACGTTCCTTTTTCTCTACGTGGCATATTAGTTCTGTGATTAGGTTACATAAGACAATGACTTCTATCTTGCTTGTCTCATTTTTTCAGTCTGCACACTTTGATCAAGTAAGCTGTTGGGGAGGCCCAGGTGGCAAGAAACTAAGGACAGGCTCCAGTCAGCAGGCAGCTAGGAAATCTAGTCCAATAACACCGAGGAACTTCCCACAGATGCTTGGAAACCATCCTTCCCCAGTCATGATTTCAGATGAGAACTCAGCCCAGGCTGACACCTTGATTGTAACCCGTGAGAGACTCTGAGGCAGGAGACCCGATTAAGCCATGCCAGGACTTCTGATCCACAGAAACCATGAAATAAATGTATGTTGTCTTAAGCTTCTAAGTCTGTGGTAATATAGCAACTGATAACTAATACACTGAGCGACAAACACTTTTCTAAATGTTTTAAATATGTTATCCACTTAATCTTCACACATTCCTGTTACTTCCTCCATTTTGCAAATGAGGAAAGTGAAGCACAGGGAAATGAGCAAATTTGCTCAAGGTCACACACCAAGTAAGAGCAGAGTCTATAATTCTTTCCACATGTTGTCCCATTTTTCCACCTCTCTTTTCAGCAGAGCTCTTTAAAAGAGTTGTCCCTCCTCTGCTTTTTTGTTTTACTCTAGACAGGCCTTCCTCTCAACCACTCCACTGAAAGTGATGACCCTAGTTACCGAATATCTCCCCATTGCCAAGTCAATGTATAGTCCTCATCTTCCATACCTATCAATAATATTTGAGAACTAATTATTTTCTCCTTCTTCAAACAATTTCTTCACTTGGCTTCAAGTCACCACAATCTCTCCTGATTTTCCTTATACTTCTCTGGACTCTCCTTTTTGGTCCCCACATATCTAGATTCTCATCTTCCCGACCTCTCACCTTTAGAGGGTTCTGGTTTCAGTCTTCAGACCTCTTCTCTACCTGCACTCAATCTTATGTAATCTCATCCAGTCTCATGACTTTAAATACCATCTTTATAATAACAACTCCAAATTCAGAGCAAGTCCAGGCTCTACCCTCTAGTTCCAACCAATATATCCAACTGCCTACTCAAGCTCTCCCCTCAAGTTCCAACTTATATATCCAATTGTGACTCAAGCTCTCAAGTGTATATTCAGTGGACATTTCAAATTTAAAATATCCATATCAGAACTCTAATTTCTCCCTCATAACCTGCTCGTCCTGCAATTTTCCCTATCTGAGTAAAGTCACTCCATTCTTCCAGGTACTCAGTCCAAAACTTTGTGCAGTTATCCTGAGTAGCTACTTTTATCTCACATTCCACATCCAACTAACTGACATTTCCTGTGGACAACATAATATTGTATCAGGATTCTAGCCCCTTCACACCAATTCCAGGGTTACCATCTTAGTCTAAGCCACCATCATCTTTTGTAGAATCGTAATAGCCTCTGGATTTCCTAGCTTCTGCTCTTGTCCACCTCTAGTTCATTCTCAATACAGCAGCCAGAGTTCTAATTTTAAAATATGAGGTGATGATGATCAGATGATACCATTCTGCTCAAAGTATTTCAATTTATTTAATAGACACCTACTTACTACTTACTATAACCCAGGTACTTTTCTAATCACTTTATAAATGTTAGTTTACTTAATCCTCATAACAACTCTATTATTATCCCAATTTTTAAATGATTTATTTGAGAGAAAGAGAAAGTGAGGGAGAGGGAGACAGAATCTGAAGCAGACTCTGCACTATACAAAGAGCCTGAGGCAGGGCTGGATCCCACAACCAGGAGATCATGACCTGAGCCAAAACCAAGAGCCAGATGCCCAACTGACTGAGCCACCCAGGCACCCTTATTATTATCCCATTTTTGCAGATAAAAAAATGAGACCAAAAAGTTATTATTTGCCCAAGGTCTCACAATTACTAGTGGTGAAGCCATGATTCTAACCTAGGTAGTGTAGCTCCATAATTACCATGCCATGCTACTGCTCTAGGGCTACTGGCTCCCCATTTCACTCAAGAGTAAAAAAAATCCTATAATGTCTTATATGTTTCAGCCCCCTGCCACCCCATGGCCTCATCTCCTACTACTTTCTCTCACTCACTTGACTCTAACCACACTGGTCTGTGAACACTGCCAGCGACTCATATTCCAGGGCCTTTGAATTGGTGCTACTTCTATCTGGAATACTCTTCGCCCCATCTATCTGGAGGGCATGACCCCATATTATCCTTTAGGTCTCTGATCACAGACCACTGTGCTCCCTTTGGCAGCACATATACTAAAATTGATCACAGACTACCTGGTATCAGTGAGGCCTTCCCCACCCCCCCTTTTTTTAAGATTTCATTTATTTTTTATTTTTTTTTAAGATTTTATTTATTTATTCATAGAGACAGAGAGAGAGAGGCAGAGACACAGGCAGAGGGAGAAGCAGGCATCATACAGAGAGCCTGACGTGGGACTCGATCCAGGGTCCCCAGGATCACGCCCTGGGCTGCAGGCGGCGCCAAACCGCTGCGCCACCGGGGCTGCCCAAGATTTCATTTATTTATTCATGAGACACACAGAGGCAGAAAAACAGGCAGAAGGAGAAGTAGGCTCCCTGTGGGGAGCTCGATGTGGGACTCGATGCCAGGACCCTGGATCACAACCTGAGCCAAAGGCAGACACTCAACCACTGAGCCACCGAGGCATCCACTTCCCCACTGTATCTTTTTTTTTTTTTTTTAAGATTTTATTTATTTATTCATAAGAGACAGAGAGAGAGGCAGAGACAACAGGCAGAGGAGAAGCAGGTTCCCTGCGGGGAGCCTGATGTGGGACTTGATCCTGGGACTCCAGGATCACACCCTGAGCTGAAGGCAGACATTCAACCACCAAGCCACCCAGGCATCCTTTCCCCACCCTATTTAAAATGGCATCCCCAGCTACTTACTGTACATTTTACCTTATTCAGTTTTCTTCATAGCACTTACCATGGGCTGTTTCGTTTACTGTCTATTCTCCCCATTAGAATGTAATCTGCAAGAGGCAGGTATTTTGTCTGTTTTGTTTACTGTCATATTCCTAGCATCTAAAATAGCCTGGCACATAGCAGCAGCAGTTATTTTAATGATTGGATACAAAGAAACATTAACTAATGTTAATGTAATAACAATGGCATTATTGGGATAAATCTAGGATGCAGAATTTTAATAAACCTCAGTGCATTCTCAGAGAGAAACCTTATTCAGCGATCCATCTTAAAATAAGGGGGAAGGAAGAAAATGCCAATAGTGGAGAGTATCATTTTCCAGTCTGTCTTTGTACACTTCTGCTGGTTCCTTGAGGTGCTATTAAGATAGAGGAGAGACGGGATCCCTGGGTGGCGCAGCGGTTTGGCGCCTGCCTTTGGCCCAGGGCGCGATCCTGGAGACCCGGGATCGAATCCCATGTCGGGCTCTCGGTGCATGGAGCCTGCTTCTCCCTCTGCCTGTGTCTCTGCCTCTCTCTCTCTCTGTGACTATCATAAATAAATAAAAATTAAAAAAAAAAAAAAGGAAAAAAAGATAGAGGAGAGACAAGAATATTTTGGAGTACTGGAACTCTTGAGAGGACCACACTTCTTCACTACATTAACCAGGTCAGAAGAGTCTGATCAAACTGCTGGTGACTACAATTTTAGCCACCAAACAACTAGAAGTTCTAAGTGAAGGCTATATCGTACACTAAAACGAAGAATCAAATTCACTACAATAAGTTGTACCTGATATGAGCAACGGACAACTTACAAAAAAGATTACGCTAAAAAAAAAAAAAAAGATTATGCTCCAGAAGTTATTTCATAAAAATAAGTCTGGAACTCATACTGCATTATCTGCATTATCATCAAAATCGTGGGATGCCTGGGTGGCTCAGTGGTTGAGCGTCTGTCTTCGGCTCAGGGCATGATCCTGGGGGTCTGGGATTGAGTCCCACATCGGGTTCCTTGCAGGGAGCCTGCATCTCCCTCTGCCTATGTCTCTGCCTCCCTCTCTGTGTCTCTCATGAATAAGTAAATAAAATCTTTTTTAAAAAATCGTAAGTTCCCAGGGAAGCCTACCAGCTTATTTAATCCAAAAGGTTGCCAAAATGCTATACTTTCAATGAAAAACTGAATACATTGAGGATAGTAGGTCAATCCTATACGTATATCTCTCCATACCAAACGCTTATGGAAATGAGCTTCCAAGCAGCCTGGGTGGCTCAGCGGTTTAGTGCTGCCTTCAGCACAGGGTGTGATCTTAGAGACCCGGGATCGAGTCCCACATCGGGCTCCCTGTATAGAGCCTGCTTCTCCCTCTGCCTGTGTCTCTGCCTCTCTCTCTGTGTCTCTCATGAATAAATAAATAAAATCTTTTAAAAAATAAAAAATATAAATGAATAAATAAATAAAAGGAAATGAGCTTCCCAGAAATTCCAGCCCATTAGCATTAAGTCTGAAAAAGGGGAGAGATGAGGAAGAAAAACTAGTAGTATGGTCCCAAGCCTCCAAAATACTCTATTTTGAATGCCTGATATTTTTCATTAAAACATTTTTACTTTTAAATATAATTATATATATTTAAGGTATACAACACACAATGATCTGATATACAAAGTGAAATGGTTACTACAGTCAAGCCAATTAAGGTATCATCTCACATAATCAGCATTTTAAAATAAGAACACCTGAATTAAAAAAAAAAAAAAAAAAAAAAAAGAACACCTGAATTCTACTCTCTTAGTAAATCTTCCCAAAACACTGTCAACATGTCACTTGTGTGATATGTGTTGTTTCGACTGTCTCCACATTCATTAAGAAAATCAGGTCGAGGGATCCCTGGGTGGCGCAGCGGTTTGGCCCCTGCCTTTGCCCCAGGGCGCGATCCTGGAGACCCGGGATCGAATCCCACATCGGGCTCCCGGTGCATGGAGCCTGCTTCTCCCTCCGCCTGTGTCTCTGCCTCTCTCTCTCTCTCTGTGACTATCATAAATAAATAAAAAATTTTAAAAAAAATTAAAAAAAAGAAAATCAGGTGGAAACAAGATAATAGGTACAACATGGGAGGTTTTCTGATTTCCCAAGACAGTAACAGAAAATGACTCTGGCATTACTTCCAGGGAAACGTCCCTTGACCTCCAGACTAGGGCACGTTTCTTTATTATCCACACTCACAGAACAGTATTCTGGCTCCAGTATCCATATCTGTCTGTAACTGCTTTCATCAGGACTACTATCGGGTGGATGTCTGTCTCCCGCAGTAGACCATAAATCCTAGCTCACAGAGCACAGGCCATGTTTCGGCTCACCCTAATATACTCAGAGCCTGGCATGGTGACCAGCAATCACTAAAAGCTTGTGGGATGAATCAACCCGCTCACCCGTTCGCTCAGGGCAGGCAGGTCAACTACGACTCGGAAGCCCAGGTGCTAAGGTGGTATGTATAGACACTATTCCCCGGAGTTTCTCTGCCAACTTTGCTTCAGCAAGTATCTAGTTCCCCAACTACTGGTCTCCAAACCCTGTTTCCCCCAAAATACAAGCACATTAAGGGCACTGTAATGGACACTGTAATGTGATACTCATTTCCCCCCTTTAGGACTGAAGGCCTTATTCTCCCAGCTGCTGGGAGTGTGGCCACAGATAGCCCCTAGCTGTGAGCCCCTCCTCGGCACCACCTTCACTGAAGAGAAGCCCTCTGACCAAGATCATATATTTTTCCCAGGACAAACCACATGCGGTAATTGGTCAACACAGGGTATACCTCACCCCAAATCAAGACACCTGGAGGACTCCCTGTGGAATCATCCTCAGCTTTCCTTGACACTGCATCATACCCTCTAACCAATTCTGTTTGTCTTCTTCCTTCCACAGGTGATGATCCCAAGAGCTCCCTGGTAAACCTAATCATCTCAGAATCAGATTCTGAGGAAGCCCAATCTGTAACAAGCAGCTTTTACTCCCACGTTTTCTTGCAGATCACCATGTGGAACTTACAAGACCCAAGGTCAGAGAAATGAAGTCCCCAGGAGCCCTTGGGCTGCCTTCAGTTCAGGTCATAATCTCGGGGTCCTGGAGTTGAGCCCCCCATCAGGCTCCTTGCTCAGTGGGGAATCTGCTTCTCCCTCTCCTTTTGCCCCTCCCTCCCACTTGTGCTTTCTATCTCCGAAAGAAAGGAAAGAAAGGAAGAAAAGGAGTCCTCACATCACCTCTATTCCCCAGGGAGAAAACCCATGAAAGAGCCCTAAACTCTTTCCTATTTCCTATTTTTGAGGTGAGCTGTGTAGCCAAATAGACCTAAATTTGGAACATTGTTCCATACTTGGTAAGATAACCTAAGCCTCCATTTCATCATCTGAAAAACACAGATACTTAGTATCTAATTCATAGGTTTGCTTTGTATAAAATACTTGGTACATTAAAAAAAATAACACTTGGTACATATGAAAGCTAAGTTCGTTTTTCTCCTGTCCCTCCTGACCTGATCCTCTCCTCCAACAAACATCAGTCAAGGGCAGCCTGGGTGGCTCAGTGGTGTAGCACCTGCCTTCGACCCAGGGTGTGATCTTGGGAGTCCTGGGATGGAATCCCACATCGGGCTCCCTGCAGGGAGCCTGCTTCTCCCTCTGCCTGTATCTCTGCCTCTCTCTCTCTCTCTCTCTGTGTCTCTCATGAAAAAATAAATAACATCTTTAAAAAATATATATGTGATTGGGCTAGAAACATCTTTTTGGGGGCTAGAAAGGTGTTTCTTAGAACTGCTGCAGCCCTTCTCAATACCTCCACTTGTTCTTTCCCCAAAAAAAGGTAGCATTTGTTATAATTCAGGCCTCAGTATGATATTCATTACTTACAAAAATCCCTCCACTCCTAACAACCTTAATATTTTATCTCCTCCTTTTGCCCAACATGTACCTTCCCCTCCAGCCAACTATAACTAGAAAAGATTTTTCCAAAAGTCTAAATATTGGAAGCCAAACAACAGAACTATGCTAAAATATTTTTAAACATTCTACAACTTCTAAACCATTTGGTATAAGGTGTGTAGTAACAATGTGACCAGCTGGCAACCTAAGAGTGGCACAGACTGAGCAAAAGGAACAGGGTAATGCAACTACAAGGAATAGCTCCCTGAGAGGCTAAAAACTGTGACATCTATCAGGATGCTTGGGTGGCTCAACAGCTGAGTGTCTGCCTTCAGCTCAGGTCGTGATCCCAGAGTCACAGGATTGAGTCTCACATCAGGCTCCTCACAGGGAGCCTGCTTCTCCCTCTGCCTATGTCTCTGCCTCTCTCTGTGTGTCTCTCATGAATAATTAAATAAAATTAAGAAAAGAAAAAAAAACTGTGACATCTATGTAACATTAAATCCAATCACATCTATTACCTATCAAAACTTGTTTGAGGGCAGCCCTGGTGGCTCAGTGTGTTAGCACTGCCTTCAGCCCAAGGCGTGATCCTGAAGACCCACGATGGAGTCCCATGTCGGGCTCCCTGCATGGAGCCTGCTTCTCCCTCTGCCTGTGTCTCTGCCTCTCTCTCTCTGTGTGTCTCTCATGAATAAATAAAATCTTAAAAAAAAGTTTGAATCATCAATCTCTTGTAGATTTGAGGTATTCAAAACCCTAGAAATGGTATTTCATAAAGCCAGAACAGTACTGGTACTGGATATTCTGGGACACAGTCTTCTACTATATTTGCTTTTTCGTGAACACACTCTAGTTCTTCTCAGTCCTGCTGGGAAGTTTTCTAACTAGTCCACTCCATAGGCTCTTCTTAAATGTCACCTTCTCCATGAAGTCTTCCCTGCTCCAGCCAGAAAAACAACTATTTTCCTGCTCAAAACTCTGAGATCTTATATGTATATTATACCTTCCTGTATTTCTCTTGTTTTATACCTTTCTAGTGGTGGAATTAATACAACGTATACAAGATGGCCCATAAACTTGGATACACTCTAGAAAGAAATTTACAGATTTTGCAGCAAATGATCCTCAAAGAACAGAACTCATATGAACATCTAGAGAAGAGACCTGAAGTCAGTATGTAATTCCAGTCACAAATTCTGAATGGATAAGAACAAAGACACACTTTCTAAGCAGTATATTTTAGTATTACGCAAAGAAAGCCAAAAGACGAAACTGACCATTATAATGCGATGCAGTCCTAGACTTTATTCCTATAATCCAGAGATGAAAATCCAAGTATGGTCAAGCATGAGCCTGAAAATCACACTGGATACTAAGCCCGGTGCAAATGAAACAAGTTCAAGTTATCTGACAGCTATGAGAATCAAACTTCACTGTCTACTGGGTCTTCTTCAATGGAGCAGAAACAAAAGTTTAAATAAAGAACACGAGTGGACTTTAGGGCAGAAAGTGTTTGCTAGCAACTCTTGTCATCTGTCAGAGATAAATTTGTCGAAGGACACGAACTAGCAAGAAAGTCCTTTCACACCCTGGGAAGATCTATCTGCCAGCCTGTTATTTTTTTTAATACCTAAGATTAGAAAAAGATATACTATATACCAAGCTGATAAGAAGAAACAGTGATACTGTAAACAAAAAATAGTCTAACAACTACCTTTACAGACAAGAACAAATCATTGGCTTGGGTTCTTTTTAAAGAGATTAAATGGGGGCGCGCCTGGGTAGTTGAGTCAGTGTCTGCCTTCAGATCAGGTCAGGCTCCCCGCTAAGCAGGGGAGCCCTCTCCCTCCCCCTGCTTGTGCACATGTGCTCTGTCAAATAAATAAAATATTTTTTAAAAAAAATTAAAAGAGATAAAATGTATTCAAATACCCATACATGAAAGAACACTAAAATCTTTTATCTTCATTTCATTTTACATTCTCATTCACATTCTCATTTGGTCCGTAACCAAATCCCAACAACTTTTACTGAAAATGTTTCCCTAACTCCCCAGACTTCATTATCACATACCTATGATGCTGTGATAATTTTCTAATTTTGACTCTGGTTAGCTTCCTCTCAAGCTTCCACCCCCCCCCCCCGAACTATTTGCATCCTTGCCTTTCTCAAAACCTTCCAAAAGGCTCCTCACTTCTTGCAGACTAAAGACATACCAATTTCACAATAGGATAACAGGAGTATACAGTCTCAAACTTTTTTTACACAAATCCTCTGCTCTAAGCATAATAATCTCCTTTTTTCCCCCAGGACACATGTTAATATGCATTTTCAGTCTTGGATTTCTGTTCCACTCTCCATAATACACTATGCTAATACCTTTCTGTCCACCCATCCAAACTGTGTAACGCAAACAGTATTTTCTGAGCATTTATTGTGCTTCAAGAACTAATACACTGTCGCAAGTTCCACCATTTTTTCAAGCTCTTTCAACCTGCAAGGGAGATCTCCTCAATGATTCTCCTTCATTTGGCATGCAAGAGAAAGGCACTAGGAGAAACTTACTCCAGCCCTTTAGGTCATACTGATAAAGCTCTGAGAAGTCAAAGGAGCACCAGAGAGTAAAGCTGGAGTTGAAGAATAATAAATAAGAGACCACTCAATCATTCCTTCCTTCCTTCCTTCCTTCCTTCCTTCCTTCCTTTCTTCCTTCCTTCCTTCCTTCCTTCCTTCCATAGCTGTTGAGCAATAACCCGGAGTCAATCGCAATTCTGGCTGGGACAGGCAAGGATCCCATTTTCATAGAATGTGAGTGCACCCATGCTAGAAAGATGGAAGTAACCAGCACTGAACACATGAACAAACAATCCTTAGACTCTAACAAGTGCTTTGAAAAACATAACACTTTTTTTTTAAAGATTTTTATTTATTTATTCATGAGACACAGAGAGAGAGAGAGAGAGGCAGAGACTCACATAGTGGGAGAAGCAGGCTCCACGCAGGAAACCCAACACGGGACTCGATCCCAGGTCTCCAGGATCAAGCCCTGGACTGAAGGGAGATGCCAAACCGCTGAGCCACCTGGAGATCCCACAAGTGCTTTGAAAAGTGTAATACAGGTTTGACATGCCAGCAACTGATCCTAAGGGACGTTTTTTTAGAGGTGGATGGGAAGCACCCCTACCCCTCAGATTTAATTGGTGAGAACTCAGCCATGTGATAAAAGTTTAAAGAAAAAAAAAAGGGGGGGGGGGGAGAATCCCTGGGAGGCTCAGTGGTTTCGCTCCCTGACAGGGTAAAAACTGTCACATCTATCAGGACGCCTGGGTGGCTCAGTGGCTGAGTGTCTCCCTTAAGCCCAGGGCATGACCCTGGAGTCCCAGGATCGAGTCCCACGTCGGGCTCCCTGCATGGAGCCTGCTTCTCCCTCTGCCTGTGTCTGACCCCCTCTCTCTCTGTGTCCCTCACGAATAGATAAATAAAATCTTTAAAAAAAAAAAAGGGGGGGGGGGCAGCCTGGATGGCGCAGTGGTTTAGCGCAGCCTTCAGCCCAGGGCCTGATCCTGGAGACCCGGGATCGAGTCCCACGTCGGGCTCCCTGCATGGAGCCTGCTTCTCCCTCTGCCTGTGTCTCTCCCTCTCTCCCTCTCTCTCTCTCTCTGTGTCTCTATGAATAAATAAATAAAATCTTTAAAAAAAAAAAAAAAAAAAAGAAGCCTCAGTTCAAAGACTGCCATAAGCACATCTTGAACATACGTGTTATGTCTCATGAAACTCTCCTAAGAGACCACACTCCTCAATATGAAAAAGTAAAGCACAAATAACCGCGCTCACTCAGGACTATAACCAAGACTGCTGTCCTGGGGCAGCCCTTGGGTGGCTCAGTGGTTTGGCACCTGCCTTCGGCCTAGGGCGTGACCCCGGGGTCCCCGGATCGAGTCCCACGTCGGGCTCCCTGCGTGGAGCCTGCTTGTCCTTCTGCCTGTGTGTCTGTGTCTCGAGCGAATGAATGAATGAATCAATGAATGAATGAATGAAGACTGCTGACTTTACAATAAATAAATAAGCAAGCAAGCTGTCTTTACCTTAAAAAAAAAAAAAAACGCACAATGTAAAGTCGCTCCAGCTCGATGGCCTCTCCGTGAGCTCAGAGCCCTCAGCTCTCCTGAGACCCCCAACAAGGGCCCCCACCCTGAAAGGGCAGGTCGGCGGGCGCACAGGGACTCGTTCTGTCTTCCTGGCCGAGGGAGAGTCGTACAGGGAGGCAGGGGCCCCGCTTCTCCCTACGGACTCGCGGCTGCAGAAGGTGCTGAGCCTCGGGTGAGGAAGACCCACCCACCCCCGCGGCCGGGGACGCGGGGCCCCAGGGGATCCCGTCCCGGCGGGTCTGGCCTCCCCGCCCCCCCCGCCCCCCCCGCCCCGCGGCCCCAACCAAGTTCCTCGTCCGCCAGCTAGTTCGCACGACGCCTCCTGCCTCCGTAGCTGCGGCGACACGGCCGCAGGGAACTTCCCGCGGCTCCCGGACAGCGCCGCTCCGGTCTCTCCAACTCCTCACACGAGGAGCCGCGCCAGCCGGGCCGCGCGAACTTACCTTCACCAGCCACACTCCGGTGTTCTGCTTCGCGCCGGTCAGATCGAGCTCCCCTCGCTCGGCCATGGGTCGACTGCTGCCGGGGGAGGCCGCGCGGCCGGAGCAGCGGCCCCGGGGGCTGGACCGCGCGAGGGAGCGCCGAGCAGGAGGTGCCGCGGCCGGAGGCGCCCGCCCGGCCGAAGGGAATCCCCGGAAAGAGAGACGCGCCGCCGCGAGGCCGGAAGTGCGCCTGCGCCGCGCCTGGCGGAACGGGGCGCCGGTCGGGACAAACCTCCTCGCGCGGGCCGCGCGGGCCCCTTCGAGTGGGCGTGGCTACGGGGCTGCGTCTGAGCTGCTAAGACCTACGGTGGAATGAAACAGAGATGTGCACAATGCTTTTTTTTTTTTTTTTTAATTCATGAGAGATACACAGAGAGAGAGAGACAGAGAGAGGCAGAGACACAGGCAGAGGGAGAAGCAGGCTCCATGCAGGGAGCCCGATGCAAGACTGGATCCTGGGTCTCCAGGGTCACGCCCTGGGCTGCAGGCAGGAGCTGAACCGCTGAGCCCCCAGGGCTGCCCTGCACAATGCTTTTTTTTTTTTTTTTTTTTTTTTAAGATTTTATTTATTTACTCATGAGAGAGAGAGAGAGGCAGAGACACAGGCAGAGGGAGAAGCAGGCTCCATGCAGGGAGCGCCACGTGGGACTCAATCCTGGGTCTCCAGGGATCACGCCCTGGGCTGCAGGCAGGAGCTAATCCACTGAGCCCCCAGGGCTGCCCTGCCCAATGCTTTTTTTTTTTTTTTTTTAAATTTTATTTACTTATTCATGAGTGACACGGGGGGGGGGGGGGGGGCAGAGGGAGAAGCAGGCTCCATGCAGGGAGCCCCACGTGGGGTGGGACTCGATCCCGGGTCTCCAAGGCAGCCCCCTGCCCCGCACCCCCCCCCCCCTTTCAAAGCAAATGCACAGTGCTTTGAAAGACCAGGTCAGCCAGCGTAAGCGAAGAAAGACAAAGCGACAAAACAAAAATGGGGTTCAAAGAGAGGAAAGCCGTCCGGATGTGTCCAACCCTGGCCAAGGAGAGAGACGCAACCTTTCTGAGGATGGGGAGGGAGGAAGTGAATTAGCGCACGTGGGCACTGGGGTGCAATCGGTGGCCCTGGGAGGGTCTCAAGCATGCAGTTTGTAGACCCTCGGGGAGGAAAAAGAAAAAAGGAGTGTCTCGGGTGAGAGACTATCCTGAGCACTTCCAATTAAACAGAGCGCACCCCTTTCAGACACCAAAACTCGAGGCCCATCTAATTAGATCAAAGGCAGTAGACCTGCGACTCTTGATATCCAAGTCCTGAGTTCAAATCCCCGGCTTGCAGTTTCCTCTCGGTCTCCTTGCCTCTAGCATAAAATTCATTGCTCTCTACCAAGGCCCTCTCGGTTGGCTCCCTGCGGCCCAGTCGCACATGCACCACACCTGCCTTGGGACCTCCCCAGAGACATCAGGATCTTCTTCCTCAGTTGTTTCAGAGCCTCTGCCCACTGGATGCCCTTTACTCATGGAGAGATGCCCTATTCTTCCTTGACCCTCCTTCTCACCCCTGTCCTCTGATTGGCAAACTCCTTCTTGGGTTACCAGACTTAGGGAAATGTCACTTCCTATGAAACCTTTCATCAAGTTCCCCAGAGGAGGTTGGTTTTCCTTCACATCACAATGGGATACTTATTACCCTGCGCCACTATGTGCGTGTTGACACGCTGCCTTTGCTTTCTAGACTATGAGCTCCTCCTAGGTGGAAATAGTGTTTTATTCATTTTTGTATCCACAACAGCAAGCAAGGTATATGACACGTTGTCAGATTTCAATAGGCTTTAGCTGAATGAACATTTGCTGAAAGAGAAACAAATAGTAAAATATTGTAAGAATAGCAAGTGATGTATTGAATCAAACATCAGAGCCACGCAGATAATTGAGGAACTTCCAAGTCTGGGCCTCATAGGGCCAGGAAAAGTTGTCAGGTTTCTGTGATCAGCCGAGGAAACTAATAGGAAAGATGGGAAACCAGGCATGGTTTGAAAAGGAAGGTTACATTCTTGTGTCACGGCTTAGGAAAGGGCCTATTAAAAAGGATGGGGACGCCTGGATGGCTCAGTGGTTGAGCCTCTGCCTTTGGCTTGATGTGTGATCCCAGAGTCCTGGGAGTCCCACATCGGGCTCCCCCACAGGGAGCCTGCTTCTCCCTCTGCTTCTGTCTCTCTGTGTGTCTCTCATGAATAAATAAATAATATCTTTAAAAAAAAAAGACATTTAAAGGGTGAAGACAGCTGCTTTGAGCTTTGATCCAGCAGAAGGAAAACATGAAATATGACACCATGAGGAAAGGGAATTAATGCAGCCTAGAGTACCCTAGTAATGGACTCTAAAGGATTAAGACCTTAATCTATGGGTCATGAGAAGACTCAAAATGAGTGTGTGTGTGTGTGTGTGTGTGTGTGTGTGTACATGGGGAATGAGGCAAAACAAATGTGTAAAGAAGAAATGGCTAGAGAAGAAAAAAGTGCAAGATTTTAAAGAGATTACACAGGGTGGGGTGCCCAACTGGCTCAATCAGGAGAGCATGCGACTCTTAATATCCAAATCCTGAGTTCAAGCCCCATGTTGGGCAAAAAGCTTCACTCATTACATACACACATACTTACATATGGAAGAAGAAAAAAAAAACTATTTAGCGCCCCATCTTCATATAGTGTGGAACAAAGAACAAACTTTTATCTGTCCTTTTCAAACTCCCAGCTTGAGGAGGAATGCTTAAGAGCTGTGAGAGAAACAGAAGACAGCTCTGTTGTTGCCAGCGGCATTGGGGAGCCCCCCAGACCCTGAGGCGTTTCCCCAGCCTGTCCCTGGGATGTTGGAGGCGCTCAGTGTCCCCACAAGAAAGAAATCAAGGGGGACGTCTGGGTGGCTCAGTGGTTGAGCATCTGCCTTCTGCCCAGGGCATGATCCTGGAGACCCCGGATCGAGTCCCACATCGGGCTCCCTGCATGGAGCCTGCTTCTCCCTCTGCCTGTGTCTCTGCCTCTCTCTCTGTCTCTGTCTCTGTCTCTCACGAATAAATAAATAAAATCTTAAAAAAAAAAAAGAAATCAAGGATGGACCAGACACAGTGGTTGAGTGGTACAGATGAAGAGTTTATTAAAGTGAAAGAACACATCACAAGATGTGAGAACAGGCAAGCTCACAGGAGAGCTGTGCATCCTGGGGTTTGGGTCTCTATCTTTTATTGACAATTGTTGACAAGGGGATGGAATATTTATTGTTTAAGGACTATATTTCTTTGAGAGAAAATTTCTTTTCTCCCTTACTTGATCAGAGTCTCCGTCTTCTTACTCTTGGACCTGTCTGGTTTGATCCAGCTTCTTGTGGCTTTGTTTTAGAGTGCTGGCATGACAGGTATCTGATTTTCCTGATAGCTGACCCTGACTCTCCCTTTGCTGGCCTCCTGTTAATGGAGGATGGTTGGAAGAAAGGCGGCAGGGGCAAGGGGTCCCATCCTAAGAGGAAGCTACACTTAAAAGGAAAAAGAGCTCATCATGTTACTCTATACCACCCTGAAAGAAGACCTGCACCCTTTCCCTCCCAAACAACCTGATAGGTTGGACATGGACCAAAACCTGATTGGGTGACAGGTGCATGGAGGGTTAATCAGATTAAAGCAGCCCACCAACAATCTCATAAAACCCCCTAAATTTAGGGGTGCCTGGGTGGCTTGGTCAGTTGGGCATCTGCCTTCAGCTCAGGTCATGATCCCTGGGTCCTGGGGTTGAGCCCCACATGGGGTGCCCTGCTCAACGGGGCATCTTCTTCTCCCTTTCCCTCTGGCCCTCCCCTCTGCTTGTGCTTTCTCTTCCAAATAAATAAATAAAATCTAAAAAAAAAAAAATCCCCTAGACTTAAATGCCAAAACGGCAACCCTCTCGGGTCCTCTCACTCTCCAGGAGATTTGTACTACCACCTTTGCCTTGCTGCCCACCACTCTTTGCCTGGTCTACCTCTTCATTCTTGAAAGCGGTGTAACCAAGAACCATGGACACCAGAGGAAAAGAAATCCTGAAACACATCCATCCTGTTAGAACCTAACTGCCTCTAACACTGTGAACCAGAGTCATAGATTTACTCTGGAGATCAACAGTGTTAGATATCACAGCTAGATTTTTCACCTTCCTGAGGGCCCATTATATGCCAGAGAGTAATAATTTTGGTCTGATCCAACTTTGTGTTCCTTCCACCATGATCCCACACGGCTAATATCCATTCTCAAATACATGTGTTCCCTGGATTTCTACTTGTATAAATTAGAAAACTTCAGTTCTTTTGAAGTATAGTGTACCTCTCCTGGGTCGCACTTTGTACCTCACCCTTGGGACCTGTTGAAACTTTAGTTACAGGTCTAGGAGCCAAGAGAGTTGGTAAGTGGTGAGTCCTGAGGAGAATTAACATTGTTTTGTTTTGTTTTTAAAATTTTATGTATTTATTCATGAGAGACACACAGAGAGAGGCAGAGGGAGAAGCAGGCTCCCCATGGGGAACCCAATGCAGGACTTGATCCCGGGACCCCGGGACATGACCCAAGCCAAAGGCTGATCCTCAACCACTGAGCTACTCAGGTGTCCCAAGAGAATTAGCATTGTTGAGCAAGACAACTGTCTTGGATGGGAAGTTATTACAATGTCTTCCTTAATCTTCTCAGAGGAGGCTAGGGGATGTCAGGGACACAACCACTGGAGGTGGGGAAGCTGCTTCCATGTGGGGGTGCGAAGGCTGCTTCCACTGGCAAAGAAGACTCACCTGAATTTAGGGCTTCAATGTTCCCAGCTTCATCAGGATTTTCCCACATATCCCCATTCCAAACACAGAGGATCCAGTCCTTTCTCAATCAATTCCCTCACTTAAATATGCTCCTTTGGGCAGTCCAGGTGGCTCAGCAGTTTAGCGCCTCCTTCAGCCCAGGGCCTGATCCTGGAGACCTGGGATCAAGTCCCTTGTCGGGCTCCCTGCATGGAGCCTGTGTCTCTGCCTCTGTGCGTGTGTGTGTGTGGTGTGTGTGTCTCTCATGAATAAATTAATAAATTTTCTTTAAAATAAATAAATAAATAAACACACTCCTTTGAGTTGAACAGCTGAGAGTTCAACCTGTATTATAATTCTGCAAGTCCCAAAAAGAGCATCTGTGTTTGATTTTTGCCATCTCAGCCCTGCAGCTACAGGAGATAAAGATTGTTATCTTTATCTTCTCTTTTATCTTTTTAGCTTTCTGGTCCTGTATACAGCACTTGAGCTGGAAATTCAAATTCCTGAGCTTGTCTTTTTCTTTCACCACTTTGTCCAGCAACGTTAGGAGCAACCAGCCAATCTCATTGTATTTGTTAGTTTTCCAAGAATGTTTGAGAGTATCACATACACAGTTACCCAGGTCTTTGCTTCTTGTAAGTGCTCAATTAGGCATGGCCAATGCAGGTGTTCTGTGTATCTCTAAAGGTCACACAATGGACTATCAGTACTCTGTTTACTACTGTAAATAGAGTCATTAGTGTCTTTAAAACTAATCAGATTAGAGAGATAATTGCAGAAACCCAGAACCAATTCATAAAATTCATCCTTAACATACAGTTCCTCTAGACCCATTCTGATTACCAACATCTGTATAAGTTTGGAGGTTTTCCAGGGAAACAAATAAGTGTGTGTGTGTATATGTGTGTGTGTGTGCATGCGTGTGTGCACACAGTTAAAAAACAAAAATTCAACTAAGGTTTATTAAGGTTTTATTAAGCAATTCATGAATTGAACAGCATCCCATCTAGCAAGTAGAGAGGAGCTCCCAGGAGTAGCACAAAATGGAAGGATTTTTATAGGAAGGACGGTAGAGCAAGGAAGTTATTAGCAAAAGAAAAAAAGAATTGTGGGGCAGCCCAGGTGGCTCAAGAGGTTTAGCACCACCTTCAGCCCAGGGCGTGATCCTGGAGACCCGGGATCAAGTCCCACATCAGGCAACTTGCATGGAGCCTGCTTCTCCCTCTGCCTGTGTCTCTGCCTCTCTCTCTCTCTCTCTCTGTCTCTCTCACGAATAAATAAATAAAATCTTAAAAAAAAAAAAAAAAAAAAAAAAGAATTGTAACAGGTGAGTTGTTTCTCTTAGACGGAAGAGCAGGAGGTCTAATATTAGGTGGGTCCCCTGATCATTCTTTGGTGGACAAAGAGGGCTCATGTGACAGATTACCTCACTGGTGCTGACCAAAAAATTCCTGACATGTTCTGACAGTGGTATATACTGGATGGCGTCTTGAGTCATTTTCTCAGGTAAGGAATGCAGGGTCTCGCTTACTGTTGAAAAACACTGGGAGTTTTACCATTGATTTATTGTCTCTGATAGGGTTAGGCAGCTATTTCCTGACCTGGTAGAGACTGTTCATATTTGCATTTCTTTTGTTCCTTTAAAATCCTTAACTACTGAGGTTTTTGCATTTCTTTGTAAACCTGACACCACCTAAGAAGTTCTGCAATACGTGTGCTAGAGTAAGGAGAGCCAGGAGAAACTAGCTGGGGACCTGAAATGACTTCTCTAGTATCATGAAACCTATCTCTCAAGTCTTTCTTTTTCTCGGGGCCCTAACTCTTTCTGCTTATAAGTTCACTCTCAGATATTGTCCTTGGGCATACCCATTGGCCCAGTGGTTTTCCATGCCAGAGATTCTATTTGTTCATACTCAAAAACATTCTAACAAGTCAAAGAACACCACCACAGAACTCTTCTTAATGTACTAGACTTACTATGTATTGGTTATTTTTTTTTTAAGATTTTATTTTCTTTAAGTAATCTCTATATCCAATATGAAGCTCAAACTCACAACCCCGAGATCAAGAGCTGCATGCTCTACTGACTGGGTCAGCCAGGTGGCCCTGAATTGGCTATTAACACAAAGATTTTCATGCACCCCAATATTTATAGCAGCATTATCAACAATAGCCAAATTATGGAAAGAACCCAAACACCTATCAACTGATGAATGGACAAAGAAGATGTGATATATTTGAGGAGCCTGGGTGGTGCTGTTGGTTGAGTGTCTGACTCTTGGTTTCAGCTCAGGTCATGAACCTGAGTTCCTGGGATGTAGCCCCATGTAGGGCTTTGTGCGGAGAATGGCATCTGCTCAAGATTCTCTCTCCCTCTCCCGCTGTCCCTCCTGCTCATGTTCTCTCTCTCTCAAATAAATAAATAAATCTTAAAAAAAAAAAAGTTGTGGTATATAAATACACTGGAATATTACCTAGCCATAAAAAAGAATGAAATCTTTCCATTTGCAATGAAATGACATGGATGGAGCTAGAGGGTATTATGCTAAGGGAAATCAGCCCGAGAAAGACAAATACCATATGATTTCACTCGTATGTGGAATTTAAGAAACAAAACAATGAACATACAAGGGGGAAAAAAGAGAGAGGCAAACCAAGAAACAGACTCTTAACTACAAAGAACAGACTGAGGGTTGCTGGAGGGGCGGTGGGTGGGACGATGGGTTAAATAAGTGATGACTATTAATGCGTGCACTTGATATGATGAGCACTGAGTATTGTATGTAAGTGATGAATCACTGAGTTCTACATCTGAAACTAATATTGCACTGTATGTTAACTAGTTGGAATTTAAATAAAATGGGGGGGGAATATGTGATTCCAATCACCAAAAAAATTCATTCAAAATTTACAAAAGAGTCCTGAAATGTGGTAATTAATTAGATATCCCTTACACTAGTGATGTCATGGGTAGATAATTTTGCTTCAGTGTCATACCAATCTGTAAAACCCCATCTCTGGTTGTTCTTATTTTCTTTAAAGTAGGCTCCACGTCCAATGTGGCTTGAAGTCACCACCCAGAGATCAAGAGTCATATGCTCAACTGACTGAGCCAGCCCAGGCCCCTAAAACCCTGTCTCTAAATTCTCTCTGTGCGTCCCTTCACCTCCTCAGTTCTCTTTTCCCCAGAATACCCATTCTTCCCGGGAGATACCTTGTTTCCCAGTTATGCATGATCAAAAAGAAATACCCCCTAAAACAGCTTCTATATTGTTGAACATGAGCTTTGGAGTCAAACATATTTTCAAGTCATAGCGCTGCTGCATACTTGCCTACTTATTTTATTCTCTCCATGCCTATTTCCTAGCTTATAAAATGGGGTGATTATACCTACCTCATAGAATTCTTACGTGAATAAATGAGAAAACAAATCAAAAGGATATAACACTATAATTTGAAAACTCTTTGGTAACCGCATTAATTATCTTAGGTCAAAAAAAAAATTATCTTAGGTCAAAAAATGGAAAGGAAGCACAGAAAGGATTTATTATAATAGTGGTGGGCTAGTAAATGTTTCACAACTGGCTTCTCCTAATCCCCAGAAAAAGCCCTGGTTTGTTGTGTTTGCCTGATTTATAGTGTAGAGTTGGATGAAATGCACAGTACCATGCCAATGTACAGTATTCACCATATGAATACACTCGACAAGAGTTTAAGAGCACAGACAATAGTAACATAGTTCAGAAGTGATGAGCTTGGGGTTTTTATTAGCTTGGTGTTAAAGGTATTCAAACGTTTAGTGCTCTAGAAAAAGGCAGTAGTGTCTGCAAACCCTAAAGGGAGAGGACCTGTGTGTTTGTGTCTGTGGAACACGGAGGATGCCCATGGGCAGGCTCAATGATTGAGTGTGGAGGCAGTTAGAGAGGGAATGAAGGGATCAGACAATGCAAGACTCTCAAGGCCTTGTTCAGATCAAATATAAACTTGCAGAAAAGTTTTATTTTAAAGGCTTCTATGTATTTATTTGAGAGAAAAAAAGAGAGAGCAGGGGAGGGGCAGAAGGAAAGAGAGAGAGAATCTTGAGCAGACTCTGGGCTGAGCATGGAGCCCAACAGGGGCTTGATCTCATGACCTTGAGATCATGACCTGAACCCAAACCTCGAGCTGGAAGCTTAGCCAAGTGAGCCACCCAGGAGCTCCAAACTTGCAGAAAATTCTAAAACTTGAATACAGGGGGCACCTGGGTGGCTCAGTCTGTTGAGCATATACCTTTGGTTCAGGTCATGATCTCAGGGTCCTGGAATCAAGCCCCGAGTCAGGCTCCCTACTCAGCAGCAAGTCTGCTTCTCCCTCTTCCTCTTCTTCTGTGATCTCTCTCACTCTTACTCTGTCTCAAACAAATAAATAAAATCTTTTAAAAAATAAATAAATACAAAATAATAAAATTAAAAATTTTTAAAGTTTATTTATTTTTTAAGATTTTATTTGTTTATTCACGAGAGAGAGAGAGAGAGAGAGAGAGAGAGAGAGGAGAGACACAGGCAGAGGGAGAAGCAGGCTCCATGCAGGGAGTCCGACGTGGGACTCGATCCCAGGTCTCCAGGATCACGCCCTGGGCTGAAGGTAGTGCTAAACCGCTGAGCCACCCAGGCTGCCCTGAAGTTTATTTATTTTTAAAAATAATCTCTATACCCATCATGGGGCTCAAACTCACGACCTCAAGATCAAGAGTTGCATGCTCTTCCAACTGAGCCAGTTAGGCACTCCTTAGATTTACATGTTTATTGTATTTTATTTTTTAAAGATTTTATTTATTTATTCACGAGAGAGGCAAGAGGGGAAGGCAGAGATATAGGCAGAGGGAGGAGCAGGCTCCCTGAGTGGAGCCTGATGCAGGACTCCATCCCAGAATCCTGGGATCATGACCTGAGCCAAAAGCAGATGCTCAACCACTGAGCCACCACCCAAGTGTCCCAGATTTACATGTTTACAAAGATTCCTCTAACTGCTATGGGAAAAAATGGATTGGGAGAGGCCAGAATGAAAACCAAGAGACTAGTTTAGATATTATTGCACTAATCCAAGTGGAAGAGGGCAGCAGTTTGGATTAGGAAGGTGGCAGTGGAGATGAACAGGCGTTGATGAATTGGACACATGGTGATAGATTCAAGAGGTAGAACTGACAGGGCTTTGTGATTCCTTGCTGTGTAGCAGAATAGAACCGTCTGACAAGCTCAGTACCAGAAAACTAAACACACATGCAAGCACGCACAGAATCTTCTTGCTTCTGGGGGTTCAGACAAGACTCTGGATGTATTTTGCTTGACAGATGACATAATTCAGCTGAATCACTTCTGTGAAGTGCCTTATGTATGATCTAACGTATGGCTGCTGTGGCCTGCAAGAAGCCCTCATTCTCAGTAAGTCAATTTAATTGTCCATTAGGGATTACTCTAGGAATGAAGTGTTAAATAAAACATGAGAAAATTTAATTTGTCATTGCTGTAAGGAAATCCAATTTGTTTTCATAAATATTTACCAAAGCTTTTGTATCATACTTTCTATATTAAATTAAGTTATAGTTAAGAAATCATACTGAAACACTTGGTCAAAGTACCCAGATAAAAATCGCAAATAACGGAAGTCCTAAAATACCATATTAAACAGATGGATCCTCGCTAGTGTTCAGATTTCAAAACCAGAGGAGCCACATGTGCTGAATATCAATGAGAAATTAGGTCCAGATTCCTGCTAAAAGCAAAATCTAGGAGTTTCCATATTGATGCATCAGATTTCCTACTCCCAATACATAAACGTTATGGACAGGATAGAGTTCACAGGCAGGATTAGGGGAAAATCTTAAGCAAAGCAAGCACATGCCTCCACCATCAATGGATAAAGTTGAAACAAGTTCAGTTTAAGATTCCTTTCTATAACGAGAGCTTTTGCCACAGCTTTGTGCATGTAAATTTTACTTCCCTCCCAGGTAACCAGCTGAATTGATTCTGTTCATGAAGTTGTTAAGGGTCAAAGGTTCTTGCATCTTACTATTTCACCATCTCTGGGGGGTTGCCCTTTCCTACATGGTGGACCACAATGTCTGCATGTTCCAACCAACAGGAAAAGGTAAGGGGAAAAAGCTTATACATCATTTTGGCCAGAGCTTAAAAATATTTTTTTCTTAAATTCACAATAGCCAAAAGGTAGAAGCAACACAAGTGTCCATGGGAGCAAGAAAGGATAAACAAACAAAAATATGCACACACACATGAGCACGCACACATATACACACACATGAATATTATCCAGCCTTAAAAAAGGAAGGAAGTTGGGGCACAACTCTTTCTGTGTCTCTCATGAATAATATCTTAAAAACAAAAAGAGAAATCCTTCCACATGCTACAACATGGATGAATCTTGAGGACATTATGCTAAGATAAGCCAGTCACAAAAGGACAAATATGTGCAATTCCTCTTATACGAGGTACCTGGTGTAGTCAACTTCATAAAAATGTGGTAGAAAAAAAGGTAAAATGGTAGTTTCTAGGAGTAAAAGGAGGAGAGAATGAGGAGTTACTACTATTTAATGAGTACAGAGTATCTGTTGTGCAAGGTGAAAGAATTCACCTGGAGCTGGTTGATGATGGCTGCACAATAATGTGAATGTACTGAATGTCACTGAATTGTATACTTGAGAATGGTTAAGGTGGTAAATTTTGTGTTATACATATTTTACCACATTTTTAAAAATCTTAAAAAATAAAAATAAGTATTTTTATAGTCTAGATTGGGATCCAAGGGTCATGCATTGTGATTGGTGGAGATATCTTTTAGCTTTCACTTTTTCTCTCTCTTTCTCTCTCGTTGTTATTTAAAAAAAAATTTAGGGCAACTGGTTGTCTCAGTCTGAAGAACACAAGACTTTTGATCTCAGGGCATGAGTTCAAGCCCCACATTGATGTAGAGAGTACTAAGAAAATATCTTTAAAAAACTAGGTTAGGTTTCCTGTACACTTTTCTACATTCTGTACTTTGTTGATTGTATCCTCAGGATGTCATTTATGATGTTTCTCCTTCCTTTGATTTTCCTACAAATTAGTAGTTAGATCTTAAAGCATAATCAGACACAGGTTCTATTTTGGTGGAGATGAAGACTCATATGGGCTCTTGTGCACTCTCAGCATGAGATATATCATGTCTAGTTTTCTTTCTTTTTGTGCTGTTGGCAGCCATTAATGATTATTTGTAGATTCAACATTTCATTAGGGATTACAAAACCAGTATATTCAAATTCTACTATTTATTCTTCGAGAAAAATTTCCCAGCAACATTCCCATGAGATGAAAGATAAAAACTTGATTCTGGCACAGACCTGAGTGAAGGCCAGTGAGTGAGGTTTTCATCATGTGAAGGTTGGGTAATATAGGGCAATGACTACTTGGATTAAAAAGTAGATTCTGAGCACTGGAAGAGTAGCTCAGGGAGGGAGAGCAGCTTGCAATCCATGTGCAATTCTCTGATTCCCAGGCTCACATCCTCTTTGTCCCTCAACCCCAAAGCCATAGTCTTTTATTCTTTTATTTTCCCCCACAACATCCTTTGATCACCAATCAAGAGAGCCTTCATGGCCCATTAAAATTAGAGCCCCCAAATTTGCAACTGGCTGATTGCCTGTTTTTATTCCTAGATATAATGGATTTCTCCAGCATTTGCCTATCAAGCATCCAGAGAAAAAGCCGCCATCTTTCTTCTATGATTGCTAAGAGAATTAAGTGCCAAGGAAATCCGTTCAGTGTGCACACAAGTTTAGATCTGTGTGGGGATAAATGAGACTGGGTCATGAGTCTTTGTTCTGTAACTAGCTGGCCCATGTGGACACATCTCTGTAATTTCTCAGGACTAGTAAACAAGCTAAACTTGGGAGGACAGGATTGATCAAGATGGAATGATTTCTGAGAGGAGACAGTAGTTCGAAATATTTCTGCTCCATTGTTATCTGTTTTTCTGGCTTCAGGGCTCAGATTGAACCATGGCTGGGGAGAAAACCCTTAGCAGTTACTCATCGTTGTATACTCTTTTGTATATATAATGAAACAATCATCAGAATTTACCTAAAGCCTGAATCCAAAGAGGCAATAGGTAAATCACACTATTGTATAAATCACACTTTAAAAGTGATTTTGTTATGTTGATTCTTTTACAGTTCCTCCCAGCTTTTAGAAACCTTGAGTGAGGAACGCTTTTGTGGTGAAAGGGATGTTAATTGCTTTCACTGGGGTCAAACATCCTCTTTGTAAATCATGAATCCAATAGCTGTTAAGAATCCAGAGGAAGAATTGGCCAGTAGTATTACAAGAGTTCTAATTGGGCATTTTTAAATTTTAACTCTAATGCAAATTTGTTTTCCATAGATTTTTTCCCCTCTTCTTCTGACATCTTCTAAATGAAATAATTACTGCAAATCTTTTGACTCAGCTTATTCACTATGTTGGTTAACTGTATGAGGCTTCCTTCCAAGAATCTCTTCCCTCAATGACTAAAGCCCCCCTCTCCCTTTTCAGCATAAAGTGTGGGGTTACTGATGATTTACAAAGTGCACTTGACAGTCCTGACTTTGCTGGTTGTGGTGGTAGTGGGGTTGGCAGGTGGTGGGAAGACAAAGGCTGGGATAAAAATTCCTCTCCATCTCCAGACAGATGTAACCAATATCCTCTTCTGTGAAGAGGCTGACTACAGCAAATATGTTGCATCTGCTCTAGTACTATTTGAATCTAGATGAACTTTCTATGTGATATTTAAATTCCACCAGGCGAGAAAAATTAAAACTACAATACTTACATTGAGAGAATGCCTGAACAAGCTGCTATTGGGTATAAGTTACTGCCCATCGTCTTGGACATCTCCTGCTGCCACTGGCTATCACTCTGAGGTGGTTTTAAAATTAGTCTTTCTCTCTCTTCTTTCTCCCTCATTTTATTTCCTATATTGCAATTCTTTGATACTCTTTCCTTCAAAATGTAAGACCTAGTACCCCTGCTCCTTGATATAGGATATAGGACACACCTATTATTTCACTCCAAACAAATAGAATGTGGTGAAAGTGAAGCAGTTATGTGATTACCATGACTAGGTCATAACAAGAATAGCTTTCCACCTGTTTCTCTCTCCTTCCCCCCCGCCTCCCCCCCCCCCCCCCCCACACAGAAATTATTTTGTTCAGGCCATTGCAATAGGGGAAACATCTTACATCTGAGATCAGAGTGTCTCAGCAGGGTGGTTTTATCTTAGACTTTTACAGGGAGAGGTAATGAGTTACAGATTTACAGGTTTTTTGTTTGTTTGTTTGTTTTTGTTTTTTTTTGCCAGCAGAAGTCTCAGTCAGTTACCTGAAGAGGGAAAGTTTTTCTTTGCTGAGGTGGTTACAGGGGAACAAAGCAGCAAAGCAGCTCTAATTTTAGCAAATCAAACATGAGACAGAGAAGGGGAAGTTGTAGGATCATGTTGGAGGGCCTGCCTTGTTAGCAAGTTCAGGCCAAAGGGGAAAGGCCTGTGTTTGTCTTTGTTGGCTAACTCATTCTGGGCAAAGCTAACCACCATACTGACACTCCAGCAGCTGGGTGGGGGGTGGGGTGGATGATGTCCTTGGGTAGAGAGGTTCGAGTATAAAGAGGCCCAGCTGGAGCAGCACCAAGCAGCCAGCTACATGAGTGAACCCCCTGGGAAGCAGCTCCTCCTGCCTAAGTCAAGCATTGAGACTGTTTCAGCCTTCTAGTCTTTGAATCCTCCAGCTGAGGCCCCAGACATCACAAATCGGAGGCAGGTAGCAGTAGATAACTAATACAGGCTCCTCCTCTCAACAGGCAGGCATATTGGTGTTGGTAAAAACACCCCCAGCCCCGGCCCCATGCTCCTTCAAACTCTCTTCTTAACACTCAAAGGCAAATGGGATAGTATCTGGGAAAACAAGCATGCCTCCTCCAGCAGTGCGCACCTTGAGAGACTAAATAAGTCATAATTTTGTCATTTATGAAAGAAATGACAACTTCATAAATGGAAGCAGATGACAAACTCTCCTTTTACCCATGCCTCTTAGCAACTAGATAAATCTGTTTTTTTTTTTAGTAAACAGTCCCCCCAAATACTCGTTGGTAATGCAAATAGGCCAATTATAACACAATCCAATTTTTACATTGCTGGTCTAACGGATAAAACAAAATAGCTGCTACCGCAGGAAAATTCAGTGGCGTATGTTTTAAGATGGACATACCAGTGGGAAGTTTGAAATTTAGGGCTTAGAATCTTGCTATTCAAAGCGATCCTCTGAAGAACACTATCACATCAATTCAGAGCTCTGTTAGAAATGTGGAATTTAGGGCAGCCCGGGTGGGTCAGGTAGGAGAGCAGGTTTGAGTCCCATGTTGGGCGCAGAGCTCACTTAGAAATAAAATCTTAAAAAAAGAAAGAAAGAAATGCAGAATTTAGAGCCCTACCCTAGGCCTACTGAATCAGAATCTGCACTTTAACAACATCTCCAGGTGATTCATATGCACATGAAACTCTGAGAATGGGGGTGGTTAATTCATACCTTCAGTTATTCAATACCTAGTTCTTGAATATTCATTGCACTGAGAATAGAGCAGTGAACAAGGCAAATCAGACACTTTGAATTCCCTTCCAGCTCTCAAGTTTTGTATTTTTTTTTAAGTTTTGTATTTTCTTAAATCTAATTCCTTGACAGGTAGAATTATTGTTCTCTGGCTTTTCTGCTACCATTATATGATAGTAGTTATAGAATCATTCAACTTTTCATAGGAAGGCAGATGTCAGAGAAAGTGGGGAGGGGTGGTGGTGGAAATTCCCTTATGATCAGAACTTCACTTACCTAAAATGGGAGAAGTATGTGCACATATATTAAAACATCCACTGCTGGCACTGACAACTTGGTACAAATTGCCTGCATAAGGATTCCAAGGTTCTCTGACTTGACTTTCAAAATTGCTCCACAAATCCCTGGGAAATTTCACAGTATTTTGGAAACAGTAAGTTTGTGACAGCATGTCAAGCAGCCACCACTGTGTCTTCTAATGTTGCATCTCTAACAATAATAACCCGTGGGGCATGCTAGAAAAAGTGGCAGAGGTTCATCTAAAATGATATTTGCCACCAGCCATGAATCTAGAAAGATTTTTATCTCATAAATTCCATCAATAAGGGGGCACCTGGGTGGCTCAGTTGTTTGGTTAAGGGTCTGCCTCTGGCTCAGGTCGTAATCCTGGGGTCCTGGGATCGAGTCCCACATTGGGGTTCCCACAGGGGTGGTGGTGCTGGGGCCTGCTTCTCCCTCTGCCTGTGTCTCTGCCTCTCTCTGTGTGTCTCTCATGAATAAATAAAATATTTTTTAAAAATAACAATGAAAAAATAACAATTCCATTAATAGGAACTCAGGCAGGAGAAAAGAACATATAAAAGGAAAAGAAAGACGAAAGAGAGAAGTACAATACCATCTGGACTAACCTCCTTTTCCTTTTAGTGGTCCCAGGTGCCTCAGGCTGCCTGCCTTTGGTCTAGCTCCTTCATTTAGCAGCAAGTCAAGAAAAAGCTATAGCTATTATTTTTAAATGTCATTTCCTTTCCCTCAGAGGTCAGATTTCCAAAGCAAGTCTTTTTTAAAGGTTGAAGAAAAAAAAATGATTTGTAAGGCGAGATACTCTGTCAACTTTATAAAATGGCTCTTTTTGGGATTCTTGCAAAGACTCTTTTTCTGCATATGAGAAGCAGGGAGCTACTCTGCTGCAACATCTCTAGTCTGTAAATTTCCATAAATGTGATTAAACAATACGGCTCACAGGATTTGTTGGTGCAGAAATTGTGTTAAAGGAATTATGCCACTGTGTATAGTACTTTTAAGTCTTAATGAGTGCCTGATACGTATAAATATCAAGAACACATCGATAAATATTTGTCAAATAAATCAACGAAATTGAGTTCAGAAAGACAACAGAAAATGTAATTTAGACCCCATCTGTCAAGGACTCAGCAGTCGGTTATATGACCAGTCACCACCTGCTACCTCAGCAAGACTATTTTAATGAAAAGGCATAACATTGATTTATATCCTTTCGCTTCAGTTCGACTCTAGGATTGCTCAATATTATGGTCTTTTGGGAGGCAAGATTGTTAAAAGCAATGCTGGATGAGGCAAACATATATTGATCAAGTGGCTACGTAACTGGAAAATCCTCCCAAACCAAACATTCATATAATGAGCTTGGTTTGTGAGTTTAGAATTTTAATGAAGAGAAGGCAGTGTTTGAAGCCCTAAAGACTGTGTGTGTGTGTGTGTGTGTGTGTGTGTGTGTGAGCAATGGCTTCTGAAGCATACTTTACAACAGCACATGCTTCAAAGAAGCTAACTGAATGTTTTATGTTCACTACATGCTCATTAGTAACTGCTCTCATTTCTCCCGTTTACTTCTTCTTTTTTTACTGATCTTAAGGATGCAATTAAAATCCCAGTGACTTGTGGTTTCTGTTAGAGAGATAAACAGTACCTGACCCCATGTGATCTGCTGCATGAATAGAGATCAGGATTTCATCTTCCAGCAACTCGTGGTTGCTAAGGAGACTATTGGCATCTCTATGTCCTAGGTGCCATATTGCTCAGAAAGAATTACAGCAGTTTTGCCTGGTACTTTCCCAGAGGGGGGGAAAAAAACCCTGAAAACTCATTAGCGGAGCCAATATTTTAAAATTCTACTGATCTCTTTAAGATTTTGAGTGCCTTTGGCCTTAGAGTGTAACTTGTGAACAAGTTGGCATCTAAACAAGTACACTTTCAGAAATGACAGGGCAGCTTTGTTACAGAAAATAGCATGAGTGGGGCACCTGGGTGGCTCAATTGATTCAGCATCTGACTCTCTATTCTGGCTCAGATCGTGATCTCAGGGTAGTGAGATCAGCCTGTGTCAGGCCCCGTGCTCAGCACTGAGTCTGCTTGTCTCTCTCCCTCCCCCGCTGCTCCTTTGCTACCTTTCTCTCAAATAAATGAATAGAACCTTAAAAAAAAAAAGAAAGAAGAAAGAAAGAAAGAAAGAAAGAAAGAAAGAAAGAAAGAAAGAAAGAAAGAAAGAAAATAGCATGAAAATAGACAAGCTGTACAAAATTCTCTGACCTTGACTGTGAAGAAGGCCTGTTTTGTTGTTTCTTTCTTTCTTTCTTTCTTTTTTTTCCAGAGCTACTTACCCTTCTGAAGGTCAGAGTCAGGAAACCATGCTTATATTTCAGCTTTGTTTCTAGCACGTGGCCCCTGGCAAGTGCTCACTCTGACCCTCGGTTTCCTTATCCTTAAAGCAGAAAAATAGTGATGCCTCATAATGTTGTTCATGGGGACTAGAGAAGCTAATGGGTACATGTGATCAAAAGCTACTTGTAAATTGCAAAGCAGGTCTAAGTTAATATTCCATGGGAATATTTAGGCCAACTTTAGGAATTTCAATGCCATCTTTGTCTATTAAGGGGCCCTGAGGACAGCACCTGCGGAAGGAAGCAGGCTGAGAGGAAGAAGTTGAATTGTGAATAGGTGCCCGCCCAGCAGTAACCACCACAGCCAGTCCTATGGTGACCTCTGAGGCTAAAATGGCCCTTTAGGATTGTCCAAAATAGGGTGAGGATGGCCAATCCTTTTTCCCCCTCTGTTATGGGCTGAATGTTTGTGTCCTCCCCAAAGTCGTATGTTAAAGCCCAAACCACCAGCATATGGGATTTGGAGTTAAGCCTTTGGCAGGTAACTAGGTTTAGATGTGGTCATGAGGGTGGGGCCCCATGTTGGGATTAGTGTGTCCTCATAATACAAAGAAAAGAGAGGCATCTGGGTGGCTCAGTCAGTTAAGCATCTGCCTTCAGCTCAGGTCATGGTCCTGGTGGCCTGGAATCAAGCCCTGTCATCGGGCTCCCTGCTCAGCTGGGAATCTGCTTCTCCCTCCCCCTCTGTTCCTCACCCTGCTCATGCTCTCTCTCTCTCTCTCTCAAATGAATAAATTAAAAAAATATTTTAAAAAAGAAGAAAAGGGGATCCCTGGGTGGCTCAGCAGTTTAGCACCTGCCTTCGGCCCAGGGCGAGATCCTGACATGGGATGGAGTCCCATGTCAGGCTTCCTGCATGGAGCCTGCTTGGCCCTCTGCCTGTGTCTCTGCCTCTCTCTCTCTCTCTCTCTCTCTCTGTGCCTCTGTGTCTCTTATGAATGAATAAATAAAATCTTAAAAAAAAAAAAGAAGACCACAGCTTTCTGTTTCCCCACCATATAAGGATACAACATGAAGGTAGTCATGTACAATTCAGGATGAGAGAGCTCTCACCAAGAACCTGACCGTGGTGGCACACTGATCTTGGACTCCCAACTTCCAGAACTGTGAAAAAATAAACATCTGTTGTTTAGGCCTCTCAGTCTATGGCATTTGCTGTAACAGTCCAGGCTAAGACACCCTTCATCAGTCAGTTATTGGATCCGTGCTCCCTAAGAAGGGGCATGACTTTTCTCTATGCAGCTCTGGTAATTCTTGAAGGAACGGATGAGCTGAAGGCTGTCTCTGGTAGCACATCACAGTGACCATCACAATCACTATTATTACCTTTCACTCTTTCTGAATGAGAAACCTCACTCTGTTCAGCTATGTTACATCAGGTAAAACAATAAGCTCATTCACCTCATCTTGGCTTCATTCCCCTCCCCTTTTGCACAAATCTCTTTATTTTTTTATTCTTAAATTTTTAAAAAAAGACTTTATTTATTTATTTGACAGAGAGAGAGAGAGAGAGAGAGAACACAAGCAGGGGATGTCACAAGGAGAGAGGAAGAAGCAGGCTTCCTGCTGAGCAGGGAGCCTGATGCAGGACTCCATCCCAGGACCCTGGGATCACAACCTGAGCCGAAAGCATGCGCTTAACTGACTGAGCCACCCAGGCATCCCACAAGTCTTTGTTTCAAGTGAAAGAGTAAACTTGGTCACTGTCATTACATTGTGGCCAGAACAGAGGAAGTCAGTCAAACTTCAGTGCCTCACTCCTTATCATAAGTGGATAACTTGGGAATACCAAGTATTTGATTAGTCTCCAACATAAAAAAACAGAGACCTAAACAAATAACTTTTAAAAAAGATTTTATTTATTTATTCATGAGAGAAAGAGAGAGAGAGAGGCAGAGACACAGGCAGAGGGAGAAGCAGGCTCCATGCAGGGAGCCCCACATGGGACTCGATCCCAGGTCTCCAGGATCACGCCCTGGGTCGAAGGCAGGTACTAAACTGCTGAGCCACCCAGGGATCCCCAACAAATAACTTTTTTGAAGAGGAATGTAAGAGAAAACTTTAAATATTTCAATTAACACTATCAGATTACCCACAAAATAAAATATGAAATGGTTCGTACTGGCAAGAGAAGGGCATTGCTTTCAACATTCTGTAAGGACATACTTTTTTCTCTCTCTCTTTTTTTTTAAGATTTTTATTTATTTATTCATGAGAGACACAGAGAGAGACACAGAGACACAGGCAGAGGGAGAAGCAGGCTCTCTTCGAGGAGCCCGATGCAGACTTGATCCCAGAATCTGGGGATCATGACCCGAGCCAAAGGCAGACGCTCAACCACTGAGCCACTCAGGTGCCCCAAGGACATAATTTTCAATGCAGAGTTCTATTCCCAGCCAAATGATCAATAAGATTTGATGATGAAATAAAAAACATTTCAGCTGTATGAATTCTCAAAAAAGGAACATGCTGGGGCACCTGGGTGGCTCAGTCATTTGAGTATCTAACTCTTGATTTTGGCCCAGGTCATGATTTCCGGGTTGTGAGATCAAGTCCTATGTGGGGCTCCGCACTCAGTGCAGAGTCTGCTTGGGATTCTCTCTCCCCTTCTTTCTGCCCCTCCCCTCCTTGCACACACTCTCTAAATAAATAAATAAAATTAAAAAAAAAAAAAAGGAACCTGCCATGCACATTTTCTCAGAAAGCTATTGGAGGATATTCTCCAAAATTGTCTAGTAGTACAACAATAAGAAGAAACCCATGAGATCAGGTTAGAAGGGACTCGACACAGGAGAGAAGGTGTTGAAAGTCACACAATGACAATCTACATGTGGCTTGAGATTAGTCCATATGGAGTAGGAGGATGGAAGGCTGCCAGAGGGATAATCTAAGAGAAAAATGTGCTCTTGAGAAGCATGGGCTCACTCTTCCTTCTCATTCTCTGAATTTCTGTAGAGTCCTTTGTTCTACACACTTTCTCAACAATACATCCCTAGACTCTACTGTAGGGTCACCTGACCCAGCACAACAAGCTCCACAGAAAACTGCTGTCTCACAACTTAAGTCCTGGCTGCATGAATACTAATAGAAGTTCAGAAGTGCTAACAGAGGGTGAGACAAGCAAGGTGCTTAGGGCTCAAAATTTAAGGAAGCACTTAGCATCAAGTGTAAGCTCAGTACCCCATTGTTCCCCAATATCTAGTTCTCCATGGATAGATGTTTGACCATCTACCACTCCCACATCTGTCTCATTGTCCTCTGTTTGTCTTTACTACCTCTCTCTCATGTTACCTTCTATAATGGGTAAAGCGTAATGGCAGGCAAATGGGTTTCCTTTAAGAATTTTTATAATTTTTTTTTTTTGTATTTAAGTTTAGGCCATGGTTTTTGTTTGCCTGAGGTTCTATCAGAGATTTCTTCACATTTTGTGAGGCTGCGTTTTATTTTTAAAGCTGAATATCAACTTTGCCATCTCAAAATTTCCCAAGCAAAACACGCTCCAAAATCCCATGGAGCGTGACAATCATTTGTGATCCATGAATAATAAAGAATGGAAAATGTATGAAGAAGAGAAGAAAGTGGGTGGAGAAAACACATTTTGTTCTCACTAGTCAAATGAATTGTACTTTCCACTAAAAAATTTCTGCTTCCAATATTTAAGGGCAAAATTTTCTCAAGTGATTGTTTGAAGCTGAAAGTGCCTGCTAAAATATTAGGAACAGAAGAGCCTGAATCACTACTACCATCTTCAATCTATTTCTAAAAATATGCAGAAAGCGCATCCAAACAGGGCACAGAGCTTCAGTTCGAGAGACTGCATTATGGGGATCCACTTCTAGACCAGGAGTTGCAAATACATCAATTGAGATTAGGGACGAAGGAAAGCTTTATACTACAGTGGTTACATCTCATCAGTCAAAGACTATTGGCAGAGCCAGAAAAAAAACAGTCTTGTTGCATTTCCAACTACAGCCAAAGCAAATGATTTATTTATTAATTTTTAAAAAGATTTACTTATTTACTCATGAGAGAGAGAGAGAGAGAGAGAGAGAGGCAGAGACATAGGCAGAGGGAGAAGCAGGCTCCATGCAGGGAGCCTGATAGTGGGACTCGATCCCAGGACCCCGGGATCACCTCCTAAGCTGAAGGCAGATGCTCAACCACTGAGCCCCCCAGGTGCCCAGCAAGTGATGATTTAGTATTCCTAATGTGCGATATGGTGACCGTGAGAGTAACCAAGGGCCTGAAAATGTTGTTCTGCACTATGATAACTTTCAGGTGGGCTGGTAAAATTTATAACAATAATTTTTTTAATTTTTAAAAAATTTATATATATATATTTATATAGCAATAATTTAAACATTTTGAGAATACTTCAGATTGATTCTTATATCTAAGAAGTCCATCCTAGACCGGCAATATTTGGCTTTGATCTTTCCTTTGTCGAAGTATTTATTTTAACATTTGGCCACTAAATATTAAGCCAATTTGTCTAATTGTTCACTCTGTTAGGCATATATTTTCATGTTCATTACTATGGTTTTCCCTCTCCTGTCCTGCCCTACTTCCTTTCCTGCCACCAGTTTTCTTTATTGCTTTTTTTTTTTTTAAGATTTTTATTTATTTATTCATGAGAGACACAGAGAGAGAGAGAGAGAGGGGCAGAGACACAGGCTCCATGCAGGGAGCCCGACGTGGGACTCGATCCAGGGTCCCCAGGATCACACCCTGGGCTGAAGGCGGCGCTAAATCGCTGAGCCACCCGGGCTGCCCCTTTATTGCTTTTATAAATGTTCTGGTTTGGGTTAAATTTTAATTTAGTCCCCCGGGTTCCAGGATATCAAGACAGGATGTGATTAAACTAGAAAAGGAATAAAAAAATCCCCTGGAGATAGCGAGAGGGACTCATGTGGCTTTGGGCTGCCCACTTTAGGGAGAAGGAGAGAGATTTAGGTTATGCAGGTATTTTGTTGTTTGGAAAATTAAGGATGAGAAGTTGCTTATTTTTTTATTTTTATTTTATTTTTTTAAAGGATGAGACATTTCAGAGGTTAGGTAGCTACAATTGTACTTTCCACACCCATTCCAACCACCTGCTGGTATGGCTGTCTATACCGCAAGCCTGGAAACTGAAAACTGTCTTCTCAGAATCCTTTGCAGATAGGATCTCGATATATTTTAAGCTTCCCAAATTAGATGAGCACAAATGAAATGTTGACTTGGAAAGAAGACGGTGAAAAGAGAGGCAGGCTGAGTCATCTCTTGGCTGGTTTGAACAGTGGTTGAGGCAGTAGAGTCAGGCGGCAGCTGTGCCTTGGCCTGAGCCTGCAGCTTCCTGGTGGCCGCAGGAGGAACAGACCATTTGTGGTTTTGGTTTGTGGATCTAGGTTTTTGAGCCTTGTGGGTTTGGTTTGTTTTTTTCCCCCTCTCTCAATCGTACCATGAGATCTTTACACTCCTCAATAAATCTGTACTTAAACTAGCTAAAGAGGATTCTGTTCTCAATGATTTCGGAAGTTGACAGTTCAAATTTTGTCTTGTAACATGCTAGGTCCTTTACCTACATTATCGAATTTAATCACCACATGATCAAGAGCTAAGTACTATTATTTATATCTAGGACCAGAGGAGGAAGCAACTTTTCTGATCTTTTCTGAAGGGAGAGAAGGAAAATTAGGGATAACGTCTTATCACAGAATGTTGCAGAAATAGTACAGAGAACTTTTATGTACTTTACCCAGATCTTCCAGTTGTTGACATTTTATCACTTTGTCTTTCACTTTGTCTTTATCTTTTACTCCTCCCCGTCTCTCTTTCTCTCTCTCTCTCTCCCCGTCTCTCCACAAACATTTGGTAATTTTTTTTCTTCTGATCCACTTAGGAGTAAGCTGTAGACATGATGCCCCTTCGATGCCCTTTGAGGTGTATTTTCTAAGAACAAGGACATTTACTTACATGACTACAGTACAGTGATCAAAGTTGGAAATTTAACACTGATACTACACTATCCTCTAAACTATAGACTGTATCTTTTGCCTGTTGTTTCAATAATGTTTTCTTTTTAATAGCAAAACTAAAAAAAATTTTTTTGGTCAGACTCACAAGTGGCATTTAGGTGTCAAACCAATTTAGTCTCCTTTAATTGGGATAGTTCCTCAGTCTGTCTTTGTCTTCTGTAACTAACATTTTTGAAATATACAAGCCAGTTATTTTTAAAAAGTCAATCTGATGTATTTATTTATTTATTTATTTATTTATTTATTTATTTTAAAATATTTTATTTATTTATTTGAGAGAGAGGGAGCACGAGTGGGAGGGCTAGAGGGAGAGGGAGAGAGAGAATCAGAGTCTGACATGGGGCTCGATCCCTTGACCCTGAGATCATAACCTGAGCTGAAACCAAGAGTCAGAGGCTTAACCAACTGCACCACCTACGTATCCTTCAATCTGGATTTATTGGGATGTTTCTGGAGGAAATAGCTTTATTTATTTATTTATTTATTTTTAAGATTTTGTTTATTTATTCATGAGAGACACACACACACACAGAGAAGCAGAGACATAGGCAGAGGGAGAAGCAGGCTCCATCCAGGAAGCCTGATGTGGGACTCGAGCCCAGGACCCCGGGATCACACCCTGAGCCAAAGGCAGTTGCTCAACCACTGAGCCACCCAGGCATCCTGGGGGAATAGCTTTAAATATATGTTTAAAAAACATGTATATTACATGTACATGGCAAAGAATTCGAACTGAGAAGCATATAAAGTAAAAGGTAAAATTTGTCACTTCTCCAACCCCTTCACCAAAAATAACAATTTTAACATTTCAGTTTTAGAACTTCAAAATGTTGCCTAAGAATAATTTCTTTGTGGAGTGCCTGGCTGGCTCAGTCAATACTCTTGATCTTGGGATTGTGAGTTCAAGCCCCACTTGGGTCCAGAGTTTACTCAAAAAAAAAAAAAAAAAAAAAAAAGAGGAAGAAGAAGAAGATGATGATGATGATGATGAAGGAAAAAGCTAATTTCTTTGTCTATTTCAGTATTCATTGCTGAAAGTTTAAGAACATTTTTCTATGTGACTGAAATACCATCAACTTCTTAAAATTAGAAATAATTTCTTAACATTTTCTAACACCTAGTTGGCATTTGTTTCCCCTAATTATTCCAGATATGCCCTTTACAGTTTGTTTGTCCATACCAAGATTCAATCTGGAATCTGATATTTGTTACTGTTTTCTATGTCCCATAACTCTTTATCTTGAGCAGTCTATGACATTGAATGATCGGAAACAGTGTGGTAAGCAAACACTAGTCTTTAATATTGTTTTAGGGAGTTTGTCAAGAAGAAATATTTGGCTTAAGGGCCTCAAGGTCATTCTTATGTCAACAGTAAGAGCCCTCGCCTCTGTAGACCAAGACAGAGGACTCAGAACCTGCCTGTTCAAGCAGCTCACTCAAGCCAAGCTCTAGCCAAGGCACACTGTCTCTCTAGGCTTTGACTTTCTCTTTTGCAACACAAAGAAGAAAACACTAGTCCCAAGGGTTTGTAAGAAAGACTCATTATTGATCAAATATAATGTGTTAAATACAGGGGCACCTGGGTGGCTCAGTGGTTGAGTGTCTGCCTTTGGCTCAGGTTGTGAGCCTGGGGTCCTGGGATCCTGGGATCGAGTCCCACATCGGGCTCCCCACATGGAGCCTGCTTCTCCCTCTGCCTGTGTCTCTGCCTCTCTCTCTGTGTCTCTCATGAATAAATAAATAAAATCTTTAAAAATATATGCTTGTCATAAAAAGATTACATCTAAGGCAAGAAGGAAAATTCAAATCATAGGAATTAAACAAGGAATATTCGACTCATACACAGGAAGAAAAGTCTACAGTTTGAAGATGTTTTTTCTTTTGATTTATTTTTCCATTTTTTTCTTTCAGTGTTTTTTTTTTATTATTATCACAGTGGCAGCAGGTGAGGGTTCATTAGAGTAGATACATTAATAGGACATAATGAAATCATAGTGCATTTATAGATCCGAATGTAGCGGGAGTGAATTTACAGCCTTGACACAAGAGAACAAACACCGAGCGATGTTTCATAACCATTCTTTCATGCTGACAAAATGCTATGGCTGTTACTTCCAAAGGAGAGTTCAGTTTGTTTGGGGGTTTATTCCATGGCTTTATTATTTCCTGTTATCTCACATGTGCTGGGCCTAGGGAAGGAATTTTTATCATCTTTTGGTTGTGAGCATGTTAAAAAGCCTAAAAATGAGACGTATTTAATGATGACCTGTGGACATTTGTACAGGGTTGAATAGTGTCCCTTAAATCATATTCACACAGACCCTCAGAATGTGAACTTATTTGGATATAAGGTCTTTGCAGATGTAATTAGTCAAATTCAAGGGAGGTCATCTGGATCATGGTGAGTATGGATGTTGCAATCTAATGACCGGTGTCCTTACAAGAAAAGGGAAATTTGGATACAGACCCATCGGGAGAACACTGCGTGATGATGGAGGCAGCGACTGTAGGGATGTGTCTTCGAGCCAAGGAACTACCAGAAGCTGGGAGGGGGCAAGAAAGGATCTTCCCCCCCTTAGAGCCTCCAGAGAGAGTATGCCCCGCTGACTCATTGATTTTGGTCTTTTGGCCTCCAGGATGGTGAGATAATAAATTTCTGTTGTTTTAAGCATCCCAGTTTGTGGTCATTCGCTACAAGGCCCCAAGATACTAGCACAACATTGCAGCATCATGTGCAGTTGAGCTTTGGGAAGCTGACTCGTTCCAACCGACATTCACCAACTGTTTCCTAAACTCAAATTTCAATTTACTAATCTGCAACGAGAAATAGCCGGCAGGATAGCAGGCATTCCCTCAGGGAGCACCAAGCTGGTGTGTAGGCCTAAATGATAAATCAGGAAGGCGAAGGAGAAACTAATATTTTTCAAGTGCCTGATACGTTTCAGGTACCACACGTGTCACAAAGATAAAATTATTGCTGTGATCGGGGTTTTGCAGAGGAATGTATCGTGGCAGGAAGCCGGGGAATTGAGGACATCGAGTTGCTGAAGCAAGATGAATCTGGGGTAAGGATATGGATGATAGGGATTAACATCCAGGTTAATGGATGTTCACCACAGGAATTAACAAAGAGAAAGGGACACAGGAAGACCTCAGGGACAAAGCCTTACAGATTCAAGGAACTGGAAAAGGATCATGTGCACTGGGGTGGGTGCCGGTAGGTTGTAGAAGCTGAGGCAGGAGAGAAAGTGAGGCCTGACACACGTAAGGGCTCCTGGACGGTGTTCAAGTTTGTGTCTTTCTCCTAAAATGATTCAGGAAGAGGATTACATTTTCCTATCCAAAGGGAAAGCATCATTAAGTTGACCTTTTTTTTTTTTTTTTTAAGATTTTATTTATTTATTCATGAGAGACACACAGAGAGAGGCAGAGACACAGGCAGAGGGAGAAGCAGGCTCCCTGCGTGGAGCCCAATGCAGGACTCGATCCTAGAACCCTGGGATCATGACTTGAGCCAAAAGCAGACGCTCAACCACTGAGCCACCCAGGTGCCTTAAATTGACATTTTTGAAAAGATCACTCTGGCTGGAGGTATATGTTGGAGGGAAGGGGTTTGATGCCAGCAAGTTCAGAATGCACACACTGCACCTCAGCAGACACTCTATGAGACCCCACAGGATCCAGCAGGAAGCCAGGCCCCTTTCCCCTGCACTCCTGGGGCCAGAAGGCCTCCCAAAACATAGCTCTCCCCAAAGACCCAGACCTCCTCTCGGAGAGGTGTAGGCCTGAGCGTTCGCCTGGGTTTTCCAAGCAGAGAAAGAGGAACTATAATAGTTATGGAGATCATGGGATTGGGTTAAAACTGTGGTTTGGGACTAAGTTCCTCTCCTCGCTACCCCAAGTGCTGACAGTTCACAAGGTGAGATCCGTCCTGGGATATAACAGCACAATGTCTGTTTATATACCTCAGTGCAGTGTGAGCGGATTCACAAGCCTGACAGGTAAAGAAAAAACAAATGCCCAATGGGGTACTTTACAGCATCCTTTCTTGTCTGGAATATACTCATTAAAGGCCTTCTTTGTTTTTGTTTTTGTTTTTGTTTTTTTTTAAAGGCCTTCTTTGTAACAGACGCCCCAATCTTTGTCCGTGTACTGTCCTTTACATATTTTCTTTTTTTAATGGAAGTACAGGTGACACAGAGCGTTACATTAGTTTCAGGTGTGCAGCGTAGTGACTTGGCAAGTCTGTACCTTACGCTGCGCTCACCACAAGTGTAGCTATTAGGATACCATGGACTGTATTCCCCTGGGATGTGTGTTGAATTATTTTCTTTTTTGGTAAAGGAGCTCTCTCTGGTATTTTGCTATTACACCAGCATCTTGGACATTTATCCAGCTACGCTTCAGAGAGGTTTTTCTGTGGCCTAGAGTGTCAGAAGGAGGATTTCCAGGTCTAAGAGAAAGCATATGCAAACACTGATAGATCCTGGCAAATTCTCTCAGGTGGTTCTGCTCCCATCACTGTATCAACAGTGGGCCACGTCTTCATCACACTTACTTCCGTCTGGGCAGAATATTCATTCTTGCACACATGTTATCTATTTTTCTCTTTTTTTCTTCTTTCCTCTTCTTTCTTCTTCTCCTTCTCCTTCTTCTTCTCCTCCTCCTCCTCCTCCTCCTCCTCCTCCTCCTCCTCCTCCTCCTCCCTCCTTCTTCTTCTTCTTCTTCTTCTTCTTCTTCTTCTTCTTCTTCTTCTTCTTTTTTTCTGATGACAAAAGCTACCCCTGTTTCAGGAGATGAAGACAATGTCTTTCACTTGACCTACCGAGGAAGGCCCTGGCATGTTGGAGTCCCACACGTGGATGGCTGCTTCAGATGCGGGCGATGATCATCCGGGACGTCCAGGTGACTAATTCCCCAGGCAGGATGAGCTTCTGGCTTTGCTGGCCTTGCATTTCGGAATAAGCCCTGGCACAGAACTGAACCTCCTGCATTACAGAGGGGAGGATCTGGAGTTGGTGGGTGGGATGGGGACCCCGAGAGGAAGGCCCCAGAAGCCAGTGACAATAAGCCTGCGATTGGGCAGATGGAGGCATCAACTCCAGACGCAGTGCAAGTAGAAAAGGGATTTTGGAAGTGAATGTACCACTTCCTAGAGTTCATAAAATTCACTTCTCTTTGTGTTAATTGTGCCTCAGAATATGTATTTAACCTCTTATTAGAGATGTTGTGAGTCAATTAGTTCTGGCCTTTCTCCCAGGAAGGCAGCTGTGCGGCTTCCACGAGTTGTTTCAACACAGTGAAGGGAAGCCAGAAAGCCCGTTTCTGAGGCAAGAATGGAAGGAGGTGAGGGGAGGCTGCCACTGACGACGGAGAAAGCACACCCGAAGGCTTGCTCCGCGTACTGTTCGGGTAACAGATCTCACTCTGTTCTGGTCCCCACTTCAGAGCCCACGTGAGCAAGTGAGGGGGGTGAGGAGGTGACAGTGGTGCAGCCGAGTCCCAAGAGTTCACTCGCACTGTGGGAAGGTGGCCTGGGAATCCTCGCACCTCATGGGGTGGGGAGGGATGAGGTGTGCTGAAGAGAAGACCAAGGATGGCTGGGCGTCACCAGACAATGAAGCAAGAGCAACAGGAGAGATGACAGGGGGAGAGTGACGGCCACTGTGGGTAACCTGAGAAGCCGGCCTGGCCAGGGGAGCCTTCACCGAGAGCCCAACACCCGAGCTAAGACCGAGAGGTAGATCTCCGTGAAGCCCACAGTGTGGACACGTGCACCTGTTTCCTGGGCTGACGTAACAGAGGACCACGGCCTGGGTGGTTACCACGACAGAAATTTATTCTCTCACAGTCCCGGAGGCCTGAAGGCTGAAATCAAGGTGTTGGCAGGGCCACATCCCCTCTGGAGGTTCTAGGGGAGACTCGCTTCCCGGCTTCTTTGACCTCCTAGGGATGCCTGGCTTCCTTGGCGTGGGTCACGTCGTTCCAAGCTCTGCTTCCACTTTCACGTGGTCTTCTCCTCTTTTATTGCTTTTAATGACGTTCTCCTTGGATTTAGGCCCTACCCGATAGCACAGCATAATCTCCTCTTAAGGTATTTAAATCAATTATATTGGCAAAGACCCTCTTTTTTTTTTTTTTTTTTTTTTTTAAGATTTTGTTTATTTATTCATGAGAGACACAGGCAGAGGGAGAAGCAGGCTCCAGGCAGGGAGCCCGACGTGGGACTCGATCCTGGGACTCCAGGGTCATGCCCTGAGCTGAAGCCAGGCACTTAACCGCTGAGCCACCCGGGTGTCCCAAGACCCTCTTTTTAAATAAGGTAACATTCACCAATTCCCGGGGGTAGGATGCGAGCATATCTTTGGAGGGGGCTCACCATTCAACCCATGCAGAGGGTTTCTGGGAGAGAACAAACTTCTTAACAGAAGGCCTTTGATGGTGTCCCCGCCATCTTTGACACATTCTTCCTCTGCCCCGAAGTGGGACTAACTGCTTTCATTCCCACAGATGACAGGTCTGCCGGGCCTCCATGCCTGTGTATATGCAGCTCCCCTTTCAGTTTTCCTCAAGTTGGCTGCTGGAAGGAAATCAGTGGGATGGGGTGGTTGTTGGAAATGGGTTTGGGGGTAAGACAAACAGGCTCTCTGGTTCCACATGTTTGTATTTCATCAATAAAAGCTTCTTTTGGACAATCCAGCTATGTTCTGGAAGCCCCTGTACCATTTCGTCTGGCTTTATGTAAGCAGCAGTTAGAAGGTTTATTTGTGTGAAATGTAAAAATGTCCTCTCTGAGATTTGATTTCATGTTTACTCATGAGTAGCAGCTGCTTGCAAAAGTTGTTCACCTTTGAGTAAATTATAAATTTGCCTCTGAGCACATAAATATCCTGAAGTTTTATTTTGTTGTGTGTCTCGGGAGAAGGAAGTGGGACGCAATGAGCTGGATATTCATAAGGCTGCGGATAATTTGTTTTGAATGCTCTCTGTAGACTTGAGGAACAGGGCTAAGGAGGAGAAATGCCTGAATTTCAATGGGAATTGTCAACATGAAGTGAATAACAAAGGTGCCAGCCGCAAGATCAATGCATTCATATCTCTCCTTTATTGTCTCATTGTAATTAAAGCCTAAAGTGGATTGTGAAAATATACAAACAAACATCTTCCACCTTGGATTTATGCCCGGCATGCTGTGAGGTTATGGGTGGTGGGATGTGATTGCCTATGCATGATGCATATTTTATTATAATGAAGGGACTTTAATATATAATATGGAGTTTCCATGAGGCAAAAACGGAAGTCTGTCGACACAAAGGCAGATGAAAGCATATTGCTAAAAAAAAAAAGCATATTGCTTATTATTATTATTTTTTCCTATTGCTTATTAAAGATCACAAATAGACTAGAAAAAAAATGAGAGACAGGGAAGAAAATAAGCCATCGTGGGCCAGACACAATGTAGCCGTAGACTACCTGGTGCACAAAGGGACGTAGTGAAGGAGTGAATGGGAAGCAGATGAAAAGAGAAGCCTAATCTGTTGCCATTTTCCCAAAAAACCTTTTTTTTTTTTTTTTTAACAAAGACTTTATGTATTTACCTGAGAGAGAGAGAGAGAGAGAGAGAGAGAGAGAGAGACTATGAGCCAGGGGTGAGGCAGAGGCAGAAGCAGGCTCCCCACTGAGCAAGGAGCCATTCATGGAGCTCAATCCCAGGACCCTGGGATCACAACCTGAGCTGAAGGCAGAAGCTCAACTGACTTACCCACCCCAGGCACCCCTCTTTTTTTATTCTTTTTTTTTTTTTTTAAGATTTTATTTATTTACTCATGAGACACACAGAGGAGGCAGAGACATAGGCAGAGGGAGAAGCAGGCTCCATGCAGGGAGCCCGACGTGGGACTCGATCCCGGGTCTCCCAGATCATTCTCTGGGCTGAAGGCAGATGCTCAACTGCTGAGCCACTCAGGCGTCCCTTTATTCTTTTTTTATTCTTAAGTTTATGTATTTAAGTAATCTCTACAGCCAAAGTAGAGCTTGAACTCAAGACCCCCAGATCAAGAGTTGCATTCTCTTCCAACTGAACCAGCCAGGCACCCCACAAATTCTTTTTTTAATCAATTAATTATTAATATTTCTTCCCCACAAAGTCTTCACTTGCATGAAACACCATCACTAGCCCCACCCATAGCTTCTCCCAAGTATTCCCAGGAGTCTTGTCCTCTGTGGTCTGGAGACCACTGCTCCCACTGCATTCCCACCAGAGCAAGGGGAACGGCTCCCTCTGAGAGGGGGGAGGCCATGAAGAAGACGTCCCTCACCAGCTTCCCCTTCTCCCTCCTCAGCGCACAGGAGCCCCCACTGGCCTCTGGAGTCCGGTGGGCTGCCCGGTGACTGGGGAGGCCGCACTGTGGCAGGGGCGGGAAGTGTCCTGGCCCCGTGGGCCTCTGCCTCCACCTCTGGCCAGGTGATAGAAGCAGAGAGGCCCAACCTTGCTTGTGCCAGGCCCCTGACCAGAGACAGGGTGGCGGGCTGGTGCGTAAGGGAGTGTTTCACTGCATAAAGGGTCAGGATTCAGGTGGCCTTGGGTCTGGAGCCTCATCCTGCAATTTCTACATCTTTGATCTACGAAGGCAGATCATTTGCTGTCTCTGAATCGAATGTCTTTCTCCATAAGTTAACGGTGACATTATCTACACTCCTTCTTTCATGCATTCACTCGACCGATATTTTTGGGTGCTGCGTTAGGCACAATTCTAAGATGACCTCCAATGACCCAGGGCCCGGTATCATCTCTCCCTTTGAAGGTGGGCAGGGTCTGTGAACATGACGAGCGTCATTCCTGTGATGAGGTTGTGTCTATTGTGGCAAAAGTTAAGGGGTTTTGTTGATTTTGAGTTAATCAAAACGGAAATCATTCTGGGTGGATGTGCACCAGACAAAAGCCTTGGAAGTGTCAGGAAGATTCTCCTGCTGGCTTGGAAGCAGGCCAACAGCAGATGAACTCTGCCAACAACCATGTACGCTTAGAAGAGGACCTGGAGCCTCAAATGAGACTCCATCCGTGGCGCTGGCACCTTGACTGCAACTTCGTGAAACCCTGAGCGGAGGACCCAGCTAGGCCGTGCCGAGACTCCTGACCCATGGAAACTGTGAGATAATAAATGTGCATTGTTTTAAGCTACTACATTCCAGATAATATGTTATGTGGCATCAGGCTACGTGCTGGGGATGCAACAGACCACAAGGCAAGCAGAACCCTGCCCGCTAAGAACACCAGCAAGGAAATAGATAGAGGACTATTATCTGGTGAATGAATAATGGAGCAGTACTTTTGAATTAAGTACTTTGAGTTTTGTTTGGGTTTTTTTCTTAGAAAGAGAGAGTGAGCAAGAGGGGGAGCGGTGGGCAGATGGAGAAGAGAGAGAATCTGCACTGAGCCTGGAGCCCAACTCTGGGCTCCCTCTCACATTCCTGAGATCATGACCCGAGCTGAAATCAAGAGTTGGGTGCTTAACTGACTGAGCCACCCAGGCTCCCCAGGAGGGAGGTTTTTTTTTTTTTTTAAGATTTAATTTATTCATTCATGAGAGACACACACAGAGGCAGAGACACAGGCAGAGGGAGAAGCAGGCTCCATGCAGGGAGCCCGACGTGGGACTCGATCCCAGGACCCCGGGATCACATCCTGGGCTGAAGGCAAGCACCAAACCACTGAGCTACCCAGGGATCCCCCAGGAGGGAGGTTTTAAATAACCAGATAAGTTTTGGGGAGATTTTAGAGTAATGGGACATTGTTCTCTTCTTCCTTTGGTAAATACTGGGAAATTTTCAAGTATCTGTAAAAGAATGCTGAATCCAACACCTACCCAGCCAAGGCAGGAAACTGTGGCTCTAGGTAGAGGGAGGCCCAGCGAGAGTGTCCCTGTCCCTTTTCTTCCCACTCCTAACGGCCCTGGGCTGAAGGCATTGCTAAACCGCTGAGCCACCCGGGCCGCCCTCCTGTCTGCAGTCTTACCAACAGCCAGCTCATTCGGTCCCACTCACTTCTGAGGCACGAAACAAAATAAACCTTTAGGATGTTCATGTGTTCAGAGACAAACTTATAATTTACTTAAAAGTAAACTGCTTGGGGGGAATCCCTGGGTAGCTCAGTGGTTTGGCATCTGCCTTAGGCCCAGGCCGTGACCCCGAGGTCCTGAGATCGAGTCCCGTGTCAGGCTCCCTGCATGGAGCCTGCTTCTCCCTCTGCCTCTGTCTCTCATGAGTGAATAAATAAATAAATAAATAAATAAATAAATAAATAAATAAATATTTTTTAAAGAAGTGAACAACTTGGAAACAGCTGCTACTCATGACTAAACACGAAGTCAAGTTTCAGGGAGCACATCACATTTCACACAATGGAAGGATAATGAAAAAGGTGGGCTTAAACCAGAAGAGAATGGGATACTTTTAATTAGCAAGATCAAGCGTTAGCTCTCATGAGCGTGATGGCGGCTTGAACGCAAGATCAGACCATCATGAGCAAAGAAAGCAAGCTTCATTTTTATTGTTGTTGTCATTGTTGGAGCATCTGAAAGGATCTAGGGTATAATTGGACCCAGTAAAAGCAATACCTTGGAGCAGTGATTTTCTTTTCTTTTCTTTTTTTTTTTTTTTTTAAGATTTTTATTTATATATTCATGAGAGACAAAGAGAGAGAGAAAGAGAGGCAGAGACAGAGGCAGGCTCCATGCAGGGAACCCGACATGGGACTCGATCCCGGGACTCCAGAATCATGTCCTGAGTCAAAGGCAGGCACTAAACCGCTGAGCCACCAGGCATCCCGAGCAGTGATTTTCTGGTTCAGTTTTGCTCCTCAGGAGATTTGTGGTAGTGTCTGGAGACACTTTTTTTCGGTTGTTACAACTTGAGAGGGTGCTGCTGGCATCCGGTGGGTAGAGGCCATACATGCTGCCAAACATGACAATGTTAAAGACGGCCCCCGACAAAGTCATGGGGTCTGCTTGAGATTCTCTTTCCCGCTCCCTCTGCCTCTCCCGCCAGAGCTCTCTCTCTCTCTCAAATAAATAATCTCTAAAATAAATAAATAAATCTTAAAAAACAACAACAACAAAAAAGACTTTCCTCCACACACAATTAAAACGATTCAGCCCCAAATGTCAACCAAATGTCAATGGTGCCGCTGTTGAGAAATGCTTCCTTGGGAGGTTGCCCAAGTTGCTCAGGGGAGGAGCACCAGTTCCCACGAGGGTGAAAGGGAGGAGCGGGCAAGAAAAGTGCAAGCAGAGGGGCTGGTGTGAGCAAGGGCCTGTGGGGAACAGCCAGTGCGGGGTCCGCCCCGGTGAGGCCTAGCGCGGGAGGTGGCTCAGAGACGGGGTCGGCCGCACAGGTGAGCCCACTCAGGAAGAAGGCAGACTCTCGACTTCATTCCAAGGCCCCGAGGGAGAGAGCGGAGGGTTTTAGGCAAGGCTGTGACAACAGTTTTGCCCTTTACAGCTTACAAAGGGATTTCAACTACTTCTCATTGGATCTTCACAATAATTCAGGGAGGAGGGAAGGGAGACTAATCATTTCTATTTTAAAAATACATCTGTATGACTGGACTCTTCACTACGGGGGGCCACAAGCTGCCCTCCTGTCCCTGACAGGTGGAAATAAGGGGGCCGGGAAAGAGGAAGGAAGAGCCTTGACCATGCAGCAGCTGCTTAGCATCACACACTTAAATCCAGTCCTGCTTCCGCAACTGTCTGCACATGAATTCTTGTGCTACTAGTTGACATAAAAACAGACTATAGGAAGCGTTCATACCCACGGAGGTAGTGTTGTCCCCACGGGAGCAGGATCCGCCAGTCAAAAGTCAATGGGCTGTGAAACCTTATTGGAACCAGATGTGGGTCAAATAGAGAAATATGGGAAGATGAGCAGCATAGAGGGCAGGCGGCCCTCATAAATGGATCAGGGCCAAATGCTGGCATTCAGAGACAAGTACAGCACGGTCAGGGCTCCTCCCCTAAAGCACGGCTCGTTCCCATCGCTCCCTTTCAGAGCATCTCCTACTCACAGCCCATAAACAAGCTGCCTGGAATTCATAATACATTGATTTCCTGGGGGACACAATGAGCTTCTCCACGCAATCTTTATTTTTAAGGCCCTCCCGCCACACTGGGGGTGAAGGTGCCGCGTTTTGTCTTCTGTTCTGCAGGCGGTGAGGAGGAGGATTCCGTGAAGGAACTGCACAGCTACTGGTCTAGGTCAATGATTGCTTAACAACTTCTCTGATTTCCCCTGGAGATATCTGCCAATACATATATGTTAAATTGAAAACCAGAATCGATTCAAGAAATAGTTTCCATCAGCAACCACGATTGTTTTACTTTAGCATCGGTGGCAACATTCCACATTTCTTTTTTTTTTTTAAGGATTTTATTTATTTATTCATGAGAGAGACACACACACAGAGAGGCAGAGACACAGGCAGAGGGAGAAGCAGGCTCCATGCAGGGAGCCCGGTGTGGGACTCGATCCCGGGACTCCAGGATCACACCCTGGGCCAAAGGCAGGCGCTGAACCGGCGAGCCACCTGGGCTGCCCAAGAGAGTTCCTTTTACAATAGGATTAGGAGGAGCGACTGGGTGGTGCAGTAGATCAAGTGTCTGCCTCCTTCCACTCGGGTCAAGACCTAGAGTCAGGGGACCCAAGGATTGAGCCCTGCCCTGGGCTCCGTGGTCAGTGGGGAGACAGCTTCTCCCTCTGCCACTGCCCCCCTTGCTCCTGTTCTCGTGCGTGCTTTCTCTCTTTCTCTCTCTCTCTCATAAATGAAGTCTTAAAAAAAAAGGGGGTGTTAGAAGGCCATAAACCAGGAGGAATTTATGCCCCTCTTCATTGGAGGAACCATAAACTTTGTGCCAGCTGCCAGCTAACAGCCTGGATTTAACTCCCTCCTCACCAGGACACCTGAATCCTTATCATTCTTCACTTCAGAAGGAGCCAACGGGTCTGGACGAGTTCCAATCCCTCATTGCATGATAGTTCAGTCAATCCCAGGCCACCTAGTTTCAAAGGGCATTTCGCATTGAGGGTTTATTATTTTTATTTATTTATTTATTTATTTAAAATTTTTTTTTCCGCATTGAGGGTTTAAATGAGAGCTGCACTCTTGGAATTTTTGCCTTTGTAACCCTGCCCCTCTTTGTCTTCCTCACAGGCCGGTTTCTACCTCAATCTTTGTCTCCAGAATTGCAATTCTAACTGCCCAAAGAAATGCCTGTAGGATGAAATTTTCAGTGACGTCTTTCTTGGTCGAGGCAGGAGCGGCCCTCTGGCAGTGGTATTTGTATCACAGGATCTACAGGATTTAGAGCTAGTGCTTGACACCCTGTAAAACTCACTTTACTGGAAATTTTTAATTGGGATCCAGGAAGAATTAGGTCAGACTCATTATGTGTCTGGAACTGCAACTTATAAATTTAACAACTGTGAGGCAGTCATTCTTCCCCGCGAACCTGCAGAGGAGAGAAATCCACGGAGGGGGGGGGGGGGCTAACAAATCCATACGGAGAAGCAGAGATGACAGATGGAGAAAGACACCTGGAAGCTTCGCTGGCCTTCCTTTCAGCTCCTTTCTAAAGCCTAGCTCAACCGCATTCCTGTTCTTGCAACCCATGAAATAATAGTATATCCTCCTCATAAATCCTTGCCTTCAGCTTCTGTTCTACTCAGCTGCACAGTACAGCACACCAGGTTCATTTGGTGGTGCAAACCGCCTTCTGGCTTTGTAACCAGACCACTGCACATCCTTAGGCTTAGGAATGGCTTCCAGCAGCCTGTGGATGTCCTTGCCATATTTAATTTCTCCATTCTCACGGTTGACGGTCCTTTCCTCTCCGTCTTGCTCCCTGGGCATGTATTACACAGAAGGCCTGCTTACTATGTATGGATGTATTTAACAGAGAGCACAAGCAGGGGGAGTGGGAATGGGAGAGGGAGAAGCAGGTTCCCCCCTGAGCAGGGACCTGATACGTACTTGATCCCAAGACCCTGGGATCATGACCTGAGCACAAGGCAGACACGCTTAACCAACCGACTGAGTCACCCAGGCCCTCCAGAAGGCATGTTTAGAATCTGTGTAAATGGTTCACACCTTGTTTCGCTCACTTCTCATGCCCTGGTTAGTGCAATTGTTTCTGCCTTCTGGGCCGAGGTGCTGGGGGTCAGTCTTTCAGTTTCTGGTTAGGATTACTACTGCATATCCTGCCTTCATAGCCCATTTTTCATCAAACTGTTGCTGTCTATAAACCAGATTTCTTCTGCATTGGACAGAGGTTCACCCTGGAGATCCTTGTTGCCAGAGCAAATTGGGGGAGTAGGCAGGCGGCCGTATCTGGGGGTATCTACCAGGGTGGCTTGATGTTGTAACATTTTGTTTTGGGATAGCCACAGATGTGCCTAGGTTTCAAAAAAATCTTCGAAACCATCATCATAGTGATGGGGGAACTGAGGACAAAGCACACTGACAAGTCCTTGAAACAGTCACAGGGACCTCCCTCCAAAGACTCCATTGCCTCAATGCTAGTACTTTCCTAAGAGCAGAAGGCAATCTTAGCCCGACCCCCAGGATCCTGTAAGTCTACTTTAACATATAAAAATTCCTTTACAAATTTCCCTTTTCTCTAAACCCCCAGATACGTGTTGGCAATCATCCTCCAAGCACATGGCCCACGATATCCATCTGAAGGGTCTCATGACTTGGGTTTGATTAGGCGGTAATCCATGACCTTCTCCCAACAATACCTCGCCCCCTAAAGGTCCTGGAAACCTTGCTTCCAAAATTCCTTAGAGAGCATGCTATCCTCAAACCCCTCCCAACTCCCAGGTATATAATCAGCCAGCCCTCCCGGCCCGGGTAGCTCTTCTTGCCCACGGATCCTGTCCCCAGGCTTTAATAAAACCACCATTTGGCTCTGAAGATGTCTCAAGAATTCTTTCTTGGTCATTGGCTCCAGACCTCACCCCACCAAACCTCACCTAGATTCCAAAACTTCATCAATGGTTCTTTAGTTTGTTTGTGTTTTTAAGCTTCTTTTATCAAGAGGCAGGTGGCTGCTACAGCTCCCCTAGGCCACCACATCCAAATGTTTAGAAAAATAAGCTCTCGCTCTCTTTAGGGGCCCCAGCGTTTGGGTAAACGCTCCTACCCCTATTCTTTGCCTTCCGTGTACATACAAATAAAACAGCTTGTCAAAGTCAGGTCGTGCTAAGGCTGGAGCCCTCACAAGCAGGGCTTTACATTGCCTCCCTTTAGTTTGCAGGGCTTTAGGAAGAAAGGGGGGAGGGACAGTTTTAGTTCTCATTGATTGAAAGGAAATTGGAAACCTTAGTTTGGAGGGTCATAGTCAGATATTCAAGGAAACTAGAATCCAGGATCTAGCCCAGTTTTGCAGGCAAACAACCAACACTAAGACAATCGGACATATAATCTAACATTCACAAAGATGTATTACTGAAACATAATTTTTCTCTAAAATCACCCTCATTGGGGATTCCTGGATGGCTCAGCGGTTTGGTGCCTGGCTTCGGCTCAAGGCGTCGTCCTGGAGTCCCAGGATCGAGTCCCACTCCAGGCATGGAGCCTGCTTCTCTTTCTGCCTGTGACTCTGCCTCTCTCTGTGTGTCTCTCATGAATAAATAGAGTGAAGTCTTTAAAAAATTAATTAAAAAAAATAAAATCACCCTCATTTTCACCAATGATGGCCAAATCAATACGAATTTGTAAAACAAGTCCAGTTTTTTTTTTTTAATTTTTAAAAAAAGATTTTATTTATTCATGAGAGACACAGAGAAAGAGAGGCAGAGACACAGGCAGAGGAGAAGCAGGCTCCATTCTGGGACTCCAGGATCATGCCCTGGGCGGAAGGCAGGCGCTAAACCCGCTGAGCCACCCAGGGATCCCAAACAAGTCCATTTTTAACAGGCTTGGCCTGATTATTTACACAAGCTCAGCAAGAATAGTTATTCTTGTTATTTTTTAGTTATTTTTAAAACTCACTTTGCAGGCAGCCCAGGTGGCTCAGTGGTTTAGCACCGCCTTCAGCCCAGGTGTGATCCTGGAGTCCCGGGATCGAGTCCCACATCAGGCTCCCTGCATGGAGCCTGCTTCTCCCTCTGCCTGTGTCTCTGCTTCTCTCTCTCTCTCTTTGTCTCTCTTTCTCTGTCTCTCATGAATAAATAAATACATCTTTTAAAAAATAAATAAATAAAACTCACTTTGCTAGAACTTTTCAGAAGGAATTTCTAGATTGAACCCTCAATAGTCTCTCGAGGTCAGAAGCTAAGCCAAATACTTGCCATCAGACTTGCCTGTGCTGCCTGGAGATTTGGATGAATTCCTCTTCTCGAGGTCCCCAAAGTATCCTGAGGTTCCAGAACCTGCCAGGAAGTGACATTCTTTACTCACCTGGTAAGACTGCTGGGAACTCTGTCAGCAAGGTACCAGGCCAACATTTCCCAGGGGCTCCATAAAGTCAACCTTAAAGTCAATTCTTTAAAGCTGTTTGGGCATACCTGGGTCTATGCATATAATATTCAAATCTATTACTCAAGTCAAAGCCTTGGTAAAATAACCAATGTTTCCAATGATGTCCTGTTACACACAGAACAGATTCTTATGGAGCTTATGCAAATAATTATAACTGCCACGAAAGAGAGAACACTCATTGGAAGTTTGTGAATTCTGGAGGGCTCAGGTAGGGAGAAAAGAGAAATGCTTCAATTTGTTCACAAAGGAATAGTTTATCATATTTTTGTACGTCATGGATATCTTTTTTAAAAAGATTTTTTAAAAAGATTTTATTTATTTGTTCATGAGAGACACACACACACACACACACACACACAGAGAGAGAGAGAGAGAGAGAGAGAGGCAGAGACACAGGCAGAGGGAGAAGCAGGCTCCATGCAAGGAGCCTGATGTGGGACTCGATCCCGGGTCTCCAGGATCAGGCCCTGGGCTGAAGGCGGCGCTAAACTGCTGAGCCACCCCAGCTGCCCAAAGATTTTGTTTTTAAGTAATCTTACACTTCACATGGGGCTGGAACTCACAGCCCCAAGATCAAGAGTCACATGCTCCACCAATGCAGCCAGCCAGGTGCCGCTATCATGGATATCTTAAGAGAAAGTTTCCTTCAATCTAGAAAAGCGAACATTAGAGAACCAGCAATGTTTCCAACAGGAGTCACAAAAACTGTAATCATCTTGCTCAGTTCATTCAGTCCCATGTCATTTTTGTTCTGTTTGAATGCAGCTTTTCCATTAGTTACAGAAATTCGTACTTAGCTTAGTTTTATGATCTTAAGGGTATCAAAAACATATGTTTGTCAAAAAGTCTTTTTCATGAATCTCCTTGGAGATAAAACACATTTTTTTAAGAGATTGGAACAATAGTAATAAATGACAAAAAGAAACCCTCCCTCAAAAATGGACATAGTTAAAAATCCGATGAGATAATGTGGTTGACAAAGAAATCCAGTTATTCCTGTGACACAAGACATTTCAATAATTTTATTTTTGTCAAGACTTGAGGGATTTCAGGGTGCTTGGGTGGCTCAGTGGTTGAGCATCTAACTGCCTTCGGCCCAGGGAGTGATCCCAGGACCCCAGGATCACGACCTGAGCCAAAGGCAGACGCTCAACCGCTGAGCCACCCAGGCTTCCCATGTAAGTTTCTTTTTCACTCAAATTTTATCCTAAGCCTTTTATCTCTAAATAACCAGTCTCCTTTTTGGACAAAATTTCTGTCTTTTCCCTTCAACAAAATGTATTCCCATTCCCTATATCTTTCTTACGAAAAACATCTTTTCTTGCAGACAGAGTGGTTTTCCTTATCATTTCTAGCAATCTCAATTACATTTATCAGAATTTTTACTTTTAGAAACCTTCGTTTTTAACATCTTATTTGAAAAAACAACAAACTTAGATATCTGATGAATTCAACCCAATGTATCATTTAACAGCAAAACTTCAAAGTTTCAGGTTACCAAAGATTTTGAGAGCTATTTACAAGTTTTGCCTATAAACCTTTTAATCTATTCAACCTACTTGTTATTTTATTTTAAGATTTTTTTTTTTTTGAGGGATCCCTGGGTGGCGCAGCGGTTTGGCGCCTGCCTTTGGCCCAGGGCGCGATCCTGGAGACCCGGGATCGAATCCCACATCGGGCTCCCGGTACATGGAGCCTGCTTCTCCCTCTGCCTATCTCTGCCTCTCTCTCTCTCTGTGACTATCCTAAATAAATAAAAATTTTAAAAAAAAGATTTTTTTTGAGTAATCTCTACACCCAAGGTGGGGCTTGAACTGAAAACCCCAAGATCAAGAGTCACATGTTCTACTGACTGAGCCAGCAAGGCACCCCTCCACCTACTTGTTCCTAACAATTACCCATGAAAACTTTATGAGACAGACAAAAATCAACCATCCTTTTAAAGTCATTTTTGCTGACAAATTGCAACAGATACAATATGAATTCAACTAATTAAATTCATGAATGCCCAATAAGTGCTTGGTTTTTAACTAATTAAATAGAGCTCTTACCTCTTCCCCATGTGTGCTTCCAGGGACCCAAAGAGCTGCTGCTTCCTTCATCCAGGGTTGTAAGGGGAAGGAGGGGGTGTGCAAGAGCCACACAGCCAGGGTGGAGATCTACAGAGGAAACAACAACAAATGGACCAAATCACTAGCTGGGATGGAGAGTTCTTTCCATCTCCCACGCCCTAAGGAGATCACTTCCGTTTCACCAGGCTAGAGTATCCAACCCTCCGAATGGCTGGGGTTAAGTGATCTTTTGGCCCCTGGGGATGTCTAAATTCGACACTAGGCCCCCATCAAGTGTTCAGTCCCCCAGGGTGTTTACCAGAGAGGCCCTCTTTACCCCAAGTCTTCTGACTGTTATGCTGTCTTGCCCAGACTTCGTGGGGCAGCTCTAGTTTTACCTCTACACCTGTGCCACGGACCTGACATAATTTGCACCAAAAGAAATCCTCTCAGTAACAGCAAAATTGCCACTGAATTTCAAGTGAGGACAGAACGGCAGGCTGGTGGTCACAAGTACCAAGAAGGGGGAGTCCCCTCTGAGGAATCTGCCCCTGGTCCTTCTAGCTTGAGATAAGGTTTGGCCCACTTGAGCTTCTGCTGCCCTCTGCTCTGACACTTGGGAGTCAAGGAACCAGAGGGCTTAAGCTCAAGGTCGCCAAATTTGTTTTGTTTTGTTTTGGTTTGGTTGGTTTGGTTGTGTGTTTTAGTTTCAGAGGTAGAGTTCAGTGATTCCTCAGTTGTATAATAACACCCAGGGCTTCATTCCATCAAGTGTCCTCCTTAGTGCCCATCCCCCCAACCCCCCACCCACCTGGGTTGCCAAATATGTAACTGCACCGCACCAACTTGAGTTGGTGAATCACAGAAATGGCACCAGGTTAAGTGTCCCACGAAGAAATCTTTATCTGGAAGCTGTGACTCCTAATTGGCTGCAAATAAAGTTTTCTTTGGGCGACACCTCACCTGGTGCCATTTCCGTGACTCACCAAGGAGCAAACTGGTGTTGGTTTGGTTATAGTTTTTTTTTTTTTTTTTAAGATTTTATTTATTTGTTTGACAGAGAGAGAGAGAGAGAGAGAGAATGAGCAAGGGAGAAGGGCAGAGAGATAGAAGCGTAACACTTGAGCCGAAGGCAGACGCCCAACTGACTGAGCCACCCAGGTGCCCCGGTTCGGTTATAGTTTTAATTTCTTTTCTCTTTCATCTTCAATCCTTTGACCCTCGCTTACTTACCTCCAACCCCACTGCTGAATGCAAGCTATTGTGTGATTATTATACAAGTTATTTCTCCTTTTTTCCTATAGATAGACACTTAAGTTGCTTCCCTTTTTTTCTTTCTTTTTCAGTATTTCAAAAAACACCTGCTAAGAATATTCTTGTGCATGTCTACAGCTGCATATAAGTGAGAATCTTTAGGGTGTATTTTCCCAGAGAGAAATTCCCGCTACACATGTTCAACTTTACAAAATAGTATCAAATTGTTTTTTAAAGTCACTGTGTTAGTGGAGGCAGTTGGTTAGGTTCCAGCAGGATACCCGGAGGCCGGCAAGGTGGAAGTCACGGCCAGCAATGGGGAAAGGCCTCTGGCAGCCAGGAAGTCGGATCTAACCAGACAGGCCCGAGATGGTGGATGTCATGACAGGAACCCCCTGACCAGATTAGGAAGAAAAAGTGTGAAACCCTGCTTCCCACCCCAAGTAATAAACATTCCACCCCAGGTGCCTGGGTGGCTCAGTGGTTGAGCATCTGCCTTTGGCTCAGGGCGTAACCCCGGGGTCCTGGGATTGAGTCCCACTCCGGGCTCCCAGCAGGGACCCTTCTTCTCCCTCTGCCTGTGTCTCTGTGTCTCTCATGAATGAATAAATGTAATCTTTTTTAAAAAAATTCTTTAAACAAAACAAAACAAAAATTCCACCCCCTAGTTAACAACTGCCCCAGAGCTCACAGCATACTCTCCCTCTCACTGTCTCTCTGTCTCTGTCTCTGTCTCTCTGTCTTTCAAGTTTGCCTGCTCTCCTATCTCCGTATTTTTTGCTTTAATACACTTTGCTGCATGTGTCACTCATCTGTCGCACTGAGCGTCTGTCCTTGAATTCATTCTCTTGAGGATCAAGAACCATTAGCAAGTCCTTCAGATCCGGCAGGGTTGAGGCTCCAGGGCCCGGGGCCTCCTCAGTTCACCAGGCAACAATAGCACAAGTTTATATTCTTATCATCATTAATAGCCAATAAATAATATTTACTATTATCATATGCCAGGTAGTCACTCACTGATTGTTTAATGTTGCCTGTTTTTGCATTTTTAGGATAAACACTACTTGGTCATGATGTTTCTTATAATAGTAATAATACACTGTTGGGCTCAGGTGGTTAATAGTCTATTGAGATTATTGCATCCATGCTCAGAAGTGAAAAGAGCTCATGATTTCTTTTTCTTGTCCTGACTCTGTCTGGATTTGAGACCAAAGTTAGAGCAGCCTCCAGAAACAAGATTATCCCTCTTTTGCTATTTTCTGGAATAATCTGTATCAATAAAGTTAGTTTCTGCTTCTTGAAAACTGTCAAAACTCAATAGTAAAATCATTGGGAGCAAGGACTTTTGCTGGGGGTGAAGTTGGAGATGCCCTTGATAACCATGTCGATTTCTTTAACTATTAGTCTCTCCATGTTTCTTTTCCTTCTTATATCAGTTTTGGCATTTTCTTTTTTTTGGTGTTTTTTTTCCCCAGACTATATCTCTTACCCAGGTTGCCAAATAGTTACTCATTTTATTCTTTATTATTATTTTAAACTCTTATGCTTGTGGTTATTATTTTATTTATTTGAGAGAGAGAGAGAGAGAGAGAGAGAGAGTGAACATGGGGGGTGCAGAGGGAGAAGCAGACTCCCTGCTGAGCAGGGAGCCTGATGCAGGGTAGAGGGGGTTGGGGGGTGTTGGGAATCACAACCTAAGTCAAAGGCAGACGCTTAACTGATTGAACCACCCAGGTGCCCCTATTTTTCCATTTCTATTCTGTAACTGTTTCTTGTCTGCTGTTTTCTTCCTCAGTTTTTCCAGTTCTTTTTTAAAAACAGCTTTTAGCTTCCTTGATATTCTCTACTGTGTAATTTGTTGACGCTCTCTCCTTAATTTCTGTATTTATCTTTATTGTTTCCTTCTGGTTTCCTTGGGTATGACCCATTGCTTGTTTTCTGATTTCTTAGGCTCATTTGCTCAACCCCTGAGCCACCCAGGTGCTTCATCAAACATATTCTTTATTATTCTTTATTGTTTATTGTCTGCTCCTGAATTAGGATGTGAATTCTTTTAATTTTAGTAAATTCACAGAATTGTTCACTCATTATCATATCTAGAATATTTTATTCTTTTATTATTATTATTATTTAAGTAATAAAAAAATATTTGGCTGAGCATGGAGCCACACGCAGGACTAGAACTCATTACCCCCAAGATCAAGACCCCAGCCAAGATCAAGGGTTGGATGCTCACCCAACTGAGCTACCCAGACCCCCCTAGAATATTTTATTATTATCTATTGTTATTCTACCCATTTTTAAATTGGATTGTTTGGTTTTCTTTCTATCAAGTCGCATCACTTTCTTACATGAATTAGATCTTTATCTTCTCCCCACATAAGACAAGTATAATAGTGTAAGCTCACTGTCCTCTGGTGGGTGTCCAGCCAACACTGCTTCTCCTCCCCAACATGCTAGGTAATCGTCTTGCTTTAGTTCTAGGTGGCAATAACTGGACAAAAGAAAAGAGCCCTCCGGCAGTCTGTCCCCAGCATCCCATCACAATCCCTTTCTCTCCCCAAAGGAGATGAGGAAAAGAGCAAAGTCTTTGTAATTTCCAGGTCTGTGCACTTTTTCTTTATAGCATTTTCATCATCAAACATTCCATATATTTTACTTGTTTATTATTTGTTATCTGTCTCACCCTATTAGAATGTAAGCCATTTAAATTTTAGTAAATTTACAGAATGTTCAGTCATTATCCTAACCCAGTTGTATCAGGGCAGGCAGGGCTGGATGAGCGGAGGGAGGGAGCAGCCTTTGCTAGTTTGCTACTTGGGAAGTTCCATCTTTTTGTGTAAACAAGATGGAACCTGCTTGGATGTGTTCTCCTTATTTGTAGCCACAGAGTCCTAAAATAACACGTTAACAATTGAATATGAGGGTTAAGCTGTATATTTTAACAGGCTATCCTATATTTAAAAAATACGTAAAATACTACAACGGAGATGCTATAATCAAAATCCATAATGTGAAAAAAAATCCATAATGTGAAAAAAATCCATAATGTGGGAAACTCTTTAGAATAAGTTGTCCAGGGCAGCCTGGGTGGCTCAGCGGTTTAGCACCACCTTCAGCCCAGAGCATGATCCTGGAGACCCAGGATCAAGTCCCACGTCGGGTTCCCTGCATGGAGCCTGCTTCTCCCTCTGCCTGTATTTCTGCCTCTTTCTCTCCTCTCTGTATATTCTCATGAATAAATAAATAAAATTTTAAAAAAAGATAAGTTGTCCAGTTTTTTCAAAAGATAAATTGTATGGAGAAATAAGGAGAAGGATAGGGAACATTGTTTCTTTCTTTCTTTCCTTTTTTTTTTTTTTTAAAGATTTTATTTATTTATTCATGAGAGACACAGAGAGAGAGCTGCAAAGACACAGGCAGAGGGAGAAGCAGCTCCATGTAGGGAGCCTGATGTGGGACTCGATCCTGGGTCTCCAGGATCATGCCCTGAGCCAAAGGCAGCACTAAACTGCTGAGCCACCCAGGCTGCCCAGGGAACTTTTTTTTATGGCTTTAACTAGACTTAATTTATCTGAAGGCTAAATGAAATAAAAGTCAATTAACCTTTATTTTAGTGAGAATATGATTTTTCCAAAAGCAGTATGAGCAACACATGATATAATTTATCCTCTTACCACCTTGATTCATTCCTTGCTTCTTATTATACCTCTGATCCATTTAATATAATCTATATGAAATGGCCTCAACATTTTAATAGAGAGGTACTCGGATTTTTTTTTTTTTTTTAGTTATACTTAGTTAACATACAGGGCAATATTGGTTTCTGGGGGTAGAATTCAGTGATTCATCACTTCCATACAACACCCAGGGCTCATGCCCTCTTTAATACCCATCACCCATCTAGCCCATCCCCCATCCCTCCCTCCATCAACCCTCAAGTTTATTCTCTATTAAGAGTCTTTTATGGTTTGTTTCCCTCTCTCCTTCACCTCCACCTTCCCCTATGTTCATCTGTTTTCTTTCTTAAATTCCACATGTGAGTGAGATCATATGGTTTTGTCTTTCTCGGACCGAGTTATTTTACGTAGCATAATATACTCTAACTCCATCCACATTGCTGTAAATGGCAGGGTTTCGTATTTTTTGATGTCTGAGTAACATTCCTTTGTATGCATATGCCACATCTTCTTTATCCATTTGTCAGCCGATGGACATTGGGGCTCCCTCCATAGTTCGGCTATTGCTGATAATTCTGCTATAAACATTGGGGTACATGTACCCCTTTGAATCTGTATTTTTGTATCCTTTGGGTAAACACCTGATATTGCAATTGCTGGATAGGAGGGTAGTTGTATTTTTAACTTTTTGAGAAATCTCCATACCATTCTCCAGAGTGACTGCACCAGTTGGCGCTCCCACCAACAGCACACAAGTTTTTCCCTTTCTCTGCATCCTTGCCAACACCTGTTCATTTTAGCCATTTTGACAGGTGTGAGGTGGTATCTCATTGTGGTTTTAATATGTATGTCCCTGATGATGAGTGATGTGAAGCATCTTCTCATGTGTCTGTTGGCTATCTGGATGTCTTCTTTGGAAGAGTGTCTGTTCATGTCTTCTGCCCATTTCTTTACTGGATTATTTTTTTTGATGTTGAGTTTGATTAAGTTCTTTATAGATTTTTGGATCCTAACTCTTTATCAGATGTGTTATTTGCAAGTACCTTCTCCCATTCTGTAGGCTGCCTTTTAGTTTTGTTGGTTGTTTCCTTCACTGTGCAGAAGCTTTTTATCTTGATGCAGTCCCAAGAGGTCTTTTTTGCTTTTGTTTCCCTTGCCTCCGGCAACATGTCTAGTAAGAAGTTGCTGTGGCTGAGGTCAAAGAGGTTTCTACCCATGTTCTTCTCTAGGATTTTGATGGTTTTCTGTCTCACATTTAGATCTTTGATCTATTTTGAATTTATGTTTGTGTATGATGTATGAGAGTGGTCCAGTTTCATTCTTCTGCATGTGGCTGTCCAGTTTTCTCAATACTATTTGTTGAAGAGACTCTTTTTTCCTTTGGATATTCTTTCTTGCTTTGCCAAAGATTACATTTGTGGGTCCATTTCTGGGTTCTCTATTCTGTTGCATTCATCTGTGTGCCTGTTTTTGTGCCAGTCCCATACTGTCCTGATGACTACAGCTTTGTAATAGAGCTTAAAATCCGGAATTGTGACGCCTCCAGCTTTGTTTTTCTTTTTTTAGGATTGCTTTGCCTATTCGGAGTCTTTTGAGTTCTATACAAATTTTAGAACTGTTTGTCCTAGCTCTGTGAAAGATGGTGTCATTTTGATAGGGGTTGCATTAAATGTGTAGATTGCTTTGGGTAGAATAAACATTTTGAAAATGTTTGTTCTTCTAATCCACGAGCATGGAATGCTTTTCCATTCTCATGTCCTCTTCAATTTCTTTCATAAGTGTTCTGTAGTTTTCAGAGTACAGGTCTTTTACCTCTTTCGTTAGGCTTATTCCTAGGTTATCTTATTTTTTTTAAAGGATGATGCTTTTTAAAAAGATTTTATTTATTTATTCATGAGACACACACACACACACACACAGAGGCAGAGACACAGACAGAGAGAGAAGCAGGCTCCATGCAGAGAGCCCAACGTGGGACTTGACCCCGGGTCTCCAGGATCATGCCCTGGACTGAAGGTGGTGCTAAACCGCTGAGCCACCGGGGCTATCCTATTCCTAGGTTATTTTAACTGTTTTTGCTGCAATTGCTAATGGCGTCAATTCCTTGATTTCTTTTTCTTCTGCTTTGTTATTGGTGTATAGGAATGCAACAGATTTCTGCACATTGATTTTATATCTTGCAATTTTGCTAAATTCATATATTAGTTTTAACAGTTTTCTGGTGGAGTCTTTTGGGTTTTCTGTGTAGAGTATCAGGGAGAAGTAACTTCTATATTAAAAAGAGACTTAAAAGCTGTATCAACCAATTGCAGTGATTAAAAAAAAAGTATACAAATTTTTATGAGCCAAATGAGGAAATTTGAACATTGTCTTGCTATTTGGTGATGCTAAGAACTTGTTAATTTTTAAATATATAACAATAACCTGTGGTTATGTTTTTTTAAAAGAGAATTAGCTTTTAGAAACATACACTAAAATATTTCAGGTGAAATATGATGTCTCTGATATGCTTCAAAGGAATCAGGGGAGGGACGACTGGGTGGCTCAGGGGTTGAGCATCTGCCTTCAGTGCAGGGTGTGATTCCTGGGGTCCTGGGATGGGGTCCCTGCAGGGAGTCTGCTTCTCCCTCTGTCTGTGTTTCTGCCTCTCTCTCTGTGTCTCTCATGAATAAATAAATAAAATCTTAAAAAAAAAATAATTAGGAGAGAGGAGGGGCACCTGGGTGACTCAGCCGATTAAGTGTCCAACTCTTGATTTGGGCTCAGGTTATGATCTTGGGACCTGGATCTTGATCATGAGATCAAGTCCCACATTAAGGTCTACACTCAGCAAGGAGTCTGCTTAAGATTCTTTCCCTATCACCCATCCCCACTTGCATGAATGCACACATGCTCCCTTTCTCTAAAATAAATTAATAAATCTGTAAAAAAAAAAAAAAAGGGCAGCCCAGGTGGTTCAGCAGTTTAGTGCCGATCTTCGGCCCGGGGGTGATCCTGAAGTCCCAGGATCGAGTCCCACATCAGGCTCCCTGCATGGAGCCTGCTTCTCCCTCTGCCTGTGTCTCTGCCTCTCTCTCTCTCTGTGTCTCTCATGAATAAATCTGTAAAAAAAAAAAAAAGTGAGAGGATCAGGGTAGGCGAGTGGGTGGGAGCATGAGTGAAGAAAGAATGGTTATGAATTGATAACTGCTGAATCTGCATGATGAGAAGGGTCATTATACTATTCCCTATACGTTTGTATATATTGAACATTTTCTATAAGTTTTTTAAAATTCCTTTTTATAATTACTGACTTAGAGCTCCAAAAAACATAAGTGAGAAAAGAAAGCTGCAAAAACCGTTATGTAAAGATTATACTAATGACTGTCATGGTCTAGTAGGGGAGATAAGCAAGTAAACATGCAATTATGATACGATGCAATTAACTCCTATAATAGAAGTACCGCAGGGTGGTATGAGCGTAGGCGACGGTCACTCCCCCTCGACCGGAGCATCGGGGATAGAGCAAGAGTTGGAGAATAGTGCTCTGCCCAGGGCTGGATTGCAAGATAGCTCTGTGTGGCTTCTATGATGACAGACCCAAGTGTAGCCCTACCTGCTACTGCCACCAGCCTCTGTTTTAATTATTCTCTTATGACCTCTGAGGCATCTAATTCATTTGAAATCACAGTTTCAGTCTATATCCCCTGCACCTTCTTGCCTTAACAGAAGCCTGACTCTCCGTGTGGACCTTCCAAATAGAGGCCACTTATCTCCCCACACCCTGGTCCCCGTGACTGAGGGCAGGCATGGCACCCACGCTCTCCTTCTGGCACCATCCCATCTCCTGCCACCTCCTGTTCCTCTCTCTCCTCTTATGTCCTCAACCTCTCATCTCCTTTGGTCCCTTATTTTTCAACTATGGTCAAGTTTCTGCATCCTGGGGCCCTGGCTGGCTGGCTTGGTAGAGCGTGTGACTTTTGATCTCTGGCTCATGAGTTCAAGCTGCACATTGGGTGTGGGACCTACTTGACATAAAACTTTGAAAAAAGAGAAAAAGAAAGTCTCTGCATCCTGAAAACAGAACCAGAAAAACAAAAACAAAATTCCCCAAGCCCCCCCTCCCCACCAAACCCTGATTCTTTGGGCCAAAAAACCTCATTATTATTATTTTACATTTTATTTATTTCAGAGAGAGAGAGAGAGAGAGAGAGGGAAAGCACAAGTATGACCAGGATGAAGGCGAGAGGGAGAAGCAGACTCTCCATTGAGTAGGGAGCCTGATGCAGGGCTGGATCCCAGGACTTTGGGATCATGACATGAGCCAAAGACAGATGCTTAACCGACTGAGCCACCCAGATGCCCCCATAGCCAAGCTTCTTCAAAGAACAGTCTATGCACATCTGCCCTTTCTTACCTCCCAGGCACCCAGGAGGCTTTTAGCCTCACTCCTAGTTCCTCTTGAGCCAGTTTTAATAGTTTCTGTGTTTCTAGGAATTTGACCATCTCTCCTAAGTTATCTAATTTGCTGACATATAGTTGCTCATTGTATTCTCTTACAATCTTTTCATTTCTGGAGGGTCAGTAGAAAAGTCCCTTCTTCTTTTTTTAGTTTTAAATATATCAGTCTATTTATTTATTTATTTATTTATTTATTTATTTATTTATTTATTTATTTAAAGTAAGTTCTGTGCCTAACACGGGGGCTGAACTCATGACCCCAAGATTGAGAGGCATGTGCTCTACCCACTGAGCCAGCAGGGTGCCCCATAATGTCCCCTCTTTCATTTCTGATTCTAGCACTTTGAATTTCTTTTCTTTCCCCTTGGCCACCCTCGCTAATGATTTGTCAACTATGTTGATCTTTTCAAAGAACCAATTTTTGAGTTCATTGATTTTCTCTATTGTTTTTCTACTCTCTAATTTCTGTTCTACTTCTCAGTATTTCCTTTCTCTGCTTGTTTTGGGTTTAATTTGCCTTTCATTTTCCAATGTCATAAGGTGAAAGCTTAGCTTATTAGGTTTCTTCTTTCTAAAAGGTGTTTAGAGCTATTAATTTCCCTCACAGCAAATATGCAAGCTCTAATTTGTTTTCATTTTCATTTCTTTCTCTCTCTTTTTTTTTTAAAAGATTTTATTTGTTTATTCATGAAAAAAGACACAGAGAGAGGCAGAGGGAGAAGCGGTGAGCCTGATGCGGGACTTGATCCCAGGACCCCGGGATCACGACCTGAACCAAAGGCAGACACTCAACCTCCAAGCCACCCAGGAGTCCCTCATTTTTATTCATTTCAAAGTATTTTCTAATTTCCTTGTGGATTCTTCTTACTGAACGTAGTGCTGCAATATCCAAATGCCTTGGACACATTAGCTGTACTCAATGCAGCATTAGGCACAGTAATTACTCCCTCTTTAAAATTCTCTCTTCTTCCAAAGTTAAACAAAAACATTTTTAACTGCTTTTCCTCTACCTGTTTATTCTTATTCAGAGAATTTCATGGACTCCTCTTCTTCCACTAAAGCACTAAATGTCAATGTTCTTTGTCATTCTCCAGCAGGACAAAAATAGACCTGTGTCCCCAAGAATCAGGATGAAACTGAAGATGTCCACCTTGCTTCAGCCTATTGTATTTTCCAAGGGTTTAGACAGATGTATAATGACCTATATCTGTCATTATAAGATACAGAGCAGGGTATTTTATTTGCCCTAAAAATCCTCTGTGCTTTGTATATTCATCACTTCCCCCACTCTCCGCTCTGGCAACCACTGACCTCTTTACCGTCTTTACAATTTTACCTTTTACAGAGCGTCATGTAGTTGGAATCATACAGTATAGAGCCTTTTCAGATCGGCTTCTTTCACTTAGTGATACATAGTTTAGTTTCCTCCATGTCTTTTCATGGCTTGATAGCTCATTTATGTTTAACCCTGACCAGTATCCCATTATCTGGATGGACCACACTTTCTTTGCCCATTCACCCACTGACGGATGTCTTGGTTGCTTCTCAGTTTTGGCAATATAAATAGATTTGTCATAAACATCCATGTACAGGGTTTGTGTGGACCTAAGGTTTCAACTGCTTTGGATAGAACTAAGAAGTGCAATTGCTGGATTTGTATGGTAAAAATATGTCTAGTTTTGTGAGAAGCTGCCAAACCGTCTTCCAGAGTGGCCGTACCATTTTGCATTTCTACCAGCAAAGAATGAGAGTTTTGTTGCTGCCACTGCTTGCCAGTGTTTGGTGGTGTCCATGTCACAGATTTTGGCCATTTTACTAGGTGGTGTACATTCCATTCACTCTTCACAACATCCCTAGATGTTATCTAATTCATGGAATAGCAAACAACTTATAAGAGGTGAAGTCACGGGTGAAGCCACCCACTGGGTGGCTCAGTGGTTGAGCGTCTGCCTTCAGCTCAGGCCATGATCCCAGAGCCCTGGGATCGAGTCCCATCAGGTTCACTGCTTCTCCCTCTGCCTATGTCTCTGCCTCTCTCTGTGTCTTTCATGAATAAATAAATAAAATCTTTTTTTAAAATTTTTTATTTAATTTTTAATTTTTATTTATTTATGATAGTCACAGAGAGAGAAAGAGAGAGAGGCAGAGACATAGGCAGAGGGAGAAGCAGGCTCCATGCACTGGAAGCCCGACGTGGGATTCGATCCCGGGTCTCCAGGATCGCGCCCTGGGCCAAAGGCAGGCGCCAAACCGCTGCGCCACCCAGGGATCCCAATAAATAAAATCTTAAAAAAAAAAAAGAGGTGAAGTCATGATTTAAATCTGGTTACTTAGATTTCAAAACCTGAGCTCTTTTCTGTGCAAAAATACAGGCTTTTGGAGAATCTTCCACATTATCTGCACATACAATATCTTAAAAAAAAAAAAGAAAAGAAAAGAAGATTTGATTGATTTATTTATTTTAGAGAGAGGGGGAGAGAGAGAGAGGATAACTGTGTGAGCAAGCAGGGAGAGGGGCAGAGGGAGAGCAGGGGAGGGAAAGAGGGAATCCAGGCAGATTCCTGGCTTCCTAGCTGAGAGCAGAGCGCAGAGCCTAACAGGCCTCAATATCTCGATCCTGAGAGCATGACTGAGCTGAAACCAAGAGCTGGACACTCACTTGGCGGCGCCACCCAGGGGCCCCTTACCCGCACATGGGGATCCTGACATGGAGACAGATGTAGCTCCCCATGTGATTCACCAGCATGTCTGACATGAAAGCTCTCTCTCTTGCATTATTGCTATTCCCTTTAAATGCATGTAGTAGGTTTTTTTGTTTGTTTGTTTGTTAAGATTTTATTTATTTATTCATGAGAGACACAGAGAGAGACTCAGAGGCACAGGTAGAGGGAGAAGCAGGCTCCATGCAGGGAGCCCGACATGGGACTCGATCCTGGGGTCCCGGGGTCACGCCCTGGGCCGAAGGCAGGCGCTAAACCATTGAGCCACCCAGGGGTCCCCATGTTGTCAAAACTTTATAAACCGTAGACTCTGAAAGAATATTAGAGTCATCCTCAGTCCCAATACATCAAGCTTATGAATAATGATGCATATGTCCTTGGGGACATTTTTCCATGCATATATTTGAGTACTAAAACCTAGGATGGCATTATATTTTTCCGAATGACTTCCTTAATGTAACATTAAAGTGTAGCAACATACTACGTTTGTGTCTGTGGTTATAGCCTGTGCCATCATTTGCTTAACCACCATCTTATTGAAGGCAATAGGTCTTTTATTTTTCCCTTTAAGTTTTTCAGGCCTCTGTAGCTCTCTGATTCGTCCTCCACGTCCCCACATTCCATGTTCGTAAACCTTGGCCACCGTTCTGCTAGCCTTAGTGGAGAGCAGAGGCTGCGGGCCTGCAGGCTCTCATCCCCGGCAGGAGGAGCAGCCCCGTGGGGACAGGGGCGCACACAGGCCCTGCGCTGTCTGTGGCTGCAAGGACCATGTCGCTTGGCACCTTCACAACTAGCTGGGGAGCCAGACAGTTTACAAACCATCATCAAACATCAATAAAAGCTGTGATTAGCGCTATGGAGAAGGTAGGGGACAGGAGGGAATACCATTTGGATTGGAAAAGGGTCAGGGGACGCTTCTGAAGCACAGTGACATCTAGGCTGAAGTCTGGAAGGCTGGCTGGAAGCCAGTTGGGTGTTGAACAGGGAGAAGCAGTCGAGGCGAAGAGGACAGCGTGTGTACATGCCTCCCGGGGTCCGCAAGATACTGGGTGCATGGGTGGGGATTGACAATATTTATTCGTTTGGGGAAAAAGATCAAGAATCTCCCATTTTGAGGGGGTGCCTGTTTGGCTCAGTTGGTAGAGTGTGTGACTCCTGAGCTCAGGGTCGTGAGTTCAAGCCCCACATTGGGCACAGAGCCCACTTAGAAGAAAATAAGAGAAAAAGAGAATCTTTAGCTTTGGACATGATCACCTTGAGATGTTGTGACATAAAAAGAAATATGCCTTTGGTGTCTGCTCCCAGGCCCTGGCACAGGACTTCTAAAACCCTTGTCACTTCCTGAGTGCTAGAGTGAGAGGAGATTATTCATAACAAGCCCCCTCGGCACCTGGGGGGCTTGGTGGTTGAGCGTCTGCCTTTGGCTCAGGGCCTGATCCTGGGGTCCTGGGATCGAGCCCCGCATCGGGCTCCTCGCAGGGAGCCTGCTTCTTCCTCTGCCTCTTTCTCTGTGTCTCTCATGAATAGAGAAATAAAATCTTTTAAAAAATAATAATAATAAGCCCCTTTCAACCACACTTGATTTTATTCTAATGAGGTGACTCTTGTAGGATGGAGGCTCCTTATCAGAGGGTTGGAACTTTCCAATTTCCACTCACCCTTGGAAAAAGGAGAGGGGCTGGAGACGGACCTAATTACCAATGGCCAATGAATTAATCAGTTGTGCCAATGTGATGAGTCCTCCTCAAAAATCTGAACAACAGCATTTGGAGAGCTTCTGAGTCGGTGAATGCTTGGAGGTACTGAGAGGATGGCATTTCCAGAGGGGACCCAGAAGCTCTGCACACATTCCCACCCCCCACGCCCACCCCCTGTACCGTGTCCTGTGCGGCTCTTCCATTTGGCTGTTCCTGAGTTGTGTACCTCCCCACAGCAGACCTGTAGTAGTGAGTGTTTCCCTGAGTTCTGTGAGCCATCCTGGCAAGTCATGGAACCAGAGAAGAGGGGCATGAGAATCCCTCGGTCAGAGGTACGGGTGGCGTGGGGTGCCCGGGTGGTGTAGTCAGCTGGGTTTCTTGACTTTTGGTTTGGGCTCCGGTCATGATCTCAGGGTCCTGGGATGGAGCCCTGCATCAGGCTCCGCTCTGCACTCAGGGCGGGTCTGCTTCGGGATCCCTCTCTCCCTCTGCCCGTCCCCTTGCTCTCTTGCTTTCTCTCTCTAAATAAATACATCTTCAAAAAAAAAAAATTTCTCGTGTGGAAATACCCCACACATTTTGTGTCAGAATCCTGAGTCTAGACAATTTTTTATTCCCTTTTAGATGCCCATGACATATTCAAGGGGAGATGTAGTACATAACTGGATATGAGTTTGGAGCTACAAAATGGGTTTAGACTAAATAGTGAGGGGCACCTGGGTGGCTCAGCAGATTAAGTTTCTGCCTTTGGCTCAGGCCATGCTTTCCAGGTCCTGAGATCGAGCCCCATATCCGACTTCCTGCTCAGTGGGGAGTCTGCTTCTCCCTCTCCCTTTGCTTGCCACCCTCCCTCATGCACGTGTGCATGTGTGTGCTCTCTCTCTTTCTCTCTCTCTCAAATAAATAAAATCTTTTTCTTTTTTTAAGATTTTATTTATTTATTCATGAGAGACACAGAGAGAGAGAGAGGCAGAGACACAGGCAGAGGGAGAAGCAGGTTCCATGCGGGGAGCCCGATGCGGGACTTGACCCCCAGGCCCCTGGATGAGGCCCTGAGCTGAAAGCAGAGGCTCAACCGCTGAACCACCCAGGCGTCCCAATAAATAAAATCTTTTTAAAAATGTTAAATTTTAATTGACTTATATTTCAATAGAAATTTACTAGAATTATAGTAACTGGGAAAAAAAATCACTGGTGAGTATGTGAGAAATTAGTCGCCAAATTAGGTGCCTTTTCCAACCAGGGGAAAAATATCTGAGTGTGTCTTTAATTTACTCTTATTTTCCTTAAAAGAACAAAGCTTTAGTCTGGTGATTAATGCTCTTGAAGCCTGCGGGGGTCCCAGCTGGCAGCCATAGTAGCTGTTTCAAATCCAAAGAGGAAAAGTGTTTGTGTCTGCTTAAAAATGGAGTAATTAATGATGTGGGAAAAGTATTTTTCCTTTGTTTGTCTCTCAACACGATGGCTTTGTCTGATAAGGGATAGAGTATTAGGATTGAATAGGAATATGCTAGGGAAAACACATGGGAGCTGATATGTCTGGGCTGTATGAAGAATGCTCAGACGTTCAGAAGTAAGCTGCAAAGATCAAGATGGCATCTTAGTGTCTAGAGAATTCCAAATATAGAACTCCTAGAAACCGATGACATCCACATGGAGTTTTGGACACCTCAGCAGTATTCATAAGAATTGGGAAAGTAGAGTTTTTGTAAGGGGGAGTGAGGACAGGTTTCCTGGTAACAAAGCAATGGTTGGGGATCATTTTTTCCGGAAGAGGATGTGGGAATGTGGGCTGGCAGCACTGAGGAGAAGATGCAACTTCTTGGCCCATGGCCTCCGTCCAGTGGCTTCATGTTCATCTTTGATCTCAGCTCAAATCTAAGGAAGCGAAGCCTAGCCTGCTCATCTGCTAGTCCTTCCCCCCACCATCCAGATGAGGCCCCTGTCCTAGGCTCCCATAGAATCCGTCCTTCCTTGACAGCATCTGACACCGCTGTAATTACATCATTCACTGGGTAGAGGAGTAAGGATCCTAGTCCACAGCTTAGGTGGGCAAGAAATGTAACAACTTATACTTCAAGATTCCATTCAACCATTGTGGTAGAAATCATATTTGGGGTCCCAAAAGATTCTAAAGTTATGTAGGATTAAGTTTCTACAGTTGGAGGGAGGAAGAGAAGGACAAGAAGGCATTGGGGAGTGACCGCTTTGTCTTAAGTGTTATCTGTCCATGAAGCTGTCTGTTAAGATACCTAGAGTCCAATCTGGTTGGTTCTATTTCCTTAAGTACCTAGGTCATTGGACAACAGCAGCCGGAGAAACCCCTGGAAAAACTTTTTGCCCTGCCCCAACCTCCTCTGGAGCAATGAACACAGCTTCACTATTTTATTTTATTTTTTTTAAAGATTTTATTTATTCATTCATGGGAGACACAGAGAGAGAGGGGCAGAGGCACAGGCAGAGTGAGGAGAAGCAGGCTCAAGGAAGGGAGCCTGATGTGGGAATCGATCCTGGGACTCCAGGATCATGCCCTGGGCCAAAGGCAGGCGCCAAGCCGCTGAGCCACCCAGGGATCCCAACACAGCTTCACTATTTTAATTGGGACAAAGCAAGGGAAGGAAAGCTGAGAGGGCAAATATTGGTGAATATTTTAAAAATTTTTTTTTTTTTAAATTTATTTATGATAGTCACTGAGAGAGAGAGAGAGAGCGCCAGAGACACAGGCGGAGGGAGAAGCAGGCTCCATGCACCGGGAGCCTGATGTGGGATTCGATCCCGGGTCTCCAGGATCGCGCCCTGGGCCAAACGCACGGGCCGAACCGTTGCGCCACCCAGGGATCCCTGGTGAATATTTTTAAAATAGTAGTTCAAACATATATTTACTCTGGGAATGTGTAGTAAAGTTATGTGGAAGAAATAATTCACCAGTCTTCACCAGTCTAGTGTGGAAGCTTATTTGAGTCCAGTGTGGAAGCTTAAGCTTCTCTAAAAAAGAAAAGAAAAGAACATTTAAAAATATCCAAAGGTAGAAACAACCCGAGTGTCCCCTGATGACGAGGTAAACACAATATGGGCTGTACGTACAATAAGATTTGTTCAGCCTTAAAAAGAAAGGAAATTCTGTCCATAGTACAACATGAATGAACCTTGACCACACATAGGAAATAAGCCAGTCACAAAAAGACATACTATATGATCCACCTACATGAGTGTAGTCAAATACATAGAGATAAAAAAGCAGATTTGATGGTTGCCAAGGGCTGGGAGAGAATGGGGAGTTAGCGGCTAATGGGTACCGAGTTACACAGTTTTGTAAGATGGAAAGAGCTATGGGGATGGAAGGTGTTGACAATTGCCCAACAATGTGGATGTACTTACAGCCACTGAACAGTACACTTAAACATGTTTAAATCTGCATTCATTGGATAAAGGCAACTTTAATAAGAAACACAATATAGTGGCATAACTAATTTTTGTGTTGTGCATATTTGATCACAATAAAAATATTATCCAGGGACATCTGGCTGGTTCAGTCGGAGGAGCATGTGATTCTTGATCGGGGGTTGTGAGTTTGAGCCTCACGTTGGATGTAGAGGTTACTTACATGAATAAAAAAAAACTTTAAAACTTGAAAAAATATTATGCAAATACATGTGTAATTAGTTGCTTAATATCTTTCTCTTCAGCTGGAAAAGGAGCTCTGTAAGAGTGGAACCTTGTCCATCTTATTCACTGCTCTATGCCCATCATTCAGCACAGTGTCTAGCATGTAGCAGTAACTCCATAAATATTTGTTCAATGAATAAATAGCCCCGAGAGCGGGATTTGGGGGACAATGTATGCCTCAGGAAAGTAATACTCCGTATAATGATTTACGGAAGAAACACTGGCAGGATATTGCATAATTTGCTACTGATAATATTTAGTTGCCATAGTGCTTGGGCATTTGTGAGCATATATCTTGATTAAATATAGAAAGAGGAAAAATAAGTATCACATTACATACCTATAGCCATGCTCTTTTATTTTTAAAAGAATTCATTTATTTATTTAAGAGAGAGAGACAGAGAAAGAGAGAGACAGAGCATGGAGGGCAGGAGCAGAGGGAGAGGGACACACAAATTCCCCGAGGAGCAGGGAGTCCTATGTGGGGCTCGATCCCAAGACCCTGTGATCATGACCTGAGCTGAAGTCAGATGCTTAATTGGCTGAGCCACACACACACATTTTTTTTTTAAGAAAAGATTTTATTTATTTATTTATTTATTTATTTATTTGAGAGGGAAGAGTGTGAGCAGGAGCTGGGAGAGGGCAGAGGGAGAGTATATCCACACTTTTAATCACTTGGTCCCTTGCAGAAGAGGGCTTCTTCCTGTTGAGCCTTTTAATATGATGATGATTCTTAAAATAATGTTTATTGCATTTTCATAGATTAGCACAAATCTTCGCCTATCAGATTAGACCTAAAATAAACACGCCAGCTTTTTAACTACGGAAAGTAAAAACAGGAAGGATGTAGCAGGGAAGTGGGGACAGAGAACTAGGGAGTGGAAGGGGGAAAAGCTTGGCTCTAGGGAAGCAAGCAATTGCAACTGAAAATAATATTTACTGAAATTAAAAATTCATATATATTTTGAAAGCCTATACCTGGGAATATCCCACAGAGACAAAACCACTTGTTCAAAAAGACACACGTACATGGATGCCATTGCAACATTACTTGTTGTGACACAAAGCTGGAAACAAAGCCCATGGGTGAATAATTTACAGTGCACAATATCATAAGTTATTGTTCAGGCATTAAAGAGATGGAATTAAATCTAAACCCACTGACTTCGAGAGATTTCCAGGAGGTACTGTTAAGTGAGAAGAGAAAAATGCAGAAAAGTATAAAATATACACTGAGCTGAGGCCTGTGGAGGGTTATATATAAAAGTGTGTATATTTTTTGTAAAGCAAAAAAAGAGATAAGAACCCCTCCAAATCCCTATACCCAAGTTTGTGAGCATGGAGAAAAATCTGCGAGAACGCACAGTTGGCTGGTGATCCAGCTTGTGAGTGGGTTGGTATGGGAATGTCTGGTGTTGGGAGGGAGGAAGAAGAGGAAAGGAAGGAGGAAACCAAGTGGAAAAGAAAAAGCGTCGCACTAAAACAATAAAAGCACATACGACTTGCATTTATGTAAAATTTATGTGGCATAGAAAAAAATTAAAAATTGTGCAGAGAAAGCTAACCTGTTTCCTCCCCAGGTGAAAGCTGAGAGCAGTTCTTCAGCTCTGCTGCCATCGTTTCTGAAACCGCTCACGTTAGTGGCAGAGGGACGGCCTCAGGGAACACTGACCTCTGGGAGACACCAAGATTCTTGGCCGTGGTGGGCTTTCCTTTTTCCTAACCTGGGGAATGGCCTGCTGACTGGCATGTAGGAAGCCAAAATGCTTATTTATAATAATAGACATGAAGGTGGTCCCGAGGACCTTACCAGAGGCTCCCAGAGGTAAAAACATACACGAGAATTGAGTGAGAAGGAAAGAGTATGGGAAAAAACTCTGGGAGGGTGCCATCTCTCATGCACTCCGGGATCTAACGTAGATCCAGGAAGTGAGAATCACCTTTGTCAAAGTGTTCCACTGTGTGATCTGTGGTATATGATGTAAGGTGTATGGTAGAGAAGAGGTGGGTGCTGTGGAAAAACAACATATTGCAGTGGCTCAGAGTTTGGACTCTGGTCAAGTGGCCCTGGGTCCCACCCTGCCTTCGCTGGAGATTGCTGGATGCCTTAGTAAGAGACACAAAACAGTGGCTGAAATAAGAAAATAGGTTAATGCCTCCTCAACTCCTGATCGTTAGTTGAGGGTTGATCTGAAGGTTCTACGGGGATGGAGACGGGGATGGAGACGCAAGTCCTTTTCATCCCTCATCCCTGCAAATGTGAAGGCCATTCACCATTGGATTTGCCTCCTAGCCAGTGAGAGAAAGAAAAAGGAAAGGGAGGGGCTGTGTGCTCCTTTCCTTCCAAAGGTGACCCTCAGGAGGTGAACTCTTCACATTGGCGAGGGGCTCATCCTAGGGCTGCACCTAGCTGCAAGGGATGCGGAAATATGGTCTCTGGCTGGTTTGTGTCCAGATGAAATTCTCATTACTCAGGAAGACAGGGAGATAAGATATTTGTGCCCAGATCTCAGAACTGTATCCTAATAAACTGAGATAAAATGGTAGAGTGAACTCTGAAAGTATAAAGAGGGGTCCCAATCCAGTCTGGGTTGGGGGGCGGGTCAGAGAACTGACTTTTCCCGGAGGCAGTAATTTTGAACAGAGGCCTCGGGGAGTTAACTAGATGAAGCACGGAAGAGAATCCTAGGGAGAGGGAACAGTGTGCACAAAGGCCCCCCAAATGAGAGGGACAAGCATGTTTGAGGAAGTGAAAAAAAGGTTTGGTTTAGGCAAATACAGAAATCAGTTCTCTTCCCAAGGGCCCAAGGCTGGCTGGTGAAATATGTTCTAACATGCACATCGGCTCTCAAAGACACCGTTTCTTTTCTGTGGCTTGGAACGATCCCACTGTGGTCCGGCCGGCAGCCCAGAGAGAGCTGACATTGGTTTGGAAAAGTCTCATTATTCCTTACGTAAGACCCGAGTAAGTGACTGAAGTCCTTGTGCCTGTTGGCCTTAGAATTGGACAAAGTGTGCCTTGTTTGTGTTATTTATGATTTCAAGTAACCTTACAAAATAGTCCTATAATTTCCTATACTACATTCAAATGTGGTGGCTTTGAAAATCATTTGCCTTTTCACATCAAAGGAACAAATTGGCAGTTGGATTATGGATCCACCTTGCCACGTGGGAGGTGAGAGCTACAGTAATCGTTGACTCACAGAGGCTCATTTCCATACCCAGCACACGAAAATCCGTTTCATTACTTTATAGTTTCACCTCCTATTAGAGCCCTGTTAAGTGTGAGTCATAGTAAACCTGAGGTCCTAGAATTTGAGAGGCCGGTATAAAAAATTCATGAAATCTTTCTGCACTGCTTACTCTACTTTTCCTTGTTGCAACTGGGTAATTGTTTTTAGAATATTAATGTGCCTTTCTCCTTCACTTTCCCAAGGACATAAGTTTCCCCTTAGTCGGTTCTAGGCATGTATCTGATTTGGAGGAGGTGAAAATCCGTTATGGGAGGAAAGCAAAGAGGAACACTGGGTCATTTCCAACTTGGGGCATTTATAGCCAGGATTAGACAGTGGGGCTTTTGTCTTGAATATGGATTTTGCAGGTGAGCATCTTGAGTGTGTCCCCAGAACCAGGGAGTGTAGAAAAAGCGTGGTGACATATAGACGAGACAGCCCCAAGGAGGGCTGCTAGATTAAAAGCACGGTGCCCTGTTAAATATGAGTTTCAAGTAGTTAATGAAAACTTTTAAAATGTAAGTATGTTCTCAATATTGCACGCGACGTACTTACACTAAGAAATTATTTGCTGTTTAGCTGAAATTCAGATTGAGCTGGGCATCTAGTATTTTTATTTGCTAAGCCTGGCAAGCCTGTCCCTAATTTCCAGGACAACCAGGCAAGTAATAGTAGGAAAATGAGGGAAAATGAGGGAAACCTAGAGCAAGCCAGGCGTACTGACCATACAAACTTTTTTTTTTTTCTTTTGACCGTACAAACTTTGAAGCCCTGTTCTCTATTTGAGCAGAGCCTGCACCTACTATGGAATCAGAAAATACCAGATACTTGCTTTCCTAGCTTCCCTTAAAAATAAGTGAGGCACATGCCAGTCAGATCCATCTTCCCTGACTTTGATTTGAAAGCTGGGATTTGGAAGAAGCAAGTGTAGCACAGAGACTATTCCGGCGTTGGGTGACGACAGTGACCTCGGCTGCGTCCTGTGCCCAGTGTTGTCAGTGGAGGAACCTGTGGGGTCCAGTGTCCATGGCAACAGCGGTGTTTCTAAGGCCTTATTGTGAGCCTTGTTCCTCACTGCAGAGCCTTGGTGCCTGGTTCTGGCCCTCCCAAGGGTCCTGCAGGCTATCCAATGCCTTCTGGTGAGTTCTTTTGTCCCTTGACTCTGCCAGAGTCAATTCTGCTCCTTGCACCTAAAATCAATGAGCGATAAATGAAATAAAGGCCTTCTCAGGCATGAGAAATTGTGGAGAGAAGAACAGAGGAGCAAGCGACAGAAGAGATAGGAGAAGAGAGTGGGCAAAAATGTGCTTGGAGAGGGAGCAGAACATAGGTAAGTTAGGGAGGACGGAGGCCTTCTTAGAGGGTGCACCTGTGCCCATCTGCCCTACCCAAGTCATTCTGGGGGTTCACAGCCTGTTCTGGTTGCCTGATTGGGTTCGTAAGGACCAGGGTCCACTTAGATTGTGCTGTGCTTACGCTCTACAGGCTTATAAAATATTTTGGGTTTCTTTCTTTGTTTTTAATTTGTTTTAATTGTGGTAAAAAAAATCCCACATAACCTAATATTTAGCATCTTAACATTAGTTCAGTAGTATGAAGTACTCAACATTGCCATAAAGCAGATCTCCAGAACTTACTAGTCTTGCAAGTATGAAACTCCATATCTACTAAACAGATGTCCCCCTTGCCTCCCTCCCTGCAGTCCCTTTGTTTCTATGATTCTGACTACTTTGGATCCTACAAGTAGGATCATATAGTATTTGTCCTATTTCACTTGGCACGATACCCTAAAGGTTCATTCATTTGGTAGCACGTGACAGGACTTCCTTCCTTTTAAAGGCTGAATATGAAGACTCCTAACTCTGGGAAATGAACTAGGGGTGGTGGAAGGGGAGGAGGGTGGGGGGTGGGGGTGAATGGGTGACGGGCACTGAGGGGGGCACTTGATGGGATGAGCACTGGGTGTTATTCTGTATGTTGGCAAATTGAACACCAATAAAAAATAAGTTTATTATTAAAAAAAAAAGAAAAAAACAAAAAAAAACAACAAAAAAAGGCTGAATAACATGCCATTGTATGTACACGTCACAGTTTATTCGTTCATCCATCGATGGACACTTGGGTCACTTCCATGTCTTGGCTATAGTGAAAAATACTGCTATAAACACGAGAATGCAGGTATCTCTTCAAGGGCTTTTAATTTTTTTTTTTTTTTGCTTTTAAATATTTTGAATTGCTCCTGGTTGCAACCATTTTCTCTTGGTGGGGCAGAGGGAGTTTCTGAGGTTCAATGGCCAAAGATGCCTTGATTCCAGTATGGCACCAATAAACTATAGAGTTCAGCTGAGGAGCTCAACATATGGTGAAAATGTTGTTCTAAAGCAAAGTCCTGTGCAGGGAAGAGTGTCCGAGCAAGAGTCGATTGGGAGTCACAGACCTCAGAGTGGGGGGGGTTGTGGGGCAATGAGGGCTCAGAGTCCATAGGGTGCTGCTGGCTGGTTGAGTCCAGCTAAGTTAGACCAAAGTAACCTCAGACTTTCAGCCTCAAATGCCAGCATGGTAGGCAGCACCCAAGGGGAAAAACGAGCTGTCATAGGTTAACTGTTCCTGGACATCATGAGGCTGGAAAAACCATAATCCTCAGCACTCTCTTGGGAAGAGAAGCAGAGGGCCAGGTGAGCTATCTGGGAGACACATGTTACCCGCATGGATCATGAAACTATTGTATTAGCTGCCTCGGTATTACTTCTGTTCCAGGCAAAGGTGTGGGAAGGGCCGAGAAGGAAGACTAGGTTAGTGATGGATTCAATTAAATTAAACTAAAAATTAGTTTTCCTTCTGCATATCCCAAAAATGTATGTTAGCTTTTTGGGATCCTGCTGTATTTCCCCGCTTCCCAACCAACATCGCGGGCTCCAGCCCCACAGGATGCCCATCACCCATCACCACCCCGGCCCTGGAAGAGCCTCTGGAGCTCTGAGCAAGTCGCGCAGCGGTTGCTGTGTGCATCCTGGAGAAAATCAATGGTTTCCAAGGTGCCTCAGCTGCAAACTCTGTGCTTCCTCAGTTCATTCTGTTCTCTCGCTGCGGAACTCTCCCTTCAAGAGCCATACCAGATGCCACAACTGGGAGATTTATTGAGGTCTATGCTCCATCCTGTGTTCTCTCTCCAGGAAGAATTATTATTTTTTAAAGATTTTTATTTATTTATTTGAGAGAGAGAGAGAGAGAGAGGGAGAGAATGAGAGCAGGGGAGGGGCAGAGACAGAGGGAGAAGCAGACTCCCCCTGGGCAGGGAGCCCGATGACCTGGGGCTCGATCCCAGGACCCCAGGATCATGACCCAAGGCAAAGGCAGATGCTTAGCTGACTGAGCCACCCAGGCACCCCTCCAGGCACCATTTGCCTCCTGCCTCTTGCCTCCAGTTGATGGCCGTCTGTCGGTCTGCCTCACCGGGCCTCGAGCACACTGAGGGCAGGGGGCACGGGGTTTCATCGTTATACCCCAGCTCCTGACCCAGAACCTGGAGGAGTTGGGCCCTAACAAGTGTTAGCTGAACAAACGAGCTCTCTCCTTTGTCTTTCCTGTTTAACCTTCCCAATCTCACATCCAAATGGCCTTTAATTGTATTTATCTTTGATCTAGATACCGGTAAGGGTCTATTCCTACTCATTTATTATAACATTTGGTGAAAGCCTTGCACACAATAGGCACTCATATGTGGTCGGTTTGACTGGATGTCTTGGTTTCATGCCTTTGCTTACAGAATGCCAGTATTTGAAGAGACCCTACGAGCCACCTAGTACAACCTGTCACCTGGTGTGTGAATTGGTGATGCCTGTAGGCCCTGGGTTGTTTTTTTTTTTTTAAGGTTTTATTTATTTATTCATGAGAGACACAGGCAGAGGGAGAAGCAGGCTCCATGCAGGGAGCCCGATGCAGAACTCGATCCTGGGACCCCAGGATCACAACCTGAGCCAAAGGCAGAAGCTATTGCTATAGCTTTGGTGTGTGCTTTCTGATGTTGATGGCGGTGATGAGCCGACTGAGAAAGCAGTTCCAGAAAGAATGATGGAATGTGCCAAGCAAGGAAGTGTGAGAGAAACGCTTGGGGCCATTATTATTACATTTGGAGTTTAGTATTGTGGCCACAGAGCTAGAAAGGCAGTGGTGAGGGAGGTAGAGAGGCAGCACAGGAGGCTGGAGACAGGCAGGGGTCAGGTCTTGAAGGGCCTCTCTTGTTATGCAAAGGAATTCATTTTCTTTCTTTTTTTTTAAAGATTTATTTATTTATTTATGATAGACAGAGAGAGAGAGAGAGAGAGAGAGAGAGAGGCAGAGACACAGGAGGAGGGAGAAGCAGGCTCCATGCAGGGAGCCTGATGTGGGACTCGATCCCAAGTCTCCAGGATCACACCCTGGGCCAAAGGCAGGCGCTAAACCACTGAGCCACCCAGAGACCCCACCGTTTTTTAAAGATTTATTTATTTATTTATGAGAGAGAGAGAGAGAGAGAGAGAGGCAGAGACACAAGAGGAGGGAGGAATTCGTTTTCTTTATGTTGGCTTGAGGGTCTTGGAGCTAGGCTGGGTGTGTGTATTAGAAAGGCCCAGCTGGGGCAGCCCTGATGGCTCGGAGGTTTAGCGCCGCCTTCAGCCCAGGGCGTGATCCTGGGGTTCCGGGATCAAGTCCCACATCAGGCTCCCTGCATGGAGCCTGCTTCTCCCTCAGCCTGTGTCTCTGCCTCTCTCTCTCTCTCTCTCTGTGTGTGTCTCTCATAAATAAATAAAGTCTTTAAAAAAAAAAAAAAGAAAGAAAGGCCCAGCTGATACCATCATGCTTGATAGAGGTTGAGGTATAGGATAAGGAGGTGATTTTAATATTTCAGGAGAGCACAAGGGCCTGGCCCAAAGCAGTGGTGAGGGGAATGGGACAAGGAGCGGAAGAAGAGATATTTAGGATATACAAGGTCCTGGTGAGGTGGGTGAGAGGCAGAGACTGGAGGATGATGATGGGCCCCTGGGTGGAGGGCAGTTGGTGACTTGGGGAGGAGGAGCCTGCCTCACAATGGTTAATCTTCATTTTCATCTACTGCTCTGAAACTCAGAAGAAAGTTGTGGCTAAACCTACAGACATGTCACCGACAGTCCCTAGAGAGAGGAGACGCGGGTTCACAGGTCAAGGACCTCCAGGGACACTAGATGTAAGGAATAGGTGGTGAGGGAAGAGCCAGGGAGTAGGAGAACAGGAGGTCACACTTAGGGAGCGTATTAAAGGGGAGAACTTTATCAATAAAGTCCTACAAAGAGGAGCAGGACCCGGTACCCTAACAAGGTATTATATTATATTATATTAATTATATTATATTATATTATATTTATATTATATTATATATATTATATTATATTATATTATATTATATTATATTATATTATATTGTTTCTGGACAGAAGGGGTGGAGATAGGAGAAGTCGAGAGAGGGAGAGAGGGAGGAGGAGGAGAGGGAGGAGAAGGGTGATGGGAAGAAGAAAGGGAGGAAGGTGACAGGAAGGAAGGGAGGGGCGGGAGGAGGGAAGGCACAAGACCATTTATGTTAGACGTTGGGGGGCCACGGGGAGAACAGTTGCAGCGGAGCCTTGAGTCAGGAAGCCTAGACATGGAGGTAGAAGACTTTCTAGAAGTTTGGCTGTGAAAAGGAGAGAGGATGACAAGCAGAGAGAGTCACATTTTTAAAGATTTGATTTTAATGAGCTAGGACAGACTTGGATCCAGTGACAGGCTGAGAGGAAAGTGCCAGATGAGAGGGAGGCCTGAGGATCAGGACAAAGGGAATAATTGGGGGAGCAAGGAACTTGACGTGGGGGTGGGTGGAGGGTTGGAGGAAAGTTGCTCCCTCCCTGGGGAGCCCAGAGGAGGCCGTTGGGACAGGCTGAGCAGGGGACGGAGTGGGGACCCGTGGATTCCATCCCCAGTGGGCAGGGGGGACATGGGCCTTAGGAAGGACTACGGCCCACAGTAGCAGACAGAGCAGACTCCGGAGGCGAGCCGGGGGATCACGTGCTCTTCCTGCCATCACTAGCTGTGACCCCAAATTTACCCAGACACCATCCAGCCTCAGTTTCCACATCTGTACCATGCAGAGGAGAAGAATCCGCTGTGGGCTGTTGGAAGGGTGAAGTGGGCTACAGTGTTGGGGGGGTGGGCTTGGGTCGATACCACTTGTCTCAGTGGTGTCATCCCCACGGTCACCCTGCCGAGCCACACGGCCCCGGTGCATGGTTGGAGGGAGGAAAGGTTTGGGCCAGCTGTGGGGTCACCTAGAAGGGGACCGAAGCACATGAAGGTTTGGGTGATAGCAGGGTGGGGGGGGTGCAGACAGGACCAGGACACACAGCACCGTGACAGTGGCGGTCTTGCCAGCTGTGGGAGGCTATCCTCAACCTAAAGAGAGGGGCCTGTTGCCCTTTTGCAGGGGAGAAAACCTGAGGTTTCGAGAATTCCCAGGGGCCGGCCTGGGGGTCCATGCTGGGAAGGGATGCGCCCCAGGGCTCTTCTAACCACAGCAGCGCCACAGCAAACTGTCACCAGGCTTCTGCAGCTGTGGTTGCGGGGCGACAGTGGGGTCGGTGGGGTCGGGGCAAAGGACGCGCATGACAGGTCATCTGGCTCCGGGAAGCACTTCTGGGCCTCAGCTGCTGGAAGTTTCCTTCTCAATGCCAAAAAGGCTAGTTCACATCTCACTTGCTGGAAACACAAGGCCAAATTCTGATGGATTCTGGGAAAGAGGCCATAAACAGACCCTTTATTGGTGGCTCGGCATTAAAGCCAATGGAACAGGTAACGCCTATTACCGGGGGACGCATACGATGGGATCCACCGGCAGTCCACAGCGGTTACTGAATGGATGTGGTTAGGGCGGAGAAGGGATCTGGGGGGTCTCTCAGAGGTTAGTCTAACAGAGGGGAGTCCTATTAAACGGCTTTTCCTCTAACACTTTTAAGTGTTGGCAGTTTGCTTAAAATTGCTTAAAATGTCTGTATGGTTCTCACCTAAACAACTGAAATCACTCGACCATATTAACTATCCTAACAGCCAAGCCCCACCAGCTTCTAGAGGCAATGGCCCAGCTGGTTTAAATGGGTCTCCATGGTTACAGGCATGCGCCGGTTGCCATGGTTACATTTCCCAGTCCCTCGCAGGAGTTACATACACGTATCTGAGATTTCAAAGGATTTTTCTCCCCCTCTCTTGCCAGCCTACACAGAAATCCAGGGTTCGAAGGGCTGAGATGGAAGTTTCAGCGACCCCTTGGGAAGGAAAGGGGGGGACACGGTGATAATATTGATGACAGCCGTAATCAATCATTGAGCGAGGCAGAAAGGATCCCGTGGGGACCCAGTGTGGGTGGAGAAAGATATCGCCCTATTACCAACCCCGGTGTCTTGCTTAATTAGCAGAGGATGAAAACTGGGGGGGGGGGGGGGTGCACAGTGGTGGTGTCTGGATCTGGCTCCGGGGGGCAGGGGGGATGTTGCCCCGAGTGGAGGGGGAGTTCCCTCACGTGAGAGTCCCTGTGCAGCGGGGGCTCCCCTCCTGGTGCCGTCGCCTCCTTGCACGGATTTCCCCCACAGGCCTCATTTCCAACCGTCTTCTAGGCCTATTTTGGCTCCACCGGGCATCTGTGAACAAGGCACCAGCCCGGGTTAAGACGCGTCCTTGGATCCCGCCTTGCTTGGCAGAGGGAGCCCAGTGGAAGTGTGGTGCCCCCCTGTGGCATCGCTAACATTTCCAGCTCCAGCTCAGCCTCCGGAAACCAGCCCCAAGCCGGGGTTCCTAACCCCTGGTATTCAGACAACAAACACCTGCTGGTACTTAGGAGGCAGAAATAGTCTTTCTCCATGGATCAGTGCGTCCCTCCTTGGCTCCTCGTCTCCCACAAACTCTATGGGGTTCCCGTTACATTTCACTTAGGCCCCAGAAAGACTACAGCAGACGAGAGGCTATTAACCTTCTCAGAGTTCACAGTCCGGGGGTGGGGAAGGGACAGAGCAAGTGAGCAGCGCCTCAGAGTCCTAAGAGCAAGTGGGACGAAGAGGGGGGGACCCCCTGGCTGGGGAGAGCGTGTCGGCTATGAAGGTAGAAGACTTTGTTGGGCCGGATGTTCAAAAACCACGTCCCTCCACGTTGAAAGGGGACATGAAGACAGTCCTTCAGCGACAGGGGGCTGTGTCATCAACACACCCCGGAGCATCACACGCAGCAAGCCCATCTTTATCTGGGTCCATGTGCTTGCTCCTCTGAGGTCAGAAACAGGCACAGAGGGGGACCCCTGGGGGGCTCAGCGGCTTAGCACCCACCTTCGGCCTGGGGGGTGATGCTAGAGTCCCGGGATCGAGTCCCACGTCGGGCTCCCTGCATGGAGCCTGCTTCTCCCTCTGCCTGTGTCTCTACCTCTCTCTCTCTCTCTCTCTCTCTCTCTCTGTCTATCATGAATAAATAAATAAAATCTTAAAAAAAAAAAAAAAAGAAACAGACACAGAGAGAGCACGGGGAGAGGGGACAACCTGGGAAGGAGGTGTCCGGGGAGGCTGAGTCCAACACAGCCCCGTGGGCGCTGGGCCTGGGCCTGGGAAGGACCAGCCCGATCACGGGGCAGAAGGGGGGGGTGCACGGGTGAGCCCAGGGGCGCACACAGAGGCTGGGGGGAGGCTCCCACACAAGCCTCAGCTGCAGCCGGGAGGACGTGGCCCCTTCATCTGGAGGCCACGGTGTCACTGCAAGATGTCACGTGGGGGGAGCAACACAATCAGGTTGATGTATCACGAAGTGCTTATCTACGGCCTTGTGGTCATGGCTAAGTTCAAGAATGACCCCTGCACTCGGGATTGGGGGGCCTAACATGAGGGGCCTGTTCACAGGCAATCTAGGAGGGGTCAGAGGACAGCAGCCGCGCCTACGGGATTCTTATAGATTCTCTCTGACGTATTCTTTGCTTCTACAAACACATTTTGATTTAAAGCAGGTAACGGATCGTGGTTGGTCATGTGTGGGAAGGACCTGTGAGCATCAAGTAGAGATGTCCAGCAAGCAACAGACTGAAGGAAAGCCGTCTGCCTAGAGACTTCATTTTTTGGGGGGGGGCAGGACTTTCTTTTTTTTAAATATTTTATTTATTTATTCATGAGAGACACAGAGAGAGAGAGAAAGGCAGAGACACAGGTAGAGGGAGAAGCAGGCTCCATGCCAGGAGTCCAATGTGGGATTTGATCCCGGGACTCCAGGATCACGCCCTGGGCCAAAGGCAGGCGCTAAACCGCTGAGCCACCCAGGGATTCCCCTGACTCATTCTTTTAAATAGCAGCGTTTCAATTTCTTTATAGCCAGTCCCCTAGGCTGGGCATTAATCTCTTGCTCTTGCAGACACGCTCAATGTAAAATGACATGTCATTTTCTCCTCGTGCCGGTTTACCTGTAGGATCAATTCCTAGCAGTGGAATAGTTCTGTTGTATGTGATTTTTTTAAAAATTTTTATTTATTTATGATAGTCACAGAGAGAGAGAGAGAGAGAGAGAGAGAGGCAGAGACACAGGCAGAGGGAGAAGCAGGCTCCATGCAGGGAGCCCGACGTGGGATCCGATCCCGGGTCTCCAGGATCGCACCCTGGGCCAAAGGCAGGCGCCAAACCACTGCGCCACCCAGGGATCCCTGTTGTATGTGATTTTTATGAATAGTCACAAATCGCCAAAAAGGCCACCCCAGTTTATAGTCCTTCTAACAATGTGAAGAACACATTTCCTACCACTCTTGCCAACAGAGCGTTTTAACATCTTTTTTTTTACCTTTCCGAACCTATTAATTGAAAAGTGGTTTCTTAGTGTAGTTTTGATTTGCATGTCTTTTTTATGAGCAAGGTTGACTTCCTCTTCCAATATTTAAGCTTCAACTGTTTTGTTTCTATGAATTGTACTAGTTTTTGCCCACTTATCTGTTGACTTGTTCATTTTTGTTGTTGTTGTCGATTTTTTTTGTTTTGTTTTTTAAGTAGGTTCCGTGCCCATCCTAGAGCCCAACGCAGAGCTTGAACTCACAGCCCTGAGATCAAGGTCTGAGCTGTGATCAAGATTCGGCTGCTTAACCAACTGAGCCACTCAGGAGGTGCCCCTTATTGTTGTTGAATTTCTTCTCCACTTTTATCAGTTAATCAAATGCTAAGGAAATCACACTTAGGTCTGTGATGTGAGCTGCAAATATTCATTCGTCTTTTGACTGCTTTCTATGCAGGATTTTTCTTTTAATATCATCCAGTTTATCAACATTTTATTTTAGGGCTTCTAGATGTCACATTATCTTTTGGCAGTCCCTGCCCATTCTGAGATCATGGAAATAAATTTTCTCACATTTTCTTCCAGTACATTTATGGTTTCATTTTTTTCTTCTCCTTTAAACATATAATCTGTCTGGAGTTTGCTTTGATCTACAGCATGAGACAGAGATCCAACCTCATTTCCCGTCCACGTGTCTACTGAGAAGTCTGGACACCATTTGTGGGATAATTACTTCCCCTCTCACTGATGTGAAATGCCTCCTTTAGTATCTGTGTCTGCTTCAGAACTTTCTGTGACAGATGAGCTTTCATCCCATTCCCAACTTTATCCTCGAAGGAAAGTTGTCGTTGTTGCTGTTATTATTTTAGGATTTTATTCATTTATTCATGAGACACACAGAGAGAGGGGCAGGGACAGGGGCAGAGGGAGAAGCAAGCTCCCTGCGGGGAGGCTGAATGGGGGCTCCATCCGAGGACCCCTGAGCGAAGGCTGACCTTCAGCCCCTGAGCCCCCCAGGTGCCCCTGTTATTATTTTATTTTTAAATACAGGAGGGCCTTGAGTATGTTTGCCTGGAGGGGGAAGAGGGGCCTGAAAGGCGAGTGCAGAGGGGGTGCAGTGGGGCCTCCAGGGAGAGGAGGTGAGGACGGGGGCAAGGGCCCAGGGGCTGCGGTGCCTGCAGGTTCCACCGGGTTTGCATCCTCGGGATGGGGGGTGGGGGGCTCCCGGGGCCCCTGGCCGCCACCTCATGCCCCTCCCCAGCCCGCCTGGAATTCGCGCTCCTCCCCTCAGCGCTCCCGCACCGACCTTCTCCATCCTTCTGGAAGGCTCGCAGGGCAGCCTGGACGTCGCCTTCTGCTCCTCCGGGTCTGGGTCCCTCTCGTCTGCCCCCCCCGCCCCCCGCCACCTTGGCAATCGTGCCCAGCGTCTGGGGTGCTGACCCCTTCCTCCCAGCAAATGACCCCTGGCACCCAGAGTCCGCGGGGTGGGGGGGCTCAGGAGGCCAGGAAACCGGTTCCCCGAAAACATGTGCGGCAGGTGCGGCAGGGGCGGCAGGTGTGGCAGGTGCAGTAGGTGCAGCAGGTGCGGCAGGTGCAGCAGGTGCGGCAGGTGCAGTAGGTGCAGCAGGTGCGGCAGGTGCGGCAGGTGCGGCAGGTGCAGTAGGTGCGGCAGGTGCGGCAGGTGCGGTAGGTGCGGCAGGTGCGGCAGGTGTGGCAGGTGCGGTAGGTGCGGCAGGTGCAGTAGGTGCGGCAGGTGCGGCAGGTGCGGTAGGTGCGGCAGGTGCGGCAGGTGTGGCAGGTGCGGTAGGTGCGGCAGGTGCAGTAGGTGCGGCAGGTGCGGCAGGTGCAGTAGGTGCGGCAGGTGTGGCAGGTGTGGCAGGTGCGGTAGGTGCGGCAGGAGGCAGGTGCAGCAGGTGTGGGGGGTGTGGCAGGTGTGGCAGGTGCAGAGCTCATCAGTCTCAACACCCTGAGAGGTTCAGAGACCCTCACCTCAGCAAATTGAGGGGGGCCGGTAGAAGCGTTTTCCTGCTGCGGGAGCACTCACCGATGGGGACCGTCCGCATCCCCGTTTCCCCGGCCTTTGGAGGGCGGCGGGCGTCCTCGTCCTTCCTTCAAAGCCAACCCTATGCGTCACCCTGAACCCCAGCCTTTTCCACCTGATTATTCCTCTGAGTCATCCCCCCCCCCCGCCCCCGGGCTCCTTCCTTTCCCGCAGGCCTGGCCCCTGGGTGCGCACCCCACGCCCCTGGGTGCCCCCTCCCGCGGCGCCCCCCCGGCTGTGCAGGTGCTGTCCCCCCTGGGACCCCGGGAAGCTGGGGACCGCGACCATCCTACATTTCTACCTCTAGGCCAACGTCTCGCACGCCGCGGGAGCTCCACGCATAGGTGTAGGCAGGAGCTCACGGATTTCCTTCTGCTCTAGGCCTCCTTCCTCTGTCTCTTCTTTTCTTTCTCCCGCCCCCACCATCAAAAGTATTTATTGATTTACATGTTATGTCTTTTCTTGAGGTATTGAAATCAGAATGGGAAAGTCGGTTTTTTGTTTTCTAAAGATTTTATTTATTCGGGGAGGTGGGTGGGGGGTAGCTGGGTGATGGCACTGAGGGGGACACTGGATGGGATGAGCCTGCGATGAGCAACTGTATGTTGACAGATCGAATTTAAATTAAAAAATGTAAAAAAATAAAGATTTTATTTATTCAGAGAGAGGCAGAGACACAGGCAGAGGGAGAAGCAGGCTCCCACCAGGGAGCCCATGGGGGGACTCGATTCCAGAACCCCGGGGTCACACTCTGGGCCGAAGGCAGACACTCAGCCACTGAGCCACCCAGGTGCCCCAAGAAACAGTTTTCTATGGAGACCCACCATAGGTTTGTCCAGAAGTAGCACCACTTCCCCCCCCCCTCGTATTTCTTTCCTCTCTCTCTCTCTCTTTTTAAAGATTTTATTTATTTATTCATGAGCAATACAGAGAGAGGCAGAGACACAGGCAGAGGGAGAAGCAGGCTCCACGCAGGGAGCCCGACATGGGACTCGATCCCGGGACCCCAGGATCACACCCGGGGCTGCAGGCGGCACTAAACCTCTGAGCCACCCGGGCTGCCCCCCGATTGCTAATTTTAAACAACAATTTATTACAGAACGACTTCCACTTGACAACACTTAAAAAAAAATCCATTTCCAACTACTCCGTGTCAGGCTTTTTACTGACGAGCGTGTTTGCTTTCAAGGCTTGCCTGCCTAGGTAGGATATATTCCCTTCCTTAGGTAAAAACCCCTCCGCTTCCCTTTAGGGGTACTTCATGGTGCAGAGACTAGAACCGGCAGAGCGTCTGACAAACCCAGGGCCCGTCGGGGCCCTCACAGTGCCAGGGGCCGCCTAGGAGTTGCTACCACGAGGCCACCTTGAGAAAGTGAAGATGAATCCAGCTCCCATCTTGTTCCTAGTTGCCTAGGGCTGCTGCTGCTGCTGCAAAACCCCCAAAACCTGCCGCTGACTTGGCACCTGAAAGCAGCAGAAGTTATCTTTCACAGTTGTGGAGGCCACAAGCTCGAAATCAAGGGGTGTCAGCAGGGCCAGGCTTCCACTGAAGGCTCCAGGGGGGAGTCGTTCCTCCCATCTTCCAGCTTGTGGGGGCTTGTAAAGTTCCTTGGCTTGTGGCAAATATAACTTTCTCTGATAAGGACACCAGTGGTTGGATGTAGGGCCCACCCTAAATCCGGGATGATCTCATCTTGAGATCCTGACCCTTGCTCCCAATGAGCCACATTCTGAGACTCTGGGTGGACATGCCTTTTGGGGGCCACTGTGCGGCCTAGTCCGCACCTAGTCTTCTCCAGGCCTAGTCCTCCAGGTGCTCGGGAGAGACATTTGAGACTCCCTCCTCCCTCCTCTTGCTTCCACCTAGTTTTATGATCTGGGGGGTGTGGCTCTCACTTTGGCTACCCCCTCTCGAGAGCTTCCTCAGACACTGAACACCTCCTATCCCAGATCCGTGATTAATTGGCAAGGTCGGGCAAGCTTCCTTGCTATTGGTTGGGTTGAAGCTGGCAACTTTTCATCATTTGTCATTTCCCTTTCCTTTTTCTTGTCATTCGTAGAAAGAAAGGCTGAATCAATCATTTTGGATTGTATCGTGAGCCACACGTCGCAGCTGAAGATCCGGTGAGGGCTTCGTTTCCCATCGACCTCGTGCTGAGTGTGCTTCTTGGCATCAGAGGACTTGATGGAAGCCAATAAAGTAGGAGCAATCACTGGGTGGGACCTCACCTGGCGCAGGCATCTGCGCAGCGCTCAGTGTGTGCCCCCTCCCACGCTTCCCTGCACACGGGCTCAGTACCCCACTACCTGCACCAGAATATTCCTAATGGAAAGGAGATGCACGATGTCCAGGGAGTCATACTGATAACCGGGGGAGGACTGACAGGTAGGGGGGTGATCTCTCATTTTGGTAAACAGAATGCTGGTGTTCTCATTAGAAAAGAGGTGGGAATGAAACCTGGGATGGGGGCTAATGGAAGCATCAGCTGTTTTTGCCTGTTACTTTGTTGCCAGTTATAGCACCTCCACTTTGTTTTAGGGAACTACCCCCCCACCCCCAACTCTGAAGTCTGTGTGGTTGGGTAAGGTTTGGCTCCACAGGAAGGGGATGGGAACCAGCCTGGGTTGCGGGGTGTTGTGTCTCCTGACCACGATGGACTCATGGGTGAACAAATGACCAAAGCTTGTCCTCAGAGTCAGTTAGCATTAGTCCTTGGGCTCTGGCTGGAATTTAATGGGAAGGAGAAGCTTTCCTTTCACTGGGTGGCCAAGCTGGTAGGATGTCACTTTAGAAGTGCTGCTATCCACGTCTGTCATCAACTAGGAAGCCCACCTAGCCACGAAGTCCACACAGAGGAAGGCAGGCTGAGGGACAGGAATCCTGATGGCATAATTTGGGCTTTCAGATCCGGCTGTACCCAAAGCCAGGGCTACATTCTGTACTTTTCATTACATGAGGGGATAAATGATCTTTTTTTTCACTTAAGCCAGTTTGAATTAGGTTTCTATCACTTGCTGCCAAGATCCCTGATAAATATAGGACTACTCTGAGATTATATGAGTGGATATGTCTACAGAAGTTGTCTCAGCGGGCTTCTCACCCAGGGGTCTACAATGATAACCACCGTTTATTGTTGGGTTTTGTGCTAATTGTTGGCATGTGTCATCTCTGTAATCCTCATGCCACCCTTTGAGGTATTACTGGTCTCATTTTAAGACCTATTTGGGCTGAGATAGGTTAAGGAACTTTCTCAAGTCCTCACAGCTAGTGGCAGGGCCAGGACTCCATTCCAGGCTGGTTTCCAATGTTTATGCTCTTAATTAGCATAGGATCACTAATTCTCCTATGTTAATGAGGGCTCTTGTGCCCAGTGATAAAAGGAGCACATCTGTTTTCATCTCAGAGCGTTGACGGTATGAAAACTTTAGGACTAAATAACTCCTCACATGCTTGGCCCACGTTACCTCATCCTAAGGAGACCAAATGGAAAGGTTGGATGTAGAGAGGCGGTTATCAGAGACCTGAACTGAGTTCTGCAGTTCTTTTAAATATTCTAGCATAGGTCCTTGAAAATTTTCAGCTTTAAAACAATCATGCCCCTTTGTTTCTCCTTGACATTCCTTTAGCTGCTGTCATTGTTCTTTTGTTAGCAAATGTAGAAACTGGTATCCAAAAAGTAAACTCACTTGCTTTCAACGTTCTTTAGTTAAAATAATTAGCTGTCAAGGCACAGTTATCTCAGACCTCAACATTGGTGAGTTTTGCTAAGGAAAAGTCCCAAGGCAGAGACCACCTCTGGAGTTCGTGGTTCGCACGCGTGTGTTCTGCGCTTCCAGGGTACTCGGCGATCTCTTGAGAGCCACCAGCCAGCGCCAAAGATCTTATAACCCACTCCTCCTCCTGAAGACTCTTCCATGTTAAAAGGAGCCTACGAGAAGGCAATCTAATGAAACCAAACTCTCACTGCCAGTAGAATCTTGAGCCCCGTGGTACCTGGCTGGTCAAAATGTTTGAAGAATATACCCTTTTAGGCATCAGTTCCCCCAATAGGAAGGACAACCTACTCTTCCTAATGGGAGTTATTGCTGGTACTAGTGGCTGCAGCTGTGCGACCTAAGATGATCACGGATATGGTAAGTGCAGTGATTCTCAAACTTTTTACAAAAGGATGACCTGAGAGATGGTTAAAAGCAGAGATTCTCTGGGCTCTAACCTCAAGGATTCCCAGAGGGGTGGGCCTGGGAACCTGCATTTAATCAATCTCCTCAGTGGATTCTGATGGCGGTCCAAGGATCGCAAGAAATAGAAATGTGAAAATCTCCTTCCAAGCCCTGAATTTTAAAGATTCATTTACTCATTTGGTATCCGGTGCTATTTAGCTCTTAAAGAGAATGTATATAATCCTTAATAATTAGGCCTATGGGGAGAAAATGAACAATAATTTATGACAAATCTTGAAAGATAGACAAACGGCCCCGGCTGTGCTTGAAGTAGTTTTGGGGACAAGTATAGGCAGACGTTCAATGCACTTATTTTCTGCTGCTGACACTAGTGGAGTACGTGCAGTCTTCAGAGCAAGGGCCTGAAGGATCAATTCAGACATGGCTGGGAATCCTCGAAGGCCAGGAGGACAGATCTTTGGTGTTAGGACCCATCTGGCTAACTCCTGTGTGATGTTTGTTTGGCCAAAGTATACTCTCCTCTGGGAGGCTTCCTTTCACCTTCTAACTGCTCAGATGCCTTTATCTGGGTTCCTGGCATCAGTAGCAAGGACCAACCCTGAGCCCCTGTATTTCTTACATACTGTCCACCCTGGTGCAGTTCTTCAAACACCTCAGAACTAATGCTTCAAGGCCTTTGCATGTGTGGTCAGTCACTGTTCACACTGCTAGCATCTTTTTCATTTTTTAGGTTTTAGCTTAAATGACATCTCTTCAGAAAGACGTTCCTTATCATTTTTACCTGAAAAGTTTCTCATCCTCAACTAACCCTATATAATAAAAAATTAGGATTTAAACAAAAAAAGGGGGGGTAGGATTTAAAAAAAAGGGGGGATAATCCCTCCACTCCAAATGATAAAAGAATACATGTGTTCTCAAAGAATTTGGGAAGTAGAGAAAGGAAAGAAAAAAGCTGATAATCAAACACTCCTGAAAGCACCCACCGACCGTTCCAAAACAATGGAATCTTGGTGATAAACCAGTGCTAGCCCTCTTGTGCCATGGTGCTCTTAAGAGCATTTCCAATTTGTCTTGCAGGTCTAAAGAAAACAGTTACTGTTTGTAATTATGTTGGGATAATGAAAACTTGGCAAGTGAGCTGTCTTCCTAAAATGATCCAGTTGGCCAGAATGTATTTTTGTGGAATATTCTCTTTGCCAAGATTGCCTGCTTCAGATGAGTTAGTAATATTAAAACAGAAGAAAAAGAAAAGACCACAGCTTCTCAGATAGAGATGAAACTTTATTTATACATAAAAAATTATACATCAGGAATTCTTTTCTAAAAACAGTCTTTTATTGTAAAGTTCAAAATGAAAAGATTCAAAGGGGCAGTGTATAGCTCTTTATAGTATTTTACAAACCACAGTCACAGTTAAACAATTTTTGAAGCTGCAAAAAAATATACCTCTCTTATAGCAGGAAATGCATGACCTCTGTAACTGCAGACTTAGACCTCATGATGGTGTCAAAAACCAAAGTAAAATAAATTAATATCACGAAATAGAAGACTTGGCACGGATATTACACAGGCACTATCTCTAATCACTTTCCTCCATGTTAATTCTTCCTCGTAGGTACAATACTCAACAGACAGTTGTTTTTTCTAACAATGTTTATCGTCACCATGAAGGAAGTATAAAAGACACAAGACAAAGACTCTTATAGTTTAAAAAACCTATCTCCCATGATTATATGTTTCTGAGTAATAATATTAACATGATCTACCCCATATAAGAAATAAAAAGTGCCGTGATGTTTGGGGACCAAATAATTTATAGAATAACTATTAATCTATTCTGGAGCAAGGAAGTTTTGGTACCATGCCAATCTCAACCTCGCTTCTAAAAAAACTCATTAATTAAAAGAACTATTAAAAGTTCAAGAGCTAAATTAAATGCGAAATGGCTGCTATATCCAAACATGACTGAAAACCTCTTAGTAAGACCATGATTTTTGTTGTCGTTTTGTTTTTTTAAAGAGCAATGGTTTAATTTATAATATTTTGCTAATATAAAAAGGTTCTAATTTATGTGATAATGAATGGCGTAGCCACCATCTCTCATCTTCTGTTCCCACTCCCAATCCTCTCCCTGCTAATGCCACCATTTATTTATCAGTAATGTGGTTATTCATGGAAGTAACTTAGTCTATCTGAGATGACAACTTACAGAGATGGACAAAAATCATGTAATTTCAGGTACAATGAACTTAGATGTCACCTTCAACAGAAAAGAAAGTTACAGTATCTGCTTCATCTTTTTTTTTTTTTTTTAAAGATTTTATTTATTCATGAGAGACACACAGAGAAAAGAGAGAGGCAGAGACACAGGCAGAGGGAGAAGCAGGCTCCATGAAGGGAGCCCGACGTGGGACTTGATCCCGGGTCTCCAGGATCACACCCTGGGCCAACGGCAGGCGCTAAACCGCTGAGCCACTTGGGCTGTCCCTGCTTCATCTTTTGAACTTAGTGTTGCTTTTTAATTTTTCCTTTCATTTTTAAGTTTCAAAGGAGGCCACAGTTCTGTAAGACTTAGCCAAGAAGTGCAAGAAATTAAAAAGGTCTTATTAGAAGATGTCAATGATGCTAATTTTCTGCCAGATGAATGGAGACTTGAATTAATTAGGCTTTTTACCACTTTTGGAAGAGGGGAGGGGCTGTCCTGAGCACCTTTCCATTCTGTGTAAATAGCAACTCTGTTCTTTTATTATCAATGCTATTCTACTGGGCTTAGTCTCTCCGAAGGGCATAAAAACCTCTGGTCTGGCCTCACGTTTGATTAAAACTGGGATGGCATGAAAGAGCATTACACCCAAGGGAGCAGTAAGATGGTAACTCATGGAAAGCATCAAGCAGAGAGAAGAGGTTTTTCTCTCTTTTGCAGAGGACAAAGACGCTTCAAGGGGACGGGAAAAACAAGTAACTATGTGATGCAGAAATATCCTATCCCTTTAAGATGAATAAAACAAAGAAAAAGAAGTAACCAAAGGTGATATTTTTACTTTAAAAAATACAAAGTTTCCCAAAACTGTATGTTAGAAATTTATAGAAGGGTGAGGAACTAGAAAACATGTCTTCCTTTCATCCAGGAAAAATTATAACCAAGTTAAATGAGAGCAAGGATGCTTTTGCACAATGTTCTGCATTCAGAAAATATTACTAAAAATGACATCTTTAGTCAAACGGTAGCTCTGTTCAATTTTGCTTAGACAAGAAGCTGTTTCAGTTTGCTTAGGAGAATTCATCTCTTTAAAAGCTACACTCCTTGAGTAGGCTACTGTTTACGCTGATATCATAAAAGAGCAACGAAGAATAACTTGTGCCATAATCTCAACAGTTCACTGTACTCAATTTTCACAAAGCCTAAATGAACTAAGAATCAGAAATGTTTTTCCATTAAAACCTCCCACCTCCTACCTAGTCTCTCATTTTGTATTCTTTTTTCCCCCCACACAAAACAAAAAAACAAAACCCCTCATGCTTTATCAAAACTAGAACACAGAACTAGTGAACAATTAGGATGACTCTGTAAGAAAACATAACTAAGAGAATTTGAATTTAGGCATTAACTATTTAGAATGTTCTATTTAACATCTTAAGAGACAGTGCCTCAAAGCATTACCAAGTTACGTACTCTCATTAGAGTGGTTATGATTAGAGTTTCCATTCATATTTTTGTATTTCAAGATTATGAATTTGATTTTTAAAAAAGACTACTCATGATTGATATAAAAGATCAGTCCCCAATAAATTAGCTAAAATCTGTTAAATATAAATGGGTAAAATAAGTCTCAAAGCAAAGTTTAAAGACTTAGAAAGCTTTGGCTGAGCCCAGAGAGACCAAGTCTTTGACTTCACACCGCTAATGGTTAATGGCATATTTTGTCCCTTAGATCGCCTCTCCTAGAAGTACTTATCAAAGTTGGAAAAATCAAATTAGTTTTTCTTAGTACATGAGATAACATATAGGCCCTTCTTTCTTACTTAAAAACCAACCAACCAACCAACCAACACAAAAAACCCAAACAAGAAACGAAAAGCCCTGGTTGCCCAAACAAGCAAAACGTCAACAAAACAGACAAAATCTCCAAGCCCTCTATTTGTAAATGTGTATTCACTGGCTGCAGTTTAGAGGGAAAACCCGAACAATTTCAGATGCATGGATTTACTGCAAGGACTCAACACACTTACTCCAGGGCAGGTTAGGAACAGCTGATGAGGAGGTCTACACTGGTGGAGATTCAGCAAATAGTCCTGAACAGATCTTACACAATACTTGGGAGACACCACAAAAATTAGGGAATAGGTGGGAGATCCTCAAAATAATTATTTTTTTTTAAAAAAGATTTTATTTATCCATTCATGAGAGAGACACACAGAGAGAGAAGCAGAGACACAGGCAGAGGGAGAAGCAGGCTCCATGTAGGGAGCCTGACGTGGGACTCGATCCTAGGTCTCCAGGATCACGCCCTGGGCTGAAGGTGGCACTAAACGGCTGAGATACCCGGGCTGCCCTCAAATAATTATTTGAAGAAAAGCCCACACTTCCTCAGAAGCCAAAGACACATAAAATTCTATTCCACATAAGAAATACTGACTTTAGGTTTCCACGTGACTTACAGGACATACAGCACAAGGTAAGTTTGTATGGTTTTTAAGACTAAAGTAATCTCTAATTTTAAGAAACTCAAAACAAAGGAATAAAGGTGGACAGACTGACAAAAGACTGTTCTTCAACTTTTCTTCATTGCACAGGGAAATCCCCCTGAAGTAAGAATAAGAAAGTTTAGTAAGTTGGAAATGTTTCTAACCTTAACCGTATTTTCCTTTATTTTTAATTTTTTTAGATTTTTAAGTAATCTCTACACCCCAACGTGGGGCTCAAACTCACAATACTGAGATCAAGAGTCACATGCTCCACCGACTGAACCAGCCAGGCACCCCTGTATTTTCCTTTAAAGCCATATTTTAATATTGATGTAGGTTTCATACAATTAAAGATTTTAAGGAGCAACCTCAGCTTTTATGTAATTCCTTACTCACCTTTATGAACCCTGGTCAGATTGGGCTTGGATGAAGGATATGATTTTAAACCTTAACTTAAACAGAAGCTTTCAAAGCAATGAACGTTTTCTAACTGTGACCTTGTTTAACACAGAAATGATAAACACATCTCCTTTCTCTGTTTTTTAAAAAAGCATGCATATTTACCCAACCTTAAACCATTCTTTCCTTTGCCATTTCTTTTAAACTAAAATTTAATTTTAGTGTTTTTAATAGCAATGCCTGGTTAATAGCAATGCCTAAAGACAAGGCTACTTTTCCAGTTAACTACATTTTTTATCCCACAGGGCTGAATATTCAAAAACTCATGGTTGACTTATCAAAAAAGATTTTCAGGTTATAATCTACTTTATTATAAAAGGAAATAAATTTTTACACACAATTACTTATAGATAACAGCGTATTTAGAAAAGTTTAAATTTATCAGTTTGGAAATATACCCCACTGAGATATACTTACTTATAAAAACATACTGCCTTTGCCATGTGAAAATCTGGTGTTTAGTTCTCTAGATTTCTTTATCAGAGCTTTTTTCTGAGCTTCATCAAACCGATTAACTTTGAGATCTTTATCACGGTCAAATGGTATTCTTTCTTGGGGCTTATTTTTCTCTTCGGCAGCCTTATTTTTTAATTTCTTATGATGAATGTCCATAAGAGATTCTGATCTTTTTGATTCCTAGGGGAGAGGAAGAGATGAAAATCTTTACTTGTGCAGAGTATGGACAGAATATGATCATGAAGCAAAATGATTAAGCAGTCATGATGAACGAACATTAAGGAGGGCTTTTACAAACCCTAATAGGTTTTGCCAAATCCAAGACAGGATCTGGCCTGTCCTACAGATTTCATTTTTATTTTTTTAAAAAGATTTTATTTATTCATGAGAGACACAGACACAGAGAGAGGTAGAGACATAGGCAGAGGGAGAAGCAGGCTCCATGCAGGGAGCCCGACATGGGACTTGATCCCGGGTCTCCAGGATCACGCCCTGGGCTAAAGGTGGCGCTAAACTGCTGAGCCACCTGGGCTGCCTTATTTTATTTTAGAGACAGAGCACAGAAGGGGCGCTGGGGGAGGGGCAGAGAACCTTAGGCATGCTCCACAGCCAGCACAGAACCCATCAGAGGGCTCCAACTCAGGATCCTGAGGATCATGACATGAGCCGAAATTAACAGTCTGATGCTTAAACGACTGTACCATCCAGGCACCCTTTGATGCATTCTAAGGTAAACTGTAGACATCATTACACAATCCTTAAGTACTTTAGCATTCATTTCATTAGCTAGAACTCCACATTTGTTCACAATTTTCTCCTTTAAGGTAAATTTACATGCATAAATCTTTTTTTTTAAAGATTTATTTTATTTATTTATTTATGATAGACATAGAGAGGCAGAGACACAGGAGGAGGGTCTCTCTTTCTCTCTCTCTGTCTCTCATGAATAAATAAATCTTAAAAAAAAAAGTTAAAAAAATAAATTCAAATTCAACTATTTGAATTATTTGAACAGATAGTGTATTATTAGTTTCAGAGGCAGAGCTTCTCATAGAAGTCTTTTTGAAGACATTAAGGATAAAGCATATTCAATCTTTGTGCTGGTTAGGTTTTCATTTGCCTTAAGTAGATGCCCAGGATGATGCTGTAGGGTCACAGGGGAGGTGTAGTATAGGAAATGCCTATTTGTTGGGGAATATAAAAAGTAGTGAAAGGGAAAAAAGGGGAAAGGAGAGAAAATGAGTGGGAAATATCAGTGAGGGTGATGGAACATGAGAGGCTCCTAACTCCAGGATACGAACAAGGGGTAGTGGAAAGGGAAGTGGGTGGGGGAGTTGAGGTGACTGGGTGACAGGCACTGGGGGGGGGGCACTTGGTAGGATGAGCACTGGGTGATATGCTATATGTTGGCAAATTGAACTCCAATAAAAAAAAATAAAAGCACAGGTATTAAACCATGTATTAAAAAAAAAAAAAGAAATGCCTATTTGGAAAAAGGCCCAGCTTATTGATTTTCAGCTATTCTTCTTTTCTAACAGAATTCATTATGGCTATAAATTTTGCTTCTAAGTACCACCTGATAGTGCATTGCATACATTTTTTGATATGTCATATTTTTGTGTTATTCATGTCTAGGTATTTTCTAACTTTCATTATCATGTTGTCTTTTTTTTTTTTCATTTTTTTCATGTTGTCTTTCATGCAAAATTCAAATTCTGAATTTTTCTAAGTTCCACTTGTATAAGTCTTTTAAATTATTCTGAATTTTTACTTAAATTTCTTGAGTTCAGAGAACATGGCTTTAATGATAGTGATTCTTAGTTTTGTTGAGATTTGACTTTTAAGCTGATCAGTTTTCATAAATGTCCCGCGTAAGTGGAGGTTTTGGTCAGTTTCCAAGAATGTTTCATGTATGCTCACTGTTTGTGTACTGTCCAACTAATCATGCTAACTATGTTTTTAACATTTATGGAACTTTTCATTAACTAATATACTGAGAACAGGTAATTTTCCTTAAATACCTGAACACTGCAGGGCTGAAAGGTTTAGTAATTTACATTTATTCTTTGAGCTAGAACAATCACCAGTTTTTGTTTTTTGCTTTTTTCTTTAAAGTAAGAGAATATAATGAAATAACAAAATGTCAAATGAATACTAAACTGTTTAGTTTATAAATTTAGATTCTTTTCTCCGATGTTTAAATGTTCACATTGAATATTCCAAATCTGCTTATAATATAAAATATGAACTGAGGATCTCTAGGAATTAGTAAGGCTTTTGCTTTCTTTTATTGCTGTTTAGTTTTTATTTCACAATCATAAGCTTAACTCTTCAATCCGGCTAGACTTGGGAAGGGAGTAAGGAAAATATGGAATCCACTGAACTGCAGTGAGGGCATAGAGATTATCAGATTTTTTGAGCAGATGAGGGTAAAGGAGTGCTTTCCTGAGCTATCAAAGGAATAGACTCGTAGTTAAAGTAAAATACAAGTCAAATTTATTAGATTTATCTACAGTCAGCAATGGTGATCTTCCTGCTGGGCTTGTCACTCCTGGACCCAAACTGCTCCATTATTTCCATTATATTCATGCTCTCTCTCACCTTGCCAAAGACTACCTGCCTGCCACCCAACCATAGTCTTGGCAGTGCAGATGAAAAACTGGGAATCATTCGTGTTGGGTCTAGCATTTGCCATGGACAGGATGCCAGGACCCATGTGCTTCAGGATGAAATTCTCATCAGCCAATTTCTCCTCACAGGTGGACTTACCACAAGTGTCATGGTGTGTGAAGTCACCACCCTGGCACGTAAGTCCTAGAATAATCCTGTGAAAGCAGGAACCTTATTACCAAATCCTTTCTTTCCAGTACCCACAGCAGGAAAGTTCTCTTCTGTCTTTGGAACTTGGTCTGTAAACAACTCAAAAGTGATGCAGCTCAGGGGCTCCCAGTCCACAGTGATGTCAAAGAACATGGTGGGACTGACCATGGCTGGGTGGCGCAGGCGGCTCTGGGTGGTAGTATCTGCAAGGCCAGGGCTCTTGTTTTCTGATCATCTGTTACTAATCTCTAGAAATTAAATTTCTGATATATAACTTAAGTAAACTGAAAGGGACACCTGGGTGGCTCAGTGGTTGAGTGTCTGCCTTTGGGTCAGGTCGTGATCCCGGAGTCCTGAGATCGAGTCCCTCCCCGCATGGAGCCTGCTTCTCTCTCTGCCTATGTTTCTTTATTTTTTTTTTTTTAAGGATTTATTTATTTATGATAGACATAGAGAGGCAGTCCCTCTGGAGGGAAAAGCAGGCTCCATGCAAGGAGCCTGATGTGGGACTCGATCCCGGGACTCCAGGATCACGCCCTGGGCCAAAGGCAGGCGCCAAACTGCTGGGCCACCCAGGGATCCCCTCTGCCTATGTTTCTGTCTCTCTCTTCCTCTGTGTCTCAAGATTAAATAAATAAAATCTTAAAAAAAATACAAATTGAAAATATTACATGAATACAAAAAAAATCCTACCAAAATCCTATAAAAAGGATTTAAGATAAATATATATAATACAACAAAGTGGGATATTTCTCAGGGCATACATGCAGAAAAAGATCGAGGTAAAAAGGAAGATGTATAAAAGAAAGAGAAACAAGAAAGACAATACTAAAGGATAGAAAAAAAAAAAAAAAGCTTGGGGCACCTGGGTGGCACAGTCAGTTAAGCATCTGACTCTTGGATTTGGCTCAGGTTGTGATCTCAGGGTTGTGGGATCCAGCCCCAAGTTGGGGTCCACACTCAGTGTGGGGTCTGCTTGAGATTCTCTCTCTGCCCCTCCCACAACTAATACATACTCTCTCTCTCAAATACATAAATAAATCTTTAAAAAAAATGACAAAACTTATGACCACTCTTAAAAAGAATAAACGCGTATATATTTTATTCTTACTTACATTGTATGAGGACACCTGCTCAGCCAACCTCTTTTCCCTTCCTGACAATACATGTTCTTCATCCTTCTTATTAAATGACTTCCTTGCTTCTTGTGTTTCCTGAAGAATGAACACAGATAATATACTATTGAGCCATATAGTTAAGAAAAACTAAAAAAAAAACAACTATTATTTTTATTCAGACTGAGTAATAAGAGACTAAACTAAGATTGATGAATCTTTTCCCAATAGGAATATATATACATATAGTTGATAAGGGATTGTTCAAGTTCTACTCTATGATTTTCTTAAAAACAAGAAGAAACCTGTTCAATCAAGTAACTGGAAGAAATTCCTTATTTATCAAACTCACAAAGGAGTTTGACAAACAATGATGGCAAAGAGAATAATTAGGGATGCCAGGGTGGCTTAGCTGTTGAGCATCTGCTTTGGCTCAGGGCGTGATCCTGGAGTTCCGGGATAGTGTTCTGCATCAGGCTCCTTGCATGAAGCCTACTTCTCCTCCCTCTGCCTGTGTCTCTGCCTCTCTCTTTGTGTCTCTCAAGAATAAATAAATAAAATCTTAAAAAAAAAGAGAGAAAATTAGACTTTAAAAGAAATCCTATAGGGGCAGCTGGCTGGCTCAGCTAGTAGAGCATGTGACTTGATCTGGGGGTTGTAAGTCTGAGCTCCACGTTGGGTATAGAGATTACTTAAAAATAAACTCTTAATAAAGAAATCCTATATTATCTGTTTTTAAAACTAGTAAAGTCACTCTTCAGGTAGAAAAATAAAAAGACAAGGTTTAAGGAGTTCGGAAAAGAAATAATACATCTATCTTTACTCACAGATGACGTGATTATAGGAAACTCCAGGGCAGCCCCAGTGGCTTAGCGGTTTAGTGCCACCTTCAGCCTGGGGTGTGATCCTGGAGACCGGGGATCGAGTCCCACATCTGGCTCCCTGCATGGAGCCTGCTTCTCCCTCTGCCTGTGTCTCTGCCTCTCTCTCTCTCTCTCTCTCTCTCTCTCTGTGTCTCTCATGAATAAATAAATAAAATCTTAAAAAAAAAAACAACTCCAAAGCATTTATAAAAATACTGGAACACTACAGCAAAGCTGCAAGGATACAAGGTCAATATACAATATATACCAACAATGAACAATTGGGATATGAACTTAAAAGAAAATTTAACAACTGTGCGTACACAAGATGAAGTACTTAGGTAAATTTCCAACAAATTTTAATTAGAAAAAAGATTCTAGAGACTATAGTTCCAACCAGGAATGATAACAGCTCATAAAAAGACCATTGAAAACCACTGTTCTCAAGCATATTTTATACTGCTGTTATCTGCTTAAGAAAACCAAGGAGGTCATCTGCAATTTTTATCTTAATAATGTACAAAACAGTGCTTGGTTAACTCAGTTGGTAGAGCATGTGACTTTCAATCTCAGGGTTGTAAGTTCAAGCCTCACATTGGATGTGGAGCCTACTTAAAAACAATGCCGTATTTAATGAAGTATGTTAAAAATACAGAAATAGCTCAGTTCTTATTTTCTTATAAAATTTTCCTAGAAAACAGATGTTCTCATTTATTTAAAGATTTTATTCATGAGAGGCACAGAGAGAGAGAGAGAGAGAGAGAGAGAGAGAGAGGCAGAGACACAGGCAGAGGGAGAAGCAGGCTCCATGCAGGGAGCCCGACGCAGGATTTGATCCCGGGACTACAGGATCATGGCCTAGGGCTGAAGGTGGCGCTAAACCGCTGAGCCACCTGGGCTGCCCAGATGTTCTCATTTATAAATATTAAGAGAACAATGATATTATGGTAAATAGAGACAAAAACTTGACCATCTAGGGATCCCTGGGTGGCTCAGCGGTTTGGTGCCTGCCTTTGGCCCAGGGCACGATCCTGGAGACCCAGGATCGAGTCCTGCGTCGGGCTCCTGGCATGGAGCCTGCTTCTCTCTCTGCCTCTCTCTCTCTCTCTCTATGTCTATCATAAATAAATAAATCTTTAAAAAAAAAAAAACTTGACCATCTAATAGAGTTAATATATCTAGAGTTAATATATCTAGTCAAGATTGGGAGATGAGGGGGCAGCCCTGGTGGTCCAGCGGTTTAACGCCACCTTCAGCCCGGGGTGTGATCCTGGGGTCCTGGGATCGAGTCCCACATCAGGCTGCCTGCATGGAGCCTGCTTCTCCCTCTGCCTGTGTCTCTGCCTCTCTCTCTATGTCTGTCATAAATAAATAAATAAAATCTTAAAAAAAAAAAGGGAGATGAGAACATAATAGATGTCAGTCAATTTATACTGAACATGTCCATTTCTTTCTAAAGAGCAATCTTACCTCTTTAGGCCATGTTGGCTAAGTGAATGTGAGACTTAGTGGCATGGGAGATTATGCCGGGAAGTCAAATATTAAAAAGAAAGATAAGTAGTATGTTGGTAAATTGAACACCAATAAAAAATTAATTTATTAAAAAAAAAAAAAAAAAAAGAAAGAGAAGTAGAGGGCAGCCCAGGGGGCTCAGCGGTTTACTGCTGCCTTCGGCCCAGGGTGTGATCCTGGAGACCAGGGATCGAGGCTCCCTGCAGGGAGCCTGCTTCTCCCTCTGCATGTGTCTCTGCCTCTCTCTCTCTGTGTCTCTGTCTCTCATGAATGAATAAATAAAATCTTTAAATAAAAAAAAGATGAGTAGAAGAAATAAAAAATACATGGAAAAAATGTAAACAAAAATACAGTGGTCCAAAACCTTTGTAATGCAGCAAAAGTGGTCCTCATAGGGAAGTGGAGAGCAATACAGGTCCATCTCAAGAAGCAAGAAAAATCTCAAATAAAGAACCTAACTTTATACCTAAAGGAGCTTGAAAAAAGAACAACAAATGAAGCATAAAGCTAGCAGAAATGGTAAAGATAGAGCAGAAATAAATGCCAAAAACTAAAAGACAACAGATCAATGAAACCAGGAGCTGGTTCTTCAAAAAGAAAATTAATAAAATTAATGAACCTCTAGCCACATTTATCCAAAAGAAAACAGAAAGGACCCAAAAAAATAAAATCACAAATGAGAGAGGAGAAATGACAACCAACATCCCAGAAATAGAAATAATCTTAAGAGAATATTATGAAAAACTAGATGCCAACAAATTGGAGAATCTAGAAGAAATGGATAAATTCCTGTTAGAATGGCTAAAATAAAAAACACAAGAAATAACAAGTGGTGGAGAGGATGTGGAGAAATAGGAACCCTTGTGGGCTATGGGTGGGAATGCAAATTGGTGCAGCCACTGTGGCAAACAGTATGGAGATTCCCAGAAAGCTACAATTAGAACTATCCTACAGTCCAACAATCACACTACTAGGTATTTACCCAAAGAATACAAAAATACTAATTCAAAGGGGTACATGCACCCTGGTGTGTAGGAGCATTATCTTCAACAGCCAAATTATGGAAACAGCCTGTGTCCATCAATTTATGAATGGATAAAGAAGAGGTGGTGTGTACACACACACACACACACACACACACACACACACACACAGAATATTACTTAGCCATAAAAAACAATGAAATAAAAAAAAAACAATGAAATCTTGCCATTTGCAATAACATGGATGGAACTGGAGAGTTTTATGCTAAGTGAAGTTAAGTCAGTCAAAGACAAATACCATATGATGTCACTCATATGTGGAATTTAAGAAACAAAACAAATGAGCAAATGGAGAAAAAAAGAGAGAGAGGCAAACCATGAAACAGACTCTTAATTGAAGAGAACAAACTGATGGTTACCAGAGGGGTGGTGGGTGGAGGATGGGGAAATAGGTGATGGGGATTAAGGAGGGCACTTGTGATGAGCACAGGGTGAGGTATGGAAGTGCTGAATCACTATGTTGTACACCTGAAACTAATATTACACTGCATGTTAACTAACTGGAATTTAAATAAAAACTTAAAAAAAAAAAAGATGGTACCATAGGAATAATACAAAAGAAAAAAAAAAAAGAAAGATGAGTTGAGAGAACCTGTCAAAAAGGAAATTTGGCTAAGAGCTTCCATAACAAAAATTAGTCATAAACTATACACAGGATCAAATATACAAGAAAATGAATAGCTCTCTGAAACTGTGTAGTTTATGCCATAAATCTAAGTCTGTGGTACCATATGCTTAATATAGTATAGCGTAAAATTTAAGGAGTTATTAATAGCCCCTTTATGAGTTCACTGTAATACTGAGCAAAACACTTTCAGTGCCGAAAAGAAGAGGATCTAAAGAACTCAATCACAGGGCCTAAAATCACCTGTCGGTTCACCTCAACTGTCTATTACAACCTTCATCTTCTGGACAAAAGAGAACTTGTGATTTTGCCACATATACAAGGTAGGGTGTTAAAGTCTAGAGACCTCACCATATCATCCACATTGTAAGAAAAACACTGTGCATCTTACAACCAATTCTCCACAAAAATGACAGCTCCTTAAGAAGCTTTTTTCATTTTGCTATTACCTGCACCCAAAAGAATTTCTGGCAGAGAAGGTATTTGATTTATTGTTACAGAATGAAGATAGAAAGCCTCATAATTCTCATTACTGATGGACAGTAATGAGTTAAAACAGAGTTAGGGGCAGAAATGAAGTGTGGAACTACTCAAAACTGATAAAGCTATAACCCTCGGGTACCAATTATTCAAGCATTGAAATTTGAATTAAAGGGAATTAAGCCTTCAGATGGAGTAAATTTCAAAAGTAGTGCCGGGGTATTTCTAATTTACAATGGTTCAATTCTTAATTTACAATAGAATGTTTGGCAATAAGCAGAAATAGTCAATAATGTATTCTATCCATACTTTTTTCTTTTTTCCCAAATTATTTAATGTACTAATGAAAGTGCTTCTTTTTTTTAAAAAAAATTGAGGTGTAATCGATGAAATACTATATTAGTTTCAGGTGTATGATATAATGACTCGTTATTTGTGTATATTGTAAAATAATCAAAATAAGTCCAGGTATCATCCATCACTAAACACAGTAACACTTTTTTTCCACCATGATGAGCACTTTCAAGATCCACTCTCCTAGCTAATTTCAGATATGCAATGCAGTATTATTAACGATAGCCACGGTGCTGTACACTATATCCCCACGACTTAATTCACTTTACAACTGGTAAGTTGTATTTTTGACTCATTTCACCCACCTTGCCTACCCCCACCTCAGGCAGCCACCAGTCTGTTCTTCATATCCATGAACTTGGGTTTTTTTTGTTTGTTTTTCAGATTCCGCATATAAGAGAGATCATACAGTATTCAGCACTATTGATAAGAGCGTTTCTTGCCTGTTTTGACAGTAATGCAAAGCTTAATGCACCTGAGGTAAGTTTGAGAGAGCGTCTCTATGCATCACTTAACTTGCTAGGCCAATGTGTGGCTTTGGTTTCATGGAGAGAGTGTGATGTTGTATATAAACACTGGGGGATTTCGAGTTATAGGAAGTTCTAGAACAGAACTACTGTTCATTATGTACCAGCCCTCTAGTTCCAGAAAAGTTGACCTCATAAAAGTTAGTTTTTCCTTCTATAAAATGAAGTCAGTAAGTCCATGTCTCTGGGTTTTCTTGAGATTTAAATGAGACAGCTCACTGGGAAATAGTAAGCAACTGGGATCACTTTCCTTATTTTCTTTCAGGGGGAAATTTGTATTTTCCCTTGGGAATCATAATTTTAAAAATAGTACCTTGAAATAATTATGCCTTTTATCTTTTCAAAATAGAGTGAACACGGGCAGAAATACAGGAACAAACCAACCCTCTCACCTTGGCTTTCTTCTCCCTGTCCGCTGGAGTGTCTGTCCAGACCGATCGATCTCCAGATTTGTCATCGGCTCTTCTCTTAAAAGTTCTGGGCCCAAGACCAAAGTCTTTCATTTCTGGAGGCAGTTCAGTCATCCATGACTCTCTTGTAATTGGTTTAGATGAATCCTTTAAGAGAAGTAAAAAGTGGAAAAAGAAAAAAAGGAGCTTAGACAGAGTGTGTGTGTGTATAAAATATTCTGTAAGTGGGCATGTTTCTTAATTGAGGCTTTAACATTAAAAAACACACTTTATGAGAAAGAATTTAATATAAAGGATTGATTTTTTTCACGTATGTTACAAATACCTTTGTCTAATTTATTATTTTTTTGACTTTGTTATCTTTTGCCATATCGAAATTTTTAGATAGGCAAATTTGCCAGTCTTTTCCTTTTCCAGCTTCTGGGTTACCTTACTCCTAAATTTTCTTTATATACATATATGCATATATTTCTTTCATGAAAGAAGCAATGTTGGAAAATTTAGATTTTTAATTCATTTAGCCTATTTCTCAGAGTACAGTCTTTTTAACACTTACATTGTCTCCTTTGGTCAATTTTTCTTTCATTCGCTGGGCTCTTTTTTCAAATTCTGTTGTGACGTTATAGTTAACTGGTCCTTTTGCAGGCATTGGTCCAACAATGTCCTCATCTTCACTACTATCTGTTTCCTTTGAAATAAGATATTACCTTTAAACCAGGAGCAGAGCTACAGGTTATAGAAAATGATCCTAAATTGCTTAAAATTTCACCAAAAACTGATTACCCAGAGACACTAAAACAAAAATGCAAACAATATATTGCTAGTTAATTGCTGAGCAACAAGGGCCTTTGCCTTGCCTTCCTAAAGTACAGAGAACAGAGATGACAAAACCACGGAATGTGGATTGTCCCCACCCTCCCATGTCCATGGCAGGCCTCATTAAATTATTTCTGCTTTCCTCCTGATGGATACAGATGTGGCCTCACAGTTCCTCCTAATGTACTGGCCCAGGTAGTTACTACCAACTGGTCAGAGATGACACAAGTTGAAACCATTTTCGTTCCTGGTACAGAAAGAACTCTTTGGAATAAGACACACACAATTAAGACATTCTTGGAAACTGTATGAACTTTCATGACTCAGCACAGTGCATTGAAACACAAATGCTGTGCAACAGCCTCACAAATACTGGCCCAAATGAGTTAACTTCGTTCCCAAAGTATCCCCCTTACTGTACAGATATAATAGTATTGTAATAAGTGAATTCAATTTGCTTTCAATAAATCATTTTATTTAAGATTTTGAGAAAGAGAGAAAGAGAGAGAAAGAGAGCGTGAGCATGAGCAGGGGGCGGGGTAGAGGGAGAGGGAGAAGCAGACTCCCCGCTGAGCGGGGATCCCCACATAAGGCTCAATCCTAGGACCCCAGGATCATGACCTGAGCTGAGGGCAGATGCCCAACCGATTGAGCCACTTAGGCATCCTCAATAAATCCCTTTATTTTTTATTTTATTATTTATTTTATTTTATTTTATTTGAGAGTGAGAGAATAAATCATTTTAATAAAGAGTTTATGTATAAGACTCTGTGTTAAATGCTATATATTCTAGGGCTTGAAGCAGTCCTTTGTCCTCAAGGAGGAGATGGTTAAGATGAACAATAATAAGACATCTGTCCTCAGCTCTGATAGGCAGCTTCTTGCTCTTATTTTTTCAAACTATCAGGATCAAGCTCATTTGTGTTGTTTACATGTTCCCCACTAGATACTCAGTGGTAACTTTCTATCTGTGGTTTCTTCTCTGCACCCTTAAAGCAATTGCTATTGGTATAAATAATTAGATAATTACATATCTCTTGGCTTACTCTAAATCACTTACGCACACAAGTACACTCACTTTCTCTTAACTATGGACTTTGGTATACAATGCACCATTTGATCCTTATAACAAAACTGTGAAAAGGCATTATTATTCCGGTTTTCTTTTCAAAGGAAACCTAGGTTTAGAGAAGTGTATTTAGAAAGGTTAAACAACTTGTTCAAGGTTATAAAACTGGTATTTAAGATGAAAATATTCTAAGATTGAGGCTAGTATGTTTTCTACTTACACCAGAGAATGCCCTCTATTTTTTTAAAATTTCAACTGTTAATGTTTAACCTTAAGTGTTTATAGCTCATCTCTACAAAGGTAAGCTCTTTGATGTCAAAAACATTATCTTTTTTTTTTCAAAGACATTATCTTAAACATATTTATAGCACTTACAAAATGATACTTGGTGACATCATAAAATGACCCAATATAAAAAATATAATGAACTTTTACAACTATAAGAGGCATGATATCAATATAGTATTGAAATGTAAGATGATGGGATATGCAAATGGTATTTTTACTTCCATAGAACAAGAGATGATTTTATAAAGATAGAATATGGCACATCTTGTACATCGTGGTAGGATGATGCCTGGAATTTTTAGAAATAAAAATCGCTTAGGGTGTTGGGAGTTATAAATTAACTGAGGGGTAAGGGAGCAAACCGAAAATTGGGCCCAACACACTAAACTGAAAAAAGAAAACTGGAATCATAATCCAAATTTAATCTAGATGCCTAATCATTTTGGTGTCCTGGTAAAATTTTTTTTTTAAAGGTGAGTTATTTTATCCAGAAATACAGTAGAAATTATATACCTTACTAGTTTATACTTTGGACTATAGTTAGAACTAGTTCCAAGGCCTCACTTTGCCATTGTATTAGCTCTGTGACCTCAGATGTGCTATTTATTTAGCCTTTTTAGGCCTTAGATTTATGTCTTTTATTTATTCATATATTTTAAGATTTACTTATTAATTTGAGAGAGAGAGAGATGGGGGGAGGGGGAGAGGGAGGATCCTCTAGCAGATTCTTCTCTGAGCGTGGAGCCTAACTTGGCTCTGAATTATTTGCTTTATAATTTCCCTCTAAACCTTGAGGGAATGAGATCATGGCATGAACTGAAATTAAGAACCAGCTGCTTACCTAACTGAGCCACCCAGGTGTTCCAGATTTTTGTCTTTTATTTTATTTTATTTTTTTAAAAGATTTATTTATTTATTCATGAGAGACACAACTGAGAGAGGCAGAGACACAGGCAGAGGGAGAAGCAGGCTTTTTGCAGGGAGCCAGATATGGAACTCGATCCTGGGACTCCAGGATCATGACCTGAGCTGAAGGCAGGCACCCAACTGCTGAGTCACCCAGGTGTCCCAGATTTTTGTCTTTTAGATCAGGATTATAACAGTTCCAACCAGTAACTGCTCTATTTTTAAAGAGAACCTCATGTTTTGTTCATCCTCTTTGGAGCCACATCTTTCTTAGGAACCTGGGAACTTCCCTAGCTCCTGGGGGAAAATGTTGATAATTCTAAGCCAATCAATTTGGTCAAATTCCTCTTGCCTACCTGACTGGCCAAGGGATGGGCATGTGATCCATATCTGGCTAAAGAAACACGAGAAGAGGTCTATAGGAAACCTGCAAAGGTGTTCCTTTCTCTACAAAAGGGGCACAGGGTAGGATCATTCCCTCATGCATCTGGACACTGGCATGTGTGTGTGAATCTCAGAGCTTTGACAGGCTTCCTGGTATAACAAAAGGTCACCTAAGAGGAACTGACATATTGTAGCTGACAGAGAAGAAAGTAAAAAAAAGCTGCAGTCTTGGGTATCATTTAGCTGCTCAATTCACCAATCTAGAATGACCCTAGTTCTACACCTTTTGTTACATATGAAACACATTTTCCTTATTTTGGGAATGTAGATTATATATCACCCCAGCAGTTATATAAACAACCATTTGCTAACTATAGAGGTTAAGACAAAGTTCCATTTTGAGTAGGATTTTTTTTTAAAGATTTTATTTATTTATTCATGACAGACAGAGAGAGAGAGAGGCAGAGACACAGGCAGAGGGAGAAGCAGGCTCCATGCAGGGAGCCCGATGTGGGACTCGATCCCGGGTCTCCAGGACCACACCCTGGGCTGAAGGCAGCACTAAACTGCTGGGCCACCTGGGCTGCCCTTGAGTAGGATTTTCTGTTATTTGCAGCTAAAAGCTTTCTAGCTGACACACCATTTCCCAGGACTGTTGTTTCGATTAAAATTGTGTTGGCCTGGGAATATAATTAAGTCATGTAAACAACAAATATATGTTTACATTGTCCTTTGCAGTGTCAGCCTTACAGTAATTGCTCAACAGATGTTGACTATTAGTATTGCATGTCTTTATATAGGGGGATATGTTGTGAATGAGAGACTAAGAGAAGCCCCTCTTCGAGAAAGGAAAACATGAAAACAAAAAAGTATCTTTTGAAAAAGGTTTAGAGGGAAATTATAAAGCAAATAATTCAGAGCCAAGTATACCTGTAACAGGTTTACAATGATATAGTCCCTGCCTTGTTGTAACCCCTCACCTTTTGCTAAGGGAAGTAGAAAATATAGGATAGATACCACCAGGGAATTGCATAAACTATCCATTTGCTGTCTAGGTGAGCTAGGACAAAATTCCAAGCATGAGTCAAGGTGAATTATGCTACACCTTTGGCAAATGTTTTGGAAAATGTAGTTCACTACTAACACCCATGTTTCCTCACCCAAATTCATCAGCTGCTAACATTTTACCATATTTCTCCTTCTTTCCCCATTTCCCTGCCCCTCTCTGTGTGAGGCGATAGATAGACATATTGGGAATCACCTGAAAGTAGGTTATGGAGAGCATGAAACTTCCTGCCCACTTTCCAAGGGCTGTGGGTTTTATGTCTCCAGCATTCTTTTGCAGACAGAGTGGAACTTTGAGGCTATAGGTTTTATCCAGAGACCTCAATTCCCTCTCCTCTGCCTTCACAGCTAAAGTTACAGCTCTGGTCCCCAAGCCCAACTCTAGGATTTATGGCTGGCTTCCCTAAAACTGCCCTGGTCCTCTGCCACATCAGCTTGTGTTTACTGCTCTAGCTTTGAATTCTCTCAATGTCACTAATACCTGTGGACTTTCCTTTCTTTCTTTTGAGCTTTGCTGTATATTAGCTTTGTTGCTACTTTCCCCTTGTGTTTCTTTGTGTTTGTGGCAGGGAGATGGGAGCATGACCATAGGACCATGTCAGTTCAGTCTTCCGTGTGCCTGGAGGTTAGTTCCCTGGTAATTTATTCTTGTATTTAGCAACCTTGCTGGAAGGATTCCTTAGACTAAATTTTTCAAAGATACTCTCATGGCATGAGGAGTGAAGATGGTAAGAATAATGACAATGATGAGAGCTATTACAGGTTGAATACCTACTGTTCTGATTTAATCCTTGTAACCACACGCTAAGGTAAGTATAACAACCGGCGTGATACTGACATGACACTAAGCTTACCCAGGATTCAAAGCTCAAGTGGCTCTTGCCTTCTCTCTCCTTTCTCTCCACTCCAACCACACTGGAATTCTTCTTCTTTTTTTTTTAAGATTTTATTTATTAATGAGATATATATATATATATAGAGAGAGAGAGAGGCAGAGACACAGGCAGAGGGAGAAGCAGGCTCCGTGCAGGGAGCTCGATGTGGGACTCGATCCCGGGATTCCAGGAACACGCCCTCAACTTAAGGCAGGCACTTTAACTGCTGAGCCACCCAGGTGTCCCCACACTGGACTTCTTAAACTCTAACTCTCCCTCTCCACACTCTTTGCCTTCAGAGAAGCTATCTGTATTTTCTGGAACAATTTTTCCTGCCCTCTTTGCTGAGATATTTCCAACTCATCAATCTTTAATTTAGACATTTTCTCAGAGACAGACTTTCTTGTTTCTTCAGATTAGTTTTGAGTCATCTGCCATAGTTCCACTGTATTTGGTCTCACCTTTTGAATCACTCATAATGTTAGATGTTTGTTTAATGTCTGCATTCCCCACTACGTTGCAGGTGTGATTAGCTGGGAGTATGTCTAATTTATTTATTTATTCATTCATTCATTAAACAAATACTTCTGAATGTCTACTAGAAAGAAGACAAAAGTCTCTGTCCTCAACAAATTTACATTATGGTGGGGAGAGGTCCACAATAAACACAAAGAAGTAGTAAAATAAATGGTGTTTGAGGTAGTGATAGATGCTCTGGAGAAAATTAAAGGAGGGAAGGAGATGGGAATCAGGGGAAGAGTTAGCAATTCTGAATTAGGAGGTCAGAAATGACCTCATTAAAGTGACATGTCAGCCAAAAACTGAAGTTCTGGGAGGCAAGCCACATAGATATCAAGGGAAGGCCATTTTGGAGAGGCTTAGCAGGTATAAAAACTCAGGGGTAGGAACCTCTCTGTGTGTGGGAGGAGGTACAGCAAGTAGCACAGCGTGGTCAGATTAAAGTAAGAGACAAAATCAGGAGCTAAAGGAGACCAGATTGTAGAGGGCCCCATAAGGGCTCTGGCTTTTTCTTTTTTTCTTTCTTTTTTTTTTTTTTACCTTTTTTTACTTTTACTTATTTATTCATGAGAGACACACACAGAGAGGTAGAGACATAGGCAGAGAGAGAAGCAGGCTCCATGCAGGGAGCCCGACGTGGGACTTGATCCCGGGTCTCTAGGATCAGGCCCTGGGCTGAAGGTAGTGCTAAAACGCTGAGCCACCCGGGCTGCCCATCATTTTTTTCTTTTTTAAGTAATTTCTACGCTCAACAGGGGGCTCAAAGTTATGGCCCTGAGATCAAGAGCTGCATGCTCTATTGACTAAGCCATCCAGGGGCCCCAGGGTTTGGTTTTGAGTGTGAGTGACACAATCTGACTCCATTTTATCCAGGCCACTGTAGCTGCTGTGTTGAGAAGAGGTAGCATAAAAACAAGGGCTACAGTATCAAGATCAATAAAACAGGTGAAATATGACTGACATTGACTTAGACTAGGGTGGTCGCAGAAGTGGCTGGATTATGAATGTCTTTTGAAGGTAGGAACAAGATTTGTTGGCCGATTCACTTCTGTGACTATGTGCCTGATACACTGTAGGCGCTCTATAAATCTCTAAGGAAGGAGTAAATGACTCTGAAGTATATGGTCTTACCGCCTGCATTATATTTTTCTTAGTAACAACCTCAGTGTAACTGCTGAATTCTCAGTAGAGATGAACATACAAGAAGCTACTGTAGAATAACAGGCTGGACAGGTGATCTAAAGTCTTAAGAACTTGGTTTAAGGGGTGCTGGCTGGTTCAGTTGGTAGAGTGAGTGACCTTGATTTTGAGGTTGTGGATTCAAGCCTGAGTTGAGCGTAGAGATTACTTAAAACTAAATCTTAAAAAAAAAAAAAAAAAAAAAAAAAAAAAGAACTAGGTTTAAGACTTGGCTTTGATAAGTACAAATTTCAATCTTGGGTAAGTTACCTAATTTTTATCATTTTTAGCATCTGTAAGATGGTGGATCATATCTATTACATAGAAAAGATAAAAATAATATCTCTCCATATATGGGGAAAAAGCATTACAAGTTATAAAGTACTCTACAAATCTCAGCTATTGTTAAGGGCCAGGCCTCTAACAAGAAAACAGCTTTCATATTTGACTCTAAAATCATTTGACCTATCTTTTCATAAAATGACTTAACTCCCAGCTTTGTTATATTCAGGCACCAGAGCTGTAGAGGTAAGAGCTAATTTTATAGCAAAGATCATTGTCAACAAATTCCTCAGCTTTCTCTTTTTCAGGTCAAATCACAATTTCGTAAACTTTTCATCATGTTCTATTTCCTAGCACTTTAAAGCTTCTCTTCAAGGATGAGAAGCACAAATAGGTAACACCTTTGTCAACATGTTATTGCTTTGTTATTTGTCTAACATCTCAGTTCTGGGACAAGCTTTTGATTTCATCTATCTACCTTACAATCCTAGATTAATGTGAATAGGACTGCATATTTGTTACATTTGAACTAAGTGATTACAGTTATTATTCTATAATAATATAGAATATAATATAGAATATAATAATATAGAACAATAATAATTATTCTATAAAGTCTTGAGTTTGCTACATCTTATTCTTTAATCAGAAATTTTCCAAACCTCAGAGTTGAAATATGATGATACTTGTCCTGGATCTTCTCTGCCTTTGTCACTTTTCTGTGTAGATTTAATAAAACCGGGTGGTAATGCAGGACCTATTAACGGCCTGAAAAATAAAATGTACCATTACCATTCTCCCTGACTTCAAAAAGCAGTTTTTAGAACAGAAGTTCACAAATATAACAAAAAGCCAAATAATAACAAATGTTGAAAATGAGAATTTTATTTAACATATTATTTTTTTATAACCTATTTTTCCACTTAGTAGTATCTTAAAAATATCTGATTTTCTCATTTTTACTTTCTAGTTGTTAGTCAATGCTAAGATACTAAGCCAGTAATTCTCAATCTTTGTGGCAGTAGTGTTAAACCCACTTCCTAAAAGAACTACATTAAATAAAAATAACAATTTTTTAAAAAGCCCTTATTAAGAAAAAAAATAATAAAAGCCCTTATTAAGAATTACAGCCCGTGGAGATCTTTTTCTATTTTGTGCCTTGCCTTTCAGGTTTTTTTTTTTTTTTTTTTTAGGATTTTATGTATTTATTCATGAGAGACACAGAGAGGGAGGCAGAGAGGCAGAGACACAGGCAGAGGGAAAGGCAGGTCCCCTGCGGGGAGCCTGATGTGGGACTCGATCCCAGCACTTCGGGATCACGACCTGAGCCAAAGGCAGACACTCAACCACTGAGCCACCCAGGAGCCCGGCTTTCACTTTTGATAGTCACTGTCCACCAACACACTCTTTAGGGGGAAAATAATTATAGTCAGAACTCCTTAAGTAGAAACTGACTTCTAAAAACTTAAACAGTGCACGCAGACAACAGATGTTGGCAATTTATGGTTACCTGTGCCATGGTAGTATAAAAACCTAAACGCTGTCCTCACTAGTAGTTTAATAATGACGTGGAGGTGTACAAGAATGAACATAAGTCATGTAAGAGACCTCCAGACAAGGGAAAAGGTGCTGTGCTAAACACACGTCAACCAGAGCACCTCTCTGTTTCCTCCAAACAACCCTAGTTGGGGTAAGTCACTCCATTTTCCAGGTGAGCAAAATAATGCCCAAGGACATCACAAATGAGTAAGTGGCAGAGCTAGAGTTTGAACCCTGGTCTCCGTGATGCCAAAGTTCATTTTCTTTCAAGCTGACCTACTGCCACATTTCTGAGGGAACTGACATCATTCCAAATGGGAAAAGTATCTAAAATCTGGGTCTTAAAAAGAGAAAGCCTTACATCAGGGAAAAAAACAATAGAAACCAGATATTTTCTACTCTCTTCTGTGCTTTCAAGTTTCTTGGTCCTTTCTTTCATATGTGTTTTTCCCAGAGGCATCACTGTGCCAGTATTACCAACCAACATGGCACTGAGCTGAATTTTCCTTGTTGCCCTGTGTTCAACTAGAGCCTCACAGACGAGGTTCCTGGCAGAGGAAAAACAGTACTGAGAGTCAGCAGGTGTGGGTTCTGATCCTGGCCATTTAATAGCCAAAGTATAACTCTCAAGAACGAAACTGCTGTGCATCTAATAATGTGCTTTCTTGAATGTTATGCCCTGGCAGTCAGCAAATTTTCTGCAAAAGGCCAGATAGGACATTTTAGGCTTTGAGGGCCATTTATGGGTCTCTTAGGCATGCCTGTCTTTGTTTTTTAAATGACCCTTTAAAGATTATTCTTGGCTTGGGGGCCACACAAAATCAGTAGTCTTCCCTATTAATTCTAAAAGGACTAAAGTCATGTGAAAATTGGAGCTGACAAATGCGATTATAAAGTTTGAATATTAAAATGTGTAGGGGGATCCCTGGGTGGCGCAGCGGTTTGGCGCCTGCCTTTGGCCCAGGGCGCGATCCTGGAGACCCGGGATCGAGTCCCACGTCGGGCTCCCGGTGCATGGAGCCTGCTTCTCCCTCTGCCTGTGTCTCTGCCTCTCTCTCTCTCTCTCTCTCTCTGTGTGACTATCATAAATAAATAAAAAAAATTATTAAAAAAAAAAAAGATTTAAAATGTGTAGGGATGCCTGGGTGGCTCAGTGGTTGAGGGTCTGCCTTCAGCTCGGGGCATGATCCCAGGATTCTGGGATGGAGTCCCACATCATGCTCCCCGCAGGGAGCCTGCTTCTCCCTCTGTCTATGTCTCTGCTTTCTCTCTGTGTCTCTCATGAACAAATAAATAAAATCTTTTTAAAAAAAAGTACAATACTCTGAGAAGAAGACTATATACTTGGGGCCAGGCATGATGAAAGAGACATACACACACGTATGTATATATATATAAATATGAAATCTCGATCATCACAATAATTTTGAAAGCTACTTGTTAACCTATTTTTCAGATGGCAAATTTGAAGTACAGAGAAGTCAAATTGTTTAATGGGGCACAAAGGAATTGCTTCTTCTATCATGAAGTAACTAAGACAGCATCTGATTTTAAAGTCAAATACCACGATTCCAGCCCCAGGTCTACCAGTCACTATGTGTGCAAAACCTTATCTATTTAAAAAAAGAGGGGGGGCAGCCCGGATGGCGCAGCAGTTTAGCACCTCCTTCTGCCCAGGGCGTGATCCTGGAGACCCGGGATCGAGTCCCACATCGGGCTCCCTGCATGGAGCCTGCTTCTCCCTCTGCCTGTCTCTACTTCTCTCTCTGTGTCTCTCATGAATAAATAAATTAAATCTTAAAAAAAATTCTCTAAAAAAAAAAGGAGAAGGAGGAGAACATTCCAATCAGTCTACTACAAAACACTCTTGTGAGCATCAACTAAGAGATACGGAAATTTTTATAAACTATAGAAGTATTTATATGCGATTAAATAACCATTTTTGTTATAGGAAACGACTACTTTTTTCCTATGCATTTCAAATGTTACATAAATTTGTAAGTTAAACAACAATTTCAGATAACTCTTTAATGAATTAACAAGCACTAACTGAAATATTTAGAAGAGACAGGCTTGAACTATTTATTTTATGTTATCACCTTGGAGGAGAATCATCCTGCTTTTTAAATCCAGGAGGAAGAGCTGGTCCAAAAAATCCTTCATCATCATCATCATCATCATCTTGATTTCTCCTCTGTTTTCTAAAAACACAGTAGTGCAATTTTATGCAAATTATTTCACAGAGAAGTTTTAGGTTTTAAAGGAAGCATTAACTCCAACTAGTTGTATAAATACTGGAACAATAAATTAATCTTGCCCAATAAGAACAAATGGATACCACAGTAGATCTTATACTAACCTTTTCCTGGAATTTATTTTTGGCCGAGGATAGAGATTGGTTAATTCTCTATACCAGGAATACTGTATCACTTTTCTGTATTTTCTACATTGTTAAAGATTCTACTTGCTGAGGTTTCAGACAGTCTACTTGCTATAAGTTTTTGAACAAAAAAGATAGTGACCCTGGATTTTAATCTCATTCAGGAAGAGTTTTAAGTTGCTATTTCTCTCTTAAGATCTTTAAAATGCAACCAAAAAAACTACCCAATACTAAACAAAGATTTCACTTATTTACATGCACCTACGGTAAGTAAGGTAGTTAGAGGGAAACCAATCATCTACTTAAGCAAGAACCATCTACTGCATTAACATTTTTTAAAAGAAATGCTCTGGTTTACTTAGAATATGTAGTCACTTCAGTAATACCTTCAGGAAAATCCTTTATCTAAGAATTTAATTGAAATTCTAGGTATCTCTACAGCTATCTACTACTAGAATAAATTTCTTTCTCCAATGTATAGCTCAACGAGGCAATACTGTATGAAAGGATTTCTTCCCATGCAGTAAAAATACAGATATGGTGTTCTCTGACTGGCTACCTGATCCAGCCAACGAATACTAGGTTTGGAGCTTGGTTTATCATTTACGTGACTGACCTTGCCGTTGGACCAGTGTCATCTTCTTCAGATTCCTGATTTTCTTCTTCGTACAATGAACTACTGTCTTCATCGCTGTCTGAGGACTCCGAGCTACTGCTTTTATAATTAGGGGGCAGAGCTGGTCCTGCAACTAAAGAAAATTTCTTGTATAAGTCCTAACTAGCCACAACTATTTCAATGAACCCCCTCGCTGACATACGTTTTTTTCTGATATTTTTCATTATCATTTATTTATTCATGAGTTAAGACAGAGAGAGAGAGAGAGAGAGAGAGAGAGGCAGAGACACAGGCAGAGGAGAAACAGGCTCCATGCAAGGAGCCCCATGTGGGACTCGATCCGGGATCCCAGGATCACGCCCTGGACCAAAGGCAGGCGCCAAACTGCTGAGCCACCCAGGGATCCCCACGGTCATGAGTTCAAGCCCTGTGTTGGGCTCCATGTTGGGTGTGGAGCCTACTTAAAAAAAAAATAGATTCACATGCATTAACCATCAATTTATTTGATTCTAACAACTCTATTAGGGAAGTGTCATAATTTCTATCTTTGAAATGAGGAACCTGAGGCAGAGAGCAACTTGCTCAACATCACACAATTAAATAGGAGAGTTGTGATATGAATCCAGGAGTGTGATTTCAGAGACTATACCCTTAGTCACTATACTAAACAACATTCAGCAAACAGTCAACATTCATCCATCCAACAAATACTTGCTGAGTAAATACTTCCACAAAAACAACATAAAAAGTAAGCAAATATAAAGAGGGACCGTGAATATGTGGGAAAATAATTTTAAAGACAGATGTCAGGGAAGGCCTCTCAGAAAAAAACAATATTTGAATGAAGACTTATATGGTGAGATGACAGTGGCCATCCAACAATCTGAGGGAAGAACATTCTAGATGGAGAAAGAGCAATTGCAAAAGTCCTATGGAGAAAACAAGCTTGATATGCTTGAAGGACAAAAAGACTTGTGTGGCTAAAGTCAAGTTAGCAAAACAAGATGAAGTTGGGATAGTTTAAAGGGGCCAGACTGTATGCTTTGGAGTCAGACTCCTTGGCTTTGAATTCCAGCTTAGCTGGTAACCAGCTGTGTGATCTTTCTTTTCTTTCTCTCTCTTTCTTTAAGATTGATTTATTTATTTGAGAGAGAGACAGAGAGCCCGTGTGCGCACACACACAGCGAGGGGAAGGGAGAGGGAGAATCTGAAGCAGACACCTCCCACCCCACACTGAGCAGGAATTGGACATGGGGCTTGTTCTCACAACCCTGAGATCACGACCTGAGCTGAAACCAAGAGATGGTTGCTCAACCAACTGAGCCACCCAGGAGCCCATAACATACTCTTGATCTATAAAATGGAGTTAATAATATTTCCAATATACTCTTGATCTATAAAATGGAGTTAATATTTCCAATATAACAAGTCCATTGTGAAGATTATGTTAACACATGCAAAGCATCTAACACAGTAGGTGGAATATAGTAAGCACTCAATACATACTGATATGAGATGTGGTAAGGAGTCTGGGCTTTAATAACAGGTAGTCACTGAGAGGTTTTAATTCTGGAGAGATATAATCTGAGTTGCTTTTTTGGATTCCTCTCTCACATTTAGGCCTTTCATCCATTTTGATTCTATTTTTGTGTATGGTATGAGAAAATGGTCCAGTTTGACTCTTCTGCGTGTGGCTGTCCAATTTTCCCAACACCAGTTGAAGAGACTTTTTTCCATTGGTTATGCTTTCTGCTTTGTCAAAGATTAGTTGACCACAGAGTTGAGGGTCCGTTTCTGGGTTCTCTATTCTGTCCCATTGATCTGTGTGTCTGTTTTTGGGCCAGTATTTTACTGTCTTGATGACTGCAGCTTTTTTTTTTTTTTTTAAAGATTTTATTTATTCATGAGAGACACAGAGAGAGAGGCAGAGACACAGGCAGGAGAAGCAGGCTCCATGCAGGGAGCTCGATGTGGGACTCGATCCTGGGATTCCGGGATCACACCCTGAGCTGAAGGCAGATGCTCAACCGCTGAGCCACCCAGGCGTCCCCATGACTGCAGCTTTGTAATAGAGCTTAAAGTCCAGGGACTGTGATGCCACCGATTTTAGTTTTCTTTTTCAACGTTCCTTTGGCTATTTGTGATCTTTTCTGGTTTCATACAAATTTTAGGATTATTTGTTCCAGCTCTGTGAAAAGTTGATGGTATTTTGGTATGGATTGCAGTGAATGTATAGATCACTCTAGGTACCATACACATTTTGACAATATTGGTTCTTCTCATCTATGAGCATAGAAGGCTTTTCCATTTCTTTGTGTCTTCCTCAATTCCTTTCATGAGCATTCTATAGTTTTCTGAGTACAGATTTTTTGCTTCTTTATTCCTAAGTATCTTATGGTTTCGGGTGTAATTGTAAATGGGACTGATGCCTTCATTTCACTTTCTGTCTCATTGTTAGTCTATAGGAACACAATGGATTTCTGTGCATTGATTTTATATCCTGCTATTTTGCTAAATTCCTGTATAAATTCTAGCAATTTTGGAGTGGAGTCTTTTAGGTTTTCCACAGAGTATCATGTCATTTGTGAAGAGTGAGTTTGACTTCTTTACCAATATGGATGCCTTTTCTTTCTTTTTGTTGTCTGATTGCTGAGGCTAGGTCTTCTATTTCTTTCTTTTTAAGCATTATCTTATTTGACAAAGAGAAGGAGAGAGCATGAGCACAAGTAGGGGGAGCAGCAAGCAGGAGAGGGAGCAACAGGTTTCCTGCTGAGCACAGAGCCTGATGTGGGCTTGATCCCAACACCTGGGATTATGATCTGAGCCGAAAGAAAACACCCACCGGACTGAGCTACCCAGGTGCTCCAGAGGCTAGAACTTCTAGTACTATACTGAACAACAGTTGTGATAGTGGACATCCCTGCCTGACCTTAGGGTGAAAACTCTGTTTTTTCCCCATTGAGAATGATATTTGCTGTGTGCTTTTCGTAGATGGCATTTATATTAGGGTAGGTTCCCTCTATTCCTACACTGTGAAGAATTTTAATCAAGAAAGGATGCTGTACTTTGTCAAATGCTTTTTATGCATTGATTGAAAGGATCATGTAGTTCTTTTCCTTTCTTTTACTAATGTAGTATATTACATGGATTGATTTGCGGATGTTGAACCACACTTGCAGCCCAGGAATAAATCCCACTTGGTCGTGGTGGATAATCCTTTCAATGTACTGTTGGATCCTATTGACTAGTGTCTTGATGAGAAATTTTTTTTAATGAGAATTTTTGTATTCATGTTTATCAGAGATATTGTCTTTAATTCTTTTTGGTGGGGTTTTCGTCTGATTTTGGGATCAAGGTAGTGCTGGCCTCATAAAACAAGTTTGGAAATTTCCTTTCCATTTCTATTTTTTGAAACAGTTTCAGAAGAAGAGGTACGAATTCCCTAAATATTTGATAGAATTCCCCTGGGAAGCCATCTGGTCCTGGACTCTTATTTGTTGGGAGATTTTTGATTACTTCAATTTCCTTGCTGGTTATGAGTTTGTTCAAGTTTTCTATTTCTTCCTGTTTCAGTTTAGGTAGTTTACACATCTCTAGGAATGCATCCATTCCTTTCAGATTGCCCAATTTGTTGCATATAGTTGCTTATAATTGTTTGTATGGCATATAGTTCTTACAATCGTTTATATTTCTTTGGTGTTTGTGCTCTCTCTTCTTTCATTCATGATTTGATTTGGGTCCTTTCTCTTTTCTTTTTTGATAAGTCTGGCCAGGGGTTTATCAATTTTATTAATTCTTTCAAAGAACCAGCTCCTAGTTTCGTTGATCTATTCTTTTGGTTTCTATTTCATTGATTTCTGCTTCAAGTTTTATCAATTCTCTTCTCCTGCTGGGCTTATTTGCTGTTCTTTCTCCAGTTCCTTTATTTATTTTTAAAAAGATTTATTTATTCACGAGAGACACAGACTGAGAGATAGAGGGAGAGATACAGGCAGAGGGAGAAGCAGGCTCCCTGCAGGGAGCCTGATGTAGGACTTGATCTCGGATCCTGGGATCACGCCCTGAGCCAAAGGCAGGTGTCCAACCGCTGAGCCGCCTAGGTGTCCCATCTCCAGTTCCTTTAGATGTAAAGTTAGGCTGTGTTTTTGAGACCTTTCTTGTTTCTTGAGAAAGGGTTGTATTGCTATATACTTCCCTTTTAGGACTGCCTTTGATTCTTCCCAAAGGCTTTGAACAGTTGTATTTTCATTTTCATGTTTCCATGAATTTTTAAAAATCTTTAATTTCCTGGTTGGCCCTTTCATTCTTAGTAGGATGCTCTTTAGTTTACACGTATTTGAGTACTTTCCAAATTTCTTCTTGTGATTGAGTTCTAGTTTCAAAGCATTGTGGTCTGAAAATATGCAGGGAATGATCCTAATCTTTTGGTACCAGTTAAGATCGGAGTTGTGACCCAGAATGTGGTCTATTCTGGAGAATGTTCCATGTGCACTTGAGAAGAATACGTATTCTGTTGCTGTAGGATGGAATGCTCTGAATATATCTGTGAAGTCCACAGGTCCAGTGTGTCACTCAAAGCCCTTGTTTCCTTGTTGATCTTTTACTTAGATGATCTGTCCACTGCAGTGAGTGGGGCATTAAGGTCCACTACTACAATTGTATTTTAATTGATGTGTTTCTTAATTTTGTTATTAATTGGCTTATATAATTGGCTGCTCCCATTTTAGGGGCATACATATTTATAATTGTTAGATCTTCTCATTGGATAGACTCTTTAATTATGATATAGTATCCTTCCTCATCTCTTATTAGAGTCTTTGGTTTAAAATCTAATTTGTCTGAAATAAGGATTGCCAGTTCAGCTTTCTTTTGATATCCATTATGATAAATTAGTATGGTTTTCCACCCCCTCACTTTAATTCTGGAGGTGAGTTTAAAGCAAATCTCTTGCAGATGGCCTATCAATGGTTCTTGCTTTTTTATCCAATCTGATACCCTGTGTCTTTTGATTGGGACATTTAGCCCATTTACGTTAAGAGTAACTATTGAAAGATATGAATTTAGTGCCATTGTATTACCCGTAGTCACTGTTTCTGTATATTTTCTCTGTTCCTTTCTGGTCTGTTACTTTTGGGCTTTCTCTTTGCTTAAAGGATCCTTTTAAATATTTCTTGTGGGGCTGATTGATCACAAATCCTTTTGTTTCTCCTGGAAGCTTTTTCTCTCTCCTTCTATCTTGAACGAGATCCTAGCTGGATAAAGTATTCCTGGTTGCATATTTTTCCTCATTTAACACCCTGAATATATCATGCCAGTCCTCTCTGGCCTGCCACATCTCTGTGGATAGTTCTGCTGCCAGCTAATGTTTCTACCCTTGTAGGTTATGGGTCTCTTGTCTGCTTTCAGGATTTTCTCTTTGTCTCTGAGATTTGCAAGTTTCACTATTATATGTCAGGGTGTTGACCTATTTTTACTGATTTTGAGGGGGGGGGGGTTCTCTGTACTTCTTGGACTTGAATGTTTCCTTCCCCAGGTTGGGAAAGTTTTTCATTATAATTTGCTCCAATATTATCTTTTCCCCCCCTTTCCTCTTCTTCTGGAACCCCATTTATTCTAATATTGTTTCACTTCATGGTATCACTTATCTCTCGAATTCTCCCCTCGTGATCCAGTAGTTGTTTATCTTTTTCTTGGCTTCTTTATTCTCCACCATTGTCTCCACTTTTATCCTCTATATCATTAATCCTCTCTCCTGCCTCATTTATCCTAGCAGTTAGAGCCTCCATTTTTTTTATTGCATCTCATTAATAGCCTTTTTGATTTAGACTTAATTAGATTTTAGTTCTTTTATTTCTCCAGGAAGGGATTCTCTAGTGTCTTCCATGCTTTCTTCAAGCCCAGCTAGTATCTTTATAATTGTTATTCTGAACTCTAGTTCCAACATCTTACTTACATCCATAATGATTAGGTGTCTGGCAGTCATTACTGCCTCATGTTCTCTTTTTTGAAGTGAGTTTATCTGTCTTGTCCTTCCTGCAGAAAAGTGGTAGCTTTGCTACTTGTAGAGTTGCAGCTATTCTATCCTCAGCTGAGTTTGCAAGTGTTCAGAATGATTTGATGGCTACCTAGTTGAATTCGTAGGACCAGAAGAAACTAAGTTCTCCTACTCCTCTGCCATCTTGGACTCCAGCCTTTTCTCTATGTAATGCTCTTCTCTGATACGTGGAAGACTAAGAGGGAAGTAGGTTTGGAGGAAAAGTCAAGAGTTTGTTTTCCACATCTTTTTCTTTTTAAAGTTTATTTAAATAATCTCTATACTCAACATGGGATTTGAACTCATAACCCTGAGATTAAGAGTTGCAAGCTCTTCTGACTCAGCCAGCAAGGCACCCCAAGAGTTTATTTTTCAATATTTTAACATGCTTACTAAACATGTCAGTGGCAGTATCAGTGGTACTTGGGTAAACTGGTATAAAGCTCAGGGGAAAAGTTAGGGCCAGTTTTGGAACACCTGGTCTATTTCTGAACATTTTTTTCCTATATCCTCTGGATTTATTTCTATAGAACATATACACAATTCACAGTAAATTGGCTTAAAAATCCAAACTTTTATCTTAAAAAACTTGATGCATTTTTTTCAATATTCTTCTGTACATCATTAAATAAAGGTAGGAATTTTAGAACATGCTAAACTAGTAATATAGCACGCCTAGAAAAGATTAGACAGCAAATAGAGGAAAACATTAAGAATTAAGGGATAGGATCTGTATCTCCAATTTCTGTTCACTCAACCAGCTCAGTGGTTGAGTGTCTGCCTTTGGCTCAGGTTGTGATCCCAGGGTCCTGGAATTGAGTGCTTCATCAGGCTTCCTGCAAGGAGCCTACTTCTTCCTCTGCCTGTCTGTGTCTCTCATGGATAAATAAATAAAATCTTAAAAAAAAAAAAAAAAAAGATTGAATAGATAGAATGTGTTTCCCAACTATACATGGAGATCATACCTGATTTGCAAGTGTAATGAATAATGTCTTTACCAATTTCTAATTATCTCTTTGTTTATATTAATTGCCAGAGAAAACACCTTTTAGACTATAGTAAGAAGGGGAGGATACCACCTTCCATAAATACCCCTTTCTTCAAAATTCTAGAGGTCACAGTTTATCATCAAAAAGACTGGAGGAATTACATTTCCCTTCCACAGTGATTGGTTCTTACATCTTCCTCTTCACTCTACATATTAAAGAGAATATATATATTCTCTTTTGCTTCCATCTTTTCTTATATGAAACTCTTACCAATGTAATTTGTCAATTTGACACTAACTGGCTAATTTTGGGTTGGTTTGGATCAAGAAGAGATTTTATAGGGTGCCTGGCTGCTCAGTCTAGAGATCACCCATCTCTTGATCTTGGGGTTCTAGGTTCAAACCCCATGTTGGGCATCGTTTACTTAAAAAATAAAACCTGAAAAAAAAAAAGAAAAAATGTACTATTCTTTTATATAGTTCAAATGATTACAAGGCTAAATGGTCTAAATATATGCTGTCCTTGGTATTATAACTAACAGATTAATTTGCCTTAAATTTTTAAAGGAACAAGTGGGGTACATAAAAAGAACACTTACATAGATGAAGATAAAACTCATCTGAGAAGAATGCAAAGCCTTATTTTTTCAAAATGATCACAGGAAAAATAATGTAAAAGAGTGAAATTCCACTTAAGTTGAATCAAAAGAAGTGATTTTTATACACATACTGAAGTAACAGAATACTAAGAGTCAGTGACCTAAAAAGGAAAAAGAATATTGAAAATACAAGTTGATATAAGCCACACAATAGACTTTATCTAATAAAACTAAGGGCATACTTGGCTTCACTTTTTTATAGGTATCCTTCTTTAGAGGTGTATAAATGGTCTCAAAATTATTTTAGGCTTTTGTAATGAACTAGTTCATCTCTGTCCTAAAACAGTAATGCTGTCCTATAATTATTAAAGTAGCTCTCCCACTACAGTGATAATTTTACAAATAAATAATAAATTCCATGAAAATAGGAGTTATGCCTTATATTTCATTATTTGTCCCCTGTAGTATCTGTAACACAAAATTATGCACAGAAAAAAATGTACTCAGTATAGTACATAAAACCTCATTACAGGGGCACCTGCATGGCTCCATTGGTTAAGTACCTGGCACCTGACTCTATAGATTTCCACTTGGATCAGGATTGCAGGGTTGTGAGATTCAGCCCTGCATTGGGTTTGCACTGGACTTGGAGCCTGCTTAGGATTCTTTCTCTCCCTCTCCTCTCCCTCTATCCCTTCCCTCCCCCATCCTCATGTGTATGGGTGCACACATACACGTTTGTGCTGTCTCTAAAAAACAACAATAAAAAAACAACCCTCATTACAGATCAGGAATGGATTGTAATAATAGAGAACACCAACTTAGAACCCCAATTAAACAAAATGTTATTCCCACCATTCTTCTCATTAGATTATTTACAATGAAATTGTATTCCTTTATGTTTTGAATCTTTTTTTTTTTTTTAAGATTTTATTTGAGAGAGAGAGAGAGAGAGAGTGCATGAACAATGGGGAGAGGCAGAGGGAAGGAAAGACGGAGAAGCAGGCTCCCCTGTGAGCAGGGAGCCCAATGCAGGGTTCAATCCCAGGACCCTGGGATCACGATCTGAGCCGAAGGCAGATGCTTAACCAACTGAGCAAGCCAAGATCCCTTGTTTTGAATTTCAACAATAAAAATTTTTGGAAATTTGTTTCCTCTCTTATTGTACTTTCACACTAATCGTGATTTTGCCTGTTATCCTGTGAAGCCTAAAATATTTACTATCTGGTCCTTTATAGGAAAAGATTGCTGATCCTGTGACGAGATTAGGCACAGAAATATCAATAAGGAGAACCCAACCCAGTCTTTTGCAAGGAATAGTTACTTATGTCAGAGAATGCTTTCTAGAAAAAGTGATGGTTGGGATGGGGCTGAAAGATTCAAGTGAGTTACCTGGATAAAAGAGGTGAGAATTGGAGGAAAGGCAGTCCAGACAGAGGCAAAAGCATCTCCAAGAACCTGGAAGCATAAGGGCCTAGCACATGTAGAAAAACTGAAATGTAACCAGGGAACTGGAGCCAAGAATGGATAGAAAGGAGGGATTCATGGGGTTAGATTGCTTGCTGTGAGGTCAAGTAAGGTCAGGACTCAAAAAGAGTGCCTTGGACTTAGCAAAATGTGCTAAAAAACAATTGTTGGGTGGTCTTCATTTATTACCACAGTGGAATTGGTGACAACATTCTCAGTGGACTGCCAAGAACAGTAGCCAGAATGTAGTGGGTTAAGAGGCTACAACACAAAAGGTAAGGAGAAAATGGGAGAGGATCCAGAGAGAGAACACTAGCTACAGGGGGATGTGAAGTAGAGTTTTCGTAAAGACGGGAAAGATTGGAATGCTTTGGTCACATGCTATGGGCTAGGAGCCCTGAGCATAAGTAAGCGAAGGGATTCAGAGTAAAAATGAAGGATTAACCTTAAAGGAAGGCAGTGCATCTTTTCTACAGTAATCAAAAGGAAGACCAAAAGGATTCATGAAAGTTTTAGGCATAGTGACAGAAAATCGAGGAAGTTCTTTTAAGATGGCATTTATCCGCTCAGCAAAGTAGAGGGAGAGATAGTCTAAGAAAGAGAAAGAGGCTTTTAAGAAAACATGGTTGATAACGGGGGAAGAGAGCTGCATGTGAGAAGCCTTTGAGGATTGCTGGGCAGAGCTGAGAACCCACGTAGGGAGGAGATTATAATTTTTAATAACATTAGCCTGTGGAGGTCTGAAGTTTTTTTCCAGCAGCTTTGGAAGGCTAGCTGTAGGCTCACAAGAGGCCAACATTTGGATTCATCCAGAGCTGGGGTTTTGCCGGATAGGTTTAACAGATACCTAATGGGTAAAGCAGTTGAAAATACTGCAAGAGGGTGGATGAAGTGATGGCTCGTGAAGTCTAAGTCATGCAGGGGCAGAAGTTATTAAAAGAAGGAGACCAACACAGAGGGCAGAGACTGCGTAGCTCAATGACGTTAAAGAACAAAAATAAAAAACCAAGTATAAAGGGAATAACTGAGAATGATGGCTGAATAATGGGTTCCTGCTCTGAATGAAATTTGAACTTAAGTTTTCAGAGATGGAAGAGTCCAGTGTATGATTCCAAATACAGCTGAAATTAGTGGAGGTGAAGGTCATTGCACATGAGGAATCTGGAGTTGGAGTCAAAATAGTTAAGGCTCCACTTAGCTTCCACAAAGCAGTTGTAGGAGTGAGTATATGGACTGGTCTTGAGAAAACATCTCCCCCATGATCTGAGGGGACATTCCTCAGCATTCAATATTCTAGACTATTTGAATAAAGTTAATTTGTTCCATCTCAGACCTGTGTGCTCATTCCCTCCTCTGAACTCTGTCAGTGATCTCTTTCAGAGAGGTAGCTGAGTATGCGGAACACGGGCAGATATCTGGCTGAGCTTAAGAATCCCCACCTGAGGGGAATTTTGGCACGTGCTACAACATTGATGAACCCTGAAGACATTATGGTAAGTGAAAGAAGCCAATCACAAAAAGATAGATACTGTATGATTCCACTTACATGAAAGACCTAGAGTTGTTAAATTCACGAGACAGAAAGTAGAATGGTGGCTGCCAGAGGCTGGAGGAAGTGGGAACAGGGACTCACTGTTTAATGGGTACAGAGCTTCAGTTTTACAAGAGGAAAAATGTTTTGGAAATGTATAGTGGTGATGGTTGCACAGAGTGAATGTACTTAATGATGAACGATACGCTTAAAAATGGTTAGCATGGCCAATTTATGTATATTTTATCAGAATGAAAAGGAAAAAAACTAGATGCACATATATGGTCACATGATTTATAAAGTTGACATTATAGTATAGTGGAGAAGGGAGGGTAATGGATCAATTGGATACCTGTGAGGAAAAAAATAAATCTTCACCCCTACCTCACACCACACACAACTACCCATTCCAGATGGACTGAAAATATGTGAAAGCTAAAACAATAACACTGGTAGGATAGAATGAAGAACAACTCTGTAGCCTTAAAGGAGCCACGAGCCATCACTTCATCCACTCTCTCGCAGATAAATAAATAGGATACAAAAAGCTCTAACTATAAGAGAAAACAAACTAAAAATCAAAATGTGCTAAAATTAAGAACTTCTGTTCATCAAAACCTACTAATGAGAAAGTGAAAAGGTAACACAGAATTAGAGTAGATATTTGCAACACGCATGACTGAAGACCCGTTAGGAATATATAACAAACCCAACAGGTCAGTAAGGAAAGACAGACAAATCAGTGGAAAAATGAACAAAGACTGACACACATCCACATTTCCCAAAAAACATCTGAAAAAGGTAGTCAACTTCTTTTGTTATCAGAGAACTGCAAATTAAAACTACCAGGAGATACTGCTGCAAAGCATCAGATTAAAAAGACAGAAACAACTAAGTGAGAACATGGAATGAGTGCAAACTGGTATTCCTTTGGAAACTGACAGTGTCCACTAAAACAGAATATATGCATATCCAATGATCCAAAAATTTCAAAAGGAATGCACCATGTGTCCACTGAAAGATGTGTACTGTAATGCATAACAGCACTTTATTAACTGCCAAAAAGGGGAAACTACTCAAATGTCCATGAGAGTAAACTAGGTAAGGAAATCGCAGAAAATCCCCCTAATACACTGCTGGGTAGCTCTGACAATAAACGATCTGTAATAACCACCACAATAATTCATCAACATGATGGATCTCACAAAATAACGTTATGCCAAAATATGAAGCCAGTTGCAAAAGAGTTCATCTTTGTATTTTTCCATTTACTTAAAGCACACAAAACTAATCATAAGTCAAGATAGTAATTACCCTCTGGTGGAAAAAGGGATGGGGAGGCAGGTAGTGACTGGAGAATAGCACAAAAGGAATGTCTAGGGTGTCACAGAGTGCATTTCAAGGATACTGGTACTCATAAACTTCTTAAGAAACCAGACAGAAGCATAATGAGAAAAAAAAAAAATCTCAAACATTTTTTGGGCAACAGTTTTAGGATCAGAATTCCAGGAGGTTATGAAGGGAATGGAATTACAGCAGGGGGCATATTTTGTGTTAAAAATGACAGGCTGTGTGCAAGAATTTGTGCTTGGTGAAGAAGTGAAGCCAACAAATACCTACCAAGGATCTTTTATGTGCCAGGCGGGGGTAAAACTTGGTCAGGATTGGGGGAGGGGGGCACCTGAGTAGCTCAGCTGGCTAGGGAGCTGCCTTCAGCTTGCCTCATGATCTCATGGTCTTGGGATTGAGCCTCTCCTTGGGCTCCCTGCTCAGTGAAGAGCCTGCTTCTCCCTCTGCCCCTCCCCCTGCCTGCACGCACACCAGCACTCACTCATTCTCTCTCTCTCTCTCTCTCTCTCTCAAATAAATAAAATCTTAAAAAAAAAAAAGATAGTGGAGGGTACATACACACAGTGTTAAGTACTGAACATGGGGGGTGAGAAGAGAAGGAATGCACAAAAGCAACAAGAATGGACAGAGAAAGGAGTACCTGAAATAAATGCTGTAGAATAATGGAAGCGAATCAAATAGAAGTACCTATTTGGGAAATAGTGGTTATTTACCTGCAAATCCTGCCTTGGTTTAAAATCAGGAAATACGGTGAATCCAAAACAACATGCATGTAGAAACCCAACCAAAAAAACCTGGCTAACCCCACTTTTCTTCAACTTGAGTTAAACGGATCCTTCCTTGCAAAAAGTAAAAAGCATGACTTTATAGCCCTTATGACAGAAAGGAGATCTGGGGGGAAAAAAAAAAAAAAGCTCTAGGTGGAAACATGCCCCCCTTCATCAAAGGATGAAAATAAATTAAGAAATAAGAGGGTAGGGACGCCTGGGGGGCTCAGAGGTTGAGCATCTGCCTTTGGCTCAGGGCGTGATCCCGGGGTCCTGGGATCGAGTTCTGCATACGGTTCCCTGCATGGAGCCTGCTTCTCCCTCCGTGTCTCTCATGAATAAATAAAATCTTAAAAAAAGAAAAGAAAAGAAAAACGGGAGGGTTACTCTTTCAGCTTTACTCTTTTCCAACTTTGGTGTCAAAACCAGTCTGCAAATTAGAACAAACATTAAAGGAGATAGATAGGAAGCGTTTATTTGGCAAATAGCAAGTGCCCACTCTGTGTGTTACAGCGAGAGGATCCTACTGTAAACGGTGCAGGAAGATATGACACAAGTCATTTTTTAAAAGTGTGTTAAGGGGAATCCCCGGGTGGTTCAGCGGTTTAGCACCTGCCTTTGACCCAGGGCGTGATCCTGGGGACCCGGGATCGACTCCCACGTCGGGCTCCCTGCATGGGGCCTGCTTCTCCCTCTGCCTGTGTCTCTGCATCTCTCTCTCCATCTCTCTGTGTCTTTCATGAATAAATAAATAAAATCTTAAAAAAAAAAAATTAAGTAGAAGAAAACCCCATGGGGAGGGGAAAAAAAAAAAAAAAAAGGAAGGCGTGTCAATTCTTGGGAGAGTTTGGAAAAGCTTCCCTGAGGCCTTTGCTGACATTCACGCTGGGCCTTGGAGATCGGGGTAGGAGTCTGGCTGAGAGTGTCAAGAAGCGGAGCGAGGCCGGAAAGAGCCTAGAGCAACTCGGGCCTGGTTTCAGCACTGGACTGTGCGTGTCGGATTCAACGACAGGAAGAGGGGCTAGGAGGGCGGGTCGGAGCATCTTCTGCAGAGCATCTTCTGCAAGGACCCCGGAAGGCAAAGGGCACGGAGGTTAGGAGCCCCGGCGGTCGGGCCTCGGGGTCCCCGTGTGTGGCATGGAAATAACAACAATCTAACTTCCTAACGGTATCATCTTACACATATAATAACCACCTTACGCAGTCGCTAGGAGGATGAAGCGACAGTGTGTACCGATCGTCAGCAGAGGCTCCAGCCCATCAGGAGCTAAGTAAGACATCATCGTCGTAACGATTCCCAGCGTCTCCCCGCCCCCCTCTCCGCCCCCCCCCCCCCCCGCCCCTCCACCTCCCGCTACCGCTGGAGAAGCCAGGTTAGCTGCGGTCGGCCGCGCCCACTTGCCCCTGCTCCGCCCTTTGAGGCCTCGGACGTCTCTTCACGGCGGGCCCGGGAAGGGGCGGGCAGGCGGGCAGCGTCAGGCGCCGCCGCTCACCGGGGCTGCGGTCTCGCTCCTCCTCCTCCTCCGCTGTCCCGCGAGCCTTGAAGCCGGGCGGCAGCGCCGGCCCGATCAGATCCCTCGCCATCCGCGGGGGCGGACACCCGTCCGGCCCTACGACTCTCACCACACAGACTCCCGCCGGCCAAGAGGCAGCCCCGGCTCCCCGCGCCGCACTTTCCGCACGCCTTTTTCCGGCGCCTGCCGATGACGTAGCAGCCTGTGGTTGGCGGAGCCGCGCAAGTCGCGAAAAGCGGAAGTGACGCCTAAAGCCCGTTCCGCATTCGCACGCTCGGCTCGCTGCCTGGCGGGAGGCATGGCTGAGCCGGCTAGCGACTCCGTGGCTTCTGCGGGCTGGTTTCCGTCGTCCGAGCTGACCCCGGCGCTGGGGCCTCTGAGCGACCCTGCCTCGCTGCGGGACAACTGGATGCTCTGGGCAATGCTGCCGCCGCCGCCGCCGCCGCCTTCGTCGTCGCCTTCTCTGGGAGGGTCGGAGCCTTCCTCGGAGGGGCGGCCCTCCCGGGAGACCCAGGCGCTCCCCGAGGCGCCTCCTCCCTTCGACGCCCAGATTCTCCCCGGGGCGCAGCCTCCCTTCGACGCCCAGTACCCCCTTGATGCTCAGCCTCCCCTCAACGGCCAGCCGTCCTGGAACTTCCAGGCTTCGACATCATGGTACTGGAGACAGTCGTCTGGTGCTTTTCGGGGGCATCAGAAGACTCCGGGTAGGCTGTTGCCCCCGCCCCCTCCTTACCACCCTTTACTTTCCTTTTCTCCCCTTCCTTCCTCTCCCACTTTCCCCTTTTTCCTCTTCTCTACTTCTGATTCTGTCCTGCAGTCCTGGAGTCTGTCTGCTCATCAACGTCTCACAATTTGTGGGACAGTAACGTTTTCCCCGCCTATTCAGTCCGGTTCAGGAGTTATTTATTTATTTTTTCTTTTTAAAGATTTTGTTTATTTACTCATGAGAGACACACACACACAGAGACACAGAGAGGCAGAGACACAGGCAGAGGGAGAAGCAGGCTCCATGCAGGGAGCCCGACGTGGGACTCCATCCCGGGTCTCCAGGGTCACGCCCTGGGTCAAAGGCAGGCGCTAAACCGCTGAGCCACCCGGGCATCCCCTGTTCAGGACTTATTTATCGAATTCCAGCTGTGTAGCAGGAACTGGGGATATAGCAGTGATCGAAACATAACAAAAATCCTTACCTTTATGGAGCTTCACGTTTCCTGGCCGAGGAAGACGGAATAAAGCAGTGTGTATTAGAAGGCAGTGAGGGCCATGGCGAGATGGAGAGCCAAAGGGGAATGATAGGGAGTGCAGTTTTAAGTGTCAGTCGTTTAAAAAAAAAAAAAGAATAAATAAAATAAGTGTCAGTCGTAAAGAGTCAGCTTCGGAGCAAAGGCCACAGGGAGGTGAGGGATACATTTGTGGATGACATCTGGGGGAATAGGGATGCAGGCAGAATGGAGTGCAAGTGCAAAGACTTGGAGGCGGGAGCTGTAGATCAGAACCGAAGCCAAGAGGAACAAGCCTGGGGACAGAACTGTAGAAGATCCGGGAAGAGGGCCGACCTGCTAGGGCCTTGTAGACGTGGGACTTTGACTTTTTGCTCTTGTGATAGGGGTGGTGCAAGGGAGTGACGTGACTTGATTTACATTTTAGAAGGATTAATGTGGCTGCTAAGGGTTATTGATCTAAAGGGAAAGGAGTTAGGAAGGTATTGGAGTTACCCAAGTGAGAGATACTGGGGACTCGGACCACCAGGGTGGAGCTCGGGGGATGGATGAAAGTGTTGGATTCTAGATCTGTTTGGAGGGGAGGGAAGGGCCAACACGGTTTGCTCCAGGATCAGATGTAAGGTGTGAGGTCAAGACAAGAATAACAAAGTTTTTTTTTGTTTTTTGTTTCCCCAAACAAGCGGAAGGATGGGAATGGAACAGATTTGGAAGGAAGACCCAGGAGTTGAGCTTGGAATATGTTGGTGTCAAATGGAGATATCGAAGAGGCTGTTAGGTTGTACTTTTCAGGGGAGATTGGTGTCTGGAACTGTGAATTTGGGTGTCAACAGCATATAGGGCATAGTTAAAGCCACAAGATCGTTCACTTAAAACCCTTCTCCAATTCTGCATGAGCTTTAATTTACATCAGCTCGAATCCAAATCAGTGTTTACTGCTTGCCAAATGCCGGGAATATGAATGTTCTAAGACAGTCCTGAGTCCGGTGAGACGGGTTCATAAATATAAGTCACAGCACAGCATGACTGGTGATGGAGGCATGTGGAGGAATTTGGGGAAGGCTCTTGGAACAAGTGCGTTGGGAGATGTGTAGGGTTTAGGAAGAGATACTTTTTAGGTAGGGGCAAAGAGGTGTGAATACAAGGGGAGTTCTGAGAACTGCTCTGTTCTTGTGTGAGTGAAGCAAAGTAAGTGGAGGGTATGGGGGAAGAGTAGGATGAGAAAATAAACTGGGATCTCATTAAAGGGCTCTGGGAAGCCATTTATAGGTTTTCCAGGATTGTGACCATTGGAGGATTATTTCTGTGGTGAAAATGTGTAGAGTCTGTTGGAAGAGAGGGCTTGCGAACTAGAAGACAGTCTGGAAGCCTGTGCTGGTAACCTAGGTGAAAGATGAGGTTTCAGAGTTGGGTCTTGGCAATAAGAGAGGAAAGAACGTGAGAGAAAATGTATTTCACAACTCTGTTTTCCTGCTGTAAAGTTGATGCTGAAAGTGCTGTATTGGGATTTTATTATTTACCTTTCTAATGTTTGAAATAACTGTAACCAATTTTATCAGGTTTGAGTGGCCATTTCTTTCTTTACTTTGACACCTAAAGCATGTATGGACGTGTAAATTGTTACATGTAAATATGTAACAACGTATTTACTTGAAAAATACTTTTTTGGTAGACTAGTCTTAATCTTTGTTAATTTGAACTACTTTTCTTCTTAAAAGCAGCAGTTTTTACTCAAGTATTTGTGACATGTTAGAACAAATAAAATTTAAAAATTGTATAGTTGCAAATATTTACAGATTTCTTTTTGTTTTTTAGTTAATCATTCTTATTTTCCACGAAAATATGATGCAAAGTTCACTGATGTCAACCTCCCTCCCAGTAGAAAACAGAAAAAAAAGGTATTTTTAAAGATATTCTTGAATGTGACACTTGAGTCCCTAAGTCACTGTTTTATTCCTTGTGTTTCTATCATAACTGTCTCAGTGTTTTGCGTCCATAATTGACACAGTGAGGCCTTAACTATAATGGGATCTTTAAGGATCTTAGCTTTAAGTAAAAACTTGAAGCAAAATCTTTTTGAGAAATAAATGGAGAAATTGTAGAAGCAGAAAACAGTCCATTTCAGTATATTTTCTTGAATAAATTGAAAATTATGATTACAAGTAAATGTAAATGTTGTTATCAAACCTTGGTAAACTAAAAAAAAATATGTATATATATGTACACACTCACATAATTAGAGAATTGAGGGAAGAAGGATGGAATTTAGGGAGAAGGATGGAAATCCAGACTTTTTCTCCTGTAAAATTGAAAACATGGAGTTAAGAACAAATTACAATGACGCAAATCTTTATTTTTTATAATCTTTTTTGTTTTGTCACAGGGATATTTGAGGAACAAATATTTCTGTGATCAAAAAAAATATTTGCAGCAGTTTCTTTTTTTTTTGTTTCAAATTCAATTAAAATTAAGTGTATTTTTAAAAGAGAGAAAGAGAGAGCATGAGTGGGCATAGAGGCAGATGAAGAAGGAGAGGTATACTCCCTACTGAGAAGGGAGCCTGACTCAGGGCTTGATCCGAGGACCCTATATTATGAACTGAGCCACCCGGGTGCCCCAGCTTCCTTTATTCTGATGAAGCTGATGAATCTGGTCTGTTTTAAGGTATATAAATGTCAGGGTGCCTGGCTGGCTCAGTTGGTACAGCATGTGACTCTTGATCTTGGCATTGTAAATTTGAGCCTCACGTTGGGTGTAGAGATTACTTAAAAATAAAATCTAAAAAAAAAAAATGTCATTAATTTAGGATGAGTTGAATAAAGTCTACAGCTTGAAATTATGTCCTTCGTTTTGGCATGAAAACTGAGTAACACTAACAAAATATTGTGCATGTATAATGTATTAACATAATCCCAGCATTAAACAATGGAAGACGGTTTCCTCTAGAGTCTGTCGTTGTAATCTTTTTTGTTTTTTGTTTAAGCATAAAAATAGCAAATTAGGAATAAATAACTGACCTTTACTAACTGATTCTTTTATTTTCTTTTAAAGATTTTATTTATTCATTTGACAGAGACAGAGAGCACACAAGCAGGGGGGAGCGGCAGGCAGAAGGAGAGGGAGAAGCCAGCTCCTCATGGAGCAGGAAGCCTGATGTGGGGCTAGATTCCAGGACCCCGGGATCATGACCTGAGCTGAAGGCAGACAATTAACTGACTGAGCCACCCAGGCATCCCCATATGCTGTGCTCTTAATTAGATTACCAATTTGAAATCTATTCACAGATTGTATTAGTTCTACTCTGTTAAAATTTTTTTTTAAAAAAAACTTTATTTATTCATGAGAGACACAAAGAGAGGCAGAGACACAGGCAGAGGGAGAAGCAGGTTCCTTGCAGGGAACCTGATGCAGCACTCAATCCTTGGACCCTGGGATCACAACCTGAGCCAAAGGCAGATGGTCAACCACTGAGCCACCCCGGTGGCTCATGATAAATTTCTTTATCATGCCTGGCTTTTCTTAATACATTTCCTAAAAATAAAGTAAACAGAATTATCCCTTCATTAGAAATGTATTCAGAAGTTTCTCCCACATACAGGGGTTAATATGAAAAATCAAAGTACATACTACTGGAAGGATGGTTATATTTTTGTTATTGGTTAAAATTTTTTTATTAAAAGCCTAATGCTTCTCTGTTTTTGTTTGCAGAAAAGAAAGGAACCAGTTTTTCATTGTTTTTGTGATACCTGTGATCGTGGTTTTAAAAATCAAGAAAAGTATGATAAACACATGTCTGAACACATGAAAGTAGGTTTTTATTGGTTGTCCTGAAATTAATTAATTAATTTATTTTTAAGATTTTATTTATTTATTCATGAGAGACACATAGAGTCAGAGACACGGGCAGAGGGAGAAGCAGGCTCCGTGCAGGGAGTCCGATGTTGCACTTGATCCCGGGTCTCCAGGATCACGCCCTGGGCTGAAGGCGGCACTAAACCGCTTGAGCCACTGGGCTGCCCCTGTCCTGAAATTTATTTAGCAAAATGGGTATATTTGGTAGAAATTCTGAACTTTTTTTCCTTAAAAGTTTATAGTTTTCATAGAAAAGTTGTTTGATGACTTGATAAATTGAGACAATGACCCTAGGATTTGGGGTGTGAGGGTGGGGAGCCCACTACTTCAGGAAGAGGCTAGATGGCAGCAAAGAAGAGAGGTCTGACAGCTGTGTGTGTATCACTTCTGCTTTGTAAGAGTCCTGGGCCTCACCTCCAGGTGCTCTATGCACCTTTGTGTGGTTTTTCTGCTTTAAGGCTACCCTTGACCGTTTAATCACACTGTAATTTGCCATGGCCCATCACTCTCAAAGGATGGTTTGGACCTTATTAAGTACTTAAAAATTTCTTTTAATCAAATTGTTCTTAATTTGGAAAGGTTCAGTTTATAAAAATGCTCCTTCAACTTACAGAATCAAAAAAATTTTGTAACATTGCCAATGTCCTGCATTTAGGGAGAAGTAAATGATATGTTGCTGTACAGTATGCTTTGTGAATGTCATTCCTTTTTAAATACAATCCCGATTTGGAGTGCTTTTTGTTTTGCTGTTGACATAAGTATGGGATGATAACAGCACATAGATGGGATAACTATGTAATTCAACCAGATTATGTTTGAATATGTAGTAGGATAAATTTAATATGGAATATATTGAATGTATATATATTTTTAAATTCTTGCAGTGTCCTGAAGTAGATTGTTCTTTTAGTGCACATGAGAAGATTGTCCAATTCCATTGGAGAAATGTAAGTTCTTGTTGCATTTTTGTTTTTTTTCCTAAAAAAATTCATGCTTTTTATTTCATTGATTTGTTATCCTCACAGCTCTTCATTTATGTAGCCTAATAATAAGTAACATTCATGAATACTTTGTACTTTGTATTCAATTTTATCTTCATGAACCACTATGTGAAATATCAGGTAAATGTTGGCCAGAGTTAATAGGTTTTAAAAAAATGACTTAACCAGGGCCTTAGAACTGATTATTGTACTTGATTTTCTTGACCACAAATTCTATGCTTGTTTTACTGCATGGTGCTGCTTCAAATCATTCTGTGTATCATTATTTCTTCAGCTACCTCAATCAATTTTGGTTGGTTAGATTACTCATTTGTGTATTTGATGTCAGTTGAGAAATGGTCATATACCTACTTCGTAACCAAAGTTATCTTACTCCTTTTCTCTTTATCAGTTGCACCAATCTAAACACTCAAGAAATTATTCCTTTTCCTTTAAAGGAGAAGTCATAATGGATGGGTAAAACCTGCTTACTTAGTTTTAAAATTTTCTCTGCTTTAGTTTTAAAATTTAATGTTGAGTACAGAGTCTCCATCATCACCCATGATACTTGAAATTTATCAGAAACATATAATATGGGTGCAGCTGAGTGAGTGAGTCAGTACAACATGTGACTCTTGATCTCAGGGTTGTGAGTTCAAGCCCCATGTGGGCATGGAGTCTACTTAAAAAACAAAAAGTCAAAAAAAAAAATACATACAATATGCTTCCTGATGTTCAGCAGGCTTTTTCTCCCTAGATGCATGCTCCTGGTATGAAGAAGATCAAGTTAGACACTCCAGAGGAGATTGCAAGATGGAGAGAAGAAAGAAGGAAGTGAGTCAAGAGTTCAGAACTAGTGAAATAACTTTCTTTTACTGTGGCAAGGCTGAATACTTCCAAATAATGACCATTCTGGCCTAATGAGTGATTTGAAAAAGGAAATTTGGGTTTTTTTTTTTTTTTTTTTTTAAATTTGTTTTTTTTTTTTAACATTACAAATATTCCTCTGAAAATGACTAGTACTAATTTTGCTGTTCTTCAGACTTGGTATATAGTGAATTTGAGGTTGTTACTTGATGTTTTAAAAAGAAGTATACAATTTTTATTAGTGTAGTCACTGAATTCCCTTATAATGTTGGTACTAGGGAATGGGCTGTGAGCTATATTACATAAGGCTATTATTGAATAAGTTTTAAGAGAACCTAGTAAGAATTCTTTGTAAATAACCAGTCATAATGGGACTGTACTCTACTCTTTGAGGGGAGCTCCTGCATGCCGCCTTTGTTAGATGTTCAGTGCTCAGGCAATAATGAGTGGGCACTCTTTTTTTTTTTTTTTTTTATGAGTGGGTACTCTTATTAAAACAATACATAATACTTTACTATGTTTTTCTTTTTTTTTTTTTCCAACAAAAATTTGTTGAACGACTGAAGTATGCTAGGTATAGGGAATATAGCAATGATACATGGGTTTATCCTTAATTTTAAAAGACCAGGAATTTTTTTCTATAAGTAATGTCTAAGAAATTTGAGCCTTACCAGGTGTCTTGTAGCTTTATGCTTATCAGAGAAGAAAGTTTAATAGATGTCTAGCTTGAATATCCTCAGGAAAAATCCCAGTAGGACACTATTTTACTGTCTTATTAAAAAGGAATATGGGGATCCCTGGGTGGCGCAGCGGTTTGGCGCCTGCCTTTGGCCCGGGGCGCGATCCTGGAGACCCGGGATCGAATCCCACGTCGGGCTCCCGGTGCATGGAGCCTGCTTCTCCCTCTATGTCTCTGCTTCTCTCTCTCTCACTGTGTGCCTATCATAAATAAATAAAATTAAAAAATATTAAAAAAAAAAAAGGAATATGACAGCTCGTCTTGAAGCCGAAACTTGGTAGAACTATTAGAATAGTGAGATGCATTTTTAAGTCAAATGATGTTTTTCTGGAATTAAAAAAATGAGAGCCTGAGATGAAAAAAGGATGGTTATCTTCCAAGGTCAAGAAAAAATACTTAGAACTCTTGACTGGCAAGTCAAATTTTTACTTTGTTCTTAATTTAACTTTTTAGTTTATTTTTATTTATTATTTTTTTATTTATTTATTTTTTTAGTTTATTTTTAAATTCAACATTTTTGTTTGTAACAAATAACTTGAAACCATGTGGACTTTATGAAGATGTTAGTAAAATTATAGGTATTATCACCACAGTCATCATCCTCAAAGTCTTCAATATGTCAGTCAGATAAGCTTGATCAGATGCCCAGCAAACAATAAAACACGACGTGTTTTATTTGTTCATTTATACGTGCCTTGGGTCCAACATGAGGTTGTGAGTAAATGTACGATGAAAGACACGGCAGCGCATCTTAATGCTTTTATACAGCACTTTCTCACTTTTAAGCCTCTTACAATATATATTTTTGTGTTTTTGAAAAGTATTTGAGTATAGTTGACATACAATGTCATATTAGTTTCAGGTATACAGCATAGTAATTCCACAAGTCTATATGATAAGCTGTGCTCACCACGAGTGTAGCTGCAGTCTGTCACTGTACAACACTGGTCTGATATTCCAGTTGACCATATTCCAATTGAACATATTCTTATGCTGAGCCTTTTATCCCAGTGACTTATTCATTCCATAACTGGAAGCCTGTGTCTCCCGCTCCCCTTCAGCCATTTGGCCCATTTCCCACCTTCTCCTGTCTAGTAATCATCAGTTTGTACTCTGTATCTATTGGTTTTACTCTGCTTTTTGTTTGTTTATTATTTAGCTTGTTTTATTTTTCAGATTTCACATATGTGAGATCATATGGTTTTTGTCTTTCTCTTTCCGACTTACTCTACTTACCATAATTCCCTCTAGGTCCATCCATAGTATCTTACGTTTTTAGTTTAAATCCAATTATATATATATAGTGTTGTGGCAGGTGTTATTCCATTAGGTGAAAAAGTTAGTTACTGCCCTTTAAAGCTGTAATTAAATTAATTAAATTAAAGGTAATTTTGAGGGAGGCAAGCATAAACATAAAGATTTAGAACCAACTGAGAACAAACAGAATTTAGTTGACATATATATAAGTATCAGTTATGAATACTGTGTGCAGAGATGGATGAGGGTGAAAGGACCCGCAGAAGAGTTTAATTTTTAAGCAAGTCGAGTCTAGCCAGTTAGCATGGACTCGGTTGATTTAATAGAGTTTCAGTCACATCTTTGGCTGACAAATGAAGGAGTTCAGGCCATCAGAAATAGGGTGTACTAGAATGCCTTTTCTCTGTATTTCCATGGCAGACTACTGCTATCTTGAAATACTAGTCTTAAATGTCACCTGATTTGTCACTCTCTCCTTAATCTTTGTTTTCTTTATCTTGGTGCTGCCAGAGTGCTTGTCAGTAATAAGATAAGGAACTTGTATCAGAATGTAAATTTAAACATTACTTTTCTTATTGAGAGAAAAATCTTGCTAGGAAAAAGATGGTAGCTGATCTAAATATTTTACTTAGTAACATAGTTGATTTATACTCTGGCATCAGTGTGTGGATTGTGTGTGGATTGGCTGCCAATCCACAGACCACCCTACCCTAAGATACTATTTACTACCTCATTTGTGACTATGTAGCTTTTGAATACAACTTTAGCATCTGTTGCATTGTATCATAGTTAACCCTAGGCTTGGACATCTTTGGTTCTGCTGCACTTTGCACTGCGCCTGGAATTTAGGGTGTAGAGAATAAATATTTGTCGATTGGATTTCTGTTAAAGGGTGCAGGGTAGGAAGACTTGAATTTCGACTTGAAGGGAGTTTAGCCAATTGCATGGTCAAACTTAGCAGAATAGTCAGGACCACAATATGGCTTGACTTAAGAATTCTGAAGCAAGGCATATTGAAGCACCTCGCTCCCTTTAACTGGCTTCTTTATAGATACAGTTTATTTTCCTCACAACTCTTTATATGTTTTTTTGCTTTGCTTTTTTGTTTTTGTCAATTGGTTGTATCTTTTTATTATTTTACACAGAGGAATAATAAACAAGAAGAATTAACTCCCATTTCCTGTCTGACACTTAAGTTTTTGAAGAGCGGATGCTGACAGTGTTCTATTAACTGGGATGGAAGTGACCTAACTGCTAAAAACACTACGCTGTTCTCCTTGCTACCTAGTTTTGACTTTGATCAGTGGCTCAGCTGCCAGGCCCCTCTTATGAATGTTTAGTTCTTTTGGGGAGGATGACAATGGTTGCCAGTCAGCAAAGATTATAAAGCAACTAAGAAATTAAGCAAAACTTAGTTTAGTTGTTCAATCTCTCAAGTCTTGAGTTCACTTAAAGCAGTAGGAAAGGTCCAAGTTTCTGATTTGCCAGCTTTGGTTCTCTTCTCTGTAGTGGCTGTATAAATTGAATCCTGAACTCTGGGAAAATTAGACTGCTATTAATGATCCCCACCTTCAACGACTCTGTTCTACAAGTGTAGCTGTTTCACTCTCTCACAATCCTTCCCTCCTCCTCAGCATATAAGAGAAGGATCTCATGTAGTCTGGAGGAGTGCAGTATTCCTTGGCATAGGAAGGTTGAGCTGAGCTCAGATCTAACTAGGAAAAGATGAAGGAGAGCATAGTGTGGTGTCAGATGGATTGGCATGTTCTGGGAACTTGAGTATAGGTAAGACATGATAGAAGTTTTTTAAAAGATGGTGGTGGTGTGGACAGAAAGAACTAGGTGGCTATAGAACATTTGGGAGATAAATGGGCACTATTTGGCATTAAATGATAATGAGGTTGAGGAGGAAAGAGGTTTTGAGGAGACTTCCAAGTTCCTGATATGAGTACCTCTGAAAGCTGAATCCTGAAAGAGGGTTTGGAGGTATTGATTTTAGACATTGTTGAATATAAGGAGATTCTGAGATACTTACTTAAGATGTTCCATAGACATTGAGACTTGGACCAGACTGGGCTGGATAGATATTTTTAAATCATGAAATTGGAAATGTAAAGACATTCCCCACAGAGAGAGGATGGAGTTAAAGGAGAAGACAGCCTAACAGAGTAAAAAACCAGTAATACTGCCAAGAGAGAGGTAGAAGAAAACTAAGAAAATGACATGTCATGGAAGCCAGTAGAGGGGAGGATTTCAAGAAGGAAGATGTGGTTTAGTAGTAGCAGTGTAGTTTGCTGTGGAAAGGTGAACTAAAACAAGAACAAAGAGTGACTGATTTTGTGACACCTAGGGCCTCCTTGATGTGGATGGAGATCATTGCTCCTTCACCCTTCTTTGAATTTCCTGCCCTCTGACTACACAGCTCTCTGCAGTTTGTTTGTTTGTTTGTTTCTCTGCAGTTCTAACAGCCTCCCCCGTGATTGGTAACAAGATGGGTTGCAGTGGGTTGCAGTTGCCTTTGCCATCTGCCCTTGGCATACATAGTAGATGCTCCAACAAAAGCTTGTATACTTGGAATTCCCCTGACTTTTTGAAACTCATAGCCATAATAGTTCATTCAGGACCTTTTTATATGCGGATTTATGGTGTCTTTCACTTCTATGCAATTTTAGCTGCTTACTTCATGATCACAGTCTGGATCCTATTATTCTGGACTTTTTGCAATGGAAATTTTAAAGTTAGGCATACTCCTCTTTCTAAAAAAAAAATTTTTTTTAAGTTTTTTTATTTTTTAAGTAATTTCTACACCCAGTATGGGGCTTGAACTCACAACCCTGATTACGAACATCCTCTACCAACTGAGCCAGCCAGATTCCTCTGGGCATACTTCTCTCTGATCATAACTTCCATTCTATCTAGCTCTCACTATCGCCTCTGTGTGTTCTTGGACTATTTGAGACCTCTGATCTCTTACCCCTTTCTGTCATCTGCTTCTGTCTTTAACTCCCTACCCTGTTTATTTATTAAAAAAAAAAAAAAAAAAGATTTGGGGATCCCTGGGTGGCTTCAGTGGTTTAGCACCTGCCTTTGGCCCAGGGCGTGATCCTGGAGTCCTGGGATTGAGTTCCATGTCAGGCTCCCTGCATGGAGACTGCTTCTCCCTCTGCCTATGTCTCTGCCTCTCTCTCTCTCTCTCTCTCTCTGTCTCTCTCTCTCTCTCTCTCTGTGTGGGGGTGTGTGTATCTCTCATGAATAAATAATAAAATCTTTATTAAAAATAAAAAATAAAAATTCATTTATTTTAGAAAGAGCATGCGCATGTGCATGCATGAATGGGGAGAGGGAGAGAATCTTCAAGCAGACTCCCTACTGAATGCGAAGCCCCACTTGGGGCTCGATCTCATGACCTATGGGATCATGATCTGAGCCGAAAACCAAGAGTCTGATGCTCAACCGACTGAGCCCCAAGGCACCTCTCTCTACCCAGTTTCACTCAGTTCAGCTTCTTTGGTCAATATGCCAGCTCCCTTATTCGTTCATCCTTCATTGCACCTAACTGGCAAAATCTCAGCTCTGGCTCAGTTGCTAAGTGCTGTTCAAGAAAATCACACAGTTGAAGTGTTCTTTTCGCGCGAATACTCAGCAGTGCTATCACACTTAAGGAACTGGCTTGACTGATGAGAATGTTGTTATTTTCTTTGTATTTGTTCTTTATTGTGCAAAATTAGATCTTCAGTAGGCATATATTTCTTAGTTACATAGGTGACTATTAACTAAGTAGTATAATATTTAAAAATAAAGTCATTAAACTGACTATTTATTTTAGCCAACTGAAATGCCAGTGAAAACAGCTCCTTTAAACTGGCAGTCAGGATTCTGTAATGTGGGCTTAACATGTCTTTTCTGATTATTCCTACATTATTTGTTCATAAGAGTTCTTTGTTCTAGCCAGACTCGTTATTTAGCATATCCCAAAACCAAATAGGTTTTTTGACCTTTCAGCCTCAGTTGCTCATGCTCTAGCTTCTAGAAAATCTTACCCACTCCATCTAATGAGTTTTGCCCTTAGACTAGCTGAAATCATGCTGCTAGAGGGTTTTTTTTTCTGGCTAAAGGAAAATCTTGTTATCCTTTTCCATCTGCTACTTTAGTATGGATGGCCTTAATGATCCTGTTAATGAACTTTGCATATGTGTCTTTTTTAAAATCTAAGTTATAGTCTTAGAAATATAAGAATTATTTTTTATGTGACTGTTTATATTCCTTGGTGCCACAGATTGAAGGGATGCTTGTAAATGTTGGTATAGGTAAATGGGGCTTGAAAATGTTTTTATTATGGTATAATTTTTTTTTTTATGGATGTAATTCTATTTTGACATACCCAAGTAAGTGGTTGTAGATATCTTGTTGAGACTCAAAGTTTTTAATTCATGTTTCAAATGATACATTGGTCATTTTATTTTTTATTTTTTATTTTTTTTACCTTTGTTGTTTTTAAAGAAGAGTAAAGGTATATTGATCTGATTAATAATTGTGGTTGGAAATCAGTAATAATAGCTAATGGTACTTAAACTGCTGTTGTTTTAAATATTAAATTCTCACCACATAGGACAGACCATCACTAGGCAAACCAAATTGATCTGTGTTTGAATGCATTACTTTCTAAAGTAGCATTCCCCATATGAACTATGAACTATGCCCTCTTGTGGTTTTGTGTAAAAAGTGCTTTAAAGGAAAAAAGCACTGGCTAGAGAAATTTAAGGTATATTAATATTTGAAAACAGAACTCAGCTTAGGTAGCAAGTGTAAAAGCTTTGGTAGAAGGCTAATTTGATTTTCTAAAATTAGTGAGAAATCTTAGGAACTTTGAATTTGTTATGTTAATGTAGATTACAATATGTTTGTTATGATACCTTATGTTAATGTATAATATCTTTGACTAATTTGACAGTCGTTTAGCATAAAAATTAGAGGTAAACATTCAGTATTTGAAAAGGCAAGGATTTTGTTATATATGAATGAGGTCACCAAAAACATATAGGAGTAGACACTTGCCTTTAAGACTCTTACCCTAATGTGAGATATAAGATCAGCGTATATGAGGCAGCCATGAGACCACAGGCAACTCAAGCATTAATTTTAGCCATGAAGGGGTAATAATGTCTGGTCAAGGGGTACTTGAAATCTTTGGAAGGCAGGGCTACTAATTTGTTTTGCAAGACTTCTTGTAGGAGGGATAGTGCCCACCCACTATCCTCCCCATTTATTTTAAGGTATGTTGTACATATAGTGAAACCCATCGTTTTTAATACATAATTGTGGCAGATGTATGTAATGTAATCACTACCACAATCTAATATAGGACTGTTCCATTAACCCCCCAGAATTCCCTTCTACCCCCAGCTGTAGCCCCTGACAACCACTGATCTTTTTCTTGCTCCTATATTCATATCTTTACAGGACATACAAAGATATTGTTTATATGTTACTATTCTGTTCCATTATGTGGATGTAACAGTTGTGCATTTATTTCCCAACTGAGGGACATTTGGGATGTTACCAGTATATGATGAGTATGAGTAAAACTTTTGTAAACATTGATAGACAGGTTTCTGTTTTATTTAGATTTTTTTTTTTTTTTTTGATTTGGGTAAATACCTGGGAGTGGGATTGTTTTGTCATATAATAAGTATATGTATGACTTCATAAGATGCATATATTTAACTTTATAAAAAAACTGCTTCTAGGAGGCAAGTTTTTATCTTAATTTTTTTTAAGATTTTATTTATTTATTCATGAGACACAGAGAGAGAGAGAGGCAGAGACACAGGCAGAGGGAGAAGCAGGTTCCATGCAGGGAGCCCAATGTGGGATTCAATCCCAGGGCCCCAGGATCAGATCCTGGGCTGAAGGCGGCGCTAAACCACTGAGCCACCTGGGCTGCCCAGGAAGCAAGTTTTTAAATCAAGATATTCCTAGTCGGGCTTGGACAGCACTCAGATTAGAGGATGGCTAGGATGCAGTGGTGCTTGTATCAGTTAGGATCTGTTTCAGGAAATGAAACAATGAGTTTACCACCTTAGTTTAGTACAAAGGGGTCTATTTTCCCAAGTAGAAAAAAGTCCAAGGCTACTGTTGCTGCTTGGCAATACCATTAGGCACATTTTCTTGTTTGTTGTTCCTTAATAAGTGGCTTTTGTCTTAATGTCCACAAGGAGATTCCTGCATATGCAAATATTAAGCCCTCATTCTAGGCAGGAGATGAGAAAAAGGCAAAAGGCACACTAAGCTGAGTTTGCCTCTTTTCATTGGGACAACAATAGCTTTGTTTTTTAGATCCAACCAGGAGACGTCCCTGTAGCTCTCATTGGCTACGAGCGGGTTGCTTGGTCACCTTTGGTGACAACAGAGCTGATGGAACTTCCCAAACAAAATTGTTAAGGAATGGGGGAGAATAGACAGTGTGCCTCATTGCTTGGTGGCAAAGTTTAAAGCTCATTGTTTTTCAAAACTCTTAAGTGGTATTTGGAAGCAGGTCTATCTTGAATAAAGGATAAACTTTTTTTTTTTTAAAGATTTAATTTATTTATTCATGAGAGACACACACACACACAGAGGCAGAGACATAGACAGAGGGAGAAGCAGGCTGCCTGTGGAGAGCCTGATGCGGGACTTGATCTCAGGACCCCAGGATCATGACCTGAGCCGAATGCAGACGCTCAGCCACTGAGCCACCCAGGTGCCCCAATAAAGGATAAAACTTGAGCAAGGATTTAATATGCTTATTAGTGACGATTTTTATGTAAGATAGGTGAAGACATGGGGGATAGGGTGGAGTGTAGTTCTAGTTTCTAGAATGTAGACTGAAGGTATACTGTGAGAGTGGATAGAAATGTCTCGGAAGAGGAATGGGCAAAAACCTTTGAAGCAAATAAATGAAGTTACAGATCTATGAAATTTAGAGATGTTTAAAGAGACTGAGGAAATTGGGTGAGGGTGACAATTTGGGATGAAGTTTACTTGTACCTGTGATGTTGCCTTGTTAATATTGTGCTCTGAAATCATCACTTGGCACTTGCTGATTCCCCTGAGGTTATTCCAGATCTTGTTTCTGAAGTTCTTTTGCTTTAACATGCCCATACGTTATTTCTATAAATGTACTTTATCAATAAAAAGCATGGGAGACATTTCTCTTTTGGCACATTGGATAGATTTCTCAACAATATATTAACATTCTCTCCACTAGCAGATTTTAAAAAACCCATTATAAAACTATATTTGCTGTCTAAATATCTATCATTCGCAGTTAAAAAAAATGTTATTTGAAGCCTAAAAAGAATAAATTTCATGTTGATGTAGCAGAATAGCCCTCATGTCTTGAATTTTATCTGAGTGCCACCTTCTGAGGGAAGCATTATATTCTTTAACGTGCAGGAAAGATAAGGTCTGTATGTAAGTAACTGCTGTGTTAGAAAACCTTGTTAAAGACTTTCATACAGTAGGGGTTTTAGAGTTGGAAGAAAATGCTAAAGATTTACTTGGTGTTTTGTCCTCTGTCTTTAAAGAAAACACATCTTTGCTTTTTTATTCCTTTAGCTAGCCAAACCCAGAGATGCCCGTTGTGTTTAATTAAAAGCTTTAAGGCTTTCTACTAACCACTTTCAGCCCACCCCTCACCCCACCTCACCCTGCCAGGAGTGATTCTTTCTTAATTCCAGACCCGTGAGGTACAAATGCTGTATGATTTGGCATTACAGATAGCAGTGGTAGAAGTTTGATAGAAACGCTGAAACATATTTTACAGTAGATACGAGTCCACTAGGTGGAGTAGTTTTGTGATACATTTTTCAATATTTATTGTGGTGCCGAGCAAATCCTTTAAAATTGTATCCGCAGTTTCTTTCAGAATTCCAACAGAGGGGGTAGGCTTCTAAAAAATACTATGTCTTTTTGAAATGTAGAAAGACTTTGAAATAAAAATACAGTGGTATAGCTGGTGTTGAAGCAGTTGTGGGTCAACGCCAGTAGGGGGATTGTGGTTTTATGGAGAATCATCTTAGGGGAAAAGTCAATAAACGGGTGGTGATTTGAGAGGGAAAGAGTCAGAGTATAATGTAACCAAAATGGTATGTGCTAAGATCACAGTTGGCAGAGTTTTGCCCGTTTATCGATGGTAGTGCTTAAGGATTGTCACTGAAGGCTTAAGGCTTAGGCAAGGGGAGGGCAAGGAGTTGGGAAGACATGAAAGAAGGAGGAGAAGGAGAAAAGACATATGGTTTCAGGGTCAGTTCCTTGGGGAGTACTGGGGAGAGATGGAAGTACAGGGAAAAAGTGATTTTGCAGGTAAAAGCAGAGAAACCAGCTGTGAAAATAGCACTTGTCACGGGTTTTATAAGTTCATAATACCCATTCTCTAACAGGAGACACTGAACTATTTTGTCTGTGTGTAATTGTGTAATGTTAAGACAGTTTGTGATTTTTTTTCCTTAACAGTCTTTGGACTTATTTCAGGTGTACTTTAGGAACCTTAACTACGTTTTTTTTTTGTTTTGTTTTGTTTATCAAAGCTCCAGACTTTTCTTTGTGTTATATTTTACTATTATGTTGCTGGAAAGGGCTTTCTGGTTGGGTGGTGGTTTTTGCTTTGTTTTGTTTTGTTTTTTAATATGTAACAAGGTCTTGTGTTTCTAGTTTCTTTCTCTTTTAGATCATTTGCTTTCCACAAAGGCAGTGGAAAGGCAGGCCTTTGTTTTTCCTAGTTTTTAGTCTCTAGGTTCTATGTAAATAAGAATGGTGTACATTTGGAAGAGGGTTTTATAATTTAAGCACTGAAAAATGACATCTTTTTGCTTTGCAAGGGATATCGAAAGATCCCTTACCTTTTAGGAAGTGTTACTTTAATTGGCCAGAAAGAGAAAGTGAGCTGTTCTAAAAGATTTCCACCAAAGGAATTTGCAAAACATCCTTGATGTCTTGTTTAAGGAATTCTTTCTTAGATCTCACGTTAAATCCACTTGCTATAACACTTAGATTTCTTACCATTGGTAAGCACTTAGGTAGCATCTGCTCATTTGTACATTGTACACCGTAGTAGCAAATCTTTATTGTTCAGCATGTGGCTCAACATGTTTAGGGTCTGCAATACTCAGAAGAAAAATGTTGGAGACCCTAGTAGTAAGAATAAGTGCATTTCGGAGAGGTGAAGGGTGTTGAGTAGCTGTGAGTTACACGCCTAGACAGTGTGGGGCCTGTGAAAGTCATCACTTTTTCTCACCATTTCTGCTTCTGCATATTTCTGTCTTCAGATTGAAACCAGCTGGCTACCATCCTTTCTGTAAGAGCATTTATTGTCACTTCTCTTCCTCTTTTAAAGGCTGCAGATAGTTCCAGTTCCTTTCATCTTTCCTCAGAGGTTTTAGTTTTCATGCTGTTAATCATCTTTGAGTCTCTTCTGAATCCCTTCCAAGTTTTATTTTTCCTTAACATTCCTTTTCAGTTTAGAAGCACAAAACTGAACACAGTGCCCTGAGAGTTTCTGACCACTTTTGAGTCTTGGGAGAGGAAGATTTCACACTTGTACATGTGCCAGACTCCATTTCACATAACCTTAGATTATGTTTGCTTTCCAAAAGTCCAGTCATATGGTGCTGACTGGCCGTCAGATTTTTATCTCCTATGACCTTGATCTTTTCCTCTTATGTTTATTTATAGCTTGTATATTCATCATCTTTTATTTATGGAGTTTACTTTTCTTGGCTGGATAGATCTTGGCTGGATTGCTTTGCACTGTCCTCATTGAAATTCATTGCCTTTTTTCCCTAATTATTTCACCACTTACTCAATGTCATTTCTATGCTTATCTTCCAGTGTGGTCAACCCAAAGGCTTCATATTGTCTGTGCCATTCAAGTCAGCAATGCAAATGTGAAGAAAGAAAAAGAAGGGGGTGGAAACAGTGTCCTAGTAACAATGGGAGAATACAGTTTGTTGATCTTTCTTAAAACTTACTCTGATGACCCCCCAAGCTGAGTGGAAGAGAGGGCTGTCTGTGTTTCCCCTCCCTTTGTGCTTTCTTATACTCCTAGGATCTGTTCCCCCCACCACCAACGTTTGGTGCTCGCATCACCACACAGCTGTGCCAAGGAATAAAGAAAGCTTTGTCAGAGCAATTCACCTTGCACACTGCTGTCAGATTTAATCTTAATCACTGCCTTGTACATAGCTCTCCCTGTTCATAACTTTCAGTGGCTCCCCATTGCCACTGAATTAAATATAAATTTTCTAATCTCCTATTCAAGGACATTTAATGGCCTTAGGCTCCCTTTCTGTCTGATTGCTTATAACTGTTTTATATAAAATGAACCACTTGCCATTCCCTGGATATTTTGTGCACCTTCTGAGGCCTTGGTTTGTTTGTATTGTTTGCTCTGCTTAGAACACAGAATCTTTGGGATGCCTGAGTGGCTCAGTGGTTGAGCATTTGCCTTTGGCTCAGGTTGTGATCCCGGGGTCCTAGAATCAAGTCCTGCATCAGGTTCCCCTCAGGGAGCCTGCTTCTCCCTTTGCTTGTGTCTCTGCCCCTCTCTGTGTCTCTCATAAATAAATAAAATCTTTGAAAAAAAAAAAAAGAACATGGAAGTTTTCCATCTAATTTCTATTTATTAAAACCATGTAAGACCGACTTCCTTCCTTCCTTCCTTCCTTCCTTCCTTCCTTCCTTCCTTCCTTCCTTCCTTCCTTTTCTGAATTTCTGGTTTTCTCCAGCTAGAGAAAATCTTTTCCTCCCACGTTCTAGTGTTTATACTCTTTGGGGTGCTTATATTATATTTTGATATTTGTTATAGTTATTTGTGTGCTTTTTTTTTTTTTAAAAGATTTTATTTATTCATGAGAGAGAGAGAGAGAAAGAGAGAGAGAAGCAGAGACACAGGCAGAGGGAAAAGCAGGCTCCATGCAGGGAGCCCGACACAGGACTCGATCCTGGGTCTCTAGGATCATGCCCTGGGCCAAAGGTGGCACTAAACCGCTAGGCCACTGGGGCTGCCCTTGTGTGCTTTTCTTATCCTTCTATCAGACTGCTTTTTTTGTGAACTTTTTCTTCCTCATTTTGGTAAATTTGGGTGTACCTAGTATGTATTTGAATAAGTAGTTGCATAGACTTACGTTTTTAATAGTATTTATGGGTACATGGCATATAAATGAACTATCAGTTTGAGCACATTTTATTTTATGATCTATTTGATTCAAATTCTAGTGTAAGTGCCTCACCTCACATACTGGTAGCAAAGCTTGTGGACTGAAATCTGGTTTATATTTTGAGTAGCATTGTCACAGTATACTTTTTTCCTTTAAAAAAAATTCTAGAAAGAATTAAAGGTTTAAAATGATTTATTATATTAGTCATTAAATAAAATTTGCTAAATGCAGTAATTGTTTGATTGCTTAATTAAATTTGTACTCTTAAAACCCTTTTATAATCGACTTACTATTTTCTAGAAACTACCCAACACTGGCCAATATTGAAAGAAAGAAAAAGTTAAAACTTGAAAAGGAAAAGAGAGGAGCAGTTTTGACAACAACACAGTATGGGTAAGTTCCTTAAAATTGCTTGCATTCTCCATGTTTATTTTGTTTTATTATTTTTTAAAGATTTTATTTATTTATTCATGAGAGACAGAGAGAGAGAGACAGACAGAGACACAGGCAGAGGGAGAAGCAGGCTCCATGCAGGGAGTCCGATGTGGGACTCTATCCCGGGTCTCCAGGATCACACCTGGGCTGAAGGCAGCGCTAAGCCGCTGAGCCACCTGGGCTGCCCTCTATGCTTATTTTAAATGAGTATTCTTACAAATAAATAATAAACAAGAGAATATAACAAAATCCTAAAATTTTACACTCCTAATTCTAAAATCTTTGCTTTTATGTTTTTTACTTCAAATTTCTTTATATTTTTAAGTGTGGTTTTCAAAAAGATCTATTGCTAATAAATTTTTTGTCTTTGTTTCCTAGCTAAATAGTTCTTCTTCCCAGGGACAACCCATTTTATCCTTCCAGAGATACTTCATTTGCATACAGCACATCAGATAATAGTCTTTTTTCCCCCTTTTTTGACATTATTTTACATTTTATTTTTTTAGCCAAATGATATAGTTGGAGATATTAATGCATAACTAGTGTCCTCATTCTTCAAGGATGTGTAGAACCCTAAGGATTCCCACAGGCTTTTTTTTTTTTTAATTTTCATTCATTCATTCATTCATTCATTTATTTATAAGATTTTATTTATTCTATGACAGACACAGAGAGAGAGAGAGAGAGAGAGACAGAGACAGAGAGAGGCAGAGGCAGAGACACAGGCAGAGGGAGAAGCAGGCTCCATGTAGGGAGCCCGACGCAGGACTTGATCCTGGGTCTCCAGGATCACACCCCGGGCTGCATGCGGCACTAAACCGCTGCGCCACCGGGGCTGAAGGGTTTTTTTTTTTAAATTAATTTCCTATTGGCAGATACATAAGTTCTTACCAATATTTTACTAATAAAAATTTGTCATTATTACCCTGTACATACATTTTACACAGATACAAGTATTTCTGAGGATGGATTCCTAGAAGTGGATTTGCTGAGTCAAAAGATGTACGTGTATTTTTTTTTTAAATTTAAATTCAATTTACTATTTTTTTTAAAGATTTATTTATTTATTAGAGAGCGAGAGGGAGAGAGAGCATGGGGAAGAGGGGAGAGAGATCCCAAATAGACTCCCTGCTGAGTGCGGGACCTAATGGGGGCTCGATCCCACAACTCTGAGACCATGACCTGAGCTGAAATCAAGAGTCAGAAGCTTAACTGACTGAGCCACTGAGGTGCCCCTGACGTATGTGTATTTGTAATATTAATGGCTAACTGCCAAATAACTATCATAGTTAACTCTCCTGCTAGCAATGAGTGAGACACCCTATTTTTCCCAATCCCTCACCTTCATAGAATTTTTTCCCACTTTTTTACTGAAAGATTTTAAAGAGATTTTGTTTATTTATTCATGAGAGACACACAGAGAGAGGTAGAGACACAGGCAGAGGGACAAGCAGGCTTCTCAGGGAGCCCGACGTGGGACTCGATCTCCGGTCTCCAAGATCACACCCTGGGCTGAAGGTGGCGCTAAACTGCTGAGCCACCCTGGTATGCCCTGAAGTTTATTTTTAATATAAATAAAATATACAAATCTGAAATGTACAACTTGAATTTATATACATACCCACACCTACACACCTATGTAACTTCCAAACAGATTAATAATACACAAAACAGCTTTACCTCATAAATCTTTCTTTGGCTGTCTCTAGTTTATTGCTTCCCCACAAAGATGACCTCTTTTCTGATTTCTGTCATCATAGATTTATTTTGCATGCTCTGGAACCTTATATAAGTAGAATCATATAATGTATATTCTTTGGTTTGTGATTTCTGTAATTTGGAATTGTTTTGTCGTATTCATCCATACTGTGTATAGCTCTGAACTGTTCTTATTTTCGTGAAGAACTCATTTTTGAGAATATCCATTCTACTGTTGGACATTTGGGTTGTTTCCAGTTTGGGTTATAAGGAATAAAACTGCGATGAACATTCTTTTACATGTCTTTTGGAGACATAAGTACCCATTTTTACTGGTCATATATATATGTGTATATGTATCTATATATACACACACACCCATATATATGTATATGCTGGATCATTGGGCATCTATATATTTAGGTTTAATAGATAAAGCCAAACAGTTTTCCATAACAGTTGTACCAATTTACACTCCTACTGATTGTGCATCTAATTGCTCTGTCTCTTTGGTTAATGCTTGGTTGCACCTTTTCCTCATGTCCTACCATTTCTCTCTTGACTAGTGATGTTGGGCACCTTTTTATATGCTTATTAGCATTTTGTTATTTTCTCATGAAGTGCCAGTTCAAGTTTTTTGACCAGTTATTAATTGGATTGCTTTTCTTGATTTCTAGGAGTTATTAACTTAGGACACAAATCCTTTCTTGAGTAGAGCATATATATTGCAAATATACCCTCATAATTTGTGACTTTCCTTTTTACTCTCTTAATGAGTGTCCTCTCCCCCTCCCCCTATATAGTAGTAAGTATTAATTACTCAGACATCTAGGGTCAGCTGGGGTTCAGTTAGACATATCTGCTGATCTTGACAAGGGTCAGTCACAGCTGGGGATTGGTTAGCTGATGACTAATCTAGCCTGGCTGAAGGCTGGGATACCTACATAGTTAACCATTTCTGTACACTTCATTCGTTAGTGTTGATCCATCTTTTCATCTGATAGCATTTTCCTTTTGCCTAAAAGACTCTTTGACGTTTTGTAGTGAGAATCTGTTGGAGGTGAATTCCTTCAGCTTTGTGTGTTGAAAAAGATCTTTCTTTGCTGTCCTTTTTGAAAGATATTTTTCTTCGATACACAATTCTAGTTTAACAGATTTTTTTGGTTAGTTTTAGTTTTGCTTTTTAAATTAACTTTAAAGATTTTGCTCCATTGTCTTTTCATTTGCATTGTTTCCAAAGAAATCTGCTGTTATCATTATTTGGTTCCTTTACATTAAATGCTTTTTTTTGCTGGCTACTTTAATATTTCTTCTTTATCACTGGCTTAAACAATTTGATAATGATGTGCCTTTGCATCATTTTCTTCATGTTTCTTGTGCTTAGGATTTGTTGAAATTCTTGGTGTAAATGAGTTTATGATTTCTATCAATTTTGGAAAAATTTTGATCATAACTTCTTCAAATATTTTTTTCTATCTCTGCCCTTCAGAGATTCCATTTATTTATTTATTTTTAATATAAATTTATTTTTTATTGGTGTTCAATTTGCCAACATATAGAATAACATCGAGTGCTCATCCCATCAAGTGCCTGTCACCCAGTCACCCCCACCCCCCGCCCACCTCCCCTTCCACCCCCCCCCCCCACACCCCCGGTTCGTTTCCCAGAGTTAGGAGTCTCTCATGTTCTGAGACTCCATTTAGATTCATATTAGGCTGCTTAAATTTGTCCCTTAGCTTGGTAATGCTCTTCTTATTTTTTAAAATTCTTTTTTCCCTTTGTCTCATTTTGGATAGTTTATATAGCTATGCCTTTATGTTCATTTATCTTTTCTTATGCAGTATCTAATCTTTCATTAACCTCTTGGTGTATATTTTGCCTTTTTTCATCATAGACATTGCAGTTTTCATCTTAAGTTTGCTTTGGATCTTTTAAAAATATCTTTCATGTCTCTACTTAATTTTTGAACATTTTGGAATATAGTTATAACTTTTAATTTATTTTTCTGTTCATTCTAATATTTGTGTCAGTTCTAGATTAGTTTTGATTGATTTTTGTCTTTATCATGGGTCATATTTTTCTGCCTTATTTTTCAGGCCTGGTAATTTTTTATTGGATACTAGACATTAGGAACTTGTTGCATATTTTCATATTTCTACAAAAATTTTTTTTAAAGATTTTATTTGTTCACAAGAGACATATCAAGAGAGGCAGAGACATAGGCAGAGAGGGAGAAGCAGGCTCCCAGTGGGGGAAGCCTGATGCAGGACTTGATCCCAGGTCCCTGAGATCACACCTGAGCCAAAGGCAGATGCTAAACCACTGAGCCACACAGGCATCATCCCTACTAAAAATATTTTTGGACTTTTTTCTAGGAACACAGCTAAAGTACTTAGAAACAGCTTGATCCTTTAGGTATCTTGGTTTCTCTAGGGTCTTAAATAAATAAGATAAATAAAATCTTTCAAAAAAAAAAAGAAAAGGAAGAATTAACTGTCCTTTGTTAAGAGTCAGCATGACTGTATATGTAAAAAAAAAAAAAAAAATCCAAACATCTGTAATTAGAGTTAATAAAGTGAATTTAGCAAGGGTGCTAAATATATATAAAGTCACTATTTAAAAAAAAATCCATTGCATTTCTACATGCTAACAACAATTAGAAAATGAAAATTTAGAAGATACTATTGACAATACTATCAAAATATCAAATACCTAGGAATGCATCTAATAAAAGACCTGTAATATTTCTATACTAAAAGATGTAAAATGTTGCTCAGAAAAATAAAGACCTAGTAAATGGAGGGATATGCATAATGTTCATGGACTAGAAGACTCTATATGATTATTTTTCCAAATTGATCCTAGTCAAAACCCCAGCTAGTTTAGTTTAGTTTAATTTTGTTTTGTTTTGTAGGTAGTGGAAGGGGTTAGTATTAATAAGTTTAAGATTTATATGAAAATCCAAAGGATCTAGACAGCTAAGAAAGAGATGGAAGTAGTGTGGTATTGTCCAAGGATAGGTAAATAGAACAGAATAGAGTCCAAAAAAGATCCTCTGGAAAGCAGTCACCTGACTTGGGACTGGTGGCAATATGGTACCTAGGGAAAGGATAGTTTTCCACCTTTTCCTTTTAGACTTTCATATGTGTGTATTTAAAAGTATATTTCTTAAAAAAAAAAAAAAGTATATTTCTTAGAGAATATATAATCTGGTTTTATTTTTTATTATCTAAGTCCATGATCTTTATCTTTTCATGAAATTTAAAGTAATTAATATAGTTGGGTTTCACTCTCCCATTACTCCCATTATCCTTTTTTTAACATGTCCTATTTTTTTCTTTTATTTCCTTCCTTGCCTTCTTTTGTTTGTTGTTACTGTTTTGAGGAAGCTCCATGACCAGCCCCAGCATGAATCTTGAACTCATGACCCTGAGACCAAAACCTGAGTGGCGATCAAGAGTTCAACGCTTAACCAGCTGAGCCACTCAGGTGCCCCCCTTGCCTTCTTTTGGATTAACTGAATGAATAATTTTTTGATATTCTACTTCCCTGTTAGCTTTTTAGTTATAATTATTCCTTAATCTCTCCACTTCACATTCATGTAAATCTGTTCTTTGTATAAGTATTTTTAAGTGTTGATTAAATAAACTTTTCCTTTTAAATGATTGTCAAGCAACGGTGTAAAGGAACTCCTCCCTCAAAGGTAGGGGTAGTGCAAATACCAGATATACCACTTTCAACGAAGTCTTACTGATCTGATCAGTTAAAGGTCATTCTAGGGGCACCTGGCTGGCTTAGTCAGTATAGCATGAGACTTTTGATCTTGGGGTTGTGAGTTCTAGCCCCATGTTGGGTGTAGAGATTACTTTAAAAAAATCTTTTAAAAATGTCATTCTAACTCATTGCTTATTAGTGAATACCTTAAAGATGATCATTTAAAAGCCATCTGTGGTCAGGTGCCATTGGAGCAGGAAACAGGGAAGGCATCTGTGAATGGCGTCTAACGAAAGCATTATCCTCATGGAGCCGGTGGGCCAGAGGCAGAAACTACTTGTTTTACCTGTGATGACATTGTTGAGGCCTACCTTCCATGGTTGGAACATTGGAAATTGGTCTATGGCTTTCTGCAAAATTTGGAGTATATATATGACTTTTTGGAACAAGACTGTAAGGGTTATGGCCACCCTAAAAAGGATTAAGAACCTTTGGATTATAGAAATACTAACTGAATATGTTGGTTTAGCAAATTTTTAGAGAATGTTATAGTAATAATTACCATTTATTAAGGACTCATTGTGGCACTTTATATTAAATCTATGTCTCTAAGATTCCCTTTCTACAAATGAGAGTAAACAAACATTAATATTGGATATTAATATTGTCCAAGAGGCACAGCTAGTAAGTGGCAAAATTGGGATTTAAACCCAGAGTCCTAATTTCTGTATTTCTAACTGCAGCTTCCATTATTAATGAAGAAAAAAATTCTGCTGATAAATGACAAATGAGAAAAAAAAAACATGTATTTTTATGAAAACTCAGCCCTACCAAAGGATACCTTGTATTGTTGTCTACTGAGATTGTATAATGAACCTTTTTTTTTTGAAATTTTTTCCTACACCTAGTTTACCCTAGAATATGCTCATATAAGCATTTGTTCTCCTAAGAGGAGTAATTATAGTTGTTGAGAGGGCACTTGATTTGAAGTAGCTGTGAAATTGTGCTCAGTTTATAATCTTCAAGTTTATCCTGTAAAGAGAATAGTTACCTGTCGAATCTATTTCAAAGAGTTGTTATGAAGATCAAACAAGGCAGAGTATTTGTAAATGCGTTAGAAATTTTAAGACTCTTAGAGAATGAATAGATGAAAGTTAACTAAATAACACTTTTATGTACAATCAGAATGAAAGAATTCTGCCCATTAAATTCACCTGCTGTTCATCATACAACGTGGACCATTTTCAGGGGGGTTAAAATACGGAAGGAAATGTGCATCTCAGAATTGATAAAAGTATAATATATTGTGGTGTATTATTCTTTTAAAGATCTACCATAAAGTTCTCTGTCTTTGGAAGCCATCGAGTTTATTTATTTTGATTTCTTTAATGTACTAGGCTACAAATGATTGATATGGCAGCTGAATTTCTTTTGTGGTCAGTATTTTTTAGGTTTTTCTTGAGAGGTCATTGCCTTTCATATTAAGAGTTGCATTTTTCTCACTCCAGCAAGATGAAGGGGATGTCCAGACATTCACAGATGGCAAAGATCAGAAGTCCCGGCAGGCATCACAAATGGAAAAATGACCGTGTTGGACAGAAAGCGGCCATTGGATCTGGCAATTGCTTGCGTGATTCGAAACCTGAAGATCCACCTGAAGCAAATGCAGACCCTCTGGGTGTTTTAGTAAACACTGATTCTGGTAAGCTAAACAGGAAAGCCGCCTGTTTACAAATGCATAGAACATGATCCTACAGTTGATTCTTCACAGAATTGTTTGTGGAGAGTTTAATGACAAATATGTAAAAAAAAATAGAATGATGCTCTCGTTTTTATTTGTAATAGAAGTGTCTTGTCAAAACCCTCATTTCAGGATATCTTTTCTGAATCCTGGGGAATGAGTGTGTGAAGCAGGCAGGATATGGAAAAAATTATATTTATTGGCTAATTTTCATAGTATGGTATACTCTTTTTAAAAATATTTTATTTATTAGAGAGGGAGAGTACAGAGGTAGAATGAGAGGGAGAAGCAGACTCTTCGCTGAGCAGAGAGCCTGGCGTGGGGCTTGATCCCAGGTCTCTGGGATTATGACCTGAACTGAAGGCAGACACTTAACAAACTGAGCTACCCAGGTGCCCCCATTGTATGGTGTAACCTTGGAAATTGTTTTCAGATTGTTTTGTATGGGAGTATGTGGGTTAGTTACTCTGTCAGTTAAGCATCCGACTCTTGATTTTGGCTCAGGTCATGATCAGGTCATGAGATGGAGCCCCATGTCAGGCTCTATGCTCAGTGAGGAGTTTGCTTGGGATGCTCTCTCTCTCTCTCTCTCTCCCTTTGTTTCCCTCCTGCCCACCACCCTCCACTCCCGTGCTCTCTCTCTAAAATAAGTAAGTCTTTAAAAAAAGAGATTGTTTTCAATATATTGATGCTATAGATTCAAATTTGCTCAATTAGGTTAATTTTCCCCACCTATGAAGCATTTCAACGGAAGCCAGTTATCATTTATGCTGCCGAGCATGAATAAGATCTGAGTAAATAATACTGTTTCATTATAATTGATACTGTTCTTCCTCAGCGTATAGAATATATTTATATTAGCTTTGAATTCCCTTACTCTGCCTTAATAAGTTGAAAAATTAAAGGACCAAAATGCTGCTAACCACATAGATATCATCCAGCCTCTGAGGCTCCGTTTTCCCTTCCGCAAAATGTAAATGTAGATGTAAATATTTCTACTACCTTTCCTTCCAATAACATTATGAGGCTTTATCTTACTGAATGTGTTTTCTCTTCTGCAAAGAAAGAATATAAGTGAGTGGACTGATGCTAGCAGGCTCTGTTTAGCTTGGAAGATAGTGGCTTCTATGATAAACATATGGCAAATTATTAAACTTACAGATGGCAAGAAATGAGATAACTAATTCAATGACGGAATTAAGATGGAAAGGATCTTGGCTAAGAATAACAACTTATAATTTAGTTAGAATAATAATAATTATTTTAACACCAACTAATACTTATTGAGTAAGGTACTAATGGTGTTCTACATGCTTTACCTATATTGAGGGCCAAAGATAATTATGTAAGTCATGAATGTAAAAATCTTACAAGTAAGTTATGTGTTTCCTCATCAGATCTTTTACAGTACATATATACTGTTGCTACTTGTGTTTTATTTATTTTTTTTAAGATTTTATTTATTCATTCATGAGAGGTACAGAGAGAGAGCGAGAGAGAGACATAGAGGGAGAAGCAGGCTCCTTGAAGGGAGCCCAGTGCGGGACTCAATCCCCGGACCTAGGATCATGCCCTGAGCCGAAGGCAGACGCTCAACAACTGAGCCACCCAGGTGTCCTGCTACTTGCATTTTAGAACTGAGAGACACACGGTAAATAATTTACCTTAGCCCAGCTGTTTGAATTTAGGAGTCTGATTCCACTAGACACTATGCTTCTTCTAAATGTGAAGTTTGAATTTATCTAAAAAAAATACTGTATGAGCCTAGGATAGTTGAGATGTGGGAGAGAGTTTAGAAAAGGCATCTTTTTATCCTTGCTGATAGCAAAGAAAAGGCAGATGATGTTTGGGGCCAAGATTACTCTTGGGCACTGATTTTTTTTTCCTTCAAAAGATGTTAGTCCACACTTTTTCAGATTTACAGTGTATGACCTTGATGATTAAAACCATCTATATCCAAATATGAACTTTCATGTCATTAGAATACTTGAAACACAGATACAAAGAATACTGTTATAATTAGTAAGTTACTAATTTGAAAATTATGTAACTCTCCATACAGTTCTCTAAATGAACATTCAAGGGACTCTAATGTTGAAGTCATCATTCTGTTAGCTTTGGTAGATAGGTAATTCTGTTTTCTTCCTCTCTCTTTCTCTCTTGCTCTCTTTTTTTAAAAAAAATAATCTCTTGGGACAGCCCTGGTGGCTCAGCAGTTTAGCACCGCCTTCGGCCCAGGGAGTGATTCTGGAGACCCAGGATCGAGTCCCGCGTCGGGCTCCCTGCATGGAGCCTGCTTCTCCCTCTGCCTCTGCCTCTGTCTCTGCCTCTCTCTCTGTGTGTCTCTCATGAATAAATAAATAAAATCTTTAAAAAAAAATAAATCTCTGCACCCAACATGGGGCTCAAATTCCCAACCCTAGATCAAGAGTCACATGTTCTATTGATTGAACCAGCTAGGCCCCTGTTTTCTCATTTTTATTTTTTATTTTAAAAAATACTTTATTTATTTATTTGAGAAAGAGATAGGGAGAGCATAGAGGCAGAGTGAGAGGAGGAAGCAGGCTCCTTGCTGAGCAGGGAGCCTGAGACAGGGCTAGATCCCAGGACCCTGAGATCATGACCTGAGCTGAAGGCAGACACTTAACCAACTGAACCACCCAGGCACCCCTGTTTCTCATTTTTATTTATTTTTAAAAAGATTTTATTTATTTATTCATGAGAGACACATGGAGAGAGGCAGAGACATAGATAGGGGGAGAAGTAAGCTCTCTGTGCGGAGCCTGATGTGGAACTCCATCCCAGGACTTCAGGATCATGCCCTGAGCTGAAGGCAGAAGCTCAACCACTGAGCCACTTGGGCGTCCCTGTTTCTCATTTTTAAAGCAGTATTTCAATATATGGTAATCTGGCGAAATACCAACAAAAAGATGATTATATATTTTGCTCTATTAAGCCTGTATCTAGGTCTTCAGGAGATACTTTAGATGTGAGAAACAGTGGTATCTTTCATCCTCGTGATAGAAAGTGTTTAGTCACATTCCTAGGAGTAATGATATGAGAGACCTCAAGTAATTTTGTTTTGGTGTCAGTGTGGAGACCTTTACCTATATTGAGGGCCAAAGATAATTATGTAAGTCGTGAATGTAAAAATCTTATAAGTAAGTTACAGATTTATAATATTACTATTTTTTCTTTTTTTTTAATAATATTCTTTAAGGAAATAAAAAAAAGATCAAGTTAGGGTAACTTAATTTTGTAGAAAAGATTTCATTTAAATTCATGTCATCCTTTACCTGGAATTTCTTCCGGATATTTACATTTCCCAAATCAATAGTTTGGTTGGTTCTTCAACTTTTCACTCCGGGTATAGCTACAGAAAACTATGTGTACCATTTTTCCACATGCCCAAATATTCCCAGCATGCCTACTCTCTGATCTCTTGTTTGGAGGCAACTTCCTTCTTAGGCCAGAGCGAGCCAGCATTAAGATCAGTTGTGTTCATTATTCAGGGTTGTTGTCAGTGGGGCAGCATTGTAATGATCTGACCCTGTTCATGCTCTAAGGTGGCAGTTAGTACTTTTCATCACTGATTTCACTTTTATTTTATTTATTTATTTTTTTTTAAATTTTTTATTTATTTATGATAGTCACAGAGAGAGAGAGAGAGAGGCAGAGACATAGGCAGAGGGAGAAGCAGTCTCCATGCACTGGGAGCCTGACGTGGGATTCGATCCCAGGTCTCCAGGATTGCGCCCTGGGCCAAAGGCAGGTGCTAAACCGCTGCGCCACCCAGGATCCCTGATTTCACTTTTAAAATGAAAATGTCCCGATGCCTTACATTTCTTTCCTTTTTGGATGGGGGGGGTGGGGTGGGGGTGGGACCTCAACCTTATCTAGATATCAGCATTCACATTTAAATAAGACAATAGTTTCTCAGGATATTTACAGACCAGATCATGCTTAGAAAATTAGTATTTTTTGTGATAGTTGGTAGTAAGTGAACTCTCATTAATTAGGTGCTTTAAACTGGGGATTGATACTGCTTCAAAGGGAAAGCCTGTCATTTGGAGTCTCCCAGTTTATCAGTTTTGAATATGGCCTGTTTTCACTAGATGTTCTTAATGGCACCATATTTTTTTTAGTTCCTTGTATGTTCTGTTAACTAGTGTCCTCACAATGTTGTTGTTTTAAATCTTTTTTTGGTATCTCGTTAGTTAGGACTGTTTATTTTGTTGCTGTTGTTTAAATGTAAATGCAGCATGTTTTATGTTTTTCCTGACCCGTGGTTTTAATAAGCATTGTTTGAGCTAGAAAGAGAAGAGCTGCTCACTAATGTACATCAAGCATCACTGACTGAAGTGCCTCAGCATCCACTGAACACAAAAGATACAATTTGTTAGTCATTCATTATAGTATAAATATAGCTATTGTCATGGAACCCACTGGAGGATGTCAGTGTCTGCACTGACATTAAGTGAGGTGGGCTTCTGGTATTTAAAAGATAGATGTTAAAATAAGAATAAGCCAGCATATTAGCTGTCGTGAATGTTCATTGTTAATGTTTGTTTTTGAGAGTTGGAAACCATAAAGCAAGGTTTCTTTTTTTTAAATTTAATTTAATTAAATTAATTTATTTTAATTTTTTTATAATAAATTTATTTTTTATTGGTGTTCAATTTACCAACATACTGAATAACACCCAGGGCTCATCCCGTCAAGTGCCCCCCTCGGTGCCCGTCACCCATTCACCCCCACCCCCCGCCCTCCTCCCCTTCCACCACCCCTAGTTCGTTTCCCAGAGTTAGGAGTCTTTATGTTCTGTCTCCCTTTCTGATATTTCCCACACATTTCTTCTCCCTTCCCTTACATACCCTTTCACTATTATTTATATTCCCCAAATGAATGAGAACATACAATGTCCTTCTCCAATTGACTTACTTCACTCAGCATAATACCCTCCCGTTCTATCCATGTCTAAGCAAATGGTGGGTATTTGTCGTTTCTAATGGCTGAGGAATATTCCATTGTATACATAGACCACAGCTTCTTTATCCATTCATCTTTCGATGGACACCGAGGCTCCTTCCACAGTTTGGCTATTGTGGACATTGCTGCTATAAACATCGGGGTGCAGAAAGCAAGGTTTCCATTTTTTTTAGGGTGACTTTTTCAACAGATTGCTTTTTCTTTAGGGTATCTAGAAATCTTCTTGAAGCTAGAGCATGTAATTGTGTTTTACTTCATAAAGGCAACAAGATAGAGTAGGGGGATGAAGGGGGAGAGACAAGTAAATAAGTTGTAGAAAGAAGCTGGATGGGAAGCTTTTATAACTAGTGTTTGTACTTAGGCAGGCCTTAAAAAAAGATGTATTTTTTTTCTCTCTTTTCATTTCAGTAGGGATTTACTTGAGGTGCTACATTCTGCTTGTCCAGTATTATAATTCAGAGAAGTCTCTGAATCATAGTCCGTTGATAAATTTTAGATTAATACATTTATATATTTGGTCAGAGGGCATATGATGTGTATGTATGAGATAGAGAGGTATTGCTAAGGTTTTAACAGTAAGAGAAATTATTTGAGCTGGTATTTTGTAATCATTTTAAAGTCTGATTTTATCATCTTCATTGCTCCCATCTTTATACTGGCATTTTTCATTTAGAGAGGGGTTTTGACTGTTTTTGTTAAAAAGTGAGTGAATTTTCTGGAGTCTTATTTTGTCAGCCAGTACAGTGCCTTCAGCATAAATCTTTCCAGCTGTTGAAAATGAAAATGCCTGTATTCGAACTGCTAGTAGATCCAAGGGACTTTGGGAACAGCCTTTTTTTTTTTTTTTTCCAGATGAAAAGTCACTAAAAAGGATGTTTTGATAGGGCCAAAACGACTGATAACCTCTTTTCAAAGTGTTATTACAGGTCATGGATTCCTGAAACATAACTGAGGGAGAGCAGCCTAGGAGAGCATTTGTTCACTTGTGTGAAGTCCTAACTCTTACCCATGGGGAGGCACTCAAGTATAGTGAACTTTGTGACAGTCCTGATAATGAATACACCACATATCCAGATTGTGGTTTTACCATTCTCCAATTGAAGAAATTAGGGCCTTTTGGAGAAATGATCGATTGTAGAGCTGGGACAGAGAAAATACAAAGTGAACCTAGAGCATCTTAATAGTGCCAAAAGGTAGGAAAGTGCTCAAGAAAGCATCAGAATTGAGAACATGTCAGAAGTATATAGGGACCAACTGGAAAATGCTCCCAATGGCCAAAGTTGGAATAATTCAAACCACAAAATAAATAACAATAGATTATAACCCAAAGAATAAAATAAATATCCATGAATCCATACTGATATAAATAAAAAATAAGGAAGAAAGGATGGATCTTATGAAGAATTCTAATAAATAATTGTAGAAGTGAAGGAAATAAAAAGTCACCATTAAAACACCACAGTAATAATTATTTCAGCCAAGATCCACTGATGAGTGGTAAAATTAGTGGCAAATCTTTAAGGTAAAACAGAGTATTTATATAGTTTCAAAGTATCTCCCCCTAAATATTAGTTACCGTGGTGGTTTTAACATATGTCTAAATTTCTTTGCTATTCCTTACTCTAAGAGGCGGGAGCTTAATTAATTCCCTTCCCCTTGAGTATGGGCTAAACTTAATCATTTTAAAAAACAATAATACAAAAAAATTGTAACTTTATATAGCAAAGCAGGCAGACCACCAAGAGATCAAGGTTAACATTACTAGTAATAAGCCATGTTGATGTCATGGACTCCTGATATGATGTGATGAGAAGGGCACTACCTAAAATCCATAGCCTCCATGTAATCATCAAAAAAACATAAGACAGACCCTAGCTAAGGGCCATTCTACAACTGACCAGTAGTCTTCAAAAGTGAACTTTGTTCATTAAAGTTCATTAAAGTTCATTAAAGACAAAGAAGTACCGATCACAGATTTGGGGAAGACACAGATAAGGAGTCACGATAACTAAATGTATAATGTGATATGATGGATTGGATCCTGAAACAAGCAAAGGGTATTACTGGAAAAACTAGTGAAATTACAATATAGTCTGTAGTTTTGGTAGTATTATACCAATGTTAATTTATTTGGTAGCTACGATAATGTGTCATGCTTATATAAGGGGGAAGCTGGATGGTAGGGTACTTGGAAGTTCTCTGTACTATCTTTGCAACATTTGTGTAAATCTAAAATTGTTTCAAATAAAAAGTTATTAAAAAAAGACAGGAAAAGGGGTGATATGTAGGCCAATTAAAGCCTTGCTCTCCACTTCTTGAATTGCGAGGAAATATTTTCCTTCAGAGTTTATTTTCCAGTGTTTTTCTGTTATGTTCTGATTATAAAAACAAAAACTGAAGAGCATTTAAAAAAACCCCTATGTTCTTAATCTACAGAGACAGCCACTGCTCACATTTTGTTGTATATCCTTTTAATATTTTTCTTATCATGTGTATATTATTTTTAAAAATAAAAATGGAATCATGTTATTAAAGAAAAGAAAGAAAAAAAAAATGAGCTTTGAATCCAGACAGAACTAGGTTTGTGTTGGGCTCCACCTTTTCCTAGCCCTGTCGTTCAATACCAGTTAGCCTTTTTGAACTCGTCTTTACTCATTCATGCAGCAGTTTGTTCTTCAAATATTTGTTCAGCACTTAGGTACTGTTCTAGGCTCTAAGGATATAGTACTGAACAAAGCCAAGCCTTTTCTCTCCTATAGCTGTACTTGTTCACATCTAAGTACTTCAGATAGTTGTTTATCGTTTTGCTATAACAGGGAACGGAGAAATGGCACCATAGCTGGAAGAAGACATTTATTAGCATTTTTATTGACCATAGAGACATTTTGGTACGATGGCTTCATTTTTTTTTTTTTTAAGATTTTGTTTATTTATTTGTGAGAGACCAAGAGAGAGGGGCAGAGACACAGGGAGAGGGAGAAGCAGGCTCCATGCAGGGAGCCTGATGTGGGACTCGATCCTGGGTCTCCAGGATCACGCCCTGGGCTGAAGGCGGCACTAATCCTCTGAGCCACCCAGGCATCCCCCGGATGGCTTCATTTTAATAAGAGGACTTTATGTATCTGTAGGAGATATTCTAGCCCATTAGTTAAGAATTGGAACTTGGAATCAGCCCCGATTTAACTTTGATCCAATTGTTGTATAATTTCATTACCTGAAGAAAAAGTTACTCAGATTCTCTGAATTTCAGTTTCATCATCTGTAATTAATAGTGAAAATGATACCTCCTAAGGATTAAACAAACTCATTCTTTTAAGAGCATTATAGTCAACTATATTGTGCTTTTCAGTACCTCTCTTTGAGTCTTAGAAAGAAATAGTTTGGCTTATCATCATTTAAACAATGAGATGAAAAAAAAATAAACAATGAGATGAACAGTCTCCATATTAATATTTTGTAGATTCTGTTTAGTCCACTAGTAATTTGTATTTAAACTGCATATTTTTCTTTCTCTTTATTAATTCATAAGAAAAGATGAGAAGTTACCTTAAAATTGACGAGCAGTTTTTGGAGGGTATGGTGCTCGGTAGGGTGGATGGGTGGAGAAGAGGGGATTTAACTTCATCCACCAGTATGTGTAGTTCCATATTCACATAGAAGTATAGCCCCAATTTCTACTAGCATGTTTTGTTTTCCCCTAGACTGACTTGGTGAATGTTCAATGCTGTCTTGAAATGTTTCATATTACTTGGGGGTTGAGCCGGTACATTACATAGACAGGTTACTTCCTGTCTTCATTCTTCAGTCAGGCTTTATTTTTTATTGATTGTTTAGACTAAATATAATACATTTTTAGAGCTGCCAAAAACAAATGTAATAGGTGGTGTCCTGAGGCTACAACTAGGCTCCATGGGCTCTGATCAAATGCTTTACCTTTGGCAGGCTCTTTGGTACGTGCTAATAAGTTCTTTGGCTTGGCTTGTTTACTTAAGTTCTTAGAAGTTCTAAATAATAAAAACTTTGGATGAATTCATTTCAGCATAAGTCTTTGACTAAGCTTTTATATATAGAATGGTTAAATTTTATTTGTGCCCTCAAAACTTAGTCTTAAAAACAAGAAAAGTAGATATTTTTTTATTATTTATTCCTAATCCAGTGAAGTTAAATAAATTTCTGGCCTTGGCCTTCCTATTACCTAATAAAATTAATTAATAGCATAATAGCCTAATAAGGTAAAATAAATTAATTAGGCAAGACTGTATAATTAACTTGGAGAAGGCTCAAATTCCATAACGTGTGAAGCATGGTAAGTAACTAAGCTGTATATAGCTTCCATTGACCTTCTGTCTTCTCTTTGGGGCAAGTAGCTTCTCTGACCATGAAGATGTAAATAAACCAAGGAAAAAATTTCAAGTTTCCTGAATTTTGTTTTTGGGAAAGATTAAGGAAATGATCAGAAATTACTTTCTTTTCACTAACATATAAGGAGTAGGGGACCTGTCAGCTTTCTTTTTTATGGTGGTGGATGTTTTTGGTATACTGTTTTATTTCATTCCTCTTTTTTTTTTTTTCAGAATCTGATAAAGAGGAGAAACCACAAAGTACGGTCATACCCAAGGAAGTGACACCAGCCCTGTGCTCACTAATGAGCAGCTATGGTAGTCTCTCAGGGTCAGAGAGTGAGCCAGAAGGTAAGTCATGGCCTCAGTTGATAGGTTTGTTTTATTGCTCTTTGAATTTGATGTATAGTGTGCATCAGTAGCATCATTTCATGTATGTCTTCCTGAGGACAAAATGTATCAAGAGCATTGTTTATTTAATCTTCATATTTTTCATTTGATTCAGAAGTGATGTTAGCATTGGGATAAAGGAAAGCTGGAGAAATGAGGAAATGTGTTGTTAGTCTGGGAGAAAAGGGCAAAAATAATACAGTGACAGAATAGGAAGGGGAAGAGATAATATGCCATTAATGGAATCAAAGACAATTCTAAAAGATACAGCAAAGAAAGTTAATTTGTTGTTTCTTACTCTCAATTCTTGTCTTAACATGTTTATAGCACCTTTGGTAGATGAATAGAGGTCCTTTCTGACAAAGTGGATGGTAGAATTCCTTACATGTATATAGAACGTTATTTTTTATAGAGCATATTTACATAAATTGCCTCATTTGGAGAACACATAACTCTGTGCTTGTGGTTGAGTTAGCCTGTATGTTTCAAAGACTGGATAAAATGGAATTCCTTCAAGGTTTTTTCTGAGGAGTCAGTGATGTACAGGATACATGTCTAACCTTTAAAGATGATAATAAACCAGCTCAATGTAGTGTCTTTTAGGGTCACCTAAAAGAGTTATTATGTTATTGATCTAATGTATCAATTATAAACCCAAGGTTCATATAAATAATCAGCATTTGTTTAATGAATAAGTCTGTGTACTTCTGTTGGAAACCTGGCTCTGCATGGTGAATTTATTTGGGCTTTACCAACCATGAGAGAATTCCTGTGTATGTGTCTCTGTACAAGATGTGTAATCACAGTAGGAGCTGTACTGAAGATAAGAGTACAGGGTCTGCAAGTGAATGTGTAAAAAGAAAGGAAGATTTGAGTGTAATTGGATGAAGATGGCAGCACTTTTAATGTTGATTAAACTAGAGATAATCACTCTGTAGTTGGAAGATGTTGAAGGAGAAAGAGTTGGGATTTAATATGAAGGATAATGTTTAGATGTATCCGTAACATAGGGATTTTTCTTCTTTTTTTAATGGACCGTGGTTTACTGTGGTAGCTGGTTAAAAGCTACTTGAATTTTGAAATACAAACTACTTTGGCCTTATCAGAGTATTTCTTAACTGATGGTTGCCTCTTCTTGTTTTTATTTTAATTTTAAGAAAAACAGTATTTATTTCTTTACTCTTGTTTCCAGTACACTGATATGAAGATGGAGTTATTCTTTAAACACATATTATATTTCTTGCTTATCGCTTGTATTTATGACAGGTGATAGCAATGAAAGCTATTACCAGATTACTGAATCTTATAAAAACAAGTTGCACTAATGCTCTCTTCTCTCTCTCTTTCTCTTAAGATGAAACATTTAATACTTTCATTCTTGTGTCTTAATTTTGAGGCTGCCACCATTTTTAAATTAGAAGAAAGAAAGGAAACTGGGAGGGATCTTTGAGATTCCACTCCTTCATTTATGGAACCTTAAGCTTAACTTCTTTGCAAAGTTAGTATGTGGCAGAGCTGTTGTAAAGCCTAGGTTTGGGACTGAAAAATCTTAAACACCAACTTTCGTTTTAGGCATTCTCTGTGTTACATTTACTGTCTTCCTGAACAGAAATGCATAGCCTTTTCTTAAAGATAACAAGATATTGTCTATTAAAAGATAAATTTTATCTTATATGAATTTATTTTTACTGATTGTCTAAAATGCACTGCCTGAAGGAAAAAGCCTTTGCTTCACATTCCTAAGGCCTAAGAATTATTTTATGTAGTTTGAATTCAGCTTTATTAAGCCATCCAGGTCACTAGCAAGTTTCCAACTTCCATTGTAAATTCTGAGCTGTAGGATAGCATATTGACACATAGGGACTTTGGAAGAAATAAACCAAAGAAATAAAGTGGGCTTTCTCTGAGCCATGAAATAGCATCTAGAAGGCTCCTTACTTAAGTGGATTTTAAATGGAGGGGAGCATTCTGATTCCTCACAGATTTAAACAATTGTATCATCTTAGTTAATATCTATCTCAACTTAGAAGTTAATACAGGTATGTATATAGAGGATTTTAAACATGAATTGTGCTTTTTTTCCAGAAACAGTTTTAAACAAGGAAGACTGAAACAAAACAAGAGGCTATGCTTGGCTTTGGGGATTTCAAAAAAAGCTACACATAGGAAAGAAAATTTCAATGAGTAATATTTCCAAATCAAGTAGTTTGAAATCTCTTCCAGATTTTACATGTTAGTTTTTTGTTTTTGTTTTGCCATGTTAGAAGTTAAGCACAGTTTTATAGCTCTCCAAAATTGTTGTTTTTTCGAAATGATTTGGGCTGTGACTGGAGGTCCTCCATTGAAAACTCATGTTTAAAGGCCACATGCCAAAAAGTAGGATTTACAGGTTTGGAAAAGTGCAGTGCTTATATTTTAAATTTATTTGGATTGATAAACATTGCATTAAAATATGATACTAAGCTGGGAAATGTTGTGAGCCTCAAGAAAAATATAAACGGTTCTGGTTCCTTGTTCCTTAGCAGAAAATTGACAGTGTAAGCTCTGATTCATTTGACTTTTATATTCCTGGATTGGAAGACCAATACTTGAAGGGGAAGGGAATAATAGAAAGTAGAACCCTGTCTTTTCTTTTTGCCTTTTGTTATTATTCTCATAGTTTTGAACTCTATAAACCACTTGAATTCTTTGCTCCTTTTATGGTTACATTTCTGATTTTTTTTTTCTTTTTTCTATCACTTTGAGGGCACATCAAAACCACTATCATTATAGCAAATTCTTTTTTTTTTTTTTTTTTTTTTTTTTGAGATGGAGAGTGTGCATGATGTGCACTTGAATTGGGTAGAAAGGGAGAGCGAATCTCAAGCAGGCTCCATGCTATGTAGAACCTGGCTTGGGGGCTCAGTCATACAACCGTGAGATCATGAGCTGAAATCAAGAGTCAGATGCTTAACTGACTGAGCCACCCAGGCACCCCTGTCATAGCAAATTCTTTATATAGTGTTGATTCTGGGTCAGGTCCTGTTTTATGTGCTTTACTCATTTAGTTATCACAGTAACTTCATGTAGCAGGTGCCATTATTTGTGAGGATATTTAGGCAGAGATAAGTAACTTGCCTGAAGATCACAACTAGTATATGATGAAACTAGAACTTGAACCTAACAGTTTGGGACTAGGATTTATGCTTCTAAGACTTACCCTGTACTTTGTTTCAAAGGTAGTTATCACATTGGGTCTTATGTAATACTTGGGTGTTGAAGGTTTTGAGGGATATGATTAGATTCCTATACTCTTGTCCAGGCAATTGAACCCAGTCTCTCACCTTCTAGAATTGAATTCTTTATATCATATCACCTTGTCAGAAATACAGAATAACCATTTTAGGAGTGAGAGGAGGAGACCCTTAAAACTTGTCAGTTTTCAACTAATCGTATGGTTCTTTTCTTTATTCTTCTTAATATGGTGAAATACATTGATTGATTTTCAGGTATCAAACCAACCTTTATTCCTGAAATAAAATCTACTTGGTCTTTTACTAATAATTTATAAAAGATATTTATTAACTATCTTAATTTATTTGTTAAAGATATTTACCTCCATGGTCATGAAGGATGTGTTTTTCTTATCATGACTTTGTCTGGATTTGGTATGAGTGGAATCTATTTCCTCCACCTCTTTTTTAAGGCTTTGTGTAGGATTGCTACCATTTTGTCTTATTTGTAGAATTCAATAATGGAGTTATCTGCTTTTAATCTGTGTCTGGTCACAGACAGTCTTTGCTTCATACTTCCTTGATAACTGAGATTTCATCTCCGTTCTGTTTGTGCAAAGCAAGAACAGCCAACAATTTAAGGTTGGATTCTTGTAGACATTATGTAGTTGATCTCGTTCCCCACACTCTCTCTTCCCCCAGTCTGACCACTCACCCTTTTAAGTGGGATGTTTAAATTATTTATATATATTGTAATTATTGATATGGCTGTTTCTTTTTGTCTTTGTTCTATTTTCCTTCTTTCTTGCCTTTGGATTTATGCTGTCTTATTATTAGGGCAGTGTAAATATGGGTTTATTTGTTGAATCTCTTTGGCTTTTTAGGAGTTGGTCTATATATAGTATGTAGCTTCAGTTTATCACAATATACTTTCAGTAGTATTATACCATTTCATATATGTAATTTAAGAATTTTATAGCAGTATACTTTCTTACATTTTCCTCTTCCCTTCCTTTATGATCTTGTTATCAGATTTTCTTATAGGTGTTATGAATCCCACATACATTGTTTCTATTTTTGCTTAGAGTAGTCAGTTATCTTTAAAACCTTTTTCAAATCAGAAAAAAATGTCTTTTTGTATTTATCCATATATTGACGGTTTCTGACACTCTTCATTCCTTTGGGTAGATGCAAGTTTCCATCTGATACTATTTCCTTCATCAAGATCACTTCCTGCAGCTCTTTGTGGTAATCTCTTCAATTATTGGCAGTTATATTTCCAATCTGAAAAATACTGTACTGCATTGAAAATGCCTAGCTTTTATTAATAAGTAGCCAGGATTATGGCTACTGGGATTATGGCTACTACTTCAAAAAAGTATTATGACTTTTTTGAAGTTTACCTGTTTTTTTATTGTTTTTGTATTTGTTCTCATCACATTTAGAAGCTCCCATTAAGACTGAAGCAGACATTCTGGTGGAAGATGAGGTTCTTCATAACAATACTCCTAAGAGATCAAGGAACAATGTTAAAGTGACTGTTAAAAACTATAGGAGCCCAAAGAAAAGTTTTAAAAAGACAAACCCTAAGAGGAAAAAAGATTATCACAACTATCATACCTTATTTGAACCAAGGACACACCATCCATATCTCCTGGAAATGGTAAGTGACTTTTCTTTACATTCTGATCTCTCTTTTCTTCTCAGGTGATGAAGCCAGAGCCACTGGGTTTCTGCATGGGTTCATGCATGCATGCTTTTTAACGTCACCAAAGACCTTTATTCCTTGAAGACTCATTTGTGTATCTTAATTTTGAAGCTGCATTTGGCATATAGCTGATGTTTAGTAAATGTGGAATCATTACACTTTTTAAAACTGTTAAAAATGAAAGCATCTGTAGATTTAATTGATAAGGAAATATGTATTGAGGTGTACTGACATTTTTAAAGTTTTCATTGAAAGCACAGCTAAGTACAATGGCAGACTAAAAGGAGGAAGAGGTTTTTATGTGTTTATTTTGTGCATTTTTGGCTTTATTCTCAGTGTGATGTGCTGAAAAATCTTATTTCTTCACATTTTAAGAGGAAGCAGCACATCTTTTGATTCTAAGTAATGGACATGAAGCTGTTCAAAGATCCAGTCCTTTGATACTAAGGGTAATAGAAAAATATTCCAAAATTTTTACTAGACTTGTAGAACTTTTTCTTTCTTTCTTTTTTTTTTTTTTTTTTGAGATTTATTCATTCATTTATGATAGACATACAGAGAGAGAGAGAGGCAGAGACAAAGGCAGAGGGAGAAGCAGGCTCCATGCCAGGAGCCCAACGCGGGACTTGATCCTGGGACTCCAGGATTGCCCTGGGCCAAAGGCAGGCGCCAAACCGCTGAGCCACCCAGGGATCCCCTAGAACTTTTGACAATGTGTGAAAAGTCCTTTTTGCCCTGTCAGCTAAATGCTTACACTGTAGCTAAGGTGTTCTGTGGCTACCCTCTTTGAGGTGTTACATGGAGACCCAGTTGCTTCTTATTTGAATTGATCTGAAGTCTACTCTCTATATTATAAATTTCAGTGTTTATATAAAGTAAGTTGCATTTTTAAAATACCTTGTAAGTGGTAAATTAAATCATCTCTTCACAGAACATTGATTCCTCTGTGATGTTTCTAAACTAATAACATCAGAAAATAAATTGAATGATTTTACCCTTTTTGGCAAATTATATATGATTCCTTGGTTATGTATTTCTTCTAAATACCAGGAATTTTTTTAGATTGCCTTCAATTGCAACAGGCACAAAAATGAAAAGTTGTAAAAATCCAGGAATGTCGGGATTTTTTACTGCTGGTTTCATCACTACTATATTTACTGTATCTGCTTATCAGTTTCTATACTGTTTGTAGGTTTAGGTTTAAGAGGGTCCTCTTTGACATGATTTGTAGGTTAAAGAATTACAGACTTTTTATTTATGATAGGCACACAGTGAGAGAGAGAGGCAGAGACATAGGCAGAGGGAAAAGCAGGCTCCATGCACTGGGAGCCCGATGTGGGATTCGATCCCAGGTCTCCAGGATCGCGCCCTGGGCCAAAGGCAGGCGCTAAACCGCTGCGCCACCCAGGGATCCCGAATTACAGACTTTTAAACCTACATTTCCTGTCCTTTGTTTAGATACTCCTAGAAAGAACTGAAAATGTGAACATTTATGCTGTTTAAAAACTAGATGGTCGGGATCCCTGGGTGGTGCAGCGGTTCGGCGCCTGCCTTTGGCCCAGGGCGCGATCCTGGAGACCCGGGATCGAATCCCATATCAGGCTCCCGGTGCATGGAGCCTGCTTCTCCCTCCGCCTGTGTCTCTGCCTCTCTCTCTCTCTGTGACTATTATAAATAAATAAAAATTTAAAAAAATAATAATAAAAAATAAAAACTAGATGGTCTTGGTGTAAGTTAAGAGGAAATGTTCTTGCATTATTTTTTTAGTGAAATGATTTAAATATATATTTATATATCTTATAAATATAAGTTATTATAAATATATATCTTTATTCTGTATTCTTTATATGGAGAAGGTACATATAATATTTTAGATTGTGTTTCCTGGATATATTTTATTTACCAGCTAATCATTTTATTTATTGTTTTTTAGCTTTTAGCTCCAGACATTCGACATGAAAGAAATGTGATTTTACAGTGTGTTCGGTACATCATCAAAAAGGACTTTTTTGGACTTAATACTAATTCTGCAAAAACTAAAGATGTATAGGTACTAGCACTCATGTGAAATAGGCCCATCCTAAAGTTAGTGGAGGAAAACCTTTTTTAAAAAAAAAACAAACAACTGGATTAATAATTGTAAACCTTATGAAATATTATGTTGGATTTTTAATTCTTTCCTTTGAATCTATGCAAATAAATACATAACTGGTCTTAAGACTCTGTCTCTATTGTTGGGGTTTGCCTAATATTTGCTGGTAGAGTTCTAATTTTTACTTATATTTATTTGTATTATTGCTGTCAGGTAAGGAAGTCTGCTGTGGGACCAGTCAAAAATTGAAGGTATTGGGTTAGTAGTAAAGAAAAAGACCTTAAAAATGTTTAATTCAGCAAACATAATTGAGCAAAGCTGTAGGTTACGGAGAGAAGTACAGTCATTTTGTCTTTATTTTTTTTTATTATTTTTTAAAGATTTTATTTATTTATTCATGAGAGACACACAGAGAGAGAGAGACAGAGACACAGGCAGAGGAAGAAGCAGGCTCCATGCTGGGAGCCCGATGTGGGACTCGATCCCGGGTCTCCAGAATCACACCCTGGGCTGAAGGCAGCGCTAAACCACTAGGCCACCCGACCTGCCCCGTCATTTCATCTAAATGCAGGAAAACGAGAATCATCCTTTAACTGTAGCAAGGGGGATTATTTAAATTATAAACCATATCAAATTAATATACTCAAAAGGTCTTGAAACTTAAAATTTCCCAGTTTATTTCCAAGGACATTGGGAAATTCACCTATTGACACAATTTAAGTAGTTCAAATACTTAATGCTTGGAATATTAATGTCGATAAGGCCTCTGTGTATGTTTAGATTCTCTGAAAGTGCTTCTTTTTGGTATGGTTCAGAATTGGACCTTTTTAATTTCTCAAATGTAAAGCATGGTACTTGATGAGGTCCATCTAATTTGTAGCAAAAACTGTAGTTCGTGAAATAATGTAAAACCTCAGTTTTAAGATTTAAAACTGAGCATATTTCTTAATTGAACCCTTTTAAAATGTTTTTAGATAAACATATTTTTTGAGTCTTTTTCATACCAGAGTTTGGTTTTTTTAAAGATTTTATTTATTTATTCATGAGGGACACAGAGAGAGAGGCAGAGACACAGGCAGAGGGAGAAGCAGGCTCCCTGCAGGAAGCCAGAGGCAAGACTTGATCCTGGGACCCCAGGACCACGCCCTGAGCCGAAAGCAGATGTTTAACCACTGAGCCACCCAGGTGTCCCAATACCAGAGGTTTTGATCTTATGTCCTAGTCGCTTGTGCTAGCTAGAACTGGAGCCTTCCTTTTTTAAATTTAAAAGAAAATTAATCTGATGTGGTTGAAAAATTGAATTTTTTCTGAAATTGTGATTATTGAAGTCCATGAGTCTTGCCTGCAAGAAAAAGGCAAGCAAGAAAGCTGATGGCAGCCCTGAAGAAAGATCTCTTGTTCCTATATTTATAAGATCCTATCCAGAATCCTGGAACACCTGGCATATAACGCTATGATACTACAGACCAAAGATCAAAATTCATATTTAGGTCAGTGTTTCCCAACTTTGTAACTGCCATACAGACTTTTTTTTTCTTTTAAGATTTTTTTAATTTATGAGAGACAGAGAGGCAGAGACACAGGCAGAGAGAGAAGCAGGCTCCATGCAGGGAGCCCGACTAGGACTCAATCCTGGGTCTCCAGGATCATGCCCCAGGCTGAAGGCAGCACTAAACTGCTGAGCCACCTGGGCTGCCCCACCATACAGACCTTTTTATTCTGTTTGACTCTCCTCCTGCAATGAATCCCATGTTTTAGAGAATTATCTGTCTAGCATATTACTTAATTCAATTTATGTAACACTGTTGAGTGCTTACTTATGTGCTGCCAGTATACATGGATTAAAAATAGAAAAATGAATGAGGCTTGCCTGACTTTAAGGGATTCAGTTTAATTTTTACATTATTCATAGCTGTGACTCTTAACCCAAATCATCTCATCAGGATGAAGTAACCAGCGTTACACACTGGGTTGATATCCTAAAATCTGACTTACTCTGCAGTTTTATTATAGGCTGGCATGCAAATTCCATAGGCTTTAAATACCTAAATGAATTCAGACTCCTAGGCTGCTTTCACAGACCCCCATAACTCCAGGGATGTTCACAATCACTGCTTTAGAGTATATTGTACAAAGTTTTATTTTCAATTTCTCTTGTTTTCTAATAAATGTATTTAAGACTGAAACTGCTCTTCTGAGTATTGCCTTGTCTATATCTGGCCGTCTTGAGCTCTAGTGACTGTCAGTTATTTCTAGTGGGTAATTTCAGATTCAGTTGCCTTTATATTTAACCCAGGAATTCTTCAAGTGCATTTAAAAATTCTAAGCACCATATAGCCTATGTGGTTTCTACTTTATGAAATACACAGTCAATATTTGTAAATATTCTGTGTTTTCAGGGGGAAGGGTGCCTGCCCTTGGATACAAGGTTTTTTTGGATTTAGCTTGTTAATTGTTCATACCATCTACATTCCTGTCCAGCTGTTCGTATAACAAACTGATTTCTGAATGTAAAAGGAAGCATTATATGATGACTTGTGGTGAGTTGTGCCTTTTATAACTGTGAAATACTCTTGTCCTCAGTACTCTCTGCATTGACCTATTTTCCCTCAATTAATGTAGTCAAAACAGCTTTTTGGGAGTTCAGTCTAATAGCCTCTGGGGAATTTAATCCACTTATATTAATTGAAATTGTTGAAATGTTTGGAGGGACCGTCCTAGCATTTTTTTTTTTTTTTTTGTATCTTATTTCAGCATTTCAGTGGCATGATTGTTGTTTTTCTCTCTTCATTTTTCTTTCTAGTGCTTCGGAGACAATTAAACCTATTGCTGTTCCTTTAGTGGTTATCTTTTTCTCTGAGTCTGTAGATACAGTGGCCCTATCTTCCATTTCTCTCTGTTAGCATCGTAGCGCTTCCCTTTCCCTTCCTGGACATCTTCTGTCATCGTGTGGAATTTATTTCAGATTCATTTCTCTTACCTTGGTGTGTGTTTGCGTGTGTTTTAATAGTATGCGTAGTTATTTAGACAAATACAAGTATTACTGTTTCCTTCTCCCTGCTTTTTCTTTCATCCCAAGATTAGTTTTTTGGTTTACTGCAGTGTATCATCAGGTAATTAATCCATCAGTTTGAATCCTCCATTTGAATTTTTTATTTAATTGAGTTTAGGGTGTTAAGTTCAAAATCCTTTCCCTTCAGAATTTCGAAGCATTCATGTGATGGTCTGTTAGCATCCAGTATTGCTGATTCAAAAAATCAGACACCAATCTAATTCTCTCACCTTTTCTTTTTACTTATTGATAAAAACCTGTTTTTCTGTCATTGAAAAGCTTTTAGGATTTTCTTTTTATGCTTGGAGCTCTAGAAGTTTTACCATTATGTGTCTAGGTGTGTGGGACATTTGTCACACCCCATGGTCCTTTCACTCTGTAGAATTGTACCATTCTTGGATGAAGAACAGTTTCTAAAATGGTTTCTTCAATGATTTTCTTTCCATTTTATCTCTTTCATTTTCCCGGAACTCTTTTTGAGTGTGGCACCTCCTGCCTTGATCTTCTGTCACTGGACATTTATGTTTTGTCTTGGGCTTTTTGCTCTGTTCTGGAAGACTTCTTCAGATATTAATGTCCAGATCACTGATTCCCTCTTCAGGCATGTCCATTACATTAGTATTTTAGCTTCTGTTTCATTTTAAGTTTAGTAATTTTTTTTTTAAATATTCAAGATGGCTTTCTTGGCCTAACTGCTTTTTTCTTAGATGTGGTATCCTTACGTTTCTGAGGATATCAGTTGGAATTTCCACGTTATTTGCTATTCCTTCAATTACTTGTATTCTCCATTGCCAACTCCATTGTTTTAATTTGTTCAGTTTACTAATTACGCTATTTGTTTTCTTTAAAGGATCATTCTTACATATGAGGTTCACTTGATTAATAAATTGGTGATTGGGTGTGGATTTTCCCCACATTGGTATGAGCCTTCTTCTCCAAAAGACATTTACCGGGGCACCTGGGTGGCTCCATCGGTCAAGCGTCTGCCTTTGGCTCAGGTCATGACCCTGGGGTTCTGGGATTGAGCCCCACGTTGGGCTCCCTGCTCTGAGGGTTGCCTGCTTCTCCCTCTGCCTCTGCCTGCCGTTCCCCCTGCTTGTACTCTCTCTCTCTCAAGTAAATAAAATATTGAAGAAAAAAAAAAGACGTTTACCTTGACTGAGAAACGGGGACTTGTTCACGCAGACTGTTTGGAGTACATGGATGGGAAGTGGGCAGATCTCTGCTCTTGTCCCATCCTCACCTTCACCTCTTATTCTGAGGATAGACCTCTTCTCTCCAGGGCAGAGCTCTCCCACTCCCACCAACCATTTGGTTTTGGAGGTGGGCAAGGTTAAGACTTGATGGTCACAGCTGGAGGCGTCCACCTTTCTGTCACATGTACACTCAACTTAGTGTATCCTTGGGATTGCTTTTACCTTTCGGTTGTCCCTTGGGCCGGTTTGGGCTGAGGCTTTCCACTCTTGCTTTTTATCAGTCTGATCAGCTTTATTGTGGTTCCCCACCTTTAATGGACATCAGAATCACCAGCAGGGCTTGTTAAATCCAGGTTGCAGGGCCCTACCCCCTAAAGATAATTTTTAGATAAAGATAATAATTAAGGAGGTTGGCATGTAGCCTGTGAATTCGCATTGCTAGCAGGTTTATGGGTGATGCTTTTGAGGTTTGTCTGGAGGACCACATTTTAAGAACCACTGTGGGGAACTTACGAGTTTCTCAAAACCACTGGCACCCCAATATTACCCTCTATCTTGTACTCCTTCCCTGTTGTAATCTTTAGTTACTTTTTTTTTAAAATACCACTTCAAGGAATTTGAAGCATAAAGATACATAAAAAGAGCTGTTTTAATCTACTTTTAACTTAATTTCTTCATTCATTATATTCTGTTTTAGAGTAAGCATCTTTTAAAAAAATTCTCCTTATGGCTTTTTAGAAAGCATTTCATTTTGGAGAATTTCAAACCTATGTAAAAGTATAGAGCGTCATGTAATGATACCCCTCTTCCCAACTATCAGATAGCAGCTTTGATGCTTTATCAATCTGTGGACAGTCTTATTTTCATCTATAACTCACCTATTCCTCCCCACCCCACCTGAGATTATTTTGAAGCAAATGCCTGGGCATCTTACTACTTTATTCCTGTATAATTCAGAATATGTCTCTAGAAGATAAGGACTTGAAAAAAATCCCCACCATATCTTTACAATTAATAATTCCTTAAGACCATCAGCTATCCAATCAGACAAATTAAATTTTATAACTTGTTAAGATAACATAGTTGAGATCATTATGTGTATTTCATTTCGTACCTTGTTTATCACAAATGCCAAATTAGAAAAATATATTTTGGACATATTTAATATTTGCTCAACTCCTTTGTTGTATTTACTATTATTATCACCTTCCTTTTCTCCATGAAGAAGTAGACCTTTTAAATTCTGAAATGGATGCTATATCTTCATTTAATTGTGAAAATGGCAGTGCCAGCTGTAGTAGAGCTTGTGGCCACTACTGTTGTGAGAATGGAGTGGAGGAAGATAGGAACAGACTGTTCCTGCTGAAGGAACAGACCAGGGCAGGTTTTGCCACATATTTAATATGCATTTGAAAGCTGCCCTATTGACTTCCTTTGTCCAGTAACTATTTGCCCCATACGCAAGGCTGATGTGGACTGAATGGTCGCTCTGGGAGAAGAGAAGCCCCTTCTACTATGTGGAAGCTGGAGCTTCCGAGGGCAGACTTGCTCCAAAACAGTCTCCTGTTAGCATAGCTGGGGGCTTCTTGGGACGTGCGTACGAATTGATTATTTCAAATTGGGAGAGGAGAAAACTAGTAAATGTGAGTAAATGGAGTAATAAAGAAGACATATGCAGAACATACCTGAATTGAAAGTTCTGTTCTTGATCGCTGTTGCCCTAGACTGTGCCCTGCAGTGCAGTGTACCCTTGTGAAACACAACCTGTGGCTAGTGTTTGGAACGCTTTCTGGGTCTTCTCTTGGTCTTTTGTACCTGTTGACTTGAATGTGTCTCTGTGCACCCCCAGGACAACCTATAATAGTTTTCCCTTTTCGTAGATTGTGTGAAAGTTTCCATTATTGTGGTTTCCAGCAGTCTTTATCTCTGGCTATTTGAGGGCAATACCACCATTGCCTGGGTCAAGTATTTGCAGTTTAGTGTCTATACATTTTTCTGGTTATTTTTATATTTTTTAATTTGTAGAACTCAACTATAGGCTTTACTTGGATTTCTCCAGTCTTCCATTGTGTCCTTTCTGATGATTAAGTTCAGGATACTGTGCTGTATTTAGTCACTGTGTTTCTCAGTTGCCTTGTTCATTTTGTTGTTTTTTTATGACAAGAGCAATATGCTCATTGTAGGAATTCAAATAATCCAGTCGTATATAAGATAAAAAAGGTTTGTTTTGCCCTCTACTATTCTTATCCTATTACCCAGAGGTATCACTGCTAATAGTTTGGTGTGTATTTCCAGACCTTTAAAATACATATATTTACAAATACCTAAATATGCTTATATAAATTTTGTGATGAGGTGGCCGATAGATATTGCTTTGCAAATTTTTCACTTGACAGTATGTCATGAATATTTATATATATGTAAATATATGCACATATGCATATATATGCACTTTCACTTTGTAAATCATTCCCCTATGGGGAAATTTGTTTCCAGTTTTTCTCCAATGTTAATGAGACTGCAGTGAACACTACAGAATTTACAGTGATACTGTGTGTGTGCATATGTGTGTGTGTGTTTATGAGTATTTCTGTAGGAGTCTTGGGCTCATAGGTCAAATGCCTTTAAAAGGCTATGTTAAATTACATTCTTATTAAAAATATGTTTAGAGGGATTCCCTGGGTGGCGCAGCAGTTTAGCGCCTGCCTTTGGCCCAGGGCATGATCCTGGAGACCCGGGATCGAATCCCACGTCGGGCTCCCGGTGCATGGAGCCTGCTTCTCCCTCTGCCTGTGTCTCTACCTCTCTCTCTCTCTCTCTCTCTCTCTCTCTCTGTGTGACTATCATAAATAAATAAAAATTAAAAAAAATATGTTTAGAAAACATATCGAAACTTGAAATAAGGAAAATAGATTCCTGTATACCCTTTCAGTGTCCTACAAGATCATTGGTTCCCAAAGTGTACCCTAAATTTAGAGGGGGGTCTGTGAAATTCAAACTATTGTCATAATTATAGGACATTATTTGCCTTTTTCACTCTCATTCTTTTTATGACTGGATAGAGTTTTCCAAAGGCTATATAATATGTGATGCTATATAATATGTGACAGCTAATGGGAAGTGTCCTTGGGTATTCGTGTGTGATCTAGAATTTTCAAAAGTGGTAGATTGAGGATAAACATACATGAGTTTTTAGAGCTTAACTCAGGTTGTTCTCAGTACTCTTACTAGCTATCTTTAGTTATGCCTGTTATAGTCTTTGTAACCTTGTAATTATTGAATTAATGTCATCAATAAATTATTATTTTGAAATGCCAGTGATCTGGAAAACTGTAAAATGATGCCATTCAGCTCACTAATATTTTTTGTATTAGAAAATAGAGATGAAAAAAAAAAGTTATGTCAATATGTAAATGGTTTGTTGTTTTTAAGTGATTTAATATGCTTAAATTTTGTTTTAATTTCTAATGCTATGTATATTAACAAATAGAACCCACATAAACAAAGGCTCTTGGAGATCTCAGTAACTTAAGAGTGTGAAGGAGTCCTCAGACTAAAATGTTTGGGAAGTCACTGTACTAGACCAGTATCTAACAAATCCATCTAATGGTTAACTGACCCTTTTTGTTTGACTGATTGATTAGGGCCCAGACTATGTAACGTCTGGTGTTAACTTGTACAATATCGATAAGCCGCATGTGATTTTTATTTTAGAATGACCTGTTCATTTTCTCTGGTAGAAAGGATGTCATAATTGTTTAACCTTGTAGGACATTGATCATTTGACTTTGTAATCTTATTCCCCTTATCCTTTTCCGGTATTGTCTTTTGTCACTCTTTGGGATTCTTTGGTAAGAAGTGAAATCTTTGACCTGTGTTTACTGTGTTGTTTCCAACTTTTGAAAACTATTCCTTGACAGGTTCACAAGAGGTTCTTTTTATCCACGCTCTTACTAATCTTTTTACTGGTTTTGCTGATGCATGAAATACACCAGGTGCTGTAAGACTTTAAGGCTTTAAAGTTAAAAATTTTTTTGACATTTCCTCAGAGTTCACGGAGTCCGCTTTACATTCAGATGCCTGAAGAGGATATGAAACTCTAAGAGAAGGAACAGGTGGTGCCCAGGCTTCCCCTTCTGTATCCCACGTGGCCTCAGGGACAGGGAGGTGGGGGTGGATGTGCCTTTCCTTCAAATACTCCTACCCCAGGAGTTGGTCCCATCAGCAGATACTGGTCCAGAGCAGTAGCAGGTCCTTAGTGTTGGACCTTTCAACATGTAACAGGTTGTACTTAGATAACCTTGTTGAGGAATGAGAACGTCCCCAAACAGCAAGTAGAGTAATTTTGTTACTCTGTCAGGTGAGATAATGGCATCTCTTTCTTCCTTCCTTCCTTCCTTCCTTCCTTTCTTTCTTTCTTTCTTTCTTTCTTTCTTTCTTTCTCTTTCTTTCTTTCTTTCTTTCTTTCTTTCTTTCTTTCTTTCTTTCTTTCTTTCTTTCTTTCTTTCTTTCTTTCTTTCTTTCTTTCTTTCTTTCTTTCTTTCTTTCTTTCTTTCTTTCTTTCTTTCTTTCTTTCTTTCTTTCTTTCTTTCTTTCTTTCTTTCTTTCCTTTTTCTTCTTTTTTTTTTTTGCATTTTCCTGAGACTAGAAGCCAAACATTTCTCCTCCCTTTTTTTTTTTGGCCATTGCATTCTGTGAATTGTGTGTTCTAATTCCTTATTTCCTATTGATTGCTTGTTTTTTTTTCTTTCTTTCTGATTTGTATACATACTCTATTATGGATCTTAATCTTTTGTTAAGTATTGCAGTCTCTTACTAGCATTTTTATTTGGGGAGAAGTTTGTTCTGTTACTTTTTCTGGGATGGCTTTGTGTTATCCTAAAACATATAAGTATATGTTTTCTTATAGTTTTGTGATATTGTATTTTGATCTTTAATCTATTTTGCATATAGTATGAGATAAGGATCTGTGACTTAATTCCTTATTCTATAAAAATGTAGAAGAGGAACTTAAACTTATTTTGCTGTTCTAGTCCCTTTATTTTTACAGATAAAATGGTTTACCTTTTGGGGGCACCTGGGTGGCTCAGTTGGTTAAGCATTTACCTTCAGCTCAGGTCATGATCCCTGGGTCTTGGGACTGAGCCCCACATCAGGCTCCCTGCCTACTGGGGAACCTGCTTCTCCCTCTCTTCCCCACTCGTGTTCTCTCTTACTATCTCTGTCTCTCTCAAATAAATAAATAAAATCTTTAAAAAAACAGTTTACCGGGGTCCCTGGGTGGCTCAGCCGTTTGGCGCCTGCCTTCCGCCGAGGGCGCGATCCTGGAGTACCGGGATCGAGTCCTGCGTCGGGCTCCCAGCATGGAGCCTGCTTCTCCCTCTGCCTGTGTCTCTGCCTCTCTTTCTCTCTCTCTCTCTCTCATGAATAAATAAAATCTTAAAAAAAAAAAAAAAACAGTTTACCTTCTTGATTCTGCCTTCTAGATTCTGTGCTCTATAGAAGGGTTTCTGTTTTTCTTTTTTTGAAGATGATAACATGTAATGGGAAATAATCCATTATTAATTTCAGAGTGATTTCTTTTTAATATCTTAATGGACATTTATTTAATCCAGGCTGCATTTTCTTCCCATGTTCTTTGCCATGTTTTAAAAACCACTGAAATTGATTCCATGTCTTACTGGAGTGGTAGCAGCCACTTCACAAATTTTGATTTTACACAAAGATTGCTGGTTCTAACCACTAAACTACCTTAAGATAACCAATAATTGGGGCCTTTTTTTATGTCACAGTGACTGCTGATTTTTTTTTGGTCCTTTCTCACTGGACTGTGGCCTTCTTCTATCTTGAGAGAAGTCATATGTTATTACCTTGTCTGAGAACATGTAAAATTCTCTACAATAGACCAGTCAGTATTATTTGCAGATGAATTGTATAAATTCCAGAATATCGAAGAATTCTAAAATGGGAAAATTCTTGAGAATGTTATTGCATTAAAATGAATCTATGGTAATATCTGTACTTTCAGCTCTGAAAGTATTTTCTGTTTTTTTGTTTTTAGACAATATCGGCTCAATTCCTCCCATATTTATTTGTACATATATTTAAAACAATGCTGAATCACTGTAATAGAACATCTACTTCCTTGCAGAGGCAGGAAAAAGAAAAAGTTCTGAATTAGATACATATTTGTATTCCAAGGCTTGGGTGCATTCTTTTGGATATTTTGAATCATGGGGACATATTCGAGAACAGATTTTTAGACCATAACTAAAATAACAAGGTTTGAATTTGGTAGGCACTCGTTAGATCTCATACAGTTTTTGGTGGATGTGATGATAGGAAACTGAGATGAGATATTCATCAAAAAACATCAGATGAGATATCAAGTCAAAACAAGAAAGTATCAATCACGTTAGGTACTGAATCAGACTTGTAGAGCCCAGTATTTATTACCCTTAATCACCTCGGAAGGAAAAATGGCATTTGAAAATTAATTGTTCACTGTGTCAGTCACTATTATTTGGTATCAAGCAGGGACTCCCAAACCCAGCTGATCGTCTGAATATAAGTTTCTACCTGTGATTCTGGGTTTTGTAGATAATAGGTTGTAGCTCAGGAATATTTTAACAAGTTCCCCAGGTGATTAATGTGGTCTGACAGGTTTGGGAAGCACTGATGTAGACCACTGTGTGTGCAGTAGAAGCCCCTGCTGGGCGTCTTTCCGATTAAAATACAGATTGCTGGGACACCCCCCCCCCCCCCCCCCCCCCCACGTTTCTGACTCATAGTTCTCTGGTTGGGCCTGAGAATTCACGATTCTATTAAGTTCCCAGGAGATGCTGCTTTTGCTGATCCGGGGACCACACTTTTTTTTTTTAAGATTTTTTTTTTTTTTTTTTAAGATTTTATTTATTCAGAGAGACAGGGAAAAAGGCAGAGACATAGGCAGAGGGAGAAGCAGGCTCCCTGCGGGAAGCCCCATGTGAAACTTGATCCTGGGACCCCAGGATCACGTCTGAGCCCTGAGCCGAAGGCAGACGCTCAATGAGCCACCCAGGTGCCCCATGGACCACACTTTGAATACTACTGACATAGATCTTCCCCAAGCTTCTCAATTCCAGATTGGTCTCGCTCAAAGCAACAATTCTGTGGCAAGGTCTCAGGTTTCTCCGGCTTGAGCCTTTGCATTTCTTATTCCTGTTCTACATGGCGATTTTCTTGGGAGTCAGCATTAATTGGTGAACCTCTATCCCTAAGAAGAGTTTCGAGTAGAAAGATGTTTGCTGGTTGGGGAGGCGTGGCAGAATGAAAATAGCTGAGGAGTGGTGCAGATCTGGGTGGAAATCCCTGTGCTTTGACCCTGGTAATATTTATTGTGACCTTGGGCAGGGACCTTCATCTACTTTGCAGCCACGGAGCTCAGGCCCTTGTGCCTTGCCATGCTTTTGTCCTGCCAGGAGGCCTTTTCTCTTCTCCAGACCTGGAAAGCTCTTCTTTTTCCCCAGTGTCATGTTGTTGCTTGCTTAAACTTAGATCTCTCCTCAGCAGTCACTTCCTCAGAAAGCCTTTCCTAACCTCCCTAAGTAGGTCAGGTCCTCCTTTACGCACTCAGCACCACGTACCTGCCCTTCTCAGCATCACCACAGTTGCCTTTGTATATCTACTTGTGTGATAACTTGATTTGTCTCCCTCTACTAGACTGTAAGCCCTGGGACTTAGGCTGTAAAGGGGTGGATCAGTTTGTGTTTCCTCTTGTGGTCCAGCCACAAACATTGGGCCTGGCACGTAGTAGCTGAATGAATGGAGTCACATATACAAACAGCTGCAAGGGCAGGGTGGGCATTCCCAAATTGACTGCATTCCTGCCTGTGGGTTTCTAGAAGACACTCTCTTATTCTAATGATAAATTAATTCCCTGTCGTGCATGACTATACTCCTTGGTTTCTGTTACTTGCCTGAGTCCTGACGGTACCACTATGGTTTATTAAGTACTTCTTATAGATGTCGGGCACCAGCTATAATCTCATGTTTGCGGTTGATGTAGGAAGTCAAGAATCTCAGTCGGCTAATATCTTGGGTGTTACTTTTTCCTACACTTCTACCAGCCAGTGTGTGTTACAAAGATATGATCTATAGATAGAAGATGCATTTCCTTAAGGAAATATAACAAAAAACAGCAGAAAGCAATTTTATGTTCAAACTAGATCTCTGAGGTAGATTTTGGGATTGGGGCTGATGGTACCAAAGGAGAATAAGGTAATTTTTAACTACTTGCAAACATGATGGCCCTCTCCATATAGTCGTCTTACAATGGGGTGACAACATCTGGAAAGTGTGTTCATTTTATAGAGACAGGATGCTTTCATTACTGGCCAGAACAGGACCAGAGTGACGATATATATCCAAGCTGCGTCTATCTCAAGGAGAAAAGGGACTGATAGCCTATAGTTTACAAAAATCGATTGGAAGAGACATATTGACACTAGGAAAGGAGAGACCCTGGCCCAAAGATCCAACTGTTCTAGGTCCTGTAGACAAATGGCTGGTGTGGAAACATAAGCAATTCAATTACACAACTAGTTATTCTTATGTAATTATGTGTTTACATGCAAGTTTCAGATGAATGCTGGGTTTCCCCCAGGGTGTCTTGTGTTTCTTTTTTTCTAGACTGTCTTTACAAGACTGTTTGTATGGCAGCTAACCTTAAAAGACCTATTAGCTCTGGAGCACTGGGCAAGTATGCTTACTGCACATTATAAAAGAATTAGGTTCCCTGAATGTAGGGTTCTCCTCCAACTCAACCCACTACATATGCAGGTGCCACCTAGCCCTCTTCTTGGTGTCACATGAGAGTTGGCGCTTGAGGTACCAGTGGAAATACTGACACTCTGGCTACTACTATCGCCATGAGTAGAAAGCCCTTTGTCTCTGATCCAGGAGTTTTGTGTCTTCTGGCTCCCATGCAACTGTGGCTGGCTAACTTGTGGTCATGCTGACTTGGATGTCTCTTTCCTTGTGACAGTGACACGAGGGATTGATTTGCTTTTGTTTTTTTTTTAAAGATTTTATTTATTTATTCATGAGAAACACAGAGAGAGGCAGAGACAGAGGAAGAGAGAGAAGCAGGCTTCATGCAGGGAGCCTGACGTGGGACTCAATTCCGGGTCTCCAGGATCAGGCCCTGGGCTGAAGGTGGCACTAAACCACTGAGCCACCAGGGCTGCCCTTGATTTGCTTTTGTCTCCTTCCATTGTCAATTCTGATTTTGCCAAATTGAGGACTAGTTCCTGGCCTTGGAGAATGAATTAGTAGAGATAAAGACCTCCTGGAAGATAGCAACCAGCACTAGTGTTCTTAAAGCTTTGATAGGACTTCACCGGACTTGCATCAGTCAGAATCCAATCAGGAGACAGGAACCATTGCAGGTATTTTTATAAAGAACTTAATGTGAAGGGTGGCCAGCCAGGTATTAGAGACGCTGAGGTGTCACAGAGGTAAGAACTACAGCCATCACCCCTAGGACTAGGGTAACAAAAGTATGAGGCTGGGAGTTTTTGAAACTTAGAAGCTTGGTGGAAGGCCCAGACTTCTAGACTGGGCAAGATCCGCTTGGTTGGTCTTGGTTCCTTGGGAGCTTAAAAGGGAGACTGGAGCTTGTACTCAGATCTCTGATGAGGGGATGCTGGCCAGTTAACATGGGTGCCTCTGAGCAGGGAGGGGTGGTGGTGATGAGGCTGGTTCTGAGAGCATTAGAAGCAGTTGCTGCTGCTATGATAACACGTGTCATGCGGTCATGGTCACATTAGAGAACTGGACACAGACCACCTCCTTATTTCCTTCTAGTGCCCCCTACCTACAGAGCCAAACAGGGAGCCAGCTGGCAAAGGGAGCATGGCTACGGAATGACACCCTAGCATCACATAGCAGAGGATAGAAATAACCAGGACATGATTTTTATTTTTGTTTATTTATTTTAAAAAAGATTTATTTATTTGAGAGAGAGAAAGAGAGTGGGGAAAGAGGCAGAGGGAGAGAATATCCAAGCAGATTCCTGCTGTTGATTCCCACTGAGCGCGGAGCCTGATGCAGGGCTTGATCCCATGAGCCATATCAGGACCTGAGCCAAATCCAAGAGTCGCATTCTTACCCGACTGAGCCTCCCACGTACCCCTGCATGGGATTTTTAAAAAGCCTATTTAACTAGAGGTTAGAAAATGGGAGGAGATAATTCATTACCTGAGGGTAGTTGGGCAATCGCCTCAAGAGTCTCTAGCAATGACTTGAACTTAGTATCTTTAGGTCGGGGAAGGGAGCAGCCAGGGACAGTTGACTTGGACATCCTGTATTATTACTTCGTACCACGGGCAATTAATTACCTGGCCTATTTTGTGGAGTATGCTGGATGGAGGCAGGAAGAAACATGTTCACATGATCCAGAGAGATAGGCCCACCGGCAACTTTATTAGATTGCATACAATTTTATGAGCTTGTCATAGGCTTGTGCAATACCCATGTCTGTCCACACCCCGATAATGACAGATACCTTTTAAGAGATAGAACACCACAGATGTTTGATTATATTTCACCCATAATTTGTGGCCCACATGACTTCATTGTATATGAGCTGATTTATAAGCTGTAAAGCATAATGCAAATGAGAAGTGGTATTTATTATTTGTATTCTTTCTGGTCTTTGGCTGAGTTCCAGGGAGGTTTCTGTATCCGAGGGAGGATTTCAGAGGAGACAAAGAGAACAGAGAGCAAAATCTCAGAACTTATATAATCACCAGAGCAGTTTTAGAGTTTTGGAGACTTGGTATTTATAAGTAATGGCCCTCCTGACTGTGCTTTTTGAAGTCAAAATTTGGACCTAGAGAAATTGGACAAATATCTCAATAGAGGGCACTAGTCCATGTATTGTTGCTGTTTCAAAATGGCAGGGACTGACTTCGACTATGTCAGTATCTGAAAGTTTAATAATACACATTTTCTTTTCAATCTCCGTTTATTTTAATTGAATGGAATTCTTTTAGAATCTGGTACCAGAAATTGGACAAAAGCTCATGGCACATCAGACTTCGCTGGTGGATAGTGATAATATAATAGTATAATAATATTAAATAATATTAAATAAATGCTAATCAGACTCAATCTGGATCTAGGTAATGGGCATTGTTATAACAGGGTGCCGTTCTATCAGCCTTTATCCTACCTACCAGTTTCTTTTGTCATTTGGATTATGGGAAAGGGCCTATTTCATTAATATTGTCTTATGACTTTTACTGTAATAGTTGCCTTAAGTGAGAATTGAGTTGAATCAGTAGTTGGATTATATACACATAATATATGATATGCTTAAAATATATATGCTAAATATTATGTATATAATAATACAAAAATAAATAAATAATTACTTCTCAAACAGAGCTGGAAAATTTCTTTCCCCTAAACATAGAGGATGCACACACTTCTGAAATGCCTTTGCTGTGTTTCTAAATTTAACAAGAAGAGGGCCTGAGGAGAGAAAGATGCCCCCTCAAGTTAAGTTACCAATAACTGCCCTGACTGGTGGACTGGAATTGCCTTCTGCTCTCCTAAGGCAAAGGTCATGAACCATCAGAGCCATTCATTTACTCTATACCACTCTGGGTGTGGCACTGTTCCAGGCCCTGGACAGTCTTGGAAGAAGGACACAGTCACCGCTGTTTAGGTTAACACCGTACGATAAGGACAAGTGCCTGGAAACAAGTAAGTGGCCCGTGAACATTTCAGCAAGAAGGGGAACTGGAACCTTCTGGGGAGGCCTGTCATCGGGTGATTTCCAAGTGGTTTTGAGTGTGAAGGAGAGCTCTTGCTCATGCAGGGTAGGAAGGATGGTTCCAGCAGAATGAAGGCAAGAGTCTGTGTTGCTGAGCCTTAGGCGAGGGATCGGTCTGCAAAGCAGAAGGAAGGAGTGGGAAGTAGCTGGCTTATGTGTCTTGGCCTGAAGAGGTGCTTTGAAACTGCTGGAGATACTAACCCTCTTGGGCATCAGAGACTGTGACACCCTGCAGCGGCCTGCCTGGGAAACAGCCCAGGCTCTACAATAAGACACCCAGGAAGGCAGCCTGCTGCGGGTCAGGCTTGCAGGACGGGTGACTGACTGCTATCTCTAGTAACAATCCAGGAAGCTGAACACTAACCTCTGTCGCAATCAGCCCCAAATGGCCGGGACTTGATTCATAAGTGACAGCTTCCCTATTTTATCTCCTTTTCCAGCTAAGGATAAATCAGAGAAAGCTAAATATGTACCCCCTACCCAGTCACATAGGATGAGCCACTTCTAGTTAGCCTGACTCCAGCTGACCCGTGGCAACAGCCTCCAATCAGGGCACTCCCGCAGCCTTCCCTCTGTGTCACTATAAAACATTCCCAGGCAGCGGCCTGCCTTGGAATCTCTGCCAAAATGCTAGTGACAACGCCTGACAACCTTCCTCCAGCAAGCTCTGAACAAATAGCCTTTGCTTTTCTCCTTCGGTTGCTCTTACCTTGGCTTCCACAGGAAGGCTGCTGCTGCTTCTGTGGCCTCACCTGCTGCGTAGCGGCCCCCTTGTGTTTCTGTCTCTACTTCAACAAGCATCGTTTGTCCTTTGCTTAGCATCTGACCCAGAGAAATAACAGAAAAAGATAGATTAACAGCAATGCCGGAGGGAGTTTGCTTTTTGAGGGTCACTAGGAAATGCTGTTGAGGGTCTCCTTTTGGGTAGGGTGGTAAGAGCATGGGCTCCAACGGAACAGGCACTAGGACACGGTGCCTCTCTGATGTGGCCTGGATAGCTTTTTAATTTTAAAGGATGGGTAAGGAGAAATTCAACTCCTCTTGGGTCAGTAATCAGTAGTTGACTTACCCTGTACTTAGTAGTACATCCCAGGCCTCTTTATAAAAGTTTTATTATCCTAAGAGTGGCTCCAAAGAAAGATCTCGTGGTTCAACGGAGTCTAATGGTTGGGAACTGTCTATCGGCGGCATGGAAGTTAATTATACGTTCTACTGAGTGCCCCTCTGAAAATCACATTTGTTTCAAGATTTGGGGCAATACTTACTTAGCCTGCTTTCTCATCTGCTGAGTCTCAGCCCTAGATGCCTAAAGGCAGTACAGGAAAATCATATCGTTTTGTTCTTGAGTTTTCTTTTTTTCCTTTTTCTTTTTCTTTCTTTCTTTCTTTCTTCTTTCTTTTTTCTTTCTTTCTTTCTTTCTTTCTTTCTTTCTTTCTTTCTTTCTTTCTTTCTTTCTTTCTTTCTTTCTTTCTTTTTCTTTTCTTTTTTCTTTTTTATATCTCTGCTATGTGCATTGCCAGAAGTCCTCATTCCAGCCTCCAGATGTTTGGGTAGAAGAAACCCTTAAATCTCCTTTCCTCGTGCCTTACTGTCACATCAGGTGTTTGACATGCCATGGGTGCAAAACCAAGTATGATGATGATGTTGACAAATGAAGTGGGGAGGAGGGCTCCCTGTGGAAGCCCCAGCTCCTTGGCTTACATGTGAAGCTTCCTCGATCACCTCATCCTAACTTTTTGGAGCTGTCCTCCCCGGGAACCTTAGTTCCAGGGACACCGGCCATGCGCAAGTGTGTCCTGCATGTATTTGCTTCCAGCATCTTGCTCATGTTACATTCTTCATGCTCTCTCCCCACTACCCGCACCTGCCCAAAGGTTCCTTATTTTTTAAAAACATATTTTATTTATTTATTCAGGAGAGACACAGAGAGAAGAGAGAGAGGCAGAGACACAGGCAGAGGGAGAAGCAGGCTCCATGCAGCAGCCCGATGTGGGACTCGGTCCTGGGTCTCCAGGACCACGCCCTGGGCCTAAAGCAGCACTAAACCCCTGAGCAACCTGGGCTGCCCCCAAAGGTTCCTTATTTTTAAAAGCCCAGCTCAGATTCTATGTACTTTTTGACATTTTTGTGATTGCCTTTTCCAGAAGTGACCTTTTACTTCTTAATTCTCATGGTGGTTCTTGTCCTAACCGCTCAGAGCGCCCTTCCGTGCACTCATCTGTGCAGCCGTCATCATTCGGGCATTTGCCCAATAAATATTTACTGAATGCCCACTAAATTCTCAGTTTTGCTCAAGGCGGGGATATATCAGTGATCAAAACCACAGAAGTGTTTGCACCCTGGGAGGAAAGGCAATGAACAAGATAAATAAATACATAAAACACATAGTGTATCAAGTGCCAGTAGATCTTCATGAGAAAATGTAAAGCAGGAAAAGGCAGGCTACTGAAATTTGTGATAGGGTGGACGGAGAAGGTCTCACTGAGAAGATCATTTCTACCGGATCCGAGAGGGGGGTCACGAAGCAAGTTATGAAGATATTCCCCTGCTACAGAAAGCGCTTTCCTCCCTGCACAAGTGCAAAGGTCCTGAGGCTGCAGCATATCTGGAGGATGTGAAGATGACAAGAGAGTAGCATGGCTGGAGCCAAATGCTTTTGGCTGATGGGAGGGGATAATTAATGGGAGGGGACGGTTGCCATGGAGGGGCTTGTCCGTCATTGTTGGGATTTTGACTTCTGTGTGCAATGGGGAAGCCACTGGAGGGTTGTGGAGAGAGAAGTGACATGATCTGATTTGTTTTAAAAGAAGCGCTCAGGGGCGCTGGGGTGGCTCAGTCCATTAAGCCTCCTTTCAGCTCAGGGTCATGATCTCAGGGTCATAAGACCGAGGCCTGCGTGGAGCCCCACATCGGGTTCTCGCTTGTGGGGGAGTGTGCTGGAGATCCTCCCCACCTCCATCAGGCTCCACCTTTCAAAAAAATAAATAAATCTTTAAAAACAGCCCTGAGGCTGCAGTGTTGAGACGAGGCTGTGGGATGGGGAGCTTGTGGGCCGAAGCAGGAGTGAGACTATCCCAGTGGTCCACGTGACAGATGTTGGAGGCTTGGGCCAGAGGAATGGGGAGAGGTGATCAGATTCTGGATATGGTTTCGTGATGGAGCCAACAGGATTTCCCAAGGGATCAGCTGGAGAAAAGAGACAAAGAGAGAGAATGGAATCAAGGGTGATTCTAGGAGTTTCGGCCAGAGCAACTGGGAGCATGTTGCTGCCATTAACGGAAACGGGAAAGACAGCAGAAGGTTGCGGGGCGTGGGGGTGGCGGATGCTCACGAGCTCAGTTTCTAAACCTGTTCAGTTGGAGGTGCTCATCCGTCACCCGTGTGCGGAGGTCAAGCAGGTCAGCAGGTCGTGGTCTCGGAAGGGCAGGAGGTCTCAGGTCTCACGAATCTTCGTGCCTAGGTTGGTGGCTGCATGAGTCGACCAACCAACAGTGAGCAATGATTCTGAGTAGAGGTTAGGGGAGAAGGTTCTGAGATTTCTCATCCTGAGAGAGGAAACACGTTATTTTTTGTGAAGGTGGTAAAACCTGAAAATGGGAAGATGATGAGTGAGAAGGCACCCTGGGGAGTCATCTCTGGGCCTGTGTCAGCATCTGTGAAGTCTTAGGTCATGAAATACTTATTTTCATTGGTTTAAGAAGAGCCCATAGCATCTTGACTCTCCCCTGAAGATGCCATCGGGGCTCAGGATGTAAGTCATCATTCTTGCTGAAGGCGTCGCCGTCATTAGTATCGCCGGTGGCAGCCCCCTATGCACTACGTATAATAGGAGAGTCGGTTTGATATTAAGAGTTCAGATGCTGGAATTCTTGAATTCGCCCTCCCTTCGGCAGCACATATCCTAAAACTGGAATTCTTGAATTCTGCTTCTTCCCTTTATACGTCGTAAGACTAAGCAAATCACTTGACCTTCCTGTGTTTGTTTTCTAATCTGTAAAATGGGTGTAATATTAATCGCAGCGAATCGTCGTGACAATTTAATTGTTCCCACACTAAAGTGTTTAGAATTATGTGGCACGTAGTGGCTCGTCCATGTGATGGGTATTATTTTTATATCCAGCACCGCCGATACATACTGGGTGCCACGATGGACACTGGATTTGTGATGTCAAATCCAGCTCCTGGCTGTGGATCTACTGATGGTAATTGAGACAGATTATCTCACAGGGAAAAGGGAAAATGAGCTTAGGAAGCTCACTCAAGGCAGAACTGCTGGTGGGAAGCTCAGAAAGGAACCAGAAAGAGTTCTCAGCTCCCACACAACTCGATGCCCACCTAGCACTTCAGTGGCGAAGTAAAGGTCTAAGCGAGGGCCTCAGAGGGCCGTACTTTCAGTATCTGGGCGGCTGCCACATGCTACCAAGGCCGGCCACGTTCTCTCAGTGCCAGGCCTTGGGGCACCTGGACTCGCACCACTCTGGAGGGGGGTTCTCCAGGAGGAGGAGAAGGGCTCTGTCTCTCTGTCCCAGGGCTGGTCCCTGGCAGGAGCCAACAGACAGGCGAGTATGAGGACGGTCTGCCAAAGCTCTGCCTGTCTTCTGTGAGCAAAGTGGACGAAAGGAAGGCATTAGGGAAGAAACGAGAGCATCCGTGAGGTGGGGAAGGGGGTTAGCAGAACAGCCACGTGGTTTCCATCCTGCCTGAAACGATGGCTCCCTGAGACCCGGAGTTGCCTTGCCACCTCTGTGCTGTGTCGGAACCAGGGCTATGCCCCTGGGACTCATTGACTGGCTCCCGAATGAGTAAGTGAATCAAGTCAGCAACCACTGATATGTCAGGACATGTCAGGAAAGATATGCTGTGCAGGTGTTCTTGCCTGACCCAAGAAGAATAGGTTCCTCCTGTTATTTGTTGATTTAAGGGGAAGAAGTCACCTTTACATAAGGAAGGTCTCCCACCCCCCCCCCAAAAAAAAAACAAAGATATTTTAGGAGACTGATTCATTCGATAAATGGTTCCATGGGCCAAGGCCTGTGCTAGAAAGCTGGGAATACAACAGGATGAGGACCAGACTCAGCCATCAGGAGTTTGCGGGCCACCAGCCCCAGGGTTCGTGGCGTGCGTGCGCGGAACAGCACTAGCCCGTTTTCAGGAGTTCAAGGGTATTGGCCCTGAGTCACGGGATGAGTAGGAGTCGCTAGATTTGGGGTAAGGTGAAGGGCAGAGTGAGAGAACCTAAACCAGCCCCGAGGAAACTCCGTCATCCCAGTGGCCTCCTGAGCTCAGATCCAGTTTTAGAAACTGAACCTAGTGTTAGGCCATGAAGATGAACTCACCCCACTGGTCAGCAGGGGCAGGTGCTGTTACCCAAAAGAGCTTCGGGGTTGACTTCGTGCCCTAGGCTGGGATCGCTCCCCGGGAGAGCGGGGTTTCATTGGCGCCCTTAGAAAGGGTATGTCCCGAGCCCACTGAAATGGAAACCGTCCTGACGCCTGCACGACTGGCAGGCAGGGCCCCGAATCGCACCCAGCACTTTGGCTGATAGAGATGCCCGGCGAGTACAATATGTTTGGGGCTTTTTCCCAGTATCAAATGAGGCCGGGGAGAGGCGGCCTTGGACGCATGGGAACAGGAATAGCTGTTCCTTGTGTCAACAAGGAGGCTTTTTTAGTGTGTGCGGAACTAAAGAAATGCAGCTCGCTTACTGGTCTGGCTAAACTTCAAAAATTTGTGTGTGTGTTTTTTTCTTCCTCCCAGGAACATTTTGTTCACGCTGGTGGTTAAAAGGGGGCAGCTTTCACATAGAAGTACGGCAGGAAGCATTTAAGTTGGTTAAAAGGAAGGACTATTTGGTAGGATGATTGAGTGCAGGACTGGGTTCCCAGGGGGATTATGGAGTCCAATTTTTATTCATGGACTTTGCTAGTAAATAGCTCAAGTAGTAAGGGTGGCAAGGCATTTCAGTGCACTTCACCACTTTTTAAAGGCCTGCGCTTTGGGATTCAGAGGAAACGGGAGTGACTTGTGACCAGGAGGGTCCAAGGCGGATTCGTTGGGGTGAAATGTCCTTGGAGTTGGGGTCAGATGTGGAAAGAAGAGTGGGGAGGGCAGTACACAGACAGGTGGAGCGAAGGGACCAGGCGGGAAAGCACGTGGGACCAGTAGGGTGATCTGGAAAGTGGTCTCTGAAGAGGGGCGCGGGAGGATTAGCGGGTATGGGAGGGCTGGATTATGGAGAGTGTGCAAGGCTTGGCCAGGGAATCTAGACCTTACATGTCATCCTAAAATTGACAGGAGGCAATAATTAAGCAAGAGTGTTTATTTGGGATCAAAGAATTGCAATTTAGGGTACACAGACTTGGGTGGCAAACCAAAGAGTGTTCCATTAGGGAGCAAAAGTCAGGGGTTTTTAAAGCAAAAATGGAATGCTTGTATATATATTTAAGATTTTATGCATTTGAGAGTGTGAGCATGAGTCGGG